>NC_141691.1:519300292-520689255 GCF_964263255.1 Lissotriton vulgaris
GTCTTCGGAGAGCGGAAAAAAAATACACTGTTATGTCAGGGAGATTTACCCCATCATATTGCACTTCAGGAAAAAAAAACTCACTGTGTCAGAAACCATGATCCACACTTGTGCTGTCTGAGTTCCTGCACTCTTTAGTTGTTTGCCATGAGTCATCAGTTCTCAGAAGATTTTGACCAGCAAGCCTCAGGTCCCAGATGTTATATGCCCAGAAAAGTATGTCCCAGAATCACTGTACAAAGAGTATGAGACACTGTATACTCTGCACCCGGAATCCCGTAAAAAAGACCTGAACCAAGAGCACACAACTACTTGTCAAATGGAGTGGCACAGTGCCTCAATGAGCACTGGCAGTGAGTATTAGCTGAAGATGATCAATCTCATTTGTTTCTGAAAATCTCAAATCTGAGCCTTAATTGATCCCGCCCAGAGGGATAATTGACTATGACCATTTAAAGTATGCACTGTTTGTACGGCAATCAACACGGAACTCCACATACTAAAATAAATTTTCCGATCTAGTAATGTAATTTGCATATTAACCAGGCTTACTTGTAGACAATGATAACTGGTTTAGTAAAGTGCTAAACTTCGAGCGCTCATTTATGTTGGGCATGTCAATGGGTTTTCATGAAGATGCTCAATATGCTGTGCCCATTAGTAGTATGCCTCATTGTTACTGAGCCATGGTAGATATGTTCCATAATTGCTGTGGCAGAAAATAAATGTTTCATCTGGAGTATAGATGTGTCCAAGGATGAATGCTGTTCTAAGGGAAATGTGCTCTACGGTTGCTGCACTTCTAGATATATGTTAAGTTAAAGAACTGACAAATCTGTTTGTCTTGGATATCACTTCCTGTTGAGTAAGTATAGAAAGTCCATGCTTAATTTGTAAGTAGAAGAATGCCGGTGCCCGGAGCTCTGGCTCTGAAGTCCTCTGCCAGTGCAATTTAACATCGCCCTCTTCAATTCACTGCCAGATACTCCTTGCAATTTAATCCATAGCTGCCAAGGTTTCAGATTGCTATGGGTGACATTTTCATAAATGCAGTGTAAATATGAGTAACATTTCAATGACTATGAGTGAAACTCGGCAGCAAGTTTACCTAGACTGAATAAATGATACAAAAAAACAAGTGTTAACTTTCAATCCAATCCCAATCCCAGTGTGGAGCGCATTTACAACCTGTCTGTGCATTAGCTTGTTCTGTGCACAACATGAAAATAGCCTAGCGTTTAGAGTTTGAGTCTCTGCCTCGAGCCTGCACTCAGCATTGCTACAAAGTGTGCTGATGTCCTATTCATCAGTGGCTATCCTTCAATATGTGAATGACCCATCATGACTCTACCTGAATGTATATACGTCACATGATTATCAAATTATTGTCAACTTATTATAAACGTTTTGTTTTTCCACCATCCAAGTATGCATGTCAATTGCCTGCTGATGAAACCCTGGACATCCTCAGAGGCAGTAGACTGGGATCCCATAACTAACTACTTCTGGCCTTGCGCTTTTGGGTTTTCCATTGCAGGCAGCAACTTTGATGTGCAAGGCTGGCTGTAGGCAGGCAGACTCATACCGCAAGCCACCGTTGGACGCTGCAATTCGATTTGCCAGCCCGAGAGATGAGGCGTGGACTCTGATGGGGCAGGGTTAGAGATGGAAGTGGTGTTCATCCCATCACTGCCTGAGCAGCCATTGAAGGACTTGGGGTGGGATACTCCTACTCTACCTTGGTCAAACCACACAAGGTTTCTGAAGTCGCTCCTCGTGTGCTCTGGGGATTCTGAGAAATCCCTAATGGATTTCAAAACTTCAGAACATCCACATAGAGCTGGAAGCTTACTCAGAGAAAGGTTGGCAAAAATGTCCAAGCCAGCCCTGCTCATTCCCTTCTTTTGCTCTCTATCTTTCCATTCTCTGTATCTTCCCTCTATCTTCTGCCTCTGATCGCTTATGTCTCTCTCTAGCCACACACACACTCCCTCCTACTTTGATCTGTTTTCCCTCTCAGCTCTCTCCCCCTCTTTCCCTCTGTCTCCAAAAGCCCCTGCTGCCTGAGCTGCCGTTAACCTCGAGGAGCTGGAGACCAGAGCGAGCTGCGGTCCAGGAACATCAGAGCCTGGCCTCTAGTAGCTGGCCTGCAATAGACGTTCCCTTTATGCACGTGACGTAATTGTTATTGTCCTTTAAGTGTCAGATTTAGTAATAAACAGAATTTCCTAGGCAGTCCTGCTAGGCTAGGGTAAGTCCGAGAGAAAGTTAAAAGAAAAACCGATCACCCTTAATACAGATAAAAAAATTATTTTGAAATTCAAGAAAAATTAAAAAGTTGAATACTGGAAAGATACTTAACAGAGCAGTGTATTCTATAACCGTGCACATCTATTAAAAAACACACACATCCTCGTAGATTTCACCCCATTATTCACCTGTCCATGCGTGTCGGTGGAGGGTTTCATTTCCATTTCTCTGGTCATACAAAACGTGGCTTGCGCTTCTGTGACAATTATCCTCAGAGCCATCAGCACCGCATGACGTTTTGATGGAAAAATAGGACCATTTAAGTGCGATTTATGAATACATGGCTTTTTTCGGCCACAGACAACTCCTTGAAACAATTCACAAACACCTTCTGATCTCCCGGGGCTGATGGCACAATAAACAATTCATAAACGAGTGCCCTGCGTTGAACTTGGAGGAGGTCGGAATACAAAACCGAAGCATAGATAATTATTTGGAACTGTTTATTGCCAGCAACTACTCTTATTTTATGCCCCTCTTTAAATCCGGACCAAGGCGGCCCACACACACTTGATAAGAAATTGCAACTGTCTGTTTTGCTGGGCGCAGCTGCCCCGCCGCAATCGAAGATTTCCATGCCCCCTCTGCCTCTTGCATGTTCGTGCTTTCTCCCTTTGTGCCAGTAGGAAGTGTGGAGATGCAGGGGCTAAGAAGGGGTGAAAAAAAGACAAAGCTCATTAACGTGCAAATGGTCTTTCAAAGACCTGTGACGTACTCGGGCGGCTGTGTGCGTGCCCGGAAGCTGTCTCAGCCCAGGGGGTCCACACAGGACGGTGGGGGTGTGGAGAGGGACTGAAGCCCTTTGAGCACAATGGGCTTTACTTGCCTGTAACACTCTGCCTCCCGCCTGGATTTCGCACCGCACGCGTTTTAAAAGCGGCAGCGCGACCTGTCTCATAGGGATGTCTGTGAGCTGTGTGCGCGCTTAATCCAGGACACTGCGCGCTCCAGGTGACCATCGTGCTTGCGCGCCCACGCGTGCAGGTTGGTGGGAACAGTGGCGAGACCTATTGGCAACGCCAGTGCTTGTTAAATGAAGGTCCTTAAAAAGGCACCCCTCCCAATAGATGAAAGCGGAGGAATGGGGCTTGGTCTCCTGCGCCCCAGGTTGCTTTGCCCCCATTGACCTAAGCCACCTTCGTGCGCACGCAGTCCCCAACCCAGTCAGGTGCTCTATGTTGGCGAAAAGTGCAGTACCAGCTCAACAGAAAGGTAAATTGCTGGAAAACCCTGATGTGATGCATGCATCTACTTTGGAACACTCTTCTCCTTTGCACTCTTGAATCGCTTAAGCACAATGTATTCTTCCAGCAAGCTGAATAACGAGATAGGTGAGAGAAGGTGTACCAGCTGTCTGTGCGCCATCAGCAGCCACTAGGTGTCCCTCTTGTGTTTTCCCGGGGATCCTGATTGTGCAGGAATTCATCGGTTCAGTAGCAAGGGGGAGAGGATGGCCTGTGCCTGGAAGTAACAGACAGTCTGGTGGCATCATGAGGATTAAGTTCTGATTCATATTTGCTGTAGAATAAAATATGTTTTCAGCCCCCATGAGCTTTGTCACTCGGAGAGCAGTGTATGACCTTTTGCTGCACGGCTCTGGGCTCCCTGGTGGTCTAGTGGTTAGGATTCAGCGCTCTCACCGCCGGGGCCCGGGGTCGATTCACGGTCAGGGAAAAGTCACTATTCTGACCTTGAAAGCTTTTCCTTCCCGTAGGTCAGGGTTTCTCAAAATGAAGTTGCTTTTCTGACTCACAATTTGCCTAGCATGACGCAGTATCGCTCAAAATATGATTTTCGCAAGTATCCTTTAGAGCTGCTTTCCACGGTGGGAGGCAAGGCTCTTGAGCAAGTGAGATCCTGTATTCCAAGGCGCGCTTCCTTTTGTAGGCTTCTGACCCCATTGCGTGTGGCAGGTAGTCCTCCTTTGACTCGGCCACAGGCTTTGTCTCCAAATGGCGTCCTGGACCCACTGCAACCCACCTGTTTGCTAAAACGGAAGTCTGCCTCTGGGTAAGAAAAAGCTGAGCTGCACGTACGGAAAGCGGCAGAGGCCAGAGGCAGGGAGGGTGTGGCAAGGGCTGCCTGATTTGCATAGTGACCTGTTGAATCTTTGGAATGTACAGGCTTTGGAGCTTAACAGGTACTGCAGGTGTCTGTCTGGCCTGAGAGATGCCTGTCTGGTGCTCCCCTCAGGACAGACAGTGCCTTCCATTCGAGCATGGAGGGTGAGGGACATGGGTCACCCTCATATACAGGGGTGTGGGCATGGGCAGGATAGGTTGTGGGGGACCCGTCAGGGCATTGCCCGTTTGGAAGCCCGTTGGGAAGGCGAGAGGAGACGGGGCAGGAAACTCTGCTCAATTTCTTTCCCAGAGGCCTGTGGAGAACGCTTTGCACGTTTGAGCCAGCCGGGCCTGCATCAGCAGATCCTGCTCCACTGGGAAGGGTGAGCCTGTAGGCGTAAAAAGGGGAGAAATCTGCAAGAGCCGGGTTAACAAATTCTAGCGGCAGACCCATGTTGCCCAGGAAGCAATCAGTTTCTCCTGCTCCCTATAGTGGAAAGAGACATAGGAGGTGTATTTCTCTAGGCAGGGGCTCTGTGTAGATGGCACTTCATTGCTCTGGGAAGCATCCATGCTGGTAGAAGAGTAGCAGCAGACCCCACTCCTGAGGCTTGAATGGGGACCGTTGGGGAGGGACAGTGGGAGGCGGAGGAGGGCAGAGGAAAATGTTTTTCAAAAGCATCTGCATGTTCCTACAAACCTGCTGAAAACCCATACCAGGAATGGGGCTCGAACCCATGCGGACAAACGTCCATTGGATCTTAAGTCCAACGCCTTAACCACT
Organism: Lissotriton vulgaris; assembly: GCF_964263255.1. Lineage (NCBI taxonomy): Eukaryota > Metazoa > Chordata > Amphibia > Caudata > Salamandridae > Lissotriton > Lissotriton vulgaris. Next base: position 519,305,450 of record NC_141691.1, read on the forward strand.
CGGCCACCCTGGTGAGACCCAAGGATTTACTTTCTTCAACTCCCTTTTTATGTTTGCTGCTGTAGCACCGGCTGTCCAGCAAGAGGTGATTGAAGAGTTAAAAGGCTTTTGCAGGAGGTTAAAAGTAATTGCTTATAACAAACACACTGTGTGACACCTAACTTTCTCTCACTCGGACTTTACTGTTAATCTTTATATTGGAGTTAGCTTAGTCACAATAATGGGGTGAGCAAGGCAGGCACACTAGAGCATCTCCTCCCTGGTGGTCTAGTGGCTAGGATTCGGCGCTTTCACCGCCGCGGCCTGGGTTTGATTCCCGGTCAGGGAAGATCCCTCTAAAGCATGGATTGCTTAAGTTGTCTGTGTATCTTTTTTAAAAGAAGGTCTTTAGAAAGGCACCCCTCCCAATAGATACAAGCAGAGGAGTGGGGCTTGTTCTCCTGTACCCCAGGTTGCTTTACCCCCATTGACCTAAGCCACCTTTGTGCGCACGCAGTCCCCCACCCAGTCAGGTGCTCTATGTTGGCGGGAAGTGCAGTACCAGCTCAACAGAAAGGTAAATTGCTGGAAAACCTTGCTGTGATGCATACATCTACTTTTGAGCACTCTTCTCCTTTGCACTCTTGAATCGCTTAAGCGCAATGTATTCTTCCAGCAAGCTGAATAACAAGATAGGTGAGAGAAGGTGTACCAGCTGTCTGTGCGCCATCAGCAACCACTAGGTGCCCCTCTTGTGTTTTCCCGGGGATCCTGATTGTGCAGGAATTCATCGGTTCAGTAGCAAGGGGGAGAGGATGGCCTGTGCCTGGAAGTGACAGACAGTCTGGTGGCATCATGAGGATTAAGTTCCGATTCATATTTGCTGTAGAATAAAATATGTTTTCAGCCCCCATGAGCTTTGTCACTCGGAGAGCAGTGTATGACCTTTTGCTGCACGGCTCTGGGCTCCCTGGTGGCCTAGTGGTTAGGATTCAGCGCTCTCACCGCCGCGGCCCGGGTTCGATTCCCGGTCAGGGAAAAGTCCCTCTTCTGACCTTGAAAGCTTTTCCTTCCCGTAGGTCAGGGCTTCTCAAAATGAAGTTGCTTTTCTGACTCACAATTTGCCTAGCATGACGCAGTATCGCTCCAAATATGATTTTCGCAAGGTTCCTTTAGAGCTGCTTCCCACGGTGGGAGGCAAGGCTCTTAAGCAAGTGAGATCCTGTATTCCGAGGCGCGCTTCCTTTTGTAGGCTTCTGACCCCATGGCCTGTGGCAGGTAGTCCTCCTTTGACTGGGCCGCAGGCTTTGTCTCCAAATGGCGTCCTGGACCCACTGCAACCCACCTGTTTGCTAAAACGGAAGTCTGCCTCTGGGTAAGAAAAAGCTGAGCTGCACGTACGGAAAGCGGCAGAGGCCAGAGGCGGGGAGGGTGTGGCAAGGGCTGCCTGATTTGCATAGTGACCTGTTGCATCTTGGGAATGTACAGGCTTTGGAGCTTAACAGGTACTGCAGGTGTCTGCCTGGCCTGAGAGATGCCTGTCTGGTGCTCCCCTCAGGACACACAGGCCTTCCATTCGAGCATGGAGGGTGAGGGACATGGGTCACCCTCATATACAGGGGTGTGGGCATGGGCAGGATAGGTTGTGGGGGACCCGTCAGGGCATTGCCCGTTTGGAAGCCCGTTCGGAAGGTGAGAGGAGGCGGGGCAGGAAACTCTGCTCAATTTCTTTCACAGAGGCCTGTGGAGAACCCTTTGCACGTTTGAGCCAGCCGGGCCTGCATCAGCAGATCCTGCTCCACTGGGAAGGGAGAGCCTGTAGGCGTAAATCAAAAAAAGGGGAGAAATCTGCAAATTCTAGCGGCAGACCCATGTTGCCCAGGAAGCAATCAGTTTCTCCTGCTCCCTATAGTGGAAAAAGACATAGGAGGTGTATGTTCTCTAGGCAGGGGCTCTGTGTAGATGGCACTTCATTGCTCTGGGAAGTATCCATGCTGGTAGAAGAGTAGCAGCAGACTCCACACCTGAGGCTTGAATGGGGACCGTTGCGGAGGGGCAGTGGGAGGCCGAGGAGGGCGGAGGAAAATGCTTTTCAAAAGCATCTGCACGTTCCTACAAACCTGCTGAAAACCCATACCAGGAATGGGGCTCGAACCCATGCGGACAAACGTCCATTGGATCTTAAGTCCAACGCCTTAACCACTCGGCCACCCTGGTGAGACCCAAGTATTTACTTTCTTCAACTCCCTTTTTATGCTTGCTGCTGTAGCACCGGCTGTCCAGCAAGAGGTGATTGCAGAGTTAAAAGGGTAAAAGGCTTTTGCAGGAGGTTAAAAGTAATTGCTTATAACAAACACACTGTGTGACACCTAACTTTCTCCCACTCGGACTTTACCGTTAATTTTTATATTGGAGTTAGCTTAGTCACAATAAGGGGGTGAGCAAGGCAGGCACACTAGAGCATCTACTCCCTGGTGGTCTAGTGGCTAGGATTCGGCGCTTTCACCGCCGTGGCCCGGGTTCGATTCCCGGTCAGGGAAGATCCCTCTAAAGCATAGATTGCTTAATTTGTCTGTGTATCTTTTTTAAAAGAAGGTCTTTAAAAAGGCACCCCTCCCAATAGATGAAAGCGGAGGAATGGGGCTTGTTCTCCTGTGCCCCAGGTTGCTTTGCCCCCATTGACCTAAGCCACCTTTGTGCGCACGCAGTCCCCCACCCAGTCAGGTGCTCTATGTTGGCGTGAAGTGCAGTACCAGCTCAACAGAAAGGTAAATTGCTGGAAAACCCTGCTGTGATGCATACATCTACTTTGGAGCACTCTTCTCCTTTGCACTCTTGAATCGCTTAAGCGCAATGTATTCTTCCAGCAAGCTGAATAACGAGATAGGTGAGAGAAGGTGTACCAGCTGTCTGTGCGCCATCAGCAGCCACTAGGTGTCCCTCTTGTGTTTTCCCGGGGATCCTGATTGTGCAGGAATTCATCGGTTCAGTAGCAAGGGGGAGAGGATGGCCTGTGCCTGGAAGTGACAGGCAGTCTGGTGGCATCATGAGGATTAAGTTCCGATTCATATTTGCTGTAGAATAAAATATGTTTTCAGCCCCCATGAGCTTTGTCACTCGGAGAGCAGTGTATGAACTTTTGCTGCACAGCTCTGGGTTCCCTGGTGGTCTAGTGGTTAGGATTCGGCGCTCTCACCGCCGCGGCCCGGGTTCGATTCCCGGTCAGGGAAAAGTCCCTCTTCTGACCTTGAAAGCTTTTCCTTCCCGTAGGTCAGGGCTTCTCAAAATGAAGTTGCTTTTCTGACTCACAATTTGCCTAGCATGACGCAGTATCGCTCAAAATATGATTTTCGCAAGGTTCCTTTAGAGCTGCTTCCCACGGTGGGAGGCAAGGCTCTTGAGCAAGTGAGATCCTGTATTCCGAGGCGCGCTTCCTTTTGTAGGCTTCTGACCCCATGGCCTGTGGCAGGTAGTCCTCCTTTGACTGGGCCGCAGGCTTTGTCTCCAAATGGCGTCCTGGACCCACTGCAACCCACCTGTTTGCTAAAACGGAAGACTGCCTCTGGGTAAGAAAAAGCTGAGCTGCACGTACCGAAAGCGGCAGAGGCCAGAGGCGGGGAGGGTGTGGCAAGGGCTGCCTGATTTGCATAGTGACCTGTTGCATCTTGGGAATGTACAGGCTTTGGAACTTAACAGGTACTGCAGGTGTCTGCCTGGCCTGAGAGATGCCTGTCTGGTGCTCCCCTCAGGACACACAGGCCTTCCATTCGAGCATGGAGGGTGAGGGACATGGGTCACCCTCATATACAGGGGTGTGGGCATGGGCAGGATAGGTTGTGGGGGACCCGTCAGGGCATTGCCCGTTTGGAAGCCCGTTGGGAAGGCGAGAGGAGACGGGGCAGGAAACTCTGCTCAATTTCTTTCCCAGAGGCCTGTGGAGAACGCTTTGCACGTTTGAGCCAGCCGGGCCTGCATCAGCAGATCCTGCTCCACTGGGAAGGGTGAGCCTGTAGGCGTAAAAAGGGGAGAAATCTGCAAGAGCCGGGTTAACAAATTCTAGCGGCAGACCCATGTTGCCCAGGAAGCAATCAGTTTCTCCTGCTCCCTATAGTGGAAAGAGACATAGGAGGTGTATTTCTCTAGGCAGGGGCTCTGTGTAGATGGCACTTCATTGCTCTGGGAAGCATCCATGCTGGTAGAAGAGTAGCAGCAGACCCCACTCCTGAGGCTTGAATGGGGACCGTTGGGGAGGGGCAGTGGGAGGCGGAGGAGGGCAGAGGAAAATGTTTTTCAAAAGCATCTGCATGTTCCTACAAACCTGCTGAAAACCCATACAAGGAATGGGGCTCGAACCCATGCGGACAAACGTCCATTGGATCTTAAGTCCAACGCCTTAACCACTCGGCCACCCTGGTGAGACCCAAGGATTTACTTTCTTCAACTCCCTTTTTATGTTTGCTGCTGTAGCACCGGCTGTCCAGCAAGAGGTGATTGAAGAGTTAAAAGGCTTTTGCAGGAGGTTAAAAGTAATTGCTTATAACAAACACACTGTGTGACACCTAACTTTCTCTCACTCGGACTTTACCGTTAATCTTTATATTGGAGTTAGCTTAGTCACAATATTGGGGTGAGCAAGGCAGGCACACTAGAGCATCTCCTCCCTGGTGGTCTAGTGGCTAGGATTCGGCGCTTTCACCGCCGCGGCCTGGGTTTGATTCCCGGTCAGGGAAGATCCCTCTAAAGCATGGATTGCTTAAGTTGTCTGTGTATCTTTTTTAAAAGAAGGTCTTTAGAAAGGCACCCCTCCCAATAGATACAAGCAGAGGAATGGGGCTTGTTCTCCTGTACCCCAGGTTGCTTTACCCCCATTGACCTAAGCCACCTTTGTGCGCACGCAGTCCCCCACCCAGTCAGGTGCTCTATGTTGGCGGGAAGTGCAGTACCAGCTCAACAGAAAGGTAAATTGCTGGAAAACCTTGCTGTGATGCATACATCTACTTTTGAGCACTCTTCTCCTTTGCACTCTTGAATCGCTTAAGCGCAATGTATTCTTCCAGCAAGCTGAATAACAAGATAGGTGAGAGAAGGTGTACCAGCTGTCTGTGCGCCATCAGCAGCCACTAGGTGCCCCTCTTGTGTTTTCCCGGGGATCCTGATTGTGCAGGAATTCATCGGTTCAGTAGCAAGGGGGAGAGGATGGCCTGTGCCTGGAAGTGACAGACAGTCTGGTGGCATCATGAGGATTAAGTTCCGATTCATATTTGCTGTAGAATAAAATATGTTTTCAGCCCCCATGAGCTTTGTCACTCGGAGAGCAGTGTATGACCTTTTGCTGCACGGCTCTGGGCTCCCTGGTGGTCTAGTGGTTAGGATTCAGCGCTCTCACCGCCGCGGCCCGGGTTCGATTCCCGGTCGGGGAAAAGTCCCTCTTCTGACCTTGAAAGCTTTTCCTTCCCGTAGGTCAGGGCTTCTCAAAATGAAGTTGCTTTTCTGACTCACAATTTGCCTAGCATGACGCAGTATCGCTCCAAATATGATTTTCGCAAGGTTCCTTTAGAACTGCTTCCCACGGTGGGAGGCAAGGCTCTTGAGCAAGTGAGATCCTGTATTCCGAGGCGCGCTTCCTTTTGTAGGCTTCTGACCCCATGGCCTGTGGCAGGTAGTCCTCCTTTGACTGGGCCGCAGGCTTTGTCTCCAAATGGCGTCCTGGACCCACTGCAACCCACCTGTTTGCTAAAACGGAAGTCTGCCTCTGGGTAAGAAAAAGCTGAGCTGCACGTACGGAAAGCGGCAGAGGCCAGAGGCGGGGAGGGTGTGGCAAGGGCTGCCTGATTTGCATAGTGACCTGTTGCATCTTGGGAATGTACAGGCTTTGGAGCTTAACAGGTACTGCAGGTGTCTGCCTGGCCTGAGAGATGCCTGTCTGGTGCTCCCCTCAGGACACACAGCCCTTCCATTCGAGCATGGAGGGTGAGGGACATGGGTCACCCTCATATACAGGGGTGTGGGCATGGGCAGGATAGGTTGTGGGGGACCCGTCAGGGCATTGCCCGTTTGGAAGCCCGTTCGGAAGGTGAGAGGAGGCGGGGCAGGAAACTCTGCTCAATTTCTTTCCCAGAGGCCTGTGGAGAACCCTTTGCACGTTTGAGCCAGCCGGGCCTGCATCAGCAGATCCTGCTCCACTGGGAAGGGAGAGCCTGTAGGCGTAAATCAAAAAAAGGGGAGAAATCTGCAAATTCTAGCGGCAGACCCATGTTGCCCAGGAAGCAATCAGTTTCTCCTGCTCCCTATAGTGGAAAAAGACATAGGAGGTGTATGTTCTCTAGGCAGGGGCTCTGTGTAGATGGCACTTCATTGCTCTGGGAAGTATCCATGCTGGTAGAAGAGTAGCAGCAGACTCCACACCTGAGGCTTGAATGGGGACCGTTGCGGAGGGGCAGTGGGAGGCCGAGGAGGGCGGAGGAAAATGCTTTTCAAAAGCATCTGCACGTTCCTACAAACCTGCTGAAAACCCATACCAGGAATGGGGCTCGAACCCATGCGGACAAACGTCCATTGGATCTTAAGTCCAACGCCTTAACCACTCGGCCACCCTGGTGAGACCCAAGTATTTACTTTCTTCAACTCCCTTTTTATGCTTGCTGCTGTAGCACCGGCTGTCCAGCAAGAGGTGATTGCAGAGTTAAAAGGGTAAAAGGCTTTTGCAGGAGGTTAAAAGTAATTGCTTATAACAAACACACTGTGTGACACCTAACTTTCTCCCACTCGGACTTTACCGTTAATTTTTATATTGGAGTTAGCTTAGTCACAATAAGGGGGTGAGCAAGGCAGGCACACTAGAGCATCTACTCCCTGGTGGTCTAGTGGCTAGGATTCGGCGCTTTCACCGCCGTGGCCCGGGTTCGATTCCCGGTCAGGGAAGATCCCTCTAAAGCATAGATTGCTTAATTTGTCTGTGTATCTTTTTTAAAAGAAGGTCTTTAAAAAGGCACCCCTCCCAATAGATGAAAGCGGAGGAATGGGGCTTGTTCTCCTGTGCCCCAGGTTGCTTTGCCCCCATTGACCTAAGCCACCTTTGTGCGCACGCAGTCCCCCACCCAGTCAGGTGCTCTATGTTGGCGTGAAGTGCAGTACCAGCTCAACAGAAAGGTAAATTGCTGGAAAACCCTGCTGTGATGCATACATCTACTTTGGAGCACTCTTCTCCTTTGCACTCTTGAATCGCTTAAGCGCAATGTATTCTTCCAGCAAGCTGAATAACGAGATAGGTGAGAGAAGGTGTACCAGCTGTCTGTGCGCCATCAGCAGCCACTAGGTGTCCCTCTTGTGTTTTCCCGGGGATCCTGATTGTGCAGGAATTCATCGGTTCAGTAGCAAGGGGGAGAGGATGGCCTGTGCCTGGAAGTGACAGGCAGTCTGGTGGCATCATGAGGATTAAGTTCCGATTCATATTTGCTGTAGAATAAAATATGTTTTCAGCCCCCATGAGCTTTGTCACTCGGAGAGCAGTGTATGAACTTTTGCTGCACAGCTCTGGGTTCCCTGGTGGTCTAGTGGTTAGGATTCGGCGCTCTCACCGCCGCGGCCCGGGTTCGATTCCCGGTCAGGGAAAAGTCCCTCTTCTGACCTTGAAAGCTTTTCCTTCCCGTAGGTCAGGGCTTCTCAAAATGAAGTTGCTTTTCTGACTCACAATTTGCCTAGCATGACGCAGTATCGCTCAAAATATGATTTTCGCAAGGTTCCTTTAGAGCTGCTTCCCACGGTGGGAGGCAAGGCTCTTGAGCAAGTGAGATCCTGTATTCCGAGGCGCGCTTCCTTTTGTAGGCTTCTGACCCCATGGCCTGTGGCAGGTAGTCCTCCTTTGACTGGGCCGCAGGCTTTGTCTCCAAATGGCGTCCTGGACCCACTGCAACCCACCTGTTTGCTAAAACGGAAGACTGCCTCTGGGTAAGAAAAAGCTGAGCTGCACGTACCGAAAGCGGCAGAGGCCAGAGGCGGGGAGGGTGTGGCAAGGGCTGCCTGATTTGCATAGTGACCTGTTGCATCTTGGGAATGTACAGGCTTTGGAACTTAACAGGTACTGCAGGTGTCTGCCTGGCCTGAGAGATGCCTGTCTGGTGCTCCCCTCAGGACACACAGGCCTTCCATTCGAGCATGGAGGGTGAGGGACATGGGTCACCCTCATATACAGGGGTGTGGGCATGGGCAGGATAGGTTGTGGGGGACCCGTCAGGGCATTGCCCGTTTGGAAGCCCGTTGGGAAGGCGAGAGGAGACGGGGCAGGAAACTCTGCTCAATTTCTTTCCCAGAGGCCTGTGGAGAACGCTTTGCACGTTTGAGCCAGCCGGGCCTGCATCAGCAGATCCTGCTCCACTGGGAAGGGTGAGCCTGTAGGCGTAAAAAGGGGAGAAATCTGCAAGAGCCGGGTTAACAAATTCTAGCGGCAGACCCATGTTGCCCAGGAAGCAATCAGTTTCTCCTGCTCCCTATAGTGGAAAGAGACATAGGAGGTGTATTTCTCTAGGCAGGGGCTCTGTGTAGATGGCACTTCATTGCTCTGGGAAGCATCCATGCTGGTAGAAGAGTAGCAGCAGACCCCACTCCTGAGGCTTGAATGGGGACCGTTGGGGAGGGGCAGTGGGAGGCGGAGGAGGGCAGAGGAAAATGTTTTTCAAAAGCATCTGCATGTTCCTACAAACCTGCTGAAAACCCATACAAGGAATGGGGCTCGAACCCATGCGGACAAACGTCCATTGGATCTTAAGTCCAACGCCTTAACCACTCGGCCACCCTGGTGAGACCCAAGGATTTACTTTCTTCAACTCCCTTTTTATGTTTGCTGCTGTAGCACCGGCTGTCCAGCAAGAGGTGATTGAAGAGTTAAAAGGCTTTTGCAGGAGGTTAAAAGTAATTGCTTATAACAAACACACTGTGTGACACCTAACTTTCTCTCACTCGGACTTTACCGTTAATCTTTATATTGGAGTTAGCTTAGTCACAATATTGGGGTGAGCAAGGCAGGCACACTAGAGCATCTCCTCCCTGGTGGTCTAGTGGCTAGGATTCGGCGCTTTCACCGCCGCGGCCTGGGTTTGATTCCCGGTCAGGGAAGATCCCTCTAAAGCATGGATTGCTTAAGTTGTCTGTGTATCTTTTTTAAAAGAAGGTCTTTAGAAAGGCACCCCTCCCAATAGATACAAGCAGAGGAATGGGGCTTGTTCTCCTGTACCCCAGGTTGCTTTACCCCCATTGACCTAAGCCACCTTTGTGCGCACGCAGTCCCCCACCCAGTCAGGTGCTCTATGTTGGCGGGAAGTGCAGTACCAGCTCAACAGAAAGGTAAATTGCTGGAAAACCTTGCTGTGATGCATACATCTACTTTTGAGCACTCTTCTCCTTTGCACTCTTGAATCGCTTAAGCGCAATGTATTCTTCCAGCAAGCTGAATAACAAGATAGGTGAGAGAAGGTGTACCAGCTGTCTGTGCGCCATCAGCAGCCACTAGGTGCCCCTCTTGTGTTTTCCCGGGGATCCTGATTGTGCAGGAATTCATCGGTTCAGTAGCAAGGGGGAGAGGATGGCCTGTGCCTGGAAGTGACAGACAGTCTGGTGGCATCATGAGGATTAAGTTCCGATTCATATTTGCTGTAGAATAAAATATGTTTTCAGCCCCCATGAGCTTTGTCACTCGGAGAGCAGTGTATGACCTTTTGCTGCACGGCTCTGGGCTCCCTGGTGGTCTAGTGGTTAGGATTCAGCGCTCTCACCGCCGCGGCCCGGGTTCGATTCCCGGTCGGGGAAAAGTCCCTCTTCTGACCTTGAAAGCTTTTCCTTCCCGTAGGTCAGGGCTTCTCAAAATGAAGTTGCTTTTCTGACTCACAATTTGCCTAGCATGACGCAGTATCGCTCCAAATATGATTTTCGCAAGGTTCCTTTAGAACTGCTTCCCACGGTGGGAGGCAAGGCTCTTGAGCAAGTGAGATCCTGTATTCCGAGGCGCGCTTCCTTTTGTAGGCTTCTGACCCCATGGCCTGTGGCAGGTAGTCCTCCTTTGACTGGGCCGCAGGCTTTGTCTCCAAATGGCGTCCTGGACCCACTGCAACCCACCTGTTTGCTAAAACGGAAGTCTGCCTCTGGGTAAGAAAAAGCTGAGCTGCACGTACGGAAAGCGGCAGAGGCCAGAGGCGGGGAGGGTGTGGCAAGGGCTGCCTGATTTGCATAGTGACCTGTTGCATCTTGGGAATGTACAGGCTTTGGAGCTTAACAGGTACTGCAGGTGTCTGCCTGGCCTGAGAGATGCCTGTCTGGTGCTCCCCTCAGGACACACAGCCCTTCCATTCGAGCATGGAGGGTGAGGGACATGGGTCACCCTCATATACAGGGGTGTGGGCATGGGCAGGATAGGTTGTGGGGGACCCGTCAGGGCATTGCCCGTTTGGAAGCCCGTTCGGAAGGTGAGAGGAGGCGGGGCAGGAAACTCTGCTCAATTTCTTTCCCAGAGGCCTGTGGAGAACCCTTTGCACGTTTGAGCCAGCCGGGCCTGCATCAGCAGATCCTGCTCCACTGGGAAGGGAGAGCCTGTAGGCGTAAATCAAAAAAAGGGGAGAAATCTGCAAATTCTAGCGGCAGACCCATGTTGCCCAGGAAGCAATCAGTTTCTCCTGCTCCCTATAGTGGAAAAAGACATAGGAGGTGTATGTTCTCTAGGCAGGGGCTCTGTGTAGATGGCACTTCATTGCTCTGGGAAGTATCCATGCTGGTAGAAGAGTAGCAGCAGACTCCACACCTGAGGCTTGAATGGGGACCGTTGCGGAGGGGCAGTGGGAGGCCGAGGAGGGCGGAGGAAAATGCTTTTCAAAAGCATCTGCACGTTCCTACAATCCTGCTGAAAACCCATACCAGGAATGGGGCTCGAACCCATGCAGACAAACGTCCATTGGATCTTAAGTCCAACGCCTTAACCACTCGGCCACCCTGGTGAGACCCAAGTATTTACTTTCTTCAACTCCCTTTTTATGCTTGCTGCTGTAGCACCGGCTGTCCAGCAAGAGGTGATTGCAGAGTTAAAAGGGTAAAAGGCTTTTGCAGGAGGTTAAAAGTAATTGCTTATAACAAACACACTGTGTGACACCTAACTTTCTCCCACTCGGACTTTACCGTTAATTTTTATATTGGAGTTAGCTTAGTCACAATAAGGGGGTGAGCAAGGCAGGCACACTAGAGCATCTACTCCCTGGTGGTCTAGTGGCTAGGATTCGGCGCTTTCACCGCCGTGGCCCGGGTTCGATTCCCGGTCAGGGAAGATCCCTCTAAAGCATAGATTGCTTAATTTGTCTGTGTATCTTTTTTAAAAGAAGGTCTTTAAAAAGGCACCCCTCCCAATAGATGAAAGCGGAGGAATGGGGCTTGTTCTCCTGTGCCCCAGGTTGCTTTGCCCCCATTGACCTAAGCCACCTTTGTGCGCACGCAGTCCCCCACCCAGTCAGGTGCTCTATGTTGGCGTGAAGTGCAGTACCAGCTCAACAGAAAGGTAAATTGCTGGAAAACCCTGCTGTGATGCATACATCTACTTTGGAGCACTCTTCTCCTTTGCACTCTTGAATCGCTTAAGCGCAATGTATTCTTCCAGCAAGCTGAATAACGAGATAGGTGAGAGAAGGTGTACCAGCTGTCTGTGCGCCATCAGCAGCCACTAGGTGTCCCTCTTGTGTTTTCCCGGGGATCCTGATTGTGCAGGAATTCATCGGTTCAGTAGCAAGGGGGAGAGGATGGCCTGTGCCTGGAAGTGACAGGCAGTCTGGTGGCATCATGAGGATTAAGTTCCGATTCATATTTGCTGTAGAATAAAATATGTTTTCAGCCCCCATGAGCTTTGTCACTCGGAGAGCAGTGTATGAACTTTTGCTGCACAGCTCTGGGTTCCCTGGTGGTCTAGTGGTTAGGATTCGGCGCTCTCACCGCCGCGGCCCGGGTTCGATTCCCGGTCAGGGAAAAGTCCCTCTTCTGACCTTGAAAGCTTTTCCTTCCCGTAGGTCAGGGCTTCTCAAAATGAAGTTGCTTTTCTGACTCACAATTTGCCTAGCATGACGCAGTATCGCTCAAAATATGATTTTCGCAAGGTTCCTTTAGAGCTGCTTCCCACGGTGGGAGGCAAGGCTCTTGAGCAAGTGAGATCCTGTATTCCGAGGCGCGCTTCCTTTTGTAGGCTTCTGACCCCATGGCCTGTGGCAGGTAGTCCTCCTTTGACTGGGCCGCAGGCTTTGTCTCCAAATGGCGTCCTGGACCCACTGCAACCCACCTGTTTGCTAAAATGGAAGACTGCCTCTGGGTAAGAAAAAGCTGAGCTGCACGTACCGAAAGCGGCAGAGGCCAGAGGCGGGGAGGGTGTGGCAAGGGCTGCCTGATTTGCATAGTGACCTGTTGCATCTTGGGAATGTACAGGCTTTGGAACTTAACAGGTACTGCAGGTGTCTGCCTGGCCTGAGAGATGCCTGTCTGGTGCTCCCCTCAGGACACACAGGCCTTCCATTCGAGCATGGAGGGTGAGGGACATGGGTCACCCTCATATACAGGGGTGTGGGCATGGGCAGGATAGGTTGTGGGGGACCCGTCAGGAAGCCCGTTCGGAAGGCAGGAGGAGGCGGGGCAGGAAACTCTGCTCAATTTCTTTCCCAGAGGCCTGTGGAGAACCCTTTGCACGTTTGAGCCAGCCGGGCCTGCATCAGCAGATCCTGCTCCACTGGGAAGGGAGAGCCTGTAGGCGTAAATCAAAAAAAGGGGAGAAATCTGCAAATTCTAGCGGCAGACCCATGTTGCCCAGGAAGCAATCAGTTTCTCCTGCTCCCTATAGTGGAAAAAGACATAGGAGGTGTATTTCTCTAGGCAGGGGCTCTGTGTAGATGGCACTTCATTGCTCTGGGAAGCATCCATGCTGGTAGAAGAGTAGCAGCAGACTCCACACCTGAGGCTTGAATGGGGACCGTTGGGGAGGGGCAGTGGGAGGCCGAGGAGGGTGGAGGAAAATGCTTTTCAAAAGCATCTGCACGTTCCTACAAACCTGCTGAAAACCCATACCAGGAATGGGGCTCGAACCCATGCAGACAAACGTCCATTGGATCTTAAGTCCAACGCCTTACCCACTCGGCCACCCTGGTGAGACCCAAGGATTTACTTTCTTCAACTCCCTTTTTATGCTTGCTGCTGTAGCACCAGCTGTCCAGCAAGAGGTGATTGCAGAGTTAAAAGGCTTTTGCAAGAGGTTAAAAGTAATTGCTTATAACAAACACACTGTGTGACACCTAACTTTCTCCCACTCGGACTTTACCGTTAATTTTTATATTGGAGTTAGCTTAGTCACAATAAGTGGGTGAGCAAGGCAGGCACACTAGAGCATCTACTCCCTGGTGGTCTAGTGGCTAGGATTCGGCGCTTTCACCGCCGCGGCCCGGGTTCGATTCCCGGTCAGGGAAGATCCCTCTAAAGCATAGATTGCTTAATTTGTCTGTGTATCTTTTTTAAAAGAAGGTCTTTAAAAAGGCACCCCTCCCAATAGATGAAAGCGGAGGAATGGGGCTTGTTCTCCTGTGCCCCAGGTTGCTTTGCCCCCATTGACCTAAGCCACCTTTGTGCGCACGCAGTCCCCCACCCAGTCAGGTGCTCTATGTTGGCGTGAAGTGCAGTACCAGCTCAACAGAAAGGTAAATTGCTGGAAAACCCTGCTGTGATGCATACATCTACTTTGGAGCACTCTTCTCCTTTGCACTCTTGAATCGCTTAAGTGCAATGTATTCTTCCAGCAAGCTGAATAACGAGATAGGTGAGAGAAGGTGTACCAGCTGTCTGTGCGCCATCAGCAGCCACTAGGTGTCCCTCTTGTGTTTTCCCGGGGATCCTGATTGTGCAGGAATTCATCGGTTCAGTAGCAAGGGGGAGAGGATGGCCTGTGCCTAGAAGTGACAGGCAGTCTGGTGGCATCATGAGGATTAAGTTCCGATTCATATTTGCTGTAGAATAAAATATGTTTTCAGCCCCCATGAGCTTTGTCACTCGGAGAGCAGTGTATGAACTTTTGCTGCATGGCTCTGGGCTCCCTGGTGGTCTAGTGGTTAGGATTCGGCGCTCTCACCGCCGCAGCCTGGGTTCGATTCCCGGTCAGGGAAAAGTCCCTCTTCTGACCTTGAAAGCTTTTCCTTCCCGTAGGTCAGGGCTTCTCAAAATGAAGTTGCTTTTCTGACTCACAATTTGCCTAGCATGACGCAGTATCGCTCAAAATATGATTTTTGCAAGGTTCCTTTAGAGCTGCTTCCCATGGTGGGAGGCAAGGCTCTTGAGCAAGTGAGATCCTGTATTCCGAGGCGCGCTTCCTTTTGTAGGCTTCTGACCCCATGGCCTGTGGCAGGTAGTCCTCCTTTGACTGGGCCGCAGGCTTTGTCTCCAAATGGCGTCCTGGACCCACTGCAATCCACCTGTTTGCTAAAACGAAAGTCTGCCTCTGGGTAAGAAAAAGCTGAGCTGCACGTACGGAAAGCGGCAGAGGCCAGAGGCGGGGAGGGTGTGGCAAGGGCTGCCTGATTTGCATAGTGACCTGTTGCATCTTGGGAATGTACAGGCTTTGGAGCTTAACAGGTACTGCAGGTGTCTGCCTGGCCTGAGAGATGCCTGTCTGGTGCTCCCCTCAGGACACACAGGCCTTCCATTCGAGCATGGAGGGTGAGGGACATGGGTCACCCTCATATACAGGGGTGTGGGCATGGGCAGGATAGGTTGTGGGGGACCCGTCAGGGCATTGCCCGTTTGGAAGCCCGTTGGGAAGGCGAGAGGAGACGGGGCAGGAAACTCTGCTCAATTTCTTTCCCAGAGGCCTGTGGAGAACGCTTTGCACGTTTGAGCCAGCCGGGCCTGCATCAGCAGATCCTGCTCCACTGGGAAGGGTGAGCCTGTAGGCGTAAAAAGGGGAGAAATCTGCAAGAGCCGGGTTAACAAATTCTAGCGGCAGACCCATGTTGCCCAGGAAGCAATCAGTTTCTCCTGCTCCCTATAGTGGAAAGAGACATAGGAGGTGTATTTCTCTAGGCAGGGGCTCTGTGTAGATGGCACTTCATTGCTCTGGGAAGCATCCATGCTGGTAGAAGAGTAGCAGCAGACCCCACTCCTGAGGCTTGAATGGGGACCGTTGGGGAGGGGCAGTGGGAGGCGGAGGAGGGCAGAGGAAAATGTTTTTCAAAAGCATCTGCATGTTCCTACAAACCTGCTGAAAACCCATACCAGGAATGGGGCTCGAACCCATGCGGACAAACGTCCATTGGATCTTAAGTCCAACGCCTTAACCACTCGGCCACCCTGGTGAGACCCAAGGATTTACTTTCTTCAACTCCCTTTTTATGTTTGCTGCTGTAGCACCGGCTGTCCAGCAAGAGGTGATTGAAGAGTTAAAAGGCTTTTGCAGGAGGTTAAAAGTAATTGCTTATAACAAACACACTGTGTGACACCTAACTTTCTCTCACTCGGACTTTACCGTTAATCTTTATATTGGAGTTAGCTTAGTCACAATAATGGGGTGAGCAAGGCAGGCACACTAGAGCATCTCCTCCCTGGTGGTCTAGTGGCTAGGATTCGGCGCTTTCACCGCCGCGGCCTGGGTTTGAATCCCGGTCAGGGAAGATCCCTCTAAAGCATGGATTGCTTAAGTTGTCTGTGTATCTTTTTTAAAAGAAGGTCTTTAGAAAGGCACCCCTCCCAATAGATACAAGCAGAGGAATGGGGCTTGTTCTCCTGTACCCCAGGTTGCTTTACCCCCATTGACCTAAGCCACCTTTGTGCGCACGCAGTCCCCCACCCAGTCAGGTGCTCTATGTTGGCGGGAAGTGCAGTACCAGCTCAACAGAAAGGTAAATTGCTGGAAAACCTTGCTGTGATGCATACATCTACTTTTGAGCACTCTTCTCCTTTGCACTCTTGAATCGCTTAAGCGCAATGTATTCTTCCAGCAAGCTGAATAACAAGATAGGTGAGAGAAGGTGTACCAGCTGTCTGTGCGCCATCAGCAGCCACTAGGTGCCCCTCTTGTGTTTTCCCGGGGATCCTGATTGTGCAGGAATTCATCGGTTCAGTAGCAAGGGGGAGAGGATGGCCTGTGCCTGGAAGTGACAGACAGTCTGGTGGCATCATGAGGATTAAGTTCCGATTCATATTTGCTGTAGAATAAAATATGTTTTCAGCCCCCATGAGCTTTGTCACTCGGAGAGCAGTGTATGACCTTTTGCTGCACGGCTCTGGGCTCCCTGGTGGTCTAGTGGTTAGGATTCAGCGCTCTCACCGCCGCGGCCCGGGTTCGATTCCCGGTCGGGGAAAAGTCCCTCTTCTGACCTTGAAAGCTTTTCCTTCCCGTAGGTCAGGGCTTCTCAAAATGAAGTTGCTTTTCTGACTCACAATTTGCCTAGCATGACGCAGTATCGCTCCAAATATGATTTTCGCAAGGTTCCTTTAGAGCTGCTTCCCACGGTGGGAGGCAAGGCTCTTGAGCAAGTGAGATCCTGTATTCCGAGGCGCGCTTCCTTTTGTAGGCTTCTGACCCCATGGCCTGTGGCAGGTAGTCCTCCTTTGACTGGGCCGCAGGCTTTGTCTCCAAATGGCGTCCTGGACCCACTGCAACCCACCTGTTTGCTAAAACGGAAGTCTGGCTCTGGGTAAGAAAAAGCTGAGCTGCACGTACGGAAAGCGGCAGAGGCCAGAGGCGGGGAGGGTGTGGCAAGGGCTGCCTGATTTGCATAGTGACCTGTTGCATCTTGGGAATGTACAGGCTTTGGAGCTTAACAGGTACTGCAGGTGTCTGCCTGGCCTGAGAGATGCCTGTCTGGTGCTCCCCTCAGGACACACAGCCCTTCCATTCGAGCATGGAGGGTGAGGGACATGGGTCACCCTCATATACAGGGGTGTGGGCATGGGCAGGATAGGTTGTGGGGGACCCGTCAGGGCATTGCCCGTTTGGAAGCCCGTTCGGAAGGTGAGAGGAGGCGGGGCAGGAAACTCTGCTCAATTTCTTTCCCAGAGGCCTGTGGAGAACCCTTTGCACGTTTGAGCCAGCCGGGCCTGCATCAGCAGATCCTGCTCCACTGGGAAGGGAGAGCCTGTAGGCGTAAATCAAAAAAAGGGGAGAAATCTGCAAATTCTAGCGGCAGACCCATGTTGCCCAGGAAGCAATCAGTTTCTCCTGCTCCCTATAGTGGAAAAAGACATAGGAGGTGTATGTTCTCTAGGCAGGGGCTCTGTGTAGATGGCACTTCATTGCTCTGGGAAGTATCCATGCTGGTAGAAGAGTAGCAGCAGACTCCACACCTGAGGCTTGAATGGGGACCGTTGCGGAGGGGCAGTGGGAGGCCGAGGAGGGCGGAGGAAAATGCTTTTCAAAAGCATCTGCACGTTCCTACAAACCTGCTGAAAACCCATACCAGGAATGGGGCTCGAACCCATGCGGACAAACGTCCATTGGATCTTAAGTCCAACGCCTTAACCACTCGGCCACCCTGGTGAGACCCAAGTATTTCCTTTCTTCAACTCCCTTTTTATGCTTGCTGCTGTAGCACCGGCTGTCCAGCAAGAGGTGATTGCAGAGTTAAAAGGGTAAAAGGCTTTTGCAGGAGGTTAAAAGTAATTGCTTATAACAAACACACTGTGTGACACCTAACTTTCTCCCACTCGGACTTTACCGTTAATTTTTATATTGGAGTTAGCTTAGTCACAATAAGGGGGTGAGCAAGGCAGGCACACTAGAGCATCTACTCCCTGGTGGTCTAGTGGCTAGGATTCGGCGCTTTCACCGCCGTGGCCCGGGTTCGATTCCCGGTCAGGGAAGATCCCTCTAAAGCATAGATTGCTTAATTTGTCTGTGTATCTTTTTTAAAAGAAGGTCTTTAAAAAGGCACCCCTCCCAATAGATGAAAGCGGAGGAATGGGGCTTGTTCTCCTGTGCCCCAGGTTGCTTTGCCCCCATTGACCTAAGCCACCTTTGTGCGCACGCAGTCCCCCACCCAGTCAGGTGCTCTATGTTGGCGTGAAGTGCAGTACCAGCTCAACAGAAAGGTAAATTGCTGGAAAACCCTGCTGTGATGCATACATCTACTTTGGAGCACTCTTCTCCTTTGCACTCTTGAATCGCTTAAGCGCAATGTATTCTTCCAGCAAGCTGAATAACGAGATAGGTGAGAGAAGGTGTACCAGCTGTCTGTGCGCCATCAGCAGCCACTAGGTGTCCCTCTTGTGTTTTCCCGGGGATCCTGATTGTGCAGGAATTCATCGGTTCAGTAGCAAGGGGGAGAGGATGGCCTGTGCCTGGAAGTGACAGGCAGTCTGGTGGCATCATGAGGATTAAGTTCCGATTCATATTTGCTGTAGAATAAAATATGTTTTCAGCCCCCATGAGCTTTGTCACTCGGAGAGCAGTGTATGAACTTTTGCTGCACAGCTCTGGGTTCCCTGGTGGTCTAGTGGTTAGGATTCGGCGCTCTCACCGCCACGGCCCGGGTTCGATTCCCGGTCAGGGAAAAGTCCCTCTTCTGACCTTGAAAGCTTTTCCTTCCCGTAGGTCAGGGCTTCTCAAAATGAAGTTGCTTTTCTGACTCACAATTTGCCTAGCATGACGCAGTATCGCTCAAAATATGATTTTCGCAAGGTTCCTTTAGAGCTGCTTCCCACGGTGGGAGGCAAGGCTCTTGAGCAAGTGAGATCCTGTATTCCGAGGCGCGCTTCCTTTTGTAGGCTTCTGACCCCATGGCCTGTGGCAGGTAGTCCTCCTTTGACTGGGCCGCAGGCTTTGTCTCCAAATGGCGTCCTGGACCCACTGCAACCCACCTGTTTGCTAAAATGGAAGACTGCCTCTGGGTAAGAAAAAGCTGAGCTGCACGTACCGAAAGCGGCAGAGGCCAGAGGCGGGGAGGGTGTGGCAAGGGCTGCCTGATTTGCATAGTGACCTGTTGCATCTTGGGAATGTACAGGCTTTGGAACTTAACAGGTACTGCAGGTGTCTGCCTGGCCTGAGAGATGCCTGTCTGGTGCTCCCCTCAGGACACACAGGCCTTCCATTCGAGCATGGAGGGTGAGGGACATGGGTCACCCTCATATACAGGGGTGTGGGCATGGGCAGGATAGGTTGTGGGGGACCCGTCAGGAAGCCCGTTCGGAAGGCAGGAGGAGGCGGGGCAGGAAACTCTGCTCAATTTCTTTCCCAGAGGCCTGTGGAGAACCCTTTGCACGTTTGAGCCAGCCGGGCCTGCATCAGCAGATCCTGCTCCACTGGGAAGGGAGAGCCTGTAGGCGTAAATCAAAAAAAGGGGAGAAATCTGCAAATTCTAGCGGCAGACCCATGTTGCCCAGGAAGCAATCAGTTTCTCCTGCTCCCTATAGTGGAAAAAGACATAGGAGGTGTATTTCTCTAGGCAGGGGCTCTGTGTAGATGGCACTTCATTGCTCTGGGAAGCATCCATGCTGGTAGAAGAGTACCAGCAGACTCCACACCTGAGGCTTGAATGGGGACCGTTGGGGAGGGGCAGTGGGAGGCCGAGGAGGGCGGAGGAAAATGCTTTTCAAAAGCATCTGCACGTTCCTACAAACCTGCTGAAAACCCATACCAGGAATGGGGCTCGAACCCATGCAGACAAACGTCCATTGGATCTTAAGTCCAACGCCTTACCCACTCGGCCACCCTGGTGAGACCCAAGGATTTACTTTCTTCAACTCCCTTTTTATGCTTGCTGCTGTAGCACCAGCTGTCCAGCAAGAGGTGATTGCAGAGTTAAAAGGCTTTTGCAAGAGGTTAAAAGTAATTGCTTATAACAAACACACTGTGTGACACCTAACTTTCTCCCACTCGGACTTTACCGTTAATTTTTATATTGGAGTTAGCTTAGTCACAATAAGTGGGTGAGCAAGGCAGGCACACTAGAGCATCTACTCCCTGGTGGTCTAGTGGCTAGGATTCGGCGCTTTCACCGCCGCGGCCCGGGTTCGATTCCCGGTCAGGGAAGATCCCTCTAAAGCATAGATTGCTTAATTTGTCTGTGTATCTTTTTTAAAAGAAGGTCTTTAAAAAGGCACCCCTCCCAATAGATGAAAGCGGAGGAATGGGGCTTGTTCTCCTGTGCCCCAGGTTGCTTTGCCCCCATTGACCTAAGCCACCTTTGTGCGCACGCAGTCCCCCACCCAGTCAGGTGCTCTATGTTGGCGTGAAGTGCAGTACCAGCTCAACAGAAAGGTAAATTGCTGGAAAACCCTGCTGTGATGCATACATCTACTTTGGAGCACTCTTCTCCTTTGCACTCTTGAATCGCTTAAGTGCAATGTATTCTTCCAGCAAGCTGAATAACGAGATAGGTGAGAGAAGGTGTACCAGCTGTCTGTGCGCCATCAGCAGCCACTAGGTGTCCCTCTTGTGTTTTCCCGGGGATCCTGATTGTGCAGGAATTCATCGGTTCAGTAGCAAGGGGGAGAGGATGGCCTGTGACTAGAAGTGACAGGCAGTCTGGTGGCATCATGAGGATTAAGTTCCGATTCATATTTGCTGTAGAATAAAATATGTTTTCAGCCCCCATGAGCTTTGTCACTCGGAGAGCAGTGTATGAACTTTTGCTGCATGGCTCTGGGCTCCCTGGTGGTCTAGTGGTTAGGATTCGGCGCTCTCACCGCTGCAGACTGGGTTCGATTCCCGGTCAGGGAAAAGTCCCTCTTCTGACCTTGAAAGCTTTTCCTTCCCGTAGGTCAGGGCTTCTCAAAATGAAGTTGCTTTTCTGACTCACAATTTGCCTAGCATGACGCAGTATCGCTCAAAATATGATTTTTGCAAGGTTCCTTTAGAGCTGCTTCCCATGGTGGGAGGCAAGGCTCTTGAGCAAGTGAGATCCTGTATTCCGAGGCGCGCTTCCTTTTGTAGGCTTCTGACCCCATGGCCTGTGGCAGGTAGTCCTCCTTTGACTGGGCCGCAGGCTTTGTCTCCAAATGGCGTCCTGGACCCACTGCAATCCACCTGTTTGCTAAAACGGAAGTCTGCCTCTGGGTAAGAAAAAGCTGAGCTGCACGTACGGAAAGCGGCAGAGGCCAGAGGCGGGGAGGGTGTGGCAAGGGCTGCCTGATTTGCATAGTGACCTGTTGCATCTTGGGAATGTACAGGCTTTGGAGCTTAACAGGTACTGCAGGTGTCTGCCTGGCCTGAGAGATGCCTGTCTGGTGCTCCCCTCAGGACACACAGGCCTTCCATTCGAGCATGGAGGGTGAGGGACATGGGTCACCCTCATATACAGGGGTGTGGGCATGGGCAGGATAGGTTGTGGGGGACCCGTCAGGGCATTGCCCGTTTGGAAGCCCGTTGGGAAGGCGAGAGGAGACGGGGCAGGAAACTCTGCTCAATTTCTTTCCCAGAGGCCTGTGGAGAACGCTTTGCACGTTTGAGCCAGCCGGGCCTGCATCAGCAGATCCTGCTCCACTGGGAAGGGTGAGCCTGTAGGCGTAAAAAGGGGAGAAATCTGCAAGAGCCGGGTTAACAAATTCTAGCGGCAGACCCATGTTGCCCAGGAAGCAATCAGTTTCTCCTGCTCCCTATAGTGGAAAGAGACATAGGAGGTGTATTTCTCTAGGCAGGGGCTCTGTGTAGATGGCACTTCATTGCTCTGGGAAGCATCCATGCTGGTAGAAGAGTAGCAGCAGACCCCACTCCTGAGGCTTGAATGGGGACCGTTGGGGAGGGGCAGTGGGAGGCGGAGGAGGGCAGAGGAAAATGTTTTTCAAAAGCATCTGCATGTTCCTACAAACCTGCTGAAAACCCATACAAGGAATGGGGCTCGAACCCATGCGGACAAACGTCCATTGGATCTTAAGTCCAACGCCTTAACCACTCGGCCACCCTGGTGAGACCCAAGGATTTACTTTCTTCAACTCCCTTTTTATGTTTGCTGCTGTAGCACCGGCTGTCCAGCAAGAGGTGATTGAAGAGTTAAAAGGCTTTTGCAGGAGGTTAAAAGTAATTGCTTATAACAAACACACTGTGTGACACCTAACTTTCTCTCACTCGGACTTTACCATTAATCTTTATATTGGAGTTAGCTTAGTCACAATATTGGGGTGAGCAAGGCAGGCACACTAGAGCATCTCCTCCCTGGTGGTCTAGTGGCTAGGATTCGGCGCTTTCACCGCCGCGGCCTGGGTTTGATTCCCGGTCAGGGAAGATCCCTCTAAAGCATGGATTGCTTAAGTTGTCTGTGTATCTTTTTTAAAAGAAGGTCTTTAGAAAGGCACCCCTCCCAATAGATACAAGCAGAGGAATGGGGCTTGTTCTCCTGTACCCCAGGTTGCTTTACCCCCATTGACCTAAGCCACCTTTGTGCGCACGCAGTCCCCCACCCAGTCAGGTGCTCTATGTTGGCGGGAAGTGCAGTACCAGCTCAACAGAAAGGTAAATTGCTGGAAAACCTTGCTGTGATGCATACATCTACTTTTGAGCACTCTTCTCCTTTGCACTCTTGAATCGCTTAAGCGCAATGTATTCTTCCAGCAAGCTGAATAACAAGATAGGTGAGAGAAGGTGTACCAGCTGTCTGTGCGCCATCAGCAGCCACTAGGTGCCCCTCTTGTGTTTTCCCGGGGATCCTGATTGTGCAGGAATTCATCGGTTCAGTAGCAAGGGGGAGAGGATGGCCTGTGCCTGGAAGTGACAGACAGTCTGGTGGCATCATGAGGATTAAGTTCCGATTCATATTTGCTGTAGAATAAAATATGTTTTCAGCCCCCATGAGCTTTGTCACTCGAAGAGCAGTGTATGACCTTTTGCTGCACGGCTCTGGGCTCCCTGGTGGTCTAGTGGTTAGGATTCAGCGCTCTCACCGCCGCGGCCCGGGTTCGATTCCCGGTCGGGGAAAAGTCCCTCTTCTGACCTTGAAAGCTTTTCCTTCCCGTAGGTCAGGGCTTCTCAAAATGAAGTTGCTTTTCTGACTCACAATTTGCCTAGCATGACGCAGTATCGCTCCAAATATGATTTTCGCAAGGTTCCTTTAGAACTGCTTCCCACGGTGGGAGGCAAGGCTCTTGAGCAAGTGAGATCCTGTATTCCGAGGCGCGCTTCCTTTTGTAGGCTTCTGACCCCATGGCCTGTGGCAGGTAGTCCTCCTTTGACTGGGCCGCAGGCTTTGTCTCCAAATGGCGTCCTGGACCCACTGCAACCCACCTGTTTGCTAAAACGGAAGTCTGCCTCTGGGTAAGAAAAAGCTGAGCTGCACGTACGGAAAGCGGCAGAGGCCAGAGGCGGGGAGGGTGTGGCAAGGGCTGCCTGATTTGCATAGTGACCTGTTGCATCTTGGGAATGTACAGGCTTTGGAGCTTAACAGGTACTGCAGGTGTCTGCCTGGCCTGAGAGATGCCTGTCTGGTGCTCCCCTCAGGACACACAGCCCTTCCATTCGAGCATGGAGGGTGAGGGACATGGGTCACCCTCATATACAGGGGTGTGGGCATGGGCAGGATAGGTTGTGGGGGACCCGTCAGGGCATTGCCTGTTTGGAAGCCCGTTCGGAAGGTGAGAGGAGGCGGGGCAGGAAACTCTGCTCAATTTCTTTCCCAGAGGCCTGTGGAGAACCCTTTGCACGTTTGAGCCAGCCGGGCCTGCATCAGCAGATCCTGCTCCACTGGGAAGGGAGAGCCTGTAGGCGTAAATCAAAAAAAGGGGAGAAATCTGCAAATTCTAGCGGCAGACCCATGTTGCCCAGGAAGCAATCAGTTTCTCCTGCTCCCTATAGTGGAAAAAGACATAGGAGGTGTATGTTCTCTAGGCAGGGGCTCTGTGTAGATGGCACTTCATTGCTCTGGGAAGTATCCATGCTGGTAGAAGAGTAGCAGCAGACTCCACACCTGAGGCTTGAATGGGGACCGTTTCGGAGGGGCAGTGGGAGGCCGAGGAGGGCGGAGGAAAATGCTTTTCAAAAGCATCTGCACGTTCCTACAAACCTGCTGAAAACCCATACCAGGAATGGGGCTCGAACCCATGCAGACAAACGTCCATTGGATCTTAAGTCCAACGCCTTAACCACTCGGCCACCCTGGTGAGACCCAAGTATTTACTTTCTTCAACTCCCTTTTTATGCTTGCTGCTGTCGCACCGGCTGTCCAGCAAGAGGTGATTGCAGAGTTAAAAGGGTAAAAGGCTTTTGCAGGAGGTTAAAAGTAATTGCTTATAACAAACACACTGTGTGACACCTAACTTTCTCCCACTCGGACTTTACCGTTAATTTTTATATTGGAGTTAGCTTAGTCACAATAAGGGGGTGAGCAAGGCAGGCACACTAGAGCATCTACTCCCTGGTGGTCTAGTGGCTAGGATTCGGCGCTTTCACCGCCGTGGCCCGGGTTCGATTCCCGGTCAGGGAAGATCCCTCTAAAGCATAGATTGCTTAATTTGTCTGTGTATCTTTTTTAAAAGAAGGTCTTTAAAAAGGCACCCCTCCCAATAGATGAAAGCGGAGGAATGGGGCTTGTTCTCCTGTGCCCCAGGTTGCTTTGCCCCCATTGACCTAAGCCACCTTTGTGCGCACGCAGTCCCCCACCCAGTCAGGTGCTCTATGTTGGCGTGAAGTGCAGTACCAGCTCAACAGAAAGGTAAATTGCTGGAAAACCCTGCTGTGATGCATACATCTACTTTGGAGCACTCTTCTCCTTTGCACTCTTGAATCGCTTAAGCGCAATGTATTCTTCCAGCAAGCTGAATAACGAGATAGGTGAGAGAAGGTGTACCAGCTGTCTGTGCGCCATCAGCAGCCACTAGGTGTCCCTCTTGTGTTTTCCCGGGGATCCTGATTGTGCAGGAATTCATCGGTTCAGTAGCAAGGGGGAGAGGATGGCCTGTGCCTGGAAGTGACAGGCAGTCTGGTGGCATCATGAGGATTAAGTTCCGATTCATATTTGCTGTAGAATAAAATATGTTTTCAGCCCCCATGAGCTTTGTCACTCGGAGAGCAGTGTATGAACTTTTGCTGCACAGCTCTGGGTTCCCTGGTGGTCTAGTGGTTAGGATTCGGCGCTCTCACCGCCGCGGCCCGGGTTCGATTCCCGGTCAGGGAAAAGTCCCTCTTCTGACCTTGAAAGCTTTTCCTTCCCGTAGGTCAGGGCTTCTCAAAATGAAGTTGCTTTTCTGACTCACAATTTGCCTAGCATGACGCAGTATCGCTCAAAATATGATTTTCGCAAGGTTCCTTTAGAGCTGCTTCCCACGGTGGGAGGCAAGGCTCTTGAGCAAGTGAGATCCTGTATTCCGAGGCGCGCTTCCTTTTGTAGGCTTCTGACCCCATGGCCTGTGGCAGGTAGTCCTCCTTTGACTGGGCCGCAGGCTTTGTCTCCAAATGGCGTCCTGGACCCACTGCAACCCACCTGTTTGCTAAAATGGAAGACTGCCTCTGGGTAAGAAAAAGCTGAGCTGCACGTACCGAAAGCGGCAGAGGCCAGAGGCGGGGAGGGTGTGGCAAGGGCTGCCTGATTTGCATAGTGACCTGTTGCATCTTGGGAATGTACAGGCTTTGGAACTTAACAGGTACTGCAGGTGTCTGCCTGGCCTGAGAGATGCCTGTCTGGTGCTCCCCTCAGGACACACAGGCCTTCCATTCGAGCATGGAGGGTGAGGGACATGGGTCACCCTCATATACAGGGGTGTGGGCATGGGCAGGATAGGTTGTGGGGGACCCGTCAGGAAGCCCGTTCGGAAGGCAGGAGGAGGCGGGGCAGGAAACTCTGCTCAATTTCTTTCCCAGAGGCCTGTGGAGAACCCTTTGCACGTTTGAGCCAGCCGGGCCTGCATCAGCAGATCCTGCTCCACTGGGAAGGGAGAGCCTGTAGGCGTAAATCAAAAAAAGGGGAGAAATCTGCAAATTCTAGCGGCAGACCCATGTTGCCCAGGAAGCAATCAGTTTCTCCTGCTCCCTATAGTGGAAAAAGACATAGGAGGTGTATTTCTCTAGGCAGGGGCTCTGTGTAGATGGCACTTCATTGCTCTGGGAAGCATCCATGCTGGTAGAAGAGTAGCAGCAGACTCCACACCTGAGGCTTGAATGGGGACCGTTGGGGAGGGGCAGTGGGAGGCCGAGGAGGGTGGAGGAAAATGCTTTTCAAAAGCATCTGCACGTTCCTACAAACCTGCTGAAAACCCATACCAGGAATGGGGCTCGAACCCATGCAGACAAACGTCCATTGGATCTTAAGTCCAACGCCTTACCCACTCGGCCACCCTGGTGAGACCCAAGGATTTACTTTCTTCAACTCCCTTTTTATGCTTGCTGCTGTAGCACCAGCTGTCCAGCAAGAGGTGATTGCAGAGTTAAAAGGCTTTTGCAAGAGGTTAAAAGTAATTGCTTATAACAAACACACTGTGTGACACCTAACTTTCTCCCACTCGGACTTTACCGTTAATTTTTATATTGGAGTTAGCTTAGTCACAATAAGTGGGTGAGCAAGGCAGGCACACTAGAGCATCTACTCCCTGGTGGTCTAGTGGCTAGGATTCGGCGCTTTCACTGCCGCGGCCCGGGTTCGATTCCCGGTCAGGGAAGATCCCTCTAAAGCATAGATTGCTTAATTTGTCTGTGTATCTTTTTTAAAAGAAGGTCTTTAAAAAGGCACCCCTCCCAATAGATGAAAGCGGAGGAATGGGGCTTGTTCTCCTGTGCCCCAGGTTGCTTTGCCCCCATTGACTTAAGCCACCTTTGTGCGCACGCAGTCCCCCACCCAGTCAGGTGCTCTATGTTGGCGTGAAGTGCAGTACCAGCTCAACAGAAAGGTAAATTGCTGGAAAACCCTGCTGTGATGCATACATCTACTTTGGAGCACTCTTCTCCTTTGCACTCTTGAATCGCTTAAGTGCAATGTATTCTTCCAGCAAGCTGAATAACGAGATAGGTGAGAGAAGGTGTACCAGCTGTCTGTGCGCCATCAGCAGCCACTAGGTGTCCCTCTTGTGTTTTCCCGGGGATCCTGATTGTGCAGGAATTCATCGGTTCAGTAGCAAGGGGGAGAGGATGGCCTGTGCCTGGAAGTGACAGGCAGTCTGGTGGCATCATGAGGATTAAGTTCCGATTCATATTTGCTGTAGAATAAAATATGTTTTCAGCCCCCATGAGCTTTGTCACTCGGAGAGCAGTGTATGAACTTTTGCTGCATGGCTCTGGGCTCCCTGGTGGTCTAGTGGTTAGGATTCGGCGCTCTCACCGCCGCAGCCTGGGGTCGATTCCCGGTCAGGGAAAAGTCCCTCTTCTGACCTTGAAAGCTTTTCCTTCCCGTAGGTCAGGGCTTCTCAAAATGAAGTTGCTTTTCTGACTCACAATTTGCCTAGCATGACGCAGTATCGCTCAAAATATGATTTTTGCAAGGTTCCTTTAGAGCTGCTTCCCATGGTGGGAGGCAAGGCTCTTGAGCAAGTGAGATCCTGTATTCCGAGGCGCGCTTCCTTTTGTAGGCTTCTGACCCCATGGCCTGTGGCAGGTAGTCCTCCTTTGACTGGGCCGCAGGCTTTGTCTCCAAATGGCGTCCTGGACCCACTGCAACCCACCTGTTTGCTAAAACGGAAGTCTGCCTCTGGGTAAGAAAAAGCTGAGCTGCACGTACGGAAAGCGGCAGAGGCCAGAGGCGGGGAGGGTGTGGCAAGGGCTGCCTGATTTGCATAGTGACCTGTTGCATCTTGGGAATGTACAGGCTTTGGAGCTTAACAGGTACTGCAGGTGTCTGCCTGGCCTGAGAGATGCCTGTCTGGTGCTCCCCTCAGGACACACAGGCCTTCCATTCGAGCATGGAGGGTGAGGGACATGGGTCACCCTCATATACAGGGGTGTGGGCATGGGCAGGATAGGTTGTGGGGGACCCGTCAGGGCATTGCCCGTTTGGAAGCCCGTTGGGAAGGCGAGAGGAGACGGGGCAGGAAACTCTGCTCAATTTCTTTCCCAGAGGCCTGTGGAGAACGCTTTGCACGTTTGAGCCAGCCGGGCCTGCATCAGCAGATCCTGCTCCACTGGGAAGGGTGAGCCTGTAGGCGTAAAAAGGGGAGAAATCTGCAAGAGCCGGGTTAACAAATTCTAGCGGCAGACCCATGTTGCCCAGGAAGCAATCAGTTTCTCCTGCTCCCTATAGTGGAAAGAGACATAGGAGGTGTATTTCTCTAGGCAGGGGCTCTGTGTAGATGGCACTTCATTGCTCTGGGAAGCATCCATGCTGGTAGAAGAGTAGCAGCAGACCCCACTCCTGAGGCTTGAATGGGGACCGTTGGGGAGGGGCAGTGGGAGGCGGAGGAGGGCAGAGGAAAATGTTTTTCAAAAGCATCTGCATGTTCCTACAAACCTGCTGAAAACCCATACCAGGAATGGGGCTCGAACCCATGCGGACAAACGTCCATTGGATCTTAAGTCCAACGCCTTAACCACTCGGCCACCCTGGTGAGACCCAAGGATTTACTTTCTTCAACTCCCTTTTTATGTTTGCTGCTGTAGCACCGGCTGTCCAGAAAGAGGTGATTGAAGAGTTAAAAGGCTTTTGCAGGAGGTTAAAAGTAATTGCTTATAACAAACACACTGTGTGACACCTAACTTTCTCTCACTCGGACTTTACCGTTAATCTTTATATTGGAGTTAGCTTAGTCACAATAATGGGGTGAGCAAGGCAGGCACACTAGAGCATCTCCTCCCTGGTGGTCTAGTGGCTAGGATTCGGCGCTTTCACCGCCGCGGCCTGGGTTTGATTCCCGGTCAGGGAAGATCCCTCTAAAGCATGGATTGCTTAAGTTGTCTGTGTATCTTTTTTAAAAGAAGGTCTTTAGAAAGGCACCCCTCCCAATAGATACAAGCAGAGGAATGGGGCTTGTTCTCCTGTACCCCAGGTTGCTTTACCCCCATTGACCTAAGCCACCTTTGTGCGCACGCAGTCCCCCACCCAGTCAGGTGCTCTATGTTGGCGGGAAGTGCAGTACCAGCTCAACAGAAAGGTAAATTGCTGGAAAACCTTGCTGTGATGCATACATCTACTTTTGAGCACTCTTCTCCTTTGCACTCTTGAATCGCTTAAGCGCAATGTATTCTTCCAGCAAGCTGAATAACAAGATAGGTGAGAGAAGGTGTACCAGCTGTCTGTGCGCCATCAGCAGCCACTAGGTGCCCCTCTTGTGTTTTCCCGGGGATCCTGATTGTGCAGGAATTCATCGGTTCAGTAGCAAGGGGGAGAGGATGGCCTGTGCCTGGAAGTGACAGACAGTCTGGTGGCATCATGAGGATTAAGTTCCGATTCAAATTTGCTGTAGAATAAAATATGTTTTCAGCCCCCATGAGCTTTGTCACTCGGAGAGCAGTGTATGACCTTTTGCTGCTCGGCTCTGGGCTCCCTGGTGGTCTAGTGGTTAGGATTCAGCGCTCTCACCGCCGCGGCCCGGGTTCGATTCCCGGTCAGGGAAAAGTCCCTCTTCTGACCTTGAAAGCTTTTCCTTCCCGTAGGTCAGGGCTTCTCAAAATGAAGTTGCTTTTCTGACTCACAATTTGCCTAGCATGGCGCAGTTTCGCTCCAAATATGATTTTCGCAAGGTTCCTTTAGAGCTGCTTCCCACGGTGGGAGGCAAGGCTCTTGAGCAAGTGAGATCCTGTATTCCGAGGCGCGCTTCCTTTTGTAGGCTTCTGACCCCATGGCCTGTGGCAGGTAGTCCTCCTTTGACTGGGCCGCAGGCTTTGTCTCCAAATGGCGTCCTGGACCCACTGCAACCCACCTGTTTGCTAAAACGGAAGTCTGCCTCTGGGTAAGAAAAAGCTGAGCTGCACGTACGGAAAGCGGCAGAGGCCAGAGGCGGGGAGGGTGTGGCAAGGGCTGCCTGATTTGCATAGTGACCTGTTGCATCTTGGGAATGTACAGGCTTTGGAGCTTAACAGGTACTGCAGGTGTCTGCTTGGCCTGAGAGATGCCTGTCTGGTGCTCCCCTCAGGACACACAGCCCTTCCATTCGAGCATGGAGGGTGAGGGACATGGGTCACCCTCATATACAGGGGTGTGGGCATGGGCAGGATAGGTTGTGGGGGACCCGTCAGGGCATTGCCCGTTTGGAAGCCCGTTCGGAAGGTGAGAGGAGGCGGGGCAGGAAACTCTGCTCAATTTCTTTCCCAGAGGCCTGTGGAGAACCCTTTGCACGTTTGAGCCAGCCGGGCCTGCATCAGCAGATCCTGCTCCACTGGGAAGGGAGAGCCTGTAGGCGTAAATCAAAAAAAGGGGAGAAATCTGCAAATTCTAGCGGCAGACCCATGTTGCCCAGGAAGCAATCAGTTTCTCCTGCTCCCTATAGTGGAAAAAGACATAGGAGGTGTATGTTCTCTAGGCAGGGGCTCTGTGTAGATGGCACTTCATTGCTCTGGGAAGTATCCATGCTGGTAGAAGAGTAGCAGCAGACTCCACACCTGAGGCTTGAATGGGGACCGTTTCGGAGGGGCAGTGGGAGGCCGAGGAGGGCGGAGGAAAATGCTTTTCAAAAGCATCTGCACGTTCCTACAAACCTGCTGAAAACCCATACCAGGAATGGGGCTCGAACCCATGCAGACAAACGTCCATTGGATCTTAAGTCCAACGCCTTAACCACTCGGCCACCCTGGTGAGACCCAAGTATTTACTTTCTTCAACTCCCTTTTTATGCTTGCTGCTGTCGCACCGGCTGTCCAGCAAGAGGTGATTGCAGAGTTAAAAGGGTAAAAGGCTTTTGCAGGAGGTTAAAAGTAATTGCTTATAACAAACACACTGTGTGACACCTAACTTTCTCCCACTCGGACTTTACCGTTAATTTTTATATTGGAGTTAGCTTAGTCACAATAAGGGGGTGAGCAAGGAAGGCACACTAGAGCATCTACTCCCTGGTGGTCTAGTGGCTAGGATTCGGCGCTTTCACCGCCGTGGCCCGGGTTCGATTCCCGGTCAGGGAAGATCCCTCTAAAGCATAGATTGCTTAATTTGTCTGTGTATCTTTTTTAAAAGAAGGTCTTTAAAAAGGCACCCCTCCCAATAGATGAAAGCGGAGGAATGGGGCTTGTTCTCCTGTGCCCCAGGTTGCTTTGCCCCCATTGACCTAAGCCACCTTTGTGCGCACGCAGTCCCCCACCCAGTCAGGTGCTCTATGTTGGCGTGAAGTGCAGTACCAGCTCAACAGAAAGGTAAATTGCTGGAAAACCCTGCTGTGATGCATACATCTACTTTGGAGCACTCTTCTCCTTTGCACTCTTGAATCGCTTAAGCGCAATGTATTCTTCCAGCAAGCTGAATAACGAGATAGGTGAGAGAAGGTGTACCAGCTGTCTGTGCGCCATCAGCAGCCACTAGGTGTCCCTCTTGTGTTTTCCCGGGGATCCTGATTGTGCAGGAATTCATCGGTTCAGTAGCAAGGGGGAGAGGATGGCCTGTGCCTGGAAGTGACAGGCAGTCTGGTGGCATCATGAGGATTAAGTTCCGATTCATATTTGCTGTAGAATAAAATATGTTTTCAGCCCCCATGAGCTTTGTCACTCGGAGAGCAGTGTATGAACTTTTGCTGCACAGCTCTGGGTTCCCTGGTGGTCTAGTGGTTAGGATTCGGCGCTCTCACCGCCGCGGCCCGGGTTCGATTCCCGGTCAGGGAAAAGTCCCTCTTCTGACCTTGAAAGCTTTTCCTTCCCGTAGGTCAGGGCTTCTCAAAATGAAGTTGCTTTTCTGACTCACAATTTGCCTAGCATGACGCAGTATCGCTCAAAATATGATTTTCGCAAGGTTCCTTTAGAGCTGCTTCCCACGGTGGGAGGCAAGGCTCTTGAGCAAGTGAGATCCTGTATTCCGAGGCGCGCTTCCTTTTGTAGGCTTCTGACCCCATGGCCTGTGGCAGGTAGTCCTCCTTTGACTGGGCCGCAGGCTTTGTCTCCAAATGGCGTCCTGGACCCACTGCAACCCACCTGTTTGCTAAAATGGAAGACTGCCTCTGGGTAAGAAAAAGCTGAGCTGCACGTACCGAAAGCGGCAGAGGCCAGAGGCGGGGAGGGTGTGGCAAGGGCTGCCTGATTTGCATAGTGACCTGTTGCATCTTGGGAATGTACAGGCTTTGGAACTTAACAGGTACTGCAGGTGTCTGCCTGGCCTGAGAGATGCCTGTCTGGTGCTCCCCTCAGGACACACAGGCCTTCCATTCGAGCATGGAGGGTGAGGGACATGGGTCACCCTCATATACAGGGGTGTGGGCATGGGCAGGATAGGTTGTGGGGGACCCGTCAGGAAGCCCGTTCGGAAGGCAGGAGGAGGCGGGGCAGGAAACTCTGCTCAATTTCTTTCCCAGAGGCCTGTGGAGAACCCTTTGCACGTTTGAGCCAGCCGGGCCTGCATCAGCAGATCCTGCTCCACTGGGAAGGGAGAGCCTGTAGGCGTAAATCAAAAAAAGGGGAGAAATCTGCAAATTCTAGCGGCAGACCCATGTTGCCCAGGAAGCAATCAGTTTCTCCTGCTCCCTATAGTGGAAAAAGACATAGGAGGTGTATTTCTCTAGGCAGGGGCTCTGTGTAGATGGCACTTCATTGCTCTGGGAAGCATCCATGCTGGTAGAAGAGTAGCAGCAGACTCCACACCTGAGGCTTGAATGGGGACCGTTGGGGAGGGGCAGTGGGAGGCCGAGGAGGGTGGAGGAAAATGCTTTTCAAAAGCATCTGCACGTTCCTACAAACCTGCTGAAAACCCATACCAGGAATGGGGCTCGAACCCATGCAGACAAACGTCCATTGGATCTTAAGTCCAACGCCTTACCCACTCGGCCACCCTGGTGAGACCCAAGGATTTACTTTCTTCAACTCCCTTTTTATGCTTGCTGCTGTAGCACCAGCTGTCCAGCAAGAGGTGATTGCAGAGTTAAAAGGCTTTTGCAAGAGGTTAAAAGTAATTGCTTATAACAAACACACTGTGTGACACCTAACTTTCTCCCACTCGGACTTTACCGTTAATTTTTATATTGGAGTTAGCTTAGTCACAATAAGTGGGTGAGCAAGGCAGGCACACTAGAGCATCTACTCCCTGGTGGTCTAGTGGCTAGGATTCGGCGCTTTCACCGCCGCGGCCCGGGTTCGATTCCCGGTCAGGGAAGATCCCTCTAAAGCATAGATTGCTTAATTTGTCTGTGTATCTTTTTTAAAAGAAGGTCTTTAAAAAGGCACCCCTCCCAATAGATGAAAGCGGAGGAATGGGGCTTGTTCTCCTGTGCCCCAGGTTGCTTTGCCCCCATTGACTTAAGCCACCTTTGTGCGCACGCAGTCCCCCACCCAGTCAGGTGCTCTATGTTGGCGTGAAGTGCAGTACCAGCTCAACAGAAAGGTAAATTGCTGGAAAACCCTGCTGTGATGCATACATCTACTTTGGAGCACTCTTCTCCTTTGCACTCTTGAATCGCTTAAGTGCAATGTATTCTTCCAGCAAGCTGAATAACGAGATAGGTGAGAGAAGGTGTACCAGCTGTCTGTGCGCCATCAGCAGCCACTAGGTGTCCCTCTTGTGTTTTCCCGGGGATCCTGATTGTGCAGGAATTCATCGGTTCAGTAGCAAGGGGGAGAGGATGGCCTGTGCCTGGAAGTGACAGGCAGTCTGGTGGCATCATGAGGATTAAGTTCCGATTCATATTTGCTGTAGAATAAAATATGTTTTCAGCCCCCATGAGCTTTGTCACTCGGAGAGCAGTGTATGAACTTTTGCTGCATGGCTCTGGGCTCCCTGGTGGTCTAGTGGTTAGGATTCGGCGCTCTCACCGCCGCAGCCTGGGGTCGATTCCCGGTCAGGGAAAAGTCCCTCTTCTGACCTTGAAAGCTTTTCCTTCCCGTAGGTCAGGGCTTCTCAAAATGAAGTTGCTTTTCTGACTCACAATTTGCCTAGCATGACGCAGTATCGCTCAAAATATGATTTTTGCAAGGTTCCTTTAGAGCTGCTTCCCATGGTGGGAGGCAAGGCTCTTGAGCAAGTGAGATCCTGTATTCCGAGGCGCGCTTCCTTTTGTAGGCTTCTGACCCCATGGCCTGTGGCAGGTAGTCCTCCTTTGACTGGGCCGCAGGCTTTGTCTCCAAATGGCGTCCTGGACCCACTGCAACCCACCTGTTTGCTAAAACGGAAGTCTGCCTCTGGGTAAGAAAAAGCTGAGCTGCACGTACGGAAAGCGGCAGAGGCCAGAGGCGGGGAGGGTGTGGCAAGGGCTGCCTGATTTGCATAGTGACCTGTTGCATCTTGGGAATGTACAGGCTTTGGAGCTTAACAGGTACTGCAGGTGTCTGCCTGGCCTGAGAGATGCCTGTCTGGTGCTCCCCTCAGGACACACAGGCCTTCCATTCGAGCATGGAGGGTGAGGGACATGGGTCACCCTCATATACAGGGGTGTGGGCATGGGCAGGATAGGTTGTGGGGGACCCGTCAGGGCATTGCCCGTTTGGAAGCCCGTTGGGAAGGCGAGAGGAGACGGGGCAGGAAACTCTGCTCAATTTCTTTCCCAGAGGCCTGTGGAGAACGCTTTGCACGTTTGAGCCAGCCGGGCCTGCATCAGCAGATCCTGCTCCACTGGGAAGGGTGAGCCTGTAGGCGTAAAAAGGGGAGAAATCTGCAAGAGCCGGGTTAACAAATTCTAGCGGCAGACCCATGTTGCCCAGGAAGCAATCAGTTTCTCCTGCTCCCTATAGTGGAAAGAGACATAGGAGGTGTATTTCTCTAGGCAGGGGCTCTGTGTAGATGGCACTTCATTGCTCTGGGAAGCATCCATGCTGGTAGAAGAGTAGCAGCAGACCCCACTCCTGAGGCTTGAATGGGGACCGTTGGGGAGGGGCAGTGGGAGGCGGAGGAGGGCAGAGGAAAATGTTTTTCAAAAGCATCTGCATGTTCCTACAAACCTGCTGAAAACCCATACCAGGAATGGGGCTCGAACCCATGCGGACAAACGTCCATTGGATCTTAAGTCCAACGCCTTAACCACTCGGCCACCCTGGTGAGACCCAAGGATTTACTTTCTTCAACTCCCTTTTTATGTTTGCTGCTGTAGCACCGGCTGTCCAGAAAGAGGTGATTGAAGAGTTAAAAGGCTTTTGCAGGAGGTTAAAAGTAATTGCTTATAACAAACACACTGTGTGACACCTAACTTTCTCTCACTCGGACTTTACCGTTAATCTTTATATTGGAGTTAGCTTAGTCACAATAATGGGGTGAGCAAGGCAGGCACACTAGAGCATCTCCTCCCTGGTGGTCTAGTGGCTAGGATTCGGCGCTTTCACCGCCGCGGCCTGGGTTTGATTCCCGGTCAGGGAAGATCCCTCTAAAGCATGGATTGCTTAAGTTGTCTGTGTATCTTTTTTAAAAGAAGGTCTTTAGAAAGGCACCCCTCCCAATAGATACAAGCAGAGGAATGGGGCTTGTTCTCCTGTACCCCAGGTTGCTTTACCCCCATTGACCTAAGCCACCTTTGTGCGCACGCAGTCCCCCACCCAGTCAGGTGCTCTATGTTGGCGGGAAGTGCAGTACCAGCTCAACAGAAAGGTAAATTGCTGGAAAACCTTGCTGTGATGCATACATCTACTTTTGAGCACTCTTCTCCTTTGCACTCTTGAATCGCTTAAGCGCAATGTATTCTTCCAGCAAGCTGAATAACAAGATAGGTGAGAGAAGGTGTACCAGCTGTCTGTGCGCCATCAGCAGCCACTAGGTGCCCCTCTTGTGTTTTCCCGGGGATCCTGATTGTGCAGGAATTCATCGGTTCAGTAGCAAGGGGGAGAGGATGGCCTGTGCCTGGAAGTGACAGACAGTCTGGTGTCATCATGAGGATTAAGTTCCGATTCAAATTTGCTGTAGAATAAAATATGTTTTCAGCCCCCATGAGCTTTGTCACTCGGAGAGCAGTGTATGACCTTTTGCTGCTCGGCTCTGGGCTCCCTGGTGGTCTAGTGGTTAGGATTCAGCGCTCTCACCGCCGCGGCCCGGGTTCGATTCCCGGTCAGGGAAAAGTCCCTCTTCTGACCTTGAAAGCTTTTCCTTCCCGTAGGTCAGGGCTTCTCAAAATGAAGTTGCTTTTCTGACTCACAATTTGCCTAGCATGGCGCAGTTTCGCTCCAAATATGATTTTCGCAAGGTTCCTTTAGAGCTGCTTCCCACGGTGGGAGGCAAGGCTCTTGAGCAAGTGAGATCCTGTATTCCGAGGCGCGCTTCCTTTTGTAGGCTTCTGACCCCATGGCCTGTGGCAGGTAGTCCTCCTTTGACTGGGCCGCAGGCTTTGTCTCCAAATGGCGTCCTGGACCCACTGCAACCCACCTGTTTGCTAAAACGGAAGTCTGCCTCTGGGTAAGAAAAAGCTGAGCTGCACGTACGGAAAGCGGCAGAGGCCAGAGGCGGGGAGGGTGTGGCAAGGGCTGCCTGATTTGCATAGTGACCTGTTGCATCTTGGGAATGTACAGGCTTTGGAGCTTAACAGGTACTGCAGGTGTCTGCCTGGCCTGAGAGATGCCTGTCTGGTGCTCCCCTCAGGACACACAGGCCTTCCATTCGAGCATGGAGGGTGAGGGACATGGGTCACCCTCATATACAGGGGTGTGGGCATGGGCAGGATAGGTTGTGGGGGACCCGTCAGGGCATTGCCCGTTTGGAAGCCCGTTCGGAAGGCGAGAGGAGGCGGGGCAGGAAACTCTGCTCAATTTCTTTCCCAGAGGCCTGTGGAGAACCCTTTGCACGTTTGAGCCAGCCGGGCCTGCATCAGCAGATCCTGCTCCACTGGGAAGGGAGAGCCTGTAGGCGTAAATCAAAAAAAGGGGAGAAATCTGCAAATTCTAGCGGCAGACCCATGTTGCCCAGGAAGCAATCAGTTTCTCCTGCTCCCTATAGTGGAAAAAGACATAGGAGGTGTATGTTCTCTAGGCAGGGGCTCTGTGTAGATGGCACTTCATTGCTCTGGGAAGTATCCATGCTGGTAGAAGAGTAGCAGCAGACTCCACACCTGAGGCTTGAATGGGGACCGTTGCGGAGGGGCAGTGGGAGGCCGAGGAGGGCGGAGGAAAATGCTTTTCAAAAGCATCTGCACGTTCCTACAAACCTGCTGAAAACCCATACCAGGAATGGGGCTCGAACCCATGCGGACAAACGTCCATTGGATCTTAAGTCCAACGCCTTAACCACTCGGCCACCCTGGTGAGACCCAAGTATTTACTTTCTTCAACTCCCTTTTTATGCTTGCTGCTGTAGCACC
Source organism: Lissotriton vulgaris (assembly GCF_964263255.1). Taxonomy (NCBI): domain Eukaryota; kingdom Metazoa; phylum Chordata; class Amphibia; order Caudata; family Salamandridae; genus Lissotriton; species Lissotriton vulgaris. The sequence continues at coordinate 519,342,656 of NC_141691.1, forward strand.
GGCTGTCCAGCAAGAGGTGATTGCAGAGTTAAAAGGGTAAAAGGCTTTTGCAGGAGGTTAAAAGTAATTGCTTATAACAAACACACTGTGTGACACCTAACTTTCTCCCACTCGGACTTTACCGTTAATTTTTATATTGGAGTTAGCTTAGTCACAATAAGGGGGTGAGCAAGGCAGGCACACTAGAGCATCTACTCCCTGGTGGTCTAGTGGCTAGGATTCGGCGCTTTCACCGCCGCGGCCTGGGTTTGATTCCCGGTCAGGGAAGATCCCTCTAAAGCATGGATTGCTTAAGTTGTCTGTGTATCTTTTTTAAAAGAAGGTCTTTAGAAAGGCACCCCTCCCAATAGATACAAGCAGAGGAATGGGGCTTGTTCTCCTGTACCCCAGGTTGCTTTACCCCCATTGACCTAAGCCACCTTTGTGCGCACGCAGTCCCCCACCCAGTCAGGTGCTCTATGTTGGCGGGAAGTGCAGTACCAGCTCAACAGAAAGGTAAATTGCTGGAAAACCTTGCTGTGATGCATACATCTACTTTTGAGCACTCTTCTCCTTTGCACTCTTGAATCGCTTAAGCGCAATGTATTCTTCCAGCAAGCTGAATAACAAGATAGGTGAGAGAAGGTGTACCAGCTGTCTGTGCGCCATCAGCAGCCACTAGGTGCCCCTCTTGTGTTTTCCCGGGGATCCTGATTGTGCAGGAATTCATCGGTTCAGTAGCAAGGGGGAGAGGATGGCCTGTGCCTGGAAGTGACAGACAGTCTGGTGGCATCATGAGGATTAAGTTCCGATTCATATTTGCTGTAGAATAAAATATGTTTTCAGCCCCCATGAGCTTTGTCACTCGGAGAGCAGTGTATGACCTTTTGCTGCACGGCTCTGGGCTCCCTGGTGGTCTAGTGGTCAGGATTCAGCGCTCTCACCGCCGCGGCCCGGGTTCGATTCCCGGTCAGGGAAAAGTCCCTCTTCTGACCTTGAAAGCTTTTCCTTCCCGTAGGTCAGGGCTTCTCAAAATGAAGTTGCTTTTCTGACTCACAATTTGCCTAGCATGACGCAGTATCGCTCCAAATATGATTTTCGCAAGGTTCCTTTAGAGCTGCTTCCCACGGTGGGAGGCAAGGCTCTTGAGCAAGTGAGATCCTGTATTCCGAGGCGCGCTTCCTTTTGTAGGCTTCTGACCCCATGGCCTGTGGCAGGTAGTCCTCCTTTGACTGGGCCGCAGGCTTTGTCTCCAAATGGCGTCCTGGACCCACTGCAACCCACCTGTTTGCTAAAACGGAAGTCTGCCTCTGGGTAAGAAAAAGCTGAGCTGCACGTACGGAAAGCGGCAGAGGCCAGAGGCGGGGAGGGTGTGGCAAGGGCTGCCTGATTTGCATAGTGACCTGTTGCATCTTGGGAATGTACAGGCTTTGGAGCTTAACAGGTACTGCAGGTGTCTGCCTGGCCTGAGAGATGCCTGTCTGGTGCTCCCCTCAGGACACACAGGCCTTCCATTCGAGCATGGAGGGTGAGGGACATGGGTCACCCTCATATACAGGGGTGTGGGCATGGGCAGGATAGGTTGTGGGGGACCCGTCAGGGCATTGCCCGTTTGGAAGCCCGTTCGGAAGGTGAGAGGAGGCGGGGCAGGAAACTCTGCTCAATTTCTTTCCCAGAGGCCTGTGGAGAACCCTTTGCACGTTTGAGCCAGCCGGGCCTGCATCAGCAGATCCTGCTCCACTGGGAAGGGAGAGCCTGTAGGCGTAAATCAAAAAAAGGGGAGAAATCTGCAAATTCTAGCGGCAGACCCATGTTGCCCAGGAAGCAATCAGTTTCTCCTGCTCCCTATAGTGGAAAAAGACATAGGAGGTGTATGTTCTCTAGGCAGGGGCTCTGTGTAGATGGCACTTCATTGCTCTGGGAAGCATCCATGCTGGTAGAAGAGTAGCAGCAGACTCCACACCTGAGGCTTGAATGGGGACCGTTGCGGAGGGGCAGTGGGAGGCCGAGGAGGGCGGAGGAAAATGCTTTTCAAAAGCATCTGCACGTTCCTACAAACCTGCTGAAAACCCATACCAGGAATGGGGCTCGAACCCATGCGGACAAACATCCATTGGATCTTAAGTCCAACGCCTTAACCACTCGGCCACCCTGGTGAGACCCAAGGATTTACTTTCTTCAACTCCCTTTTTATGCTTGCTGCTGTAGCACCAGCTGTCCAGCAAGAGGTGATTGCAGAGTTAAAAGGCGTTTGCAGGAGGTTAAAAGTAATTGCTTATAACAAACACACTGTGTGACACCTAACTTTCTCCCACTCGGACTTTACCGTTAATTTTTATATTGGAGTTAGCTTAGTCACAATAAGTGGGTGAGCAAGGCAGGCACACTAGAGCATCTACTCCCTGGTGGTCTAGTGGCTAGGATTCGGCGCTTTCACCGCCGCGGCCCGGGTTCGATTGCCGGTCAGGGAAGATCCCTCTAAAGCATAGATTGCTTAATTTGTCTGTGTATCTTTTTTAAAAGAAGGTCTTTTAAAAGGCACCCATCCCAATAGATGAAAGCGGAGGAATGGGGCTTGTTCTCCTGTGCCCCAGGTTGCTTTGCCCCCATTGACCTAAGCCACCTTTGTGCGCACGCAGTCCCCCACCCAGTCAGGTGCTCTATGTTGGCGTGAAGTGCAGTACCAGCTCAACAGAAAGGTAAATTGCTGGAAAACCCTGCTGTGATGCATACATATACTTTGGAGCACTCTTCTCCTTTGCACTCTTGAATCGCTTAAGCGCAATGTATTCTTCCAGCAAGCTGAATAACGAGATAGGTGAGAGAAGGTGTACCAGCTGTCTGTGCGCCATCAGCAGCCACTAGGTGTCCCTCTTGTGTTTTCCCGGGGATCCTGATTGTGCAGGAATTCATCGGTTCAGTAGCAAGGGGGAGAGGATGGCCTGTGCCTGGAAGTGACAGGCAGTCTGGTGGCATCATGAGGATTAAGTTCCGATTCATATTTGCTGTAGAATAAAATATGTTTTCAGCCCCCATGAGCTTTGTCACTCGGAGAGCAGTGTATGAACTTTTGCTGCATGGCTCTGGGCTCCCTGGTGGTCTAGTGGTTAGGATTCGGCGCTCTCACCGCCGCGGCCTGGGTTCGATTCCCGGTCAGGGAAAAGTCCCTCTTCTGACCTTGAAAGCTTTTCCTTCCCGTAGGTCAGGGCTTCTCAAAATGAAGTTGCTTTTCTGACTCACAATTTGCCTAGCATGACGCAGTATCGCTCAAAATATGATTTTTGCAAGGTTCCTTTAGAGCTGCTTCCCATGGTGGGAGGCAAGGCTCTTGAGCAAGTGAGATCCTGTATTCCGAGGCGCGCTTCCTTTTGTAGGCTTCTGACCCCATGGCCTGTGGCAGGTAGTCCTCCTTTGACTGGGCCGCAGGCTTTGTCTCCAAATGGCGTCCTGGACCTACTGCAACCCACCTGTTTGCTAAAACGGAAGTCTGCCTCTGGGTAAGAAAAAGCTGAGCTGCACGTACGGAAAGCGGCAGAGGCCAGAGGCGGGGAGGGTGTGGCAAGGGCTGCCTGATTTGCATAGTGACCTGTTGCATCTTGGGAATGTACAGGCTTTGGAGCTTAACAGGTACTGCAGGTGTCTGCCTGGCCTGAGAGATGCCTGTCTGGTGCTCCCCTCAGGACACACAGGCCTTCCATTCGAGCATGGAGGGTGAGGGACATGGGTCACCCTCATATACAGGGGTGTGGGCATGGGCAGGATAGGTTGTGGGGGACCCGTCAGGGCATTGCCCGTTTGGAAGCCCGTTGGGAAGGCGAGAGGAGACGGGGCAGGAAACTCTGCTCAATTTCTTTCTCAGAGGCCTGTGGAGAACGCTTTGCACGTTTGAGCCAGCCGGGCCTGCATCAGCAGATCCTGCTCCACTGGGAAGGGTGAGCCTGTAGGCGTAAAAAGGGGAGAAATCTGCAAGAGCCGGGTTAACAAATTCTAGCGGCAGACCCATGTTGCCCAGGAAGCAATCAGTTTCTCCTGCTCCCTATAGTGGAAAGAGACATAGGAGGTGTATTTCTCTAGGCAGGGGCTCTGTGTAGATGGCACTTCATTGCTCTGGGAAGCATCCATGCTGGTAGAAGAGTAGCAGCAGACCCCACTCCTGAGGCTTGAATGGGGACCGTTGGGGAGGGGCAGTGGGAGGCGGAGGAGGGCAGAGGAAAATGTTTTTCAAAAGCATCTGCATGTTCCTACAAACCTGCTGAAAACCCATACCAGGAATGGGGCTCGAACCCATGCGGACAAACGTCCATTGGATCTTAAGTCCAACGCCTTAACCACTCGGCCACCCTGGTGAGACCCAAGGATTTACTTTCTTCAACTCCCTTTTTATGCTTGCTGCTGTAGCACCGGCTGTCCAGCAAGAGGTGATTGCAGAGTTAAAAGGGTAAAAGGCTTTTGCAGGAGGTTAAAAGTAATTGCTTATAACAAACACACTGTGTGACACCTAACTTTCTCCCACTCGGACTTTACCGTTAATTTTTATATTGGAGTTAGCTTAGTCACAATAATGGGGTGAGCAAGGCAGGCACGCTAGAGCATCTACTCCCTGGTGGTCTAGTGGCTAGGATTCAGCGCTTTCACCGCCGCGGCCTGGGTTTGATTCCCGGTCAGGGAAGATCCCTCTAAAGCATGGATTGCTTAAGTTGTCTGTGTATCTTTTTTAAAAGAAGGTCTTTAGAAAGGCACCCCTCCCAATAGATACAAGCAGAGGAATGGGGCTTGTTCTCCTGTACCCCAGGTTGCTTTACCCCCATTGACCTAAGCCACCTTTGTGCGCACGCAGTCCCCCACCCAGTCAGGTGCTCTATGTTGGCGGGAAGTGCAGTACCAGCTCAACAGAAAGGTAAATTGCTGGAAAACCTTGCTGTGATGCATACATCTACTTTTGAGCACTCTTCTCCTTTGCACTCTTGAATCGCTTAAGCGCGATGTATTCTTCCAGCAAGCTGAATAACAAGATAGGTGAGAGAAGGTGTACCAGCTGTCTGTGCGCCATCAGCAGCCACTAGGTGCCCCTCTTGTGTTTTCCTGGGGATCCTGATTGTGCAGGAATTCATCGGTTCAGTAGCAAGGGGGAGAGGATGGCCTGTGCCTGGAAGTGACAGACAGTCTGGTGGCATCATGAGGATTAAGTTCCGATTCATATTTGCTGTAGAATAAAATATGTTTTCAGCCCCCATGAGCTTTGTCACTCGGAGAGCAGTGTATGACCTTTTGCTGCACGGCTCTGGGCTCCCTGGTGGTCTAGTGGTTAGGATTCAGCGCTCTCACCGCCGCGGCCCGAGTTCGATTCCCGGTCAGGGAAAAGTCCCTCTTCTGACCTTGAAAGCTTTTCCTTCCCGTAGGTCAGGGCTTCTCAAAATGAAGTTGCTTTTCTGACTCACAATTTGCCTAGCATGACGCAGTATCGCTCCAAATATGATTTTCGCAAGGTTCCTTTAGAGCTGCTTCCCACGGTGGGAGGCAAGGCTCTTGAGCAAGTGAGATCCTGTATTCCGAGGCGCGCTTCCTTTTGTAGGCTTCTGACCCCATGGCCTGTGGCAGGTAGTCCTCCTTTGACTGGGCCGCAGGCTTTGTCTCCAAATGGCGTCCTGGACCCACTGCAACCCACCTGTTTGCTAAAACGGAAGTCTGCCTCTGGGTAAGAAAAAGCTGAGCTGCACGTACGGAAAGCGGCAGAGGCCAGAGGCGGGGAGGGTGTGGCAAGGGCTGCCTGATTTGCATAGTGACCTGTTGCATCTTGGGAATGTACAGGCTTTGGAGCTTAACAGGTACTGCAGGTGTCTGCCTGGCCTGAGAGATGCCTGTCTGGTGCTCCCCTCAGGACACACAGGCCTTCCATTCGAGCATGGAGGGTGAGGGACATGGGTCACCCTCATATACAGGGGTGTGGGCATGGGCAGGATAGGTTGTGGGGGACCCGTCAGGGCATTGCCCGTTTGGAAGCCCGTTGGGAAGGCGAGAGGAGACGGGGCAGGAAACTCTGCTCAATTTCTTTCCCAGAGGCCTGTGGAGAACCCTTTGCACGTTTGAGCCAGCCGGGCCTGCATCAGCAGATCCTGCTCCACTGGGAAGGGAGAGCCTGTAGGCGTAAATCAAAAAAAGGGGAGAAATCTGCAAATTCTAGCGGCAGACCCATGTTGCCCAGGAAGCAATCAGTTTCTCCTGCTCCCTATAGTGGAAAAAGACATAGGAGGTGTATGTTCTCTAGGCAGGGGCTCTGTGTAGATGGCACTTCATTGCTCTGGGAAGCATCCATGCTGGTAGAAGAGTAGCAGCAGACTCCACACCTGAGGCTTGAATGGGGACCGTTGCGGAGGGGCAGTGGGAGGCCGAGGAGGGCGGAGGAAAATGCTTTTCAAAAGCATCTGCACGTTCCTACAAACCTGCTGAAAACCCATACCAGGAATGGGGCTCGAACCCATGCGGACAAACATCCATTGGATCTTAAGTCCAACGCCTTAACCACTCGGCCACCCTGGTGAGACCCAAGGATTTACTTTCTTCAACTCCCTTTTTATGCTTGCTGCTGTAGCACCAGCTGTCCAGCAAGAGGTGATTGCAGAGTTAAAAGGCTTTTGCAGGAGGTTAAAAGTAATTGCTTATAACAAACACACTGTGTGACACCTAACTTTCTCCCACTCGGACTTTACCGTTAATTTTTATATTGGAGTTAGCTTAGTCACAATAAGTGGGTGAGCAAGGCAGGCACACTAGAGCATCTACTCCCTGGTGGTCTAGTGGCTAGGATTCGGCGCTTTCACCGCCGCGGCCCGGGTTCGATTCCCGGTCAGGGAAGATCCCTCTAAAGCATAGATTGCTTAATTTGTCTGTGTATCTTTTTTAAAAGAAGGTCTTTAAAAAGGCACCCCTCCCAATAGATGAAAGCGGAGGAATGGGGCTTGTTCTCCTGTGCCCCAGGTTGCTTTGCCCCCATTGACTTAAGCCACCTTTGTGCGCACGCAGTCCCCCACCCAGTCAGGTGCTCTATGTTGGCGTGAAGTGCAGTACCAGCTCAACAGAAAGGTAAATTGCTGGAAAACCCTGCTGTGATGCATACATCTACTTTGGAGCACTCTTCTCCTTTGCACTCTTGAATCGCTTAAGTGCAATGTATTCTTCCAGCAAGCTGAATAACGAGATAGGTGAGAGAAGGTGTACCAGCTGTCTGTGCGCCATCAGCAGCCACTAGGTGTCCCTCTTGTGTTTTCCCGGGGATCCTGATTGTGCAGGAATTCATCGGTTCAGTAGCAAGGGGGAGAGGATGGCCTGTGCCTGGAAGTGACAGGCAGTCTGGTGGCATCATGAGGATTAAGTTCCGATTCATATTTGCTGTAGAATAAAATATGTTTTCAGCCCCCATGAGCTTTGTCACTCGGAGAGCAGTGTATGAACTTTTGCTGCATGGCTCTGGGCTCCCTGGTGGTCTAGTGGTTAGGATTCGGCGCTCTCACCGCCGCAGCCTGGGGTCGATTCCCGGTCAGGGAAAAGTCCCTCTTCTGACCTTGAAAGCTTTTCCTTCCCGTAGGTCAGGGCTTCTCAAAATGAAGTTGCTTTTCTGACTCACAATTTGCCTAGCATGACGCAGTATCGCTCAAAATATGATTTTTGCAAGGTTCCTTTAGAGCTGCTTCCCATGGTGGGAGGCAAGGCTCTTGAGCAAGTGAGATCCTGTATTCCGAGGCGCGCTTCCTTTTGTAGGCTTCTGACCCCATGGCCTGTGGCAGGTAGTCCTCCTTTGACTGGGCCGCAGGCTTTGTCTCCAAATGGCGTCCTGGACCCACTGCAACCCACCTGTTTGCTAAAACGGAAGTCTGCCTCTGGGTAAGAAAAAGCTGAGCTGCACGTACGGAAAGCGGCAGAGGCCAGAGGCGGGGAGGGTGTGGCAAGGGCTGCCTGATTTGCATAGTGACCTGTTGCATCTTGGGAATATACAGGCTTTGGAGCTTAACAGGTACTGCAGGTGTCTGCCTGGCCTGAGAGATGCCTGTCTGGTGCTCCCCTCAGGACACACAGGCCTTCCATTCGAGCATGGAGGGTGAGGGACATGGGTCACCCTCATATACAGGGGTGTGGGCATGGGCAGGATAGGTTGTGGGGGACCCGTCAGGGCATTGCCCGTTTGGAAGCCCGTTGGGAAGGCGAGAGGAGACGGGGCAGGAAACTCTGCTCAATTTCTTTCCCAGAGGCCTGTGGAGAACGCTTTGCACGTTTGAGCCAGCCGGGCCTGCATCAGCAGATCCTGCTCCACTGGGAAGGGTGAGCCTGTAGGCGTAAAAAGGGGAGAAATCTGCAAGAGCCGGGTTAACAAATTCTAGCGGCAGACCCATGTTGCCCAGGAAGCAATCAGTTTCTCCTGCTCCCTATAGTGGAAAGAGACATAGGAGGTGTATTTCTCTAGGCAGGGGCTCTGTGTAGATGGCACTTCATTGCTCTGGGAAGCATCCATGCTGGTAGAAGAGTAGCAGCAGACCCCACTCCTGAGGCTTGAATGGGGACCGTTGGGGAGGGGCAGTGGGAGGCGGAGGAGGGCAGAGGAAAATGTTTTTCAAAAGCATCTGCATGTTCCTACAAACCTGCTGAAAACCCATACCAGGAATGGGGCTCGAACCCATGCGGACAAACGTCCATTGGATCTTAAGTCCAACGCCTTAACCACTCGGCCACCCTGGTGAGACCCAAGGATTTACTTTCTTCAACTCCCTTTTTATGTTTGCTGCTGTAGCACCGGCTGTCCAGAAAGAGGTGATTGAAGAGTTAAAAGGCTTTTGCAGGAGGTTAAAAGTAATTGCTTATAACAAACACACTGTGTGACACCTAACTTTCTCTCACTCGGACTTTACCGTTAATCTTTATATTGGAGTTAGCTTAGTCACAATAATGGGGTGAGCAAGGCAGGCACACTAGAGCATCTCCTCCCTGGTGGTCTAGTGGCTAGGATTCGGCGCTTTCACCGCCGCGGCCTGGGTTTGATTCCCGGTCAGGGAAGATCCCTCTAAAGCATGGATTGCTTAAGTTGTCTGTGTATCTTTTTTAAAAGAAGGTCTTTAGAAAGGCACCCCTCCCAATAGATACAAGCAGAGGAATGGGGCTTGTTCTCCTGTACCCCAGGTTGCTTTACCCCCATTGACCTAAGCCACCTTTGTGCGCACGCAGTCCCCCACCCAGTCAGGTGCTCTATGTTGGCGGGAAGTGCAGTACCAGCTCAACAGAAAGGTAAATTGCTGGAAAACCTTGCTGTGATGCATACATCTACTTTTGAGCACTCTTCTCCTTTGCACTCTTGAATCGCTTAAGCGCAATGTATTCTTCCAGCAAGCTGAATAACAAGATAGGTGAGAGAAGGTGTACCAGCTGTCTGTGCGCCATCAGCAGCCACTAGGTGCCCCTCTTGTGTTTTCCCGGGGATCCTGATTGTGCAGGAATTCATCGGTTCAGTAGCAAGGGGGAGAGGATGGCCTGTGCCTGGAAGTGACAGACAGTCTGGTGGCATCATGAGGATTAAGTTCCGATTCAAATTTGCTGTAGAATAAAATATGTTTTCAGCCCCCATGAGCTTTGTCACTCGGAGAGCAGTGTATGACCTTTTGCTGCTCGGCTCTGGGCTCCCTGGTGGTCTAGTGGTTAGGATTCAGCGCTCTCACCGCCGCGGCCCGGGTTCGATTCCCGGTCAGGGAAAAGTCCCTCTTCTGACCTTGAAAGCTTTTCCTTCCCGTAGGTCAGGGCTTCTCAAAATGAAGTTGCTTTTCTGACTCACAATTTGCCTAGCATGGCGCAGTTTCGCTCCAAATATGATTTTCGCAAGGTTCCTTTAGAGCTGCTTCCCACGGTGGGAGGCAAGGCTCTTGAGCAAGTGAGATCCTGTATTCCGAGGCGCGCTTCCTTTTGTAGGCTTCTGACCCCATGGCCTGTGGCAGGTAGTCCTCCTTTGACTGGGCCGCAGGCTTTGTCTCCAAATGGCGTCCTGGACCCACTGCAACCCACCTGTTTGCTAAAACGGAAGTCTGCCTCTGGGTAAGAAAAAGCTGAGCTGCACGTACGGAAAGCGGCAGAGGCCAGAGGCGGGGAGGGTGTGGCAAGGGCTGCCTGATTTGCATAGTGACCTGTTGCATCTTGGGAATGTACAGGCTTTGGAGCTTAACAGGTACTGCAGGTGTCTGCCTGGCCTGAGAGATGCCTGTCTGGTGCTCCCCTCAGGACACACAGGCCTTCCATTCGAGCATGGAGGGTGAGGGACATGGGTCACCCTCATATACAGGGGTGTGGGCATGGGCAGGATAGGTTGTGGGGGACCCGTCAGGGCATTGCCCGTTTGGAAGCCCGTTCGGAAGGTGAGAGGAGGCGGGGCAGGAAACTCTGCTCAATTTCTTTCCCAGAGGCCTGTGGAGAACCCTTTGCACGTTTGAGCCAGCCGGGCCTGCATCAGCAGATCCTGCTCCACTGGGAAGGGAGAGCCTGTAGGCGTAAATCAAAAAAAGGGGAGAAATCTGCAAATTCTAGCGGCAGACCCATGTTGCCCAGGAAGCAATCAGTTTCTCCTGCTCCCTATAGTGGAAAAAGACATAGGAGGTGTATGTTCTCTAGGCAGGGGCTCTGTGTAGATGGCACTTCATTGCTCTGGGAAGCATCCATGCTGGTAGAAGAGTAGCAGCAGACTCCACACCTGAGGCTTGAATGGGGACCGTTGCGGAGGGGCAGTGGGAGGCCGAGGAGGGCGGAGGAAAATGCTTTTCAAAAGCATCTGCACGTTCCTACAAACCTGCTGAAAACCCATACCAGGAATGGGGCTCGAACCCATGCGGACAAACATCCATTGGATCTTAAGTCCAACGCCTTAACCACTCGGCCACCCTGGTGAGACCCAAGGATTTACTTTCTTCAACTCCCTTTTTATGCTTGCTGCTGTAGCACCAGCTGTCCAGCAAGAGGTGATTGCAGAGTTAAAAGGCTTTTGCAGGAGGTTAAAAGTAATTGCTTATAACAAACACACTGTGTGACACCTAACTTTCTCCCACTCGGACTTTACCGTTAATTTTTATATTGGAGTTAGCTTAGTCACAATAAGTGGGTGAGCAAGGCAGGCACACTAGAGCATCTACTCCCTGGTGGTCTAGTGGCTAGGATTCGGCGCTTTCACCGCCGCGGCCCGGGTTCGATTGCCGGTCAGGGAAGATCCCTCTAAAGCATAGATTGCTTAATTTGTCTGTGTATCTTTTTTAAAAGAAGGTCTTTTAAAAGGCACCCATCCCAATAGATGAAAGCGGAGGAATGGGGCTTGTTCTCCTGTGCCCCAGGTTGCTTTGCCCCCATTGACCTAAGCCACCTTTGTGCGCACGCAGTCCCCCACCCAGTCAGGTGCTCTATGTTGGCGTGAAGTGCAGTACCAGCTCAACAGAAAGGTAAATTGCTGGAAAACCCTGCTGTGATGCATACATATACTTTGGAGCACTCTTCTCCTTTGCACTCTTGAATCGCTTAAGCGCAATGTATTCTTCCAGCAAGCTGAATAACGAGATAGGTGAGAGAAGGTGTACCAGCTGTCTGTGCGCCATCAGCAGCCACTAGGTGTCCCTCTTGTGTTTTCCCGGGGATCCTGATTGTGCAGGAATTCATCGGTTCAGTAGCAAGGGGGAGAGGATGGCCTGTGCCTGGAAGTGACAGGCAGTCTGGTGGCATCATGAGGATTAAGTTCCGATTCATATTTGCTGTAGAATAAAATATGTTTTCAGCCCCCATGAGCTTTGTCACTCGGAGAGCAGTGTATGAACTTTTGCTGCATGGCTCTGGGCTCCCTGGTGGTCTAGTGGTTAGGATTCGGCGCTCTCACCGCCGCGGCCTGGGTTCGATTCCCGGTCAGGGAAAAGTCCCTCTTCTGACCTTGAAAGCTTTTCCTTCCCGTAGGTCAGGGCTTCTCAAAATGAAGTTGCTTTTCTGACTCACAATTTGCCTAGCATGACGCAGTATCGCTCAAAATATGATTTTTGCAAGGTTCCTTTAGAGCTGCTTCCCATGGTGGGAGGCAAGGCTCTTGAGCAAGTGAGATCCTGTATTCCGAGGCGCGCTTCCTTTTGTAGGCTTCTGACCCCATGGCCTGTGGCAGGTAGTCCTCCTTTGACTGGGCCGCAGGCTTTGTCTCCAAATGGCGTCCTGGACCTACTGCAACCCACCTGTTTGCTAAAACGGAAGTCTGCCTCTGGGTAAGAAAAAGCTGAGCTGCACGTACGGAAAGCGGCAGAGGCCAGAGGCGGGGAGGGTGTGGCAAGGGCTGCCTGATTTGCATAGTGACCTGTTGCATCTTGGGAATGTACAGGCTTTGGAGCTTAACAGGTACTGCAGGTGTCTGCCTGGCCTGAGAGATGCCTGTCTGGTGCTCCCCTCAGGACACACAGGCCTTCCATTCGAGCATGGAGGGTGAGGGACATGGGTCACCCTCATATACAGGGGTGTGGGCATGGGCAGGATAGGTTGTGGGGGACCCGTCAGGGCATTGCCCGTTTGGAAGCCCGTTGGGAAGGCGAGAGGAGACGGGGCAGGAAACTCTGCTCAATTTCTTTCTCAGAGGCCTGTGGAGAACGCTTTGCACGTTTGAGCCAGCCGGGCCTGCATCAGCAGATCCTGCTCCACTGGGAAGGGTGAGCCTGTAGGCGTAAAAAGGGGAGAAATCTGCAAGAGCCGGGTTAACAAATTCTAGCGGCAGACCCATGTTGCCCAGGAAGCAATCAGTTTCTCCTGCTCCCTATAGTGGAAAGAGACATAGGAGGTGTATTTCTCTAGGCAGGGGCTCTGTGTAGATGGCACTTCATTGCTCTGGGAAGCATCCATGCTGGTAGAAGAGTAGCAGCAGACCCCACTCCTGAGGCTTGAATGGGGACCGTTGGGGAGGGGCAGTGGGAGGCGGAGGAGGGCAGAGGAAAATGTTTTTCAAAAGCATCTGCATGTTCCTACAAACCTGCTGAAAACCCATACCAGGAATGGGGCTCGAACCCATGCGGACAAACGTCCATTGGATCTTAAGTCCAACGCCTTAACCACTCGGCCACCCTGGTGAGACCCAAGGATTTACTTTCTTCAACTCCCTTTTTATGCTTGCTGCTGTAGCACCGGCTGTCCAGCAAGAGGTGATTGCAGAGTTAAAAGGGTAAAAGGCTTTTGCAGGAGGTTAAAAGTAATTGCTTATAACAAACACACTGTGTGACACCTAACTTTCTCCCACTCGGACTTTACCGTTAATTTTTATATTGGAGTTAGCTTAGTCACAATAATGGGGTGAGCAAGGCAGGCACGCTAGAGCATCTACTCCCTGGTGGTCTAGTGGCTAGGATTCGGCGCTTTCACCGCCGCGGCCTGGGTTTGATTCCCGGTCAGGGAAGATCCCTCTAAAGCATGGATTGCTTAAGTTGTCTGTGTATCTTTTTTAAAAGAAGGTCTTTAGAAAGGCACCCCTCCCAATAGATACAAGCAGAGGAATGGGGCTTGTTCTCCTGTACCCCAGGTTGCTTTACCCCCATTGACCTAAGCCACCTTTGTGCGCACGCAGTCCCCCACCCAGTCAGGTGCTCTATGTTGGCGGGAAGTGCAGTACCAGCTCAACAGAAAGGTAAATTGCTGGAAAACCTTGCTGTGATGCATACATCTACTTTTGAGCACTCTTCTCCTTTGCACTCTTGAATCGCTTAAGCGCGATGTATTCTTCCAGCAAGCTGAATAACAAGATAGGTGAGAGAAGGTGTACCAGCTGTCTGTGCGCCATCAGCAGCCACTAGGTGCCCCTCTTGTGTTTTCCTGGGGATCCTGATTGTGCAGGAATTCATCGGTTCAGTAGCAAGGGGGAGAGGATGGCCTGTGCCTGGAAGTGACAGACAGTCTGGTGGCATCATGAGGATTAAGTTCCGATTCATATTTGCTGTAGAATAAAATATGTTTTCAGCCCCCATGAGCTTTGTCACTCGGAGAGCAGTGTATGACCTTTTGCTGCACGGCTCTGGGCTCCCTGGTGGTCTAGTGGTTAGGATTCAGCGCTCTCACCGCCGCGGCCCGAGTTCGATTCCCGGTCAGGGAAAAGTCCCTCTTCTGACCTTGAAAGCTTTTCCTTCCCGTAGGTCAGGGCTTCTCAAAATGAAGTTGCTTTTCTGACTCACAATTTGCCTAGCATGACGCAGTATCGCTCCAAATATGATTTTCGCAAGGTTCCTTTAGAGCTGCTTCCCACGGTGGGAGGCAAGGCTCTTGAGCAAGTGAGATCCTGTATTCCGAGGCGCGCTTCCTTTTGTAGGCTTCTGACCCCATGGCCTGTGGCAGGTAGTCCTCCTTTGACTGGGCCGCAGGCTTTGTCTCCAAATGGCGTCCTGGACCCACTGCAACCCACCTGTTTGCTAAAACGGAAGTCTGCCTCTGGGTAAGAAAAAGCTGAGCTGCACGTACGGAAAGCGGCAGAGGCCAGAGGCGGGGAGGGTGTGGCAAGGGCTGCCTGATTTGCATAGTGACCTGTTGCATCTTGGGAATGTACAGGCTTTGGAGCTTAACAGGTACTGCAGGTGTCTGCCTGGCCTGAGAGATGCCTGTCTGGTGCTCCCCTCAGGACACACAGGCCTTCCATTCGAGCATGGAGGGTGAGGGACATGGGTCACCCTCATATACAGGGGTGTGGGCATGGGCAGGATAGGTTGTGGGGGACCCGTCAGGGCATTGCCCGTTTGGAAGCCCGTTGGGAAGGCGAGAGGAGACGGGGCAGGAAACTCTGCTCAATTTCTTTCCCAGAGGCCTGTGGAGAACCCTTTGCACGTTTGAGCCAGCCGGGCCTGCATCAGCAGATCCTGCTCCACTGGGAAGGGAGAGCCTGTAGGCGTAAATCAAAAAAAGGGGAGAAATCTGCAAATTCTAGCGGCAGACCCATGTTGCCCAGGAAGCAATCAGTTTCTCCTGCTCCCTATAGTGGAAAAAGACATAGGAGGTGTATGTTCTCTAGGCAGGGGCTCTGTGTAGATGGCACTTCATTGCTCTGGGAAGCATCCATGCTGGTAGAAGAGTAGCAGCAGACTCCACACCTGAGGCTTGAATGGGGACCGTTGCGGAGGGGCAGTGGGAGGCCGAGGAGGGCGGAGGAAAATGCTTTTCAAAAGCATCTGCACGTTCCTACAAACCTGCTGAAAACCCATACCAGGAATGGGGCTCGAACCCATGCGGACAAACATCCATTGGATCTTAAGTCCAACGCCTTAACCACTCGGCCACCCTGGTGAGACCCAAGGATTTACTTTCTTCAACTCCCTTTTTATGCTTGCTGCTGTAGCACCAGCTGTCCAGCAAGAGGTGATTGCAGAGTTAAAAGGCTTTTGCAGGAGGTTAAAAGTAATTGCTTATAACAAACACACTGTGTGACACCTAACTTTCTCCCACTCGGACTTTACCGTTAATTTTTATATTGGAGTTAGCTTAGTCACAATAAGTGGGTGAGCAAGGCAGGCACACTAGAGCATCTACTCCCTGGTGGTCTAGTGGCTAGGATTCGGCGCTTTCACCGCCGCGGCCCGGGTTCGATTGCCGGTCAGGGAAGATCCCTCTAAAGCATAGATTGCTTAATTTGTCTGTGTATCTTTTTTAAAAGAAGGTCTTTAAAAAGGCACCCATCCCAATAGATGAAAGCGGAGGAATGGGGCTTGTTCTCCTGTGCCCCAGGTTGCTTTGCCCCCATTGACCTAAGCCACCTTTGTGCGCACGCAGTCCCCCACCCAGTCAGGTGCTCTATGTTGGCGTGAAGTGCAGTACCAGCTCAACAGAAAGGTAAATTGCTGGAAAACCCTGCTGTGATGCATACATATACTTTGGAGCACTCTTCTCCTTTGCACTCTTGAATCGCTTAAGCGCAATGTATTCTTCCAGCAAGCTGAATAACGAGATAGGTGAGAGAAGGTGTACCAGCTGTCTGTGCGCCATCAGCAGCCACTAGGTGTCCCTCTTGTGTTTTCCCGGGGATCCTGATTGTGCAGGAATTCATCGGTTCAGTAGCAAGGGGGAGAGGATGGCCTGTGCCTGGAAGTGACAGGCAGTCTGGTGGCATCATGAGGATTAAGTTCCGATTCATATTTGCTGTAGAATAAAATATGTTTTCAGCCCCCATGAGCTTTGTCACTCGGAGAGCAGTGTATGAACTTTTGCTGCACGGCTCTGGGCTCCCTGGTGGTCTAGTGGTTAGGATTCGGCGCTCTCACCGCCGCGGCCCGGGTTCGATTCCCGGTCAGGGAAAAGTCCCTCTTCTGACCTTGAAAGCTTTTCCTTCCCGTAGGTCAGGGCTTCTCAAAATGAAGTTGCTTTTCTGACTCACAATTTGCCTAGCATGACGCAGTATCGCTCAAAATATGATTTTTGCAAGGTTCCTTTAGAGCTGCTTCCCATGGTGGGAGGCAAGGCTCTTGAGCAAGTGAGATCCTGTATTCCGAGGCGCGCTTCCTTTTGTAGGCTTCTGACCCCATGGCCTGTGGCAGGTAGTCCTCCTTTGACTGGGCCGCAGGCTTTGTCTCCAAATGGCGTCCTGGACCTACTGCAACCCACCTGTTTGCTAAAACGGAAGTCTGCCTCTGGGTAAGAAAAAGCTGAGCTGCACGTACGGAAAGCGGCAGAGGCCAGAGGCGGGGAGGGTGTGGCAAGGGCTGCCTGATTTGCATAGTGACCTGTTGCATCTTGGGAATGTACAGGCTTTGGAGCTTAACAGGTACTGCAGGTGTCTGCCTGGCCTGAGAGATGCCTGTCTGGTGCTCCCCTCAGGACACACAGGCCTTCCATTCGAGCATGGAGGGTGAGGGACATGGGTCACCCTCATATACAGGGGTGTGGGCATGGGCAGGATAGGTTGTGGGGGACCCGTCAGGGCATTGCCCGTTTGGAAGCCCGTTGGGAAGGCGAGAGGAGACGGGGCAGGAAACTCTGCTCAATTTCTTTCCCAGAGGCCTGTGGAGAACGCTTTGCACGTTTGAGCCAGCCGGGCCTGCATCAGCAGATCCTGCTCCACTGGGAAGGGTGAGCCTGTAGGCGTAAAAAGGGGAGAAATCTGCAAGAGCCGGGTTAACAAATTCTAGCGGCAGACCCATGTTGCCCAGGAAGCAATCAGTTTCTCCTGCTCCCTATAGTGGAAAGAGACATAGGAGGTGTATTTCTCTAGGCAGGGGCTCTGTGTAGATGGCACTTCATTGCTCTGGGAAGCATCCATGCTGGTAGAAGAGTAGCAGCAGACCCCACTCCTGAGGCTTGAATGGGGACCGTTGGGGAGGGGCAGTGGGAGGCGGAGGAGGGCAGAGGAAAATGTTTTTCAAAAGCATCTGCATGTTCCTACAAACCTGCTGAAAACCCATACCAGGAATGGGGCTCGAACCCATGCGGCCAAACGTCCATTGGATCTTAAGTCCAACGCCTTAACCACTCGGCCACCCTGGTGAGACCCAAGTATTTACTTTCTTCAACTCCCTTTGTATGCTTGCTGCTGTAGCACCGGCTGTCCAGCAAGAGGTGATTGCAGAGTTAAAAGGGTAAAAGGCTTTTGCAGGAGGTTAAAAGTAATTGCTTATAACAAACACACTGTGTGACACCTAACTTTCTCCCACTCGGACTTTACCGTTAATTTTTATATTGGAGTTAGCTTAGTCACAATAAGGGGGTGAGCAAGGCAGGCACACTAGAGCATCTACTCCCTGGTGGTCTAGTGGCTAGGATTCAGCGCTTTCACCGCCGTGGCCCGGGTTCGATTCCCGGTCAGGGAAGATCCCTCTAAAGCATAGATTGCTTAATTTGTCTGTGTATCTTTTTTAAAAGAAGGTCTTTAAAAAGGCACCCCTCCCAATAGATGAAAGCGGAGGAATGGGGCTTGTTCTTCTGTGCCCCAGGTTGCTTTGCCCCCATTGACCTAAGCCACCTTTGTGCGCACGCAGTCCCCCACCCAGTCAGGTGCTCTATGTTGGCGTGAAGTGCAGTACCAGCTCAACAGAAAGGTAAATTGCTGGAAAACCCTGCTGTGATGCATACATCTACTTTGGAGCACTCTTCTCCTTTGCACTCTTGAATCGCTTAAGCGCAATGTATTCTTCCAGCAAGCTGAATAACGAGATAGGTGAGAGAAGGTGTACCAGCTGTCTGTGCGCCATCAGCAGCCACTAGGTGTCCCTCTTGTGTTTTCCCGGGGATCCTGATTGTGCAGGAATTCATCGGTTCAGTAGCAAGGGGGAGAGGATGGCCTGTGCCTGGAAGTGACAGGCAGTCTGGTGGCATCATGAGGATTAAGTTCCGATTCATATTTGCTGTAGAATAAAATATGTTTTCAGCCCCCATGAGCTTTGTCACTCGGAGAGCAGTGTATGAACTTTTGCTGCACAGCTCTGGGTTCCCTGGTGGTCTAGTGGTTAGGATTCGGCGCTCTCACCGCCGCGGCCCGGGTTTGATTCCCGGTCAGGGAAAAGTCCCTCTTCTGACCTTGAAAGCATTTCCTTCCCGTAGGTTAGGGCTTCTCAAAATGAAGTTGCTTTTCGTACTCACAATTTGCCTAGCATGACGCAGTATCGCTCAAAATATGATTTTCGCAAGGTTCCATTAGAGCTGCTTCCCACGGTGGGAGGCAAGGCTCTTGAGCAAGTGAGATCCTGTATTCCGAGGCGCGCTTCCTTTTGTAGGCTTCTGACCCCATGGCCTGTGGCAGGTAGTCCTCCTTTGACTGGGCCGCAGGCTTTGTCTCCAAATGGCGTCCTGGACCCACTGCAACCCACCTGTTTGCTAAAACGGAAGACTGCCTCTGGGTAAGAAAAAGCTGAGCTGCACGTACCGAAAGCGGCAGAGGCCAGAGGCGGGGAGGGTGTGGCAAGGGCTGCCTGATTTGCATAGTGACCTGTTGCATCTTGGGAATGTACAGGCTTTGGAACTTAACAGGTACTGCAGGTGTCTGCCTGGCCTGAGAGATGCCTGTGTGGTGCTCCCCTCAGGACACACAGGCCTTCCATTCGAGCATGGAGGGTGAGGGACATGGGTCACCCTCATATACAGGGGTGTGGGCATGGGCAGGATAGGTTGTGGGGGACCCGTCAGGGCATTGCCCGTTTGGAAGCCCGTTGGGAAGGCGAGAGGAGACGGGGCAGGAAACTCTGCTCAATTTCTTTCCCAGAGGCCTGTGGAGAACGCTTTGCACGTTTGAGCCAGCCGGGCCTGCATCAGCAGATCCTGCTCCACTGGGAAGGGTGAGCCTGTAGGCGTAAAAAGGGGAGAAATCTGCAAGAGCCGGGTTAACAAATTCTAGCGGCAGACCCATGTTGCCCAGGAAGCAATCAGTTTCTCCTGCTCCCTATAGTGGAAAGAGACATAGGAGGTGTATTTCTCTAGGCAGGGGCTCTGTGTAGATGGCACTTCATTGCTCTGGGAAGCATCCATGCTGGTAGAAGAGTAGCAGCAGACCCCACTCCTGAGGCTTGAATGGGGACCGTTGGGGAGGGGCAGTGGGAGGCGGAGGAGGGCAGAGGAAAATGTTTTTCAAAAGCATCTGCATGTTCCTACAAACCTGCTGAAAACCCATACCAGGAAGGGGGCTCGAACCCATGCGGACAAACGTCCATTGGATCTTAAGTCCAACGCCTTAACCACTCGGCCACCCTGGTGAGACCCAAGGATTTACTTTCTTCAACTCCCTTTTTATGTTTGCTGCTGTAGCACCGGCTGTCCAGCAAGAGGTGATTGAAGAGTTAAAAGGCTTTTGCAGGAGGTTAAAAGTAATTGCTTATAACAAACACACTGTGTGACACCTAACTTTCTCTCACTCGGACTTTACAGTTAATCTTTATATTGGAGTTAGCTTAGTCACAATAATGGGGTGAGCAAGGCAGGCACACTAGAGCATCTCCTCCCTGGTGGTCTAGTGGCTAGGATTCGGCGCTTTCCCCGCCGCGGCCTGGGTTTGATTCCCGGTCAGGGAAGATCCCTCTAAAGCATGGATTGCTTAAGTTGTCTGTGTATCTTTTTTAAAAGAAGGTCTTTAGAAAGGCACCCCTCCCAATAGATACAAGCAGAGGAATGGGGCTTGTTCTCCTGTACCCCAGGTTGCTTTACCCCCATTGACCTAAGCCACCTTTGTGCGCACGCAGTCCCCCACCCAGTCAGGTGCTCTATGTTGGCGGGAAGTGCAGTACCAGCTCAACAGAAAGGTAAATTGCTGGAAAACCTTGCTGTGATGCATACATCTACTTTTGAGCACTCTTCTCCTTTGCACTCTTGAATCGCTTAAGCGCAACGTATTCTTCCAGCAAGCTGAATAACAAGATAGGTGAGAGAAGGTGTACCAGCTGTCTGTGCGCCATCAGCAGCCACTAGGTGCCCCTCTTGTGTTTTCCCGGGGATCCTGATTGTGCAGGAATTCATCGGTTCAGTAGCAAGGGGGAGAGGATGGCCTGTGCCTGGAAGTGACAGACAGTCTGGTGGCATCATGAGGATTAAGTTCCGATTCATATTTGCTGTAGAATAAAATATGTTTTCAGCCCCCATGAGCTTTGTCACTCGGAGAGCAGTGTATGACCTTTTGCTGCACGGCTCTGGGCTCCCTGGTGGTCTAGCGGTTAGGATTCAGCGCTCTCACCGCCGCGGCCTGGGTTCGATTCCCGGTCAGGGAAAAGTCCCTCTTCTGACCTTGAAAGCTTTTCCTTCCCGTAGGTCAGGGCTTCTCAAAATGAAGTTGCTTTTCTGACTCACAATTTGCCTAGCATGACGCAGTATCGCTCCAAATATGATTTTCGCAAGGTTCCTTTAGAGCTGCTTCCCACGGTGGGAGGCAAGGCTCTTGAGCAAGTGAGATCCTGTATTCCGAGGCGCGCTTCCTTTTGTAGGCTTCTGACCCCATGGCCTGTGGCAGGTAGTCCTCCTTTGACTGGGCCGCAGGCTTTGTCTCCAAATGGCGTCCTGGACCCACTGCAACCCACCTGTTTGCTAAAACGGAAGACTGCCTCTGGGTAAGAAAAAGCTGAGCTGCACGTACCGAAAGCGGCAGAGGCCAGAGGCGGGGAGGGTGTGGCAAGGGCTGCCTGATTTGCATAGTGACCTGTTGCATCTTGGGAATGTACAGGCTTTGGAACTTAACAGGTACTGCAGGTGTCTGCCTGGCCTGAGAGATGCCTGTCTGGTGCTCCCCTCAGGACACACAGGCCTTCCATTCGAGCATGGAGGGTGAGGGACATGGGTCACCCTCATATACAGGGGTGTGGGCATGGGCAGGATAGGTTGTGGGGGACCCGTCAGGGCATTGCCCGTTTGGAAGCCCGTTGGGAAGGCGAGAGGAGACGGGGCAGGAAACTCTGCTCAATTTCTTTCCCAGAGGCCTGTGGAGAACGCTTTGTACGTTTGAGCCAGCCGGGCCTGCATCAGCAGATCCTGCTCCACTGGGAAGGGTGAGCCTGTAGGCGTAAAAAGGGGAGAAATCTGCAAGAGCCGGGTTAACAAATTCTAGCGGCAGACCCATGTTGCCCAGGAAGCAATCAGTTTCTCCTGCTCCCTATAGTGGAAAGAGACATAGGAGGTGTATTTCTCTAGGCAGGGGCTCTGTGTAGATGGCACTTCATTGCTCTGGGAAGCATCCATGCTGGTAGAAGAGTAGCAGCAGACCCCACTCCTGAGGCGTGAATGGGGACCGTTGGGGAGGGGCAGTGGGAGGCGGAGGAGGGCAGAGGAAAATGTTTTTCAAAAGCATCTGCATGTTCCTACAAACCTGCTGAAAACCCATACCAGGAATGGGGCTCGAACCCATGCGGACAAACGTCCATTGGATCTTAAGTCCAACGCCTTAACCACTCGGCCACCCTGGTGAGACCCAAGGATTTACTTTCTTCAACTCCCTTTTTATGTTTGCTGCTGTAGCACCGGCTGTCCAGCAAGAGGTGATTGAAGAGTTAAAAGGCTTTTGCTGGAGGTTAAAAGTAAATGCTTATAACAAACACACTGTGTGACACCTAACTTTCTCTCACTCGGACTTTACCGTTAATCTTTATATTGGAGTTAGCTTAGTCACAATAATGGGGTGAGCAAGGCAGGCACACTAGAGCATCTCCTCCCTGGTGGTCTAGTGGCTAGGATTCGGCGCTTTCACCGCCGCGGCCTGGGTTTGATTCCCGGTCAGGGAAGATCCCTCTAAAGCATGGATTGCTTAAGTTGTCTGTGTATCTTTTTTAAAAGAAGGTCTTTAGAAAGGCACCCCTCCCAATAGATACAAGCAGAGGAATGGGGCTTGTTCTCCTGTACCCCAGGTTGCTTTACCCCCATTGACCTAAGCCACCTTTGTGCGCACGCAGTCCCCCACCCAGTCAGGTGCTCTATGTTGGCGGGAAGTGCAGTACCAGCTCAACAGAAAGGTAAATTGCTGGAAAACCTTGCTGTGATGCATACATCTACTTTTGAGCACTCTTCTCCTTTGCACTCTTGAATCGCTTAAGCGCAATGTATTCTTCCAGCAAGCTGAATAACAAGATAGGTGAGAGAAGGTGTACCAGCTGTCTGTGCGCCATCAGCAGCCACTAGGTGCCCCTCTTGTGTTTTCCCGGGGATCCTGATTGTGCAGGAATTCATCGGTTCAGTAGCAAGGGGGAGAGGATGGCCTGTGCCTGGAAGTGACAGACAGTCTGGTGGCATCATGAGGATTAAGTTCCGATTCATATTTGCTGTAGAATAAAATATGTTTTCAGCCCCCATGAGCTTTGTCACTCGGAGAGCAGTGTATGACCTTTTGCTGCACGGCTCTGGGCTCCCTGGTGGTCTAGTGGTTAGGATTCAGCGCTCTCACCGCCGCGGCCCGGGTTCGATTCCCGGTCAGGGAAAAGTCCCTCTTCTGACCTTGAAAGCTTTTCCTTCCCGTAGGTCAGGGCTTCTCAAAATGAAGTTGCTTTTCTGACTCACAATTTGCCTAGCATGACGCAGTATCGCTCCAAATATGATTTTCGCAAGGTTCCTTTAGAGCTGCTTCCCACGGTGGGAGGCAAGGCTCTTGAGCAAGTGAGATCCTGTATTCCGAGGCGCGCTTCCTTTTGTAGGCTTCTGACCCCATGGCCTGTGGCAGGTAGTCCTCCTTTGACTGGGCCGCAGGCTTTGTCTCCAAATGGCGTCCTGGACCCACTGCAACCCACCTGTTTGCTAAAACGGAAGTCTGCCTCTGGGTAAGAAAAAGCTGAGCTGCACGTACGGAAAGCGGCAGAGGCCAGAGGCGGGGAGGGTGTGGCAAGGGCTGCCTGATTTGCATAGTGACCTGTTGCATCTTGGGAATGTACAGGCTTTGGAGCTTAACAGGTACTGCAGGTGTCTGCCTGGCCTGAGAGATGCCTGTCTGGTGCTCCCCTCAGGACACACAGGCCTTCCATTCGAGCATGGAGGGTGAGGGACATGGGTCACCCTCATATACAGGGGTGTGGGCATGGGCAGGATAGGTTGTGGGGGACCCGTCAGGGCATTGCCCGTTTGGAAGCCCGTTCGGAAGGTGAGAGGAGGCGGGGCAGGAAACTCTGCTCAATTTCTTTCCCAGAGGCCTGTGGAGAACCCTTTGCACGTTTGAGCCAGCCGGGCCTGCATCAGCAGATCCTGCTCCACTGGGAAGGGAGAGCCTGTAGGCGTAAATCAAAAAAAGGGGAGAAATCTGCAAATTCAAGCGGCAGACCCATGTTGCCCAGGAAGCAATCAGTTTCTCCTGCTCCCTATAGTGGAAAAAGACATAGGAGGTGTATGTTCTCTAGGCAGGGGCTCTGTGTAGATGGCACTTCATTGCTCTGGGAAGTATCCATGCTGGTAGAAGAGTAGCAGCAGACTCCACACCTGAGGCTTGAATGGGGAGCGTTGCGGAGGGGCAGTGGGAGGCCGAGGAGGGCGGAGGAAAATGCTTTTCAAAAGCATCTGCACGTTCCTACAAACCTGCTGAAAACCCATACCAGGAATGGGGCTCGAACCCATGCGGACAAACGTCCATTGGATCTTAAGTCCAACGCCTTAACCACTCGGCCACCCTGGTGAGACCCAAGTATTTACTTTCTTCAACTCCCTTTGTATGCTTGCTGCTGTAGCACCGGCTGTCCAGCAAGAGGTGATTGCAGAGTTAAAAGGGTAAAAGGCTTTTGCAGAAGGTTAAAAGTAATTGCTTATAACAAACACACTGTGTGACACCTAACTTTCTCCCACTCGGACTTTACCGTTAATTTTTATATTGGAGTTAGCTTAGTCACAATAAGGGGGTGAGCAAGGCAGGCACACTAGAGCATCTACTCCCTGGTGGTCTAGTGGCTAGGATTCAGCGCTTTCACCGCCGTGGCCCGGGTTCGATTCCCGGTCAGGGAAGATCCCTCTAAAGCATAGATTGCTTAATTTGTCTGTGTATCTTTTTTAAAAGAAGGTCTTTAAAAAGGCACCCCTCCCAATAGATGAAAGCGGAGGAATGGGGCTTGTTCTCCTGTGCACTAGGTTGCTTTGCCCCCATTGACCTAAGCCACCTTTGTGCGCACGCAGTCCCCCACCCAGTCAGGTGCTCTATGTTGGCGTGAAGTGCAGTACCAGCTCAACAGAAAGGTAAATTGCTGGAAAACCCTGCTGTGATGCATACATCTACTTTGGAGCACTCTTCTCCTTTGCACTCTTGAATCGCTTAAGCGCAATGTATTCTTCCAGCAAGCTGAATAACGAGATAGGTGAGAGAAGGTGTACCAGCTGTCTGTGCGCCATCAGCAGCCACTAGGTGTCCCTCTTGTGTTTTCCCGGGGATCCTGATTGTGCAGGAATTCATCGGTTCAGTAGCAAGGGGGAGAGGATGGCCTGTGCCTGGAAGTGACAGGCAGTCTGGTGGCATCATGAGGATTAAGTTCCGATTCATATTTGCTGTAGAATAAAATATGTTTTCAGCCCCCATGAGCTTTGTCACTCGGAGAGCAGTGTATGAACTTTTGCTGCACAGCTCTGGGTTCCCTGGTGGTCTAGTGGTTAGGATTCGGCGCTCTCACCGCCGCGGCCCGGGTTCGATTCCCGGTCAGGGAAAAGTCCCTCTTCTGACCTTGAAAGCTTTTCCTTCCCGTAGGTCAGGGCTTCTCAAAATGAAGTTGCTTTTCTGACTCACAATTTGCCTAGCATGACGCAGTATTGCTCAAAATATGATTTTCGCAAGGTTCCTTTAGAGCTGCTTCCCACGGTGGGAGGCAAGGCTCTTGAGCAAGTGAGATCCTGTATTCCGAGGCGCGCTTCCTTTTGTAGGCTTCTGACCCCATGGCCTGTGGCAGGTAGTCCTCCTTTGACTGGGCCGCAGGCTTTGTCTCCAAATGGCGTCCTGGACCCACTGCAACCCACCTGTTTGCTAAAACGGAAGACTGCCTCTGGGTAAGAAAAAGCTGAGCTGCACGTACCGAAAGCGGCAGAGGCCAGAGGCGGGGAGGGTGTGGCAAGGGCTGCCTGATTTGCATAGTGACCTGTTGCATCTTGGGAATGTACAGGCTTTGGAACTTAACAGGTACTGCAGGTGTCTGCCTGGCCTGAGAGATGCCTGTCTGGTGCTCCCCTCAGGACACACAGGCCTTCCATTCGAGCATGGAGGGTGAGGGACATGGGTCACCCTCATATACAGGGGTGTGGGCATGGGCAGGATAGGTTGTGGGGGACCCGTCAGGGCATTGCCCGTTTGGAAGCCCGTTGGGAAGGCGAGAGGAGACGGGGCAGGAAACTCTGCTCAATTTCTTTCCCAGAGGCCTGTGGAGAACGCTTTGCACGTTTGAGCCAGCCGGGCCTGCATCAGCAGATCCTGCTCCACTGGGAAGGGTGAGCCTGTAGGCGTAAAAAGGGGAGAAATCTGCAAGAGCCGGGTTAACAAATTCTAGCGGCAGACCCATGTTGCCCAGGAAGCAATCAGTTTCTCCTGCTCCCTATAGTGGAAAGAGACATAGGAGGTGTATTTCTCTAGGCAGGGGCTCTGTGTAGATGGCACTTCATTGCTCTGGGAAGCATCCATGCTGGTAGAAGAGTAGCAGCAGACCCCACTCCTGAGGCTTGAATGGGGACCGTTGGGGAGGGGCAGTGGGAGGCGGAGGAGGGCAGAGGAAAATGTTTTTCAAAAGCATCTGCATGTTCCTACAAACCTGCTGAAAACCCATACCAGGAATGGGGCTCGAACCCATGCGGACAAACGTCCATTGGATCTTAAGTCCAACGCCTTAACCACTCGGCCACCCTGGTGAGACCCAAGGATTTACTTTCTTCAACTCCCTTTTTATGTTTGCTGCTGTAGCACCGGCTGTCCAGCAAGAGGTGATTGAAGAGTTAAAAGGCTTTTGCAGGAGGTTAAAAGTAATTGCTTATAACAAACACACTGTGTGACACCTAACTTTCTCTCACTCGGACTTTACCGTTAATCTTTATATTGGAGTTAGCTTAGTCACAATAATGGGGTGAGCAAGGCAAGCACACTAGAGCATCTCCTCCCTGGTGGTCTAGTGGCTAGGATTCGGCGCTTTCACCGCCGCGGCCTGGGTTTGATTCCCGGTCAGGGAAGATCCCTCTAAAGCATGGATTGCTTAAGTTGTCTGTGTATCTTTTTTAAAAGAAGGTCTTTAGAAAGGCACCCCTCCCAATAGATACAAGCAGAGGAATGGGGCTTGTTCTCCTGTACCCCAGGTTGCTTTACCCCCATTGACCTAAGCCACCTTTGTGCGATCGCAGTCCCCCACCCAGTCAGGTGCTCTATGTTGGCGGGAAGTGCAGTACCAGCTCAACAGAAAGGTAAATTGCTGGAAAACCTTGCTGTGATGCATACATCTACTTTTGAGCACTCTTCTCCTTTGCACTCTTGAATCGCTTAAGCGCAATGTATTCTTCCAGCAAGCTGAATAACAAGATAGGTGAGAGAAGGTGTACCAGCTGTCTGTGCGCCATCAGCAGCCACTAGGTGCCCCTCTTGTGTTTTCCCGGGGATCCTGATTGTGCAGGAATTCATCGGTTCAGTAGCAAGGGGGAGAGGATGGCCTGTGCCTGGAAGTGACAGATAGTCTGGTGGCATCATGAGGATTAAGTTCCGATTCATATTTGCTGTAGAATAAAATATGTTTTCAGCCCCCATGAGCTTTGTCACTCGGAGAGCAGTGTATGACCTTTTGCTGCACGGCTCTGGGCTCCCTGGTGGTCTAGTGGTTAGAATTCAGCGCTCTCACCGCCGCGGCCTGGGTTCGATTCCCGGTCAGGGAAAAGTCCCTCTTCTGACCTTGAAAGCTTTTCCTTCCCGTAGGTCAGGGCTTCTCAAAATGAAGTTGCTTTTCTGACTCACAATTTGCCTAGCATGACGCAGTATCGCTCCAAATATGATTTTCGCAAGGTTCCTTTAGAGCTGCTTCCCACGGTGGGAGGCAAGGCTCTTGAGCAAGTGAGATCCTGTATTCCGAGGCGCGCTTCCTTTTGTAGGCTTCTGACCCCATGGCCTGTGGCAGGTAGTCCTCCTTTGACTGGGCCGCAGGCTTTGTCTCCAAATGGCGTCCTGGACCCACTGCAACCCACCTGTTTGCTAAAACGGAAGACTGCCTCTGGGTAAGAAAAAGCTGAGCTGCATGTACCGAAAGCGGCAGAGGCCAGAGGCGGGGAGGGTGTGGCAAGGGCTGCCTGATTTGCATAGTGACCTGTTGCATCTTGGGAATGTACAGGCTTTGGAACTTAACAGGTACTGCAGGTGTCTGCCTGGCCTGAGAGATGCCTGTCTGGTGCTCCCCTCAGGACACACAGGCCTTCCATTCGAGCATGGAGGGTGAGGGACATGGGTCACCCTCATATACAGGGGTGTGGGCATGGGCAGGATAGGTTGTGGGGGACCCGTCAGGGCATTGACCGTTTGGAAGCCCGTTGGGAAGGCGAGAGGAGACGGGGCAGGAAACTCTGCTCAATTTCTTTCCCAGAGGCCTGTGGAGAACGCTTTGCAGGTTTGAGCCAGCCGGGCCTGCATCAGCAGATCCTGCTCCACTGGGAAGGGTGAGCCTGTAGGCGTAAAAAGGGGAGAAATCTGCAAGAGCCGGGTTAACAAATTCTAGCGGCAGACCCATGTTGCCCAGGAAGCAATCAGTTTCTCCTGCTCCCTATAGTGGAAAGAGACATAGGAGGTGTATTTCTCTAGGCAGGGGCTCTGTGTAGATGGCACTTCATTGCTCTGGGAAGCATCCATGCTGGTAGAAGAGTAGCAGCAGACCCCACTCCTGAGGCTTGAATGGGGACCGTTGGGGAGGGGCAGTGGGAGGCGGAGGAGGGCAGAGGAAAATGTTTTTCAAAAGCATCTGCATGTTCCTACAAACCTGCTGAAAACCCATACCAGGAATGGGGCTCGAACCCATGCGGACAAACGTCCATTGGATCTTAAGTCCAACGCCTTAACCACTCGGCCACCCTGGTGAGACCCAAGGATTTACTTTCTTCAACTCCCTTTTTATGTTTGCTGCTGTAGCACCGGCTGTCCAGCAAGAGGTGATTGAAGAGTTAAAAGGCTTTTGCAGGAGGTTAAAAGTAATTGCTTATAACAAACACACTGTGTGACACCTAACTTTCTCTCACTCGGACTTTACCGTTAATCTTTATATTGGAGTTAGCTTAGTCACAATAATGGGGTGAGCAAGGCAGGCACACTAGAGCATCTCCTCCCTGGTGGTCTAGTGGCTAGGATTCGGCGCTTTCACCGCCGCGGCCTGGGTTTGATTCCCGGTCAGGGAAGATCCCTCTAAAGCATGGATTGCTTAAGTTGTCTGTGTATCTTTTTTAAAAGAAGGTCTTTAGAAAGGCACCCCTCCCAATAGATACAAGCAGAGGAATGGGGCTTGTTCTCCTGTACTCCAGGTTGCTTTACCCCCATTGACCTAAGCCACCTTTGTGCGCACGCAGTCCCCCACCCAGTCAGGTGCTCTATGTTGGCGGGAAGTGCAGTACCAGCTCAACAGAAAGGTAAATTGCTGGAAAACCTTGCTGTGATGCATACATCTACTTTTGAGCACTCTTCTCCTTTGCACTCTTGAATCGCTTAAGCGCAATGTATTCTTCCAGCAAGCTGAATAACAAGATAGGTGAGAGAAGGTGTACCAGCTGTCTGTGCGCCATCAGCAGCCACTAGGTGCCCCTCTTGTGTTTTCCCGGGGATCCTGATTGTGCAGGAATTCATCGGTTCAGTAGCAAGGGGGAGAGGATGGCCTGTGCCTGGAAGTGACAGACAGTCTGGTGGCATCATGAGGATTAAGTTCCGATTCATATTTGCTGTAGAATAAAATATGTTTTCAGCCCCCATGAGCTTTGTCACTCGGAGAGCAGTGTATGACCTTTTGCTGCACGGCTCTGGGCTCCCTGGTGGTCTAGTGGTTAGGATTCAGCGCTCTCACCGCCGCGGCCCGGGTTCGATTCCCGGTCAGGGAAAAGTCCCTCTTCTGACCTTGAAAGCTTTTCCTTCCCGTAGGTCAGGGCTTCTCAAAATGAAGTTGCTTTTCTGACTCACAATTTGCCTAGCATGACGCAGTATCGCTCCAAATATGATTTTCGCAAGGTTCCTTTAGAGCTGCTTCCCACGGTGGGAGGCAAGGCTCTTGAGCAAGTGAGATCCTGTATTCCGAGGCGCGCTTCCTTTTGTAGGCTTCTGACCCCATGGCCTGTGGCAGGTAGTCCTCCTTTGACTGGGCCGCAGGCTTTGTCTCCAAATGGCGTCCTGGACCCACTGCAACCCACCTGTTTGCTAAAACGGAAGTCTGCCTCTGGGTAAGAAAAAGCTGAGCTGCAAGTACGGAAAGCGGCAGAGGCCAGAGGCGGGGAGGGTGTGGCAAGGGCTGCCTGATTTGCATAGTGACCTGTTGCATCTTGGGAATGTACAGGCTTTGGAGCTTAACAGGTACTGCAGGTGTCTGCCTGGCCTGAGAGATGCCTGTCTGGTGCTCCCCTCAGGACACACAGGCCTTCCATTCGAGCATGGAGGGTGAGGGACATGGGTCACCCTCATATACAGGGGTGTGGGCATGGGCAGGATAGGTTGTGGGGGACCCGTCAGGGCATTGCCCGTTTGGAAGCCCGTTCGGAAGGTGAGAGGAGGCGGGGCAGGAAACTCTGCTCAATTTCTTTCCCAGAGGCCTGTGGAGAACCCTTTGCACGTTTGAGCCAGCCGGGCCTGCATCAGCAGATCCTGCTCCACTGGGAAGGGAGAGCCTGTAGGCGTAAATCAAAAAAAGGGGAGAAATCTGCAAATTCTAGCGGCAGACCCATGTTGCCCAGGAAGCAATCAGTTTCTCCTGCTCCCTATAGTGGAAAAAGACATAGGAGGTGTATGTTCTCTAGGCAGGGGCTCTGTGTAGATGGCACTTCATTGCTCTGGGAAGTATCCATGCTGGTAGAAGAGTAGCAGCAGACTCCACACCTGAGGCTTGAATGGGGACCGTTGCGGAGGGGCAGTGGGAGGCCGAGGAGGGCGGAGGAAAATGCTTTTCAAAAGCATCTGCACGTTCCTACAAACCTGCTGAAAACCCATACCAGGAATGGGGCTCGAACCCATGCGGACAAACGTCCATTGGATCTTAAGTCCAACGCCTTAACCACTCGGCCACCCTGGTGAGACCCAAGTATTTACTTTCTTCAACTCCCTTTTTATGCTTGCTGCTGTAGCACCGGCTGTCCAGCAAGAGGTGATTGCAGAGTTAAAAGGGTAAAAGGCTTTTGCAGGAGGTTAAAAGTAATTGCTTATAACAAACACACTGTGTGACACCTAACTTTCTCCCACTCGGACTTTACCGTTAATTTTTATATTGGAGTTAGCTTAGTCACAATAAGGGGGTGAGCAAGGCAGGCACACTAGAGCATCTACTCCCTGGTGGTCTAGTGGCTAGGATTCGGCGCTTTCACTGCCGCGGCCTGGGTTTGATTCCCGGTCAGGGAAGATCCCTCTAAAGCATGGATTGCTTAAGTTGTCTGTGTATCTTTTTTAAAAGAAGGTCTTTAGAAAGGCACCCCTCCCAATAGATACAAGCAGAGGAATGGGGCTTGTTCTCCTGTACCCCAGGTTGCTTTACCCTCATTGACCTAAGCCACCTTTGTGCGCACGCAGTCCCCCACCCAGTCAGGTGCTCTATGTTGGCGGGAAGTGCAGTACCAGCTCAACAGAAAGGTAAATTGCTGGAAAACCTTGCTGTGATGCATACATCTACTTTTGAGCACTCTTCTCCTTTGCACTCTTGAATCGCTTAAGCGCAATGTATTCTTCCAGCAAGCTGAATAACAAGATAGGTGAGAGAAGGTGTACCAGCTGTCTGTGCGCCATCAGCAGCCACTAGGTGCCCCTCTTGTGTTTTCCCGGGGATCCTGATTGTGCAGGAATTCATCGGTTCAGTAGCAAGGGGGAGAGGATGGCCTGTGCCTGGAAGTGACAGACAGTCTGGTGGCATCATGAGGATTAAGTTCCGATTCATATTTGCTGTAGAATAAAATATGTTTTCAGCCCCCATGAGCTTTGTCACTCGGAGAGCAGTGTATGACCTTTTGCTGCACAGCTCTGGGCTCCCTGGTGGTCTAGTGGTTAGGATTCAGCGCTCTCACCGCCGCGGCCCGGGTTCGATTCCCAGTCAGGGAAAAGTCCCTCTTCTGACCTTGAAAGCTTTTCCTTCCCGTAGGTCAGGGCTTCTCAAAATGAAGTTGCTTTTCTGACTCACAATTTGCCTAGCATGACGCAGTATCGCTCCAAATATGATTTTCGCAAGGTTCCTTTAGAGCTGCTTCCCACGGTGGGAGGCAAGGCTCTTGAGCAAGTGAGATCCTGTATTCCGAGGCGCGCTTCCTTTTGTAGGCTTCTGACCCCATGGCCTGTGGCAGGTAGTCCTCCTTTGACTGGGCCGCAGGCTTTGTCTCCAAATGGCGTCCTGGACCCACTGCAACCCACCTGTTTGCTAAAACGGAAGACTGCCTCTGGGTAAGAAAAAGCTGAGCTGCATGTACCGAAAGCGGCAGAGGCCAGAGGCGGGGAGGGTGTGGCAAGGGCTGCCTGATTTGCATAGTGACCTGTTGCATCTTGGGAATGTACAGGCTTTGGAACTTAACAGGTACTGCAGGTGTCTGCCTGGCCTGAGAGATGCCTGTCTGGTGCTCCCCTCAGGACACACAGGCCTTCCATTCGAGCATGGAGGGTGAGGGACATGGGTCACCCTCATATACAGGGGTGTGGGCATGGGCAGGATAGGTTGTGGGGGACCCGTCAGGGCATTGACCGTTTGGAAGCCCGTTGGGAAGGCGAGAGGAGACGGGGCAGGAAACTCTGCTCAATTTCTTTCCCAGAGGCCTGTGGAGAACGCTTTGCAGGTTTGAGCCAGCCGGGCCTGCATCAGCAGATCCTGCTCCACTGGGAAGGGTGAGCCTGTAGGCGTAAAAAGGGGAGAAATCTGCAAGAGCCGGGTTAACAAATTCTAGCGGCAGACCCATGTTGCCCAGGAAGCAATCAGTTTCTCCTGCTCCCTATAGTGGAAAGAGACATAGGAGGTGTATTTCTCTAGGCAGGGGCTCTGTGTAGATGGCACTTCATTGCTCTGGGAAGCATCCATGCTGGTGGAAGAGTAGCAGCAGACCCCACTCCTGAGGCTTGAATGGGGACCGTTGGGGAGGGGCAGTGGGAGGCGGAGGAGGGCAGAGGAAAATGTTTTTCAAAAGCATCTGCA
The DNA here is from genome assembly GCF_964263255.1 of Lissotriton vulgaris. NCBI lineage: Eukaryota > Metazoa > Chordata > Amphibia > Caudata > Salamandridae > Lissotriton > Lissotriton vulgaris. The sequence goes on from NC_141691.1 coordinate 519,375,346, forward strand.
TGTTCCTACAAACCTGCTGAAAACCCATACCAGGAATGGGGCTCGAACCCATGCGGACAAACGTCCATTGGATCTTAAGTCCAACGCCTTAACCACTCGGCCACCCTGGTGAGACCCAAGGATTTACTTTCTTCAACTCCCTTTTTATGTTTGCTGCTGTAGCACCGGCTGTCCAGCAAGAGGTGATTGAAGAGTTAAAAGGCTTTTGCAGGAGGTTAAAAGTAATTGCTTATAACAAACACACTGTGTGACACCTAACTTTCTCTCACTCGGACTTTACCGTTAATCTTTATATTGGAGTTAGCTTAGTCACAATAATGGGGTGAGCAAGGCAGGCACACTAGAGCATCTCCTCCCTGGTGGTCTAGTGGCTAGGATTCGGCGCTTTCACCGCCGCGGCCTGGGTTTGATTCCCGGTCAGGGAAGATCCCTCTAAAGCATGGATTGCTTAAGTTGTCTGTGTATCTTTTTTAAAAGAAGGTCTTTAGAAAGGCACCCCTCCCAATAGATACAAGCAGAGGAATGGGGCTTGTTCTCCTGTACCCCAGGTTGCTTTACCCCCATTGACCTAAGCCACCTTTGTGCGCACGCAGTCCCCCACCCAGTCAGGTGCTCTATGTTGGCGGGAAGTGCAGTACCAGCTCAACAGAAAGGTAAATTGCTGGAAAACCTTGCTGTGATGCATACATCTACTTTTGAGCACTCTTCTCCTTTGCACTCTTGAATCGCTTAAGCGCAATGTATTCTTCCAGCAAGCTGAATAACAAGATAGGTGAGAGAAGGTGTACCAGCTGTCTGTGCGCCATCAGCAGCCACTAGGTGCCCCTCTTGTGTTTTCCCGGGGATCCTGATTGTGCAGGAATTCATCGGTTCAGTAGCAAGGGGGAGAGGATGGCCTGTGCCTGGAAGTGACAGACAGTCTGGTGGCATCATGAGGATTAAGTTCCGATTCATATTTGCTGTAGAATAAAATATGTTTTCAGCCCCCATGAGCTTTGTCACTCGGAGAGCAGTGTATGACCTTTTGCTGCACAGCTCTGGGCTCCCTGGTGGTCTAGTGGTTAGGATTCAGCGCTCTCACCGCCGCGGCCCGGGTTCGATTCCCGGTCAGGGAAAAGTCCCTCTTCTGACCTTGAAAGCTTTTCCTTCCCGTAGGTCAGGGCTTCTCAAAATGAAGTTGCTTTTCTGACTCACAATTTGCCTAGCATGACGCAGTATCGCTCCAAATATGATTTTCGCAAGGTTCCTTTAGAGCTGCTTCCCACGGTGGGAGGCAAGGCTCTTGAGCAAGTGAGATCCTGTATTCCGAGGCGCGCTTCCTTTTGTAGGCTTCTGACCCCATGGCCTGTGGCAGGTAGTCCTCCTTTGACTGGGCCGCAGGCTTTGTCTCCAAATGGCGTCCTGGACCCACTGCAACCCACCTGTTTGCTAAAACGGAAGACTGCCTCTGGGTAAGAAAAAGCTGAGCTGCATGTACCGAAAGCGGCAGAGGCCAGAGGCGGGGAGGGTGTGGCAAGGGCTGCCTGATTTGCATAGTGACCTGTTGCATCTTGGGAATGTACAGGCTTTGGAACTTAACAGGTACTGCAGGTGTCTGCCTGGCCTGAGAGATGCCTGTCTGGTGCTCCCCTCAGGACACACAGGCCTTCCATTCGAGCATGGAGGGTGAGGGACATGGGTCACCCTCATATACAGGGGTGTGGGCATGGGCAGGATAGGTTGTGGGGGACCCGTCAGGGCATTGACCGTTTGGAAGCCCGTTGGGAAGGCGAGAGGAGACGGGGCAGGAAACTCTGCTCAATTTCTTTCCCAGAGGCCTGTGGAGAACGCTTTGCAGGTTTGAGCCAGCCGGGCCTGCATCAGCAGATCCTGCTCCACTGGGAAGGGTGAGCCTGTAGGCGTAAAAAGGGGAGAAATCTGCAAGAGCCGGGTTAACAAATTCTAGCGGCAGACCCATGTTGCCCAGGAAGCAATCAGTTTCTCCTGCTCCCTATAGTGGAAAGAGACATAGGAGGTGTATTTCTCTAGGCAGGGGCTCTGTGTAGATGGCACTTCATTGCTCTGGGAAGCATCCATGCTGGTAGAAGAGTAGCAGCAGACCCCACTCCTGAGGCTTGAATGGGGACCGTTGGGGAGGGGCAGTGGGAGGCGGAGGAGGGCAGAGGAAAATGTTTTTCAAAAGCATCTGCATGTTCCTACAAACCTGCTGAAAACCCATACCAGGAATGGGGCTCGAACCCATGCGGACAAACGTCCATTGGATCTTAAGTCCAACGCCTTAACCACTCGGCCACCCTGGTGAGACCCAAGGATTTACTTTCTTCAACTCCCTTTTTATGTTTGCTGCTGTAGCACCGGCTGTCCAGCAAGAGGTGATTGAAGAGTTAAAAGGCTTTTGCAGGAGGTTAAAAGTAATTGCTTATAACAAACACACTGTGTGACACCTAACTTTCTCTCACTCGGACTTTACTGTTAATCTTTATATTGGAGTTAGCTTAGTCACAATAATGGGGTGAGCAAGGCAGGCACACTAGAGCATCTCCTCCCTGGTGGTCTAGTGGCTAGGATTCGGCGCTTTCACCGCCGCGGCCTGGGTTTGATTCCCGGTCAGGGAAGATCCCTCTAAAGCATGGATTGCTTAAGTTGTCTGTGTATCTTTTTTAAAAGAAGGTCTTTAGAAAGGCACCCCTCCCAATAGATACAAGCAGAGGAATGGGGCTTGTTCTCCTGTACTCCAGGTTGCTTTACCCCCATTGACCTAAGCCACCTTTGTGCGCACGCAGTCCCCCACCCAGTCAGGTGCTCTATGTTGGCGGGAAGTGCAGTACCAGCTCAACAGAAAGGTAAATTGCTGGAAAACCTTGCTGTGATGCATACATCTACTTTTGAGCACTCTTCTCCTTTGCACTCTTGAATCGCTTAAGCGCAATGTATTCTTCCAGCAAGCTGAATAACAAGATAGGTGAGAGAAGGTGTACCAGCTGTCTGTGCGCCATCAGCAGCCACTAGGTGCCCCTCTTGTGTTTTCCCGGGGATCCTGATTGTGCAGGAATTCATCGGTTCAGTAGCAAGGGGGAGAGGATGGCCTGTGCCTGGAAGTGACAGACAGTCTGGTGGCATCATGAGGATTAAGTTCCGATTCATATTTGCTGTAGAATAAAATATGTTTTCAGCCCCCATGAGCTTTGTCACTCGGAGAGCAGTGTATGACCTTTTGCTGCACGGCTCTGGGCTCCCTGGTGGTCTAGTGGTTAGGATTCAGCGCTCTCACCGCCGCGGCCCGGGTTCGATTCCCGGTCAGGGAAAAGTCCCTCTTCTGACCTTGAAAGCTTTTCCTTCCCGTAGGTCAGGGCTTCTCAAAATGAAGTTGCTTTTCTGACTCACAATTTGCCTAGCATGACGCAGTATCGCTCCAAATATGATTTTCGCAAGGTTCCTTTAGAGCTGCTTCCCACGGTGGGAGGCAAGGCTCTTGAGCAAGTGAGATCCTGTATTCCGAGGCGCGCTTCCTTTTGTAGGCTTCTGACCCCATGGCCTGTGGCAGGTAGTCCTCCTTTGACTGGGCCGCAGGCTTTGTCTCCAAATGGCGTCCTGGACCCACTGCAACCCACCTGTTTGCTAAAACGGAAGTCTGCCTCTGGGTAAGAAAAAGCTGAGCTGCAAGTACGGAAAGCGGCAGAGGCCAGAGGCGGGGAGGGTGTGGCAAGGGCTGCCTGATTTGCATAGTGACCTGTTGCATCTTGGGAATGTACAGGCTTTGGAGCTTAACAGGTACTGCAGGTGTCTGCCTGGCCTGAGAGATGCCTGTCTGGTGCTCCCCTCAGGACACACAGGCCTTCCATTCGAGCATGGAGGGTGAGGGACATGGGTCACCCTCATATACAGGGGTGTGGGCATGGGCAGGATAGGTTGTGGGGGACCCGTCAGGGCATTGCCCGTTTGGAAGCCCGTTCGGAAGGTGAGAGGAGGCGGGGCAGGAAACTCTGCTCAATTTCTTTCCCAGAGGCCTGTGGAGAACCCTTTGCACGTTTGAGCCAGCCGGGCCTGCATCAGCAGATCCTGCTCCACTGGGAAGGGAGAGCCTGTAGGCGTAAATCAAAAAAAGGGGAGAAATCTGCAAATTCTAGCGGCAGACCCATGTTGCCCAGGAAGCAATCAGTTTCTCCTGCTCCCTATAGTGGAAAAAGACATAGGAGGTGTATGTTCTCTAGGCAGGGGCTCTGTGTAGATGGCACTTCATTGCTCTGGGAAGTATCCATGCTGGTAGAAGAGTAGCAGCAGACTCCACACCTGAGGCTTGAATGGGGACCGTTGCGGAGGGGCAGTGGGAGGCCGAGGAGGGCGGAGGAAAATGCTTTTCAAAAGCATCTGCACGTTCCTACAAACCTGCTGAAAACCCATACCAGGAATGGGGCTCGAACCCATGCGGACAAACGTCCATTGGATCTTAAGTCCAACGCCTTAACCACTCGGCCACCCTGGTGAGACCCAAGTATTTACTTTCTTCAACTCCCTTTTTATGCTTGCTGCTGTAGCACCGGCTGTCCAGCAAGAGGTGATTGCAGAGTTAAAAGGGTAAAAGGCTTTTGCAGGAGGTTAAAAGTAATTGCTTATAACAAACACACTGTGTGACACCTAACTTTCTCCCACTCGGACTTTACCGTTAATTTTTATATTGGAGTTAGCTTAGTCACAATAAGGGGGTGAGCAAGGCAGGCACACTAGAGCATCTACTCCCTGGTGGTCTAGTGGCTAGGATTCGGCGCTTTCACCGCCGCGGCCTGGGTTTGATTCCCGGTCAGGGAAGATCCCTCTAAAGCATGGATTGCTTAAGTTGTCTGTGTATCTTTTTTAAAAGAAGGTCTTTAGAAAGGCACCCCTCCCAATAGATACAAGCAGAGGAATGGGGCTTGTTCTCCTGTACACCAGGTTGCTTTACCCCCATTGACCTAAGCCACCTTTGTGCGCACGCAGTCCCCCACCCAGTCAGGTGCTCTATGTTGGCGGGAAGTGCAGTACCAGCTCAACAGAAAGGTAAATTGCTGGAAAACCTTGCTGTGATGCATACATCTACTTTTGAGCACTCTTCTCCTTTGCACTCTTGAATCGCTTAAGCGCAATGTATTCTTCCAGCAAGCTGAATAACAAGATAGGTGAGAGAAGGTGTACCAGCTGTCTGTGCGCCATCAGCAGCCACTAGGTGCCCCTCTTGTGTTTTCCCGGGGATCCTGATTGTGCAGGAATTCATCGGTTCAGTAGCAAGGGGGAGAGGATGGCCTGTGCCTGGAAGTGACAGACAGTCTGGTGGCATCATGAGGATTAAGTTCCGATTCATATTTGCTGTAGAATAAAATATGTTTTCAGCCCCCATGAGCTTTGTCACTCGGAGAGCAGTGTATGACCTTTTGCTGCACAGCTCTGGGCTCCCTGGTGGTCTAGTGGTTAGGATTCAGCGCTCTCACCGCCGCGGCCCGGGTTCGATTCCCGGTCAGGGAAAAGTCCCTCTTCTGACCTTGAAAGCTTTTCCTTCCCGTAGGTCAGGGCTTCTCAAAATGAAGTTGCTTTTCTGACTCACAATTTGCCTAGCATGACGCAGTATCGCTCCAAATATGATTTTCGCAAGGTTCCTTTAGAGCTGCTTCCCACGGTGGGAGGCAAGGCTCTTGAGCAAGTGAGATCCTGTATTCCGAGGCGCGCTTCCTTTTGTAGGCTTCTGACCCCATGGCCTGTGGCAGGTAGTCCTCCTTTGACTGGGCCGCAGGCTTTGTCTCCAAATGGCGTCCTGGACCCACTGCAACCCACCTGTTTGCTAAAACGGAAGTCTGCCTCTGGGTAAGAAAAAGCTGAGCTGCACGTACGGAAAGCGGCAGAGGCCAGAGGCGGGGAGGGTGTGGCAAGGGCTGCCTGATTTGCATAGTGACCTGTTGCATCTTGGGAATGTACAGGCTTTGGAGCTTAACAGGTACTGCAGGTGTCTGCCTGGCCTGAGAGATGCCTGTCTGGTGCTCCCCTCAGGACACACAGGCCTTCCATTCGAGCATGGAGGGTGAGGGACATGGGTCACCCTCATATACAGGGGTGTGGGCATGGGCAGGATAGGTTGTGGGGGACCCGTCAGGGCATTGCCCGTTTGGAAGCCCGTTCGGAAGGTGAGAGGAGGCGGGGCAGGAAACTCTGCTCAATTTCTTTCCCAGAGGCCTGTGGAGAACCCTTTGCACGTTTGAGCCAGCCGGGCCTGCATCAGCAGATCCTGCTCCACTGGGAAGGGAGAGCCTGTAGGCGTAAATCAAAAAAAGGGGAGAAATCTGCAAATTCTAGCGGCAGACCCATGTTGCCCAGGAAGCAATCAGTTTCTCCTGCTCCCTATAGTGGAAAAAGACATAGGAGGTGTATGTTCTCTAGGCAGGGGCTCTGTGTAGATGGCACTTCATTGCTCTGGGAAGTATCCATGCTGGTAGAAGAGTAGCAGCAGACTCCACACCTGAGGCTTGAATGGGGACCGTTGCGGAGGGGCAGTGGGAGGCCGAGGAGGGCGGAGGAAAATGCTTTTCAAAAGCATCTGCACGTTCCTACAAACCTGCTGAAAACCCATACCAGGAATGGGGCTCGAACCCATGCGGACAAACGTCCATTGGATCTTAAGTCCAACGCCTTAACCACTCGGCCACCCTGGTGAGACCCAAGTATTTACTTTCTTCAACTCCCTTTGTATGCTTGCTGCTGTAGCACCGGCTGTCCAGCAAGAGGTGATTGCAGAGTTAAAAGGGTAAAAGGCTTTTGCAGGAGGTTAAAAGTAATTGCTTATAACAAACACACTGTGTGACACCTAACTTTCTCCCACTCGGACTTTACCGTTAATTTTTATATTGGAGTTAGCTTAGTCACAATAAGGGGGTGAGCAAGGCAGGCACACTAGAGCATCTACTCCCTGGTGGTCTAGTGGCTAGGATTCAGCGCTTTCACCGCCGTGGCCCGGGTTCGATTCCCGGTCAGGGAAGATCCCTCTAAAGCATAGATTGCTTAATTTGTCTGTGTATCTTTTTTAAAAGAAGGTCTTTAAAAAGGCACCCCTCCCAATAGATGAAAGCGGAGGAATGGGGCTTGTTCTCCTGTGCACTAGGTTGCTTTGCCCCCATTGACCTAAGCCACCTTTGTGCGCACGCAGTCCCCCACCCAGTCAGGTGCTCTATGTTGGCGTGAAGTGCAGTACCAGCTCAACAGAAAGGTAAATTGCTGGAAAACCCTGCTGTGATGCATACATCTACTTTGGAGCACTCTTCTCCTTTGCACTCTTGAATCGCTTAAGCGCAATGTATTCTTCCAGCAAGCTGAATAACGAGATAGGTGAGAGAAGGTGTACCAGCTGTCTGTGCGCCATCAGCAGCCACTAGGTGTCCCTCTTGTGTTTTCCCGGGGATCCTGATTGTGCAGGAATTCATCGGTTCAGTAGCAAGGGGGAGAGGATGGCCTGTGCCTGGAAGTGACAGGCAGTCTGGTGGCATCATGAGGATTAAGTTCCGATTCATATTTGCTGTAGAATAAAATATGTTTTCAGCCCCCATGAGCTTTGTCACTCGGAGAGCAGTGTATGAACTTTTGCTGCACAGCTCTGGGTTCCCTGGTGGTCTAGTGGTTAGGATTCGGCGCTCTCACCGCCGCGGCCCGGGTTCGATTCCCGGTCAGGGAAAAGTCCCTCTTCTGACCTTGAAAGCTTTTCCTTCCCGTAGGTCAGGGCTTCTCAAAATGAAGTTGCTTTTCTGACTCACAATTTGCCTAGCATGACGCAGTATCGCTCAAAATATGATTTTCGCAAGGTTCCTTTAGAGCTGCTTCCCACGGTGGGAGGCAAGGCTCTTGAGCAAGTGAGATCCTGTATTCCGAGGCGCGCTTCCTTTTGTAGGCTTCTGACCCCATGGCCTGTGGCAGGTAGTCCTCCTTTGACTGGGCCGCAGGCTTTGTCTCCAAATGGCGTCCTGGACCCACTGCAACCCACCTGTTTGCTAAAACGGAAGACTGCCTCTGGGTAAGAAAAAGCTGAGCTGCACGTACCGAAAGCGGCAGAGGCCAGAGGCGGGGAGGGTGTGGCAAGGGCTGCCTGATTTGCATAGTGACCTGTTGCATCTTGGGAATGTACAGGCTTTGGAACTTAACAGGTACTGCAGGTGTCTGCCTGGCCTGAGAGATGCCTGTCTGGTGCTCCCCTCAGGACACACAGGCCTTCCATTCGAGCATGGAGGGTGAGGGACATGGGTCACCCTCATATACAGGGGTGTGGGCATGGGCAGGATAGGTTGTGGGGGACCCGTCAGGGCATTGCCCGTTTGGAAGCCCGTTGGGAAGGCGAGAGGAGACGGGGCAGGAAACTCTGCTCAATTTCTTTCCCAGAGGCCTGTGGAGAACGCTTTGCACGTTTGAGCCAGCCGGGCCTGCATCAGCAGATCCTGCTCCACTGGGAAGGGTGAGCCTGTAGGCGTAAAAAGGGGAGAAATCTGCAAGAGCCGGGTTAACAAATTCTAGCGGCAGACCCATGTTGCCCAGGAAGCAATCAGTTTCTCCTGCTCCCTATAGTGGAAAGAGACATAGGAGGTGTATTTCTCTAGGCAGGGGCTCTGTGTAGATGGCACTTCATTGCTCTGGGAAGCATCCATGCTGGTAGAAGAGTAGCAGCAGACCCCACTCCTGAGGCTTGAATGGGGACCGTTGGGGAGGGGCAGTGGGAGGCGGAGGAGGGCAGAGGAAAATGTTTTTCAAAAGCATCTGCATGTTCCTACAAACCTGCTGAAAACCCATACCAGGAATGGGGCTCGAACCCATGCGGACAAACGTCCATTGGATCTTAAGTCCAACGCCTTAACCACTCGGCCACCCTGGTGAGACCCAAGGATTTACTTTCTTCAACTCCCTTTTTATGTTTGCTGCTGTAGCACCGGCTGTCCAGCAAGAGGTGATTGAAGAGTTAAAAGGCTTTTGCAGGAGGTTAAAAGTAATTGCTTATAACAAACACACTGTGTGACACCTAACTTTCTCTCACTCGGACTTTACCGTTAATCTTTATATTGGAGTTAGCTTAGTCACAATAATGGGGTGAGCAAGGCAAGCACACTAGAGCATCTCCTCCCTGGTGGTCTAGTGGCTAGGATTCGGCGCTTTCACCGCCGCGGCCTGGGTTTGATTCCCGGTCAGGGAAGATCCCTCTAAAGCATGGATTGCTTAAGTTGTCTGTGTATCTTTTTTAAAAGAAGGTCTTTAGAAAGGCACCCCTCCCAATAGATACAAGCAGAGGAATGGGGCTTGTTCTCCTGTACCCCAGGTTGCTTTACCCCCATTGACCTAAGCCACCTTTGTGCGCACGCAGTCCCCCACCCAGTCAGGTGCTCTATGTTGGCGGGAAGTGCAGTACCAGCTCAACAGAAAGGTAAATTGCTGGAAAACCTTGCTGTGATGCATACATCTACTTTTGAGCACTCTTCTCCTTTGCACTCTTGAATCGCTTAAGCGCAATGTATTCTTCCAGCAAGCTGAATAACAAGATAGGTGAGAGAAGGTGTACCAGCTGTCTGTGCGCCATCAGCAGCCACTAGGTGCCCCTCTTGTGTTTTCCCGGGGATCCTGATTGTGCAGGAATTCATCGGTTCAGTAGCAAGGGGGAGAGGATGGCCTGTGCCTGGAAGTGACAGATAGTCTGGTGGCATCATGAGGATTAAGTTCCGATTCATATTTGCTGTAGAATAAAATATGTTTTCAGCCCCCATGAGCTTTGTCACTCGGAGAGCAGTGTATGACCTTTTGCTGCACGGCTCTGGGCTCCCTGGTGGTCTAGTGGTTAGGATTCAGCGCTCTCACCGCCGCGGCCTGGGTTCGATTCCCGGTCAGGGAAAAGTCCCTCTTCTGACCTTGAAAGCTTTTCCTTCCCGTAGGTCAGGGCTTCTCAAAATGAAGTTGCTTTTCTGACTCACAATTTGCCTAGCATGACGCAGTATCGCTCCAAATATGATTTTCGCAAGGTTCCTTTAGAGCTGCTTCCCACGGTGGGAGGCAAGGCTCTTGAGCAAGTGAGATCCTGTATTCCGAGGCGCGCTTCCTTTTGTAGGCTTCTGACCCCATGGCCTGTGGCAGGTAGTCCTCCTTTGACTGGGCCGCAGGCTTTGTCTCCAAATGGCGTCCTGGACCCACTGCAACCCACCTGTTTGCTAAAACGGAAGACTGCCTCTGGGTAAGAAAAAGCTGAGCTGCATGTACCGAAAGCGGCAGAGGCCAGAGGCGGGGAGGGTGTGGCAAGGGCTGCCTGATTTGCATAGTGACCTGTTGCATCTTGGGAATGTACAGGCTTTGGAACTTAACAGGTACTGCAGGTGTCTGCCTGGCCTGAGAGATGCCTGTCTGGTGCTCCCCTCAGGACACACAGGCCTTCCATTCGAGCATGGAGGGTGAGGGACATGGGTCACCCTCATATACAGGGGTGTGGGCATGGGCAGGATAGGTTGTGGGGGACCCGTCAGGGCATTGACCGTTTGGAAGCCCGTTGGGAAGGCGAGAGGAGACGGGGCAGGAAACTCTGCTCAATTTCTTTCCCAGAGGCCTGTGGAGAACGCTTTGCAGGTTTGAGCCAGCCGGGCCTGCATCAGCAGATCCTGCTCCACTGGGAAGGGTGAGCCTGTAGGCGTAAAAAGGGGAGAAATCTGCAAGAGCCGGGTTAACAAATTCTAGCGGCAGACCCATGTTGCCCAGGAAGCAATCAGTTTCTCCTGCTCCCTATAGTGGAAAGAGACATAGGAGGTGTATTTCTCTAGGCAGGGGCTCTGTGTAGATGGCACTTCATTGCTCTGGGAAGCATCCATGCTGGTAGAAGAGTAGCAGCAGACCCCACTCCTGAGGCTTGAATGGGGACCGTTGGGGAGGGGCAGTGGGAGGCGGAGGAGGGCAGAGGAAAATGTTTTTCAAAAGCATCTGCATGTTCCTACAAACCTGCTGAAAACCCATACCAGGAATGGGGCTCGAACCCATGCGGACAAACGTCCATTGGATCTTAAGTCCAACGCCTTAACCACTCGGCCACCCTGGTGAGACCCAAGGATTTACTTTCTTCAACTCCCTTTTTATGTTTGCTGCTGTAGCACCGGCTGTCCAGCAAGAGGTGATTGAAGAGTTAAAAGGCTTTTGCAGGAGGTTAAAAGTAATTGCTTATAACAAACACACTGTGTGACACCTAACTTTCTCTCACTCGGACTTTACCGTTAATCTTTATATTGGAGTTAGCTTAGTCACAATAATGGGGTGAGCAAGGCAGGCACACTAGAGCATCTCCTCCCTGGTGGTCTAGTGGCTAGGATTCGGCGCTTTCACCGCCGCGGCCTGGGTTTGATTCCCGGTCAGGGAAGATCCCTCTAAAGCATGGATTGCTTAAGTTGTCTGTGTATCTTTTTTAAAAGAAGGTCTTTAGAAAGGCACCCCTCCCAATAGATACAAGCAGAGGAATGGGGCTTGTTCTCCTGTACTCCAGGTTGCTTTACCCCCATTGACCTAAGCCACCTTTGTGCGCACGCAGTCCCCCACCCAGTCAGGTGCTCTATGTTGGCGGGAAGTGCAGTACCAGCTCAACAGAAAGGTAAATTGCTGGAAAACCTTGCTGTGATGCATACATCTACTTTTGAGCACTCTTCTCCTTTGCACTCTTGAATCGCTTAAGCGCAATGTATTCTTCCAGCAAGCTGAATAACAAGATAGGTGAGAGAAGGTGTACCAGCTGTCTGTGCGCCATCAGCAGCCACTAGGTGCCCCTCTTGTGTTTTCCCGGGGATCCTGATTGTGCAGGAATTCATCGGTTCAGTAGCAAGGGGGAGAGGATGGCCTGTGCCTGGAAGTGACAGACAGTCTGGTGGCATCATGAGGATTAAGTTCCGATTCATATTTGCTGTAGAATAAAATATGTTTTCAGCCCCCATGAGCTTTGTCACTCGGAGAGCAGTGTATGACCTTTTGCTGCACGGCTCTGGGCTCCCTGGTGGTCTAGTGGTTAGGATTCAGCGCTCTCACCGCCGCGGCCCGGGTTCGATTCCCGGTCAGGGAAAAGTCCCTCTTCTGACCTTGAAAGCTTTTCCTTCCCGTAGGTCAGGGCTTCTCAAAATGAAGTTGCTTTTCTGACTCACAATTTGCCTAGCATGACGCAGTATCGCTCCAAATATGATTTTCGCAAGGTTCCTTTAGAGCTGCTTCCCACGGTGGGAGGCAAGGCTCTTGAGCAAGTGAGATCCTGTATTCCGAGGCGCGCTTCCTTTTGTAGGCTTCTGACCCCATGGCCTGTGGCAGGTAGTCCTCCTTTGACTGGGCCGCAGGCTTTGTCTCCAAATGGCGTCCTGGACCCACTGCAACCCACCTGTTTGCTAAAACGGAAGTCTGCCTCTGGGTAAGAAAAAGCTGAGCTGCACGTACGGAAAGCGGCAGAGGCCAGAGGCGGGGAGGGTGTGGCAAGGGCTGCCTGATTTGCATAGTGACCTGTTGCATCTTGGGAATGTACAGGCTTTGGAGCTTAACAGGTACTGCAGGTGTCTGCCTGGCCTGAGAGATGCCTGTCTGGTGCTCCCCTCAGGACACACAGGCCTTCCATTCGAGCATGGAGGGTGAGGGACATGGGTCACCCTCATATACAGGGGTGTGGGCATGGGCAGGATAGGTTGTGGGGGACCCGTCAGGGCATTGCCCGTTTGGAAGCCCGTTCGGAAGGTGAGAGGAGGCGGGCAGGAAACTCTGCTCAATTTCTTTCCCAGAGGCCTGTGGAGAACCCTTTGCACGTTTGAGCCAGCCGGGCCTGCATCAGCAGATCCTGCTCCACTGGGAAGGGAGAGCCTGTAGGCGTAAATCAAAAAAAGGGGAGAAATCTGCAAATTCTAGCGGCAGACCCATGTTGCCCAGGAAGCAATCAGTTTCTCCTGCTCCCTATAGTGGAAAAAGACATAGGAGGTGTATGTTCTCTAGGCAGGGGCTCTGTGTAGATGGCACTTCATTGCTCTGGGAAGTATCCATGCTGGTAGAAGAGTAGCAGCAGACTCCACACCTGAGGCTTGAATGGGGACCGTTGCGGAGGGGCAGTGGGAGGCCGAGGAGGGCGGAGGAAAATGCTTTTCAAAAGCATCTGCACGTTCCTACAAACCTGCTGAAAACCCATACCAGGAATGGGGCTCGAACCCATGCGGACAAACGTCCATTGGATCTTAAGTCCAACGCCTTAACCACTCGGCCACCCTGGTGAGACCCAAGTATTTACTTTCTTCAACTCCCTTTTTATGCTTGCTGCTGTAGCACCGGCTGTCCAGCAAGAGGTGATTGCAGAGTTAAAAGGGTAAAAGGCTTTTGCAGGAGGTTAAAAGTAATTGCTTATAACAAACACACTGTGTGACACCTAACTTTCTCCCACTCGGACTTTACCGTTAATTTTTATATTGGAGTTAGCTTAGTCACAATAAGGGGGTGAGCAAGGCAGGCACACTAGAGCATCTACTCCCTGGTGGTCTAGTGGCTAGGATTCGGCGCTTTCACCGCCGCGGCCTGGGTTTGATTCCCGGTCAGGGAAGATCCCTCTAAAGCATGGATTGCTTAAGTTGTCTGTGTATCTTTTTTAAAAGAAGGTCTTTAGAAAGGCACCCCTCCCAATAGATACAAGCAGAGGAATGGGGCTTGTTCTCCTGTACCCCAGGTTGCTTTACCCCCATTGACCTAAGCCACCTTTGTGCGCACGCAGTCCCCCACCCAGTCAGGTGCTCTATGTTGGCGGGAAGTGCAGTACCAGCTCAACAGAAAGGTAAATTGCTGGAAAACCTTGCTGTGATGCATACATCTACTTTTGAGCACTCTTCTCCTTTGCACTCTTGAATCGCTTAAGCGCAATGTATTCTTCCAGCAAGCTGAATAACAAGATAGGTGAGAGAAGGTGTACCAGCTGTCTGTGCGCCATCAGCAGCCACTAGGTGCCCCTCTTGTGTTTTCCCGGGGATCCTGATTGTGCAGGAATTCATCGGTTCAGTAGCAAGGGGGAGAAGATGGCCTGTGCCTGGAAGTGACAGACAGTCTGGTGGCATCATGAGGATTAAGTTCCGATTCATATTTGCTGTAGAATAAAATATGTTTTCAGCCCCCATGAGCTTTGTCACTCGGAGAGCAGTGTATGACCTTTTGCTGCACAGCTCTGGGCTCCCTGGTGGTCTAGTGGTTAGGATTCAGCGCTCTCACCGCCACGGCCCGGGTTCGATTCCCGGTCAGGGAAAAGTCCCTCTTCTGACCTTGAAAGCTTTTCCTTCCCGTAGGTCAGGGCTTCTCAAAATGAAGTTGCTTTTCTGACTCACAATTTGCCTAGCATGACGCAGTATCGCTCCAAATATGATTTTCGCAAGGTTCCTTTAGAGCTGCTTCCCACGGTGGGAGGCAAGGCTCTTGAGCAAGTGAGATCCTGTATTCCGAGGCGCGCTTCCTTTTGTAGGCTTCTGACCCCATGGCCTGTGGCAGGTAGTCCTCCTTTGACTGGGCCGCAGGCTTTGTCTCCAAATGGCGTCCTGGACCCACTGCAACCCACCTGTTTGCTAAAACGGAAGTCTGCCTCTGGGTAAGAAAAAGCTGAGCTGCACGTACGGAAAGCGGCAGAGGCCAGAGGCGGGGAGGGTGTGGCAAGGGCTGCCTGATTTGCATAGTGACCTGTTGCATCTTGGGAATGTACAGGCTTTGGAGCTTAACAGGTACTGCAGGTGTCTGCCTGGCCTGAGAGATGCCTGTCTGGTGCTCCCCTCAGGACACACAGGCCTTCCATTCGAGCATGGAGGGTGAGGGACATGGGTCACCCTCATATACAGGGGTGTGGGCATGGGCAGGATAGGTTGTGGGGGACCCGTCAGGGCATTGCCCGTTTGGAAGCCCGTTCGGAAGGTGAGAGGAGGCGGGGCAGGAAACTCTGCTCAATTTCTTTCCCAGAGGCCTGTGGAGAACCCTTTGCACGTTTGAGCCAGCCGGGCCTGCATCAGCAGATCCTGCTCCACTGGGAAGGGAGAGCCTGTAGGCGTAAATCAAAAAAAGGGGAGAAATCTGCAAATTCTAGCGGCAGACCCATGTTGCCCAGGAAGCAATCAGTTTCTCCTGCTCCCTATAGTGGAAAAAGACATAGGAGGTGTATGTTCTCTAGGCAGGGGCTCTGTGTAGATGGCACTTCATTGCTCTGGGAAGTATCCATGCTGGTAGAAGAGTAGCAGCAGACTCCACACCTGAGGCTTGAATGGGGACCGTTGCGGAGGGGCAGTGGGAGGCCGAGGAGGGCGGAGGAAAATGCTTTTCAAAAGCATCTGCACGTTCCTACAAACCTGCTGAAAACCCATACCAGGAATGGGGCTCGAACCCATGCGGACAAACGTCCATTGGATCTTAAGTCCAACGCCTTAACCACTCGGCCACCCTGGTGAGACCCAAGTATTTACTTTCTTCAACTCCCTTTGTATGCTTGCTGCTGTAGCACCGGCTGTCCAGCAAGAGGTGATTGCAGAGTTAAAAGGGTAAAAGGCTTTTGCAGGAGGTTAAAAGTAATTGCTTATAACAAACACACTGTGTGACACCTAACTTTCTCCCACTCGGACTTTACCGTTAATTTTTATATTGGAGTTAGCTTAGTCACAATAAGGGGGTGAGCAAGGCAGGCACACTAGAGCATCTACTCCCTGGTGGTCTAGTGGCTAGGATTCAGCGCTTTCACCGCCGTGGCCCGGGTTCGATTCCCGGTCAGGGAAGATCCCTCTAAAGCATAGATTGCTTAATTTGTCTGTGTATCTTTTTTAAAAGAAGGTCTTTAAAAAGGCACCCCTCCCAATAGATGAAAGCGGAGGAATGGGGCTTGTTCTCCTGTGCCCCAGGTTGCTTTGCCCCCATTGACCTAAGCCACCTTTGTGCGCACGCAGTCCCCCACCCAGTCAGGTGCTCTATGTTGGCGTGAAGTGCAGTACCAGCTCAACAGAAAGGTAAATTGCTGGAAAACCCTGCTGTGATGCATACATCTACTTTGGAGCACTCTTCTCCTTTGCACTCTTGAATCGCTTAAGCGCAATGTATTCTTCCAGCAAGCTGAATAACGAGATAGGTGAGAGAAGGTGTACCAGCTGTCTGTGCGCCATCAGCAGCCACTAGGTGTCCCTCTTGTGTTTTCCCGGGGATCCTGATTGTGCAGGAATTCATCGGTTCAGTAGCAAGGGGGAGAGGATGGCCTGTGCCTGGAAGTGACAGGCAGTCTGGTGGCATCATGAGGATTAAGTTCCGATTCATATTTGCTGTAGAATAAAATATGTTTTCAGCCCCCATGAGCTTTGTCACTCGGAGAGCAGTGTATGAACTTTTGCTGCATGGCTCTGGGCTCCCTGGTGGTCTAGTGGTTAGGATTCGGCGCTCTCACCGCCGCGGCCCGGGTTCGATTCCCGGTCAGGGAAAAGTCCCTCTTCTGACCTTGAAAGCTTTTCCTTCCCGTAGGTCAGGGCTTCTCAAAATGAAGTTGCTTTTCTGACTCACAATTTGCCTAGCATGACGCAGTATCGCTCAAAATATGATTTTCGCAAGGTTCCTTTAGAGCTGCTTCCCATGGTGGGAGGCAAGGCTCTTGAGCAAGTGAGATCCTGTATTCCGAGGCGCGCTTCCTTTTGTAGGCTTCTGACCCCATGGCCTGTGGCAGGTAGTCCTCCTTTGACTGGGCCGCAGGCTTTGTCTCCAAATGGCGTCCTGCACCCACTGCAACCCACCTGTTTGCTAAAACGGAAGTCTGCCTCTGGGTAAGAAAAAGCTGAGCTGCACGTACGGAAAGCGGCAGAGGCCAGAGGCGGGGAGGGTGTGGCAAGGGCTGCCTGATTTGCATAGTGACCTGTTGCATCTTGGGAATGTACAGGCTTTGGAGCTTAACAGGTACTGCAGGTGTCTGCCTGGCCTGAGAGATGCCTGTCTGGTGCTCCCCTCAGGACACACAGGCCTTCCATTCGAGCATGGAGGGTGAGGGACATGGGTCACCCTCATATACAGGGGTGTGGGCATGGGCAGGATAGGTTGTGGGGGACCCGTCAGGGCATTGACCGTTTGGAAGCCCGTTGGGAAGGCGAGAGGAGACGGGGCAGGAAACTCTGCTCAATTTCTTTCCCAGAGGCCTGTGGAGAACGCTTTGCAGGTTTGAGCCAGCCGGGCCTGCATCAGCAGATCCTGCTCCACTGGGAAGGGTGAGCCTGTAGGCGTAAAAAGGGGAGAAATCTGCAAGAGCCGGGTTAACAAATTCTAGCGGCAGACCCATGTTGCCCAGGAAGCAATCAGTTTCTCCTGCTCCCTATAGTGGAAAGAGACATAGGAGGTGTATTTCTCTAGGCAGGGGCTCTGTGTAGATGGCACTTCATTGCTCTGGGAAGCATCCATGCTGGTAGAAGAGTAGCAGCAGACCCCACTCCTGAGGCTTGAATGGGGACCGTTGGGGAGGGGCAGTGGGAGGCGGAGGAGGGCAGAGGAAAATGTTTTTCAAAAGCATCTGCATGTTCCTACAAACCTGCTGAAAACCCATACCAGGAATGGGGCTCGAACCCATGCGGACAAACGTCCATTGGATCTTAAGTCCAACGCCTTAACCACTCGGCCACCCTGGTGAGACCCAAGGATTTACTTTCTTCAACTCCCTTTTTATGTTTGCTGCTGTAGCACCGGCTGTCCAGCAAGAGGTGATTGAAGAGTTAAAAGGCTTTTGCAGGAGGTTAAAAGTAATTGCTTATAACAAACACACTGTGTGACACCTAACTTTCTCTCACTCGGACTTTACTGTTAATCTTTATATTGGAGTTAGCTTAGTCACAATAATGGGGTGAGCAAGGCAGGCACACTAGAGCATCTCCTCCCTGGTGGTCTAGTGGCTAGGATTCGGCGCTTTCACCGCCGCGGCCTGGGTTTGATTCCCGGTCAGGGAAGATCCCTCTAAAGCATGGATTGCTTAAGTTGTCTGTGTATCTTTTTTAAAAGAAGGTCTTTAGAAAGGCACCCCTCCCAATAGATACAAGCAGAGGAATGGGGCTTGTTCTCCTGTACTCCAGGTTGCTTTACCCCCATTGACCTAAGCCACCTTTGTGCGCACGCAGTCCCCCACCCAGTCAGGTGCTCTATGTTGGCGGGAAGTGCAGTACCAGCTCAACAGAAAGGTAAATTGCTGGAAAACCTTGCTGTGATGCATACATCTACTTTTGAGCACTCTTCTCCTTTGCACTCTTGAATCGCTTAAGCGCAATGTATTCTTCCAGCAAGCTGAATAACAAGATAGGTGAGAGAAGGTGTACCAGCTGTCTGTGCGCCATCAGCAGCCACTAGGTGCCCCTCTTGTGTTTTCCCGGGGATCCTGATTGTGCAGGAATTCATCGGTTCAGTAGCAAGGGGGAGAGGATGGCCTGTGCCTGGAAGTGACAGACAGTCTGGTGGCATCATGAGGATTAAGTTCCGATTCATATTTGCTGTAGAATAAAATATGTTTTCAGCCCCCATGAGCTTTGTCACTCGGAGAGCAGTGTATGACCTTTTGCTGCACGGCTCTGGGCTCCCTGGTGGTCTAGTGGTTAGGATTCAGCGCTCTCACCGCCGCGGCCCGGGTTCGATTCCCGGTCAGGGAAAAGTCCCTCTTCTGACCTTGAAAGCTTTTCCTTCCCGTAGGTCAGGGCTTCTCAAAATGAAGTTGCTTTTCTGACTCACAATTTGCCTAGCATGACGCAGTATCGCTCCAAATATGATTTTCGCAAGGTTCCTTTAGAGCTGCTTCCCACGGTGGGAGGCAAGGCTCTTGAGCAAGTGAGATCCTGTATTCCGAGGCGCGCTTCCTTTTGTAGGCTTCTGACCCCATGGCCTGTGGCAGGTAGTCCTCCTTTGACTGGGCCGCAGGCTTTGTCTCCAAATGGCGTCCTGGACCCACTGCAACCCACCTGTTTGCTAAAACGGAAGTCTGCCTCTGGGTAAGAAAAAGCTGAGCTGCAAGTACGGAAAGCGGCAGAGGCCAGAGGCGGGGAGGGTGTGGCAAGGGCTGCCTGATTTGCATAGTGACCTGTTGCATCTTGGGAATGTACAGGCTTTGGAGCTTAACAGGTACTGCAGGTGTCTGCCTGGCCTGAGAGATGCCTGTCTGGTGCTCCCCTCAGGACACACAGGCCTTCCATTCGAGCATGGAGGGTGAGGGACATGGGTCACCCTCATATACAGGGGTGTGGGCATGGGCAGGATAGGTTGTGGGGGACCCGTCAGGGCATTGCCCGTTTGGAAGCCCGTTCGGAAGGTGAGAGGAGGCGGGGCAGGAAACTCTGCTCAATTTCTTTCCCAGAGGCCTGTGGAGAACCCTTTGCACGTTTGAGCCAGCCGGGCCTGCATCAGCAGATCCTGCTCCACTGGGAAGGGAGAGCCTGTAGGCGTAAATCAAAAAAAGGGGAGAAATCTGCAAATTCTAGCGGCAGACCCATGTTGCCCAGGAAGCAATCAGTTTCTCCTGCTCCCTATAGTGGAAAAAGACATAGGAGGTGTATGTTCTCTAGGCAGGGGCTCTGTGTAGATGGCACTTCATTGCTCTGGGAAGTATCCATGCTGGTAGAAGAGTAGCAGCAGACTCCACACCTGAGGCTTGAATGGGGACCGTTGCGGAGGGGCAGTGGGAGGCCGAGGAGGGCGGAGGAAAATGCTTTTCAAAAGCATCTGCACGTTCCTACAAACCTGCTGAAAACCCATACCAGGAATGGGGCTCGAACCCATGCGGACAAACGTCCATTGGATCTTAAGTCCAACGCCTTAACCACTCGGCCACCCTGGTGAGACCCAAGTATTTACTTTCTTCAACTCCCTTTTTATGCTTGCTGCTGTAGCACCGGCTGTCCAGCAAGAGGTGATTGCAGAGTTAAAAGGGTAAAAGGCTTTTGCAGGAGGTTAAAAGTAATTGCTTATAACAAACACACTGTGTGACACCTAACTTTCTCCCACTCGGACTTTACCGTTAATTTTTATATTGGAGTTAGCTTAGTCACAATAAGGGGGTGAGCAAGGCAGGCACACTAGAGCATCTACTCCCTGGTGGTCTAGTGGCTAGGATTCGGCGCTTTCACCGCCGCGGCCTGGGTTTGATTCCCGGTCAGGGAAGATCCCTCTAAAGCATGGATTGCTTAAGTTGTCTGTGTATCTTTTTTAAAAGAAGGTCTTTAGAAAGGCACCCCTCCCAATAGATACAAGCAGAGGAATGGGGCTTGTTCTCCTGTACACCAGGTTGCTTTACCCCCATTGACCTAAGCCACCTTTGTGCGCACGCAGTCCCCCACCCAGTCAGGTGCTCTATGTTGGCGGGAAGTGCAGTACCAGCTCAACAGAAAGGTAAATTGCTGGAAAACCTTGCTGTGATGCATACATCTACTTTTGAGCACTCTTCTCCTTTGCACTCTTGAATCGCTTAAGCGCAATGTATTCTTCCAGCAAGCTGAATAACAAGATAGGTGAGAGAAGGTGTACCAGCTGTCTGTGCGCCATCAGCAGCCACTAGGTGCCCCTCTTGTGTTTTCCCGGGGATCCTGATTGTGCAGGAATTCATCGGTTCAGTAGCAAGGGGGAGAGGATGGCCTGTGCCTGGAAGTGACAGACAGTCTGGTGGCATCATGAGGATTAAGTTCCGATTCATATTTGCTGTAGAATAAAATATGTTTTCAGCCCCCATGAGCTTTGTCACTCGGAGAGCAGTGTATGACCTTTTGCTGCACAGCTCTGGGCTCCCTGGTGGTGTAGTGGTTAGGATTCAGCGCTCTCACCGCCGCGGCCCGGGTTCGATTCCCGGTCAGGGAAAA
Source organism: Lissotriton vulgaris (assembly GCF_964263255.1). Classification (NCBI taxonomy): domain Eukaryota; kingdom Metazoa; phylum Chordata; class Amphibia; order Caudata; family Salamandridae; genus Lissotriton; species Lissotriton vulgaris. Next base: position 519,396,177 of record NC_141691.1, read on the forward strand.
GTCCCTCTTCTGACCTTGAAAGCTTTTCCTTCCCGTAGGTCAGGGCTTCTCAAAATGAAGTTGCTTTTCTGACTCACAATTTGCCTAGCATGACGCAGTATCGCTCCAAATATGATTTTCGCAAGGTTCCTTTAGAGCTGCTTCCCACGGTGGGAGGCAAGGCTCTTGAGCAAGTGAGATCCTGTATTCCGAGGCGCGCTTCCTTTTGTAGGCTTCTGACCCCATGGCCTGTGGCAGGTAGTCCTCCTTTGACTGGGCCGCAGGCTTTGTCTCCAAATGGCGTCCTGGACCCACTGCAACCCACCTGTTTGCTAAAACGGAAGTCTGCCTCTGGGTAAGAAAAAGCTGAGCTGCACGTACGGAAAGCGGCAGAGGCCAGAGGCGGGGAGGGTGTGGCAAGGGCTGCCTGATTTGCATAGTGACCTGTTGCATCTTGGGAATGTACAGGCTTTGGAGCTTAACAGGTACTGCAGGTGTCTGCCTGGCCTGAGAGATGCCTGTCTGGTGCTCCCCTCAGGACACACAGGCCTTCCATTCGAGCATGGAGGGTGAGGGACATGGGTCACCCTCATATACAGGGGTGTGGGCATGGGCAGGATAGGTTGTGGGGGACCCGTCAGGGCATTGCCCGTTTGGAAGCCCGTTCGGAAGGTGAGAGGAGGCGGGGCAGGAAACTCTGCTCAATTTCTTTCCCAGAGGCCTGTGGAGAACCCTTTGCACGTTTGAGCCAGCCGGGCCTGCATCAGCAGATCCTGCTCCACTGGGAAGGGAGAGCCTGTAGGCGTAAATCAAAAAAAGGGGAGAAATCTGCAAATTCTAGCGGCAGACCCATGTTGCCCAGGAAGCAATCAGTTTCTCCTGCTCCCTATAGTGGAAAAAGACATAGGAGGTGTATGTTCTCTAGGCAGGGGCTCTGTGTAGATGGCACTTCATTGCTCTGGGAAGTATCCATGCTGGTAGAAGAGTAGCAGCAGACTCCACACCTGAGGCTTGAATGGGGACCGTTGCGGAGGGGCAGTGGGAGGCCGAGGAGGGCGGAGGAAAATGCTTTTCAAAAGCATCTGCACGTTCCTACAAACCTGCTGAAAACCCATACCAGGAATGGGGCTCGAACCCATGCGGACAAACGTCCATTGGATCTTAAGTCCAACGCCTTAACCACTCGGCCACCCTGGTGAGACCCAAGTATTTACTTTCTTCAACTCCCTTTGTATGCTTGCTGCTGTAGCACCGGCTGTCCAGCAAGAGGTGATTGCAGAGTTAAAAGGGTAAAAGGCTTTTGCAGGAGGTTAAAAGTAATTGCTTATAACAAACACACTGTGTGACACCTAACTTTCTCCCACTCGGACTTTACCGTTAATTTTTATATTGGAGTTAGCTTAGTCACAATAAGGGGGTGAGCAAGGCAGGCACACTAGAGCATCTACTCCCTGGTGGTCTAGTGGCTAGGATTCAGCGCTTTCACCGCCGTGGCCCGGGTTCGATTCCCGGTCAGGGAAGATCCCTCTAAAGCATAGATTGCTTAATTTGTCTGTGTATCTTTTTTAAAAGAAGGTCTTTAAAAAGGCACCCCTCCCAATAGATGAAAGCGGAGGAATGGGGCTTGTTCTCCTGTGCACTAGGTTGCTTTGCCCCCATTGACCTAAGCCACCTTTGTGCGCACGCAGTCCCCCACCCAGTCAGGTGCTCTATGTTGGCGTGAAGTGCAGTACCAGCTCAACAGAAAGGTAAATTGCTGGAAAACCCTGCTGTGATGCATACATCTACTTTGGAGCACTCTTCTCCTTTGCACTCTTGAATCGCTTAAGCGCAATGTATTCTTCCAGCAAGCTGAATAACGAGATAGGTGAGAGAAGGTGTACCAGCTGTCTGTGCGCCATCAGCAGCCACTAGGTGTCCCTCTTGTGTTTTCCCGGGGATCCTGATTGTGCAGGAATTCATCGGTTCAGTAGCAAGGGGGAGAGGATGGCCTGTGCCTGGAAGTGACAGGCAGTCTGGTGGCATCATGAGGATTAAGTTCCGATTCATATTTGCTGTAGAATAAAATATGTTTTCAGCCCCCATGAGCTTTGTCACTCGGAGAGCAGTGTATGAACTTTTGCTGCACAGCTCTGGGTTCCCTGGTGGTCTAGTGGTTAGGATTCGGCGCTCTCACCGCCGCGGCCCGGGTTCGATTCCCGGTCAGGGAAAAGTCCCTCTTCTGACCTTGAAAGCTTTTCCTTCCCGTAGGTCAGGGCTTCTCAAAATGAAGTTGCTTTTCTGACTCACAATTTGCCTAGCATGACGCAGTATCGCTCAAAATATGATTTTCGCAAGGTTCCTTTAGAGCTGCTTCCCACGGTGGGAGGCAAGGCTCTTGAGCAAGTGAGATCCTGTATTCCGAGGCGCGCTTCCTTTTGTAGGCTTCTGACCCCATGGCCTGTGGCAGGTAGTCCTCCTTTGACTGGGCCGCAGGCTTTGTCTCCAAATGGCGTCCTGGACCCACTGCAACCCACCTGTTTGCTAAAACGGAAGACTGCCTCTGGGTAAGAAAAAGCTGAGCTGCACGTACCGAAAGCGGCAGAGGCCAGAGGCGGGGAGGGTGTGGCAAGGGCTGCCTGATTTGCATAGTGACCTGTTGCATCTTGGGAATGTACAGGCTTTGGAACTTAACAGGTACTGCAGGTGTCTGCCTGGCCTGAGAGATGCCTGTCTGGTGCTCCCCTCAGGACACACAGGCCTTCCATTCGAGCATGGAGGGTGAGGGACATGGGTCACCCTCATATACAGGGGTGTGGGCATGGGCAGGATAGGTTGTGGGGGACCCGTCAGGGCATTGCCCGTTTGGAAGCCCGTTGGGAAGGCGAGAGGAGACGGGGCAGGAAACTCTGCTCAATTTCTTTCCCAGAGGCCTGTGGAGAACGCTTTGCACGTTTGAGCCAGCCGGGCCTGCATCAGCAGATCCTGCTCCACTGGGAAGGGTGAGCCTGTAGGCGTAAAAAGGGGAGAAATCTGCAAGAGCCGGGTTAACAAATTCTAGCGGCAGACCCATGTTGCCCAGGAAGCAATCAGTTTCTCCTGCTCCCTATAGTGGAAAGAGACATAGGAGGTGTATTTCTCTAGGCAGGGGCTCTGTGTAGATGGCACTTCATTGCTCTGGGAAGCATCCATGCTGGTAGAAGAGTAGCAGCAGACCCCACTCCTGAGGCTTGAATGGGGACCGTTGGGGAGGGGCAGTGGGAGGCGGAGGAGGGCAGAGGAAAATGTTTTTCAAAAGCATCTGCATGTTCCTACAAACCTGCTGAAAACCCATACCAGGAATGGGGCTCGAACCCATGCGGACAAACGTCCATTGGATCTTAAGTCCAACGCCTTAACCACTCGGCCACCCTGGTGAGACCCAAGGATTTACTTTCTTCAACTCCCTTTTTATGTTTGCTGCTGTAGCACCGGCTGTCCAGCAAGAGGTGATTGAAGAGTTAAAAGGCTTTTGCAGGAGGTTAAAAGTAATTGCTTATAACAAACACACTGTGTGACACCTAACTTTCTCTCACTCGGACTTTACCGTTAATCTTTATATTGGAGTTAGCTTAGTCACAATAATGGGGTGAGCAAGGCAAGCACACTAGAGCATCTCCTCCCTGGTGGTCTAGTGGCTAGGATTCGGCGCTTTCACCGCCGCGGCCTGGGTTTGATTCCCGGTCAGGGAAGATCCCTCTAAAGCATGGATTGCTTAAGTTGTCTGTGTATCTTTTTTAAAAGAAGGTCTTTAGAAAGGCACCCCTCCCAATAGATACAAGCAGAGGAATGGGGCTTGTTCTCCTGTACCCCAGGTTGCTTTACCCCCATTGACCTAAGCCACCTTTGTGCGCACGCAGTCCCCCACCCAGTCAGGTGCTCTATGTTGGCGGGAAGTGCAGTACCAGCTCAACAGAAAGGTAAATTGCTGGAAAACCTTGCTGTGATGCATACATCTACTTTTGAGCACTCTTCTCCTTTGCACTCTTGAATCGCTTAAGCGCAATGTATTCTTCCAGCAAGCTGAATAACAAGATAGGTGAGAGAAGGTGTACCAGCTGTCTGTGCGCCATCAGCAGCCACTAGGTGCCCCTCTTGTGTTTTCCCGGGGATCCTGATTGTGCAGGAATTCATCGGTTCAGTAGCAAGGGGGAGAGGATGGCCTGTGCCTGGAAGTGACAGATAGTCTGGTGGCATCATGAGGATTAAGTTCCGATTCATATTTGCTGTAGAATAAAATATGTTTTCAGCCCCCATGAGCTTTGTCACTCGGAGAGCAGTGTATGACCTTTTGCTGCACGGCTCTGGGCTCCCTGGTGGTCTAGTGGTTAGGATTCAGCGCTCTCACCGCCGCGGCCTGGGTTCGATTCCCGGTCAGGGAAAAGTCCCTCTTCTGACCTTGAAAGCTTTTCCTTCCCGTAGGTCAGGGCTTCTCAAAATGAAGTTGCTTTTCTGACTCACAATTTGCCTAGCATGACGCAGTATCGCTCCAAATATGATTTTCGCAAGGTTCCTTTAGAGCTGCTTCCCACGGTGGGAGGCAAGGCTCTTGAGCAAGTGAGATCCTGTATTCCGAGGCGCGCTTCCTTTTGTAGGCTTCTGACCCCATGGCCTGTGGCAGGTAGTCCTCCTTTGACTGGGCCGCAGGCTTTGTCTCCAAATGGCGTCCTGGACCCACTGCAACCCACCTGTTTGCTAAAACGGAAGACTGCCTCTGGGTAAGAAAAAGCTGAGCTGCATGTACCGAAAGCGGCAGAGGCCAGAGGCGGGGAGGGTGTGGCAAGGGCTGCCTGATTTGCATAGTGACCTGTTGCATCTTGGGAATGTACAGGCTTTGGAACTTAACAGGTACTGCAGGTGTCTGCCTGGCCTGAGAGATGCCTGTCTGGTGCTCCCCTCAGGACACACAGGCCTTCCATTCGAGCATGGAGGGTGAGGGACATGGGTCACCCTCATATACAGGGGTGTGGGCATGGGCAGGATAGGTTGTGGGGGACCCGTCAGGGCATTGACCGTTTGGAAGCCCGTTGGGAAGGCGAGAGGAGACGGGGCAGGAAACTCTGCTCAATTTCTTTCCCAGAGGCCTGTGGAGAACGCTTTGCAGGTTTGAGCCAGCCGGGCCTGCATCAGCAGATCCTGCTCCACTGGGAAGGGTGAGCCTGTAGGCGTAAAAAGGGGAGAAATCTGCAAGAGCCGGGTTAACAAATTCTAGCGGCAGACCCATGTTGCCCAGGAAGCAATCAGTTTCTCCTGCTCCCTATAGTGGAAAGAGACATAGGAGGTGTATTTCTCTAGGCAGGGGCTCTGTGTAGATGGCACTTCATTGCTCTGGGAAGCATCCATGCTGGTAGAAGAGTAGCAGCAGACCCCACTCCTGAGGCTTGAATGGGGACCGTTGGGGAGGAGCAGTGGGAGGCGGAGGAGGGCAGAGGAAAATGTTTTTCAAAAGCATCTGCATGTTCCTACAAACCTGCTGAAAACCCATACCAGGAATGGGGCTCGAACCCATGCGGACAAACGTCCATTGGATCTTAAGTCCAACGCCTTAACCACTCGGCCACCCTGGTGAGACCCAAGGATTTACTTTCTTCAACTCCCTTTTTATGTTTGCTGCTGTAGCACCGGCTGTCCAGCAAGAGGTGATTGAAGAGTTAAAAGGCTTTTGCAGGAGGTTAAAAGTAATTGCTTATAACAAACACACTGTGTGACACCTAACTTTCTCTCACTCGGACTTTACCGTTAATCTTTATATTGGAGTTAGCTTAGTCACAATAATGGGGTGAGCAAGGCAGGCACACTAGAGCATCTCCTCCCTGGTGGTCTAGTGGCTAGGATTCGGCGCTTTCACCGCCGCGGCCTGGGTTTGATTCCCGGTCAGGGAAGATCCCTCTAAAGCATGGATTGCTTAAGTTGTCTGTGTATCTTTTTTAAAAGAAGGTCTTTAGAAAGGCACCCCTCCCAATAGATACAAGCAGAGGAATGGGGCTTGTTCTCCTGTACTCCAGGTTGCTTTACCCCCATTGACCTAAGCCACCTTTGTGCGCACGCAGTCCCCCACCCAGTCAGGTGCTCTATGTTGGCGGGAAGTGCAGTACCAGCTCAACAGAAAGGTAAATTGCTGGAAAACCTTGCTGTGATGCATACATCTACTTTTGAGCACTCTTCTCCTTTGCACTCTTGAATCGCTTAAGCGCAATGTATTCTTCCAGCAAGCTGAATAACAAGATAGGTGAGAGAAGGTGTACCAGCTGTCTGTGCGCCATCAGCAGCCACTAGGTGCCCCTCTTGTGTTTTCCCGGGGATCCTGATTGTGCAGGAATTCATCGGTTCAGTAGCAAGGGGGAGAGGATGGCCTGTGCCTGGAAGTGACAGACAGTCTGGTGGCATCATGAGGATTAAGTTCCGATTCATATTTGCTGTAGAATAAAATATGTTTTCAGCCCCCATGAGCTTTGTCACTCGGAGAGCAGTGTATGACCTTTTGCTGCACGGCTCTGGGCTCCCTGGTGGTCTAGTGGTTAGGATTCAGCGCTCTCACCGCCGCGGCCCGGGTTCGATTCCCGGTCAGGGAAAAGTCCCTCTTCTGACCTTGAAAGCTTTTCCTTCCCGTAGGTCAGGGCTTCTCAAAATGAAGTTGCTTTTCTGACTCACAATTTGCCTAGCATGACGCAGTATCGCTCCAAATATGATTTTCGCAAGGTTCCTTTAGAGCTGCTTCCCACGGTGGGAGGCAAGGCTCTTGAGCAAGTGAGATCCTGTATTCCGAGGCGCGCTTCCTTTTGTAGGCTTCTGACCCCATGGCCTGTGGCAGGTAGTCCTCCTTTGACTGGGCCGCAGGCTTTGTCTCCAAATGGCGTCCTGGACCCACTGCAACCCACCTGTTTGCTAAAACGGAAGTCTGCCTCTGGGTAAGAAAAAGCTGAGCTGCACGTACGGAAAGCGGCAGAGGCCAGAGGCGGGGAGGGTGTGGCAAGGGCTGCCTGATTTGCATAGTGACCTGTTGCATCTTGGGAATGTACAGGCTTTGGAGCTTAACAGGTACTGCAGGTGTCTGCCTGGCCTGAGAGATGCCTGTCTGGTGCTCCCCTCAGGACACACAGGCCTTCCATTCGAGCATGGAGGGTGAGGGACATGGGTCACCCTCATATACAGGGGTGTGGGCATGGGCAGGATAGGTTGTGGGGGACCCGTCAGGGCATTGCCCGTTTGGAAGCCCGTTCGGAAGGTGAGAGGAGGCGGGGCAGGAAACTCTGCTCAATTTCTTTCCCAGAGGCCTGTGGAGAACCCTTTGCACGTTTGAGCCAGCCGGGCCTGCATCAGCAGATCCTGCTCCACTGGGAAGGGAGAGCCTGTAGGCGTAAATCAAAAAAAGGGGAGAAATCTGCAAATTCTAGCGGCAGACCCATGTTGCCCAGGAAGCAATCAGTTTCTCCTGCTCCCTATAGTGGAAAAAGACATAGGAGGTGTATGTTCTCTAGGCAGGGGCTCTGTGTAGATGGCACTTCATTGCTCTGGGAAGTATCCATGCTGGTAGAAGAGTAGCAGCAGACTCCACACCTGAGGCTTGAATGGGGACCGTTGCGGAGGGGCAGTGGGAGGCCGAGGAGGGCGGAGGAAAATGCTTTTCAAAAGCATCTGCACGTTCCTACAAACCTGCTGAAAACCCATACCAGGAATGGGGCTCGAACCCATGCGGACAAACGTCCATTGGATCTTAAGTCCAACGCCTTAACCACTCGGCCACCCTGGTGAGACCCAAGTATTTACTTTCTTCAACTCCCTTTTTATGCTTGCTGCTGTAGCACCGGCTGTCCAGCAAGAGGTGATTGCAGAGTTAAAAGGGTAAAAGGCTTTTGCAGGAGGTTAAAAGTAATTGCTTATAACAAACACACTGTGTGACACCTAACTTTCTCCCACTCGGACTTTACCGTTAATTTTTATATTGGAGTTAGCTTAGTCACAATAAGGGGGTGAGCAAGGCAGGCACACTAGAGCATCTACTCCCTGGTGGTCTAGTGGCTAGGATTCGGCGCTTTCACCGCCGCGGCCTGGGTTTGATTCCCGGTCAGGGAAGATCCCTCTAAAGCATGGATTGCTTAAGTTGTCTGTGTATCTTTTTTAAAAGAAGGTCTTTAGAAAGGCACCCCTCCCAATAGATACAAGCAGAGGAATGGGGCTTGTTCTCCTGTACCCCAGGTTGCTTTACCCCCATTGACCTAAGCCACCTTTGTGCGCACGCAGTCCCCCACCCAGTCAGGTGCTCTATGTTGGCGGGAAGTGCAGTACCAGCTCAACAGAAAGGTAAATTGCTGGAAAACCTTGCTGTGATGCATACATCTACTTTTGAGCACTCTTCTCCTTTGCACTCTTGAATCGCTTAAGCGCAATGTATTCTTCCAGCAAGCTGAATAACAAGATAGGTGAGAGAAGGTGTACCAGCTGTCTGTGCGCCATCAGCAGCCACTAGGTGCCCCTCTTGTGTTTTCCCGGGGATCCTGATTGTGCAGGAATTCATCGGTTCAGTAGCAAGGGGGAGAGGATGGCCTGTGCCTGGAAGTGACAGACAGTCTGGTGGCATCATGAGGATTAAGTTCCGATTCATATTTGCTGTAGAATAAAATATGTTTTCAGCCCCCATGAGCTTTGTCACTCGGAGAGCAGTGTATGACCTTTTGCTGCACAGCTCTGGGCTCCCTGGTGGTCTAGTGGTTAGGATTCAGCGCTCTCACCGCCACGGCCCGGGTTCGATTCCCGGTCAGGGAAAAGTCCCTCTTCTGACCTTGAAAGCTTTTCCTTCCCGTAGGTCAGGGCTTCTCAAAATGAAGTTGCTTTTCTGACTCACAATTTGCCTAGCATGACGCAGTATCGCTCCAAATATGATTTTCGCAAGGTTCCTTTAGAGCTGCTTCCCACGGTGGGAGGCAAGGCTCTTGAGCAAGTGAGATCCTGTATTCCGAGGCGCGCTTCCTTTTGTAGGCTTCTGACCCCATGGCCTGTGGCAGGTAGTCCTCCTTTGACTGGGCCGCAGGCTTTGTCTCCAAATGGCGTCCTGGACCCACTGCAACCCACCTGTTTGCTAAAACGGAAGTCTGCCTCTGGGTAAGAAAAAGCTGAGCTGCACGTACGGAAAGCGGCAGAGGCCAGAGGCGGGGAGGGTGTGGCAAGGGCTGCCTGATTTGCATAGTGACCTGTTGCATCTTGGGAATGTACAGGCTTTGGAGCTTAACAGGTACTGCAGGTGTCTGCCTGGCCTGAGAGATGCCTGTCTGGTGCTCCCCTCAGGACACACAGGCCTTCCATTCGAGCATGGAGGGTGAGGGACATGGGTCACCCTCATATACAGGGGTGTGGGCATGGGCAGGATAGGTTGTGGGGGACCCGTCAGGGCATTGCCCGTTTGGAAGCCCGTTCGGAAGGTGAGAGGAGGCGGGGCAGGAAACTCTGCTCAATTTCTTTCCCAGAGGCCTGTGGAGAACCCTTTGCACGTTTGAGCCAGCCGGGCCTGCATCAGCAGATCCTGCTCCACTGGGAAGGGAGAGCCTGTAGGCGTAAATCAAAAAAAGGGGAGAAATCTGCAAATTCTAGCGGCAGACCCATGTTGCCCAGGAAGCAATCAGTTTCTCCTGCTCCCTATAGTGGAAAAAGACATAGGAGGTGTATGTTCTCTAGGCAGGGGCTCTGTGTAGATGGCACTTCATTGCTCTGGGAAGTATCCATGCTGGTAGAAGAGTAGCAGCAGACTCCACACCTGAGGCTTGAATGGGGACCGTTGCGGAGGGGCAGTAGGAGGCCGAGGAGGGCGGAGGAAAATGCTTTTCAAAAGCATCTGCACGTTCCTACAAACCTGCTGAAAACCCATACCAGGAATGGGGCTCGAACCCATGCGGACAAACGTCCATTGGATCTTAAGTCCAACGCCTTAACCACTCGGCCACCCTGGTGAGACCCAAGTATTTACTTTCTTCAACTCCCTTTGTATGCTTGCTGCTGTAGCACCGGCTGTCCAGCAAGAGGTGATTGCAGAGTTAAAAGGGTAAAAGGCTTTTGCAGGAGGTTAAAAGTAATTGCTTATAACAAACACACTGTGTGACACCTAACTTTCTCCCACTCGGACTTTACCGTTAATTTTTATATTGGAGTTAGCTTAGTCACAATAAGGGGGTGAGCAAGGCAGGCACACTAGAGCATCTACTCCCTGGTGGTCTAGTGGCTAGGATTCAGCGCTTTCACCGCCGTGGCCCGGGTTCGATTCCCGGTCAGGGAAGATCCCTCTAAAGCATAGATTGCTTAATTTGTCTGTGTATCTTTTTTAAAAGAAGGTCTTTAAAAAGGCACCCCTCCCAATAGATGAAAGCGGAGGAATGGGGCTTGTTCTCCTGTGCCCCAGGTTGCTTTGCCCCCATTGACCTAAGCCACCTTTGTGCGCACGCAGTCCCCCACCCAGTCAGGTGCTCTATGTTGGCGTGAAGTGCAGTACCAGCTCAACAGAAAGGTAAATTGCTGGAAAACCCTGCTGTGATGCATACATCTACTTTGGAGCACTCTTCTCCTTTGCACTCTTGAATCGCTTAAGCGCAATGTATTCTTCCAGCAAGCTGAATAACGAGATAGGTGAGAGAAGGTGTACCAGCTGTCTGTGCGCCATCAGCAGCCACTAGGTGTCCCTCTTGTGTTTTCCCGGGGATCCTGATTGTGCAGGAATTCATCGGTTCAGTAGCAAGGGGGAGAGGATGGCCTGTGCCTGGAAGTGACAGGCAGTCTGGTGGCATCATGAGGATTAAGTTCCGATTCATATTTGCTGTAGAATAAAATATGTTTTCAGCCCCCATGAGCTTTGTCACTCGGAGAGCAGTGTATGAACTTTTGCTGCATGGCTCTGGGCTCCCTGGTGGTCTAGTGGTTAGGATTCGGCGCTCTCACCGCCGCGGCCCGGGTTCGATTCCCGGTCAGGGAAAAGTCCCTCTTCTGACCTTGAAAGCTTTTCCTTCCCGTAGGTCAGGGCTTCTCAAAATGAAGTTGCTTTTCTGACTCACAATTTGCCTAGCATGACGCAGTATCGCTCAAAATATGATTTTCGCAAGGTTCCTTTAGAGCTGCTTCCCATGGTGGGAGGCAAGGCTCTTGAGCAAGTGAGATCCTGTATTCCGAGGCGCGCTTCCTTTTGTAGGCTTCTGACCCCATGGCCTGTGGCAGGTAGTCCTCCTTTGACTGGGCCGCAGGCTTTGTCTCCAAATGGCGTCCTGCACCCACTGCAACCCACCTGTTTGCTAAAACGGAAGTCTGCCTCTGGGTAAGAAAAAGCTGAGCTGCACGTACGGAAAGCGGCAGAGGCCAGAGGCGGGGAGGGTGTGGCAAGGGCTGCCTGATTTGCATAGTGACCTGTTGCATCTTGGGAATGTACAGGCTTTGGAGCTTAACAGGTACTGCAGGTGTCTGCCTGGCCTGAGAGATGCCTGTCTGGTGCTCCCCTCAGGACACACAGGCCTTCCATTCGAGCATGGAGGGTGAGGGACATGGGTCACCCTCATATACAGGGGTGTGGGCATGGGCAGGATAGGTTGTGGGGGACCCGTCAGGGCATTGCCCGTTTGGAAGCCCGTTCGGAAGGTGAGAGGAGGCGGGGCAGGAAACTCTGCTCAATTTCTTTCCCAGAGGCCTGTGGAGAACCCTTTGCACGTTTGAGCCAGCCGGGCCTGCATCAGCAGATCCTGCTCCACTGGGAAGGGAGAGCCTGTAGGCGTAAATCAAAAAAAGGGGAGAAATCTGCAAATTCAAGCGGCAGACCCATGTTGCCCAGGAAGCAATCAGTTTCTCCTGCTCCCTATAGTGGAAAAAGACATAGGAGGTGTATGTTCTCTAGGCAGGGGCTCTGTGTAGATGGCACTTCATTGCTCTGGGAAGTATCCATGCTGGTAGAAGAGTAGCAGCAGACTCCACACCTGAGGCTTGAATGGGGAGCGTTGCGGAGGGGCAGTGGGAGGCCGAGGAGGGCGGAGGAAAATGCTTTTCAAAAGCATCTGCACGTTCCTACAAACCTGCTGAAAACCCATACCAGGAATGGGGCTCGAACCCATGCGGACAAACGTCCATTGGATCTTAAGTCCAACGCCTTAACCACTCGGCCACCCTGGTGAGACCCAAGGATTTACTTTCTTCAACTCCCTTTTTATGTTTGCTGCTGTAGCACCGGCTGTCCAGCAAGAGGTGATTGAAGAGTTAAAAGGCTTTTGCAGGAGGTTAAAAGTAATTGCTTATAACAAACACACTGTGTGACACCTAACTTTCTCTCACTCGGACTTTACCGTTAATCTTTATATTGGAGTTAGCTTAGTCACAATAATGGGGTGAGCAAGGCAGGCACACTAGAGCATCTCCTCCCTGGTGGTCTAGTGGCTAGGATTCGGCGCTTTCACCGCCGCGGCCTGGGTTTGATTCCCGGTCAGGGAAGATCCCTCTAAAGCATGGATTGCTTAAGTTGTCTGTGTATCTTTTTTAAAAGAAGGTCTTTAGAAAGGCACCCCTCCCAATAGATACAAGCAGAGGAATGGGGCTTGTTCTCCTGTACTCCAGGTTGCTTTACCCCCATTGACCTAAGCCACCTTTGTGCGCACGCAGTCCCCCACCCAGTCAGGTGCTCTATGTTGGCGGGAAGTGCAGTACCAGCTCAACAGAAAGGTAAATTGCTGGAAAACCTTGCTGTGATGCATACATCTACTTTTGAGCACTCTTCTCCTTTGCACTCTTGAATCGCTTAAGCGCAATGTATTCTTCCAGCAAGCTGAATAACAAGATAGGTGAGAGAAGGTGTACCAGCTGTCTGTGCGCCATCAGCAGCCACTAGGTGCCCCTCTTGTGTTTTCCCGGGGATCCTGATTGTGCAGGAATTCATCGGTTCAGTAGCAAGGGGGAGAGGATGGCCTGTGCCTGGAAGTGACAGACAGTCTGGTGGCATCATGAGGATTAAGTTCCGATTCATATTTGCTGTAGAATAAAATATGTTTTCAGCCCCCATGAGCTTTGTCACTCGGAGAGCAGTGTATGACCTTTTGCTGCACAGCTCTGGGCTCCCTGGTGGTCTAGTGGTTAGGATTCAGCGCTCTCACCGCCACGGCCCGGGTTCGATTCCCGGTCAGGGAAAAGTCCCTCTTCTGACCTTGAAAGCTTTTCCTTCCCGTAGGTCAGGGCTTCTCAAAATGAAGTTGCTTTTCTGACTCACAATTTGCCTAGCATGACGCAGTATCGCTCCAAATATGATTTTCGCAAGGTTCCTTTAGAGCTGCTTCCCACGGTGGGAGGCAAGGCTCTTGAGCAAGTGAGATCCTGTATTCCGAGGCGCGCTTCCTTTTGTAGGCTTCTGACCCCATGGCCTGTGGCAGGTAGTCCTCCTTTGACTGGGCCGCAGGCTTTGTCTCCAAATGGCATCCTGGACCCACTGCAACCCACCTGTTTGCTAAAACGGAAGTCTGCCTCTGGGTAAGAAAAAGCTGAGCTGCACGTACGGAAAGCGGCAGAGGCCAGAGGCGGGGAGGGTGTGGCAAGGGCTGCCTGATTTGCATAGTGACCTGTTGCATCTTGGGAATGTACAGGCTTTGGAGCTTAACAGGTACTGCAGGTGTCTGCCTGGCCTGAGAGATGCCTGTCTGGTGCTCCCCTCAGGACACACAGGCCTTCCATTCGAGCATGGAGGGTGAGGGACATGGGTCACCCTCATATACAGGGGTGTGGGCATGGGCAGGATAGGTTGTGGGGGACCCGTCAGGGCATTGCCCGTTTGGAAGCCCGTTCGGAAGGTGAGAGGAGGCGGGGCAGGAAACTCTGCTCAATTTCTTTCCCAGAGGCCTGTGGAGAACCCTTTGCACGTTTGAGCCAGCCGGGCCTGCATCAGCAGATCCTGCTCCACTGGGAAGGGAGAGCCTGTAGGCGTAAATCAAAAAAAGGGGAGAAATCTGCAAATTCTAGCGGCAGACCCATGTTGCCCAGGAAGCAATCAGTTTCTCCTGCTCCCTATAGTGGAAAAAGACATAGGAGGTGTATGTTCTCTAGGCAGGGGCTCTGTGTAGATGGCACTTCATTGCTCTGGGAAGTATCCATGCTGGTAGAAGAGTAGCAGCAGACTCCACACCTGAGGCTTGAATGGGGACCGTTGCGGAGGGGCAGTAGGAGGCCGAGGAGGGCGGAGGAAAATGCTTTTCAAAAGCATCTGCACGTTCCTACAAACCTGCTGAAAACCCATACCAGGAATGGGGCTCGAACCCATGCGGACAAACGTCCATTGGATCTTAAGTCCAACGCCTTAACCACTCGGCCACCCTGGTGAGACCCAAGTATTTACTTTCTTCAACTCCCTTTGTATGCTTGCTGCTGTAGCACCGGCTGTCCAGCAAGAGGTGATTGCAGAGTTAAAAGGGTAAAAGGCTTTTGCAGGAGGTTAAAAGTAATTGCTTATAACAAACACACTGTGTGACACCTAACTTTCTCCCACTCGGACTTTACCGTTAATTTTTATATTGGAGTTAGCTTAGTCACAATAAGGGGGTGAGCAAGGCAGGCACACTAGAGCATCTACTCCCTGGTGGTCTAGTGGCTAGGATTCAGCGCTTTCACCGCCGTGGCCCGGGTTCGATTCCCGGTCAGGGAAGATCCCTCTAAAGCATAGATTGCTTAATTTGTCTGTGTATCTTTTTTAAAAGAAGGTCTTTAAAAAGGCACCCCTCCCAATAGATGAAAGCGGAGGAATGGGGCTTGTTCTCCTGTGCCCCAGGTTGCTTTGCCCCCATTGACCTAAGCCACCTTTGTGCGCACGCAGTCCCCCACCCAGTCAGGTGCTCTATGTTGGCGTGAAGTGCAGTACCAGCTCAACAGAAAGGTAAATTGCTGGAAAACCCTGCTGTGATGCATACATCTACTTTGGAGCACTCTTCTCCTTTGCACTCTTGAATCGCTTAAGCGCAATGTATTCTTCCAGCAAGCTGAATAACGAGATAGGTGAGAGAAGGTGTACCAGCTGTCTGTGCGCCATCAGCAGCCACTAGGTGTCCCTCTTGTGTTTTCCCGGGGATCCTGATTGTGCAGGAATTCATCGGTTCAGTAGCAAGGGGGAGAGGATGGCCTGTGCCTGGAAGTGACAGGCAGTCTGGTGGCATCATGAGGATTAAGTTCCGATTCATATTTGCTGTAGAATAAAATATGTTTTCAGCCCCCATGAGCTTTGTCACTCGGAGAGCAGTGTATGAACTTTTGCTGCATGGCTCTGGGCTCCCTGGTGGTCTAGTGGTTAGGATTCGGCGCTCTCACCGCCGCGGCCCGGGTTCGATTCCCGGTCAGGGAAAAGTCCCTCTTCTGACCTTGAAAGCTTTTCCTTCCCGTAGGTCAGGGCTTCTCAAAATGAAGTTGCTTTTCTGACTCACAATTTGCCTAGCATGACGCAGTATCGCTCAAAATATGATTTTCGCAAGGTTCCTTTAGAGCTGCTTCCCATGGTGGGAGGCAAGGCTCTTGAGCAAGTGAGATCCTGTATTCCGAGGCGCGCTTCCTTTTGTAGGCTTCTGACCCCATGGCCTGTGGCAGGTAGTCCTCCTTTGACTGGGCCGCAGGCTTTGTCTCCAAATGGCGTCCTGCACCCACTGCAACCCACCTGTTTGCTAAAACGGAAGTCTGCCTCTGGGTAAGAAAAAGCTGAGCTGCACGTACGGAAAGCGGCAGAGGCCAGAGGCGGGGAGGGTGTGGCAAGGGCTGCCTGATTTGCATAGTGACCTGTTGCATCTTGGGAATGTACAGGCTTTGGAGCTTAACAGGTACTGCAGGTGTCTGCCTGGCCTGAGAGATGCCTGTCTGGTGCTCCCCTCAGGACACACAGGCCTTCCATTCGAGCATGGAGGGTGAGGGACATGGGTCACCCTCATATACAGGGGTGTGGGCATGGGCAGGATAGGTTGTGGGGGACCCGTCAGGGCATTGCCCGTTTGGAAGCCCGTTCGGAAGGTGAGAGGAGGCGGGGCAGGAAACTCTGCTCAATTTCTTTCCCAGAGGCCTGTGGAGAACCCTTTGCACGTTTGAGCCAGCCGGGCCTGCATCAGCAGATCCTGCTCCACTGGGAAGGGAGAGCCTGTAGGCGTAAATCAAAAAAAGGGGAGAAATCTGCAAATTCAAGCGGCAGACCCATGTTGCCCAGGAAGCAATCAGTTTCTCCTGCTCCCTATAGTGGAAAAAGACATAGGAGGTGTATGTTCTCTAGGCAGGGGCTCTGTGTAGATGGCACTTCATTGCTCTGGGAAGTATCCATGCTGGTAGAAGAGTAGCAGCAGACTCCACACCTGAGGCTTGAATGGGGAGCGTTGCGGAGGGGCAGTGGGAGGCCGAGGAGGGCGGAGGAAAATGCTTTTCAAAAGCATCTGCACGTTCCTACAAACCTGCTGAAAACCCATACCAGGAATGGGGCTCGAACCCATGCGGACAAACGTCCATTGGATCTTAAGTCCAACGCCTTAACCACTCGGCCACCCTGGTGAGACCCAAGGATTTACTTTCTTCAACTCCCTTTTTATGTTTGCTGCTGTAGCACCGGCTGTCCAGCAAGAGGTGATTGAAGAGTTAAAAGGCTTTTGCAGGAGGTTAAAAGTAATTGCTTATAACAAACACACTGTGTGACACCTAACTTTCTCTCACTCGGACTTTACCGTTAATCTTTATATTGGAGTTAGCTTAGTCACAATAATGGGGTGAGCAAGGCAGGCACACTAGAGCATCTCCTCCCTGGTGGTCTAGTGGCTAGGATTCGGCGCTTTCACCGCCGCGGCCTGGGTTTGATTCCCGGTCAGGGAAGATCCCTCTAAAGCATGGATTGCTTAAGTTGTCTGTGTATCTTTTTTAAAAGAAGGTCTTTAGAAAGGCACCCCTCCCAATAGATACAAGCAGAGGAATGGGGCTTGTTCTCCTGTACTCCAGGTTGCTTTACCCCCATTGACCTAAGCCACCTTTGTGCGCACGCAGTCCCCCACCCAGTCAGGTGCTCTATGTTGGCGGGAAGTGCAGTACCAGCTCAACAGAAAGGTAAATTGCTGGAAAACCTTGCTGTGATGCATACATCTACTTTTGAGCACTCTTCTCCTTTGCACTCTTGAATCGCTTAAGCGCAATGTATTCTTCCAGCAAGCTGAATAACAAGATAGGTGAGAGAAGGTGTACCAGCTGTCTGTGCGCCATCAGCAGCCACTAGGTGCCCCTCTTGTGTTTTCCCGGGGATCCTGATTGTGCAGGAATTCATCGGTTCAGTAGCAAGGGGGAGAGGATGGCCTGTGCCTGGAAGTGACAGACAGTCTGGTGGCATCATGAGGATTAAGTTCCGATTCATATTTGCTGTAGAATAAAATATGTTTTCAGCCCCCATGAGCTTTGTCACTCGGAGAGCAGTGTATGACCTTTTGCTGCACGGCTCTGGGCTCCCTGGTGGTCTAGTGGTTAGGATTCAGCGCTCTCACCGCCGCGGCCCGGGTTCGATTCCCGGTCAGGGAAAAGTCCCTCTTCTGACCTTGAAAGCTTTTCCTTCCCGTAGGTCAGGGCTTCTCAAAATGAAGTTGCTTTTCTGACTCACAATTTGCCTAGCATGACGCAGTATCGCTCCAAATATGATTTTCGCAAGGTTCCTTTAGAGCTGCTTCCCACGGTGGGAGGCAAGGCTCTTGAGCAAGTGAGATCCTGTATTCCGAGGCGCGCTTCCTTTTGTAGGCTTCTGACCCCATGGCCTGTGGCAGGTAGTCCTCCTTTGACTGGGCCGCAGGCTTTGTCTCCAAATGGCGTCCTGGACCCACTGCAACCCACCTGTTTGCTAAAACGGAAGTCTGCCTCTGGGTAAGAAAAAGCTGAGCTGCACGTACGGAAAGCGGCAGAGGCCAGAGGCGGGGAGGGTGTGGCAAGGGCTGCCTGATTTGCATAGTGACCTGTTGCATCTTGGGAATGTACAGGCTTTGGAGCTTAACAGGTACTGCAGGTGTCTGCCTGGCCTGAGAGATGCCTGTCTGGTGCTCCCCTCAGGACACACAGGCCTTCCATTCGAGCATGGAGGGTGAGGGACATGGGTCACCCTCATATACAGGGGTGTGGGCATGGGCAGGATAGGTTGTGGGGGACCCGTCAGGGCATTGCCCGTTTGGAAGCCCGTTCGGAAGGTGAGAGGAGGCGGGGCAGGAAACTCTGCTCAATTTCTTTCCCAGAGGCCTGTGGAGAACCCTTTGCACGTTTGAGCCAGCCGGGCCTGCATCAGCAGATCCTGCTCCACTGGGAAGGGAGAGCCTGTAGGCGTAAATCAAAAAAAGGGGAGAAATCTGCAAATTCTAGCGGCAGACCCATGTTGCCCAGGAAGCAATCAGTTTCTCCTGCTCCCTATAGTGGAAAAAGACATAGGAGGTGTATGTTCTCTAGGCAGGGGCTCTGTGTAGATGGCACTTCATTGCTCTGGGAAGTATCCATGCTGGTAGAAGAGTAGCAGCAGACTCCACACCTGAGGCTTGAATGGGGACCGTTGCGGAGGGGCAGTGGGAGGCCGAGGAGGGCGGAGGAAAATGCTTTTCAAAAGCATCTGCACGTTCCTACAAACCTGCTGAAAACCCATACCAGGAATGGGGCTCGAACCCATGCGGACAAACGTCCATTGGATCTTAAGTCCAACGCCTTAACCACTCGGCCACCCTGGTGAGACCCAAGTATTTACTTTCTTCAACTCCCTTTTTATGCTTGCTGCTGTAGCACCGGCTGTCCAGCAAGAGGTGATTGCAGAGTTAAAAGGGTAAAAGGCTTTTGCAGGAGGTTAAAAGTAATTGCTTATAACAAACACACTGTGTGACACCTAACTTTCTCCCACTCGGACTTTACCGTTAATTTTTATATTGGAGTTAGCTTAGTCACAATAAGGGGGTGAGCAAGGCAGGCACACTAGAGCATCTACTCCCTGGTGGTCTAGTGGCTAGGATTCGGCGCTTTCACCGCCGCGGCCTGGGTTTGATTCCCGGTCAGGGAAGATCCCTCTAAAGCATGGATTGCTTAAGTTGTCTGTGTATCTTTTTTAAAAGAAGGTCTTTAGAAAGGCACCCCTCCCAATAGATACAAGCAGAGGAATGGGGCTTGTTCTCCTGTACCCCAGGTTGCTTTACCCCCATTGACCTAAGCCACCTTTGTGCGCACGCAGTCCCCCACCCAGTCAGGTGCTCTATGTTGGCGGGAAGTGCAGTACCAGCTCAACAGAAAGGTAAATTGCTGGAAAACCTTGCTGTGATGCATACATCTACTTTTGAGCACTCTTCTCCTTTGCACTCTTGAATCGCTTAAGCGCAATGTATTCTTCCAGCAAGCTGAATAACAAGATAGGTGAGAGAAGGTGTACCAGCTGTCTGTGCGCCATCAGCAGCCACTAGGTGCCCCTCTTGTGTTTTCCCGGGGATCCTGATTGTGCAGGAATTCATCGGTTCAGTAGCAAGGGGGAGAGGATGGCCTGTGCCTGGAAGTGACAGACAGTCTGGTGGCATCATGAGGATTAAGTTCCGATTCATATTTGCTGTAGAATAAAATATGTTTTCAGCCCCCATGAGCTTTGTCACTCGGAGAGCAGTGTATGACCTTTTGCTGCACAGCTCTGGGCTCCCTGGTGGTCTAGTGGTTAGGATTCAGCGCTCTCACCGCCACGGCCCGGGTTCGATTCCCGGTCAGGGAAAAGTCCCTCTTCTGACCTTGAAAGCTTTTCCTTCCCGTAGGTCAGGGCTTCTCAAAATGAAGTTGCTTTTCTGACTCACAATTTGCCTAGCATGACGCAGTATCGCTCCAAATATGATTTTCGCAAGGTTCCTTTAGAGCTGCTTCCCACGGTGGGAGGCAAGGCTCTTGAGCAAGTGAGATCCTGTATTCCGAGGCGCGCTTCCTTTTGTAGGCTTCTGACCCCATGGCCTGTGGCAGGTAGTCCTCCTTTGACTGGGCCGCAGGCTTTGTCTCCAAATGGCGTCCTGGACCCACTGCAACCCACCTGTTTGCTAAAACGGAAGTCTGCCTCTGGGTAAGAAAAAGCTGAGCTGCACGTACGGAAAGCGGCAGAGGCCAGAGGCGGGGAGGGTGTGGCAAGGGCTGCCTGATTTGCATAGTGACCTGTTGCATCTTGGGAATGTACAGGCTTTGGAGCTTAACAGGTACTGCAGGTGTCTGCCTGGCCTGAGAGATGCCTGTCTGGTGCTCCCCTCAGGACACACAGGCCTTCCATTCGAGCATGGAGGGTGAGGGACATGGGTCACCCTCATATACAGGGGTGTGGGCATGGGCAGGATAGGTTGTGGGGGACCCGTCAGGGCATTGCCCGTTTGGAAGCCCGTTCGGAAGGTGAGAGGAGGCGGGGCAGGAAACTCTGCTCAATTTCTTTCCCAGAGGCCTGTGGAGAACCCTTTGCACGTTTGAGCCAGCCGGGCCTGCATCAGCAGATCCTGCTCCACTGGGAAGGGAGAGCCTGTAGGCGTAAATCAAAAAAAGGGGAGAAATCTGCAAATTCTAGCGGCAGACCCATGTTGCCCAGGAAGCAATCAGTTTCTCCTGCTCCCTATAGTGGAAAAAGACATAGGAGGTGTATGTTCTCTAGGCAGGGGCTCTGTGTAGATGGCACTTCATTGCTCTGGGAAGTATCCATGCTGGTAGAAGAGTAGCAGCAGACTCCACACCTGAGGCTTGAATGGGGACCGTTGCGGAGGGGCAGTAGGAGGCCGAGGAGGGCGGAGGAAAATGCTTTTCAAAAGCATCTGCACGTTCCTACAAACCTGCTGAAAACCCATACCAGGAATGGGGCTCGAACCCATGCGGACAAACGTCCATTGGATCTTAAGTCCAACGCCTTAACCACTCGGCCACCCTGGTGAGACCCAAGTATTTACTTTCTTCAACTCCCTTTGTATGCTTGCTGCTGTAGCACCGGCTGTCCAGCAAGAGGTGATTGCAGAGTTAAAAGGGTAAAAGGCTTTTGCAGGAGGTTAAAAGTAATTGCTTATAACAAACACACTGTGTGACACCTAACTTTCTCCCACTCGGACTTTACCGTTAATTTTTATATTGGAGTTAGCTTAGTCACAATAAGGGGGTGAGCAAGGCAGGCACACTAGAGCATCTACTCCCTGGTGGTCTAGTGGCTAGGATTCAGCGCTTTCACCGCCGTGGCCCGGGTTCGATTCCCGGTCAGGGAAGATCCCTCTAAAGCATAGATTGCTTAATTTGTCTGTGTATCTTTTTTAAAAGAAGGTCTTTAAAAAGGCACCCCTCCCAATAGATGAAAGCGGAGGAATGGGGCTTGTTCTCCTGTGCCCCAGGTTGCTTTGCCCCCATTGACCTAAGCCACCTTTGTGCGCACGCAGTCCCCCACCCAGTCAGGTGCTCTATGTTGGCGTGAAGTGCAGTACCAGCTCAACAGAAAGGTAAATTGCTGGAAAACCCTGCTGTGATGCATACATCTACTTTGGAGCACTCTTCTCCTTTGCACTCTTGAATCGCTTAAGCGCAATGTATTCTTCCAGCAAGCTGAATAACGAGATAGGTGAGAGAAGGTGTACCAGCTGTCTGTGCGCCATCAGCAGCCACTAGGTGTCCCTCTTGTGTTTTCCCGGGGATCCTGATTGTGCAGGAATTCATCGGTTCAGTAGCAAGGGGGAGAGGATGGCCTGTGCCTGGAAGTGACAGGCAGTCTGGTGGCATCATGAGGATTAAGTTCCGATTCATATTTGCTGTAGAATAAAATATGTTTTCAGCCCCCATGAGCTTTGTCACTCGGAGAGCAGTGTATGAACTTTTGCTGCATGGCTCTGGGCTCCCTGGTGGTCTAGTGGTTAGGATTCGGCGCTCTCACCGCCGCGGCCCGGGTTCGATTCCCGGTCAGGGAAAAGTCCCTCTTCTGACCTTGAAAGCTTTTCCTTCCCGTAGGTCAGGGCTTCTCAAAATGAAGTTGCTTTTCTGACTCACAATTTGCCTAGCATGACGCAGTATCGCTCAAAATATGATTTTCGCAAGGTTCCTTTAGAGCTGCTTCCCATGGTGGGAGGCAAGGCTCTTGAGCAAGTGAGATCCTGTATTCCGAGGCGCGCTTCCTTTTGTAGGCTTCTGACCCCATGGCCTGTGGCAGGTAGTCCTCCTTTGACTGGGCCGCAGGCTTTGTCTCCAAATGGCGTCCTGCACCCACTGCAACCCACCTGTTTGCTAAAACGGAAGTCTGCCTCTGGGTAAGAAAAAGCTGAGCTGCACGTACGGAAAGCGGCAGAGGCCAGAGGCGGGGAGGGTGTGGCAAGGGCTGCCTGATTTGCATAGTGACCTGTTGCATCTTGGGAATGTACAGGCTTTGGAGCTTAACAGGTACTGCAGGTGTCTGCCTGGCCTGAGAGATGCCTGTCTGGTGCTCCCCTCAGGACACACAGGCCTTCCATTCGAGCATGGAGGGTGAGGGACATGGGTCACCCTCATATACAGGGGTGTGGGCATGGGCAGGATAGGTTGTGGGGGACCCGTCAGGGCATTGCCCGTTTGGAAGCCCGTTCGGAAGGTGAGAGGAGGCGGGGCAGGAAACTCTGCTCAATTTCTTTCCCAGAGGCCTGTGGAGAACCCTTTGCACGTTTGAGCCAGCCGGGCCTGCATCAGCAGATCCTGCTCCACTGGGAAGGGAGAGCCTGTAGGCGTAAATCAAAAAAAGGGGAGAAATCTGCAAATTCTAGCGGCAGACCCATGTTGCCCAGGAAGCAATCAGTTTCTCCTGCTCCCTATAGTGGAAAAAGACATAGGAGGTGTATGTTCTCTAGGCAGGGGCTCTGTGTAGATGGCACTTCATTGCTCTGGGAAGTATCCATGCTGGTAGAAGAGTAGCAGCAGACTCCACACCTGAGGCTTGAATGGGGACCGTTGCGGAGGGGCAGTGGGAGGCCGAGGAGGGCGGAGGAAAATGCTTTTCAAAAGCATCTGCACGTTCCTACAAACCTGCTGAAAACCCATACCAGGAATGGGGCTCGAACCCATGCGGACAAACGTCCATTGGATCTTAAGTCCAACGCCTTAACCACTCGGCCACCCTGGTGAGACCCAAGTATTTACTTTCTTCAACTCCCTTTGTATGCTTGCTGCTGTAGCACCGGCTGTCCAGCAAGAGGTGATTGCAGAGTTAAAAGGGTAAAAGGCTTTTGCAGGAGGTTAAAAGTAATTGCTTATAACAAACACACTGTGTGACACCTAACTTTCTCCCACTCGGACTTTACCGTTAATTTTTATATTGGAGTTAGCTTAGTCACAATAAGGGGGTGAGCAAGGCAGGCACACTAGAGCATCTACTCCCTGGTGGTCTAGTGGCTAGGATTCAGCGCTTTCACCGCCGTGGCCCGGGTTCGATTCCCGGTCAGGGAAGATCCCTCTAAAGCATAGATTGCTTAATTTGTCTGTGTATCTTTTTTAAAAGAAGGTCTTTAAAAAGGCACCCCTCCCAATAGATGAAAGCGGAGGAATGGGGCTTGTTCTCCTGTGCACTAGGTTGCTTTGCCCCCATTGACCTAAGCCACCTTTGTGCGCACGCAGTCCCCCACCCAGTCAGGTGCTCTATGTTGGCGTGAAGTGCAGTACCAGCTCAACAGAAAGGTAAATTGCTGGAAAACCCTGCTGTGATGCATACATCTACTTTGGAGCACTCTTCTCCTTTGCACTCTTGAATCGCTTAAGCGCAATGTATTCTTCCAGCAAGCTGAATAACGAGATAGGTGAGAGAAGGTGTACCAGCTGTCTGTGCGCCATCAGCAGCCACTAGGTGTCCCTCTTGTGTTTTCCCGGGGATCCTGATTGTGCAGGAATTCATCGGTTCAGTAGCAAGGGGGAGAGGATGGCCTGTGCCTGGAAGTGACAGGCAGTCTGGTGGCATCATGAGGATTAAGTTCCGATTCATATTTGCTGTAGAATAAAATATGTTTTCAGCCCCCATGAGCTTTGTCACTCGGAGAGCAGTGTATGAACTTTTGCTGCACAGCTCTGGGTTCCCTGGTGGTCTAGTGGTTAGGATTCGGCGCTCTCACCGCCGCGGCCCGGGTTCGATTCCCGGTCAGGGAAAAGTCCCTCTTCTGACCTTGAAAGCTTTTCCTTCCCGTAGGTCAGGGCTTCTCAAAATGAAGTTGCTTTTCTGACTCACAATTTGCCTAGCATGACGCAGTATCGCTCAAAATATGATTTTCGCAAGGTTCCTTTAGAGCTGCTTCCCACGGTGGGAGGCAAGGCTCTTGAGCAAGTGAGATCCTGTATTCCGAGGCGCGCTTCCTTTTGTAGGCTTCTGACCCCATGGCCTGTGGCAGGTAGTCCTCCTTTGACTGGGCCGCAGGCTTTGTCTCCAAATGGCGTCCTGGACCCACTGCAACCCACCTGTTTGCTAAAACGGAAGACTGCCTCTGGGTAAGAAAAAGCTGAGCTGCACGTACCGAAAGCGGCAGAGGCCAGAGGCGGGGAGGGTGTGGCAAGGGCTGCCTGATTTGCATAGTGACCTGTTGCATCTTGGGAATGTACAGGCTTTGGAACTTAACAGGTACTGCAGGTGTCTGCCTGGCCTGAGAGATGCCTGTCTGGTGCTCCCCTCAGGACACACAGGCCTTCCATTCGAGCATGGAGGGTGAGGGACATGGGTCACCCTCATATACAGGGGTGTGGGCATGGGCAGGATAGGTTGTGGGGGACCCGTCAGGGCATTGCCCGTTTGGAAGCCCGTTGGGAAGGCGAGAGGAGACGGGGCAGGAAACTCTGCTCAATTTCTTTCCCAGAGGCCTGTGGAGAACGCTTTGCACGTTTGAGCCAGCCGGGCCTGCATCAGCAGATCCTGCTCCACTGGGAAGGGTGAGCCTGTAGGCGTAAAAAGGGGAGAAATCTGCAAGAGCCGGGTTAACAAATTCTAGCGGCAGACCCATGTTGCCCAGGAAGCAATCAGTTTCTCCTGCTCCCTATAGTGGAAAGAGACATAGGAGGTGTATTTCTCTAGGCAGGGGCTCTGTGTAGATGGCACTTCATTGCTCTGGGAAGCATCCATGCTGGTAGAAGAGTAGCAGCAGACCCCACTCCTGAGGCTTGAATGGGGACCGTTGGGGAGGGGCAGTGGGAGGCGGAGGAGGGCAGAGGAAAATGTTTTTCAAAAGCATCTGCATGTTCCTACAAACCTGCTGAAAACCCATACCAGGAATGGGGCTCGAACCCATGCGGACAAACGTCCATTGGATCTTAAGTCCAACGCCTTAACCACTCGGCCACCCTGGTGAGACCCAAGGATTTACTTTCTTCAACTCCCTTTTTATGTTTGCTGCTGTAGCACCGGCTGTCCAGCAAGAGGTGATTGAAGAGTTAAAAGGCTTTTGCAGGAGGTTAAAAGTAATTGCTTATAACAAACACACTGTGTGACACCTAACTTTCTCTCACTCGGACTTTACCGTTAATCTTTATATTGGAGTTAGCTTAGTCACAATAATGGGGTGAGCAAGGCAAGCACACTAGAGCATCTCCTCCCTGGTGGTCTAGTGGCTAGGATTCGGCGCTTTCACCGCCGCGGCCTGGGTTTGATTCCCGGTCAGGGAAGATCCCTCTAAAGCATGGATTGCTTAAGTTGTCTGTGTATCTTTTTTAAAAGAAGGTCTTTAGAAAGGCACCCCTCCCAATAGATACAAGCAGAGGAATGGGGCTTGTTCTCCTGTACTCCAGGTTGCTTTACCCCCATTGACCTAAGCCACCTTTGTGCGCACGCAGTCCCCCACCCAGTCAGGTGCTCTATGTTGGCGGGAAGTGCAGTACCAGCTCAACAGAAAGGTAAATTGCTGGAAAACCCTGCTGTGATGCATACATCTACTTTGGAGCACTCTTCTCCTTTGCACTCTTGAATCGCTTAAGCGCAATGTATTCTTCCAGCAAGCTGAATAACGAGATAGGTGAGAGAAGGTGTACCAGCTGTCTGTGCGCCATCAGCAGCCACTAGGTGTCCCTCTTGTGTTTTCCCGGGGATCCTGATTGTGCAGGAATTCATCGGTTCAGTAGCAAGGGGGAGAGGATGGCCTGTGCCTGGAAGTGACAGGCAGTCTGGTGGCATCATGAGGATTAAGTTCCGATTCATATTTGCTGTAGAATAAAATATGTTTTCAGCCCCCATGAGCTTTGTCACTCGGAGAGCAGTGTATGAACTTTTGCTGCATGGCTCTGGGCTCCCTGGTGGTCTAGTGGTTAGGATTCGGCGCTCTCACCGCCGCGGCCCGGGTTCGATTCCCGGTCAGGGAAAAGTCCCTCTTCTGACCTTGAAAGCTTTTCCTTCCCGTAGGTCAGGGCTTCTCAAAATGAAGTTGCTTTTCTGACTCACAATTTGCCTAGCATGACGCAGTATCGCTCAAAATATGATTTTCGCAAGGTTCCTTTAGAGCTGCTTCCCATGGTGGGAGGCAAGGCTCTTGAGCAAGTGAGATCCTGTATTCCGAGGCGCGCTTCCTTTTGTAGGCTTCTGACCCCATGGCCTGTGGCAGGTAGTCCTCCTTTGACTGGGCCGCAGGCTTTGTCTCCAAATGGCGTCCTGCACCCACTGCAACCCACCTGTTTGCTAAAACGGAAGTCTGCCTCTGGGTAAGAAAAAGCTGAGCTGCACGTACGGAAAGCGGCAGAGGCCAGAGGCGGGGAGGGTGTGGCAAGGGCTGCCTGATTTGCATAGTGACCTGTTGCATCTTGGGAATGTACAGGCTTTGGAGCTTAACAGGTACTGCAGGTGTCTGCCTGGCCTGAGAGATGCCTGTCTGGTGCTCCCCTCAGGACACACAGGCCTTCCATTCGAGCATGGAGGGTGAGGGACATGGGTCACCCTCATATACAGGGGTGTGGGCATGGGCAGGATAGGTTGTGGGGGACCCGTCAGGGCATTGCCCGTTTGGAAGCCCGTTCGGAAGGTGAGAGGAGGCGGGGCAGGAAACTCTGCTCAATTTCTTTCCCAGAGGCCTGTGGAGAACCCTTTGCACGTTTGAGCCAGCCGGGCCTGCATCAGCAGATCCTGCTCCACTGGGAAGGGAGAGCCTGTAGGCGTAAATCAAAAAAAGGGGAGAAATCTGCAAATTCTAGCGGCAGACCCATGTTGCCCAGGAAGCAATCAGTTTCTCCTGCTCCCTATAGTGGAAAAAGACATAGGAGGTGTATGTTCTCTAGGCAGGGGCTCTGTGTAGATGGCACTTCATTGCTCTGGGAAGTATCCATGCTGGTAGAAGAGTAGCAGCAGACTCCACACCTGAGGCTTGAATGGGGACCGTTGCGGAGGGGCAGTGGGAGGCCGAGGAGGGCGGAGGAAAATGCTTTTCAAAAGCATCTGCACGTTCCTACAAACCTGCTGAAAACCCATACCAGGAATGGGGCTCGAACCCATGCGGACAAACGTCCATTGGATCTTAAGTCCAACGCCTTAACCACTCGGCCACCCTGGTGAGACCCAAGTATTTACTTTCTTCAACTCCCTTTGTATGCTTGCTGCTGTAGCACCGGCTGTCCAGCAAGAGGTGATTGCAGAGTTAAAAGGGTAAAAGGCTTTTGCAGGAGGTTAAAAGTAATTGCTTATAACAAACACACTGTGTGACACCTAACTTTCTCCCACTCGGACTTTACCGTTAATTTTTATATTGGAGTTAGCTTAGTCACAATAAGGGGGTGAGCAAGGCAGGCACACTAGAGCATCTACTCCCTGGTGGTCTAGTGGCTAGGATTCAGCGCTTTCACCGCCGTGGCCCGGGTTCGATTCCCGGTCAGGGAAGATCCCTCTAAAGCATAGATTGCTTAATTTGTCTGTGTATCTTTTTTAAAAGAAGGTCTTTAAAAAGGCACCCCTCCCAATAGATGAAAGCGGAGGAATGGGGCTTGTTCTCCTGTGCCCCAGGTTGCTTTGCCCCCATTGACCTAAGCCACCTTTGTGCGCACGCAGTCCCCCACCCAGTCAGGTGCTCTATGTTGGCGTGAAGTGCAGTACCAGCTCAACAGAAAGGTAAATTGCTGGAAAACCCTGCTGTGATGCATACATCTACTTTGGAGCACTCTTCTCCTTTGCACTCTTGAATCGCTTAAGCGCAATGTATTCTTCCAGCAAGCTGAATAACGAGATAGGTGAGAGAAGGTGTACCAGCTGTCTGTGCGCCATCAGCAGCCACTAGGTGTCCCTCTTGTGTTTTCCCGGGGATCCTGATTGTGCAGGAATTCATCGGTTCAGTAGCAAGGGGGAGAGGATGGCCTGTGCCTGGAAGTGACAGGCAGTCTGGTGGCATCATGAGGATTAAGTTCCGATTCATATTTGCTGTAGAATAAAATATGTTTTCAGCCCCCATGAGCTTTGTCACTCGGAGAGCAGTGTATGAACTTTTGCTGCATGGCTCTGGGCTCCCTGGTGGTCTAGTGGTTAGGATTCGGCGCTCTCACCGCCGCGGCCCGGGTTCGATTCCCGGTCAGGGAAAAGTCCCTCTTCTGACCTTGAAAGCTTTTCCTTCCCGTAGGTCAGGGCTTCTCAAAATGAAGTTGCTTTTCTGACTCACAATTTGCCTAGCATGACGCAGTATCGCTCAAAATATGATTTTCGCAAGGTTCCTTTAGAGCTGCTTCCCATGGTGGGAGGCAAGGCTCTTGAGCAAGTGAGATCCTGTATTCCGAGGCGCGCTTCCTTTTGTAGGCTTCTGACCCCATGGCCTGTGGCAGGTAGTCCTCCTTTGACTGGGCCGCAGGCTTTGTCTCCAAATGGCGTCCTGCACCCACTGCAACCCACCTGTTTGCTAAAACGGAAGTCTGCCTCTGGGTAAGAAAAAGCTGAGCTGCACGTACGGAAAGCGGCAGAGGCCAGAGGCGGGGAGGGTGTGGCAAGGGCTGCCTGATTTGCATAGTGACCTGTTGCATCTTGGGAATGTACAGGCTTTGGAGCTTAACAGGTACTGCAGGTGTCTGCCTGGCCTGAGAGATGCCTGTCTGGTGCTCCCCTCAGGACACACAGGCCTTCCATTCGAGCATGGAGGGTGAGGGACATGGGTCACCCTCATATACAGGGGTGTGGGCATGGGCAGGATAGGTTGTGGGGGACCCGTCAGGGCATTGCCCGTTTGGAAGCCCGTTCGGAAGGCGAGAGGAGGCGGGGCAGGAAACTCTGCTCAATTTCTTTCCCAGAGGCCTGTGGAGAACCCTTTGCAAGTTTGAGCCAGCCGGGCCTGCATCAGCAGATCCTGCTCCACTGGGAAGGGAGAGCCTGTAGGCGTAAATCAAAAAAAGGGGAGAAATCTGCAAATTCTAGTGGCAGACCCATGTTGCCCAGGAAGCAATCAGTTTCTCCTGCTCCCTATAGTGGAAAAAGACATAGGAGGTGTATTTCTCTAGGCAGGGGCTCTGTGTAGATGGCACTTCATTGCTCTGGGAAGCATCCATGCTGGTAGAAGAGTAGCAGCAGACTCCACACCTGAGGCTTGAATGGGGACCGTTGGGGAGGGGCAGTGGGAGGCCGAGGAGGGCGGAGGAAAATGCTTTTCAAAAGCATCTGCACGTTCCTACAAACCTGCTGAAAACCCATACCAGGAATGGGGCTCGAGCCCATGCGGACAAACGTCCATTGGATCTTAAGTCCAACGCCTTAACCACTCGGCCACCCTGGTGAGACCCAAGGATTTACTTTCTTCAACTCCCTTTTTATGCTTGCTGCTGTAGCACCAGCTGTCCAGCAAGAGGTGATTGCAGAGTTAAAAGGCTTTTGCAGGAGGTTAAAAGTAATTGCTTATAACAAACACACTGTGTGACACCTAACTTTCTCCCACTCGGACCTTACCGTTAATTTTTATATTGGAGTTAGCTTAGTCACAATAAGGGGGTGAGCAAGGCAGGCACACTAGAGCATCTACTCCCTGGTGGTCTAGTGGCTAGGATTCGGCGCTTTCACCGCCGCGGCCCGGGTTCGATTCCCGGTCAGGGAAGATCCCTCTAAAGCATAGATTGCTTAATTTGTCTGTGTATCTTTTTTAAAAGAAGGTCTTTAAAAAGGCACCCCTCCCAATAGATGAAAGCGGAGGAATGGGGCTTGTTCTCCTGTGCCCCAGGTTGCTTTGCCCCCATTGACCTAAGCCACCTTTGTGCGCACGCAGTCCCCCACCCAGTCAGGTGCTCTATGTTGGCGTGAAGTGCAGTACCAGCTCAACAGAAAGGTAAATTGCTGGAAAACCCTGCTGTGATGCATACATCTACTTTGGAGCACTCTTCTCCTTTGCACTCTTGAATCGCTTAAGCGCAATGTATTCTTCCAGCAAGCTGAATAACGAGATAGGTGAGAGAAGGTGTACCAGCTGTCTGTGCGCCATCAGCAGCCACTAGGTGTCCCTCTTGTGTTTTCCCGGGGATCCTGATTGTGCAGGAATTCATCGGTTCAGTAGCAAGGGGGAGAGGATGGCCTGTGCCTGGAAGTGACAGGCAGTCTGGTGGCATCATGAGGATTAAGTTCCGATTCATATTTGCTGTAGAATAAAATATGTTTTCAGCCCCCATGAGCTTTGTCACTCGGAGAGCAGTGTATGAACTTTTGCTGCATGGCTCTGGGCTCCCTGGTGGTCTAGTGGTTAGGATTCGGCGCTCTCACCGCCGCGGCCCGGGTTCGATTCCCGGTCAGGGAAAAGTCCCTCTTCTGACCTTGAAAGCTTTTCCTTCCCGTAGGTCAGGGCGTCTCAAAATGAAGTTGCTTTTCTGACTCACAATTTGCCTAGCATGACGCAGTATCGCTCAAAATATGATTTTCGCAAGGTTCCTTTAGAGCTGCTTCCCATGGTGGGAGGCAAGGCTCTTGAGCAAGTGAGATCCTGTATTCCGAGGCGCGCTTCCTTTTGTAGGCTTCTGACCCCATGGCCTGTGGCAGGTAGTCCTCCTTTGACTGGGCCGCAGGCTTTGTCTCCAAATGGCGTCCTGGACCCACTGCAACCCACCTGTTTGCTAAAACGGAAGTCTGCCTCTGGGTAAGAAAAAGCTGAGCTGCACGTACGGAAAGCGGCAGAGGCCAGAGGCGGGGAGGGTGTGGCAAGGGCTGCCTGATTTGCATAGTGACCTGTTGCATCTTGGGAATGTACAGGCTTTGGAGCTTAACAGGTACTGCAGGTGTCTGCCTGGCCTGAGAGATGCCTGTCTGGTGCTCCCCTCAGGACACACAGGCCTTCCATTCGAGCATGGAGGGTGAGGGACATGGGTCACCCTCATATACAGGGGTGTGGGCATGGGCAGGATAGGTTGTGGGGGACCCGTCAGGGCATTGCCCGTTCGGAAGGCGAGAGGAGGCGGGGCAGGAAACTCTGCTCAATTTCTTTCCCAGAGGCCTGTGGAGAACCCTTTGCACGTTTGAGCCAGCCGGGCCTGCATCAGCAGATCCTGCTCCACTGGGAAGGGAGAGCCTGTAGGCGTAAATCAAAAAAAGGGGAGAAATCTGCAAATTCTAGCGGCAGACCCATGTTGCCCAGGAAGCAATCAGTTTCTCCTACTCCCTATAGTGGAAAAAGACATAGGAGGTGTATTTCTCTAGGCAGGGGCTCTGTGTAGATGGCACTTCATTGCTCTGGGAAGCATCCATGCTGGTGGAAGAGTAGCAGCAGACTCCACACCTGAGGCTTGAATGGGGACCGTTGGGGAGGGGCAGTGGGAGGCCGAGGAGGGCGGAGGAAAATGCTTTTCAAAAGCATCTGCACGTTCCTACAAACCTGCTGAAAACCCATACCAGGAATGGGGCTCGAGCCCATGCGGACAAACGTCCATTGGATCTTAAGTCCAACGCCTTAACCACTCGGCCACCCTGGTGAGACCCAAGGATTTACTTTCTTCAACTCCCTTTTTATGCTTGCTGCTGTAGCACCAGCTGTCCAGCAAGAGGTGATTGCAGAGTTAAAAGGCTTTTGCAGGAGGTTAAAAGTAATTGCTTATAACAAACACACTGTGTGACACCTAACTTTCTCCCACTCGGACCTTACCGTTAATTTTTATATTGGAGTTAGCTTAGTCACAATAAGGGGGTGAGCAAGGCAGGCACACTAGAGCATCTACTCCCTGGTGGTCTAGTGGCTAGGATTCGGCGCTTTCACCGCCGCGGCCCGGGTTCGATTCCCGGTCAGTTGAAGATCCCTCTAAAGCATAGATTGCTTAATTTGTCTGTGTATCTTTTTTAAAAGAAGGTCTTTAAAAAGGCACCCCTCCCAATAGATGAAAGCGGAGGAATGGGGCTTGTTCTCCTGTGCCCCAGGTTGCTTTGCCCCCATTGACCTAAGCCACCTTTGTGCGCACGCAGTCCCCCACCCAGTCAGGTGCTCTATGTTGGCGTGAAGTGCAGTACCAGCTCAACAGAAAGGTAAATTGCTGGAAAACCCTGCTGTGATGCATACATCTACTTTGGAGCACTCTTCTCCTTTGCACTCTTGAATCGCTTAAGCGCAATGTATTCTTCCAGCAAGCTGAATAACGAGATAGGTGAGAGAAGGTGTACCAGCTGTCTGTGCGCCATCAGCAGCCACTAGGTGTCCCTCTTGTGTTTTCCCGGGGATCCTGATTGTGCAGGAATTCATCGGTTCAGTAGCAAGGGGGAGAGGATGGCCTGTGCCTGGAAGTGACAGGCAGTCTGGTGGCATCATGAGGATTAAGTTCCGATTCATATTTGCTGTAGAATAAAATATGTTTTCAGCCCCCATGAGCTTTGTCACTCGGAGAGCAGTGTATGAACTTTTGCTGCACGGCTCTGGGCTCCCTGGTGGTCTAGTGGTTAGGATTCGGCGCTCTCACCGCCGCGGCCCGGGTTCGATTCCCGGTCAGGGAAAAGTCCCTCTTCTGACCTTGAAAGCTTTTCCTTCCCGTAGGTCAGGGCTTCTCAAAATGAAGTTGCTTTTCTGACTCACAATTTGCCTAGCATGACGCAGTATCGCTCAAAATATGATTTTCGCAAGGTTCCTTTAGAGCTGCTTCCCATGGTGGGAGGCAAGGCTCTTGAGCAAGTGAGATCCTGTATTCCGAGGCGCGCTTCCTTTTGTAGGCTTCTGACCCCA
The DNA here is from genome assembly GCF_964263255.1 of Lissotriton vulgaris. Classification (NCBI taxonomy): domain Eukaryota; kingdom Metazoa; phylum Chordata; class Amphibia; order Caudata; family Salamandridae; genus Lissotriton; species Lissotriton vulgaris. The sequence continues at coordinate 519,429,218 of NC_141691.1, forward strand.
TGGCCTGTGGCAGGTAGTCCTCCTTTGACTGGGCCGCAGGCTTTGTCTCCAAATGGCGTCCTGGACCCACTGCAACCCACCTGTTTGCTAAAACGGAAGTCTGCCTCTGGGTAAGAAAAAGCTGAGCTGCACGTACGGAAAGCGGCAGAGGCCAGAGGCGGGGAGGGTGTGGCAAGGGCTGCCTGATTTGCATAGTGACCTGTTGCATCTTGGGAATGTACAGGCTTTGGAGCTTAACAGGTACTGCAGGTGTCTGCCTGGCCTGAGAGATGCCTGTCTGGTGCTCCCCTCAGGACACACAGGCCTTCCATTCGAGCATGGAGGGTGAGGGACATGGGTCACCCTCATATACAGGGGTGTGGGCATGGGCAGGATAGGTTGTGGGGGACTCGTCAGGGCATTGCCCGTTTGGAAGCCCGTTCGGAAGGCGAGAGGAGGCGGGGCAGGAAACTCTGCTCAATTTCTTTCCCAGAGGCCTGTGGAGAACCCTTTGCACGTTTGAGCCAGCCGGGCCTGCATCAGCAGATCCTGCTCCACTGGGAAGGGAGAGCCTGTAGGCGTAAATCAAAAAAAGGGGAGAAATCTGCAAATTCTAGTGGCAGACCCATGTTGCCCAGGAAGCAATCAGTTTCTCCTGCTCCCTATAGTGGAAAAAGACATAGGAGGTGTATTTCTCTAGGCAGGGGCTCTGTGTAGATGGCACTTCATTGCTCTGGGAAGCATCCATGCTGGTAGAAGAGTAGCAGCAGACTCCACACCTGAGGCTTGAATGGGGACCGTTGGGGAGGGGCAGTGGGAGGCCGAGGAGGGCGGAGGAAAATGCTTTTCAAAAGCATCTGCACGTTCCTACAAACCTGCTGAAAACCCATACCAGGAAGGGGGCTCGAACCCATGCGGACAAACGTCCATTGGATCTTAAGTCCAACGCCTTAACCACTCGGCCACTGTTAGACCTGGCACCTTGGCGTGAGTCTCCCTTCCACTTTTTGCTGATGTGCCTCCGATGTTTTGCTGGTTTTCCGATACTCAGGGCACTGCGCCACGGCTGATCCGTGCCGCAGTGCAAGTGCTCCCTACTGTAACCTGTACATACGATTGGTATCCATGATTGGTGCATTGGATTTACTGTTAGTCCCTAGTAAAGCGCACGAGAGAGTGCCGGGGCTTGTAGATGCCAATACTGCTGGTGGGCCTGCAGCGCTGGTTGCGCCACCCACCAAAGCAGCCGTAAAAGATGTGTCTGGGAACTGCGACCGCAGAACCCGCGTGCGGTCTCGTACTGTCACGCTAGCTGGGCAAGTGTCCCCACTTGCCCGCACCGACCCTTCCCTTAACTGCATATTAGTCACCCCTATGGTAGGCCTGCGGGCAGGGTGCGTTGTAGGTGTAAGGTAGGACAAGCCCTGATGTGCGTGGCATGTCCTGGTAGTGACTTACAACGAAGACCGTATTTCACTACTGAAGGCTACCTGCTCCATTAGGCCAGACTGAGCTGCGAGGATTATTACGACCTATAATCCCCGCAGGCTCAAGGAGCATGGTAGTGAGTCATGTTTAGTATGCCTGAACTCAGGATGATGAGATATTTCTTGTAGACAAGTTTATTTCAATATCCTGGGTTTGCAAATGCTACTTTTAGAAAGTTAGCATTTGCTTGCCTAACCATTTCAGTTGCCTCTGCCAGTATGTGTATCCGACTGTCTGGGATGTGTGAGTGACAGGGCTGGAGGGATGACAGGTGGTGAATGCGCAGATTACACCTTAGTGGGAGGTAGGAGTGCCTCTTGACTCGAACTGTCACTGTGCTCGGCCACCACAATGCTGGCTCCACCCTCCTGGGGAGCGGCGGATGACTCTGCCGGCACCTGGCCCAGGAAGGGCGAAGCCCCCATCAACAAGGTACTCTGGCCACCCCTGTCAGGACAATGCTGGCTCCACCTCCTGTGGGGCGTCTGATGCGCCTGCCCCTCACACTGAAAGCAGGAGCCGGAGTACACCCGCCGGGGTACTCCAGAACTGAGAGTGGCTATGCAAAGGCCCCCCTGGCCTGCGAGAACAAAGGAATTGGCCTATAAAAGACGGAGCCCTGCTCCTTGAAAATTAGATCCAGTTTGGGCCACAGAACGACTCTGCCCTACGAGAAGGACCGCAAGAAGACAAGGAAGGGTGCTGACTCTTGCCTGTGTCTGGTGCCTTGCTGCGGAAGGAGAGGAAGACAAAAAGACTACGAAAAGACTTTTGTGCTACTTTGTGCCAAACTCTGCCGAGAGATCTCCAAGGGCTTGGAATTGAACTTGCCCCCTGACCAGCGTCCCAGGACCAGTGGATGCTAACCCCCTTGGAAGAAAGCGACTGCGGGTGCTGACCATCGCCGCAGCACCGACAAAGAGGAAGCTCCTCTAAGGCATCCACACCCTCCCGACCACCGTGACCGGGGCCCAAAGCAACAGCGGAAGCACAGTGAGGACCAGCCGCCGCTGGCCCGAACATCGTGACCACAACTGCGCTGGGAGCCCGAGAGCAAAGTAAAGGAGGGCCCGTCCGGTCCGAGCTATCGAGGCGACTGCATAGCGAGCCGTCCCTCACCTGCAAGGACAGACCATTGCCCTACGAGAATCCACAAGGTCGGTTGCCTGCCCGACAGCCCAGCTGTGAGCCCACAGCTGCATCGACATTTGGCTGGGTACGTCCTGCACTTGGGGACCGTACTGCCACTTGTCACCGCCGCACAGCCGCCGTCTCCAAGGGCGGAGCAGACGACGAAGAGAGGACCGTGCCGCCACAGAGCACCGCTGCCCCGGACGACCAGTGACCTGCTCGGCCGAAGAGCCGCAACGATCAGCGACACCGGGAAGGCAACGCGACGTGGGACAGATCCCCTGGAAGCCGCTGGCTCCACAAAGAACTTTGTTTAACGCCGGCCTACGGGCCTCCCAAGAACTACGATAAGAACTGTGGTAACCTAAAGCTAATATCCTGCAACCGTATCCATAAAGTTATTGACTGTATTCACAAGCCTGCGTAAAGTCTATATAAAGAGATATATTTTTACAAGAATACAGTCTGGTCTCGTTGTGTGGTGGGTTGGTTGTGAAGGTGTACTGTTGCAAGTGTTTAACCCTATGTGCCCCAAAGATTAGCCTACGACTGCTTAAGCCACACTACCTAGAGGGTAAGCAGAGGTTGTCTGGAAGGTAACCCTCAGCCCTGACGAGGAAGAGAGAGTCCCTGCTTGTCGCTAGTGTTGCACTGCGCCAACTAGAGCCTCCCCCTTCCTACATTGGACGCAGCGGTGAGGATTTTCGAATTTACACTTGCGATAGTTATACCTGAGCTTCTGACCGCTACACAAGGATTACGGTACAGTTACTAAACCACAGACTTTGCCTTTTGAAAGAAGATTCCGAGTGCCGAAACCATGCCGGGCACAAAGAGCCTGGATGGAGCGGAGTCCACGACCTCCGAGGTCTTGGAGATAGAATGGGACGCCGCGAAGCTGGACAAATACTCAAAGATGGAGCTGAAGTTTTTTTGTAGGAAACTAAAGGTTCCGCACGCTGGTTGCAAAAACAAGCCGGAGCTCTACAAGGCCCTGGAAGCCTGGGTGGAGTCCAGAAAGACCCCGGGAGAGCAAGACGTCCTCGCCGAGCAGAATGCAACAGAGGAGCAGAATGCACTTGGGGATCTGATCGATCTCGAGCGACAAGACAGCGAGCACAGCTTGGGTAAAGGCCTGTCGCCAGAGGAGCTGGCGGACAGGAAGGAAACCCGGAATCACGAAAGGAAATTGGCAGAATTGAAAATCCAGCTGGAGCTGGAAACAAAAAGAATGGCGCTGGAAGAACGAAAGCACCAAATGAATTACGAAATCAAGATGAGGGAGATGAGTCTCAAGGAGAGAGACTTGGATCGTCCTCCCTCTGGTGGCAGCACATCGCCAGTGCAGGTAGAGTCAAGAGTGCATATCCCGAAGGACGTAGTCAAGGAGTTCTTTAAGGGGGATGACATAGGACAATGGTTTAGGGCATATGAGGTAGCCATGTCCTCCCACCGGGTCCCTGAAAAGGATTGGGGAGCGGGGTTGTGGGGAAGGTTCCTTAGCGAAGGGAGAGATACCTTGCTAGATTTGCCCGTTGAGAATCAGAGGTCCTATACCCACATGAAAGAAGCTTTGTTGAACAGGTACGGGCTTACCCCTGAGATGTATAGACAGAAGTTTAGGGGATGTACTAAGCGGCCTGGGAATACGTATGTGGAATATGTGACTTACTTTTGCAGAGCACTGGATGGTTGGGTGAAAGGTAACAAAGTGAATGATTTTCAAGGTCTCTTTGATTTAATTGCATGGGAGCACTTGTCTGATCACTGTTTTCCTGAGTTACGCCAACATCTGATCGATAGCAAGCTGTCCAACCCGAGGAAGCTTGCTGAGGAGGCGGACCGCTGGCTCAGCACCAGGGTCCACAAGGGTCCCGTGGGAGATTCCGCCAAGAGTGGGCAGGGTCCCCAGCAGAAGAGTGGGGGGGACAAAGGGGGAAAACAGAAAGGGTTCCAAAAAGGCCCCCAAAGTAGTTCCCAAGGGAATCCGCAGCAGGGTTCTCAGCCTCCCCCACCCCCAAAGCAGAATGGGGCCCCGACAGGTAAACCTGTTCCAAAGGGGCCCTTCAATTGTTTCAAATGTGGCGAGCCTGGGCACATATCCAGTGACCCCAAGTGTCGCCTATTTGGAAAACCCGCACCCACTGGTGCTCCGCCCCGACAGGTGACTAGCGTTCACCTGGGAGAAGAAATGATGGTCCCGGGGGGTGGAGATCCCGTTCACATGACCCTGGTCTCGTTAGGAGACAGCGAGATGATCCCTACGAACTACCTGCCCTCTAACACTAAAAAATATGGGCAGGTGGTGATCATCAATGGTAAGGGAGCCGAGGCTCTTAGAGACACAGGAGCCAGTGTGACTGCAGTGAGGCAGCACCTGGTGTCTCAAGAGCAGGTTGTACCCCATGCCTACTGTAGGGTTATCAATGCTGATAATTCCGAGAGCCAGTGTCCGATGGCTCAAGTTCCCTTCGAGTGGGGGGGGGTCTCTGGTACTCTGCAGGTCTGTGTGAGAAAAACCATGCCTGTTGACTGTTTGCTAGGGAACGACTTGGAGCACTCCCCTTGGGAAAAGGTGGAGAAAACGACTCACCTGCGGATGGTGGGTCTGCCTGACTGGGCGTGCGTGACCACACGGTCGATGGCAGCCAGTAAGGGTGATCGAGAGGTCCTGGGGCCTGATGGAGAGGCCCAGGAACCGGCCTTAGGGAGAAGGCGCAGGGGGCGCGGGAAACCGGCCCCGGAAGTTCCTACGGTCCAGGAGGAGGCAGACCTTGAGGGGGATGCCCTGGAGCCTACAGGGGAACAGATCGCTGAACTGGGGGACCTGCCTGAGCTGACCCATTGGCAGCAAGAAGGAGGACCCTCCAGGGAGGAAATCTGCAGGGAGCAGAAAGAATGCCCTTCTCTCGTAGGTATGCGGCAGCAGGCTGCAGACCAGGCCAATGGTGTTCAGGCCAAAACACATTACGTGTACTGGGAGAACGACCTCCTGTATTCGGAGCCTAAGGCTGCTGAACCTGGGTCAGCCCGTGTGCTGGTGGTACCCCAGAAGTTCAGAGCCTTCCTACTGGGTCTGGCTCATGATGTGCCTTTAGCAGGACATTTGGGGATGGACAAGACCTATGACAGGCTTGTCACCCACTTTTACTGGCCCCAGATGCACAAGAGTTCCGATACGTATTGCAGAACCTGTCCAACTTGCCAGGCAAGTGGGAAGACGGGAGGGAAGAACAAGGCTCCCCTCCAACCCTTCCCTGTGGTCGGTACGCCATTCCAGCGAGTGGGTATTGACATCGTTGGGCCTCTGGACCCCAAGACAGCCATGGGCAACAGGTTCATCCTGGTCTTGGTGGACCATGCCACCCGGTACCCTGAAGCCATACCTCTGAGGACAGTGACGGCTCCCGTGGTGGGGCGTGCACTGATGGGAATTTTCTCACGAGTAGGATTCCCCCTAGAGGTAGTGAGCGACAGGGGGACCAATTTCATATCGAAGTATATGAAGTCCCTTTGGCAAGAGTGTGGCGTAACGTACAAGTTCACCACACCCTACCATCCCCAAGGTAACGGGTTGGTTGAAAGATTCAACCGAACCCTCAAAGGCATGATCATGGGCCTGGAAGGTCCGATGAGGCGTAAGTGGGACGTCCTCTTACCATGCCTACTGTTTGCATATCGCGAGGTACCACAGAAGTCCCTAGGGTTCAGCCCCTTTGAACTGCTGTACGGCCACCCCGTGAGAGGACCACTGAGTTTGGTAAAGGAAGGCTGGGAGCAATCTCCCAGGAAACCTCCCCAGAATGTATATAGCTACATGCTGGCCTTCAGAAACCAAACCAGGCGCTTCAGACAACTTGCCGAGGCAAATCTGGAAGCGAGCCAGGAGGAAATGAAGCGGTGGTACGATCAGAATGCCACTCTGGTCGAGCTTCAGCCTGGACAAGAGGTGTATGTCTTAGCCCCGGTGGAGCCCTGTGCCCTTCAAGATAAGTGGACAGGACCATTCGAGGTTGTGGAGCGGAAGAGCCCCGTGACATACTTGGTGGACATGAAAACGGCCAGGAACCCTTTGCGGGTCCTACATGTCAACCGCCTCAAGCCCCACTTGCGAAGGTCCGAAGTGGGCATGTTGTTGGCAACCGATGACGGAATGGAAGAGGAGTCAGAGCCTCTACCGGACCTCTTGGTGGCCTGTGAGAAGGATGGGTCAGTGGATGGAGTTAACCTCTCACCCTCCCTGACCGCCGAACAACAGGAGGATTGCCGCCAGTTGCTGGGGCAGTTTCCAGACCTGTTTTCCCTGGTTCCGAGTGTCACAGATTGGTGCGTCCATGATGTGGACACTGGAGACAGCTTACCGGTGAAGCATAAGGCTTACCGGGTGACTGACAGGGTACGGGCCTGCATCAAGGAGGAGGTCTCCAAGATGCTTGCCCTCGGGGTGGTTGAGTCTTCCAGCAGTCCTTGGTCCAGCCCCGTGGTCTTGGTACCGAAGGCTGCTGCGCCGGGAGCCACACCCGAACTCCGGTTCTGTGTGGACTACAGAGGACTCAATTCAGTCACGAAGACTGACGCGCACCCCATCCCCAGAGCTGACGAGCTCATTGATCGGCTGGGGGCTGCCCGGTTTCTCAGCACGTTTGATTTGACGTCTGGGTACTGGCAGATCGCCTTGACCGAGGGGGCAAAGGAGAGGTCGGCATTCTCTACACCAGATGGGCATTTCCAGTTCCGGGTTATGCCATTTGGAATGAAGAATGCCCCTGCCACCTTTCAGAGATTGGTCAACCAGGTGTTGGCTGGACTGGACGAGTTCAGTGCCGCCTACCTGGATGACATCGCGGTGTTCAGCGGCACCTGGCCCGAACACCTGCGACACCTCTGGGAAGTGTTGATGGCCCTGCGCAGAGCAGGCCTCACAATCAAGGCAAGCAAGTGCCAGATTGGGCAGGGTTCGGTGGTGTACTTGGGACACCAAGTTGGGAGTGGCAAGGTAGCCCCCTTGCAGCCCAAAATCGAAACCATCCTGGCTTGGGAACCCCCCAAGACCCAGACTGCAGTGAGAGCCTTCCTGGGGCTCACTGGGTATTACAGGAGGTTTGTTAAGGGCTATGGCACGATCGTGACCCCCTTGACAGAGCTGACTTCGAAAAAGCAGCCCAGGAATGTGATTTGGACTGACACCTGTCAGAAAGCTTTCGACACCCTGAAGACTGCCATGTGCACGGCGCCCGTGCTCCTGGCCCCTGATTTCTCCAAAGAGTTCATTGTGCAAACAGACGCTTCAGAGCATGGTGTAGGGGCTGTTCTTTCACAGATGACTGAGGAGGGCTTTGACCAACCCGTAGCCTTCATAAGTCGGAGGTTACTTCCACGGGAAAGTAGGTGGAGTGCAATAGAGCGTGAAGCATTTGCTGTGGTCTGGGCGCTGAAGAAGCTAAGACCCTACTTGTTTGGGTCTCACTTCCGAGTTCAGACGGACCACAGGCCCCTCAGATGGTTGATGCAAATGAGGGGTGAGAACCCGAAACTGTTGAGGTGGTCCATTTCTCTACAGAGTATGGACTTTACGGTGGAACACCGCCCTGGCACCGATCACGCCAACGCTGACGGTCTGTCCAGATTTTTCCGCCTTAGTGATGTGGAACTCCCTGGGGAAGGGTAGTTCCCCCCACATTTCAGCTGGAGGGGACACATGTTAGACCTGGCACCTTGGCGTGAGTCTCCCTTCCACTTTTTGCTGATGTGCCTCCGATGTTTTGCTGGTTTTCCGATACTCAGGGCACTGCGCCACGGCTGATCCGTGCCGCAGTGCAAGTGCTCCCTACTGTAACCTGTACATACGATTGGTATCCATGATTGGTGCATTGGATTTACTGTTAGTCCCTAGTAAAGCGCACGAGAGAGTGCCGGGGCTTGTAGATGCCAATACTGCTGGTGGGCCTGCAGCGCTGGTTGCGCCACCCACCAAAGCAGCCGTAAAAGATGTGTCTGGGAACTGCGACCGCAGAACCCGCGTGCGGTCTCGTACTGTCACGCTAGCTGGGCAAGTGTCCCCACTTGCCCGCACCGACCCTTCCCTTAACTGCATATTAGTCACCCCTATGGTAGGCCTGCGGGCAGGGTGCGTTGTAGGTGTAAGGTAGGACAAGCCCTGATGTGCGTGGCATGTCCTGGTAGTGACTTACAACGAAGACCGTATTTCACTACTGAAGGCTACCTGCTCCATTAGGCCAGACTGAGCTGCGAGGATTATTACGACCTATAATCCCCGCAGGCTCAAGGAGCATGGTAGTGAGTCATGTTTAGTATGCCTGAACTCAGGATGATGAGATATTTCTTGTAGACAAGTTTATTTCAATATCCTGGGTTTGCAAATGCTACTTTTAGAAAGTTAGCATTTGCTTGCCTAACCATTTCAGTTGCCTCTGCCAGTATGTGTATCCGACTGTCTGGGATGTGTGAGTGACAGGGCTGGAGGGATGACAGGTGGTGAATGCGCAGATTACACCTTAGTGGGAGGTAGGAGTGCCTCTTGACTCGAACTGTCACTGTGCTCGGCCACCACAATGCTGGCTCCACCCTCCTGGGGAGCGGCGGATGACTCTGCCGGCACCTGGCCCAGGAAGGGCGAAGCCCCCATCAACAAGGTACTCTGGCCACCCCTGTCAGGACAATGCTGGCTCCACCTCCTGTGGGGCGTCTGATGCGCCTGCCCCTCACACTGAAAGCAGGAGCCGGAGTACACCCGCCGGGGTACTCCAGAACTGAGAGTGGCTATGCAAAGGCCCCCCTGGCCTGCGAGAACAAAGGAATTGGCCTATAAAAGACGGAGCCCTGCTCCTTGAAAATTAGATCCAGTTTGGGCCACAGAACGACTCTGCCCTACGAGAAGGACCGCGAGAAGACAAGGAAGGGTGCTGACTCTTGCCTGTGTCTGGTGCCTTGCTGCGGAAGGAGAGGAAGACAAAAAGACTACGAAAAGACTTTTGTGCTACTTTGTGCCAAACTCTGCCGAGAGATCTCCAAGGGCTTGGAATTGAACTTGCCCCCTGACCAGCGTCCCAGGACCAGTGGATGCTAACCCCCTTGGAAGAAAGCGACTGCGGGTGCTGACCATCGCCACAGCACCGACAAAGAGGAAGCTCCTCTAAGGCATCCACACCCTCCCGACCACCGTGACCGGGGCCCAAAGCAACAGCGGAAGCACAGTGAGGACCAGCCGCCGCTGGCCCGAACATCGTGACCACAACTGCGCTGGGAGCCCGAGAGCAAAGTAAAGGAGGGCCCGTCCGGTCCGAGCTATCGAGGCGACTGCATAGCGAGCCGTCCCTCACCTGCAAGGACAGACCATTGCCCTACGAGAATCCACAAGGTCGGTAGCCTGCCCGACAGCCCAGCTGTGAGCCCACAGCTGCATCGACATTTGGCTGGGTACGTCCTGCACTTGGGGACCGTACTGCCACTTGTCACCGCCGCACAGCCGCCGTCTCCAAGGGCGGAGCAGACGACGAAGAGAGGACCGTGCCGCCACAGAGCACCGCTGCCCCGGACGACCAGTGACCTGCTCGGCCGAAGAGCCGCAACGATCAGCGACACCGGGAAGGCAACGCGACGTGGGACAGATCCCCTGGAAGCCGCTGGCTCCACAAAGAACTTTGTTTAACGCCGGCCTACGGGCCTCCCAAGAACTACGATAAGAACTGTGGAAACCTAAAGCTAATATCCTGCAACCGTATCCATAAAGTTATTGACTGTATTCACAAGCCTGCGTAAAGTCTATATAAAGAGATATATTTTTACAAGAATACAGTCTGGTCTCGTTGTGTGGTGGGTTGGTTGTGAAGGTGTACTGTTGCAAGTGTTTAACCCTATGTGCCCCAAAGATTAGCCTACGACTGCTTAAGCCACACTACCTAGAGGGTAAGCAGAGGTTGTCTGGAAGGTAACCCTCAGCCCTGACGAGGAAGAGAGAGTCCCTGCTTGTCGCTAGTGTTGCACTGCGCCAACTAGAGCCTCCCCCTTCCTACAGCCACCCTGGTGAGACCCAAGGATTTACTTTCTTCAACTACCTTTTTATGCTTGCTGCTGTAGCACCAGCTGTCCAGCAAGAGGTGATTGCAGAGTTAAAAGGCTTTTGCAGGAGGTTAAAAGTAATTGCTTATAACAAACACACTGTGTGACACCTAACTTTCTCCCACTCGGACTTTACCGTTAATTTTTATATTGGAGTTAGCTTAGTCACAATAAGGGGGTGAGCAAGGCAGGCACACTAGAGCATCTACTCCCTGGTGGTCTAGTGGCTAGGATTCGGCGCTTTCACCGCCGCGGCCCGGGTTCGATTCCCGGTCAGGGAAGATCCCTCTAAAGCATAGATTGCTTAATTTGTCTGTGTATCTTTTTTAAAAGAAGGTCTTTAAAAAGGCACCCCTCCCAATAGATGAAAGCGGAGGAATGGGGCTTGTTCTCCTGTGCCCCAGGTTGCTTTGCCCCCATTGACCTAAGCCACCTTTGTGCGCACGCAGTCCCCCACCCAGTCAGGTGCTCTATGTTGGCGTGAAGTGCAGTACCAGCTCAACAGAAAGGTAAATTGCTGGAAAACCCTGCTGTGATGCATACATCTACTTTGGAGCACTCTTCTCCTTTGCACTCTTGAATCGCTTAAGCGCAATGTATTCTTCCAGCAAGCTGAATAACGAGATAGGTGAGAGAAGGTGTACCAGCTGTCTGTGCGCCATCAGCAGCCACTAGGTGTCCCTCTTGTGTTTTCCCGGGGATCCTGATTGTGCAGGAATTCATCGGTTCAGTAGCAAGGGGGAGAGGATGGCCTGTGCCTGGAAGTGACAGGCAGTCTGGTGGCATCATGAGGATTAAGTTCCGATTCATATTTGCTGTAGAATAAAATATGTTTTCAGCCCCCATGAGCTTTGTCACTCGGAGAGCAGTGTATGAACTTTTGCTGCACGGCTCTGGGCTCCCTGGTGGTCTAGTGGTTAGGATTCAGCGCTCTCACCGCCGCGGCCCGGGTTCGATTCCCGGTCAGGGAAAAGTCCCTCTTCTGACCTTGAAAGCTTTTCCTTCCCGTAGGTCAGGGCGTCTCAAAATGAAGTTGCTTTTCTGACTCACAATTTGCCTAGCATGACGCAGTATCGCTCAAAATATGATTTTCGCAAGGTTCCTTTAGAGCTGCTTCCCATGGTGGGAGGCAAGGCTCTTGAGCAAGTGAGATCCTGTATTCCGAGGCGCGCTTCCTTTTGTAGGCTTCTGACCCCATGGCCTGTGGCAGGTAGTCCTCCTTTGACTGGGCCGCAGGCTTTGTCTCCAAATGGCGTCCTGGACCCACTGCAACCCACCTGTTTGCTAAAACGGAAGTCTGCCTCTGGGTAAGAAAAAGCTGAGCTGCACGTACGGAAAGTGGCAGAGGCCAGAGGCGGGGAGGGTGTGGCAAGGGCTGCCTGATTTGCATAGTGACCTGTTGCATCTTGGGAATGTACAGGCTTTGGAGCTTAACAGGTACTGCAGGTGTCTGCCTGGCCTGAGAGATGCCTGTCTGGTGCTCCCCTCAGGACAAACAGGCCTTCCATTCGAGCATGGAGGGTGAGGGACATGGGTCACCCTCATATACAGGGGTGTGGGCATGGGCAGGATAGGTTGTGGGGGACCCGTCAGGGCATTGCCCGTTCGGAAGGCGAGAGGAGGCGGGGCAGGAAACTCTGCTCAATTTCTTTCCCAGAGGCCTGTGGAGAACCCTTTGCACGTTTGAGCCAGCCGGGCCTGCATCAGCAGATCCTGCTCCACTGGGAAGGGAGAGCCTGTAGGCGTAAATCAAAAAAAGGGGAGAAATCTGCAAATTCTAGCGGCAGACCCATGCTGCCCAGGAAGCAATCAGTTTCTCCTACTCCCTATAGTGGAAAAAGACATAGGAGGTGTATTTCTCTAGGCAGGGGCTCTGTGTAGATGGCACTTCATTGCTCTGGGAAGCATCCATGCTGGTGGAAGAGTAGCAGCAGACTCCACACCTGAGGCTTTAATGGGGACCGTTGGGGAGGGGCAGTGGGAGGCCGAGGAGGGCGGAGGAAAATGCTTTTCAAAAGCATCTGCACGTTCCTACAAACCTGCTGAAAACCCATACCAGGAATGGGGCTCGAGCCCATGCGGACAAACGTCCATTGGATCTTAAGTCCAACGCCTTAACCACTCGGCCACCCTGGTGAGACCCAAGGATTTACTTTCTTCAACTCCCTTTTTATGCTTGCTGCTGTAGCACCAGCTGTCCAGCAAGAGGTGATTGCAGAGTTAAAAGGCTTTTGCAGGAGGTTAAAAGTAATTGCTTATAACAAACACACTGTGTGACACCTAACTTTCTCCCACTCGGACCTTACCGTTAATTTTTATATTGGAGTTAGCTTAGTCACAATAAGGGGGTGAGCAAGGCAGGCACACTAGAGCATCTACTCCCTGGTGGTCTAGTGGCTAGGATTCGGCGCTTTCACCGCCGCGGCCCGGGTTCGATTCCCGGTCAGGGAAGATCCCTCTAAAGCATAGATTGCTTAATTTGTCTGTGTATCTTTTTTAAAAGAAGGTCTTTAAAAAGGCACCCCTCCCAATAGATGAAAGCGGAGGAATGGGGCTTGTTCTCCTGTGCCCCAGGTTGCTTTGCCCCCATTGACCTAAGCCACCTTTGTGCGCACGCAGTCCCCCACCCAGTCAGGTGCTCTATGTTGGCGTGAAGTGCAGTACCAGCTCAACAGAAAGGTAAATTGCTGGAAAACCCTGCTGTGATGCATACATCTACTTTGGAGCACTCTTCTCCTTTGCACTCTTGAATCGCTTAAGCGCAATGTATTCTTCCAGCAAGCTGAATAACGAGATAGGTGAGAGAAGGTGTACCAGCTGTCTGTGCGCCATCAGCAGCCACTAGGTGTCCCTCTTGTGTTTTCCCGGGGATCCTGATTGTGCAGGAATTCATCGGTTCAGTAGCAAGGGGGAGAGGATGGCCTGTGCCTGGAAGTGACAGGCAGTCTGGTGGCATCATGAGGATTAAGTTCCGATTCATATTTGCTGTAGAATAAAATATGTTTTCAGCCCCCATGAGCTTTGTCACTCGGAGAGCAGTGTATGAACTTTTGCTGCATGGCTCTGGGCTCCCTGGTGGTCTAGTGGTTAGGATTCGGCGCTCTCACCGCCGCGGCCCGGGTTCGATTCCCGGTCAGGGAAAAGTCCCTCTTCTGACCTTGAAAGCTTTTCCTTCCCGTAGGTCAGGGCGTCTCAAAATGAAGTTGCTTTTCTGACTCACAATTTGCCTAGCATGACGCAGTATCGCTCAAAATATGATTTTCGCAAGGTTCCTTTAGAGCTGCTTCCCATGGTGGGAGGCAAGGCTCTTGAGCAAGTGAGATCCTGTATTCCGAGGCGCGCTTCCTTTTGTAGGCTTCTGACCCCATGGCCTGTGGCAGGTAGTCCTCCTTTGACTGGGCCGCAGGCTTTGTCTCCAAATGGCGTCCTGGACCCACTGCAACCCACCTGTTTGCTAAAACGGAAGTCTGCCTCTGGGTAAGAAAAAGCTGAGCTGCACGTACGGAAAGCGGCAGAGGCCAGAGGCGGGGAGGGTGTGGCAAGGGCTGCCTGATTTGCATAGTGACCTGTTGCATCTTGGGAATGTACAGGCTTTGGAGCTTAACAGGTACTGCAGGTGTCTGCCTGGCCTGAGAGATGCCTGTCTGGTGCTCCCCTCAGGACACACAGGCCTTCCATTCGAGCATGGAGGGTGAGGGACATGGGTCACCCTCATATACAGGGGTGTGGGCATGGGCAGGATAGGTTGTGGGGGACCCGTCAGGGCATTGCCCGTTCGGAAGGCGAGAGGAGGCGGGGCAGGAAACTCTGCTCAATTTCTTTCCCAGAGGCCTGTGGAGAACCCTTTGCACGTTTGAGCCAGCCGGGCCTGCATCAGCAGATCCTGCTCCACTGGGAAGGGAGAGCCTGTAGGCGTAAATCAAAAAAAGGGGAGAAATCTGCAAATTCTAGCGGCAGACCCATGTTGCCCAGGAAGCAATCAGTTTCTCCTACTCCCTATAGTGGAAAAAGACATAGGAGGTGTATTTCTCTAGGCAGGGGCTCTGTGTAGATGGCACTTCATTGCTCTGGGAAGCATCCATGCTGGTGGAAGAGTAGCAGCAGACTCCACACCTGAGGCTTGAATGGGGACCGTTGGGGAGGGGCAGTGGGAGGCCGAGGAGGGCGGAGGAAAATGCTTTTCAAAAGCATCTGCACGTTCCTACAAACCTGCTGAAAACCCATACCAGGAATGGGGCTCGAGCCCATGCGGACAAACGTCCATTGGATCTTAAGTCCAACGCCTTAACCACTCGGCCACCCTGGTGAGACCCAAGGATTTACTTTCTTCAACTCCCTTTTTATGCTTGCTGCTGTAGCACCAGCTGTCCAGCAAGAGGTGATTGCAGAGTTAAAAGGCTTTTGCAGGAGGTTAAAAGTAATTGCTTATAACAAACACACTGTGTGACACCTAACTTTCTCCCACTCGGACCTTACCGTTAATTTTTATATTGGAGTTAGCTTAGTCACAATAAGGGGGTGAGCAAGGCAGGCACACTAGAGCATCTACTCCCTGGTGGTCTAGTGGCTAGGATTCGGCGCTTTCACCGCCGCGGCCCGGGTTCGATTCCCGGTCAGTTGAAGATCCCTCTAAAGCATAGATTGCTTAATTTGTCTGTGTATCTTTTTTAAAAGAAGGTCTTTAAAAAGGCACCCCTCCCAATAGATGAAAGCGGAGGAATGGGGCTTGTTCTCCTGTGCCCCAGGTTGCTTTGCCCCCATTGACCTAAGCCACCTTTGTGCGCACGCAGTCCCCCACCCAGTCAGGTGCTCTATGTTGGCGTGAAGTGCAGTACCAGCTCAACAGAAAGGTAAATTGCTGGAAAACCCTGCTGTGATGCATACATCTACTTTGGAGCACTCTTCTCCTTTGCACTCTTGAATCGCTTAAGCGCAATGTATTCTTCCAGCAAGCTGAATAACGAGATAGGTGAGAGAAGGTGTACCAGCTGTCTGTGCGCCATCAGCAGCCACTAGGTGTCCCTCTTGTGTTTTCCCGGGGATCCTGATTGTGCAGGAATTCATCGGTTCAGTAGCAAGGGGGAGAGGATGGCCTGTGCCTGGAAGTGACAGGCAGTCTGGTGGCATCATGAGGATTAAGTTCCGATTCATATTTGCTGTAGAATAAAATATGTTTTCAGCCCCCATGAGCTTTGTCACTCGGAGAGCAGTGTATGAACTTTTGCTGCACGGCTCTGGGCTCCCTGGTGGTCTAGTGGTTAGGATTCGGCGCTCTCACCGCCGCGGCCCGGGTTCGATTCCCGGTCAGGGAAAAGTCCCTCTTCTGACCTTGAAAGCTTTTCCTTCCCGTAGGTCAGGGCTTCTCAAAATGAAGTTGCTTTTCTGACTCACAATTTGCCTAGCATGACGCAGTATCGCTCAAAATATGATTTTCGCAAGGTTCCTTTAGAGCTGCTTCCCATGGTGGGAGGCAAGGCTCTTGAGCAAGTGAGATCCTGTATTCCGAGGCGCGCTTCCTTTTGTAGGCTTCTGACCCCATGGCCTGTGGCAGGTAGTCCTCCTTTGACTGGGCCGCAGGCTTTGTCTCCAAATGGCGTCCTGGACCCACTGCAACCCACCTGTTTGCTAAAACGGAAGTCTGCCTCTGGGTAAGAAAAAGCTGAGCTGCACGTACGGAAAGCGGCAGAGGCCAGAGGCGGGGAGGGTGTGGCAAGGGCTGCCTGATTTGCATAGTGACCTGTTGCATCTTGGGAATGTACAGGCTTTGGAGCTTAACAGGTACTGCAGGTGTCTGCCTGGCCTGAGAGATGCCTGTCTGGTGCTCCCCTCAGGACACACAGGCCTTCCATTCGAGCATGGAGGGTGAGGGACATGGGTCACCCTCATATACAGGGGTGTGGGCATGGGCAGGATAGGTTGTGGGGGACTCGTCAGGGCATTGCCCGTTTGGAAGCCCGTTCGGAAGGCGAGAGGAGGCGGGGCAGGAAACTCTGCTCAATTTCTTTCCCAGAGGCCTGTGGAGAACCCTTTGCACGTTTGAGCCAGCCGGGCCTGCATCAGCAGATCCTGCTCCACTGGGAAGGGAGAGCCTGTAGGCGTAAATCAAAAAAAGGGGAGAAATCTGCAAATTCTAGTGGCAGACCCATGTTGCCCAGGAAGCAATCAGTTTCTCCTGCTCCCTATAGTGGAAAAAGACATAGGAGGTGTATTTCTCTAGGCAGGGGCTCTGTGTAGATGGCACTTCATTGCTCTGGGAAGCATCCATGCTGGTAGAAGAGTAGCAGCAGACTCCACACCTGAGGCTTGAATGGGGACCGTTGGGGAGGGGCAGTGGGAGGCCGAGGAGGGCGGAGGAAAATGCTTTTCAAAAGCATCTGCACGTTCCTACAAACCTGCTGAAAACCCATACCAGGAAGGGGGCTCGAACCCATGCGGACAAACGTCCATTGGATCTTAAGTCCAACGCCTTAACCACTCGGCCACTGTTAGACCTGGCACCTTGGCGTGAGTCTCCCTTCCACTTTTTGCTGATGTGCCTCCGATGTTTTGCTGGTTTTCCGATACTCAGGGCACTGCGCCACGGCTGATCCGTGCCGCAGTGCAAGTGCTCCCTACTGTAACCTGTACATACGATTGGTATCCATGATTGGTGCATTGGATTTACTGTTAGTCCCTAGTAAAGCGCACGAGAGAGTGCCGGGGCTTGTAGATGCCAATACTGCTGGTGGGCCTGCAGCGCTGGTTGCGCCACCCACCAAAGCAGCCGTAAAAGATGTGTCTGGGAACTGCGACCGCAGAACCCGCGTGCGGTCTCGTACTGTCACGCTAGCTGGGCAAGTGTCCCCACTTGCCCGCACCGACCCTTCCCTTAACTGCATATTAGTCACCCCTATGGTAGGCCTGCGGGCAGGGTGCGTTGTAGGTGTAAGGTAGGACAAGCCCTGATGTGCGTGGCATGTCCTGGTAGTGACTTACAACGAAGACCGTATTTCACTACTGAAGGCTACCTGCTCCATTAGGCCAGACTGAGCTGCGAGGATTATTACGACCTATAATCCCCGCAGGCTCAAGGAGCATGGTAGTGAGTCATGTTTAGTATGCCTGAACTCAGGATGATGAGATATTTCTTGTAGACAAGTTTATTTCAATATCCTGGGTTTGCAAATGCTACTTTTAGAAAGTTAGCATTTGCTTGCCTAACCATTTCAGTTGCCTCTGCCAGTATGTGTATCCGACTGTCTGGGATGTGTGAGTGACAGGGCTGGAGGGATGACAGGTGGTGAATGCGCAGATTACACCTTAGTGGGAGGTAGGAGTGCCTCTTGACTCGAACTGTCACTGTGCTCGGCCACCACAATGCTGGCTCCACCCTCCTGGGGAGCGGCGGATGACTCTGCCGGCACCTGGCCCAGGAAGGGCGAAGCCCCCATCAACAAGGTACTCTGGCCACCCCTGTCAGGACAATGCTGGCTCCACCTCCTGTGGGGCGTCTGATGCGCCTGCCCCTCACACTGAAAGCAGGAGCCGGAGTACACCCGCCGGGGTACTCCAGAACTGAGAGTGGCTATGCAAAGGCCCCCCTGGCCTGCGAGAACAAAGGAATTGGCCTATAAAAGACGGAGCCCTGCTCCTTGAAAATTAGATCCAGTTTGGGCCACAGAACGACTCTGCCCTACGAGAAGGACCGCAAGAAGACAAGGAAGGGTGCTGACTCTTGCCTGTGTCTGGTGCCTTGCTGCGGAAGGAGAGGAAGACAAAAAGACTACGAAAAGACTTTTGTGCTACTTTGTGCCAAACTCTGCCGAGAGATCTCCAAGGGCTTGGAATTGAACTTGCCCCCTGACCAGCGTCCCAGGACCAGTGGATGCTAACCCCCTTGGAAGAAAGCGACTGCGGGTGCTGACCATCGCCGCAGCACCGACAAAGAGGAAGCTCCTCTAAGGCATCCACACCCTCCCGACCACCGTGACCGGGGCCCAAAGCAACAGCGGAAGCACAGTGAGGACCAGCCGCCGCTGGCCCGAACATCGTGACCACAACTGCGCTGGGAGCCCGAGAGCAAAGTAAAGGAGGGCCCGTCCGGTCCGAGCTATCGAGGCGACTGCATAGCGAGCCGTCCCTCACCTGCAAGGACAGACCATTGCCCTACGAGAATCCACAAGGTCGGTTGCCTGCCCGACAGCCCAGCTGTGAGCCCACAGCTGCATCGACATTTGGCTGGGTACGTCCTGCACTTGGGGACCGTACTGCCACTTGTCACCGCCGCACAGCCGCCGTCTCCAAGGGCGGAGCAGACGACGAAGAGAGGACCGTGCCGCCACAGAGCACCGCTGCCCCGGACGACCAGTGACCTGCTCGGCCGAAGAGCCGCAACGATCAGCGACACCGGGAAGGCAACGCGACGTGGGACAGATCCCCTGGAAGCCGCTGGCTCCACAAAGAACTTTGTTTAACGCCGGCCTACGGGCCTCCCAAGAACTACGATAAGAACTGTGGTAACCTAAAGCTAATATCCTGCAACCGTATCCATAAAGTTATTGACTGTATTCACAAGCCTGCGTAAAGTCTATATAAAGAGATATATTTTTACAAGAATACAGTCTGGTCTCGTTGTGTGGTGGGTTGGTTGTGAAGGTGTACTGTTGCAAGTGTTTAACCCTATGTGCCCCAAAGATTAGCCTACGACTGCTTAAGCCACACTACCTAGAGGGTAAGCAGAGGTTGTCTGGAAGGTAACCCTCAGCCCTGACGAGGAAGAGAGAGTCCCTGCTTGTCGCTAGTGTTGCACTGCGCCAACTAGAGCCTCCCCCTTCCTACATTGGACGCAGCGGTGAGGATTTTCGAATTTACACTTGCGATAGTTATACCTGAGCTTCTGACCGCTACACAAGGATTACGGTACAGTTACTAAACCACAGACTTTGCCTTTTGAAAGAAGATTCCGAGTGCCGAAACCATGCCGGGCACAAAGAGCCTGGATGGAGCGGAGTCCACGACCTCCGAGGTCTTGGAGATAGAATGGGACGCCGCGAAGCTGGACAAATACTCAAAGATGGAGCTGAAGTTTTTTTGTAGGAAACTAAAGGTTCCGCACGCTGGTTGCAAAAACAAGCCGGAGCTCTACAAGGCCCTGGAAGCCTGGGTGGAGTCCAGAAAGACCCCGGGAGAGCAAGACGTCCTCGCCGAGCAGAATGCAACAGAGGAGCAGAATGCACTTGGGGATCTGATCGATCTCGAGCGACAAGACAGCGAGCACAGCTTGGGTAAAGGCCTGTCGCCAGAGGAGCTGGCGGACAGGAAGGAAACCCGGAATCACGAAAGGAAATTGGCAGAATTGAAAATCCAGCTGGAGCTGGAAACAAAAAGAATGGCGCTGGAAGAACGAAAGCACCAAATGAATTACGAAATCAAGATGAGGGAGATGAGTCTCAAGGAGAGAGACTTGGATCGTCCTCCCTCTGGTGGCAGCACATCGCCAGTGCAGGTAGAGTCAAGAGTGCATATCCCGAAGGACGTAGTCAAGGAGTTCTTTAAGGGGGATGACATAGGACAATGGTTTAGGGCATATGAGGTAGCCATGTCCTCCCACCGGGTCCCTGAAAAGGATTGGGGAGCGGGGTTGTGGGGAAGGTTCCTTAGCGAAGGGAGAGATACCTTGCTAGATTTGCCCGTTGAGAATCAGAGGTCCTATACCCACATGAAAGAAGCTTTGTTGAACAGGTACGGGCTTACCCCTGAGATGTATAGACAGAAGTTTAGGGGATGTACTAAGCGGCCTGGGAATACGTATGTGGAATATGTGACTTACTTTTGCAGAGCACTGGATGGTTGGGTGAAAGGTAACAAAGTGAATGATTTTCAAGGTCTCTTTGATTTAATTGCATGGGAGCACTTGTCTGATCACTGTTTTCCTGAGTTACGCCAACATCTGATCGATAGCAAGCTGTCCAACCCGAGGAAGCTTGCTGAGGAGGCGGACCGCTGGCTCAGCACCAGGGTCCACAAGGGTCCCGTGGGAGATTCCGCCAAGAGTGGGCAGGGTCCCCAGCAGAAGAGTGGGGGGGACAAAGGGGGAAAACAGAAAGGGTTCCAAAAAGGCCCCCAAAGTAGTTCCCAAGGGAATCCGCAGCAGGGTTCTCAGCCTCCCCCACCCCCAAAGCAGAATGGGGCCCCGACAGGTAAACCTGTTCCAAAGGGGCCCTTCAATTGTTTCAAATGTGGCGAGCCTGGGCACATATCCAGTGACCCCAAGTGTCGCCTATTTGGAAAACCCGCACCCACTGGTGCTCCGCCCCGACAGGTGACTAGCGTTCACCTGGGAGAAGAAATGATGGTCCCGGGGGGTGGAGATCCCGTTCACATGACCCTGGTCTCGTTAGGAGACAGCGAGATGATCCCTACGAACTACCTGCCCTCTAACACTAAAAAATATGGGCAGGTGGTGATCATCAATGGTAAGGGAGCCGAGGCTCTTAGAGACACAGGAGCCAGTGTGACTGCAGTGAGGCAGCACCTGGTGTCTCAAGAGCAGGTTGTACCCCATGCCTACTGTAGGGTTATCAATGCTGATAATTCCGAGAGCCAGTGTCCGATGGCTCAAGTTCCCTTCGAGTGGGGGGGGGTCTCTGGTACTCTGCAGGTCTGTGTGAGAAAAACCATGCCTGTTGACTGTTTGCTAGGGAACGACTTGGAGCACTCCCCTTGGGAAAAGGTGGAGAAAACGACTCACCTGCGGATGGTGGGTCTGCCTGACTGGGCGTGCGTGACCACACGGTCGATGGCAGCCAGTAAGGGTGATCGAGAGGTCCTGGGGCCTGATGGAGAGGCCCAGGAACCGGCCTTAGGGAGAAGGCGCAGGGGGCGCGGGAAACCGGCCCCGGAAGTTCCTACGGTCCAGGAGGAGGCAGACCTTGAGGGGGATGCCCTGGAGCCTACAGGGGAACAGATCGCTGAACTGGGGGACCTGCCTGAGCTGACCCATTGGCAGCAAGAAGGAGGACCCTCCAGGGAGGAAATCTGCAGGGAGCAGAAAGAATGCCCTTCTCTCGTAGGTATGCGGCAGCAGGCTGCAGACCAGGCCAATGGTGTTCAGGCCAAAACACATTACGTGTACTGGGAGAACGACCTCCTGTATTCGGAGCCTAAGGCTGCTGAACCTGGGTCAGCCCGTGTGCTGGTGGTACCCCAGAAGTTCAGAGCCTTCCTACTGGGTCTGGCTCATGATGTGCCTTTAGCAGGACATTTGGGGATGGACAAGACCTATGACAGGCTTGTCACCCACTTTTACTGGCCCCAGATGCACAAGAGTTCCGATACGTATTGCAGAACCTGTCCAACTTGCCAGGCAAGTGGGAAGACGGGAGGGAAGAACAAGGCTCCCCTCCAACCCTTCCCTGTGGTCGGTACGCCATTCCAGCGAGTGGGTATTGACATCGTTGGGCCTCTGGACCCCAAGACAGCCATGGGCAACAGGTTCATCCTGGTCTTGGTGGACCATGCCACCCGGTACCCTGAAGCCATACCTCTGAGGACAGTGACGGCTCCCGTGGTGGGGCGTGCACTGATGGGAATTTTCTCACGAGTAGGATTCCCCCTAGAGGTAGTGAGCGACAGGGGGACCAATTTCATATCGAAGTATATGAAGTCCCTTTGGCAAGAGTGTGGCGTAACGTACAAGTTCACCACACCCTACCATCCCCAAGGTAACGGGTTGGTTGAAAGATTCAACCGAACCCTCAAAGGCATGATCATGGGCCTGGAAGGTCCGATGAGGCGTAAGTGGGACGTCCTCTTACCATGCCTACTGTTTGCATATCGCGAGGTACCACAGAAGTCCCTAGGGTTCAGCCCCTTTGAACTGCTGTACGGCCACCCCGTGAGAGGACCACTGAGTTTGGTAAAGGAAGGCTGGGAGCAATCTCCCAGGAAACCTCCCCAGAATGTATATAGCTACATGCTGGCCTTCAGAAACCAAACCAGGCGCTTCAGACAACTTGCCGAGGCAAATCTGGAAGCGAGCCAGGAGGAAATGAAGCGGTGGTACGATCAGAATGCCACTCTGGTCGAGCTTCAGCCTGGACAAGAGGTGTATGTCTTAGCCCCGGTGGAGCCCTGTGCCCTTCAAGATAAGTGGACAGGACCATTCGAGGTTGTGGAGCGGAAGAGCCCCGTGACATACTTGGTGGACATGAAAACGGCCAGGAACCCTTTGCGGGTCCTACATGTCAACCGCCTCAAGCCCCACTTGCGAAGGTCCGAAGTGGGCATGTTGTTGGCAACCGATGACGGAATGGAAGAGGAGTCAGAGCCTCTACCGGACCTCTTGGTGGCCTGTGAGAAGGATGGGTCAGTGGATGGAGTTAACCTCTCACCCTCCCTGACCGCCGAACAACAGGAGGATTGCCGCCAGTTGCTGGGGCAGTTTCCAGACCTGTTTTCCCTGGTTCCGAGTGTCACAGATTGGTGCGTCCATGATGTGGACACTGGAGACAGCTTACCGGTGAAGCATAAGGCTTACCGGGTGACTGACAGGGTACGGGCCTGCATCAAGGAGGAGGTCTCCAAGATGCTTGCCCTCGGGGTGGTTGAGTCTTCCAGCAGTCCTTGGTCCAGCCCCGTGGTCTTGGTACCGAAGGCTGCTGCGCCGGGAGCCACACCCGAACTCCGGTTCTGTGTGGACTACAGAGGACTCAATTCAGTCACGAAGACTGACGCGCACCCCATCCCCAGAGCTGACGAGCTCATTGATCGGCTGGGGGCTGCCCGGTTTCTCAGCACGTTTGATTTGACGTCTGGGTACTGGCAGATCGCCTTGACCGAGGGGGCAAAGGAGAGGTCGGCATTCTCTACACCAGATGGGCATTTCCAGTTCCGGGTTATGCCATTTGGAATGAAGAATGCCCCTGCCACCTTTCAGAGATTGGTCAACCAGGTGTTGGCTGGACTGGACGAGTTCAGTGCCGCCTACCTGGATGACATCGCGGTGTTCAGCGGCACCTGGCCCGAACACCTGCGACACCTCTGGGAAGTGTTGATGGCCCTGCGCAGAGCAGGCCTCACAATCAAGGCAAGCAAGTGCCAGATTGGGCAGGGTTCGGTGGTGTACTTGGGACACCAAGTTGGGAGTGGCAAGGTAGCCCCCTTGCAGCCCAAAATCGAAACCATCCTGGCTTGGGAACCCCCCAAGACCCAGACTGCAGTGAGAGCCTTCCTGGGGCTCACTGGGTATTACAGGAGGTTTGTTAAGGGCTATGGCACGATCGTGACCCCCTTGACAGAGCTGACTTCGAAAAAGCAGCCCAGGAATGTGATTTGGACTGACACCTGTCAGAAAGCTTTCGACACCCTGAAGACTGCCATGTGCACGGCGCCCGTGCTCCTGGCCCCTGATTTCTCCAAAGAGTTCATTGTGCAAACAGACGCTTCAGAGCATGGTGTAGGGGCTGTTCTTTCACAGATGACTGAGGAGGGCTTTGACCAACCCGTAGCCTTCATAAGTCGGAGGTTACTTCCACGGGAAAGTAGGTGGAGTGCAATAGAGCGTGAAGCATTTGCTGTGGTCTGGGCGCTGAAGAAGCTAAGACCCTACTTGTTTGGGTCTCACTTCCGAGTTCAGACGGACCACAGGCCCCTCAGATGGTTGATGCAAATGAGGGGTGAGAACCCGAAACTGTTGAGGTGGTCCATTTCTCTACAGAGTATGGACTTTACGGTGGAACACCGCCCTGGCACCGATCACGCCAACGCTGACGGTCTGTCCAGATTTTTCCGCCTTAGTGATGTGGAACTCCCTGGGGAAGGGTAGTTCCCCCCACATTTCAGCTGGAGGGGACACATGTTAGACCTGGCACCTTGGCGTGAGTCTCCCTTCCACTTTTTGCTGATGTGCCTCCGATGTTTTGCTGGTTTTCCGATACTCAGGGCACTGCGCCACGGCTGATCCGTGCCGCAGTGCAAGTGCTCCCTACTGTAACCTGTACATACGATTGGTATCCATGATTGGTGCATTGGATTTACTGTTAGTCCCTAGTAAAGCGCACGAGAGAGTGCCGGGGCTTGTAGATGCCAATACTGCTGGTGGGCCTGCAGCGCTGGTTGCGCCACCCACCAAAGCAGCCGTAAAAGATGTGTCTGGGAACTGCGACCGCAGAACCCGCGTGCGGTCTCGTACTGTCACGCTAGCTGGGCAAGTGTCCCCACTTGCCCGCACCGACCCTTCCCTTAACTGCATATTAGTCACCCCTATGGTAGGCCTGCGGGCAGGGTGCGTTGTAGGTGTAAGGTAGGACAAGCCCTGATGTGCGTGGCATGTCCTGGTAGTGACTTACAACGAAGACCGTATTTCACTACTGAAGGCTACCTGCTCCATTAGGCCAGACTGAGCTGCGAGGATTATTACGACCTATAATCCCCGCAGGCTCAAGGAGCATGGTAGTGAGTCATGTTTAGTATGCCTGAACTCAGGATGATGAGATATTTCTTGTAGACAAGTTTATTTCAATATCCTGGGTTTGCAAATGCTACTTTTAGAAAGTTAGCATTTGCTTGCCTAACCATTTCAGTTGCCTCTGCCAGTATGTGTATCCGACTGTCTGGGATGTGTGAGTGACAGGGCTGGAGGGATGACAGGTGGTGAATGCGCAGATTACACCTTAGTGGGAGGTAGGAGTGCCTCTTGACTCGAACTGTCACTGTGCTCGGCCACCACAATGCTGGCTCCACCCTCCTGGGGAGCGGCGGATGACTCTGCCGGCACCTGGCCCAGGAAGGGCGAAGCCCCCATCAACAAGGTACTCTGGCCACCCCTGTCAGGACAATGCTGGCTCCACCTCCTGTGGGGCGTCTGATGCGCCTGCCCCTCACACTGAAAGCAGGAGCCGGAGTACACCCGCCGGGGTACTCCAGAACTGAGAGTGGCTATGCAAAGGCCCCCCTGGCCTGCGAGAACAAAGGAATTGGCCTATAAAAGACGGAGCCCTGCTCCTTGAAAATTAGATCCAGTTTGGGCCACAGAACGACTCTGCCCTACGAGAAGGACCGCGAGAAGACAAGGAAGGGTGCTGACTCTTGCCTGTGTCTGGTGCCTTGCTGCGGAAGGAGAGGAAGACAAAAAGACTACGAAAAGACTTTTGTGCTACTTTGTGCCAAACTCTGCCGAGAGATCTCCAAGGGCTTGGAATTGAACTTGCCCCCTGACCAGCGTCCCAGGACCAGTGGATGCTAACCCCCTTGGAAGAAAGCGACTGCGGGTGCTGACCATCGCCACAGCACCGACAAAGAGGAAGCTCCTCTAAGGCATCCACACCCTCCCGACCACCGTGACCGGGGCCCAAAGCAACAGCGGAAGCACAGTGAGGACCAGCCGCCGCTGGCCCGAACATCGTGACCACAACTGCGCTGGGAGCCCGAGAGCAAAGTAAAGGAGGGCCCGTCCGGTCCGAGCTATCGAGGCGACTGCATAGCGAGCCGTCCCTCACCTGCAAGGACAGACCATTGCCCTACGAGAATCCACAAGGTCGGTAGCCTGCCCGACAGCCCAGCTGTGAGCCCACAGCTGCATCGACATTTGGCTGGGTACGTCCTGCACTTGGGGACCGTACTGCCACTTGTCACCGCCGCACAGCCGCCGTCTCCAAGGGCGGAGCAGACGACGAAGAGAGGACCGTGCCGCCACAGAGCACCGCTGCCCCGGACGACCAGTGACCTGCTCGGCCGAAGAGCCGCAACGATCAGCGACACCGGGAAGGCAACGCGACGTGGGACAGATCCCCTGGAAGCCGCTGGCTCCACAAAGAACTTTGTTTAACGCCGGCCTACGGGCCTCCCAAGAACTACGATAAGAACTGTGGAAACCTAAAGCTAATATCCTGCAACCGTATCCATAAAGTTATTGACTGTATTCACAAGCCTGCGTAAAGTCTATATAAAGAGATATATTTTTACAAGAATACAGTCTGGTCTCGTTGTGTGGTGGGTTGGTTGTGAAGGTGTACTGTTGCAAGTGTTTAACCCTATGTGCCCCAAAGATTAGCCTACGACTGCTTAAGCCACACTACCTAGAGGGTAAGCAGAGGTTGTCTGGAAGGTAACCCTCAGCCCTGACGAGGAAGAGAGAGTCCCTGCTTGTCGCTAGTGTTGCACTGCGCCAACTAGAGCCTCCCCCTTCCTACAGCCACCCTGGTGAGACCCAAGGATTTACTTTCTTCAACTACCTTTTTATGCTTGCTGCTGTAGCACCAGCTGTCCAGCAAGAGGTGATTGCAGAGTTAAAAGGCTTTTGCAGGAGGTTAAAAGTAATTGCTTATAACAAACACACTGTGTGACACCTAACTTTCTCCCACTCGGACTTTACCGTTAATTTTTATATTGGAGTTAGCTTAGTCACAATAAGGGGGTGAGCAAGGCAGGCACACTAGAGCATCTACTCCCTGGTGGTCTAGTGGCTAGGATTCGGCGCTTTCACCGCCGCGGCCCGGGTTCGATTCCCGGTCAGGGAAGATCCCTCTAAAGCATAGATTGCTTAATTTGTCTGTGTATCTTTTTTAAAAGAAGGTCTTTAAAAAGGCACCCCTCCCAATAGATGAAAGCGGAGGAATGGGGCTTGTTCTCCTGTGCCCCAGGTTGCTTTGCCCCCATTGACCTAAGCCACCTTTGTGCGCACGCAGTCCCCCACCCAGTCAGGTGCTCTATGTTGGCGTGAAGTGCAGTACCAGCTCAACAGAAAGGTAAATTGCTGGAAAACCCTGCTGTGATGCATACATCTACTTTGGAGCACTCTTCTCCTTTGCACTCTTGAATCGCTTAAGCGCAATGTATTCTTCCAGCAAGCTGAATAACGAGATAGGTGAGAGAAGGTGTACCAGCTGTCTGTGCGCCATCAGCAGCCACTAGGTGTCCCTCTTGTGTTTTCCCGGGGATCCTGATTGTGCAGGAATTCATCGGTTCAGTAGCAAGGGGGAGAGGATGGCCTGTGCCTGGAAGTGACAGGCAGTCTGGTGGCATCATGAGGATTAAGTTCCGATTCATATTTGCTGTAGAATAAAATATGTTTTCAGCCCCCATGAGCTTTGTCACTCGGAGAGCAGTGTATGAACTTTTGCTGCACGGCTCTGGGCTCCCTGGTGGTCTAGTGGTTAGGATTCAGCGCTCTCACCGCCGCGGCCCGGGTTCGATTCCCAGTCAGGGAAAAGTCCCTCTTCTGACCTTGAAAGCTTTTCCTTCCCGTAGGTCAGGGCGTCTCAAAATGAAGTTGCTTTTCTGACTCACAATTTGCCTAGCATGACGCAGTATCGCTCAAAATATGATTTTCGCAAGGTTCCTTTAGAGCTGCTTCCCATGGTGGGAGGCAAGGCTCTTGAGCAAGTGAGATCCTGTATTCCGAGGCGCGCTTCCTTTTGTAGGCTTCTGACCCCATGGCCTGTGGCAGGTAGTCCTCCTTTGACTGGGCCGCAGGCTTTGTCTCCAAATGGCGTCCTGGACCCACTGCAACCCACCTGTTTGCTAAAACGGAAGTCTGCCTCTGGGTAAGAAAAAGCTGAGCTGCACGTACGGAAAGTGGCAGAGGCCAGAGGCGGGGAGGGTGTGGCAAGGGCTGCCTGATTTGCATAGTGACCTGTTGCATCTTGGGAATGTACAGGCTTTGGAGCTTAACAGGTACTGCAGGTGTCTGCCTGGCCTGAGAGATGCCTGTCTGGTGCTCCCCTCAGGACAAACAGGCCTTCCATTCGAGCATGGAGGGTGAGGGACATGGGTCACCCTCATATACAGGGGTGTGGGCATGGGCAGGATAGGTTGTGGGGGACCCGTCAGGGCATTGCCCGTTCGGAAGGCGAGAGGAGGCGGGGCAGGAAACTCTGCTCAATTTCTTTCCCAGAGGCCTGTGGAGAACCCTTTGCACGTTTGAGCCAGCCGGGCCTGCATCAGCAGATCCTGCTCCACTGGGAAGGGAGAGCCTGTAGGCGTAAATCAAAAAAAGGGGAGAAATCTGCAAATTCTAGCGGCAGACCCATGCTGCCCAGGAAGCAATCAGTTTCTCCTACTC
Organism: Lissotriton vulgaris; assembly: GCF_964263255.1. Classification (NCBI taxonomy): domain Eukaryota; kingdom Metazoa; phylum Chordata; class Amphibia; order Caudata; family Salamandridae; genus Lissotriton; species Lissotriton vulgaris. The sequence goes on from NC_141691.1 coordinate 519,457,935, forward strand.
CCTATAGTGGAAAAAGACATAGGAGGTGTATTTCTCTAGGCAGGGGCTCTGTGTAGATGGCACTTCATTGCTCTGGGAAGCATCCATGCTGGTGGAAGAGTAGCAGCAGACTCCACACCTGAGGCTTGAATGGGGACCGTTGGGGAGGGGCAGTGGGAGGCCGAGGAGGGCGGAGGAAAATGCTTTTCAAAAGCATCTGCACGTTCCTACAAACCTGCTGAAAACCCATACCAGGAATGGGGCTCGAGCCCATGCGGACAAACGTCCATTGGATCTTAAGTCCAACGCCTTAACCACTCGGCCACCCTGGTGAGACCCAAGGATTTACTTTCTTCAACTCCCTTTTTATGCTTGCTGCTGTAGCACCAGCTGTCCAGCAAGAGGTGATTGCAGAGTTAAAAGGCTTTTGCAGGAGGTTAAAAGTAATTGCTTATAACAAACACACTGTGTGACACCTAACTTTCTGCCACTCGGACCTTACCGTTAATTTTTATATTGGAGTTAGCTTAGTCACAATAAGGGGGTGAGCAAGGCAGGCACACTAGAGCATCTACTCCCTGGTGGTCTAGTGGCTAGGATTCGGCGCTTTCACCGCCGCGGCCCGGGTTCGATTCCCGATCAGGGAAGATCCCTCTAAAGCATAGATTGCTTAATTTGTCTGTGTATCTTTTTTAAAAGAAGGTCTTTAAAAAGGCACCCCTCCCAATAGATGAAAGCGGAGGAATGGGGCTTGTTCTCCTGTGCCCCAGGTTGCTTTGCCCCCATTGACCTAAGCCACCTTTGTGCGCACGCAGTCCCCCACCCAGTCAGGTGCTCTATGTTGGCGTGAAGTGCAGTACCAGCTCAACAGAAAGGTAAATTGCTGGAAAACCCTGCTGTGATGCATACATCTACTTTGGAGCACTCTTCTCCTTTGCACTCTTGAATCGCTTAAGCGCAATGTATTCTTCCAGCAAGCTGAATAACGAGATAGGTGAGAGAAGGTGTACCAGCTGTCTGTGCGCCATCAGCAGCCACTAGGTGTCCCTCTTGTGTTTTCCCGGGGATCCTGATTGTGCAGGAATTCATCGGTTCAGTAGCAAGGGGGAGAGGATGGCCTGTGCCTGGAAGTGACAGGCAGTCTGGTGGCATCATGAGGATTAAGTTCCGATTCATATTTGCTGTAGAATAAAATATGTTTTCAGCCCCCATGAGCTTTGTCACTCGGAGAGCAGTGTATGAACTTTTGCTGCACGGCTCTGGGCTCCCTGGTGGTCTAGTGGTTAGGATTCAGCGCTCTCACCGCCGCGGCCCGGGTTCGATTCCCGGTCAGGGAAAAGTCCCTCTTCTGACCTTGAAAGCTTTTCCTTCCCGTAGGTCAGGGCGTCTCAAAATGAAGTTGCTTTTCTGACTCACAATTTGCCTAGCATGACGCAGTATCGCTCAAAATATGATTTTCGCAAGGTTCCTTTAGAGCTGCTTCCCATGGTGGGAGGCAAGGCTCTTGAGCAAGTGAGATCCTGTATTCCGAGGCGCGCTTCCTTTTGTAGGCTTCTGACCCCATGGCCTGTGGCAGGTAGTCCTCCTTTGACTGGGCCGCAGGCTTTGTCTCCAAATGGCGTCCTGGACCCACTGCAACCCACCTGTTTGCTAAAACGGAAGTCTGCCTCTGGGTAAGAAAAAGCTGAGCTGCACGTACGGAAAGTGGCAGAGGCCAGAGGCGGGGAGGGTGTGGCAAGGGCTGCCTGATTTGCATAGTGACCTGTTGCATCTTGGGAATGTACAGGCTTTGGAGCTTAACAGGTACTGCAGGTGTCTGCCTGGCCTGAGAGATGCCTGTCTGGTGCTCCCCTCAGGACAAACAGGCCTTCCATTCGAGCATGGAGGGTGAGGGACATGGGTCACCCTCATATACAGGGGTGTGGGCATGGGCAGGATAGGTTGTGGGGGACCCGTCAGGGCATTGCCCGTTCGGAAGGCGAGAGGAGGCGGGGCAGGAAACTCTGCTCAATTTCTTTCCCAGAGGCCTGTGGAGAACCCTTTGCACGTTTGAGCCAGCCGGGCCTGCATCAGCAGATCCTGCTCCACTGGGAAGGGAGAGCCTGTAGGCGTAAATCAAAAAAAGGGGAGAAATCTGCAAATTCTAGCGGCAGACCCATGCTGCCCAGGAAGCAATCAGTTTCTCCTACTCCCTATAGTGGAAAAAGACATAGGAGGTGTATTTCTCTAGGCAGGGGCTCTGTGTAGATGGCACTTCATTGCTCTGGGAAGCATCCATGCTGGTGGAAGAGTAGCAGCAGACTCCACACCTGAGGCTTGAATGGGGACCGTTGGGGAGGGGCAGTGGGAGGCCGAGGAGGGCGGAGGAAAATGCTTTTCAAAAGCATCTGCACGTTCCTACAAACCTGCTGAAAACCCATACCAGGAATGGGGCTCGAGCCCATGCGGACAAACGTCCATTGGATCTTAAGTCCAACGCCTTAACCACTCGGCCACCCTGGTGAGACCCAAGGATTTACTTTCTTCAACTCCCTTTTTATGCTTGCTGCTGTAGCACCAGCTGTCCAGCAAGAGGTGATTGCAGAGTTAAAAGGCTTTTGCAGGAGGTTAAAAGTAATTGCTTATAACAAACACACTGTGTGACACCTAACTTTCTGCCACTCGGACCTTACCGTTAATTTTTATATTGGAGTTAGCTTAGTCACAATAAGGGGGTGAGCAAGGCAGGCACACTAGAGCATCTACTCCCTGGTGGTCTAGTGGCTAGGATTCGTCGCTTTCACCGCCGCGGCCCGGGTTCGATTCCCGATCAGGGAAGATCCCTCTAAAGCATAGATTGCTTAATTTGTCTGTGTATCTTTTTTAAAAGAAGGTCTTTAAAAAGGCACCCCTCCCAATAGATGAAAGCGGAGGAATGGGGCTTGTTCTCCTGTGCCCCAGGTTGCTTTGCCCCCATTGACCTAAGCCACCTTTGTGCGCACGCAGTCCCCCACCCAGTCAGGTGCTCTATGTTGGCGTGAAGTGCAGTACCAGCTCAACAGAAAGGTAAATTGCTGGAAAACCCTGCTGTGATGCATACATCTACTTTGGAGCACTCTTCTCCTTTGCACTCTTGAATCGCTTAAGCGCAATGTATTCTTCCAGCAAGCTGAATAACGAGATAGGTGAGAGAAGGTGTACCAGCTGTCTGTGCGCCATCAGCAGCCACTAGGTGTCCCTCTTGTGTTTTCCCGGGGATCCTGATTGTGCAGGAATTCATCGGTTCAGTAGCAAGGGGGAGAGGATGGCCTGTGCCTGGAAGTGACAGGCAGTCTGGTGGCATCATGAGGATTAAGTTCCGATTCATATTTGCTGTAGAATAAAATATGTTTTCAGCCCCCATGAGCTTTGTCACTCGGAGAGCAGTGTATGAACTTTTGCTGCACGGCTCTGGGCTCCCTGGTGGTCTAGTGGTTAGGATTCGGCGCTCTCACCACCGCGGCCTGGGTTCGATTCCCGGTCAGGGAAAAGTCCCTCTTCTGACCTTGAAAGCTTTTCCTTCCCGTAGGTCAGGGCTTCTCAAAATGAAGTTGCTTTTCTGACTCACAATTTGCCTAGCATGACGCAGTATCGCTCAAAATATGATTTTCGCAAGGTTCCTTTAGAGCTGCTTCCCATGGTGGGAGGCAAGGCTCTTGAGCAAGTGAGATCCTGTATTCCGAGGCGCGCTTCCTTTTGTAGGCTTCTGACCCCATGGCCTGTGGCAGGTAGTCCTCCTTTGACTGGGCCGCAGGCTTTGTCTCCAAATGGCGTCCTGGACCCACTGCAACCCACCTGTTTGCTAAAACGGAAGTCTGCCTCTGGGTAAGAAAAAGCTGAGCTGCACGTACGGAAAGCGGCAGAGGCCAGAGGCGGGGAGGGTGTGGCAAGGGCTGCCTGATTTGCATAGTGACCTGTTGCATCTTGGGAATGTACAGGCTTTGGAGCTTAACAGGTACTGCAGGTATCTGCCTGGCCTGAGAGATGCCTGTCTGGTGCTCCCCTCAGGACACACAGGCCTTCCATTCGAGCATGGAGGGTGAGGGACATGGGTCACCCTCATATACAGGGGTGTGGGCATGGGCAGGATAGGTTGTGGGGGACCCGTCAGGGCATTGCCCGTTTGGAAGCCCGTTCGGAAGGCGAGAGGAGGCAGGGCAGGAAACTCTGCTCAATTTCTTTCCCAGAGGCCTGTGGAGAACCCTTTGCACGTTTGAGCCAGCCGGGCCTGCATCAGCAGGTCCTGCTCCACTGGGAAGGGAGAGCCTGTAGGCGTAAATCAAAAAAAGGGGAGAAATCTGCAAATTCTAGTGGCAGACCCATGTTGCCCAGGAAGCAATCAGTTTCTCCTGCTCCCTATAGTGGAAAAAGACATAGGAGGTGTATTTCTCTAGGCAGGGGCTCTGTGTAGATGGCACTTCATTGCTCTGGGAAGCATCCATGCTGGTAGAAGAGTAGCAGCAGACTCCACACCTGAGGCTTGAATGGGGACCGTTGGGGAGGGGCAGTGGGAGGCCGAGGAGGGCGGAGGAAAATGCTTTTCAAAAGCATCTGCACGTTCCTACAAACCTGCTGAAAACCCATACCAGGAAGGGGGCTCGAACACATGCGGACAAACGTCCATTGGATCTTAAGTCCAACGCCTTAACCACTCGGCCACCCTGGTGAGACCCAAGGATTTACTTTCTTCAACTACCTTTTTATGCTTGCTGCTGTAGCACCAGCTGTCCAGCAAGAGGTGATTGCAGAGTTAAAAGGCTTTTGCAGGAGGTTAAAAGTAATTGCTTATAACAAACACACTGTGTGACACCTAACTTTCTCCCACTCGGACTTTACCGTTAATTTTTATATTGGAGTTAGCTTAGTCACAATAAGGGGGTGAGCAAGGCAGGCACACTAGAGCATCTACTCCCTGGTGGTCTAGTGGCTAGGATTCGGCGCTTTCACCGCCGCGGCCCGGGTTCGATTCCCGGTCAGGGAAGATCCCTCTAAAGCATAGATTGCTTAATTTGTCTGTGTATCTTTTTTAAAAGAAGGTCTTTAAAAAGGCACCCCTCCCAATAGATGAAAGCGGAGGAATGGGGCTTGTTCTCCTGTGCCCCAGGTTGCTTTGCCCCCATTGACCTAAGCCACCTTTGTGCGCACGCAGTCCCCCACCCAGTCAGGTGCTCTATGTTGGCGTGAAGTGCAGTACCAGCTCAACAGAAAGGTAAATTGCTGGAAAACCCTGCTGTGATGCATACATCTACTTTGGAGCACTCTTCTCCTTTGCACTCTTGAATCGCTTAAGCGCAATGTATTCTTCCAGCAAGCTGAATAACGAGATAGGTGAGAGAAGGTGTACCAGCTGTCTGTGCGCCATCAGCAGCCACTAGGTGTCCCTCTTGTGTTTTCCCGGGGATCCTGATTGTGCAGGAATTCATCGGTTCAGTAGCAAGGGGGAGAGGATGGCCTGTGCCTGGAAGTGACAGGCAGTCTGGTGGCATCATGAGGATTAAGTTCCGATTCATATTTGCTGTAGAATAAAATATGTTTTCAGCCCCCATGAGCTTTGTCACTCGGAGAGCAGTGTATGAACTTTTGCTGCACGGCTCTGGGCTCCCTGGTGGTCTAGTGGTTAGGATTCAGCGCTCTCACTGCCGCGGCCCGGGTTCGATTCCCGGTCAGGGAAAAGTCCCTCTTCTGACCTTGAAAGCTTTTCCTTCCCGTAGGTCAGGGCGTCTCAAAATGAAGTTGCTTTTCTGACTCACAATTTGCCTAGCATGACGCAGTATCGCTCAAAATATGATTTTCGCAAGGTTCCTTTAGAGCTGCTTCCCATGGTGGGAGGCAAGGCTCTTGAGCAAGTGAGATCCTGTATTCCGAGGCGCGCTTCCTTTTGTAGGCTTCTGACCCCATGGCCTGTGGCAGGTAGTCCTCCTTTGACTGGGCCGCAGGCTTTGTCTCCAAATGGCGTCCTGGACCCACTGCAACCCACCTGTTTGCTAAAACGGAAGTCTGCCTCTGGGTAAGAAAAAGCTGAGCTGCACGTACGGAAAGCGGCAGAGGCCAGAGGCGGGGAGGGTGTGGCAAGGGCTGCCTGATTTGCATAGTGACCTGTCGCATCTTGGGAATGTACAGGCTTTGGAGCTTAACAGGTACTGCAGGTGTCTGCCTGGCCTGAGAGATGCCTGTCTGGTGCTCCCCTCAGGACACACAGGCCTTCCATTCGAGCATGGAGGGTGAGGGACATGGGTCACCCTCATATACAGGGGTGTGGGCATGGGCAGGATAGGTTGTGGGGGACCCGTCAGGGCATTGCCCGTTCGGAAGGCGAGAGGAGGCGGGGCAGGAAACTCTGCTCAATTTCTTTCCCAGAGGCCTGTGGAGAACCCTTTGCACGTTTGAGCCAGCCGGGCCTGCATCAGCAGATCCTGCTCCACTGGGAAGGGAGAGCCTGTAGGCGTAAATCAAAAAAATGGGAGAAATCTGCAAATTCTAGCGGCAGACCCATGTTGCCCAGGAAGCAATCAGTTTCTCCTACTCCCTATAGTGGAAAAAGACATAGGAGGTGTATTTCTCTAGGCAGGGGCTCTGTGTAGATGGCACTTCATTGCTCTGGGAAGCATCCATGCTGGTGGAAGAGTAGCAGCAGACTCCACACCTGAGGCTTGAATGGGGACCGTTGGGGAGGGGCAGTGGGAGGCCGAGGAGGGCGGAGGAAAATGCTTTTCAAAAGCATCTGCACGTTCCTACAAACCTGCTGAAAACCCATACCAGGAATGGGGCTCGAGCCCATGCGGACAAACGTCCATTGGATCTTAAGTCCAACGCCTTAACCACTCGGCCACCCTGGTGAGACCCAAGGATTTACTTTCTTCAACTCCCTTTTTATGCTTGCTGCTGTAGCACCAGCTGTCCAGCAAGAGGTGATTGCAGAGTTAAAAGGCTTTTGCAGGAGGTTAAAAGTAATTGCTTATAACAAACACACTGTGTGACACCTAACTTTCTCCCACTCGGACCTTACCGTTAATTTTTATATTGGAGTTAGCTTAGTCACAATAAGGGGGTGAGCAAGGCAGGCACACTAGAGCATCTACTCCCTGGTGGTCTAGTGGCTAGGATTCGGCGCTTTCACCGCCGCGGCCCGGGTTCGATTCCCGGTCAGGGAAGATCCCTCTAAAGCATAGATTGCTTAATTTGTCTGTGTATCTTTTTTAAAAGAAGGTCTTTAAAAAGGCACCCCTCCCAATAGATGAAAGCGGAGGAATGGGGCTTGTTCTCCTGTGCCCCAGGTTGCTTTGCCCCCATTGACCTAAGCCACCTTTGTGCGCACGCAGTCCCCCACCCAGTCAGGTGCTCTATGTTGGCGTGAAGTGCAGTACCAGCTCAACAGAAAGGTAAATTGCTGGAAAACCCTGCTGTGATGCATACATCTACTTTGGAGCACTCTTCTCCTTTGCACTCTTGAATCACTTAAGCGCAATGTATTCTTCCAGCAAGCTGAATAACGAGATAGGTGAGAGAAGGTGTACCAGCTGTCTGTGCGCCATCAGCAGCCACTAGGTGTCCCTCTTGTGTTTTCCCGGGGATCCTGATTGTGCAGGAATTCATCGGTTCAGTAGCAAGGGGGAGAGGATGGCCTGTGCCTGGAAGTGACAGGCAGTCTGGTGGCATCATGAGGATTAAGTTCCGATTCATATTTGCTGTAGAATAAAATATGTTTTCAGCCCCCATGAGCTTTGTCACTCGGAGAGCAGTGTATGAACTTTTGCTGCACGGCTCTGGGCTCCCTGGTGGTCTAGTGGTTAGGATTCGGCGCTCTCACCGCCGCGGCCTGGGTTCGATTCCCGGTCAGGGAAAAGTCCCTCTTCTGACCTTGAAAGCTTTTCCTTCCCGTAGGTCAGGGCTTCTCAAAATGAAGTTGCTTTTCTGACTCACAATTTGCCTAGCATGACGCAGTATCGCTCAAAATATGATTTTCGCAAGGTTCCTTTAGAGCTGCTTCCCATGGTGGGAGGCAAGGCTCTTGAGCAAGTGAGATCCTGTATTCCGAGGCGCGCTTCCTTTTGTAGGCTTCTGACCCCATGGCCTGTGGCAGGTAGTCCTCCTTTGACTGGGCCGCAGGCTTTGTCTCCAAATGGCGTCCTGGACCCACTGCAACCCACCTGTTTGCTAAAACGGAAGTCTGCCTCTGGGTAAGAAAAAGCTGAGCTGCACGTACGGAAAGCGGCAGAGGCCAGAGGCGGGGAGGGTGTGGCAAGGGCTGCCTGATTTGCATAGTGACCTGTTGCATCTTGGGAATGTACAGGCTTTGGAGCTTAACAGGTACTGCAGGTGTCTGCCTGGCCTGAGAGATGCCTGTCTGGTGCTCCCCTCAGGACACACAGGCCTTCCATTCGAGCATGGAGGGTGAGGGACATGGGTCACCCTCATATACAGGGGTGTGGGCATGGGCAGGATAGGTTGTGGGGGACCCGTCAGGGCATTGCCCGTTCGGAAGGCGAGAGGAGGCGGGGCAGGAAACTCTGCTCAATTTCTTTCCCAGAGGCCTGTGGAGAACCCTTTGCACGTTTGAGCCAGCCGGGCCTGCATCAGCAGATCCTGCTCCACTGGGAAGGGAGAGCCTGTAGGCGTAAATCAAAAAAAGGGGAGAAATCTGCAAATTCTAGCGGCAGACCCATGTTGCCCAGGAAGCAATCAGTTTCTCCTACTCCCTATAGTGGAAAAAGACATAGGAGGTGTATTTCTCTAGGCAGGGGCTCTGTGTAGATGGCACTTCATTGCTCTGGGAAGCATCCATGCTGGTGGAAGAGTAGCAGCAGACTCCACACCTGAGGCTTGAATGGGGACCGTTGGGGAGGGGCAGTGGGAGGCCGAGGAGGGCGGAGGAAAATGCTTTTCAAAAGCATCTGCACGTTCCTACAAACCTGCTGAAAACCCATACCAGGAATGGGGCTCGAGCCCATGCGGACAAACGTCCATTGGATCTTAAGTCCAACGCCTTAACCACTCGGCCACCCTGGTGAGACCCAAGGATTTACTTTCTTCAACTCCCTTTTTATGCTTGCTGCTGTAGCACCAGCTGTCCAGCAAGAGGTGATTGCAGAGTTAAAAGGCTTTTGCAGGAGGTTAAAAGTAATTGCTTATAACAAACACACTGTGTGACACCTAACTTTCTCCCACTCGGACCTTACCGTTAATTTTTATATTGGAGTTAGCTTAGTCACAATAAGGGGGTGAGCAAGGCAGGCACACTAGAGCATCTACTCCCTGGTGGTCTAGTGGCTAGGATTCGGCGCTTTCACCGCCGCGGCCCGGGTTCGATTCCCGGTCAGGGAAGATCCCTCTAAAGCATAGATTGCTTAATTTGTCTGTGTATCTTTTTTAAAAGAAGGTCTTTAAAAAGGCACCCCTCCCAATAGATGAAAGCGGAGGAATGGGGCTTGTTCTCCTGTGCCCCAGGTTGCTTTGCCCCCATTGACCTAAGCCACCTTTGTGCGCACGCAGTCCCCCACCCAGTCAGGTGCTCTATGTTGGCGTGAAGTGCAGTACCAGCTCAACAGAAAGGTAAATTGCTGGAAAACCCTGCTGTGATGCATACATCTACTTTGGAGCACTCTTCTCCTTTGCACTCTTGAATCGCTTAAGCGCAATGTATTCTTCCAGCAAGCTGAATAACGAGATAGGTGAGAGAAGGTGTACCAGCTGTCTGTGCGCCATCAGCAGCCACTAGGTGTCCCTCTTGTGTTTTCCCGGGGATCCTGATTGTGCAGGAATTCATCGGTTCAGTAGCAAGGGGGAGAGGATGGCCTGTGCCTGGAAGTGACAGGCAGTCTGGTGGCATCATGAGGATTAAGTTCCGATTCATATTTGCTGTAGAATAAAATATGTTTTCAGCCCCCATGAGCTTTGTCACTCGGAGAGCAGTGTATGAACTTTTGCTGCACGGCTCTGGGCTCCCTGGTGGTCTAGTGGTTAGGATTCGGCGCTCTCACCGCCGCGGCCTGGGTTCGATTCCCGGTCAGGGAAAAGTCCCTCTTCTGACCTTGAAAGCTTTTCCTTCCCGTAGGTCAGGGCTTCTCAAAATGAAGTTGCTTTTCTGACTCACAATTTGCCTAGCATGACGCAGTATCGCTCAAAATATGATTTTCGCAAGGTTCCTTTAGAGCTGCTTCCCATGGTGGGAGGCAAGGCTCTTGAGCAAGTGAGATCCTGTATTCCGAGGCGCGCTTCCTTTTGTAGGCTTCTGACCCCATGGCCTGTGGCAGGTAGTCCTCCTTTGACTGGGCCGCAGGCTTTGTCTCCAAATGGCGTCCTGGACCCACTGCAACCCACCTGTTTGCTAAAACGGAAGTCTGCCTCTGGGTAAGAAAAAGCTGAGCTGCACGTACGGAAAGCGGCAGAGGCCAGAGGCGGGGAGGGTGTGGCAAGGGCTGCCTGATTTGCATAGTGACCTGTTGCATCTTGGGAATGTACAGGCTTTGGAGCTTAACAGGTACTGCAGGTGTCTGCCTGGCCTGAGAGATGCCTGTCTGGTGCTCCCCTCAGGACACACAGGCCTTCCATTCGAGCATGAAGGGTGAGGGACATGGGTCACCCTCATATACAGGGGTGTGGGCATGGGCAGGATAGGTTGTGGGGGACCCGTCAGGGCATTGCCCGTTCGGAAGGCGAGAGGAGGCGGGGCAGGAAACTCTGCTCAATTTCTTTCCCAGAGGCCTGTGGAGAACCCTTTGCACGTTTGAGCCAGCCGGGCCTGCATCAGCAGATCCTGCTCCACTGGGAAGGGAGAGCCTGTAGGCGTAAATCAAAAAAAGGGGAGAAATCTGCAAATTCTAGCGGCAGACCCATGTTGCCCAGGAAGCAATCAGTTTCTCCTACTCCCTATAGTGGAAAAAGACATAGGAGGTGTATTTCTCTAGGCAGGGGCTCTGTGTAGATGGCACTTCATTGCTCTGGGAAGCATCCATGCTGGTGGAAGAGTAGCAGCAGACTCCACACCTGAGGCTTGAATGGGGACCGTTGGGGAGGGGCAGTGGGAGGCCGAGGAGGGCGGAGGAAAATGCTTTTCAAAAGCATCTGCACGTTCCTACAAACCTGCTGAAAACCCATACCAGGAATGGGGCTCGAGCCCATGCGGACAAACGTCCATTGGATCTTAAGTCCAACGCCTTAACCACTCGGCCACCCTGGTGAGACCCAAGGATTTACTTTCTTCAACTCCCTTTTTATGCTTGCTGCTGTAGCACCAGCTGTCCAGCAAGAGGTGATTGCAGAGTTAAAAGGCTTTTGCAGGAGGTTAAAAGTAATTGCTTATAACAAACACACTGTGTGACACCTAACTTTCTCCCACTCGGACCTTACCGTTAATTTTTATATTGGAGTTAGCTTAGTCACAATAAGGGGGTGAGCAAGGCAGGCACACTAGAGCATCTACTCCCTGGTGGTCTAGTGGCTAGGATTCGGCGCTTTCACCGCCGCGGCCCGGGTTCGATTCCCGGTCAGGGAAGATCCCTCTAAAGCATAGATTGCTTAATTTGTCTGTGTATCTTTTTTAAAAGAAGGTCTTTAAAAAGGCACCCCTCCCAATAGATGAAAGCGGAGGAATGGGGCTTGTTCTCCTGTGCCCCAGGTTGCTTTGCCCCCATTGACCTAAGCCACCTTTGTGCGCACGCAGTCCCCCACCCAGTCAGGTGCTCTATGTTGGCGTGAAGTGCAGTACCAGCTCAACAGAAAGGTAAATTGCTGGAAAACCCTGCTGTGATGCATACATCTACTTTGGAGCACTCTTCTCCTTTGCACTCTTGAATCGCTTAAGCGCAATGTATTCTTCCAGCAAGCTGAATAACGAGATAGGTGAGAGAAGGTGTACCAGCTGTCTGTGCGCCATCAGCAGCCACTAGGTGTCCCTCTTGTGTTTTCCCGGGGATCCTGATTGTGCAGGAATTCATCGGTTCAGTAGCAAGGGGGAGAGGATGGCCTGTGCCTGGAAGTGACAGGCAGTCTGGTGGCATCATGAGGATTAAGTTCCGATTCATATTTGCTGTAGAATAAAATATGTTTTCAGCCCCCATGAGCTTTGTCACTCGGAGAGCAGTGTATGAACTTTTGCTGCACGGCTCTGGGCTCCCTGGTGGTCTAGTGGTTAGGATTCGGCGCTCTCACCGCCGCGGCCTGGGTTCGATTCCCGGTCAGGGAAAAGTCCCTCTTCTGACCTTGAAAGCTTTTCCTTCCCGTAGGTCAGGGCTTCTCAAAATGAAGTTGCTTTTCTGACTCACAATTTGCCTAGCATGACGCAGTATCGCTCAAAATATGATTTTCGCAAGGTTCCTTTAGAGCTGCTTCCCATGGTGGGAGGCAAGGCTCTTGAGCAAGTGAGATCCTGTATTCCGAGGCGCGCTTCCTTTTGTAGGCTTCTGACCCCATGGCCTGTGGCAGGTAGTCCTCCTTTGACTGGGCCGCAGGCTTTGTCTCCAAATGGCGTCCTGGACCCACTGCAACCCACCTGTTTGCTAAAACGGAAGTCTGCCTCTGGGTAAGAAAAAGCTGAGCTGCACGTACGGAAAGCGGCAGAGGCCAGAGGCGGGGAGGGTGTGGCAAGGGCTGCCTGATTTGCATAGTGACCTGTTGCATCTTGGGAATGTACAGGCTTTGGAGCTTAACAGGTACTGCAGGTGTCTGCCTGGCCTGAGAGATGCCTGTCTGGTGCTCCCCTCAGGACACACAGGCCTTCCATTCGAGCATGAAGGGTGAGGGACATGGGTCACCCTCATATACAGGGGTGTGGGCATGGGCAGGATAGGTTGTGGGGGACCCGTCAGGGCATTGCCCGTTCGGAAGGCGAGAGGAGGCGGGGCAGGAAACTCTGCTCAATTTCTTTCCCAGAGGCCTGTGGAGAACCCTTTGCACGTTTGAGCCAGCCGGGCCTGCATCAGCAGATCCTGCTCCACTGGGAAGGGAGAGCCTGTAGGCGTAAATCAAAAAAAGGGGAGAAATCTGCAAATTCTAGCGGCAGACCCATGTTGCCCAGGAAGCAATCAGTTTCTCCTACTCCCTATAGTGGAAAAAGACATAGGAGGTGTATTTCTCTAGGCAGGGGCTCTGTGTAGATGGCACTTCATTGCTCTGGGAAGCATCCATGCTGGTGGAAGAGTAGCAGCAGACTCCACACCTGAGGCTTGAATGGGGACCGTTGGGGAGGGGCAGTGGGAGGCCGAGGAGGGCGGAGGAAAATGCTTTTCAAAAGCATCTGCACGTTCCTACAAACCTGCTGAAAACCCATACCAGGAATGGGGCTCGAGCCCATGCGGACAAACGTCCATTGGATCTTAAGTCCAACGCCTTAACCACTCGGCCACCCTGGTGAGACCCAAGGATTTACTTTCTTCAACTCCCTTTTTATGCTTGCTGCTGTAGCACCAGCTGTCCAGCAAGAGGTGATTGCAGAGTTAAAAGGCTTTTGCAGGAGGTTAAAAGTAATTGCTTATAACAAACACACTGTGTGACACCTAACTTTCTCCCACTCGGACCTTACCGTTAATTTTTATATTGGAGTTAGCTTAGTCACAATAAGGGGGTGAGCAAGGCAGGCACACTAGAGCATCTACTCCCTGGTGGTCTAGTGGCTAGGATTCGGCGCTTTCACCGCCGCGGCCCGGGTTCGATTCCCGGTCAGGGAAGATCCCTCTAAAGCATAGATTGCTTAATTTGTCTGTGTATCTTTTTTAAAAGAAGGTCTTTAAAAAGGCACCCCTCCCAATAGATGAAAGCGGAGGAATGGGGCTTGTTCTCCTGTGCCCCAGGTTGCTTTGCCCCCATTGACCTAAGCCACCTTTGTGCGCACGCAGTCCCCCACCCAGTCAGGTGCTCTATGTTGGCGTGAAGTGCAGTACCAGCTCAACAGAAAGGTAAATTGCTGGAAAACCCTGCTGTGATGCATACATCTACTTTGGAGCACTCTTCTCCTTTGCACTCTTGAATCGCTTAAGCGCAATGTATTCTTCCAGCAAGCTGAATAACGAGATAGGTGAGAGAAGGTGTACCAGCTGTCTGTGCGCCATCAGCAGCCACTAGGTGTCCCTCTTGTGTTTTCCCGGGGATCCTGATTGTGCAGGAATTCATCGGTTCAGTAGCAAGGGGGAGAGGATGGCCTGTGCCTGGAAGTGACAGGCAGTCTGGTGGCATCATGAGGATTAAGTTCCGATTCATATTTGCTGTAGAATAAAATATGTTTTCAGCCCCCATGAGCTTTGTCACTCGGAGAGCAGTGTATGAACTTTTGCTGCACGGCTCTGGGCTCCCTGGTGGTCTAGTGGTTAGGATTCGGCGCTCTCACCGCCGCGGCCTGGGTTCGATTCCCGGTCAGGGAAAAGTCCCTCTTCTGACCTTGAAAGCTTTTCCTTCCCGTAGGTCAGGGCTTCTCAAAATGAAGTTGCTTTTCTGACTCACAATTTGCCTAGCATGACGCAGTATCGCTCAAAATATGATTTTCGCAAGGTTCCTTTAGAGCTGCTTCCCATGGTGGGAGGCAAGGCTCTTGAGCAAGTGAGATCCTGTATTCCGAGGCGCGCTTCCTTTTGTAGGCTTCTGACCCCATGGCCTGTGGCAGGTAGTCCTCCTTTGACTGGGCCGCAGGCTTTGTCTCCAAATGGCGTCCTGGACCCACTGCAACCCACCTGTTTGCTAAAACGGAAGTCTGCCTCTGGGTAAGAAAAAGCTGAGCTGCACGTACGGAAAGCGGCAGAGGCCAGAGGCGGGGAGGGTGTGGCAAGGGCTGCCTGATTTGCATAGTGACCTGTTGCATCTTGGGAATGTACAGGCTTTGGAGCTTAACAGGTACTGCAGGTGTCTGCCTGGCCTGAGAGATGCCTGTCTGGTGCTCCCCTCAGGACACACAGGCCTTCCATTCGAGCATGGAGGGTGAGGGACATGGGTCACCCTCATATACAGGGGTGTGGGCATGGGCAGGATAGGTTGTGGGGGACCCGTCAGGGCATTGCCCGTTCGGAAGGCGAGAGGAGGCGGGGCAGGAAACTCTGCTCAATTTCTTTCCCAGAGGCCTGTGGAGAACCCTTTGCACGTTTGAGCCAGCCGGGCCTGCATCAGCAGATCCTGCTCCACTGGGAAGGGAGAGCCTGTAGGCGTAAATCAAAAAAAGGGGAGAAATCTGCAAATTCTAGCGGCAGACCCATGTTGCCCAGGAAGCAATCAGTTTCTCCTACTCCCTATAGTGGAAAAAGACATAGGAGGTGTATTTCTCTAGGCAGGGGCTCTGTGTAGATGGCACTTCATTGCTCTGGGAAGCATCCATGCTGGTGGAAGAGTAGCAGCAGACTCCACACCTGAGGCTTGAATGGGGACCGTTGGGGAGGGGCAGTGGGAGGCCGAGGAGGGCGGAGGAAAATGCTTTTCAAAAGCATCTGCACGTTCCTACAAACCTGCTGAAAACCCATACCAGGAATGGGGCTCGAGCCCATGCGGACAAACGTCCATTGGATCTTAAGTCCAACGCCTTAACCACTCGGCCACCCTGGTGAGACCCAAGGATTTACTTTCTTCAACTCCCTTTTTATGCTTGCTGCTGTAGCACCAGCTGTCCAGCAAGAGGTGATTGCAGAGTTAAAAGGCTTTTGCAGGAGGTTAAAAGTAATTGCTTATAACAAACACACTGTGTGACACCTAACTTTCTCCCACTCGGACCTTACCGTTAATTTTTATATTGGAGTTAGCTTAGTCACAATAAGGGGGTGAGCAAGGCAGGCACACTAGAGCATCTACTCCCTGGTGGTCTAGTGGCTAGGATTTGGCGCTTTCACCGCCGCGGCCCGGGTTCGATTCCCGGTCAGGGAAGATCCCTCTAAAGCATAGATTGCTTAATTTGTCTGTGTATCTTTTTTAAAAGAAGGTCTTTAAAAAGGCACCCCTCCCAATAGATGAAAGCGGAGGAATGGGGCTTGTTCTCCTGTGCCCCAGGTTGCTTTGCCCCCATTGACCTAAGCCACCTTTGTGCGCACGCAGTCCCCCACCCAGTCAGGTGCTCTATGTTGGCGTGAAGTGCAGTACCAGCTCAACAGAAAGGTAAATTGCTGGAAAACCCTGCTGTGATGCATACATCTACTTTGGAGCACTCTTCTCCTTTGCACTCTTGAATCGCTTAAGCGCAATGTATTCTTCCAGCAAGCTGAATAACGAGATAGGTGAGAGAAGGTGTACCAGCTGTCTGTGCGCCATCAGCAGCCACTAGGTGTCCCTCTTGTGTTTTCCCGGGGATCCTGATTGTGCAGGAATTCATCGGTTCAGTAGCAAGGGGGAGAGGATGGCCTGTGCCTGGAAGTGACAGGCAGTCTGGTGGCATCATGAGGATTAAGTTCCGATTCATATTTGCTGTAGAATAAAATATGTTTTCAGCCCCCATGAGCTTTGTCACTCGGAGAGCAGTGTATGAACTTTTGCTGCACGGCTCTGGGCTCCCTGGTGGTCTAGTGGTTAGGATTCGGCGCTCTCACCGCCGCGGCCTGGGTTCGATTCCCGGTCAGGGAAAAGTCCCTCTTCTGACCTTGAAAGCTTTTCCTTCCCGTAGGTCAGGGCTTCTCAAAATGAAGTTGCTTTTCTGACTCACAATTTGCCTAGCATGACGCAGTATCGCTCAAAATATGATTTTCGCAAGGTTCCTTTAGAGCTGCTTCCCATGGTGGGAGGCAAGGCTCTTGAGCAAGTGAGATCCTGTATTCCGAGGCGCGCTTCCTTTTGTAGGCTTCTGACCCCATGGCCTGTGGCAGGTAGTCCTCCTTTGACTGGGCCGCAGGCTTTGTCTCCAAATGGCGTCCTGGACCCACTGCAACCCACCTGTTTGCTAAAACGGAAGTCTGCCTCTGGGTAAGAAAAAGCTGAGCTGCACGTACGGAAAGCGGCAGAGGCCAGAGGCGGGGAGGGTGTGGCAAGGGCTGCCTGATTTGCATAGTGACCTGTTGCATCTTGGGAATGTACAGGCTTTGGAGCTTAACAGGTACTGCAGGTGTCTGCCTGGCCTGAGAGATGCCTGTCTGGTGCTCCCCTCAGGACACACAGGCCTTCCATTCGAGCATGGAGGGTGAGGGACATGGGTCACCCTCATATACAGGGGTGTGGGCATGGGCAGGATAGGTTGTGGGGGACCCGTCAGGGCATTGCCCGTTCGGAAGGCGAGAGGAGGCGGGGCAGGAAACTCTGCTCAATTTCTTTCCCAGAGGCCTGTGGAGAACCCTTTGCACGTTTGAGCCAGCCGGGCCTGCATCAGCAGATCCTGCTCCACTGGGAAGGGAGAGCCTGTAGGCGTAAATCAAAAAAAGGGGAGAAATCTGCAAATTCTAGCGGCAGACCCATGTTGCCCAGGAAGCAATCAGTTTCTCCTACTCCCTATAGTGGAAAAAGACATAGGAGGTGTATTTCTCTAGGCAGGGGCTCTGTGTAGATGGCACTTCATTGCTCTGGGAAGCATCCATGCTGGTGGAAGAGTAGCAGCAGACTCCACACCTGAGGCTTGAATGGGGACCGTTGGGGAGGGGCAGTGGGAGGCCGAGGAGGGCGGAGGAAAATGCTTTTCAAAAGCATCTGCACGTTCCTACAAACCTGCTGAAAACCCATACCAGGAATGGGGCTCGAGCCCATGCGGACAAACGTCCATTGGATCTTAAGTCCAACGCCTTAACCACTCGGCCACCCTGGTGAGACCCAAGGATTTACTTTCTTCAACTCCCTTTTTATGCTTGCTGCTGTAGCACCAGCTGTCCAGCAAGAGGTGATTGCAGAGTTAAAAGGCTTTTGCAGGAGGTTAAAAGTAATTGCTTATAACAAACACACTGTGTGACACCTAACTTTCTCCCACTCGGACCTTACCGTTAATTTTTATATTGGAGTTAGCTTAGTCACAATAAGGGGGTGAGCAAGGCAGGCACACTAGAGCATCTACTCCCTGGTGGTCTAGTGGCTAGGATTCGGCGCTTTCACCGCCGCGGCCCGGGTTCGATTCCCGGTCAGGGAAGATCCCTCTAAAGCATAGATTGCTTAATTTGTCTGTGTATCTTTTTTAAAAGAAGGTCTTTAAAAAGGCACCCCTCCCAATAGATGAAAGCGGAGGAATGGGGCTTGTTCTCCTGTGCCCCAGGTTGCTTTGCCCCCATTGACCTAAGCCACCTTTGTGCGCACGCAGTCCCCCACCCAGTCAGGTGCTCTATGTTGGCGTGAAGTGCAGTACCAGCTCAACAGAAAGGTAAATTGCTGGAAAACCCTGCTGTGATGCATACATCTACTTTGGAGCACTCTTCTCCTTTGCACTCTTGAATCGCTTAAGCGCAATGTATTCTTCCAGCAAGCTGAATAACGAGATAGGTGAGAGAAGGTGTACCAGCTGTCTGTGCGCCATCAGCAGCCACTAGGTGTCCCTCTTGTGTTTTCCCGGGGATCCTGATTGTGCAGGAATTCATCGGTTCAGTAGCAAGGGGGAGAGGATGGCCCGTGCCTGGAAGTGACAGGCAGTCTGGTGGCATCATGAGGATTAAGTTCCGATTCATATTTGCTGTAGAATAAAATATGTTTTCAGCCCCCATGAGCTTTGTCACTCGGAGAGCAGTGTATGAACTTTTGCTGCACGCCTCTGGGCTCCCTGGTGGTCTAGTGGTTAGGATTCGGCGCTCTCACCGCCGCGGCCTGGGTTCGATTCCCGGTCAGGGAAAAGTCCCTCTTCTGACCTTGAAAGCTTTTCCTTCCCGTAGGTCAGGGCTTCTCAAAATGAAGTTGCTTTTCTGACTCACAATTTGCCTAGCATGACGCAGTATCGCTCAAAATATGATTTTCGCAAGGTTCCTTTAGAGCTGCTTCCCATGGTGGGAGGCAAGGCTCTTGAGCAAGTGAGATCCTGTATTCCGAGGCGCGCTTCCTTTTGTAGGCTTCTGACCCCATGGCCTGTGGCAGGTAGTCCTCCTTTGACTGGGCCGCAGGCTTTGTCTCCAAATGGCGTCCTGGACCCACTGCAACCCACCTGTTTGCTAAAACGGAAGTCTGCCTCTGGGTAAGAAAAAGCTGAGCTGCACGTACGGAAAGCGGCAGAGGCCAGAGGCGGGGAGGGTGTGGCAAGGGCTGCCTGATTTGCATAGTGACCTGTTGCATCTTGGGAATGTACAGGCTTTGGAGCTTAACAGGTACTGCAGGTGTCTGCCTGGCCTGAGAGATGCCTGTCTGGTGCTCCCCTCAGGACACACAGGCCTTCCATTCGAGCATGGAGGGTGAGGGACATGGGTCACCCTCATATACAGGGGTGTGGGCATGGGCAGGATAGGTTGTGGGGGACCCGTCAGGGCATTGCCCGTTCGGAAGGCGAGAGGAGGCGGGGCAGGAAACTCTGCTCAATTTCTTTCCCAGAGGCCTGTGGAGAACCCTTTGCACGTTTGAGCCAGCCGGGCCTGCATCAGCAGATCCTGCTCCACTGGGAAGGGAGAGCCTGTAGGCGTAAATCAAAAAAAGGGGAGAAATCTGCAAATTCTAGCGGCAGACCCATGTTGCCCAGGAAGCAATCAGTTTCTCCTACTCCCTATAGTGGAAAAAGACATAGGAGGTGTATTTCTCTAGGCAGGGGCTCTGTGTAGATGGCACTTCATTGCTCTGGGAAGCATCCATGCTGGTGGAAGAGTAGCAGCAGACTCCACACCTGAGGCTTGAATGGGGACCGTTGGGGAGGGGCAGTGGGAGGCCGAGGAGGGCGGAGGAAAATGCTTTTCAAAAGCATCTGCACGTTCCTACAAACCTGCTGAAAACCCATACCAGGAATGGGGCTCGAGCCCATGCGGACAAACGTCCATTGGATCTTAAGTCCAACGCCTTAACCACTCGGCCACCCTGGTGAGACCCAAGGATTTACTTTCTTCAACTCCCTTTTTATGCTTGCTGCTGTAGCACCAGCTGTCCAGCAAGAGGTGATTGCAGAGTTAAAAGGCTTTTGCAGGAGGTTAAAAGTAATTGCTTATAACAAACACACTGTGTGACACCTAACTTTCTCCCACTCGGACCTTACCGTTAATTTTTATATTGGAGTTAGCTTAGTCACAATAAGGGGGTGAGCAAGGCAGGCACACTAGAGCATCTACTCCCTGGTGGTCTAGTGGCTAGGATTCGGCGCTTTCACCGCCGCGGCCCGGGTTCGATTCCCGGTCAGGGAAAAGTCCCTCTTCTGACCTTGAAAGCTTTTCCTTCCCGTAGGTCAGGGCTTCTCAAAATGAAGTTGCTTTTCTGACTCACAATTTGCCTAGCATGACGCAGTATCGCTCAAAATATGATTTTCGCAAGGTTCCTTTAGAGCTGCTTCCCATGGTGGGAGGCAAGGCTCTTGAGCAAGTGAGATCCTGTATTCCGAGGCGCGCTTCCTTTTGTAGGCTTCTGACCCCATGGCCTGTGGCAGGTAGTCCTCCTTTGACTGGGCCGCAGGCTTTGTCTCCAAATGGCGTCCTGGACCCACTGCAACCCACCTGTTTGCTAAAACGGAAGTCTGCCTCTGGGTAAGAAAAAGCTGAGCTGCACGTACGGAAAGCGGCAGAGGCCAGAGGCGGGGAGGGTGTGGCAAGGGCTGCCTGATTTGCATAGTGACCTGTTGCATCTTGGGAATGTACAGGCTTTGGAGCTTAACAGGTACTGCAGGTGTCTGCCTGGCCTGAGAGATGCCTGTCTGGTGCTCCCCTCAGGACACACAGGCCTTCCATTCGAGCATGAAGGGTGAGGGACATGGGTCACCCTCATATACAGGGGTGTGGGCATGGGCAGGATAGGTTGTGGGGGACCCGTCAGGGCATTGCCCGTTTGGAAGCCCGTTCGGAAGGCGAGAGGAGGCGGGGCAGGAAACTCTGCTCAATTTCTTTCCCAGAGGCCTGTGGAGTACCCTTTGCACGTTTGAGCCAGCCGGGCCTGCATCAGCAGATCCTGCTCCACTGGGAAGGGAGAGCCTGTAGGCGTAAATCAAAAAAAGGGGAGAAATCTGCAAATTCTAGCGGCAGACCCATGTTGCCCAGGAAGCAATCCCTTTCTCCTACTCCCTATAGTGGAAAAAGACATAGGAGGTGTATTTCTCTAGGCAGGGGCTCTGTGTAGATGGCACTTCATTGCTCTGGGAAGCATCCATGCTGGTGGAAGAGTAGCAGCAGACTCCACACCTGAGGCTTGAATGGGGACCGTTGGGGAGGGGCAGTGGGAGGCCGAGGAGGGCGGAGGAAAATGCTTTTCAAAAGCATCTGCACGTTCCTACAAACCTGCTGAAAACCCATACCAGGAATGGGGCTCGAGCCCATGCGGACAAACGTCCATTGGATCTTAAGTCCAACGCCTTAACCACTCGGCCACCCTGGTGAGACCCAAGGATTTACTTTCTTCAACTCCCTTTTTATGCTTGCTGCTGTAGCACCAGCTGTCCAGCAAGAGGTGATTGCAGAGTTAAAAGGCTTTTGCAGGAGGTTAAAAGTAATTGCTTATAACAAACACACTGTGTGACACCTAACTTTCTCCCACTCGGACCTTACCGTTAATTTTTATATTGGAGTTAGCTTAGTCACAATAAGGGGGTGAGCAAGGCAGGCACACTAGAGCATCTACTCCCTGGTGGTCTAGTGGCTAGGATTCGGCGCTTTCACCGCCGCGGCCCGGGTTCGATTCCCGGTCAGGGAAAAGTCCCTCTTCTGACCTTGAAAGCTTTTCCTTCCCGTAGGTCAGGGCTTCTCAAAATGAAGTTGCTTTTCTGACTCACAATTTGCCTAGCATGACGCAGTATCGCTCAAAATATGATTTTCGCAAGGTTCCTTTAGAGCTGCTTCCCATGGTGGGAGGCAAGGCTCTTGAGCAAGTGAGATCCTGTATTCCGAGGCGCGCTTCCTTTTGTAGGCTTCTGACCCCATGGCCTGTGGCAGGTAGTCCTCCTTTGACTGGGCCGCAGGCTTTGTCTCCAAATGGCGTCCTGGACCCACTGCAACCCACCTGTTTGCTAAAACGGAAGTCTGCCTCTGGGTAAGAAAAAGCTGAGCTGCACGTACGGAAAGCGGCAGAGGCCAGAGGCGGGGAGGGTGTGGCAAGGGCTGCCTGATTTGCATAGTGACCTGTTGCATCTTGGGAATGTACAGGCTTTGGAGCTTAACAGGTACTGCAGGTGTCTGCCTGGCCTGAGAGATGCCTGTCTGGTGCTCCCCTCAGGACACACAGGCCTTCCATTCGAGCATGAAGGGTGAGGGACATGGGTCACCCTCATATACAGGGGTGTGGGCATGGGCAGGATAGGTTGTGGGGGACCCGTCAGGGCATTGCCCGTTTGGAAGCCCGTTTGGAAGGTGAGAGGAGGCGGGGCAGGAAACTCTGCTCAATTTCTTTCCCAGAGGCCTGTGGAGAACCCTTTGCACGTTTGAGCCAGCCGGGCCTGCATCAGCAGATCCTGCTCCACTGGGAAGGGAGAGCCTGTAGGCGTAAATCAAAAAAAGGGGAGAAATCTGCAAATTCTAGCGGCAGACCCATGTTGCCCAGGAAGCAATCAGTTTCTCCTACTCCCTATAGTGGAAAAAGACATAGGAGGTGTATTTCTCTAGGCAGGGGCTCTGTGTAGATGGCACTTCATTGCTCTGGGAAGCATCCATGCTGGTGGAAGAGTAGCAGCAGACTCCACACCTGAGGCTTGAATGGGGACCGTTGGGGAGGGGCAGTGGGAGGCCGAGGAGGGCGGAGGAAAATGCTTTTCAAAAGCATCTGCACGTTCCTACAAACCTGCTGAAAACCCATACCAGGAATGGGGCTCGAGCCCATGCGGACAAACGTCCATTGGATCTTAAGTCCAACGCCTTAACCACTCGGCCACCCTGGTGAGACCCAAGGATTTACTTTCTTCAACTCCCTTTTTATGCTTGCTGCTGTAGCACCAGCTGTCCAGCAAGAGGTGATTGCAGAGTTAAAAGGCTTTTGCAGGAGGTTAAAAGTAATTGCTTATAACAAACACACTGTGTGACACCTAACTTTCTCCCACTCGGACCTTACCGTTAATTTTTATATTGGAGTTAGCTTAGTCACAATAAGGGGGTGAGCAAGGCAGGCACACTAGAGCATCTACTCCCTGGTGGTCTAGTGGCTAGGATTCGGCGCTTTCACCGCCGCGGCCCGGGTTCGATTCCCGGTCAGGGAAGATCCCTCTAAAGCATAGATTGCTTAATTTGTCTGTGTATCTTTTTTAAAAGAAGGTCTTTAAAAAGGCACCCCTCCCAATAGATGAAAGCGGAGGAATGGGGCTTGTTCTCCTGTGCCCCAGGTTGCTTTGCCCCCATTGACCTAAGCCACCTTTGTGCGCACGCAGTCCCCCACCCAGTCAGGTGCTCTATGTTGGCGTGAAGTGCAGTACCAGCTCAACAGAAAGGTAAATTGCTGGAAAACCCTGCTGTGATGCATACATCTACTTTGGAGCACTCTTCTCCTTTGCACTCTTGAATCGCTTAAGCGCAATGTATTCTTCCAGCAAGCTGAATAACGAGATAGGTGAGAGAAGGTGTACCAGCTGTCTGTGCGCCATCAGCAGCCACTAGGTGTCCCTCTTGTGTTTTCCCGGGGATCCTGATTGTGCAGGAATTCATCGGTTCAGTAGCAAGGGGGAGAGGATGGCCTGTGCCTGGAAGTGACAGGCAGTCTGGTGGCATCATGAGGATTAAGTTCCGATTCATATTTGCTGTAGAATAAAATATGTTTTCAGCCCCCATGAGCTTTGTCACTCGGAGAGCAGTGTATGAACTTTTGCTGCACAGCTCTGGGCTCCCTGGTGGTCTAGTGGTTAGGATTCGGCGCTCTCACCGCCGCGGCCTGGGTTCGATTCCCGGTCAGGGAAAAGTCCCTCTTCTGACCTTGAAAGCTTTTCCTTCCCGTAGGTCAGGGCTTCTCAAAATGAAGTTGCTTTTCTGACTCACAATTTGCCTAGCATGACGCAGTATCGCTCAAAATATGATTTTCGCAAGGTTCCTTTAGAGCTGCTTCCCATGGTGGGAGGCAAGGCTCTTGAGCAAGTGAGATCCTGTATTCCGAGGCGCGCTTCCTTTTGTAGGCTTCTGACCCCATGGCCTGTGGCAGGTAGTCCTCCTTTGACTGGGCCGCAGGCTTTGTCTCCAAATGGCGTCCTGGACCCACTGCAACCCACCTGTTTGCTAAAACGGAAGTCTGCCTCTGGGTAAGAAAAAGCTGAGCTGCACGTACGGAAAGCGGCAGAGGCCAGAGGCGGGGAGGGTGTGGCAAGGGCTGCCTGATTTGCATAGTGACCTGTTGCATCTTGGGAATGTACAGGCTTTGGAGCTTAACAGGTACTGCAGGTGTCTGCCTGGCCTGAGAGATGCCTGTCTGGTGCTCCCCTCAGGACACACAGGCCTTCCATTCGAGCATGAAGGGTGAGGGACATGGGTCACCCTCATATACAGGGGTGTGGGCATGGGCAGGATAGGTTGTGGGGGACCCGTCAGGGCATTGCCCGTTTGGAAGCCCGTTCGGAAGGCGAGAGGAGGCGGGGCAGGAAACTCTGCTCAATTTCTTTCCCAGAGGCCTGTGGAGTACCCTTTGCACGTTTGAGCCAGCCGGGCCTGCATCAGCAGATCCTGCTCCACTGGGAAGGGAGAGCCTGTAGGCGTAAATCAAAAAAAGGGGAGAAATCTGCAAATTCTAGCGGCAGACCCATGTTGCCCAGGAAGCAATCCCTTTCTCCTACTCCCTATAGTGGAAAAAGACATAGGAGGTGTATTTCTCTAGGCAGGGGCTCTGTGTAGATGGCACTTCATTGCTCTGGGAAGCATCCATGCTGGTGGAAGAGTAGCAGCAGACTCCACACCTGAGGCTTGAATGGGGACCGTTGGGGAGGGGCAGTGGGAGGCCGAGGAGGGCGGAGGAAAATGCTTTTCAAAAGCATCTGCACGTTCCTACAAACCTGCTGAAAACCCATACCAGGAATGGGGCTCGAGCCCATGCGGACAAACGTCCATTGGATCTTAAGTCCAACGCCTTAACCACTCGGCCACCCTGGTGAGACCCAAGGATTTACTTTCTTCAACTCCCTTTTTATGCTTGCTGCTGTAGCACCAGCTGTCCAGCAAGAGGTGATTGCAGAGTTAAAAGGCTTTTGCAGGAGGTTAAAAGTAATTGCTTATAACAAACACACTGTGTGACACCTAACTTTCTCCCACTCGGACCTTACCGTTAATTTTTATATTGGAGTTAGCTTAGTCACAATAAGGGGGTGAGCAAGGCAGGCACACTAGAGCATCTACTCCCTGGTGGTCTAGTGGCTAGGATTCGGCGCTTTCACCGCCGCGGCCCGGGTTCGATTCCCGGTCAGGGAAAAGTCCCTCTTCTGACCTTGAAAGCTTTTCCTTCCCGTAGGTCAGGGCTTCTCAAAATGAAGTTGCTTTTCTGACTCACAATTTGCCTAGCATGACGCAGTATCGCTCAAAATATGATTTTCGCAAGGTTCCTTTAGAGCTGCTTCCCATGGTGGGAGGCAAGGCTCTTGAGCAAGTGAGATCCTGTATTCCGAGGCGCGCTTCCTTTTGTAGGCTTCTGACCCCATGGCCTGTGGCAGGTAGTCCTCCTTTGACTGGGCCGCAGGCTTTGTCTCCAAATGGCGTCCTGGACCCACTGCAACCCACCTGTTTGCTAAAACGGAAGTCTGCCTCTGGGTAAGAAAAAGCTGAGCTGCACGTACGGAAAGCGGCAGAGGCCAGAGGCGGGGAGGGTGTGGCAAGGGCTGCCTGATTTGCATAGTGACCTGTTGCATCTTGGGAATGTACAGGCTTTGGAGCTTAACAGGTACTGCAGGTGTCTGCCTGGCCTGAGAGATGCCTGTCTGGTGCTCCCCTCAGGACACACAGGCCTTCCATTCGAGCATGAAGGGTGAGGGACATGGGTCACCCTCATATACAGGGGTGTGGGCATGGGCAGGATAGGTTGTGGGGGACCCGTCAGGGCATTGCCCGTTTGGAAGCCCGTTTGGAAGGTGAGAGGAGGCGGGGCAGGAAACTCTGCTCAATTTCTTTCCCAGAGGCCTGTGGAGAACCCTTTGCACGTTTGAGCCAGCCGGGCCTGCATCAGCAGATCCTGCTCCACTGGGAAGGGAGAGCCTGTAGGCGTAAATCAAAAAAAGGGGAGAAATCTGCAAATTCTAGCGGCAGACCCATGTTGCCCAGGAAGCAATCAGTTTCTCCTACTCCCTATAGTGGAAAAAGACATAGGAGGTGTATTTCTCTAGGCAGGGGCTCTGTGTAGATGGCACTTCATTGCTCTGGGAAGCATCCATGCTGGTGGAAGAGTAGCAGCAGACTCCACACCTGAGGCTTGAATGGGGACCGTTGGGGAGGGGCAGTGGGAGGCCGAGGAGGGCGGAGGAAAATGCTTTTCAAAAGCATCTGCACGTTCCTACAAACCTGCTGAAAACCCATACCAGGAATGGGGCTCGAGCCCATGCGGACAAACGTCCATTGGATCTTAAGTCCAACGCCTTAACCACTCGGCCACCCTGGTGAGACCCAAGGATTTACTTTCTTCAACTCCCTTTTTATGCTTGCTGCTGTAGCACCAGCTGTCCAGCAAGAGGTGATTGCAGAGTTAAAAGGCTTTTGCAGGAGGTTAAAAGTAATTGCTTATAACAAACACACTGTGTGACACCTAACTTTCTCCCACTCGGACCTTACCGTTAATTTTTATATTGGAGTTAGCTTAGTCACAATAAGGGGGTGAGCAAGGCAGGCACACTAGAGCATCTACTCCCTGGTGGTCTAGTGGCTAGGATTCGGCGCTTTCACCGCCGCGGCCCGGGTTCGATTCCCGGTCAGGGAAGATCCCTCTAAAGCATAGATTGCTTAATTTGTCTGTGTATCTTTTTTAAAAGAAGGTCTTTAAAAAGGCACCCCTCCCAATAGATGAAAGCGGAGGAATGGGGCTTGTTCTCCTGTGCCCCAGGTTGCTTTGCCCCCATTGACCTAAGCCACCTTTGTGCGCACGCAGTCCCCCACCCAGTCAGGTGCTCTATGTTGGCGTGAAGTGCAGTACCAGCTCAACAGAAAGGTAAATTGCTGGAAAACCCTGCTGTGATGCATACATCTACTTTGGAGCACTCTTCTCCTTTGCACTCTTGAATCGCTTAAGCGCAATGTATTCTTCCAGCAAGCTGAATAACGAGATAGGTGAGAGAAGGTGTACCAGCTGTCTGTGCGCCATCAGCAGCCACTAGGTGTCCCTCTTGTGTTTTCCCGGGGATCCTGATTGTGCAGGAATTCATCGGTTCAGTAGCAAGGGGGAGAGGATGGCCTGTGCCTGGAAGTGACAGGCAGTCTGGTGGCATCATGAGGATTAAGTTCCGATTCATATTTGCTGTAGAATAAAATATGTTTTCAGCCCCCATGAGCTTTGTCACTCGGAGAGCAGTGTATGAACTTTTGCTGCACAGCTCTGGGCTCCCTGGTGGTCTAGTGGTTAGGATTCGGCGCTCTCACCGCCGCGGCCTGGGTTCGATTCCCGGTCAGGGAAAAGTCCCTCTTCTGACCTTGAAAGCTTTTCCTTCCCGTAGGTCAGGGCTTCTCAAAATGAAGTTGCTTTTCTGACTCACAATTTGCCTAGCATGACGCAGTATCGCTCAAAATATGATTTTCGCAAGGTTCCTTTAGAGCTGCTTCCCATGGTGGGAGGCAAGGCTCTTGAGCAAGTGAGATCCTGTATTCCGAGGCGCGCTTCCTTTTGTAGGCTTCTGACCCCATGGCCTGTGGCAGGTAGTCCTCCTTTGACTGGGCCGCAGGCTTTGTCTCCAAATGGCGTCCTGGACCCACTGCAACCCACCTGTTTGCTAAAACGGAAGTCTGCCTCTGGGTAAGAAAAAGCTGAGCTGCACGTACGGAAAGCGGCAGAGGCCAGAGGCGGGGAGGGTGTGGCAAGGGCTGCCTGATTTGCATAGTGACCTGTTGCATCTTGGGAATGTACAGGCTTTGGAGCTTAACAGGTACTGCAGGTGTCTGCCTGGCCTGAGAGATGCCTGTCTGGTGCTCCCCTCAGGACACACAGGCCTTCCATTCGAGCATGAAGGGTGAGGGACATGGGTCACCCTCATATACAGGGGTGTGGGCATGGGCAGGATAGGTTGTGGGGGACCCGTCAGGGCATTGCCCGTTTGGAAGCCCGTTCGGAAGGCGAGAGGAGGCGGGGCAGGAAACTCTGCTCAATTTCTTTCCCAGAGGCCTGTGGAGTACCCTTTGCACGTTTGAGCCAGCCGGGCCTGCATCAGCAGATCCTGCTCCACTGGGAAGGGAGAGCCTGTAGGCGTAAATCAAAAAAAGGGGAGAAATCTGCAAATTCTAGCGGCAGACCCATGTTGCCCAGGAAGCAATCCCTTTCTCCTACTCCCTATAGTGGAAAAAGACATAGGAGGTGTATTTCTCTAGGCAGGGGCTCTGTGTAGATGGCACTTCATTGCTCTGGGAAGCATCCATGCTGGTGGAAGAGTAGCAGCAGACTCCACACCTGAGGCTTGAATGGGGACCGTTGGGGAGGGGCAGTGGGAGGCCGAGGAGGGCGGAGGAAAATGCTTTTCAAAAGCATCTGCACGTTCCTACAAACCTGCTGAAAACCCATACCAGGAATGGGGCTCGAGCCCATGCGGACAAACGTCCATTGGATCTTAAGTCCAACGCCTTAACCACTCGGCCACCCTGGTGAGACCCAAGGATTTACTTTCTTCAACTCCCTTTTTATGCTTGCTGCTGTAGCACCAGCTGTCCAGCAAGAGGTGATTGCAGAGTTAAAAGGCTTTTGCAGGAGGTTAAAAGTAATTGCTTATAACAAACACACTGTGTGACACCTAACTTTCTCCCACTCGGACCTTACCGTTAATTTTTATATTGGAGTTAGCTTAGTCACAATAAGGGGGTGAGCAAGGCAGGCACACTAGAGCATCTACTCCCTGGTGGTCTAGTGGCTAGGATTCGGCGCTTTCACCGCCGCGGCCCGGGTTCGATTCCCGGTCAGGGAAAAGTCCCTCTTCTGACCTTGAAAGCTTTTCCTTCCCGTAGGTCAGGGCTTCTCAAAATGAAGTTGCTTTTCTGACTCACAATTTGCCTAGCATGACGCAGTATCGCTCAAAATATGATTTTCGCAAGGTTCCTTTAGAGCTGCTTCCCATGGTGGGAGGCAAGGCTCTTGAGCAAGTGAGATCCTGTATTCCGAGGCGCGCTTCCTTTTGTAGGCTTCTGACCCCATGGCCTGTGGCAGGTAGTCCTCCTTTGACTGGGCCGCAGGCTTTGTCTCCAAATGGCGTCCTGGACCCACTGCAACCCACCTGTTTGCTAAAACGGAAGTCTGCCTCTGGGTAAGAAAAAGCTGAGCTGCACGTACGGAAAGCGGCAGAGGCCAGAGGCGGGGAGGGTGTGGCAAGGGCTGCCTGATTTGCATAGTGACCTGTTGCATCTTGGGAATGTACAGGCTTTGGAGCTTAACAGGTACTGCAGGTGTCTGCCTGGCCTGAGAGATGCCTGTCTGGTGCTCCCCTCAGGACACACAGGCCTTCCATTCGAGCATGAAGGGTGAGGGACATGGGTCACCCTCATATACAGGGGTGTGGGCATGGGCAGGATAGGTTGTGGGGGACCCGTCAGGGCATTGCCCGTTTGGAAGCCCGTTTGGAAGGTGAGAGGAGGCGGGGCAGGAAACTCTGCTCAATTTC
This sequence comes from Lissotriton vulgaris, assembly GCF_964263255.1. Classification (NCBI taxonomy): domain Eukaryota; kingdom Metazoa; phylum Chordata; class Amphibia; order Caudata; family Salamandridae; genus Lissotriton; species Lissotriton vulgaris. The sequence continues at coordinate 519,487,633 of NC_141691.1, forward strand.
TTTCCCAGAGGCCTGTGGAGAACCCTTTGCACGTTTGAGCCAGCCGGGCCTGCATCAGCAGATCCTGCTCCACTGGGAAGGGAGAGCCTGTAGGCGTAAATCAAAAAAAGGGGAGAAATCTGCAAATTCTAGCGGCAGACCCATGTTGCCCAGGAAGCAATCAGTTTCTCCTACTCCCTATAGTGGAAAAAGACATAGGAGGTGTATTTCTCTAGGCAGGGGCTCTGTGTAGATGGCACTTCATTGCTCTGGGAAGCATCCATGCTGGTGGAAGAGTAGCAGCAGACTCCACACCTGAGGCTTGAATGGGGACCGTTGGGGAGGGGCAGTGGGAGGCCGAGGAGGGCGGAGGAAAATGCTTTTCAAAAGCATCTGCACGTTCCTACAAACCTGCTGAAAACCCATACCAGGAATGGGGCTCGAGCCCATGCGGACAAACGTCCATTGGATCTTAAGTCCAACGCCTTAACCACTCGGCCACCCTGGTGAGACCCAAGGATTTACTTTCTTCAACTCCCTTTTTATGCTTGCTGCTGTAGCACCAGCTGTCCAGCAAGAGGTGATTGCAGAGTTAAAAGGCTTTTGCAGGAGGTTAAAAGTAATTGCTTATAACAAACACACTGTGTGACACCTAACTTTCTCCCACTCGGACCTTACCGTTAATTTTTATATTGGAGTTAGCTTAGTCACAATAAGGGGGTGAGCAAGGCAGGCACACTAGAGCATCTACTCCCTGGTGGTCTAGTGGCTAGGATTCGGCGCTTTCACCGCCGCGGCCCGGGTTCGATTCCCGGTCAGGGAAGATCCCTCTAAAGCATAGATTGCTTAATTTGTCTGTGTATCTTTTTTAAAAGAAGGTCTTTAAAAAGGCACCCCTCCCAATAGATGAAAGCGGAGGAATGGGGCTTGTTCTCCTGTGCCCCAGGTTGCTTTGCCCCCATTGACCTAAGCCACCTTTGTGCGCACGCAGTCCCCCACCCAGTCAGGTGCTCTATGTTGGCGTGAAGTGCAGTACCAGCTCAACAGAAAGGTAAATTGCTGGAAAACCCTGCTGTGATGCATACATCTACTTTGGAGCACTCTTCTCCTTTGCACTCTTGAATCGCTTAAGCGCAATGTATTCTTCCAGCAAGCTGAATAACGAGATAGGTGAGAGAAGGTGTACCAGCTGTCTGTGCGCCATCAGCAGCCACTAGGTGTCCCTCTTGTGTTTTCCCGGGGATCCTGATTGTGCAGGAATTCATCGGTTCAGTAGCAAGGGGGAGAGGATGGCCTGTGCCTGGAAGTGACAGGCAGTCTGGTGGCATCATGAGGATTAAGTTCCGATTCATATTTGCTGTAGAATAAAATATGTTTTCAGCCCCCATGAGCTTTGTCACTCGGAGAGCAGTGTATGAACTTTTGCTGCACAGCTCTGGGCTCCCTGGTGGTCTAGTGGTTAGGATTCGGCGCTCTCACCGCCGCGGCCTGGGTTCGATTCCCGGTCAGGGAAAAGTCCCTCTTCTGACCTTGAAAGCTTTTCCTTCCCGTAGGTCAGGGCTTCTCAAAATGAAGTTGCTTTTCTGACTCACAATTTGCCTAGCATGACGCAGTATCGCTCAAAATATGATTTTCGCAAGGTTCCTTTAGAGCTGCTTCCCATGGTGGGAGGCAAGGCTCTTGAGCAAGTGAGATCCTGTATTCCGAGGCGCGCTTCCTTTTGTAGGCTTCTGACCCCATGGCCTGTGGCAGGTAGTCCTCCTTTGACTGGGCCGCAGGCTTTGTCTCCAAATGGCGTCCTGGACCCACTGCAACCCACCTGTTTGCTAAAACGGAAGTCTGCCTCTGGGTAAGAAAAAGCTGAGCTGCACGTACGGAAAGCGGCAGAGGCCAGAGGCGGGGAGGGTGTGGCAAGGGCTGCCTGATTTGCATAGTGACCTGTTGCATCTTGGGAATGTACAGGCTTTGGAGCTTAACAGGTACTGCAGGTGTCTGCCTGGCCTGAGAGATGCCTGTCTGGTGCTCCCCTCAGGACACACAGGCCTTCCATTCGAGCATGAAGGGTGAGGGACATGGGTCACCCTCATATACAGGGGTGTGGGCATGGGCAGGATAGGTTGTGGGGGACCCGTCAGGGCATTGCCCGTTTGGAAGCCCGTTCGGAAGGCGAGAGGAGGCGGGGCAGGAAACTCTGCTCAATTTCTTTCCCAGAGGCCTGTGGAGTACCCTTTGCACGTTTGAGCCAGCCGGGCCTGCATCAGCAGATCCTGCTCCACTGGGAAGGGAGAGCCTGTAGGCGTAAATCAAAAAAAGGGGAGAAATCTGCAAATTCTAGCGGCAGACCCATGTTGCCCAGGAAGCAATCCCTTTCTCCTACTCCCTATAGTGGAAAAAGACATAGGAGGTGTATTTCTCTAGGCAGGGGCTCTGTGTAGATGGCACTTCATTGCTCTGGGAAGCATCCATGCTGGTGGAAGAGTAGCAGCAGACTCCACACCTGAGGCTTGAATGGGGACCGTTGGGGAGGGGCAGTGGGAGGCCGAGGAGGGCGGAGGAAAATGCTTTTCAAAAGCATCTGCACGTTCCTACAAACCTGCTGAAAACCCATACCAGGAATGGGGCTCGAGCCCATGCGGACAAACGTCCATTGGATCTTAAGTCCAACGCCTTAACCACTCGGCCACCCTGGTGAGACCCAAGGATTTACTTTCTTCAACTCCCTTTTTATGCTTGCTGCTGTAGCACCAGCTGTCCAGCAAGAGGTGATTGCAGAGTTAAAAGGCTTTTGCAGGAGGTTAAAAGTAATTGCTTATAACAAACACACTGTGTGACACCTAACTTTCTCCCACTCGGACCTTACCGTTAATTTTTATATTGGAGTTAGCTTAGTCACAATAAGGGGGTGAGCAAGGCAGGCACACTAGAGCATCTACTCCCTGGTGGTCTAGTGGCTAGGATTCGGCGCTTTCACCGCCGCGGCCCGGGTTCGATTCCCGGTCAGGGAAAAGTCCCTCTTCTGACCTTGAAAGCTTTTCCTTCCCGTAGGTCAGGGCTTCTCAAAATGAAGTTGCTTTTCTGACTCACAATTTGCCTAGCATGACGCAGTATCGCTCAAAATATGATTTTCGCAAGGTTCCTTTAGAGCTGCTTCCCATGGTGGGAGGCAAGGCTCTTGAGCAAGTGAGATCCTGTATTCCGAGGCGCGCTTCCTTTTGTAGGCTTCTGACCCCATGGCCTGTGGCAGGTAGTCCTCCTTTGACTGGGCCGCAGGCTTTGTCTCCAAATGGCGTCCTGGACCCACTGCAACCCACCTGTTTGCTAAAACGGAAGTCTGCCTCTGGGTAAGAAAAAGCTGAGCTGCACGTACGGAAAGCGGCAGAGGCCAGAGGCGGGGAGGGTGTGGCAAGGGCTGCCTGATTTGCATAGTGACCTGTTGCATCTTGGGAATGTACAGGCTTTGGAGCTTAACAGGTACTGCAGGTGTCTGCCTGGCCTGAGAGATGCCTGTCTGGTGCTCCCCTCAGGACACACAGGCCTTCCATTCGAGCATGAAGGGTGAGGGACATGGGTCACCCTCATATACAGGGGTGTGGGCATGGGCAGGATAGGTTGTGGGGGACCCGTCAGGGCATTGCCCGTTTGGAAGCCCGTTCGGAAGGCGAGAGGAGGCGGGGCAGGAAACTCTGCTCAATTTCTTTCCCAGAGGCCTGTGGAGTACCCTTTGCACGTTTGAGCCAGCCGGGCCTGCATCAGCAGATCCTGCTCCACTGGGAAGGGAGAGCCTGTAGGCGTAAATCAAAAAAAGGGGAGAAATCTGCAAATTCTAGCGGCAGACCCATGTTGCCCAGGAAGCAATCCCTTTCTCCTACTCCCTATAGTGGAAAAAGACATAGGAGGTGTATTTCTCTAGGCAGGGGCTCTGTGTAGATGGCACTTCATTGCTCTGGGAAGCATCCATGCTGGTGGAAGAGTAGCAGCAGACTCCACACCTGAGGCTTGAATGGGGACCGTTGGGGAGGGGCAGTGGGAGGCCGAGGAGGGCGGAGGAAAATGCTTTTCAAAAGCATCTGCACGTTCCTACAAACCTGCTGAAAACCCATACCAGGAATGGGGCTCGAGCCCATGCGGACAAACGTCCATTGGATCTTAAGTCCAACGCCTTAACCACTCGGCCACCCTGGTGAGACCCAAGGATTTACTTTCTTCAACTCCCTTTTTATGCTTGCTGCTGTAGCACCAGCTGTCCAGCAAGAGGTGATTGCAGAGTTAAAAGGCTTTTGCAGGAGGTTAAAAGTAATTGCTTATAACAAACACACTGTGTGACACCTAACTTTCTCCCACTCGGACCTTACCGTTAATTTTTATATTGGAGTTAGCTTAGTCACAATAAGGGGGTGAGCAAGGCAGGCACACTAGAGCATCTACTCCCTGGTGGTCTAGTGGCTAGGATTCGGCGCTTTCACCGCCGCGGCCCGGGTTCGATTCCCGGTCAGGGAAAAGTCCCTCTTCTGACCTTGAAAGCTTTTCCTTCCCGTAGGTCAGGGCTTCTCAAAATGAAGTTGCTTTTCTGACTCACAATTTGCCTAGCATGACGCAGTATCGCTCAAAATATGATTTTCGCAAGGTTCCTTTAGAGCTGCTTCCCATGGTGGGAGGCAAGGCTCTTGAGCAAGTGAGATCCTGTATTCCGAGGCGCGCTTCCTTTTGTAGGCTTCTGACCCCATGGCCTGTGGCAGGTAGTCCTCCTTTGACTGGGCCGCAGGCTTTGTCTCCAAATGGCGTCCTGGACCCACTGCAACCCACCTGTTTGCTAAAACGGAAGTCTGCCTCTGGGTAAGAAAAAGCTGAGCTGCACGTACGGAAAGCGGCAGAGGCCAGAGGCGGGGAGGGTGTGGCAAGGGCTGCCTGATTTGCATAGTGACCTGTTGCATCTTGGGAATGTACAGGCTTTGGAGCTTAACAGGTACTGCAGGTGTCTGCCTGGCCTGAGAGATGCCTGTCTGGTGCTCCCCTCAGGACACACAGGCCTTCCATTCGAGCATGAAGGGTGAGGGACATGGGTCACCCTCATATACAGGGGTGTGGGCATGGGCAGGATAGGTTGTGGGGGACCCGTCAGGGCATTGCCCGTTTGGAAGCCCGTTCGGAAGGTGAGAGGAGGCGGGGCAGGAAACTCTGCTCAATTTCTTTCCCAGAGGCCTGTGGAGAACCCTTTGCACGTTTGAGCCAGCCGGGCCTGCATCAGCAGATCCTGCTCCACTGGGAAGGGAGAGCCTGTAGGCGTAAATCAAAAAAAGGGGAGAAATCTGCAAATTCTAGCGGCAGACCCATGTTGCCCAGGAAGCAATCAGTTTCTCCTACTCCCTATAGTGGAAAAAGACATAGGAGGTGTATTTCTCTAGGCAGGGGCTCTGTGTAGATGGCACTTCATTGCTCTGGGAAGCATCCATGCTGGTGGAAGAGTAGCAGCAGACTCCACACCTGAGGCTTGAATGGGGACCGTTGGGGAGGGGCAGTGGGAGGCCGAGGAGGGCGGAGGAAAATGCTTTTCAAAAGCATCTGCACGTTCCTACAAACCTGCTGAAAACCCATACCAGGAATGGGGCTCGAGCCCATGCGGACAAACGTCCATTGGATCTTAAGTCCAACGCCTTAACCACTCGGCCACCCTGGTGAGACCCAAGGATTTACTTTCTTCAACTCCCTTTTTATGCTTGCTGCTGTAGCACCAGCTGTCCAGCAAGAGGTGATTGCAGAGTTAAAAGGCTTTTGCAGGAGGTTAAAAGTAATTGCTTATAACAAACACACTGTGTGACACCTAACTTTCTCCCACTCGGACCTTACCGTTAATTTTTATATTGGAGTTAGCTTAGTCACAATAAGGGGGTGAGCAAGGCAGGCACACTAGAGCATCTACTCCCTGGTGGTCTAGTGGCTAGGATTCGGCGCTTTCACCGCCGCGGCCCGGGTTCGATTCCCGGTCAGGGAAGATCCCTCTAAAGCATAGATTGCTTAATTTGTCTGTGTATCTTTTTTAAAAGAAGGTCTTTAAAAAGGCACCCCTCCCAATAGATGAAAGCGGAGGAATGGGGCTTGTTCTCCTGTGCCCCAGGTTGCTTTGCCCCCATTGACCTAAGCCACCTTTGTGCGCACGCAGTCCCCCACCCAGTCAGGTGCTCTATGTTGGCGTGAAGTGCAGTACCAGCTCAACAGAAAGGTAAATTGCTGGAAAACCCTGCTGTGATGCATACATCTACTTTGGAGCACTCTTCTCCTTTGCACTCTTGAATCGCTTAAGCGCAATGTATTCTTCCAGCAAGCTGAATAACGAGATAGGTGAGAGAAGGTGTACCAGCTGTCTGTGCGCCATCAGCAGCCACTAGGTGTCCCTCTTGTGTTTTCCCGGGGATCCTGATTGTGCAGGAATTCATCGGTTCAGTAGCAAGGGGGAGAGGATGGCCTGTGCCTGGAAGTGACAGGCAGTCTGGTGGCATCATGAGGATTAAGTTCCGATTCATATTTGCTGTAGAATAAAATATGTTTTCAGCCCCCATGAGCTTTGTCACTCGGAGAGCAGTGTATGAACTTTTGCTGCACAGCTCTGGGCTCCCTGGTGGTCTAGTGGTTAGGATTCGGCGCTCTCACCGCCGCGGCCTGGGTTCGATTCCCGGTCAGGGAAAAGTCCCTCTTCTGACCTTGAAAGCTTTTCCTTCCCGTAGGTCAGGGCTTCTCAAAATGAAGTTGCTTTTCTGACTCACAATTTGCCTAGCATGACGCAGTATCGCTCAAAATATGATTTTCGCAAGGTTCCTTTAGAGCTGCTTCCCATGGTGGGAGGCAAGGCTCTTGAGCAAGTGAGATCCTGTATTCCGAGGCGCGCTTCCTTTTGTAGGCTTCTGACCCCATGGCCTGTGGCAGGTAGTCCTCCTTTGACTGGGCCGCAGGCTTTGTCTCCAAATGGCGTCCTGGACCCACTGCAACCCACCTGTTTGCTAAAACGGAAGTCTGCCTCTGGGTAAGAAAAAGCTGAGCTGCACGTACGGAAAGCGGCAGAGGCCAGAGGCGGGGAGGGTGTGGCAAGGGCTGCCTGATTTGCATAGTGACCTGTTGCATCTTGGGAATGTACAGGCTTTGGAGCTTAACAGGTACTGCAGGTGTCTGCCTGGCCTGAGAGATGCCTGTCTGGTGCTCCCCTCAGGACACACAGGCCTTCCATTCGAGCATGGAGGGTGAGGGACATGGGTCACCCTCATATACAGGGGTGTGGGCATGGGCAGGATAGGTTGTGGGGGACCCGTCAGGGCATTGCCCGTTCGGAAGGCGAGAGGAGGCGGGGCAGGAAACTCTGCTCAATTTCTTTCCCAGAGGCCTGTGGAGAACCCTTTGCACGTTTGAGCCAGCGCGGGCCTGCATCAGCAGATCCTGCTCCACTGGGAAGGGAGAGCCTGTAGGCGTAAATCAAAAAAAGGGGAGAAATCTGCAAATTCTAGCGGCAGACCCATGTTGCCCAGGAAGCAATCAGTTTCTCCTACTCCCTATAGTGGAAAAAGACATAGGAGGTGTATTTCTCTAGGCAGGGGCTCTGTGTAGATGGCACTTCATTGCTCTGGGAAGCATCCATGCTGGTGGAAGAGTAGCAGCAGACTCCACACCTGAGGCTTGAATGGGGACCGTTGGGGAGGGGCAGTGGGAGGCCGAGGAGGGCGGAGGAAAATGCTTTTCAAAAGCATCTGCACGTTCCTACAAACCTGCTGAAAACCCATACCAGGAATGGGGCTCGAGCCCATGCGGACAAACGTCCATTGGATCTTAAGTCCAACGCCTTAACCACTCGGCCACCCTGGTGAGACCCAAGGATTTACTTTCTTCAACTCCCTTTTTATGCTTGCTGCTGTAGCACCAGCTGTCCAGCAAGAGGTGATTGCAGAGTTAAAAGGCTTTTGCAGGAGGTTAAAAGTAATTGCTTATAACAAACACACTGTGTGACACCTAACTTTCTCCCACTCGGACCTTACCGTTAATTTTTATATTGGAGTTAGCTTAGTCACAATAAGGGGGTGAGCAAGGCAGGCACACTAGAGCATCTACTCCCTGGTGGTCTAGTGGCTAGGATTCGGCGCTTTCACCGCCGCGGCCCGGGTTCGATTCCCGGTCAGGGAAGATCCCTCTAAAGCATAGATTGCTTAATTTGTCTGTGTATCTTTTTTAAAAGAAGGTCTTTAAAAAGGCACCCCTCCCAATAGATGAAAGCGGAGGAATGGGGCTTGTTCTCCTGTGCCCCAGGTTGCTTTGCCCCCATTGACCTAAGCCACCTTTGTGCGCACGCAGTCCCCCACCCAGTCAGGTGCTCTATGTTGGCGTGAAGTGCAGTACCAGCTCAACAGAAAGGTAAATTGCTGGAAAACCCTGCTGTGATGCATACATCTACTTTGGAGCACTCTTCTCCTTTGCACTCTTGAATCGCTTAAGCGCAATGTATTCTTCCAGCAAGCTGAATAACGAGATAGGTGAGAGAAGGTGTACCAGCTGTCTGTGCGCCATCAGCAGCCACTAGGTGTCCCTCTTGTGTTTTCCCGGGGATCCTGATTGTGCAGGAATTCATCGGTTCAGTAGCAAGGGGGAGAGGATGGCCTGTGCCTGGAAGTGACAGGCAGTCTGGTGGCATCATGAGGATTAAGTTCCGATTCATATTTGCTGTAGAATAAAATATGTTTTCAGCCCCCATGAGCTTTGTCACTCGGAGAGCAGTGTATGAACTTTTGCTGCACGCCTCTGGGCTCCCTGGTGGTCTAGTGGTTAGGATTCGGCGCTCTCACCGCCGCGGCCTGGGTTCGATTCCCGGTCAGGGAAAAGTCCCTCTTCTGACCTTGAAAGCTTTTCCTTCCCGTAGGTCAGGGCTTCTCAAAATGAAGTTGCTTTTCTGACTCACAATTTGCCTAGCATGACGCAGTATCGCTCAAAATATGATTTTCGCAAGGTTCCTTTAGAGCTGCTTCCCATGGTGGGAGGCAAGGCTCTTGAGCAAGTGAGATCCTGTATTCCGAGGCGCGCTTCCTTTTGTAGGCTTCTGACCCCATGGCCTGTGGCAGGTAGTCCTCCTTTGACTGGGCCGCAGGCTTTGTCTCCAAATGGCGTCCTGGACCCACTGCAACCCACCTGTTTGCTAAAACGGAAGTCTGCCTCTGGGTAAGAAAAAGCTGAGCTGCACGTACGGAAAGCGGCAGAGGCCAGAGGCGGGGAGGGTGTGGCAAGGGCTGCCTGATTTGCATAGTGACCTGTTGCATCTTGGGAATGTACAGGCTTTGGAGCTTAACAGGTACTGCAGGTGTCTGCCTGGCCTGAGAGATGCCTGTCTGGTGCTCCCCTCAGGACACACAGGCCTTCCATTCGAGCATGGAGGGTGAGGGACATGGGTCACCCTCATATACAGGGGTGTGGGCATGGGCAGGATAGGTTGTGGGGGACCCGTCAGGGCATTGCCCGTTCGGAAGGCGAGAGGAGGCGGGGCAGGAAACTCTGCTCAATTTCTTTCCCAGAGGCCTGTGGAGAACCCTTTGCACGTTTGAGCCAGCCGGGCCTGCATCAGCAGATCCTGCTCCACTGGGAAGGGAGAGCCTGTAGGCGTAAATCAAAAAAAGGGGAGAAATCTGCAAATTCTAGCGGCAGACCCATGTTGCCCAGGAAGCAATCAGTTTCTCCTACTCCCTATAGTGGAAAAAGACATAGGAGGTGTATTTCTCTAGGCAGGGGCTCTGTGTAGATGGCACTTCATTGCTCTGGGAAGCATCCATGCTGGTGGAAGAGTAGCAGCAGACTCCACACCTGAGGCTTGAATGGGGACCGTTGGGGAGGGGCAGTGGGAGGCCGAGGAGGGCGGAGGAAAATGCTTTTCAAAAGCATCTGCACGTTCCTACAAACCTGCTGAAAACCCATACCAGGAATGGGGCTCGAGCCCATGCGGACAAACGTCCATTGGATCTTAAGTCCAACGCCTTAACCACTCGGCCACCCTGGTGAGACCCAAGGATTTACTTTCTTCAACTCCCTTTTTATGCTTGCTGCTGTAGCACCAGCTGTCCAGCAAGAGGTGATTGCAGAGTTAAAAGGCTTTTGCAGGAGGTTAAAAGTAATTGCTTATAACAAACACACTGTGTGACACCTAACTTTCTCCCACTCGGACCTTACCGTTAATTTTTATATTGGAGTTAGCTTAGTCACAATAAGGGGGTGAGCAAGGCAGGCACACTAGAGCATCTACTCCCTGGTGGTCTAGTGGCTAGGATTCGGCGCTTTCACCGCCGCGGCCCGGGTTCGATTCCCGGTCAGGGAAAAGTCCCTCTTCTGACCTTGAAAGCTTTTCCTTCCCGTAGGTCAGGGCTTCTCAAAATGAAGTTGCTTTTCTGACTCACAATTTGCCTAGCATGACGCAGTATCGCTCAAAATATGATTTTCGCAAGGTTCCTTTAGAGCTGCTTCCCATGGTGGGAGGCAAGGCTCTTGAGCAAGTGAGATCCTGTATTCCGAGGCGCGCTTCCTTTTGTAGGCTTCTGACCCCATGGCCTGTGGCAGGTAGTCCTCCTTTGACTGGGCCGCAGGCTTTGTCTCCAAATGGCGTCCTGGACCCACTGCAACCCACCTGTTTGCTAAAACGGAAGTCTGCCTCTGGGTAAGAAAAAGCTGAGCTGCACGTACGGAAAGCGGCAGAGGCCAGAGGCGGGGAGGGTGTGGCAAGGGCTGCCTGATTTGCATAGTGACCTGTTGCATCTTGGGAATGTACAGGCTTTGGAGCTTAACAGGTACTGCAGGTGTCTGCCTGGCCTGAGAGATGCCTGTCTGGTGCTCCCCTCAGGACACACAGGCCTTCCATTCGAGCATGAAGGGTGAGGGACATGGGTCACCCTCATATACAGGGGTGTGGGCATGGGCAGGATAGGTTGTGGGGGACCCGTCAGGGCATTGCCCGTTTGGAAGCCCGTTCGGAAGGTGAGAGGAGGCGGGGCAGGAAACTCTGCTCAATTTCTTTCCCAGAGGCCTGTGGAGAACCCTTTGCACGTTTGAGCCAGCCGGGCCTGCATCAGCAGATCCTGCTCCACTGGGAAGGGAGAGCCTGTAGGCGTAAATCAAAAAAAGGGGAGAAATCTGCAAATTCTAGCGGCAGACCCATGTTGCCCAGGAAGCAATCAGTTTCTCCTACTCCCTATAGTGGAAAAAGACATAGGAGGTGTATTTCTCTAGGCAGGGGCTCTGTGTAGATGGCACTTCATTGCTCTGGGAAGCATCCATGCTGGTGGAAGAGTAGCAGCAGACTCCACACCTGAGGCTTGAATGGGGACCGTTGGGGAGGGGCAGTGGGAGGCCGAGGAGGGCGGAGGAAAATGCTTTTCAAAAGCATCTGCACGTTCCTACAAACCTGCTGAAAACCCATACCAGGAATGGGGCTCGAGCCCATGCGGACAAACGTCCATTGGATCTTAAGTCCAACGCCTTAACCACTCGGCCACCCTGGTGAGACCCAAGGATTTACTTTCTTCAACTCCCTTTTTATGCTTGCTGCTGTAGCACCAGCTGTCCAGCAAGAGGTGATTGCAGAGTTAAAAGGCTTTTGCAGGAGGTTAAAAGTAATTGCTTATAACAAACACACTGTGTGACACCTAACTTTCTCCCACTCGGACCTTACCGTTAATTTTTATATTGGAGTTAGCTTAGTCACAATAAGGGGGTGAGCAAGGCAGGCACACTAGAGCATCTACTCCCTGGTGGTCTAGTGGCTAGGATTCGGCGCTTTCACCGCCGCGGCCCGGGTTCGATTCCCGGTCAGGGAAGATCCCTCTAAAGCATAGATTGCTTAATTTGTCTGTGTATCTTTTTTAAAAGAAGGTCTTTAAAAAGGCACCCCTCCCAATAGATGAAAGCGGAGGAATGGGGCTTGTTCTCCTGTGCCCCAGGTTGCTTTGCCCCCATTGACCTAAGCCACCTTTGTGCGCACGCAGTCCCCCACCCAGTCAGGTGCTCTATGTTGGCGTGAAGTGCAGTACCAGCTCAACAGAAAGGTAAATTGCTGGAAAACCCTGCTGTGATGCATACATCTACTTTGGAGCACTCTTCTCCTTTGCACTCTTGAATCGCTTAAGCGCAATGTATTCTTCCAGCAAGCTGAATAACGAGATAGGTGAGAGAAGGTGTACCAGCTGTCTGTGCGCCATCAGCAGCCACTAGGTGTCCCTCTTGTGTTTTCCCGGGGATCCTGATTGTGCAGGAATTCATCGGTTCAGTAGCAAGGGGGAGAGGATGGCCTGTGCCTGGAAGTGACAGGCAGTCTGGTGGCATCATGAGGATTAAGTTCCGATTCATATTTGCTGTAGAATAAAATATGTTTTCAGCCCCCATGAGCTTTGTCACTCGGAGAGCAGTGTATGAACTTTTGCTGCACAGCTCTGGGCTCCCTGGTGGTCTAGTGGTTAGGATTCGGCGCTCTCACCGCCGCGGCCTGGGTTCGATTCCCGGTCAGGGAAAAGTCCCTCTTCTGACCTTGAAAGCTTTTCCTTCCCGTAGGTCAGGGCTTCTCAAAATGAAGTTGCTTTTCTGACTCACAATTTGCCTAGCATGACGCAGTATCGCTCAAAATATGATTTTCGCAAGGTTCCTTTAGAGCTGCTTCCCATGGTGGGAGGCAAGGCTCTTGAGCAAGTGAGATCCTGTATTCCGAGGCGCGCTTCCTTTTGTAGGCTTCTGACCCCATGGCCTGTGGCAGGTAGTCCTCCTTTGACTGGGCCGCAGGCTTTGTCTCCAAATGGCGTCCTGGACCCACTGCAACCCACCTGTTTGCTAAAACGGAAGTCTGCCTCTGGGTAAGAAAAAGCTGAGCTGCACGTACGGAAAGCGGCAGAGGCCAGAGGCGGGGAGGGTGTGGCAAGGGCTGCCTGATTTGCATAGTGACCTGTTGCATCTTGGGAATGTACAGGCTTTGGAGCTTAACAGGTACTGCAGGTGTCTGCCTGGCCTGAGAGATGCCTGTCTGGTGCTCCCCTCAGGACACACAGGCCTTCCATTCGAGCATGGAGGGTGAGGGACATGGGTCACCCTCATATACAGGGGTGTGGGCATGGGCAGGATAGGTTGTGGGGGACCCGTCAGGGCATTGCCCGTTCGGAAGGCGAGAGGAGGCGGGGCAGGAAACTCTGCTCAATTTCTTTCCCAGAGGCCTGTGGAGAACCCTTTGCACGTTTGAGCCAGCGCGGGCCTGCATCAGCAGATCCTGCTCCACTGGGAAGGGAGAGCCTGTAGGCGTAAATCAAAAAAAGGGGAGAAATCTGCAAATTCTAGCGGCAGACCCATGTTGCCCAGGAAGCAATCAGTTTCTCCTACTCCCTATAGTGGAAAAAGACATAGGAGGTGTATTTCTCTAGGCAGGGGCTCTGTGTAGATGGCACTTCATTGCTCTGGGAAGCATCCATGCTGGTGGAAGAGTAGCAGCAGACTCCACACCTGAGGCTTGAATGGGGACCGTTGGGGAGGGGCAGTGGGAGGCCGAGGAGGGCGGAGGAAAATGCTTTTCAAAAGCATCTGCACGTTCCTACAAACCTGCTGAAAACCCATACCAGGAATGGGGCTCGAGCCCATGCGGACAAACGTCCATTGGATCTTAAGTCCAACGCCTTAACCACTCGGCCACCCTGGTGAGACCCAAGGATTTACTTTCTTCAACTCCCTTTTTATGCTTGCTGCTGTAGCACCAGCTGTCCAGCAAGAGGTGATTGCAGAGTTAAAAGGCTTTTGCAGGAGGTTAAAAGTAATTGCTTATAACAAACACACTGTGTGACACCTAACTTTCTCCCACTCGGACCTTACCGTTAATTTTTATATTGGAGTTAGCTTAGTCACAATAAGGGGGTGAGCAAGGCAGGCACACTAGAGCATCTACTCCCTGGTGGTCTAGTGGCTAGGATTCGGCGCTTTCACCGCCGCGGCCCGGGTTCGATTCCCGGTCAGGGAAGATCCCTCTAAAGCATAGATTGCTTAATTTGTCTGTGTATCTTTTTTAAAAGAAGGTCTTTAAAAAGGCACCCCTCCCAATAGATGAAAGCGGAGGAATGGGGCTTGTTCTCCTGTGCCCCAGGTTGCTTTGCCCCCATTGACCTAAGCCACCTTTGTGCGCACGCAGTCCCCCACCCAGTCAGGTGCTCTATGTTGGCGTGAAGTGCAGTACCAGCTCAACAGAAAGGTAAATTGCTGGAAAACCCTGCTGTGATGCATACATCTACTTTGGAGCACTCTTCTCCTTTGCACTCTTGAATCGCTTAAGCGCAATGTATTCTTCCAGCAAGCTGAATAACGAGATAGGTGAGAGAAGGTGTACCAGCTGTCTGTGCGCCATCAGCAGCCACTAGGTGTCCCTCTTGTGTTTTCCCGGGGATCCTGATTGTGCAGGAATTCATCGGTTCAGTAGCAAGGGGGAGAGGATGGCCTGTGCCTGGAAGTGACAGGCAGTCTGGTGGCATCATGAGGATTAAGTTCCGATTCATATTTGCTGTAGAATAAAATATGTTTTCAGCCCCCATGAGCTTTGTCACTCGGAGAGCAGTGTATGAACTTTTGCTGCACGCCTCTGGGCTCCCTGGTGGTCTAGTGGTTAGGATTCGGCGCTCTCACCGCCGCGGCCTGGGTTCGATTCCCGGTCAGGGAAAAGTCCCTCTTCTGACCTTGAAAGCTTTTCCTTCCCGTAGGTCAGGGCTTCTCAAAATGAAGTTGCTTTTCTGACTCACAATTTGCCTAGCATGACGCAGTATCGCTCAAAATATGATTTTCGCAAGGTTCCTTTAGAGCTGCTTCCCATGGTGGGAGGCAAGGCTCTTGAGCAAGTGAGATCCTGTATTCCGAGGCGCGCTTCCTTTTGTAGGCTTCTGACCCCATGGCCTGTGGCAGGTAGTCCTCCTTTGACTGGGCCGCAGGCTTTGTCTCCAAATGGCGTCCTGGACCCACTGCAACCCACCTGTTTGCTAAAACGGAAGTCTGCCTCTGGGTAAGAAAAAGCTGAGCTGCACGTACGGAAAGCGGCAGAGGCCAGAGGCGGGGAGGGTGTGGCAAGGGCTGCCTGATTTGCATAGTGACCTGTTGCATCTTGGGAATGTACAGGCTTTGGAGCTTAACAGGTACTGCAGGTGTCTGCCTGGCCTGAGAGATGCCTGTCTGGTGCTCCCCTCAGGACACACAGGCCTTCCATTCGAGCATGGAGGGTGAGGGACATGGGTCACCCTCATATACAGGGGTGTGGGCATGGGCAGGATAGGTTGTGGGGGACCCGTCAGGGCATTGCCCGTTCGGAAGGCGAGAGGAGGCGGGGCAGGAAACTCTGCTCAATTTCTTTCCCAGAGGCCTGTGGAGAACCCTTTGCACGTTTGAGCCAGCCGGGCCTGCATCAGCAGATCCTGCTCCACTGGGAAGGGAGAGCCTGTAGGCGTAAATCAAAAAAAGGGGAGAAATCTGCAAATTCTAGCGGCAGACCCATGTTGCCCAGGAAGCAATCAGTTTCTCCTACTCCCTATAGTGGAAAAAGACATAGGAGGTGTATTTCTCTAGGCAGGGGCTCTGTGTAGATGGCACTTCATTGCTCTGGGAAGCATCCATGCTGGTGGAAGAGTAGCAGCAGACTCCACACCTGAGGCTTGAATGGGGACCGTTGGGGAGGGGCAGTGGGAGGCCGAGGAGGGCGGAGGAAAATGCTTTTCAAAAGCATCTGCACGTTCCTACAAACCTGCTGAAAACCCATACCAGGAATGGGGCTCGAGCCCATGCGGACAAACGTCCATTGGATCTTAAGTCCAACGCCTTAACCACTCGGCCACCCTGGTGAGACCCAAGGATTTACTTTCTTCAACTCCCTTTTTATGCTTGCTGCTGTAGCACCAGCTGTCCAGCAAGAGGTGATTGCAGAGTTAAAAGGCTTTTGCAGGAGGTTAAAAGTAATTGCTTATAACAAACACACTGTGTGACACCTAACTTTCTCCCACTCGGACCTTACCGTTAATTTTTATATTGGAGTTAGCTTAGTCACAATAAGGGGGTGAGCAAGGCAGGCACACTAGAGCATCTACTCCCTGGTGGTCTAGTGGCTAGGATTCGGCGCTTTCACCGCCGCGGCCCGGGTTCGATTCCCGGTCAGGGAAAAGTCCCTCTTCTGACCTTGAAAGCTTTTCCTTCCCGTAGGTCAGGGCTTCTCAAAATGAAGTTGCTTTTCTGACTCACAATTTGCCTAGCATGACGCAGTATCGCTCAAAATATGATTTTCGCAAGGTTCCTTTAGAGCTGCTTCCCATGGTGGGAGGCAAGGCTCTTGAGCAAGTGAGATCCTGTATTCCGAGGCGCGCTTCCTTTTGTAGGCTTCTGACCCCATGGCCTGTGGCAGGTAGTCCTCCTTTGACTGGGCCGCAGGCTTTGTCTCCAAATGGCGTCCTGGACCCACTGCAACCCACCTGTTTGCTAAAACGGAAGTCTGCCTCTGGGTAAGAAAAAGCTGAGCTGCACGTACGGAAAGCGGCAGAGGCCAGAGGCGGGGAGGGTGTGGCAAGGGCTGCCTGATTTGCATAGTGACCTGTTGCATCTTGGGAATGTACAGGCTTTGGAGCTTAACAGGTACTGCAGGTGTCTGCCTGGCCTGAGAGATGCCTGTCTGGTGCTCCCCTCAGGACACACAGGCCTTCCATTCGAGCATGAAGGGTGAGGGACATGGGTCACCCTCATATACAGGGGTGTGGGCATGGGCAGGATAGGTTGTGGGGGACCCGTCAGGGCATTGCCCGTTTGGAAGCCCGTTCGGAAGGCGAGAGGAGGCGGGGCAGGAAACTCTGCTCAATTTCTTTCCCAGAGGCCTGTGGAGTACCCTTTGCACGTTTGAGCCAGCCGGGCCTGCATCAGCAGATCCTGCTCCACTGGGAAGGGAGAGCCTGTAGGCGTAAATCAAAAAAAGGGGAGAAATCTGCAAATTCTAGCGGCAGACCCATGTTGCCCAGGAAGCAATCCCTTTCTCCTACTCCCTATAGTGGAAAAAGACATAGGAGGTGTATTTCTCTAGGCAGGGGCTCTGTGTAGATGGCACTTCATTGCTCTGGGAAGCATCCATGCTGGTGGAAGAGTAGCAGCAGACTCCACACCTGAGGCTTGAATGGGGACCGTTGGGGAGGGGCAGTGGGAGGCCGAGGAGGGCGGAGGAAAATGCTTTTCAAAAGCATCTGCACGTTCCTACAAACCTGCTGAAAACCCATACCAGGAATGGGGCTCGAGCCCATGCGGACAAACGTCCATTGGATCTTAAGTCCAACGCCTTAACCACTCGGCCACCCTGGTGAGACCCAAGGATTTACTTTCTTCAACTCCCTTTTTATGCTTGCTGCTGTAGCACCAGCTGTCCAGCAAGAGGTGATTGCAGAGTTAAAAGGCTTTTGCAGGAGGTTAAAAGTAATTGCTTATAACAAACACACTGTGTGACACCTAACTTTCTCCCACTCGGACCTTACCGTTAATTTTTATATTGGAGTTAGCTTAGTCACAATAAGGGGGTGAGCAAGGCAGGCACACTAGAGCATCTACTCCCTGGTGGTCTAGTGGCTAGGATTCGGCGCTTTCACCGCCGCGGCCCGGGTTCGATTCCCGGTCAGGGAAAAGTCCCTCTTCTGACCTTGAAAGCTTTTCCTTCCCGTAGGTCAGGGCTTCTCAAAATGAAGTTGCTTTTCTGACTCACAATTTGCCTAGCATGACGCAGTATCGCTCAAAATATGATTTTCGCAAGGTTCCTTTAGAGCTGCTTCCCATGGTGGGAGGCAAGGCTCTTGAGCAAGTGAGATCCTGTATTCCGAGGCGCGCTTCCTTTTGTAGGCTTCTGACCCCATGGCCTGTGGCAGGTAGTCCTCCTTTGACTGGGCCGCAGGCTTTGTCTCCAAATGGCGTCCTGGACCCACTGCAACCCACCTGTTTGCTAAAACGGAAGTCTGCCTCTGGGTAAGAAAAAGCTGAGCTGCACGTACGGAAAGCGGCAGAGGCCAGAGGCGGGGAGGGTGTGGCAAGGGCTGCCTGATTTGCATAGTGACCTGTTGCATCTTGGGAATGTACAGGCTTTGGAGCTTAACAGGTACTGCAGGTGTCTGCCTGGCCTGAGAGATGCCTGTCTGGTGCTCCCCTCAGGACACACAGGCCTTCCATTCGAGCATGAAGGGTGAGGGACATGGGTCACCCTCATATACAGGGGTGTGGGCATGGGCAGGATAGGTTGTGGGGGACCCGTCAGGGCATTGCCCGTTTGGAAGCCCGTTCGGAAGGCGAGAGGAGGCGGGGCAGGAAACTCTGCTCAATTTCTTTCCCAGAGGCCTGTGGAGAACCCTTTGCACGTTTGAGCCAGCCGGGCCTGCATCAGCAGATCCTGCTCCACTGGGAAGGGAGAGCCTGTAGGCGTAAATCAAAAAAAGGGGAGAAATCTGCAAATTCGAGCGGCAGACCCATGTTGCCCAGGAAGCAATCAGTTTCTCCTACTCCCTATAGTGGAAAAAGACATAGGAGGTGTATTTCTCTAGGCAGGGGCTCTGTGTAGATGGCACTTCATTGCTCTGGGAAGCATCCATGCTGGTGGAAGAGTAGCAGCAGACTCCACACCTGAGGCTTGAATGGGGACCGTTGGGGAGGGGCAGTGGGAGGCCGAGGAGGGCGGAGGAAAATGCTTTTCAAAAGCATCTGCACGTTCCTACAAACCTGCTGAAAACCCATACCAGGAATGGGGCTCGAGCCCATGCAGACAAACGTCCATTGGATCTTAAGTCCAACGCCTTAACCACTCGGCCACCCTGGTGAGACCCAAGGATTTACTTTCTTCAACTCCCTTTTTATGCTTGCTGCTGTAGCACCAGCTGTCCAGCAAGAGGTGATTGCAGAGTTAAAATGCTTTTGCAGGAGGTTAAAAGTAATTGCTTATAACAAACACACTGTGTGACACCTAACTTTCTCCCACTCGGACCTTACCGTTAATTTTTATATTGGAGTTAGCTTAGTCACAATAAGGGGGTGAGCAAGGCAGGCACACTAGAGCATCTACTCCCTGGTGGTCTAGTGGCTAGGATTCGGCGCTTTCACCGCCGCGGCCCGGGTTCGATTCCCGGTCAGGGAAGATCCCTCTAAAGCATAGATTGCTTAATTTGTCTGTGTATCTTTTTTAAAAGAAGGTCTTTAAAAAGGCACCCCTCCCAATAGATGAAAGCGGAGGAATGGGGCTTGTTCTCCTGTGCCCCAGGTTGCTTTGCCCCCATTGACCTAAGCCACCTTTGTGCGCACGCAGTCCCCCACCCAGTCAGGTGCTCTATGTTGGCGTGAAGTGCAGTACCAGCTCAACAGAAAGGTAAATTGCTGGAAAACCCTGCTGTGATGCATACATCTACTTTGGAGCACTCTTCTCCTTTGCACTCTTGAATCGCTTAAGCGCAATGTATTCTTCCAGCAAGCTGAATAACGAGATAGGTGAGAGAAGGTGTACCAGCTGTCTGTGCGCCATCAGCAGCCACTAGGTGTCCCTCTTGTGTTTTCCCGGGGATCCTGATTGTGCAGGAATTCATCGGTTCAGTAGCAAGGGGGAGAGGATGGCCTGTGCCTGGAAGTGACAGGCAGTCTGGTGGCATCATGAGGATTAAGTTCCGATTCATATTTGCTGTAGAATAAAATATGTTTTCAGCCCCCATGAGCTTTGTCACTCGGAGAGCAGTGTATGAACTTTTGCTGCACGGCTCTGGGCTCCCTGGTGGTCTAGTGGTTAGGATTCGGCGCTCTCACCGCCGCGGCCTGGGTTCGATTCCCGGTCAGGGAAAAGTCCCTCTTCTGACCTTGAAAGCTTTTCCTTCCCGTAGGTCAGGGCTTCTCAAAATGAAGTTGCTTTTCTGACTCACAATTTGCCTAGCATGACGCAGTATCGCTCAAAATATGATTTTCGCAAGGTTCCTTTAGAGCTGCTTCCCATGGTGGGAGGCAAGGCTCTTGAGCAAGTGAGATCCTGTATTCCGAGGCGCGCTTCCTTTTGTAGGCTTCTGACCCCATGGCCTGTGGCAGGTAGTCCTCCTTTGACTGGGCCGCAGGCTTTGTCTCCAAATGGCGTCCTGGACCCACTGCAACCCACCTGTTTGCTAAAACGGAAGTCTGCCTCTGGGTAAGAAAAAGCTGAGCTGCACGTACGGAAAGCGGCAGAGGCCAGAGGCGGGGAGGGTGTGGCAAGGGCTGCCTGATTTGCATAG
This sequence comes from Lissotriton vulgaris, assembly GCF_964263255.1. Lineage (NCBI taxonomy): Eukaryota > Metazoa > Chordata > Amphibia > Caudata > Salamandridae > Lissotriton > Lissotriton vulgaris. The sequence goes on from NC_141691.1 coordinate 519,507,870, forward strand.
TGACCTGTTGCATCTTGGGAATGTACAGGCTTTGGAGCTTAACAGGTACTGCAGGTGTCTGCCTGGCCTGAGAGATGCCTGTCTGGTGCTCCCCTCAGGACACACAGGCCTTCCATTCGAGCATGGAGGGTGAGGGACATGGGTCACCCTCATATACAGGGGTGTGGGCATGGGCAGGATAGGTTGTGGGGGACCCGTCAGGGCATTGCCCGTTCGGAAGGCGAGAGGAGGCGGGGCAGGAAACTCTGCTCAATTTCTTTCCCAGAGGCCTGTGGAGAACCCTTTGCACGTTTGAGCCAGCCGGGCCTGCATCAGCAGATCCTGCTCCACTGGGAAGGGAGAGCCTGTAGGCGTAAATCAAAAAAAGGGGAGAAATCTGCAAATTCTAGCGGCAGACCCATGTTGCCCAGGAAGCAATCCCTTTCTCCTACTCCCTATAGTGGAAAAAGACATAGGAGGTGTATTTCTCTAGGCAGGGGCTCTGTGTAGATGGCACTTCATTGCTCTGGGAAGCATCCATGCTGGTGGAAGAGTAGCAGCAGACTCCACACCTGAGGCTTGAATGGGGACCGTTGGGGAGGGGCAGTGGGAGGCCGAGGAGGGCGGAGGAAAATGCTTTTCAAAAGCATCTGCACGTTCCTACAAACCTGCTGAAAACCCATACCAGGAATGGGGCTCGAACCCATGCGGACAAACGTCCATTGGATCTTAAGTCCAACGCCTTAACCACTCGGCCACCCTGGTGAGACCCAAGGATTTACTTTCTTCAACTCCCTTTTTATGCTTGCTGCTGTAGCACCAGCTGTCCAGCAAGAGGTGATTGCAGAGTTAAAAGGCTTTTGCAGGAGGTTAAAAGTAATTGCTTATAACAAACACACTGTGTGACACCTAACTTTCTCCCACTCAGACCTTACCGTTAATTTTTATATTGGAGTTAGCTTAGTCACAATAAGGGGGTGAGCAAGGCAGGCACACTAGAGCATCTACTCCCTGGTGGTCTAGTGGCTAGGATTCGGCGCTTTCACCGCCGCGGCCCGGGTTCGATTCCCGGTCAGGGAAAAGTCCCTCTTCTGACCTTGAAAGCTTTTCCTTCCCGTAGGTCAGGGCTTCTCAAAATGAAGTTGCTTTTCTGACTCACAATTTGCCTAGCATGACGCAGTATCGCTCAAAATATGATTTTCGCAAGGTTCCTTTAGAGCTGCTTCCCATGGTGGGAGGCAAGGCTCTTGAGCAAGTGAGATCCTGTATTCCGAGGCGCGCTTCCTTTTGTAGGCTTCTGACCCCATGGCCTGTGGCAGGTAGTCCTCCTTTGACTGGGCCGCAGGCTTTGTCTCCAAATGGCGTCCTGGACCCACTGCAACCCACCTGTTTGCTAAAACGGAAGTCTGCCTCTGGGTAAGAAAAAGCTGAGCTGCACGTACGGAAAGCGGCAGAGGCCAGAGGCGGGGAGGGTGTGGCAAGGGCTGCCTGATTTGCATAGTGACCTGTTGCATCTTGGGAATGTACAGGCTTTGGAGCTTAACAGGTACTGCAGGTGTCTGCCTGGCCTGAGAGACGCCTGTCTGGTGCTCCCCTCAGGACACACAGGCCTTCCATTCGAGCATGGAGGGTGAGGGACATGGGTCACCCTCATATACAGGGGTGTGGGCATGGGCAGGATAGGTTGTGGGGGACCCGTCAGGGCATTGCCCGTTCGGAAGGCGAGAGGAGGCGGGGCAGGAAACTCTGCTCAATTTCTTTCCCAGAGGCCTGTGGAGAACCCTTTGCACGTTTGAGCCAGCCGGGCCTGCATCAGCAGATCCTGCTCCACTGGGAAGGGAGAGCCTGTAGGCGTAAATCAAAAAAAGGGGAGAAATCTGCAAATTCTAGCGGCAGACCCATGTTGCCCAGGAAGCAATCAGTTTCTCCTACTCCCTATAGTGGAAAAAGACATAGGAGGTGTATTTCTCTAGGCAGGGGCTCTGTGTAGATGGCACTTCATTGCTCTGGGAAGCATCCATGCTGGTGGAAGAGTAGCAGCAGACTCCACACCTGAGGCTTGAATGGGGACCGTTGGGGAGGGGCAGTGGGAGGCCGAGGAGGGCGGAGGAAAATGCTTTTCAAAAGCATCTGCACGTTCCTACAAACCTGCTGAAAACCCATACCAGGAATGGGGCTCGAGCCCATGCGGACAAACGTCCATTGGATCTTAAGTCCAACGCCTTAACCACTCGGCCACCCTGGTGAGACCCAAGGATTTACTTTCTTCAACTCCCTTTTTATGCTTGCTGCTGTAGCACCAGCTGTCCAGCAAGAGGTGATTGCAGAGTTAAAAGGCTTTTGCAGGAGGTTAAAAGTAATTGCTTATAACAAACACACTGTGTGACACCTAACTTTCTCCCACTCGGACCTTACCGTTAATTTTTATATTGGAGTTAGCTTAGTCACAATAAGGGGGTGAGCAAGGCAGGCACACTAGAGCATCTACTCCCTGGTGGTCTAGTGGCTAGGATTCGGCGCTTTCACCGCCGCGGCCCGGGTTCGATTCCCGGTCAGGGAAAAGTCCCTCTTCTGACCTTGAAAGCTTTTCCTTCCCGTAGGTCAGGGCTTCTCAAAATGAAGTTGCTTTTCTGACTCACAATTTGCCTAGCATGACGCAGTATCGCTCAAAATATGATTTTCGCAAGGTTCCTTTAGAGCTGCTTCCCATGGTGGGAGGCAAGGCTCTTGAGCAAGTGAGATCCTGTATTCCGAGGCGCGCTTCCTTTTGTAGGCTTCTGACCCCATGGCCTGTGGCAGGTAGTCCTCCTTTGACTGGGCCGCAGGCTTTGTCTCCAAATGGCGTCCTGGACCCACTGCAACCCACCTGTTTGCTAAAACGGAAGTCTGCCTCTGGGTAAGAAAAAGCTGAGCTGCACGTACGGAAAGCGGCAGAGGCCAGAGGCGGGGAGGGTGTGGCAAGGGCTGCCTGATTTGCATAGTGACCTGTTGCATCTTGGGAATGTACAGGCTTTGGAGCTTAACAGGTACTGCAGGTGTCTGCCTGGCCTGAGAGATGCCTGTCTGGTGCTCCCCTCAGGACACACAGGCCTTCCATTCGAGCATGAAGGGTGAGGGACATGGGTCACCCTCATATACAGGGGTGTGGGCATGGGCAGGATAGGTTGTGGGGGACCCGTCAGGGCATTGCCCGTTTGGAAGCCCGTTCGGAAGGCGAGAGGAGGTGGGGCAGGAAACTCTGCTCAATTTCTTTCCCAGAGGCCTGTGGAGAACCCTTTGCACGTTTGAGCCAGCCGGGCCTGCATCAGCAGATCCTGCTCCACTGGGAAGGGAGAGCCTGTAGGCGTAAATCAAAAAAAGGGGAGAAATCTGCAAATTCGAGCGGCAGACCCATGTTGCCCAGGAAGCAATCAGTTTCTCCTACTCCCTATAGTGGAAAAAGACATAGGAGGTGTATTTCTCTAGGCAGGGGCTCTGTGTAGATGGCACTTCATTGCTCTGGGAAGCATCCATGCTGGTGGAAGAGTAGCAGCAGACTCCACACCTGAGGCTTGAATGGGGACCGTTGGGGAGGGGCAGTGGGAGGCCGAGGAGGGCGGAGGAAAATGCTTTTCAAAAGCATCTGCACGTTCCTACAAACCTGCTGAAAACCCATACCAGGAATGGGGCTCGAGCCCATGCGGACAAACGTCCATTGGATCTTAAGTCCAACGCCTTAACCACTCGGCCACCCTGGTGAGACCCAAGGATTTACTTTCTTCAACTCCCTTTTTATGCTTGCTGCTGTAGCACCAGCTGTCCAGCAAGAGGTGATTGCAGAGTTAAAATGCTTTTGCAGGAGGTTAAAAGTAATTGCTTATAACAAACACACTGTGTGACACCTAACTTTCTCCCACTCGGACCTTACCGTTAATTTTTATATTGGAGTTAGCTTAGTCACAATAAGGGGGTGAGCAAGGCAGGCACACTAGAGCATCTACTCCCTGGTGGTCTAGTGGCTAGGATTCGGCGCTTTCACCGCCGCGGCCCGGGTTCGATTCCCGGTCAGGGAAGATCCCTCTAAAGCATAGATTGCTTAATTTGTCTGTGTATCTTTTTTAAAAGAAGGTCTTTAAAAAGGCACCCCTCCCAATAGATGAAAGCGGAGGAATGGGGCTTGTTCTCCTGTGCCCCAGGTTGCTTTGCCCCCATTGACCTAAGCCACCTTTGTGCGCACGCAGTCCCCCACCCAGTCAGGTGCTCTATGTTGGCGTGAAGTGCAGTACCAGCTCAACAGAAAGGTAAATTGCTGGAAAACCCTGCTGTGATGCATACATCTACTTTGGAGCACTCTTCTCCTTTGCACTCTTGAATCGCTTAAGCGCAATGTATTCTTCCAGCAAGCTGAATAACGAGATAGGTGAGAGAAGGTGTACCAGCTGTCTGTGCGCCATCAGCAGCCACTAGGTGTCCCTCTTGTGTTTTCCCGGGGATCCTGATTGTGCAGGAATTCATCGGTTCAGTAGCAAGGGGGAGAGGATGGCCTGTGCCTGGAAGTGACAGGCAGTCTGGTGGCATCATGAGGATTAAGTTCCGATTCATATTTGCTGTAGAATAAAATATGTTTTCAGCCCCCATGAGCTTTGTCACTCGGAGAGCAGTGTATGAACTTTTGCTGCACGGCTCTGGGCTCCCTGGTGGTCTAGTGGTTAGGATTCGGCGCTCTCACCGCCGCGGCCTGGGTTCGATTCCCGGTCAGGGAAAAGTCCCTCTTCTGACCTTGAAAGCTTTTCCTTCCCGTAGGTCAGGGCTTCTCAAAATGAAGTTGCTTTTCTGACTCACAATTTGCCTAGCATGACGCAGTATCGCTCAAAATATGATTTTCGCAAGGTTCCTTTAGAGCTGCTTCCCATGGTGGGAGGCAAGGCTCTTGAGCAAGTGAGATCCTGTATTCCGAGGCGCGCTTCCTTTTGTAGGCTTCTGACCCCATGGCCTGTGGCAGGTAGTCCTCCTTTGACTGGGCCGCAGGCTTTGTCTCCAAATGGCGTCCTGGACCCACTGCAACCCACCTGTTTGCTAAAACGGAAGTCTGCCTCTGGGTAAGAAAAAGCTGAGCTGCACGTACGGAAAGCGGCAGAGGCCAGAGGCGGGGAGGGTGTGGCAAGGGCTGCCTGATTTGCATAGTGACCTGTTGCATCTTGGGAATGTACAGGCTTTGGAGCTTAACAGGTACTGCAGGTGTCTGCCTGGCCTGAGAGATGCCTGTCTGGTGCTCCCCTCAGGACACACAGGCCTTCCATTCGAGCATGGAGGGTGAGGGACATGGGTCACCCTCATATACAGGGGTGTGGGCATGGGCAGGATAGGTTGTGGGGGACCCGTCAGGGCATTGCCCGTTCGGAAGGCGAGAGGAGGCGGGGCAGGAAACTCTGCTCAATTTCTTTCCCAGAGGCCTGTGGAGAACCCTTTGCACGTTTGAGCCAGCCGGGCCTGCATCAGCAGATCCTGCTCCACTGGGAAGGGAGAGCCTGTAGGCGTAAATCAAAAAAAGGGGAGAAATCTGCAAATTCTAGCGGCAGACCCATGTTGCCCAGGAAGCAATCCCTTTCTCCTACTCCCTATAGTGGAAAAAGACATAGGAGGTGTATTTCTCTAGGCAGGGGCTCTGTGTAGATGGCACTTCATTGCTCTGGGAAGCATCCATGCTGGTGGAAGAGTAGCAGCAGACTCCACACCTGAGGCTTGAATGGGGACCGTTGGGGAGGGGCAGTGGGAGGCCGAGGAGGGCGGAGGAAAATGCTTTTCAAAAGCATCTGCACGTTCCTACAAACCTGCTGAAAACCCATACCAGGAATGGGGCTCGAACCCATGCGGACAAACGTCCATTGGATCTTAAGTCCAACGCCTTAACCACTCGGCCACCCTGGTGAGACCCAAGGATTTACTTTCTTCAACTCCCTTTTTATGCTTGCTGCTGTAGCACCAGCTGTCCAGCAAGAGGTGATTGCAGAGTTAAAAGGCTTTTGCAGGAGGTTAAAAGTAATTGCTTATAACAAACACACTGTGTGACACCTAACTTTCTCCCACTCAGACCTTACCGTTAATTTTTATATTGGAGTTAGCTTAGTCACAATAAGGGGGTGAGCAAGGCAGGCACACTAGAGCATCTACTCCCTGGTGGTCTAGTGGCTAGGATTCGGCGCTTTCACCGCCGCGGCCCGGGTTCGATTCCCGGTCAGGGAAAAGTCCCTCTTCTGACCTTGAAAGCTTTTCCTTCCCGTAGGTCAGGGCTTCTCAAAATGAAGTTGCTTTTCTGACTCACAATTTGCCTAGCATGACGCAGTATCGCTCAAAATATGATTTTCGCAAGGTTCCTTTAGAGCTGCTTCCCATGGTGGGAGGCAAGGCTCTTGAGCAAGTGAGATCCTGTATTCCGAGGCGCGCTTCCTTTTGTAGGCTTCTGACCCCATGGCCTGTGGCAGGTAGTCCTCCTTTGACTGGGCCGCAGGCTTTGTCTCCAAATGGCGTCCTGGACCCACTGCAACCCACCTGTTTGCTAAAACGGAAGTCTGCCTCTGGGTAAGAAAAAGCTGAGCTGCACGTACGGAAAGCGGCAGAGGCCAGAGGCGGGGAGGGTGTGGCAAGGGCTGCCTGATTTGCATAGTGACCTGTTGCATCTTGGGAATGTACAGGCTTTGGAGCTTAACAGGTACTGCAGGTGTCTGCCTGGCCTGAGAGACGCCTGTCTGGTGCTCCCCTCAGGACACACAGGCCTTCCATTCGAGCATGGAGGGTGAGGGACATGGGTCACCCTCATATACAGGGGTGTGGGCATGGGCAGGATAGGTTGTGGGGGACCCGTCAGGGCATTGCCCGTTCGGAAGGCGAGAGGAGGCGGGGCAGGAAACTCTGCTCAATTTCTTTCCCAGAGGCCTGTGGAGAACCCTTTGCACGTTTGAGCCAGCCGGGCCTGCATCAGCAGATCCTGCTCCACTGGGAAGGGAGAGCCTGTAGGCGTAAATCAAAAAAAGGGGAGAAATCTGCAAATTCTAGCGGCAGACCCATGTTGCCCAGGAAGCAATCAGTTTCTCCTACTCCCTATAGTGGAAAAAGACATAGGAGGTGTATTTCTCTAGGCAGGGGCTCTGTGTAGATGGCACTTCATTGCTCTGGGAAGCATCCATGCTGGTGGAAGAGTAGCAGCAGACTCCACACCTGAGGCTTGAATGGGGACCGTTGGGGAGGGGCAGTGGGAGGCCGAGGAGGGCGGAGGAAAATGCTTTTCAAAAGCATCTGCACGTTCCTACAAACCTGCTGAAAACCCATACCAGGAATGGGGCTCGAGCCCATGCGGACAAACGTCCATTGGATCTTAAGTCCAACGCCTTAACCACTCGGCCACCCTGGTGAGACCCAAGGATTTACTTTCTTCAACTCCCTTTTTATGCTTGCTGCTGTAGCACCAGCTGTCCAGCAAGAGGTGATTGCAGAGTTAAAAGGCTTTTGCAGGAGGTTAAAAGTAATTGCTTATAACAAACACACTGTGTGACACCTAACTTTCTCCCACTCGGACCTTACCGTTAATTTTTATATTGGAGTTAGCTTAGTCACAATAAGGGGGTGAGCAAGGCAGGCACACTAGAGCATCTACTCCCTGGTGGTCTAGTGGCTAGGATTCGGCGCTTTCACCGCCGCGGCCCGGGTTCGATTCCCGGTCAGGGAAGATCCCTCTAAAGCATAGATTGCTTAATTTGTCTGTGTATCTTTTTTAAAAGAAGGTCTTTAAAAAGGCACCCCTCCCAATAGATGAAAGCGGAGGAATGGGGCTTGTTCTCCTGTGCCCCAGGTTGCTTTGCCCCCATTGACCTAAGCCACCTTTGTGCGCACGCAGTCCCCCACCCAGTCAGGTGCTCTATGTTGGCGTGAAGTGCAGTACCAGCTCAACAGAAAGGTAAATTGCTGGAAAACCCTGCTGTGATGCATACATCTACTTTGGAGCACTCTTCTCCTTTGCACTCTTGAATCGCTTAAGCGCAATGTATTCTTCCAGCAAGCTGAATAACGAGATAGGTGAGAGAAGGTGTACCAGCTGTCTGTGCGCCATCAGCAGCCACTAGGTGTCCCTCTTGTGTTTTCCCGGGGATCCTGATTGTGCAGGAATTCATCGGTTCAGTAGCAAGGGGGAGAGGATGGCCTGTGCCTGGAAGTGACAGGCAGTCTGGTGGCATCATGAGGATTAAGTTCCGATTCATATTTGCTGTAGAATAAAATATGTTTTCAGCCCCCATGAGCTTTGTCACTCGGAGAGCAGTGTATGAACTTTTGCTGCACGGCTCTGGGCTCCCTGGTGGTCTAGTGGTTAGGATTCGGCGCTCTCACCGCCGCGGCCTGGGTTCGATTCCCGGTCAGGGAAAAGTCCCTCTTCTGACCTTGAAAGCTTTTCCTTCCCGTAGGTCAGGGCTTCTCAAAATGAAGTTGCTTTTCTGACTCACAATTTGCCTAGCATGACGCAGTATCGCTCAAAATATGATTTTCGCAAGGTTCCTTTAGAGCTGCTTCCCATGGTGGGAGGCAAGGCTCTTGAGCAAGTGAGATCCTGTATTCCGAGGCGCGCTTCCTTTTGTAGGCTTCTGACCCCATGGCCTGTGGCAGGTAGTCCTCCTTTGACTGGGCCGCAGGCTTTGTCTCCAAATGGCGTCCTGGACCCACTGCAACCCACCTGTTTGCTAAAACGGAAGTCTGCCTCTGGGTAAGAAAAAGCTGAGCTGCACGTACGGAAAGCGGCAGAGGCCAGAGGCGGGGAGGGTGTGGCAAGGGCTGCCTGATTTGCATAGTGACCTGTTGCATCTTGGGAATGTACAGGCTTTGGAGCTTAACAGGTACTGCAGGTGTCTGCCTGGCCTGAGAGATGCCTGTCTGGTGCTCCCCTCAGGACACACAGGCCTTCCATTCGAGCATGGAGGGTGAGGGACATGGGTCACCCTCATATACAGGGGTGTGGGCATGGGCAGGATAGGTTGTGGGGGACCCGTCAGGGCATTGCCCGTTCGGAAGGCGAGAGGAGGCGGGGCAGGAAACTCTGCTCAATTTCTTTCCCAGAGGCCTGTGGAGAACCCTTTGCACGTTTGAGCCAGCCGGGCCTGCATCAGCAGATCCTGCTCCACTGGGAAGGGAGAGCCTGTAGGCGTAAATCAAAAAAAGGGGAGAAATCTGCAAATTCTAGCGGCAGACCCATGTTGCCCAGGAAGCAATCCCTTTCTCCTACTCCCTATAGTGGAAAAAGACATAGGAGGTGTATTTCTCTAGGCAGGGGCTCTGTGTAGATGGCACTTCATTGCTCTGGGAAGCATCCATGCTGGTGGAAGAGTAGCAGCAGACTCCACACCTGAGGCTTGAATGGGGACCGTTGGGGAGGGGCAGTGGGAGGCCGAGGAGGGCGGAGGAAAATGCTTTTCAAAAGCATCTGCACGTTCCTACAAACCTGCTGAAAACCCATACCAGGAATGGGGCTCGAACCCATGCGGACAAACGTCCATTGGATCTTAAGTCCAACGCCTTAACCACTCGGCCACCCTGGTGAGACCCAAGGATTTACTTTCTTCAACTCCCTTTTTATGCTTGCTGCTGTAGCACCAGCTGTCCAGCAAGAGGTGATTGCAGAGTTAAAAGGCTTTTGCAGGAGGTTAAAAGTAATTGCTTATAACAAACACACTGTGTGACACCTAACTTTCTCCCACTCAGACCTTACCGTTAATTTTTATATTGGAGTTAGCTTAGTCACAATAAGGGGGTGAGCAAGGCAGGCACACTAGAGCATCTACTCCCTGGTGGTCTAGTGGCTAGGATTCGGCGCTTTCACCGCCGCGGCCCGGGTTCGATTCCCGGTCAGGGAAAAGTCCCTCTTCTGACCTTGAAAGCTTTTCCTTCCCGTAGGTCAGGGCTTCTCAAAATGAAGTTGCTTTTCTGACTCACAATTTGCCTAGCATGACGCAGTATCGCTCAAAATATGATTTTCGCAAGGTTCCTTTAGAGCTGCTTCCCATGGTGGGAGGCAAGGCTCTTGAGCAAGTGAGATCCTGTATTCCGAGGCGCGCTTCCTTTTGTAGGCTTCTGACCCCATGGCCTGTGGCAGGTAGTCCTCCTTTGACTGGGCCGCAGGCTTTGTCTCCAAATGGCGTCCTGGACCCACTGCAACCCACCTGTTTGCTAAAACGGAAGTCTGCCTCTGGGTAAGAAAAAGCTGAGCTGCACGTACGGAAAGCGGCAGAGGCCAGAGGCGGGGAGGGTGTGGCAAGGGCTGCCTGATTTGCATAGTGACCTGTTGCATCTTGGGAATGTACAGGCTTTGGAGCTTAACAGGTACTGCAGGTGTCTGCCTGGCCTGAGAGACGCCTGTCTGGTGCTCCCCTCAGGACACACAGGCCTTCCATTTGAGCATGGAGGGTGAGGGACATGGGTCACCCTCATATACAGGGGTGTGGGCATGGGCAGGATAGGTTGTGGGGGACCCGTCAGGGCATTGCCCGTTCGGAAGGCGAGAGGAGGCGGGGCAGGAAACTCTGCTCAATTTCTTTCCCAGAGGCCTGTGGAGAACCCTTTGCACGTTTGAGCCAGCCGGGCCTGCATCAGCAGATCCTGCTCCACTGGGAAGGGAGAGCCTGTAGGCGTAAATCAAAAAAAGGGGAGAAATCTGCAAATTCTAGCGGCAGACCCATGTTGCCCAGGAAGCAATCAGTTTCTCCTACTCCCTATAGTGGAAAAAGACATAGGAGGTGTATTTCTCTAGGCAGGGGCTCTGTGTAGATGGCACTTCATTGCTCTGGGAAGCATCCATGCTGGTGGAAGAGTAGCAGCAGACTCCACACCTGAGGCTTGAATGGGGACCGTTGGGGAGGGGCAGTGGGAGGCCGAGGAGGGCGGAGGAAAATGCTTTTCAAAAGCATCTGCACGTTCCTACAAACCTGCTGAAAACCCATACCAGGAATGGGGCTCGAGCCCATGCGGACAAACGTCCATTGGATCTTAAGTCCAACGCCTTAACCACTCGGCCACCCTGGTGAGACCCAAGGATTTACTTTCTTCAACTCCCTTTTTATGCTTGCTGCTGTAGCACCAGCTGTCCAGCAAGAGGTGATTGCAGAGTTAAAAGGCTTTTGCAGGAGGTTAAAAGTAATTGCTTATAACAAACACACTGTGTGACACCTAACTTTCTCCCACTCGGACCTTACCGTTAATTTTTATATTGGAGTTAGCTTAGTCACAATAAGGGGGTGAGCAAGGCAGGCACACTAGAGCATCTACTCCCTGGTGGTCTAGTGGCTAGGATTCGGCGCTTTCACCGCCGCGGCCCGGGTTCGATTCCCGGTCAGGGAAAAGTCCCTCTTCTGACCTTGAAAGCTTTTCCTTCCCGTAGGTCAGGGCTTCTCAAAATGAAGTTGCTTTTCTGACTCACAATTTGCCTAGCATGACGCAGTATCGCTCAAAATATGATTTTCGCAAGGTTCCTTTAGAGCTGCTTCCCATGGTGGGAGGCAAGGCTCTTGAGCAAGTGAGATCCTGTATTCCGAGGCGCGCTTCCTTTTGTAGGCTTCTGACCCCATGGCCTGTGGCAGGTAGTCCTCCTTTGACTGGGCCGCAGGCTTTGTCTCCAAATGGCGTCCTGGACCCACTGCAACCCACCTGTTTGCTAAAACGGAAGTCTGCCTCTGGGTAAGAAAAAGCTGAGCTGCACGTACGGAAAGCGGCAGAGGCCAGAGGCGGGGAGGGTGTGGCAAGGGCTGCCTGATTTGCATAGTGACCTGTTGCATCTTGGGAATGTACAGGCTTTGGAGCTTAACAGGTACTGCAGGTGTCTGCCTGGCCTGAGAGATGCCTGTCTGGTGCTCCCCTCAGGACACACAGGCCTTCCATTCGAGCATGAAGGGTGAGGGACATGGGTCACCCTCATATACAGGGGTGTGGGCATGGGCAGGATAGGTTGTGGGGGACCCGTCAGGGCATTGCCCGTTTGGAAGCCCGTTCGGAAGGCGAGAGGAGGCGGGGCAGGAAACTCTGCTCAATTTCTTTCCCAGAGGCCTGTGGAGAACCCTTTGCACGTTTGAGCCAGCCGGGCCTGCATCAGCAGATCCTGCTCCACTGGGAAGGGAGAGCCTGTAGGCGTAAATCAAAAAAAGGGGAGAAATCTGCAAATTCGAGCGGCAGACCCATGTTGCCCAGGAAGCAATCAGTTTCTCCTACTCCCTATAGTGGAAAAAGACATAGGAGGTGTATTTCTCTAGGCAGGGGCTCTGTGTAGATGGCACTTCATTGCTCTGGGAAGCATCCATGCTGGTGGAAGAGTAGCAGCAGACTCCACACCTGAGGCTTGAATGGGGACCGTTGGGGAGGGGCAGTGGGAGGCCGAGGAGGGCGGAGGAAAATGCTTTTCAAAAGCATCTGCACGTTCCTACAAACCTGCTGAAAACCCATACCAGGAATGGGGCTCGAGCCCATGCGGACAAACGTCCATTGGATCTTAAGTCCAACGCCTTAACCACTCGGCCACCCTGGTGAGACCCAAGGATTTACTTTCTTCAACTCCCTTTTTATGCTTGCTGCTGTAGCACCAGCTGTCCAGCAAGAGGTGATTGCAGAGTTAAAATGCTTTTGCAGGAGGTTAAAAGTAATTGCTTATAACAAACACACTGTGTGACACCTAACTTTCTCCCACTCGGACCTTACCGTTAATTTTTATATTGGAGTTAGCTTAGTCACAATAAGGGGGTGAGCAAGGCAGGCACACTAGAGCATCTACTCCCTGGTGGTCTAGTGGCTAGGATTCGGCGCTTTCACCGCCGCGGCCCGGGTTCGATTCCCGGTCAGGGAAGATCCCTCTAAAGCATAGATTGCTTAATTTGTCTGTGTATCTTTTTTAAAAGAAGGTCTTTAAAAAGGCACCCCTCCCAATAGATGAAAGCGGAGGAATGGGGCTTGTTCTCCTGTGCCCCAGGTTGCTTTGCCCCCATTGACCTAAGCCACCTTTGTGCGCACGCAGTCCCCCACCCAGTCAGGTGCTCTATGTTGGCGTGAAGTGCAGTACCAGCTCAACAGAAAGGTAAATTGCTGGAAAACCCTGCTGTGATGCATACATCTACTTTGGAGCACTCTTCTCCTTTGCACTCTTGAATCGCTTAAGCGCAATGTATTCTTCCAGCAAGCTGAATAACGAGATAGGTGAGAGAAGGTGTACCAGCTGTCTGTGCGCCATCAGCAGCCACTAGGTGTCCCTCTTGTGTTTTCCCGGGGATCCTGATTGTGCAGGAATTCATCGGTTCAGTAGCAAGGGGGAGAGGATGGCCTGTGCCTGGAAGTGACAGGCAGTCTGGTGGCATCATGAGGATTAAGTTCCGATTCATATTTGCTGTAGAATAAAATATGTTTTCAGCCCCCATGAGCTTTGTCACTCGGAGAGCAGTGTATGAACTTTTGCTGCACGGCTCTGGGCTCCCTGGTGGTCTAGTGGTTAGGATTCGGCGCTCTCACCGCCGCGGCCTGGGTTCGATTCCCGGTCAGGGAAAAGTCCCTCTTCTGACCTTGAAAGCTTTTCCTTCCCGTAGGTCAGGGCTTCTCAAAATGAAGTTGCTTTTCTGACTCACAATTTGCCTAGCATGACGCACTATCGCTCAAAATATGATTTTCGCAAGGTTCCTTTAGAGCTGCTTCCCATGGTGGGAGGCAAGGCTCTTGAGCAAGTGAGATCCTGTATTCCGAGGCGCGCTTCCTTTTGTAGGCTTCTGACCCCATGGCCTGTGGCAGGTAGTCCTCCTTTGACTGGGCCGCAGGCTTTGTCTCCAAATGGCGTCCTGGACCCACTGCAACCCACCTGTTTGCTAAAACGGAAGTCTGCCTCTGGGTAAGAAAAAGCTGAGCTGCACGTACGGAAAGCGGCAGAGGCCAGAGGCGGGGAGGGTGTGGCAAGGGCTGCCTGATTTGCATAGTGACCTGTTGCATCTTGGGAATGTACAGGCTTTGGAGCTTAACAGGTACTGCAGGTGTCTGCCTGGCCTGAGAGATGCCTGTCTGGTGCTCCCCTCAGGACACACAGGCCTTCCATTCGAGCATGGAGGGTGAGGGACATGGGTCACCCTCATATACAGGGGTGTGGGCATGGGCAGGATAGGTTGTGGGGGACCCGTCAGGGCATTGCCCGTTCGGAAGGCGAGAGGAGGCGGGGCAGGAAACTCTGCTCAATTTCTTTCCCAGAGGCCTGTGGAGAACCCTTTGCACGTTTGAGCCAGCCGGGCCTGCATCAGCAGATCCTGCTCCACTGGGAAGGGAGAGCCTGTAGGCGTAAATCAAAAAAAGGGGAGAAATCTGCAAATTCTAGCGGCAGACCCATGTTGCCCAGGAAGCAATCCCTTTCTCCTACTCCCTATAGTGGAAAAAGACATAGGAGGTGTATTTCTCTAGGCAGGGGCTCTGTGTAGATGGCACTTCATTGCTCTGGGAAGCATCCATGCTGGTGGAAGAGTAGCAGCAGACTCCACACCTGAGGCTTGAATGGGGACCGTTGGGGAGGGGCAGTGGGAGGCCGAGGAGGGCGGAGGAAAATGCTTTTCAAAAGCATCTGCACGTTCCTACAAACCTGCTGAAAACCCATACCAGGAATGGGGCTCGAACCCATGCGGACAAACGTCCATTGGATCTTAAGTCCAACGCCTTAACCACTCGGCCACCCTGGTGAGACCCAAGGATTTACTTTCTTCAACTCCCTTTTTATGCTTGCTGCTGTAGCACCAGCTGTCCAGCAAGAGGTGATTGCAGAGTTAAAAGGCTTTTGCAGGAGGTTAAAAGTAATTGCTTATAACAAACACACTGTGTGACACCTAACTTTCTCCCACTCAGACCTTACCGTTAATTTTTATATTGGAGTTAGCTTAGTCACAATAAGGGGGTGAGCAAGGCAGGCACACTAGAGCATCTACTCCCTGGTGGTCTAGTGGCTAGGATTCGGCGCTTTCACCGCCGCGGCCCGGGTTCGATTCCCGGTCAGGGAAAAGTCCCTCTTCTGACCTTGAAAGCTTTTCCTTCCCGTAGGTCAGGGCTTCTCAAAATGAAGTTGCTTTTCTGACTCACAATTTGCCTAGCATGACGCAGTATCGCTCAAAATATGATTTTCGCAAGGTTCCTTTAGAGCTGCTTCCCATGGTGGGAGGCAAGGCTCTTGAGCAAGTGAGATCCTGTATTCCGAGGCGCGCTTCCTTTTGTAGGCTTCTGACCCCATGGCCTGTGGCAGGTAGTCCTCCTTTGACTGGGCCGCAGGCTTTGTCTCCAAATGGCGTCCTGGACCCACTGCAACCCACCTGTTTGCTAAAACGGAAGTCTGCCTCTGGGTAAGAAAAAGCTGAGCTGCACGTACGGAAAGCGGCAGAGGCCAGAGGCGGGGAGGGTGTGGCAAGGGCTGCCTGATTTGCATAGTGACCTGTTGCATCTTGGGAATGTACAGGCTTTGGAGCTTAACAGGTACTGCAGGTGTCTGCCTGGCCTGAGAGACGCCTGTCTGGTGCTCCCCTCAGGACACACAGGCCTTCCATTCGAGCATGGAGGGTGAGGGACATGGGTCACCCTCATATACAGGGGTGTGGGCATGGGCAGGATAGGTTGTGGGGGACCCGTCAGGGCATTGCCCGTTCGGAAGGCGAGAGGAGGCGGGGCAGGAAACTCTGCTCAATTTCTTTCCCAGAGGCCTGTGGAGAACCCTTTGCACGTTTGAGCCAGCCGGGCCTGCATCAGCAGATCCTGCTCCACTGGGAAGGGAGAGCCTGTAGGCGTAAATCAAAAAAAGGGGAGAAATCTGCAAATTCTAGCGGCAGACCCATGTTGCCCAGGAAGCAATCAGTTTCTCCTACTCCCTATAGTGGAAAAAGACATAGGAGGTGTATTTCTCTAGGCAGGGGCTCTGTGTAGATGGCACTTCATTGCTCTGGGAAGCATCCATGCTGGTGGAAGAGTAGCAGCAGACTCCACACCTGAGGCTTGAATGGGGACCGTTGGGGAGGGGCAGTGGGAGGCCGAGGAGGGCGGAGGAAAATGCTTTTCAAAAGCATCTGCACGTTCCTACAAACCTGCTGAAAACCCATACCAGGAATGGGGCTCGAGCCCATGCGGACAAACGTCCATTGGATCTTAAGTCCAACGCCTTAACCACTCGGCCACCCTGGTGAGACCCAAGGATTTACTTTCTTCAACTCCCTTTTTATGCTTGCTGCTGTAGCACCAGCTGTCCAGCAAGAGGTGATTGCAGAGTTAAAAGGCTTTTGCAGGAGGTTAAAAGTAATTGCTTATAACAAACACACTGTGTGACACCTAACTTTCTCCCACTCGGACCTTACCGTTAATTTTTATATTGGAGTTAGCTTAGTCACAATAAGGGGGTGAGCAAGGCAGGCACACTAGAGCATCTACTCCCTGGTGGTCTAGTGGCTAGGATTCGGCGCTTTCACCGCCGCGGCCCGGGTTCGATTCCCGGTCAGGGAAGATCCCTCTAAAGCATAGATTGCTTAATTTGTCTGTGTATCTTTTTTAAAAGAAGGTCTTTAAAAAGGCACCCCTCCCAATAGATGAAAGCGGAGGAATGGGGCTTGTTCTCCTGTGCCCCAGGTTGCTTTGCCCCCATTGACCTAAGCCACCTTTGTGCGCACGCAGTCCCCCACCCAGTCAGGTGCTCTATGTTGGCGTGAAGTGCAGTACCAGCTCAACAGAAAGGTAAATTGCTGGAAAACCCTGCTGTGATGCATACATCTACTTTGGAGCACTCTTCTCCTTTGCACTCTTGAATCGCTTAAGCGCAATGTATTCTTCCAGCAAGCTGAATAACGAGATAGGTGAGAGAAGGTGTACCAGCTGTCTGTGCGCCATCAGCAGCCACTAGGTGTCCCTCTTGTGTTTTCCCGGGGATCCTGATTGTGCAGGAATTCATCGGTTCAGTAGCAAGGGGGAGAGGATGGCCTGTGCCTGGAAGTGACAGGCAGTCTGGTGGCATCATGAGGATTAAGTTCCGATTCATATTTGCTGTAGAATAAAATATGTTTTCAGCCCCCATGAGCTTTGTCACTCGGAGAGCAGTGTATGAACTTTTGCTGCACGGCTCTGGGCTCCCTGGTGGTCTAGTGGTTAGGATTCGGCGCTCTCACCGCCGCGGCCTGGGTTCGATTCCCGGTCAGGGAAAAGTCCCTCTTCTGACCTTGAAAGCTTTTCCTTCCCGTAGGTCAGGGCTTCTCAAAATGAAGTTGCTTTTCTGACTCACAATTTGCCTAGCATGACGCAGTATCGCTCAAAATATGATTTTCGCAAGGTTCCTTTAGAGCTGCTTCCCATGGTGGGAGGCAAGGCTCTTGAGCAAGTGAGATCCTGTATTCCGAGGCGCGCTTCCTTTTGTAGGCTTCTGACCCCATGGCCTGTGGCAGGTAGTCCTCCTTTGACTGGGCCGCAGGCTTTGTCTCCAAATGGCGTCCTGGACCCACTGCAACCCACCTGTTTGCTAAAACGGAAGTCTGCCTCTGGGTAAGAAAAAGCTGAGCTGCACGTACGGAAAGCGGCAGAGGCCAGAGGCGGGGAGGGTGTGGCAAGGGCTGCCTGATTTGCATAGTGACCTGTTGCATCTTGGGAATGTACAGGCTTTGGAGCTTAACAGGTACTGCAGGTGTCTGCCTGGCCTGAGAGATGCCTGTCTGGTGCTCCCCTCAGGACACACAGGCCTTCCATTCGAGCATGAAGGGTGAGGGACATGGGTCACCCTCATATACAGGGGTGTGGGCATGGGCAGGATAGGTTGTGGGGGACCCGTCAGGGCATTGCCCGTTTGGAAGCCCGTTCGGAAGGCGAGAGGAGGCGGGGCAGGAAACTCTGCTCAATTTCTTTCCCAGAGGCCTGTGGAGAACCCTTTGCACGTTTGAGCCAGCCGGGTCTGCATCAGCAGATCCTGCTCCACTGGGAAGGGAGAGCCTGTAGGCGTAAATCAAAAAAAGGGGAGAAATCTGCAAATTCTAGCGGCAGACCCATGTTGCCCAGGAAGCAATCCCTTTCTCCTACTCCCTATAGTGGAAAAAGACATAGGAGGTGTATTTCTCTAGGCAGGGGCTCTGTGTAGATGGCACTTCATTGCTCTGGGAAGCATCCATGCTGGTGGAAGAGTAGCAGCAGACTCCACACCTGAGGCTTGAATGGGGACCGTTGGGGAGGGGCAGTGGGAGGCCGAGGAGGGCGGAGGAAAATGCTTTTCAAAAGCATCTGCACGTTCCTACAAACCTGCTGAAAACCCATACCAGGAATGGGGCTCGAGCCCATGCGGACAAACGTCCATTGGATCTTAAGTCCAACGCCTTAACCACTCGGCCACCCTGGTGAGACCCAAGGATTTACTTTCTTCAACTCCCTTTTTATGCTTGCTGCTGTAGCACCAGCTGTCCAGCAAGAGGTGATTGCAGAGTTAAAAGGCTTTTGCAGGAGGTTAAAAGTAATTGCTTATAACAAACACACTGTGTGACACCTAACTTTCTCCCACTCGGACCTTACCGTTAATTTTTATATTGGAGTTAGCTTAGTCACAATAAGGGGGTGAGCAAGGCAGGCACACTAGAGCATCTACTCCCTGGTGGTCTAGTGGCTAGGATTCGGCGCTTTCACCGCCGCGGCCCGGGTTCGATTCCCGGTCAGGGAAAAGTCCCTCTTCTGACCTTGAAAGCTTTTCCTTCCCGTAGGTCAGGGCTTCTCAAAATGAAGTTGCTTTTCTGACTCACAATTTGCCTAGCATGACGCAGTATCGCTCAAAATATGATTTTCGCAAGGTTCCTTTAGAGCTGCTTCCCATGGTGGGAGGCAAGGCTCTTGAGCAAGTGAGATCCTGTATTCCGAGGCGCGCTTCCTTTTGTAGGCTTCTGACCCCATGGCCTGTGGCAGGTAGTCCTCCTTTGACTGGGCCGCAGGCTTTGTCTCCAAATGGCGTCCTGGACCCACTGCAACCCACCTGTTTGCTAAAACGGAAGTCTGCCTCTGGGTAAGAAAAAGCTGAGCTGCACGTACGGAAAGCGGCAGAGGCCAGAGGCGGGGAGGGTGTGGCAAGGGCTGCCTGATTTGCATAGTGACCTGTTGCATCTTGGGAATGTACAGGCTTTGGAGCTTAACAGGTACTGCAGGTGTCTGCCTGGCCTGAGAGATGCCTGTCTGGTGCTCCCCTCAGGACACACAGGCCTTCCATTCGAGCATGGAGGGTGAGGGACATGGGTCACCCTCATATACAGGGGTGTGGGCATGGGCAGGATAGGTTGTGGGGGACCCGTCAGGGCATTGCCCGTTCGGAAGGCGAGAGGAGGCGGGGCAGGAAACTCTGCTCAATTTCTTTCCCAGAGGCCTGTGGAGAACCCTTTGCACGTTTGAGCCAGCCGGGCCTGCATCAGCAGATCCTGCTCCACTGGGAAGGGAGAGCCTGTAGGCGTAAATCAAAAAAAGGGGAGAAATCTGCAAATTCTAGCGGCAGACCCATGTTGCCCAGGAAGCAATCAGTTTCTCCTACTCCCTATAGTGGAAAAAGACATAGGAGGTGTATTTCTCTAGGCAGGGGCTCTGTGTAGATGGCACTTCATTGCTCTGGGAAGCATCCATGCTGGTGGAAGAGTAGCAGCAGACTCCACACCTGAGGCTTGAATGGGGACCGTTGGGGAGGGGCAGTGGGAGGCCGAGGAGGGCGGAGGAAAATGCTTTTCAAAAGCATCTGCACGTTCCTACAAACCTGCTGAAAACCCATACCAGGAATGGGGCTCGAGCCCATGCGGACAAACGTCCATTGGATCTTAAGTCCAACGCCTTAACCACTCGGCCACCCTGGTGAGACCCAAGGATTTACTTTCTTCAACTCCCTTTTTATGCTTGCTGCTGTAGCACCAGCTGTCCAGCAAGAGGTGATTGCAGAGTTAAAAGGCTTTTGCAGGAGGTTAAAAGTAATTGCTTATAACAAACACACTGTGTGACACCTAACTTTCTCCCACTCGGACCTTACCGTTAATTTTTATATTGGAGTTAGCTTAGTCACAATAAGGGGGTGAGCAAGGCAGGCACACTAGAGCATCTACTCCCTGGTGGTCTAGTGGCTAGGATTCGGCGCTTTCACCGCCGCGGCCCGGGTTCGATTCCCGGTCAGGGAAAAGTCCCTCTTCTGACCTTGAAAGCTTTTCCTTCCCGTAGGTCAGGGCTTCTCAAAATGAAGTTGCTTTTCTGACTCACAATTTGCCTAGCATGACGCAGTATCGCTCAAAATATGATTTTCGCAAGGTTCCTTTAGAGCTGCTTCCCATGGTGGGAGGCAAGGCTCTTGAGCAAGTGAGATCCTGTATTCCGAGGCGCGCTTCCTTTTGTAGGCTTCTGACCCCATGGCCTGTGGCAGGTAGTCCTCCTTTGACTGGGCCGCAGGCTTTGTCTCCAAATGGCGTCCTGGACCCACTGCAACCCACCTGTTTGCTAAAACGGAAGTCTGCCTCTGGGTAAGAAAAAGCTGAGCTGCACGTACGGAAAGCGGCAGAGGCCAGAGGCGGGGAGGGTGTGGCAAGGGCTGCCTGATTTGCATAGTGACCTGTTGCATCTTGGGAATGTACAGGCTTTGGAGCTTAACAGGTACTGCAGGTGTCTGCCTGGCCTGAGAGATGCCTGTCTGGTGCTCCCCTCAGGACACACAGGCCTTCCATTCGAGCATGAAGGGTGAGGGACATGGGTCACCCTCATATACAGGGGTGTGGGCATGGGCAGGATAGGTTGTGGGGGACCCGTCAGGGCATTGCCCGTTTGGAAGCCCGTTCGGAAGGCGAGAGGAGGCGGGGCAGGAAACTCTGCTCAATTTCTTTCCCAGAGGCCTGTGGAGAACCCTTTGCACGTTTGAGCCAGCCGGGCCTGCATCAGCAGATCCTGCTCCACTGGGAAGGGAGAGCCTGTAGGCGTAAATCAAAAAAAGGGGAGAAATCTGCAAATTCGAGCGGCAGACCCATGTTGCCCAGGAAGCAATCAGTTTCTCCTACTCCCTATAGTGGAAAAAGACATAGGAGGTGTATTTCTCTAGGCAGGGGCTCTGTGTAGATGGCACTTCATTGCTCTGGGAAGCATCCATGCTGGTGGAAGAGTAGCAGCAGACTCCACACCTGAGGCTTGAATGGGGACCGTTGGGGAGGGGCAGTGGGAGGCCGAGGAGGGCGGAGGAAAATGCTTTTCAAAAGCATCTGCACGTTCCTACAAACCTGCTGAAAACCCATACCAGGAATGGGGCTCGAGCCCATGCGGACAAACGTCCATTGGATCTTAAGTCCAACGCCTTAACCACTCGGCCACCCTGGTGAGACCCAAGGATTTACTTTCTTCAACTCCCTTTTTATGCTTGCTGCTGTAGCACCAGCTGTCCAGCAAGAGGTGATTGCAGAGTTAAAATGCTTTTGCAGGAGGTTAAAAGTAATTGCTTATAACAAACACACTGTGTGACACCTAACTTTCTCCCACTCGGACCTTACCGTTAATTTTTATATTGGAGTTAGCTTAGTCACAATAAGGGGGTGAGCAAGGCAGGCACACTAGAGCATCTACTCCCTGGTGGTCTAGTGGCTAGGATTCGGCGCTTTCACCGCCGCGGCCCGGGTTCGATTCCCGGTCAGGGAAGATCCCTCTAAAGCATAGATTGCTTAATTTGTCTGTGTATCTTTTTTAAAAGAAGGTCTTTAAAAAGGCACCCCTCCCAATAGATGAAAGCGGAGGAATGGGGCTTGTTCTCCTGTGCCCCAGGTTGCTTTGCCCCCATTGACCTAAGCCACCTTTGTGCGCACGCAGTCCCCCACCCAGTCAGGTGCTCTATGTTGGCGTGAAGTGCAGTACCAGCTCAACAGAAAGGTAAATTGCTGGAAAACCCTGCTGTGATGCATACATCTACTTTGGAGCACTCTTCTCCTTTGCACTCTTGAATCGCTTAAGCGCAATGTATTCTTCCAGCAAGCTGAATAACGAGATAGGTGAGAGAAGGTGTACCAGCTGTCTGTGCGCCATCAGCAGCCACTAGGTGTCCCTCTTGTGTTTTCCCGGGGATCCTGATTGTGCAGGAATTCATCGGTTCAGTAGCAAGGGGGAGAGGATGGCCTGTGCCTGGAAGTGACAGGCAGTCTGGTGGCATCATGAGGATTAAGTTCCGATTCATATTTGCTGTAGAATAAAATATGTTTTCAGCCCCCATGAGCTTTGTCACTCGGAGAGCAGTGTATGAACTTTTGCTGCACGGCTCTGGGCTCCCTGGTGGTCTAGTGGTTAGGATTCGGCGCTCTCACCGCCGCGGCCCGGGTTCGATTCCCGGTCAGGGAAAAGTCCCTCTTCTGACCTTGAAAGCTTTTCCTTCCCGTAGGTCAGGGCTTCTCAAAATGAAGTTGCTTTTCTGACTCACAATTTGCCTAGCATGACGCAGTATCGCTCAAAATATGATTTTCGCAAGGTTCCTTTAGAGCTGCTTCCCATGGTGGGAGGCAAGGCTCTTGAGCAAGTGAGATCCTGTATTCCGAGGCGCGCTTCCTTTTGTAGGCTTCTGACCCCATGGCCTGTGGCAGGTAGTCCTCCTTTGACTGGGCCGCAGGCTTTGTCTCCAAATGGCGTCCTGGACCCACTGCAACCCACCTGTTTGCTAAAACGGAAGTCTGCCTCTGGGTAAGAAAAAGCTGAGCTGCACGTACGGAAAGCGGCAGAGGCCAGAGGCGGGGAGGGTGTGGCAAGGGCTGCCTGATTTGCATAGTGACCTGTTGCATCTTGGGAATGTACAGGCTTTGGAGCTTAACAGGTACTGCAGGTGTCTGCCTGGCCTGAGAGATGCCTGTCTGGTGCTCCCCTCAGGACACACAGGCCTTCCATTCGAGCATGGAGGGTGAGGGACATGGGTCACCCTCATATACAGGGGTGTGGGCATGGGCAGGATAGGTTGTGGGGGACTCGTCAGGGTATTGCCCGTTCGGAAGGCGAGAGGAGGCGGGGCAGGAAACTCTGCTCAATTTCTTTCCCAGAGGCCTGTGGAGAACCCTTTGCACGTTTGAGCCAGCCGGGCCTGCATCAGCAGATCCTGCTCCACTGGGAAGGGAGAGCCTGTAGGCGTAAATCAAAAAAAGGGGAGAAATCTGCAAATTCTAGCGGCAGACCCATGTTGCCCAGGAAGCAATCCCTTTCTCCTACTCCCTATAGTGGAAAAAGACATAGGAGGTGTATTTCTCTAGGCAGGGGCTCTGTGTAGATGGCACTTCATTGCTCTGGGAAGCATCCATGCTGGTGGAAGAGTAGCAGCAGACTCCACACCTGAGGCTTGAATGGGGACCGTTGGGGAGGGGCAGTGGGAGGCCGAGGAGGGCGGAGGAAAATGCTTTTCAAAAGCATCTGCACGTTCCTACAAACCTGCTGAAAACCCATACCAGGAATGGGGCTCGAACCCATGCGGACAAACGTCCATTGGATCTTAAGTCCAACGCCTTAACCACTCGGCCACCCTGGTGAGACCCAAGGATTTACTTTCTTCAACTCCCTTTTTATGCTTGCTGCTGTAGCACCAGCTGTCCAGCAAGAGGTGATTGCAGAGTTAAAAGGCTTTTGCAGGAGGTTAAAAGTAATTGCTTATAACAAACACACTGTGTGACACCTAACTTTCTCCCACTCAGACCTTACCGTTAATTTTTATATTGGAGTTAGCTTAGTCACAATAAGGGGGTGAGCAAGGCAGGCACACTAGAGCATCTACTCCCTGGTGGTCTAGTGGCTAGGATTCGGCGCTTTCACCGCCGCGGCCCGGGTTCGATTCCCGGTCAGGGAAAAGTCCCTCTTCTGACCTTGAAAGCTTTTCCTTCCCGTAGGTCAGGGCTTCTCAAAATGAAGTTGCTTTTCTGACTCACAATTTGCCTAGCATGACGCAGTATCGCTCAAAATATGATTTTCGCAAGGTTCCTTTAGAGCTGCTTCCCATGGTGGGAGGCAAGGCTCTTGAGCAAGTGAGATCCTGTATTCCGAGGCGCGCTTCCTTTTGTAGGCTTCTGACCCCATGGCCTGTGGCAGGTAGTCCTCCTTTGACTGGGCCGCAGGCTTTGTCTCCAAATGGCGTCCTGGACCCACTGCAACCCACCTGTTTGCTAAAACGGAAGTCTGCCTCTGGGTAAGAAAAAGCTGAGCTGCACGTACGGAAAGCGGCAGAGGCCAGAGGCGGGGAGGGTGTGGCAAGGGCTGCCTGATTTGCATAGTGACCTGTTGCATCTTGGGAATGTACAGGCTTTGGAGCTTAACAGGTACTGCAGGTGTCTGCCTGGCCTGAGAGATGCCTGTCTGGTGCTCCCCTCAGGACACACAGGCCTTCCATTCGAGCATGGAGGGTGAGGGACATGGGTCACCCTCATATACAGGGGTGTGGGCATGGGCAGGATAGGTTGTGGGGGACCCGTCAGGGCATTGCCCGTTCGGAAGGCGAGAGGAGGCGGGGCAGGAAACTCTGCTCAATTTCTTTCCCAGAGGCCTGTGGAGAACCCTTTGCACGTTTGAGCCAGCCGGGCCTGCATCAGCAGATCCTGCTCCACTGGGAAGGGAGAGCCTGTAGGCGTAAATCAAAAAAAGGGGAGAAATCTGCAAATTCTAGCGGCAGACCCATGTTGCCCAGGAAGCAATCAGTTTCTCCTACTCCCTATAGTGGAAAAAGACATAGGAGGTGTATTTCTCTAGGCAGGGGCTCTGTGTAGATGGCACTTCATTGCTCTGGGAAGCATCCATGCTGGTGGAAGAGTAGCAGCAGACTCCACACCTGAGGCTTGAATGGGGACCGTTGGGGAGGGGCAGTGGGAGGCCGAGGAGGGCGGAGGAAAATGCTTTTCAAAAGCATCTGCACGTTCCTACAAACCTGCTGAAAACCCATACCAGGAATGGGGCTCGAGCCCATGCGGACAAACGTCCATTGGATCTTAAGTCCAACGCCTTAACCACTCGGCCACCCTGGTGAGACCCAAGGATTTACTTTCTTCAACTCCCTTTTTATGCTTGCTGCTGTAGCACCAGCTGTCCAGCAAGAGGTGATTGCAGAGTTAAAAGGCTTTTGCAGGAGGTTAAAAGTAATTGCTTATAACAAACACACTGTGTGACACCTAACTTTCTCCCACTCGGACCTTACCGTTAATTTTTATATTGGAGTTAGCTTAGTCACAATAAGGGGGTGAGCAAGGCAGGCACACTAGAGCATCTACTCCCTGGTGGTCTAGTGGCTAGGATTCGGCGCTTTCACCGCCGCGGCCCGGGTTCGATTCCCGGTCAGGGAAGATCCCTCTAAAGCATAGATTGCTTAATTTGTCTGTGTATCTTTTTTAAAAGAAGGTCTTTAAAAAGGCACCCCTCCCAATAGATGAAAGCGGAGGAATGGGGCTTGTTCTCCTGTGCCCCAGGTTGCTTTGCCCCCATTGACCTAAGCCACCTTTGTGCGCACGCAGTCCCCCACCCAGTCAGGTGCTCTATGTTGGCGTGAAGTGCAGTACCAGCTCAACAGAAAGGTAAATTGCTGGAAAACCCTGCTGTGATGCATACATCTACTTTGGAGCACTCTTCTCCTTTGCACTCTTGAATCGCTTAAGCGCAATGTATTCTTCCAGCAAGCTGAATAACGAGATAGGTGAGAGAAGGTGTACCAGCTGTCTGTGCGCCATCAGCAGCCACTAGGTGTCCCTCTTGTGTTTTCCCGGGGATCCTGATTGTGCAGGAATTCATCGGTTCAGTAGCAAGGGGGAGAGGATGGCCTGTGCCTGGAAGTGACAGGCAGTCTGGTGGCATCATGAGGATTAAGTTCCGATTCATATTTGCTGTAGAATAAAATATGTTTTCAGCCCCCATGAGCTTTGTCACTCGGAGAGCAGTGTATGAACTTTTGCTGCACGGCTCTGGGCTCCCTGGTGGTCTAGTGGTTAGGATTCGGCGCTCTCACCGCCGCGGCCTGGGTTCGATTCCCAGTCAGGGAAAAGTCCCTCTTCTGACCTTGAAAGCTTTTCCTTCCCGTAGGTCAGGGCTTCTCAAAATGAAGTTGCTTTTCTGACTCACAATTTGCCTAGCATGACGCAGTATCGCTCAAAATATGATTTTCGCAAGGTTCCTTTAGAGCTGCTTCCCATGGTGGGAGGCAAGGCTCTTGAGCAAGTGAGATCCTGTATTCCGAGGCGCGCTTCCTTTTGTAGGCTTCTGACCCCATGGCCTGTGGCAGGTAGTCCTCCTTTGACTGGGCCGCAGGCTTTGTCTCCAAATGGCGTCCTGGACCCACTGCAACCCACCTGTTTGCTAAAACGGAAGTCTGCCTCTGGGTAAGAAAAAGCTGAGCTGCACGTACGGAAAGCGGCAGAGGCCAGAGGCGGGGAGGGTGTGGCAAGGGCTGCCTGATTTGCATAGTGACCTGTTGCATCTTGGGAATGTACAGGCTTTGGAGCTTAACAGGTACTGCAGGTGTCTGCCTGGCCTGAGAGATGCCTGTCTGGTGCTCCCCTCAGGACACACAGGCCTTCCATTCGAGCATGAAGGGTGAGGGACATGGGTCACCCTCATATACAGGGGTGTGGGCATGGGCAGGATAGGTTGTGGGGGACCCGTCAGGGCATTGCCCGTTTGGAAGCCCGTTCGGAAGGCGAGAGGAGGCGGGGCAGGAAACTCTGCTCAATTTCTTTCCCAGAGGCCTGTGGAGAACCCTTTGCACGTTTGAGCCAGCCGGGTCTGCATCAGCAGATCCTGCTCCACTGGGAAGGGAGAGCCTGTAGGCGTAAATCAAAAAAAGGGGAGAAATCTGCAAATTCTAGCGGCAGACCCATGTTGCCCAGGAAGCAATCCCTTTCTCCTACTCCCTATAGTGGAAAAAGACATAGGAGGTGTATTTCTCTAGGCAGGGGCTCTGTGTAGATGGCACTTCATTGCTCTGGGAAGCATCCATGCTGGTGGAAGAGTAGCAGCAGACTCCACACCTGAGGCTTGAATGGGGACCGTTGGGGAGGGGCAGTGGGAGGCCGAGGAGGGCGGAGGAAAATGCTTTTCAAAAGCATCTGCACGTTCCTACAAACCTGCTGAAAACCCATACCAGGAATGGGGCTCGAGCCCATGCGGACAAACGTCCATTGGATCTTAAGTCCAACGCCTTAACCACTCGGCCACCCTGGTGAGACCCAAGGATTTACTTTCTTCAACTCCCTTTTTATGCTTGCTGCTGTAGCACCAGCTGTCCAGCAAGAGGTGATTGCAGAGTTAAAAGGCTTTTGCAGGAGGTTAAAAGTAATTGCTTATAACAAACACACTGTGTGACACCTAACTTTCTCCCACTCGGACCTTACCGTTAATTTTTATATTGGAGTTAGCTTAGTCACAATAAGGGGGTGAGCAAGGCAGGCACACTAGAGCATCTACTCCCTGGTGGTCTAGTGGCTAGGATTCGGCGCTTTCACCGCCGCGGCCCGGGTTCGATTCCCGGTCAGGGAAAAGTCCCTCTTCTGACCTTGAAAGCTTTTCCTTCCCGTAGGTCAGGGCTTCTCAAAATGAAGTTGCTTTTCTGACTCACAATTTGCCTAGCATGACGCAGTATCGCTCAAAATATGATTTTCGCAAGGTTCCTTTAGAGCTGCTTCCCATGGTGGGAGGCAAGGCTCTTGAGCAAGTGAGATCCTGTATTCCGAGGCGCGCTTCCTTTTGTAGGCTTCTGACCCCATGGCCTGTGGCAGGTAGTCCTCCTTTGACTGGGCCGCAGGCTTTGTCTCCAAATGGCGTCCTGGACCCACTGCAACCCACCTGTTTGCTAAAACGGAAGTCTGCCTCTGGGTAAGAAAAAGCTGAGCTGCACGTACGGAAAGCGGCAGAGGCCAGAGGCGGGGAGGGTGTGGCAAGGGCTGCCTGATTTGCATAGTGACCTGTTGCATCTTGGGAATGTACAGGCTTTGGAGCTTAACAGGTACTGCAGGTGTCTGCCTGGCCTGAGAGATGCCTGTCTGGTGCTCCCCTCAGGACACACAGGCCTTCCATTCGAGCATGGAGGGTGAGGGACATGGGTCACCCTCATATACAGGGGTGTGGGCATGGGCAGGATAGGTTGTGGGGGACCCGTCAGGGCATTGCCCGTTCGGAAGGCGAGAGGAGGCGGGGCAGGAAACTCTGCTCAATTTCTTTCCCAGAGGCCTGTGGAGAACCCTTTGCACGTTTGAGCCAGCCGGGCCTGCATCAGCAGATCCTGCTCCACTGGGAAGGGAGAGCCTGTAGGCGTAAATCAAAAAAAGGGGAGAAATCTGCAAATTCTAGCGGCAGACCCATGTTGCCCAGGAAGCAATCAGTTTCTCCTACTCCCTATAGTGGAAAAAGACATAGGAGGTGTATTTCTCTAGGCAGGGGCTCTGTGTAGATGGCACTTCATTGCTCTGGGAAGCATCCATGCTGGTGGAAGAGTAGCAGCAGACTCCACACCTGAGGCTTGAATGGGGACCGTTGGGGAGGGGCAGTGGGAGGCCGAGGAGGGCGGTGGAAAATGCTTTTCAAAAGCATCTGCACGTTCCTACAACCCTGCTGAAAACCCATACCAGGAATGGGGCTCGAGCCCATGCGGACAAACGTCCATTGGATCTTAAGTCCAACGCCTTAACCACTCGGCCACCCTGGTGAGACCCAAGGATTTACTTTCTTCAACTCCCTTTTTATGCTTGCTGCTGTAGCACCAGCTGTCCAGCAAGAGGTGATTGCAGAGTTAAAAGGCTTTTGCAGGAGGTTAAAAGTAATTGCTTATAACAAACACACTGTGTGACACCTAACTTTCTCCCACTCGGACCTTACCGTTAATTTTTATATTGGAGTTAGCTTAGTCACAATAAGGGGGTGAGCAAGGCAGGCACACTAGAGCATCTACTCCCTGGTGGTCTAGTGGCTAGGATTCGGCGCTTTCACCGCCGCGGCCCGGGTTCGATTCCCGGTCAGGGAAAAGTCCCTCTTCTGACCTTGAAAGCTTTTCCTTCCCGTAGGTCAGGGCTTCTCAAAATGAAGTTGCTTTTCTGACTCACAATTTGCCTAGCATGACGCAGTATCGCTCAAAATATGATTTTCGCAAGGTTCCTTTAGAGCTGCTTCCCATGGTGGGAGGCAAGGCTCTTGAGCAAGTGAGATCCTGTATTCCGAGGCGCGCTTCCTTTTGTAGGCTTCTGACCCCATGGCCTGTGGCAGGTAGTCCTCCTTTGACTGGGCCGCAGGCTTTGTCTCCAAATGGCGTCCTGGACCCACTGCAACCCACCTGTTTGCTAAAACGGAAGTCTGCCTCTGGGTAAGAAAAAGCTGAGCTGCACGTACGGAAAGCGGCAGAGGCCAGAGGCGGGGAGGGTGTGGCAAGGGCTGCCTGATTTGCATAGTGACCTGTTGCATCTTGGGAATGTACAGGCTTTGGAGCTTAACAGGTACTGCAGGTGTCTGCCTGGCCTGAGAGATGCCTGTCTGGTGCTCCCCTCAGGACACACAGGCCTTCCATTCGAGCATGAAGGGTGAGGGACATGGGTCACCCTCATATACAGGGGTGTGGGCATGGGCAGGATAGGTTGTGGGGGACCCGTCAGGGCATTGCCCGTTTGGAAGCCCGTTCGGAAGGCGAGAGGAGGCGGGGCAGGAAACTCTGCTCAATTTCTTTCCCAGAGGCCTGTGGAGAACCCTTTGCACGTTTGAGCCAGCCGGGCCTGCATCAGCAGATCCTGCTCCACTGGGAAGGGAGAGCCTGTAGGCGTAAATCAAAAAAAGGGGAGAAATCTGCAAATTCGAGCGGCAGACCCATGTTGCCCAGGAAGCAATCAGTTTCTCCTACTCCCTATAGTGGAAAAAGACATAGGAGGTGTATTTCTCTAGGCAGGGGCTCTGTGTAGATGGCACTTCATTGCTCTGGGAAGCATCCATGCTGGTGGAAGAGTAGCAGCAGACTCCACACCTGAGGCTTGAATGGGGACCGTTGGGGAGGGGCAGTGGGAGGCCGAGGAGGGCGGAGGAAAATGCTTTTCAAAAGCATCTGCACGTTCCTACAAACCTGCTGAAAACCCATACCAGGAATGGGGCTCGAGCCCATGCGGACAAACGTCCATTGGATCTTAAGTCCAACGCCTTAACCACTCGGCCACCCTGGTGAGACCCAAGGATTTACTTTCTTCAACTCCCTTTTTATGCTTGCTGCTGTAGCACCAGCTGTCCAGCAAGAGGTGATTGCAGAGTTAAAATGCTTTTGCAGGAGGTTAAAAGTAATTGCTTATAACAAACACACTGTGTGACACCTAACTTTCTCCCACTCGGACCTTACCGTTAATTTTTATATTGGAGTTAGCTTAGTCACAATAAGGGGGTGAGCAAGGCAGGCACACTAGAGCATCTACTCCCTGGTGGTCTAGTGGCTAGGATTCGGCGCTTTCACCGCCGCGGCCCGGGTTCGATTCCCGGTCAGGGAAGATCCCTCTAAAGCATAGATTGCTTAATTTGTCTGTGTATCTTTTTTAAAAGAAGGTCTTTAAAAAGGCACCCCTCCCAATAGATGAAAGCGGAGGAATGGGGCTTGTTCTCCTGTGCCCCAGGTTGCTTTGCCCCCATTGACCTAAGCCACCTTTGTGCGCACGCAGTCCCCCACCCAGTCAGGTGCTCTATGTTGGCGTGAAGTGCAGTACCAGCTCAACAGAAAGGTAAATTGCTGGAAAACCCTGCTGTGATGCATACATCTACTTTGGAGCACTCTTCTCCTTTGCACTCTTGAATCGCTTAAGCGCAATGTATTCTTCCAGCAAGCTGAATAACGAGATAGGTGAGAGAAGGTGTACCAGCTGTCTGTGCGCCATCAGCAGCCACTAGGTGTCCCTCTTGTGTTTTCCCGGGGATCCTGATTGTGCAGGAATTCATCGGTTCAGTAGCAAGGGGGAGAGGATGGCCTGTGCCTGGAAGTGACAGGCAGTCTGGTGGCATCATGAGGATTAAGTTCCGATTCATATTTGCTGTAGAATAAAATATGTTTTCAGCCCCCATGAGCTTTGTCACTCGGAGAGCAGTGTATGAACTTTTGCTGCACGGCTCTGGGCTCCCTGGTGGTCTAGTGGTTAGGATTCGGCGCTCTCACCGCCGCGGCCTGGGTTCGATTCCCGGTCAGGGAAAAGTCCCTCTTCTGACCTTGAAAGCTTTTCCTTCCCGTAGGTCAGGGCTTCTCAAAATGAAGTTGCTTTTCTGACTCACAATTTGCCTAGCATGACGCAGTATCGCTCAAAATATGATTTTCGCAAGGTTCCTTTAGAGCTGCTTCCCATGGTGGGAGGCAAGGCTCTTGAGCAAGTGAGATCCTGTATTCCGAGGCGCGCTTCCTTTTGTAGGCTTCTGACCCCATGGCCTGTGGCAGGTAGTCCTCCTTTGACTGGGCCGCAGGCTTTGTCTCCAAATGGCGTCCTGGACCCACTGCAACCCACCTGTTTGCTAAAACGGAAGTCTGCCTCTGGGTAAGAAAAAGCTGAGCTGCACGTACGGAAAGCGGCAGAGGCCAGAGGCGGGGAGGGTGTGGCAAGGGCTGCCTGATTTGCATAGTGACCTGTTGCATCTTGGGAATGTACAGGCTTTGGAGCTTAACAGGTACTGCAGGTGTCTGCCTGGCCTGAGAGATGCCTGTCTGGTGCTCCCCTCAGGACACACAGGCCTTCCATTCGAGCATGGAGGGTGAGGGACATGGGTCACCCTCATATACAGGGGTGTGGGCATGGGCAGGATAGGTTGTGGGGGACCCGTCAGGGCATTGCCCGTTCGGAAGGCGAGAGGAGGCGGGGCAGGAAACTCTGCTCAATTTCTTTCCCAGAGGCCTGTGGAGAACCCTTTGCACGTTTGAGCCAGCCGGGCCTGCATCAGCAGATCCTGCTCCACTGGGAAGGGAGAGCCTGTAGGCGTAAATCAAAAAAAGGGGAGAAATCTGCAAATTCTAGCGGCAGACCCATGTTGCCCAGGAAGCAATCCCTTTCTCCTACTCCCTATAGTGGAAAAAGACATAGGAGGTGTATTTCTCTAGGCAGGGGCTCTGTGTAGATGGCACTTCATTGCTCTGGGAAGCATCCATGCTGGTGGAAGAGTAGCAGCAGACTCCACACCTGAGGCTTGAATGGGGACCGTTGGGGAGGGGCAGTGGGAGGCCGAGGAGGGCGGAGGAAAATGCTTTTCAAAAGCATCTGCACGTTCCTACAAACCTGCTGAAAACCCATACCAGGAATGGGGCTCGAACCCATGCGGACAAACGTCCATTGGATCTTAAGTCCAACGCCTTAACCACTCGGCCACCCTGGTGAGACCCAAGGATTTACTTTCTTCAACTCCCTTTTTATGCTTGCTGCTGTAGCACCAGCTGTCCAGCAAGAGGTGATTGCAGAGTTAAAAGGCTTTTGCAGGAGGTTAAAAGTAATTGCTTATAACAAACACACTGTGTGACACCTAACTTTCTCCCACTCAGACCTTACCGTTAATTTTTATATTGGAGTTAGCTTAGTCACAATAAGGGGGTGAGCAAGGCAGGCACACTAGAGCATCTACTCCCTGGTGGTCTAGTGGCTAGGATTCGGCGCTTTCACCGCCGCGGCCCGGGTTCGATTCCCGGTCAGGGAAAAGTCCCTCTTCTGACCTTGAAAGCTTTTCCTTCCCGTAGGTCAGGGCTTCTCAAAATGAAGTTGCTTTTCTGACTCACAATTTGCCTAGCATGACGCAGTATCGCTCAAAATATGATTTTCGCAAGGTTCCTTTAGAGCTGCTTCCCATGGTGGGAGGCAAGGCTCTTGAGCAAGTGAGATCCTGTATTCCGAGGCGCGCTTCCTTTTGTAGGCTTCTGACCCCATGGCCTGTGGCAGGTAGTCCTCCTTTGACTGGGCCGCAGGCTTTGTCTCCAAATGGCGTCCTGGACCCACTGCAACCCACCTGTTTGCTAAAACGGAAGTCTGCCTCTGGGTAAGAAAAAGCTGAGCTGCACGTACGGAAAGCGGCAGAGGCCAGAGGCGGGGAGGGTGTGGCAAGGGCTGCCTGATTTGCATAGTGACCTGTTGCATCTTGGGAATGTACAGGCTTTGGAGCTTAACAGGTACTGCAGGTGTCTGCCTGGCCTGAGAGATGCCTGTCTGGTGCTCCCCTCAGGACACACAGGCCTTCCATTCGAGCATGGAGGGTGAGGGACATGGGTCACCCTCATATACAGGGGTGTGGGCATGGGCAGGATAGGTTGTGGGGGACCCGTCAGGGCATTGCCCGTTCGGAAGGCGAGAGGAGGCGGGGCAGGAAACTCTGCTCAATTTCTTTCCCAGAGGCCTGTGGAGAACCCTTTGCACGTTTGAGCCAGCCGGGCCTGCATCAGCAGATCCTGCTCCACTGGGAAGGGAGAGCCTGTAGGCGTAAATCAAAAAAAGGGGAGAAATCTGCAAATTCTAGCGGCAGACCCATGTTGCCCAGGAAGCAATCAGTTTCTCCTACTCCCTATAGTGGAAAAAGACATAGGAGGTGTATTTCTCTAGGCAGGGGCTCTGTGTAGATGGCACTTCATTGCTCTGGGAAGCATCCATGCTGGTGGAAGAGTAGCAGCAGACTCCACACCTGAGGCTTGAATGGGGACCGTTGGGGAGGGGCAGTGGGAGGCCGAGGAGGGCGGAGGAAAATGCTTTTCAAAAGCATCTGCACGTTCCTACAAACCTGCTGAAAACCCATACCAGGAATGGGGCTCGAGCCCATGCGGACAAACGTCCATTGGATCTTAAGTCCAACGCCTTAACCACTCGGCCACCCTGGTGAGACCCAAGGATTTACTTTCTTCAACTCCCTTTTTATGCTTGCTGCTGTAGCACCAGCTGTCCAGCAAGAGGTGATTGCAGAGTTAAAAGGCTTTTGCAGGAGGTTAAAAGTAATTGCTTATAACAAACACACTGTGTGACACCTAACTTTCTCCCACTCGGACCTTACCGTTAATTTTTATATTGGAGTTAGCTTAGTCACAATAAGGGGGTGAGCAAGGCAGGCACACTAGAGCATCTACTCCCTGGTGGTCTAGTGGCTAGGATTCGGCGCTTTCACCGCCGCGGCCCGGGTTCGATTCCCGGTCAGGGAAAAGTCCCTCTTCTGACCTTGAAAGCTTTTCCTTCCCGTAGGTCAGGGCTTCTCAAAATGAAGTTGCTTTTCTGACTCACAATTTGCCTAGCATGACGCAGTATCGCTCAAAATATGATTTTCGCAAGGTTCCTTTAGAGCTGCTTCCCATGGTGGGAGGCAAGGCTCTTGAGCAAGTGAGATCCTGTATTCCGAGGCGCGCTTCCTTTTGTAGGCTTCTGACCCCATGGCCTGTGGCAGGTAGTCCTCCTTTGACTGGGCCGCAGGCTTTGTCTCCAAATGGCGTCCTGGACCCACTGCAACCCACCTGTTTGCTAAAACGGAAGTCTGCCTCTGGGTAAGAAAAAGCTGAGCTGCACGTACGGAAAGCGGCAGAGGCCAGAGGCGGGGAGGGTGTGGCAAGGGCTGCCTGATTTGCATAGTGACCTGTTGCATCTTGGGAATGTACAGGCTTTGGAGCTTAACAGGTACTGCAGGTGTCTGCCTGGCCTGAGAGATGCCTGTCTGGTGCTCCCCTCAGGACACACAGGCCTTCCATTCGAGCATGAAGGGTGAGGGACATGGGTCACCCTCATATACAGGGGTGTGGGCATGGGCAGGATAGGTTGTGGGGGACCCGTCAGGGCATTGCCCGTTTGGAAGCCCGTTCGGAAGGCGAGAGGAGGCGGGGCAGGAAACTCTGCTCAATTTCTTTCCCAGAGGCCTGTGGAGAACCCTTTGCACGTTTGAGCCAGCCGGGCCTGCATCAGCAGATCCTGCTCCACTGGGAAGGGAGAGCCTGTAGGCGTAAATCAAAAAAAGGGGAGAAATCTGCAAATTCGAGCGGCAGACCCATGTTGCCCAGGAAGCAATCAGTTTCTCCTACTCCCTATAGTGGAAAAAGACATAGGAGGTGTATTTCTCTAGGCAGGGGCTCTGTGTAGATGGCACTTCATTGCTCTGGGAAGCATCCATGCTGGTGGAAGAGTAGCAGCAGACTCCACACCTGAGGCTTGAATGGGGACCGTTGGGGAGGGGCAGTGGGAGGCCGAGGAGGGCGGAGGAAAATGCTTTTCAAAAGCATCTGCACGTTCCTACAAACCTGCTGAAAACCCATACCAGGAATGGGGCTCGAGCCCATGCGGACAAACGTCCATTGGATCTTAAGTCCAACGCCTTAACCACTCGGCCACCCTGGTGAGACCCAAGGATTTACTTTCTTCAACTCCCTTTTTATGCTTGCTGCTGTAGCACCAGCTGTCCAGCAAGAGGTGATTGCAGAGTTAAAATGCTTTTGCAGGAGGTTAAAAGTAATTGCTTATAACAAACACACTGTGTGACACCTAACTTTCTCCCACTCGGACCTTACCGTTAATTTTTATATTGGAGTTAGCTTAGTCACAATAAGGGGGTGAGCAAGGCAGGCACACTAGAGCATCTACTCCCTGGTGGTCTAGTGGCTAGGATTCGGCGCTTTCACCGCCGCGGCCCGGGTTCGATTCCCGGTCAGGGAAGATCCCTCTAAAGCATAGATTGCTTAATTTGTCTGTGTATCTTTTTTAAAAGAAGGTCTTTAAAAAGGCACCCCTCCCAATAGATGAAAGCGGAGGAATGGGGCTTGTTCTCCTGTGCCCCAGGTTGCTTTGCCCCCATTGACCTAAGCCACCTTTGTGCGCACGCAGTCCCCCACCCAGTCAGGTGCTCTATGTTGGCGTGAAGTGCAGTACCAGCTCAACAGAAAGGTAAATTGCTGGAAAACCCTGCTGTGATGCATACATCTACTTTGGAGCACTCTTCTCCTTTGCACTCTTGAATCGCTTAAGCGCAATGTATTCTTCCAGCAAGCTGAATAACGAGATAGGTGAGAGAAGGTGTACCAGCTGTCTGTGCGCCATCAGCAGCCACTAGGTGTCCCTCTTGTGTTTTCCCGGGGATCCTGATTGTGCAGGAATTCATCGGTTCAGTAGCAAGGGGGAGAGGATGGCCTGTGCCTGGAAGTGACAGGCAGTCTGGTGGCATCATGAGGATTAAGTTCCGATTCATATTTGCTGTAGAATAAAATATGTTTTCAGCCCCCATGAGCTTTGTCACTCGGAGAGCAGTGTATGAACTTTTGCTGCACGGCTCTGGGCTCCCTGGTGGTCTAGTGGTTAGGATTCGGCGCTCTCACCGCCGCGGCCCGGGTTCGATTCCCGGTCAGGGAAAAGTCCCTCTTCTGACCTTGAAAGCTTTTCCTTCCCGTAGGTCAGGGCTTCTCAAAATGAAGTTGCTTTTCTGACTCACAATTTGCCTAGCATGACGCAGTATCGCTCAAAATATGATTTTCGCAAGGTTCCTTTAGAGCTGCTTCCCATGGTGGGAGGCAAGGCTCTTGAGCAAGTGAGATCCTGTATTCCGAGGCGCGCTTCCTTTTGTAGGCTTCTGACCCCATGGCCTGTGGCAGGTAGTCCTCCTTTGACTGGGCCGCAGGCTTTGTCTCCAAATGGCGTCCTGGACCCACTGCAACCCACCTGTTTGCTAAAACGGAAGTCTGCCTCTGGGTAAGAAAAAGCTGAGCTGCACGTACGGAAAGCGGCAGAGGCCAGAGGCGGGGAGGGTGTGGCAAGGGCTGCCTGATTTGCATAGTGACCTGTTGCATCTTGGGAATGTACAGGCTTTGGAGCTTAACAGGTACTGCAGGTGTCTGCCTGGCCTGAGAGATGCCTGTCTGGTGCTCCCCTCAGGACACACAGGCCTTCCATTCGAGCATGGAGGGTGAGGGACATGGGTCACCCTCATATACAGGGGTGTGGGCATGGGCAGGATAGGTTGTGGGGGACTCGTCAGGGTATTGCCCGTTCGGAAGGCGAGAGGAGGCGGGGCAGGAAACTCTGCTCAATTTCTTTCCCAGAGGCCTGTGGAGAACCCTTTGCACGTTTGAGCCAGCCGGGCCTGCATCAGCAGATCCTGCTCCACTGGGAAGGGAGAGCCTGTAGGCGTAAATCAAAAAAAGGGGAGAAATCTGCAAATTCTAGCGGCAGACCCATGTTGCCCAGGAAGCAATCCCTTTCTCCTACTCCCTATAGTGGAAAAAGACATAGGAGGTGTATTTCTCTAGGCAGGGGCTCTGTGTAGATGGCACTTCATTGCTCTGGGAAGCATCCATGCTGGTGGAAGAGTAGCAGCAGACTCCACACCTGAGGCTTGAATGGGGACCGTTGGGGAGGGGCAGTGGGAGGCCGAGGAGGGCGGAGGAAAATGCTTTTCAAAAGCATCTGCACGTTCCTACAAACCTGCTGAAAACCCATACCAGGAATGGGGCTCGAACCCATGCGGACAAACGTCCATTGGATCTTAAGTCCAACGCCTTAACCACTCGGCCACCCTGGTGAGACCCAAGGATTTACTTTCTTCAACTCCCTTTTTATGCTTGCTGCTGTAGCACCAGCTGTCCAGCAAGAGGTGATTGCAGAGTTAAAAGGCTTTTGCAGGAGGTTAAAAGTAATTGCTTATAACAAACACACTGTGTGACACCTAACTTTCTCCCACTCAGACCTTACCGTTAATTTTTATATTGGAGTTAGCTTAGTCACAATAAGGGGGTGAGCAAGGCAGGCACACTAGAGCATCTACTCCCTGGTGGTCTAGTGGCTAGGATTCGGCGCTTTCACCGCCGCGGCCCGGGTTCGATTCCCGGTCAGGGAAAAGTCCCTCTTCTGACCTTGAAAGCTTTTCCTTCCCGTAGGTCAGGGCTTCTCAAAATGAAGTTGCTTTTCTGACTCACAATTTGCCTAGCATGACGCAGTATCGCTCAAAATATGATTTTCGCAAGGTTCCTTTAGAGCTGCTTCCCATGGTGGGAGGCAAGGCTCTTGAGCAAGTGAGATCCTGTATTCCGAGGCGCGCTTCCTTTTGTAGGCTTCTGACCCCATGGCCTGTGGCAGGTAGTCCTCCTTTGACTGGGCCGCAGGCTTTGTCTCCAAATGGCGTCCTGGACCCACTGCAACCCACCTGTTTGCTAAAACGGAAGTCTGCCTCTGGGTAAGAAAAAGCTGAGCTGCACGTACGGAAAGCGGCAGAGGCCAGAGGCGGGGAGGGTGTGGCAAGGGCTGCCTGATTTGCATAGTGACCTGTTGCATCTTGGGAATGTACAGGCTTTGGAGCTTAACAGGTACTGCAGGTGTCTGCCTGGCCTGAGAGATGCCTGTCTGGTGCTCCCCTCAGGACACACAGGCCTTCCATTCGAGCATGGAGGGTGAGGGACATGGGTCACCCTCATATACAGGGGTGTGGGCATGGGCAGGATAGGTTGTGGGGGACCCGTCAGGGCATTGCCCGTTCGGAAGGCGAGAGGAGGCGGGGCAGGAAACTCTGCTCAATTTCTTTCCCAGAGGCCTGTGGAGAACCCTTTGCACGTTTGAGCCAGCCGGGCCTGCATCAGCAGATCCTGCTCCACTGGGAAGGGAGAGCCTGTAGGCGTAAATCAAAAAAAGGGGAGAAATCTGCAAATTCTAGCGGCAGACCCATGTTGCCCAGGAAGCAATCAGTTTCTCCTACTCCCTATAGTGGAAAAAGACATAGGAGGTGTATTTCTCTAGGCAGGGGCTCTGTGTAGATGGCACTTCATTGCTCTGGGAAGCATCCATGCTGGTGGAAGAGTAGCAGCAGACTCCACACCTGAGGCTTGAATGGGGACCGTTGGGGAGGGGCAGTGGGAGGCCGAGGAGGGCGGAGGAAAATGCTTTTCAAAAGCATCTGCACGTTCCTACAAACCTGCTGAAAACCCATACCAGGAATGGGGCTCGAGCCCATGCGGACAAACGTCCATTGGATCTTAAGTCCAACGCCTTAACCACTCGGCCACCCTGGTGAGACCCAAGGATTTACTTTCTTCAACTCCCTTTTTATGCTTGCTGCTGTAGCACCAGCTGTCCAGCAAGAGGTGATTGCAGAGTTAAAAGGCTTTTGCAGGAGGTTAAAAGTAATTGCTTATAACAAACACACTGTGTGACACCTAACTTTCTCCCACTCGGACCTTACCGTTAATTTTTATATTGGAGTTAGCTTAGTCACAATAAGGGGGTGAGCAAGGCAGGCACACTAGAGCATCTACTCCCTGGTGGTCTAGTGGCTAGGATTCGGCGCTTTCACCGCCGCGGCCCGGGTTCGATTCCCGGTCAGGGAAGATCCCTCTAAAGCATAGATTGCTTAATTTGTCTGTGTATCTTTTTTAAAAGAAGGTCTTTAAAAAGGCACCCCTCCCAATAGATGAAAGCGGAGGAATGGGGCTTGTTCTCCTGTGCCCCAGGTTGCTTTGCCCCCATTGACCTAAGCCACCTTTGTGCGCACGCAGTCCCCCACCCAGTCAGGTGCTCTATGTTGGCGTGAAGTGCAGTACCAGCTCAACAGAAAGGTAAATTGCTGGAAAACCCTGCTGTGATGCATACATCTACTTTGGAGCACTCTTCTCCTTTGCACTCTTGAATCGCTTAAGCGCAATGTATTCTTCCAGCAAGCTGAATAACGAGATAGGTGAGAGAAGGTGTACCAGCTGTCTGTGCGCCATCAGCAGCCACTAGGTGTCCCTCTTGTGTTTTCCCGGGGATCCTGATTGTGCAGGAATTCATCGGTTCAGTAGCAAGGGGGAGAGGATGGCCTGTGCCTGGAAGTGACAGGCAGTCTGGTGGCATCATGAGGATTAAGTTCCGATTCATATTTGCTGTAGAATAAAATATGTTTTCAGCCCCCATGAGCTTTGTCACTCGGAGAGCAGTGTATGAACTTTTGCTGCACGGCTCTGGGCTCCCTGGTGGTCTAGTGGTTAGGATTCGGCGCTCTCAGCGCCGCGGCCTGGGTTCGATTCCCGGTCAGGGAAAAGTCCCTCTTCTGACCTTGAAAGCTTTTCCTTCCCGTAGGTCAGGGCTTCTCAAAATGAAGTTGCTTTTCTGACTCACAATTTGCCTAGCATGACGCAGTATCGCTCAAAATATGATTTTCGCAAGGTTCCTTTAGAGCTGCTTCCCATGGTGGGAGGCAAGGCTCTTGAGCAAGTGAGATCCTGTATTCCGAGGCGCGCTTCCTTTTGTAGGCTTCTGACCCCATGGCCTGTGGCAGGTAGTCCTCCTTTGACTGGGCCGCAGGCTTTGTCTCCAAATGGCGTCCTGGACCCACTGCAACCCACCTGTTTGCTAAAACGGAAGTCTGCCTCTGGGTAAGAAAAAGCTGAGCTGCACGTACGGAAAGCGGCAGAGGCCAGAGGCGGGGAGGGTGTGGCAAGGGCTGCCTGATTTGCATAGTGACCTGTTGCATCTTGGGAATGTACAGGCTTTGGAGCTTAACAGGTACTGCAGGTGTCTGCCTGGCCTGAGAGATGCCTGTCTGGTGCTCCCCTCAGGACACACAGGCCTTCCATTCGAGCATGAAGGGTGAGGAACATGGGTCACCCTCATATACAGGGGTGTGGGCATGGGCAGGATAGGTTGTGGGGGACCCGTCAGGGCATTGCCCGTTTGGAAGCCCGTTCGGAAGGCGAGAGGAGGCGGGGCAGGAAACTCTGCTCAATTTCTTTCCCAGAGGCCTGTGGAGAACCCTTTGCACGTTTGAGCCAGCCGGGTCTGCATCAGCAGATCCTGCTCCACTGGGAAGGGAGAGCCTGTAGGCGTAAATCAAAAAAAGGGGAGAAATCTGCAAATTCTAGCGGCAGACCCATGTTGCCCAGGAAGCAATCCCTTTCTCCTACTCCCTATAGTGGAAAAAGACATAGGAGGTGTATTTCTCTAGGCAGGGGCTCTGTGTAGATGGCACTTCATTGCTCTGGGAAGCATCCATGCTGGTGGAAGAGTAGCAGCAGACTCCACACCTGAGGCTTGAATGGGGACCGTTGGGGAGGGGCAGTGGGAGGCCGAGGAGGGCGGAGGAAAATGCTTTTCAAAAGCATCTGCACGTTCCTACAAACCTGCTGAAAACCCATACCAGGAATGGGGCTCGAGCCCATGCGGACAAACGTCCATTGGATCTTAAGTCCAACGCCTTAACCACTCGGCCACCCTGGTGAGACCCAAGGATTTACTTTCTTCAACTCCCTTTTTATGCTTGCTGCTGTAGCACCAGCTGTCCAGCAAGAGGTGATTGCAGAGTTAAAAGGCTTTTGCAGGAGGTTAAAAGTAATTGCTTATAACAAACACACTGTGTGACACCTAACTTTCTCCCACTCGGACCTTACCGTTAATTTTTATATTGGAGTTAGCTTAGTCACAATAAGGGGGTGAGCAAGGCAGGCACACTAGAGCATCTACTCCCTGGTGGTCTAGTGGCTAGGATTCGGCGCTTTCACCGCCGCGGCCCGGGTTCGATTCCCGGTCAGGGAAAAGTCCCTCTTCTGACCTTGAAAGCTTTTCCTTCCCGTAGGTCAGGGCTTCTCAAAATGAAGTTGCTTTTCTGACTCACAATTTGCCTAGCATGACGCAGTATCGCTCAAAATATGATTTTCGCAAGGTTCCTTTAGAGCTGCTTCCCATGGTGGGAGGCAAGGCTCTTGAGCAAGTGAGATCCTGTATTCCGAGGCGCGCTTCCTTTTGTAGGCTTCTGACCCCATGGCCTGTGGCAGGTAGTCCTCCTTTGACTGGGCCGCAGGCTTTGTCTCCAAATGGCGTCCTGGACCCACTGCAACCCACCTGTTTGCTAAAACGGAAGTCTGCCTCTGGGTAAGAAAAAGCTGAGCTGCACGTACGGAAAGCGGCAGAGGCCAGAGGCGGGGAGGGTGTGGCAAGGGCTGCCTGATTTGCATAGTGACCTGTTGCATCTTGGGAATGTACAGGCTTTGGAGCTTAACAGGTACTGCAGGTGTCTGCCTGGCCTGAGAGATGCCTGTCTGGTGCTCCCCTCAGGACACACAGGCCTTCCATTCGAGCATGGAGGGTGAGGGACATGGGTCACCCTCATATACAGGGGTGTGGGCATGGGCAGGATAGGTTGTGGGGGACCCGTCAGGGCATTGCCCGTTCGGAAGGCGAGAGGAGGCGGGGCAGGAAACTCTGCTCAATTTCTTTCCCAGAGGCCTGTGGAGAACCCTTTGCACGTTTGAGCCAGCCGGGCCTGCATCAGCAGATCCTGCTCCACTGGGAAGGGAGAGCCTGTAGGCGTAAATCAAAAAAAGGGGAGAAATCTGCAAATTCTAGCGGCAGACCCATGTTGCCCAGGAAGCAATCAGTTTCTCCTACTCCCTATAGTGGAAAAAGACATAGGAGGTGTATTTCTCTAGGCAGGGGCTCTGTGTAGATGGCACTTCATTGCTCTGGGAAGCATCCATGCTGGTGGAAGAGTAGCAGCAGACTCCACACCTGAGGCTTGAATGGGGACCGTTGGGGAGGGGCAGTGGGAGGCCGAGGAGGGCGGTGGAAAATGCTTTTCAAAAGCATCTGCACGTTCCTACAACCCTGCTGAAAACCCATACCAGGAATGGGGCTCGAGCCCATGCGGACAAACGTCCATTGGATCTTAAGTCCAACGCCTTAACCACTCGGCCACCCTGGTGAGACCCAAGGATTTACTTTCTTCAACTCCCTTTTTATGCTTGCTGCTGTAGCACCAGCTGTCCAGCAAGAGGTGATTGCAGAGTTAAAAGGCTTTTGCAGGAGGTTAAAAGTAATTGCTTATAACAAACACACTGTGTGACACCTAACTTTCTCCCACTCGGACCTTACCGTTAATTTTTATATTGGAGTTAGCTTAGTCACAATAAGGGGGTGAGCAAGGCAGGCACACTAGAGCATCTACTCCCTGGTGGTCTAGTGGCTAGGATTCGGCGCTTTCACCGCCGCGGCCCGGGTTCGATTCCCGGTCAGGGAAAAGTCCCTCTTCTGACCTTGAAAGCTTTTCCTTCCCGTAGGTCAGGGCTTCTCAAAATGAAGTTGCTTTTCTGACTCACAATTTGCCTAGCATGACGCAGTATCGCTCAAAATATGATTTTCGCAAGGTTCCTTTAGAGCTGCTTCCCATGGTGGGAGGCAAGGCTCTTGAGCAAGTGAGATCCTGTATTCCGAGGCGCGCTTCCTTTTGTAGGCTTCTGACCCCATGGCCTGTGGCAGGTAGTCCTCCTTTGACTGGGCCGCAGGCTTTGTCTCCAAATGGCGTCCTGGACCCACTGCAACCCACCTGTTTGCTAAAACGGAAGTCTGCCTCTGGGTAAGAAAAAGCTGAGCTGCACGTACGGAAAGCGGCAGAGGCCAGAGGCGGGGAGGGTGTGGCAAGGGCTGCCTGATTTGCATAGTGACCTGTTGCATCTTGGGAATGTACAGGCTTTGGAGCTTAACAGGTACTGCAGGTGTCTGCCTGGCCTGAGAGATGCCTGTCTGGTGCTCCCCTCAGGACACACAGGCCTTCCATTCGAGCATGAAGGGTGAGGGACATGGGTCACCCTCATATACAGGGGTGTGGGCATGGGCAGGATAGGTTGTGGGGGACCCGTCAGGGCATTGCCCGTTTGGAAGCCCGTTCGGAAGGCGAGAGGAGGCGGGGCAGGAAACTCTGCTCAATTTCTTTCCCAGAGGCCTGTGGAGAACCCTTTGCACGTTTGAGCCAGCCGGGCCTGCATCAGCAGATCCTGCTCCACTGGGAAGGGAGAGCCTGTAGGCGTAAATCAAAAAAAGGGGAGAAATCTGCAAATTCGAGCGGCAGACCCATGTTGCCCAGGAAGCAATCAGTTTCTCCTACTCCCTATAGTGGAAAAAGACATAGGAGGTGTATTTCTCTAGGCAGGGGCTCTGTGTAGATGGCACTTCATTGCTCTGGGAAGCATCCATGCTGGTGGAAGAGTAGCAGCAGACTCCACACCTGAGGCTTGAATGGGGACCGTTGGGGAGGGGCAGTGGGAGGCCGAGGAGGGCGGAGGAAAATGCTTTTCAAAAGCATCTGCACGTTCCTACAAACCTGCTGAAAACCCATACCAGGAATGGGGCTCGAGCCCATGCGGACAAACGTCCATTGGATCTTAAGTCCAACGCCTTAACCACTCGGCCACCCTGGTGAGACCCAAGGATTTACTTTCTTCAACTCCCTTTTTATGCTTGCTGCTGTAGCACCAGCTGTCCAGCAAGAGGTGATTGCAGAGTTAAAATGCTTTTGCAGGAGGTTAAAAGTAATTGCTTATAACAAACACACTGTGTGACACCTAACTTTCTCCCACTCGGACCTTACCGTTAATTTTTATATTGGAGTTAGCTTAGTCACAATAAGGGGGTGAGCAAGGCAGGCACACTAGAGCATCTACTCCCTGGTGGTCTAGTGGCTAGGATTCGGCGCTTTCACCGCCGCGGCCCGGGTTCGATTCCCGGTCAGGGAAGATCCCTCTAAAGCATAGATTGCTTAATTTGTCTGTGTATCTTTTTTAAAAGAAGGTCTTTAAAAAGGCACCCCTCCCAATAGATGAAAGCGGAGGAATGGGGCTTGTTCTCCTGTGCCCCAGGTTGCTTTGCCCCCATTGACCTAAGCCACCTTTGTGCGCACGCAGTCCCCCACCCAGTCAGGTGCTCTATGTTGGCGTGAAGTGCAGTACCAGCTCAACAGAAAGGTAAATTGCTGGAAAACCCTGCTGTGATGCATACATCTACTTTGGAGCACTCTTCTCCTTTGCACTCTTGAATCGCTTAAGCGCAATGTATTCTTCCAGCAAGCTGAATAACGAGATAGGTGAGAGAAGGTGTA
This sequence comes from Lissotriton vulgaris, assembly GCF_964263255.1. Classification (NCBI taxonomy): domain Eukaryota; kingdom Metazoa; phylum Chordata; class Amphibia; order Caudata; family Salamandridae; genus Lissotriton; species Lissotriton vulgaris. Next base: position 519,552,609 of record NC_141691.1, read on the forward strand.
CCAGCTGTCTGTGCGCCATCAGCAGCCACTAGGTGTCCCTCTTGTGTTTTCCCGGGGATCCTGATTGTGCAGGAATTCATCGGTTCAGTAGCAAGGGGGAGAGGATGGCCTGTGCCTGGAAGTGACAGGCAGTCTGGTGGCATCATGAGGATTAAGTTCCGATTCATATTTGCTGTAGAATAAAATATGTTTTCAGCCCCCATGAGCTTTGTCACTCGGAGAGCAGTGTATGAACTTTTGCTGCACGGCTCTGGGCTCCCTGGTGGTCTAGTGGTTAGGATTCGGCGCTCTCACCGCCGCGGCCTGGGTTCGATTCCCGGTCAGGGAAAAGTCCCTCTTCTGACCTTGAAAGCTTTTCCTTCCCGTAGGTCAGGGCTTCTCAAAATGAAGTTGCTTTTCTGACTCACAATTTGCCTAGCATGACGCAGTATCGCTCAAAATATGATTTTCGCAAGGTTCCTTTAGAGCTGCTTCCCATGGTGGGAGGCAAGGCTCTTGAGCAAGTGAGATCCTGTATTCCGAGGCGCGCTTCCTTTTGTAGGCTTCTGACCCCATGGCCTGTGGCAGGTAGTCCTCCTTTGACTGGGCCGCAGGCTTTGTCTCCAAATGGCGTCCTGGACCCACTGCAACCCACCTGTTTGCTAAAACGGAAGTCTGCCTCTGGGTAAGAAAAAGCTGAGCTGCACGTACGGAAAGCGGCAGAGGCCAGAGGCGGGGAGGGTGTGGCAAGGGCTGCCTGATTTGCATAGTGACCTGTTGCATCTTGGGAATGTACAGGCTTTGGAGCTTAACAGGTACTGCAGGTGTCTGCCTGGCCTGAGAGATGCCTGTCTGGTGCTCCCCTCAGGACACACAGGCCTTCCATTCGAGCATGGAGGGTGAGGGACATGGGTCACCCTCATATACAGGGGTGTGGGCATGGGCAGGATAGGTTGTGGGGGACCCGTCAGGGCATTGCCCGTTCGGAAGGCGAGAGGAGGCGGGGCAGGAAACTCTGCTCAATTTCTTTCCCAGAGGCCTGTGGAGAACCCTTTGCACGTTTGAGCCAGCCGGGCCTGCATCAGCAGATCCTGCTCCACTGGGAAGGGAGAGCCTGTAGGCGTAAATCAAAAAAAGGGGAGAAATCTGCAAATTCTAGCGGCAGACCCATGTTGCCCAGGAAGCAATCCCTTTCTCCTACTCCCTATAGTGGAAAAAGACATAGGAGGTGTATTTCTCTAGGCAGGGGCTCTGTGTAGATGGCACTTCATTGCTCTGGGAAGCATCCATGCTGGTGGAAGAGTAGCAGCAGACTCCACACCTGAGGCTTGAATGGGGACCGTTGGGGAGGGGCAGTGGGAGGCCGAGGAGGGCGGAGGAAAATGCTTTTCAAAAGCATCTGCACGTTCCTACAAACCTGCTGAAAACCCATACCAGGAATGGGGCTCGAACCCATGCAGACAAACGTCCATTGGATCTTAAGTCCAACGCCTTAACCACTCGGCCACCCTGGTGAGACCCAAGGATTTACTTTCTTCAACTCCCTTTTTATGCTTGCTGCTGTAGCACCAGCTGTCCAGCAAGAGGTGATTGCAGAGTTAAAAGGCTTTTGCAGGAGGTTAAAAGTAATTGCTTATAACAAACACACTGTGTGACACCTAACTTTCTCCCACTCAGACCTTACCGTTAATTTTTATATTGGAGTTAGCTTAGTCACAATAAGGGGGTGAGCAAGGCAGGCACACTAGAGCATCTACTCCCTGGTGGTCTAGTGGCTAGGATTCGGCGCTTTCACCGCCGCGGCCCGGGTTCGATTCCCGGTCAGGGAAAAGTCCCTCTTCTGACCTTGAAAGCTTTTCCTTCCCGTAGGTCAGGGCTTCTCAAAATGAAGTTGCTTTTCTGACTCACAATTTGCCTAGCATGACGCAGTATCGCTCAAAATATGATTTTCGCAAGGTTCCTTTAGAGCTGCTTCCCATGGTGGGAGGCAAGGCTCTTGAGCAAGTGAGATCCTGTATTCCGAGGCGCGCTTCCTTTTGTAGGCTTCTGACCCCATGGCCTGTGGCAGGTAGTCCTCCTTTGACTGGGCCGCAGGCTTTGTCTCCAAATGGCGTCCTGGACCCACTGCAACCCACCTGTTTGCTAAAACGGAAGTCTGCCTCTGGGTAAGAAAAAGCTGAGCTGCACGTACGGAAAGCGGCAGAGGCCAGAGGCGGGGAGGGTGTGGCAAGGGCTGCCTGATTTGCATAGTGACCTGTTGCATCTTGGGAATGTACAGGCTTTGGAGCTTAACAGGTACTGCAGGTGTCTGCCTGGCCTGAGAGATGCCTGTCTGGTGCTCCCCTCAGGACACACAGGCCTTCCATTCGAGCATGGAGGGTGAGGGACATGGGTCACCCTCATATACAGGGGTGTGGGCATGGGCAGGATAGGTTGTGGGGGACCCGTCAGGGCATTGCCCGTTCGGAAGGCGAGAGGAGGCGGGGCAGGAAACTCTGCTCAATTTCTTTCCCAGAGGCCTGTGGAGAACCCTTTGCACGTTTGAGCCAGCCGGGCCTGCATCAGCAGATCCTGCTCCACTGGGAAGGGAGAGCCTGTAGGCGTAAATCAAAAAAAGGGGAGAAATCTGCAAATTCTAGCGGCAGACCCATGTTGCCCAGGAAGCAATCAGTTTCTCCTACTCCCTATAGTGGAAAAAGACATAGGAGGTGTATTTCTCTAGGCAGGGGCTCTGTGTAGATGGCACTTCATTGCTCTGGGAAGCATCCATGCTGGTGGAAGAGTAGCAGCAGACTCCACACCTGAGGCTTGAATGGGGACCGTTGGGGAGGGGCAGTGGGAGGCCGAGGAGGGCGGAGGAAAATGCTTTTCAAAAGCATCTGCACGTTCCTACAAACCTGCTGAAAACCCATACCAGGAATGGGGCTCGAGCCCATGCGGACAAACGTCCATTGGATCTTAAGTCCAACGCCTTAACCACTCGGCCACCCTGGTGAGACCCAAGGATTTACTTTCTTCAACTCCCTTTTTATGCTTGCTGCTGTAGCACCAGCTGTCCAGCAAGAGGTGATTGCAGAGTTAAAAGGCTTTTGCAGGAGGTTAAAAGTAATTGCTTATAACAAACACACTGTGTGACACCTAACTTTCTCCCACTCGGACCTTACCGTTAATTTTTATATTGGAGTTAGCTTAGTCACAATAAGGGGGTGAGCAAGGCAGGCACACTAGAGCATCTACTCCCTGGTGGTCTAGTGGCTAGGATTCGGCGCTTTCACCGCCGCGGCCCGGGTTCGATTCCCGGTCAGGGAAGATCCCTCTAAAGCATAGATTGCTTAATTTGTCTGTGTATCTTTTTTAAAAGAAGGTCTTTAAAAAGGCACCCCTCCCAATAGATGAAAGCGGAGGAATGGGGCTTGTTCTCCTGTGCCCCAGGTTGCTTTGCCCCCATTGACCTAAGCCACCTTTGTGCGCACGCAGTCCCCCACCCAGTCAGGTGCTCTATGTTGGCGTGAAGTGCAGTACCAGCTCAACAGAAAGGTAAATTGCTGGAAAACCCTGCTGTGATGCATACATCTACTTTGGAGCACTCTTCTCCTTTGCACTCTTGAATCGCTTAAGCGCAATGTATTCTTCCAGCAAGCTGAATAACGAGATAGGTGAGAGAAGGTGTACCAGCTGTCTGTGCGCCATCAGCAGCCACTAGGTGTCCCTCTTGTGTTTTCCCGGGGATCCTGATTGTGCAGGAATTCATCGGTTCAGTAGCAAGGGGGAGAGGATGGCCTGTGCCTGGAAGTGACAGGCAGTCTGGTGGCATCATGAGGATTAAGTTCCGATTCATATTTGCTGTAGAATAAAATATGTTTTCAGCCCCCATGAGCTTTGTCACTCGGAGAGCAGTGTATGAACTTTTGCTGCACGGCTCTGGGCTCCCTGGTGGTCTAGTGGTTAGGATTCGGCGCTCTCACCGCCGCGGCCTGGGTTCGATTCCCGGTCAGGGAAAAGTCCCTCTTCTGACCTTGAAAGCTTTTCCTTCCCGTAGGTCAGGGCTTCTCAAAATGAAGTTGCTTTTCTGACTCACAATTTGCCTAGCATGACGCAGTATCGCTCAAAATATGATTTTCGCAAGGTTCCTTTAGAGCTGCTTCCCATGGTGGGAGGCAAGGCTCTTGAGCAAGTGAGATCCTGTATTCCGAGGCGCGCTTCCTTTTGTAGGCTTCTGACCCCATGGCCTGTGGCAGGTAGTCCTCCTTTGACTGGGCCGCAGGCTTTGTCTCCAAATGGCGTCCTGGACCCACTGCAACCCACCTGTTTGCTAAAACGGAAGTCTGCCTCTGGGTAAGAAAAAGCTGAGCTGCACGTACGGAAAGCGGCAGAGGCCAGAGGCGGGGAGGGTGTGGCAAGGGCTGCCTGATTTGCATAGTGACCTGTTGCATCTTGGGAATGTACAGGCTTTGGAGCTTAACAGGTACTGCAGGTGTCTGCCTGGCCTGAGAGATGCCTGTCTGGTGCTCCCCTCAGGACACACAGGCCTTCCATTCGAGCATGAAGGGTGAGGGACATGGGTCACCCTCATATACAGGGGTGTGGGCATGGGCAGGATAGGTTGTGGGGGACCCGTCAGGGCATTGCCCGTTTGGAAGCCCGTTCGGAAGGCGAGAGGAGGCGGGGCAGGAAACTCTGCTCAATTTCTTTCCCAGAGGCCTGTGGAGAACCCTTTGCACGTTTGAGCCAGCCGGGTCTGCATCAGCAGATCCTGCTCCACTGGGAAGGGAGAGCCTGTAGGCGTAAATCAAAAAAAGGGGAGAAATCTGCAAATTCTAGCGGCAGACCCATGTTGCCCAGGAAGCAATCCCTTTCTCCTACTCCCTATAGTGGAAAAAGACATAGGAGGTGTATTTCTCTAGGCAGGGGCTCTGTGTAGATGGCACTTCATTGCTCTGGGAAGCATCCATGCTGGTGGAAGAGTAGCAGCAGACTCCACACCTGAGGCTTGAATGGGGACCGTTGGGGAGGGGCAGTGGGAGGCCGAGGAGGGCGGAGGAAAATGCTTTTCAAAAGCATCTGCACGTTCCTACAAACCTGCTGAAAACCCATACCAGGAATGGGGCTCGAGCCCATGCGGACAAACGTCCATTGGATCTTAAGTCCAACGCCTTAACCACTCGGCCACCCTGGTGAGACCCAAGGATTTACTTTCTTCAACTCCCTTTTTATGCTTGCTGCTGTAGCACCAGCTGTCCAGCAAGAGGTGATTGCAGAGTTAAAAGGCTTTTGCAGGAGGTTAAAAGTAATTGCTTATAACAAACACACTGTGTGACACCTAACTTTCTCCCACTCGGACCTTACCGTTAATTTTTATATTGGAGTTAGCTTAGTCACAATAAGGGGGTGAGCAAGGCAGGCACACTAGAGCATCTACTCCCTGGTGGTCTAGTGGCTAGGATTCGGCGCTTTCACCGCCGCGGCCCGGGTTCGATTCCCGGTCAGGGAAAAGTCCCTCTTCTGACCTTGAAAGCTTTTCCTTCCCGTAGGTCAGGGCTTCTCAAAATGAAGTTGCTTTTCTGACTCACAATTTGCCTAGCATGACGCAGTATCGCTCAAAATATGATTTTCGCAAGGTTCCTTTAGAGCTGCTTCCCATGGTGGGAGGCAAGGCTCTTGAGCAAGTGAGATCCTGTATTCCGAGGCGCGCTTCCTTTTGTAGGCTTCTGACCCCATGGCCTGTGGCAGGTAGTCCTCCTTTGACTGGGCCGCAGGCTTTGTCTCCAAATGGCGTCCTGGACCCACTGCAACCCACCTGTTTGCTAAAACGGAAGTCTGCCTCTGGGTAAGAAAAAGCTGAGCTGCACGTACGGAAAGCGGCAGAGGCCAGAGGCGGGGAGGGTGTGGCAAGGGCTGCCTGATTTGCATAGTGACCTGTTGCATCTTGGGAATGTACAGGCTTTGGAGCTTAACAGGTACTGCAGGTGTCTGCCTGGCCTGAGAGATGCCTGTCTGGTGCTCCCCTCAGGACACACAGGCCTTCCATTCGAGCATGGAGGGTGAGGGACATGGGTCACCCTCATATACAGGGGTGTGGGCATGGGCAGGATAGGTTGTGGGGGACCCGTCAGGGCATTGCCCGTTCGGAAGGCGAGAGGAGGCGGGGCAGGAAACTCTGCTCAATTTCTTTCCCAGAGGCCTGTGGAGAACCCTTTGCACGTTTGAGCCAGCCGGGCCTGCATCAGCAGATCCTGCTCCACTGGGAAGGGAGAGCCTGTAGGCGTAAATCAAAAAAAGGGGAGAAATCTGCAAATTCTAGCGGCAGACCCATGTTGCCCAGGAAGCAATCAGTTTCTCCTACTCCCTATAGTGGAAAAAGACATAGGAGGTGTATTTCTCTAGGCAGGGGCTCTGTGTAGATGGCACTTCATTGCTCTGGGAAGCATCCATGCTGGTGGAAGAGTAGCAGCAGACTCCACACCTGAGGCTTGAATGGGGACCGTTGGGGAGGGGCAGTGGGAGGCCGAGGAGGGCGGTGGAAAATGCTTTTCAAAAGCATCTGCACGTTCCTACAACCCTGCTGAAAACCCATACCAGGAATGGGGCTCGAGCCCATGCGGACAAACGTCCATTGGATCTTAAGTCCAACGCCTTAACCACTCGGCCACCCTGGTGAGACCCAAGGATTTACTTTCTTCAACTCCCTTTTTATGCTTGCTGCTGTAGCACCAGCTGTCCAGCAAGAGGTGATTGCAGAGTTAAAAGGCTTTTGCAGGAGGTTAAAAGTAATTGCTTATAACAAACACACTGTGTGACACCTAACTTTCTCCCACTCGGACCTTACCGTTAATTTTTATATTGGAGTTAGCTTAGTCACAATAAGGGGGTGAGCAAGGCAGGCACACTAGAGCATCTACTCCCTGGTGGTCTAGTGGCTAGGATTCGGCGCTTTCACCGCCGCGGCCCGGGTTCGATTCCCGGTCAGGGAAGATCCCTCTAAAGCATAGATTGCTTAATTTGTCTGTGTATCTTTTTTAAAAGAAGGTCTTTAAAAAGGCACCCCTCCCAATAGATGAAAGCGGAGGAATGGGGCTTGTTCTCCTGTGCCCCAGGTTGCTTTGCCCCCATTGACCTAAGCCACCTTTGTGCGCACGCAGTCCCCCACCCAGTCAGGTGCTCTATGTTGGCGTGAAGTGCAGTACCAGCTCAACAGAAAGGTAAATTGCTGGAAAACCCTGCTGTGATGCATACATCTACTTTGGAGCACTCTTCTCCTTTGCACTCTTGAATCGCTTAAGCGCAATGTATTCTTCCAGCAAGCTGAATAACGAGATAGGTGAGAGAAGGTGTACCAGCTGTCTGTGCGCCATCAGCAGCCACTAGGTGTCCCTCTTGTGTTTTCCCGGGGATCCTGATTGTGCAGGAATTCATCGGTTCAGTAGCAAGGGGGAGAGGATGGCCTGTGCCTGGAAGTGACAGGCAGTCTGGTGGCATCATGAGGATTAAGTTCCGATTCATATTTGCTGTAGAATAAAATATGTTTTCAGCCCCCATGAGCTTTGTCACTCGGAGAGCAGTGTATGAACTTTTGCTGCACGGCTCTGGGCTCCCTGGTGGTCTAGTGGTTAGGATTCGGCGCTCTCACCGCCGCGGCCTGGGTTCGATTCCCGGTCAGGGAAAAGTCCCTCTTCTGACCTTGAAAGCTTTTCCTTCCCGTAGGTCAGGGCTTCTCAAAATGAAGTTGCTTTTCTGACTCACAATTTGCCTAGCATGACGCAGTATCGCTCAAAATATGATTTTCGCAAGGTTCCTTTAGAGCTGCTTCCCATGGTGGGAGGCAAGGCTCTTGAGCAAGTGAGATCCTGTATTCCGAGGCGCGCTTCCTTTTGTAGGCTTCTGACCCCATGGCCTGTGGCAGGTAGTCCTCCTTTGACTGGGCCGCAGGCTTTGTCTCCAAATGGCGTCCTGGACCCACTGCAACCCACCTGTTTGCTAAAACGGAAGTCTGCCTCTGGGTAAGAAAAAGCTGAGCTGCACGTACGGAAAGCGGCACAGGCCAGAGGCGGGGAGGGTGTGGCAAGGGCTGCCTGATTTGCATAGTGACCTGTTGCATCTTGGGAATGTACAGGCTTTGGAGCTTAACAGGTACTGCAGGTGTCTGCCTGGCCTGAGAGATGCCTGTCTGGTGCTCCCCTCAGGACACACAGGCCTTCCATTCGAGCATGAAGGGTGAGGGACATGGGTCACCCTCATATACAGGGGTGTGGGCATGGGCAGGATAGGTTGTGGGGGACCCGTCAGGGCATTGCCCGTTTGGAAGCCCGTTCGGAAGGCGAGAGGAGGCGGGGCAGGAAACTCTGCTCAATTTCTTTCCCAGAGGCCTGTGGAGAACCCTTTGCACGTTTGAGCCAGCCGGGTCTGCATCAGCAGATCCTGCTCCACTGGGAAGGGAGAGCCTGTAGGCGTAAATCAAAAAAAGGGGAGAAATCTGCAAATTCTAGCGGCAGACCCATGTTGCCCAGGAAGCAATCCCTTTCTCCTACTCCCTATAGTGGAAAAAGACATAGGAGGTGTATTTCTCTAGGCAGGGGCTCTGTGTAGATGGCACTTCATTCCTCTGGGAAGCATCCATGCTGGTGGAAGAGTAGCAGCAGACTCCACACCTGAGGCTTGAATGGGGACCGTTGGGGAGGGGCAGTGGGAGGCCGAGGAGGGCGGAGGAAAATGCTTTTCAAAAGCATCTGCACGTTCCTACAAACCTGCTGAAAACCCATACCAGGAATGGGGCTCGAGCCCATGCGGACAAACGTCCATTGGATCTTAAGTCCAACGCCTTAACCACTCGGCCACCCTGGTGAGACCCAAGGATTTACTTTCTTCAACTCCCTTTTTATGCTTGCTGCTGTAGCACCAGCTGTCCAGCAAGAGGTGATTGCAGAGTTAAAAGGCTTTTGCAGGAGGTTAAAAGTAATTGCTTATAACAAACACACTGTGTGACACCTAACTTTCTCCCACTCGGACCTTACCGTTAATTTTTATATTGGAGTTAGCTTAGTCACAATAAGGGGGTGAGCAAGGCAGGCACACTAGAGCATCTACTCCCTGGTGGTCTAGTGGCTAGGATTCGGCGCTTTCACCGCCGCGGCCCGGGTTCGATTCCCGGTCAGGGAAAAGTCCCTCTTCTGACCTTGAAAGCTTTTCCTTCCCGTAGGTCAGGGCTTCTCAAAATGAAGTTGCTTTTCTGACTCACAATTTGCCTAGCATGACGCAGTATCGCTCAAAATATGATTTTCGCAAGGTTCCTTTAGAGCTGCTTCCCATGGTGGGAGGCAAGGCTCTTGAGCAAGTGAGATCCTGTATTCCGAGGCGCGCTTCCTTTTGTAGGCTTCTGACCCCATGGCCTGTGGCAGGTAGTCCTCCTTTGACTGGGCCGCAGGCTTTGTCTCCAAATGGCGTCCTGGACCCACTGCAACCCACCTGTTTGCTAAAACGGAAGTCTGCCTCTGGGTAAGAAAAAGCTGAGCTGCACGTACGGAAAGCGGCAGAGGCCAGAGGCGGGGAGGGTGTGGCAAGGGCTGCCTGATTTGCATAGTGACCTGTTGCATCTTGGGAATGTACAGGCTTTGGAGCTTAACAGGTACTGCAGGTGTCTGCCTGGCCTGAGAGATGCCTGTCTGGTGCTCCCCTCAGGACACACAGGCCTTCCATTCGAGCATGGAGGGTGAGGGACATGGGTCACCCTCATATACAGGGGTGTGGGCATGGGCAGGATAGGTTGTGGGGGACCCGTCAGGGCATTGCCCGTTCGGAAGGCGAGAGGAGGCGGGGCAGGAAACTCTGCTCAATTTCTTTCCCAGAGGCCTGTGGAGAACCCTTTGCACGTTTGAGCCAGCCGGGCCTGCATCAGCAGATCCTGCTCCACTGGGAAGGGAGAGCCTGTAGGCGTAAATCAAAAAAAGGGGAGAAATCTGCAAATTCTAGCGGCAGACCCATGTTGCCCAGGAAGCAATCAGTTTCTCCTACTCCCTATAGTGGAAAAAGACATAGGAGGTGTATTTCTCTAGGCAGGGGCTCTGTGTAGATGGCACTTCATTGCTCTGGGAAGCATCCATGCTGGTGGAAGAGTAGCAGCAGACTCCACACCTGAGGCTTGAATGGGGACCGTTGGGGAGGGGCAGTGGGAGGCCGAGGAGGGCGGTGGAAAATGCTTTTCAAAAGCATCTGCACGTTCCTACAACCCTGCTGAAAACCCATACCAGGAATGGGGCTCGAGCCCATGCGGACAAACGTCCATTGGATCTTAAGTCCAACGCCTTAACCACTCGGCCACCCTGGTGAGACCCAAGGATTTACTTTCTTCAACTCCCTTTTTATGCTTGCTGCTGTAGCACCAGCTGTCCAGCAAGAGGTGATTGCAGAGTTAAAAGGCTTTTGCAGGAGGTTAAAAGTAATTGCTTATAACAAACACACTGTGTGACACCTAACTTTCTCCCACTCGGACCTTACCGTTAATTTTTATATTGGAGTTAGCTTAGTCACAATAAGGGGGTGAGCAAGGCAGGCACACTAGAGCATCTACTCCCTGGTGGTCTAGTGGCTAGGATTCGGCGCTTTCACCGCCGCGGCCCGGGTTCGATTCCCGGTCAGGGAAAAGTCCCTCTTCTGACCTTGAAAGCTTTTCCTTCCCGTAGGTCAGGGCTTCTCAAAATGAAGTTGCTTTTCTGACTCACAATTTGCCTAGCATGACGCAGTATCGCTCAAAATATGATTTTCGCAAGGTTCCTTTAGAGCTGCTTCCCATGGTGGGAGGCAAGGCTCTTGAGCAAGTGAGATCCTGTATTCCGAGGCGCGCTTCCTTTTGTAGGCTTCTGACCCCATGGCCTGTGGCAGGTAGTCCTCCTTTGACTGGGCCGCAGGCTTTGTCTCCAAATGGCGTCCTGGACCCACTGCAACCCACCTGTTTGCTAAAACGGAAGTCTGCCTCTGGGTAAGAAAAAGCTGAGCTGCACGTACGGAAAGCGGCAGAGGCCAGAGGCGGGGAGGGTGTGGCAAGGGCTGCCTGATTTGCATAGTGACCTGTTGCATCTTGGGAATGTACAGGCTTTGGAGCTTAACAGGTACTGCAGGTGTCTGCCTGGCCTGAGAGATGCCTGTCTGGTGCTCCCCTCAGGACACACAGGCCTTCCATTCGAGCATGAAGGGTGAGGGACATGGGTCACCCTCATATACAGGGGTGTGGGCATGGGCAGGATAGGTTGTGGGGGACCCGTCAGGGCATTGCCCGTTTGGAAGCCCGTTCGGAAGGCGAGAGGAGGCGGGGCAGGAAACTCTGCTCAATTTCTTTCCCAGAGGCCTGTGGAGAACCCTTTGCACGTTTGAGCCAGCCGGGCCTGCATCAGCAGATCCTGCTCCACTGGGAAGGGAGAGCCTGTAGGCGTAAATCAAAAAAAGGGGAGAAATCTGCAAATTCGAGCGGCAGACCCATGTTGCCCAGGAAGCAATCAGTTTCTCCTACTCCCTATAGTGGAAAAAGACATAGGAGGTGTATTTCTCTAGGCAGGGGCTCTGTGTAGATGGCACTTCATTGCTCTGGGAAGCATCCATGCTGGTGGAAGAGTAGCAGCAGACTCCACACCTGAGGCTTGAATGGGGACCGTTGGGGAGGGGCAGTGGGAGGCCGAGGAGGGCGGAGGAAAATGCTTTTCAAAAGCATCTGCACGTTCCTACAAACCTGCTGAAAACCCATACCAGGAATGGGGCTCGAGCCCATGCGGACAAACGTCCATTGGATCTTAAGTCCAACGCCTTAACCACTCGGCCACCCTGGTGAGACCCAAGGATTTACTTTCTTCAACTCCCTTTTTATGCTTGCTGCTGTAGCACCAGCTGTCCAGCAAGAGGTGATTGCAGAGTTAAAATGCTTTTGCAGGAGGTTAAAAGTAATTGCTTATAACAAACACACTGTGTGACACCTAACTTTCTCCCACTCGGACCTTACCGTTAATTTTTATATTGGAGTTAGCTTAGTCACAATAAGGGGGTGAGCAAGGCAGGCACACTAGAGCATCTACTCCCTGGTGGTCTAGTGGCTAGGATTCGGCGCTTTCACTGCCGCGGCCCGGGTTCGATTCCCGGACAGGGAAGATCCCTCTAAAGCATAGATTGCTTAATTTGTCTGTGTATCTTTTTTAAAAGAAGGTCTTTAAAAAGGCACCCCTCCCAATAGATGAAAGCGGAGGAATGGGGCTTGTTCTCCTGTGCCCCAGGTTGCTTTGCCCCCATTGACCTAAGCCACCTTTGTGCGCACGCAGTCCCCCACCCAGTCAGGTGCTCTATGTTGGCGTGAAGTGCAGTACCAGCTCAACAGAAAGGTAAATTGCTGGAAAACCCTGCTGTGATGCATACATCTACTTTGGAGCACTCTTCTCCTTTGCACTCTTGAATCGCTTAAGCGCAATGTATTCTTCCAGCAAGCTGAATAACGAGATAGGTGAGAGAAGGTGTACCAGCTGTCTGTGCGCCATCAGCAGCCACTAGGTGTCCCTCTTGTGTTTTCCCGGGGATCCTGATTGTGCAGGAATTCATCGGTTCAGTAGCAAGGGGGAGAGGATGGCCTGTGCCTGGAAGTGACAGGCAGTCTGGTGGCATCATGAGGATTAAGTTCCGATTCATATTTGCTGTAGAATAAAATATGTTTTCAGCCCCCATGAGCTTTGTCACTCGGAGAGCAGTGTATGAACTTTTGCTGCACGGCTCTGGGCTCCCTGGTGGTCTAGTGGTTAGGATTCGGCGCTCTCACCGCCGCGGCCTGGGTTCGATTCCCGGTCAGGGAAAAGTCCCTCTTCTGACCTTGAAAGCTTTTCCTTCCCGTAGGTCAGGGCTTCTCAAAATGAAGTTGCTTTTCTGACTCACAATTTGCCTAGCATGACGCAGTATCGCTCAAAATATGATTTTCGCAAGGTTCCTTTAGAGCTGCTTCCCATGGTGGGAGGCAAGGCTCTTGAGCAAGTGAGATCCTGTATTCCGAGGCGCGCTTCCTTTTGTAGGCTTCTGACCCCATGGCCTGTGGCAGGTAGTCCTCCTTTGACTGGGCCGCAGGCTTTGTCTCCAAATGGCGTCCTGGACCCACTGCAACCCACCTGTTTGCTAAAACGGAAGTCTGCCTCTGGGTAAGAAAAAGCTGAGCTGCACGTACGGAAAGCGGCAGAGGCCAGAGGCGGGGAGGGTGTGGCAAGGGCTGCCTGATTTGCATAGTGACCTGTTGCATCTTGGGAATGTACAGGCTTTGGAGCTTAACAGGTACTGCAGGTGTCTGCCTGGCCTGAGAGATGCCTGTCTGGTGCTCCCCTCAGGACACACAGGCCTTCCATTCGAGCATGGAGGGTGAGGGACATGGGTCACCCTCATATACAGGGGTGTGGGCATGGGCAGGATAGGTTGTGGGGGACCCGTCAGGGCATTGCCCGTTCGGAAGGCGAGAGGAGGCGGGGCAGGAAACTCTGCTCAATTTCTTTCCCAGAGGCCTGTGGAGAACCCTTTGCACGTTTGAGCCAGCCGGGCCTGCATCAGCAGATCCTGCTCCACTGGGAAGGGAGAGCCTGTAGGCGTAAATCAAAAAAAGGGGAGAAATCTGCAAATTCTAGCGGCAGACCCATGTTGCCCAGGAAGCAATCCCTTTCTCCTACTCCCTATAGTGGAAAAAGACATAGGAGGTGTATTTCTCTAGGCAGGGGCTCTGTGTAGATGGCACTTCATTGCTCTGGGAAGCATCCATGCTGGTGGAAGAGTAGCAGCAGACTCCACACCTGAGGCTTGAATGGGGACCGTTGGGGAGGGGCAGTGGGAGGCCGAGGAGGGCGGAGGAAAATGCTTTTCAAAAGCATCTGCACGTTCCTACAAACCTGCTGAAAACCCATACCAGGAATGGGGCTCGAACCCATGCGGACAAACGTCCATTGGATCTTAAGTCCAACGCCTTAACCACTCGGCCACCCTGGTGAGACCCAAGGATTTACTTTCTTCAACTCCCTTTTTATGCTTGCTGCTGTAGCACCAGCTGTCCAGCAAGAGGTGATTGCAGAGTTAAAAGGCTTTTGCAGGAGGTTAAAAGTAATTGCTTATAACAAACACACTGTGTGACACCTAACTTTCTCCCACTCAGACCTTACCGTTAATTTTTATATTGGAGTTAGCTTAGTCACAATAAGGGGGTGAGCAAGGCAGGCACACTAGAGCATCTACTCCCTGGTGGTCTAGTGGCTAGGATTCGGCGCTTTCACCGCCGCGGCCCGGGTTCGATTCCCGGTCAGGGAAAAGTCCCTCTTCTGACCTTGAAAGCTTTTCCTTCCCGTAGGTCAGGGCTTCTCAAAATGAAGTTGCTTTTCTGACTCACAATTTGCCTAGCATGACGCAGTATCGCTCAAAATATGATTTTCGCAAGGTTCCTTTAGAGCTGCTTCCCATGGTGGGAGGCAAGGCTCTTGAGCAAGTGAGATCCTGTATTCCGAGGCGCGCTTCCTTTTGTAGGCTTCTGACCCCATGGCCTGTGGCAGGTAGTCCTCCTTTGACTGGGCCGCAGGCTTTGTCTCCAAATGGCGTCCTGGACCCACTGCAACCCACCTGTTTGCTAAAACGGAAGTCTGCCTCTGGGTAAGAAAAAGCTGAGCTGCACGTACGGAAAGCGGCAGAGGCCAGAGGCGGGGAGGGTGTGGCAAGGGCTGCCTGATTTGCATAGTGACCTGTTGCATCTTGGGAATGTACAGGCTTTGGAGCTTAACAGGTACTGCAGGTGTCTGCCTGGCCTGAGAGATGCCTGTCTGGTGCTCCCCTCAGGACACACAGGCCTTCCATTCGAGCATGGAGGGTGAGGGACATGGGTCACCCTCATATACAGGGGTGTGGGCATGGGCAGGATAGGTTGTGGGGGACCCGTCAGGGCATTGCCCGTTCGGAAGGCGAGAGGAGGCGGGGCAGGAAACTCTGCTCAATTTCTTTCCCAGAGGCCTGTGGAGAACCCTTTGCACGTTTGAGCCAGCCGGGCCTGCATCAGCAGATCCTGCTCCACTGGGAAGGGAGAGCCTGTAGGCGTAAATCAAAAAAAGGGGAGAAATCTGCAAATTCGAGCGGCAGACCCATGTTGCCCAGGAAGCAATCAGTTTCTCCTACTCCCTATAGTGGAAAAAGACATAGGAGGTGTATTTCTCTAGGCAGGGGCTCTGTGTAGATGGCACTTCATTGCTCTGGGAAGCATCCATGCTGGTGGAAGAGTAGCAGCAGACTCCACACCTGAGGCTTGAATGGGGACCGTTGGGGAGGGGCAGTGGGAGGCCGAGGAGGGCGGAGGAAAATGCTTTTCAAAAGCATCTGCACGTTCCTACAAACCTGCTGAAAACCCATACCAGGAATGGGGCTCGAGCCCATGCGGACAAACGTCCATTGGATCTTAAGTCCAACGCCTTAACCACTCGGCCACCCTGGTGAGACCCAAGGATTTACTTTCTTCAACTCCCTTTTTATGCTTGCTGCTGTAGCACCAGCTGTCCAGCAAGAGGTGATTGCAGAGTTAAAATGCTTTTGCAGGAGGTTAAAAGTAATTGCTTATAACAAACACACTGTGTGACACCTAACTTTCTCCCACTCGGACCTTACCGTTAATTTTTATATTGGAGTTAGCTTAGTCACAATAAGGGGGTGAGCAAGGCAGGCACACTAGAGCATCTACTCCCTGGTGGTCTAGTGGCTAGGATTCGGCGCTTTCACCGCCGCGGCCCGGGTTCGATTCCCGGTCAGGGAAGATCCCTCTAAAGCATAGATTGCTTAATTTGTCTGTGTATCTTTTTTAAAAGAAGGTCTTTAAAAAGGCACCCCTCCCAATAGATGAAAGCGGAGGAATGGGGCTTGTTCTCCTGTGCCCCAGGTTGCTTTGCCCCCATTGACCTAAGCCACCTTTGTGCGCACGCAGTCCCCCACCCAGTCAGGTGCTCTATGTTGGCGTGAAGTGCAGTACCAGCTCAACAGAAAGGTAAATTGCTGGAAAACCCTGCTGTGATGCATACATCTACTTTGGAGCACTCTTCTCCTTTGCACTCTTGAATCGCTTAAGCGCAATGTATTCTTCCAGCAAGCTGAATAACGAGATAGGTGAGAGAAGGTGTACCAGCTGTCTGTGCGCCATCAGCAGCCACTAGGTGTCCCTCTTGTGTTTTCCCGGGGATCCTGATTGTGCAGGAATTCATCGGTTCAGTAGCAAGGGGGAGAGGATGGCCTGTGCCTGGAAGTGACAGGCAGTCTGGTGGCATCATGAGGATTAAGTTCCGATTCATATTTGCTGTAGAATAAAATATGTTTTCAGCCCCCATGAGCTTTGTCACTCGGAGAGCAGTGTATGAACTTTTGCTGCACGGCTCTGGGCTCCCTGGTGGTCTAGTGGTTAGGATTCGGCGCTCTCACCGCCGCGGCCTGGGTTCGATTCCCGGTCAGGGAAAAGTCCCTCTTCTGACCTTGAAAGCTTTTCCTTCCCGTAGGTCAGGGCTTCTCAAAATGAAGTTGCTTTTCTGACTCACAATTTGCCTAGCATGACGCAGTATCGCTCAAAATATGATTTTCGCAAGGTTCCTTTAGAGCTGCTTCCCATGGTGGGAGGCAAGGCTCTTGAGCAAGTGAGATCCTGTATTCCGAGGCGCGCTTCCTTTTGTAGGCTTCTGACCCCATGGCCTGTGGCAGGTAGTCCTCCTTTGACTGGGCCGCAGGCTTTGTCTCCAAATGGCGTCCTGGACCCACTGCAACCCACCTGTTTGCTAAAACGGAAGTCTGCCTCTGGGTAAGAAAAAGCTGAGCTGCACGTACGGAAAGCGGCAGAGGCCAGAGGCGGGGAGGGTGTGGCAAGGGCTGCCTGATTTGCATAGTGACCTGTTGCATCTTGGGAATGTACAGGCTTTGGAGCTTAACAGGTACTGCAGGTGTCTGCCTGGCCTGAGAGATGCCTGTCTGGTGCTCCCCTCAGGACACACAGGCCTTCCATTCGAGCATGGAGGGTGAGGGACATGGGTCACCCTCATATACAGGGGTGTGGGCATGGGCAGGATAGGTTGTGGGGGACCCGTCAGGGCATTGCCCGTTCGGAAGGCGAGAGGAGGCGGGGCAGGAAACTCTGCTCAATTTCTTTCCCAGAGGCCTGTGGAGAACCCTTTGCACGTTTGAGCCAGCCGGGCCTGCATCAGCAGATCCTGCTCCACTGGGAAGGGAGAGCCTGTAGGCGTAAATCAAAAAAAGGGGAGAAATCTGCAAATTCTAGCGGCAGACCCATGTTGCCCAGGAAGCAATCCCTTTCTCCTACTCCCTATAGTGGAAAAAGACATAGGAGGTGTATTTCTCTAGGCAGGGGCTCTGTGTAGATGGCACTTCATTGCTCTGGGAAGCATCCATGCTGGTGGAAGAGTAGCAGCAGACTCCACACCTGAGGCTTGAATGGGGACCGTTGGGGAGGGGCAGTGGGAGGCCGAGGAGGGCGGAGGAAAATGCTTTTCAAAAGCATCTGCACGTTCCTACAAACCTGCTGAAAACCCATACCAGGAATGGGGCTCGAACCCATGCAGACAAACGTCCATTGGATCTTAAGTCCAACGCCTTAACCACTCGGCCACCCTGGTGAGACCCAAGGATTTACTTTCTTCAACTCCCTTTTTATGCTTGCTGCTGTAGCACCAGCTGTCCAGCAAGAGGTGATTGCAGAGTTAAAAGGCTTTTGCAGGAGGTTAAAAGTAATTGCTTATAACAAACACACTGTGTGACACCTAACTTTCTCCCACTCAGACCTTACCGTTAATTTTTATATTGGAGTTAGCTTAGTCACAATAAGGGGGTGAGCAAGGCAGGCACACTAGAGCATCTACTCCCTGGTGGTCTAGTGGCTAGGATTCGGCGCTTTCACCGCCGCGGCCCGGGTTCGATTCCCGGTCAGGGAAAAGTCCCTCTTCTGACCTTGAAAGCTTTTCCTTCCCGTAGGTCAGGGCTTCTCAAAATGAAGTTGCTTTTCTGACTCACAATTTGCCTAGCATGACGCAGTATCGCTCAAAATATGATTTTCGCAAGGTTCCTTTAGAGCTGCTTCCCATGGTGGGAGGCAAGGCTCTTGAGCAAGTGAGATCCTGTATTCCGAGGCGCGCTTCCTTTTGTAGGCTTCTGACCCCATGGCCTGTGGCAGGTAGTCCTCCTTTGACTGGGCCGCAGGCTTTGTCTCCAAATGGCGTCCTGGACCCACTGCAACCCACCTGTTTGCTAAAACGGAAGTCTGCCTCTGGGTAAGAAAAAGCTGAGCTGCACGTACGGAAAGCGGCAGAGGCCAGAGGCGGGGAGGGTGTGGCAAGGGCTGCCTGATTTGCATAGTGACCTGTTGCATCTTGGGAATGTACAGGCTTTGGAGCTTAACAGGTACTGCAGGTGTCTGCCTGGCCTGAGAGATGCCTGTCTGGTGCTCCCCTCAGGACACACAGGCCTTCCATTCGAGCATGGAGGGTGAGGGACATGGGTCACCCTCATATACAGGGGTGTGGGCATGGGCAGGATAGGTTGTGGGGGACCCGTCAGGGCATTGCCCGTTCGGAAGGCGAGAGGAGGCGGGGCAGGAAACTCTGCTCAATTTCTTTCCCAGAGGCCTGTGGAGAACCCTTTGCACGTTTGAGCCAGCCGGGCCTGCATCAGCAGATCCTGCTCCACTGGGAAGGGAGAGCCTGTAGGCGTAAATCAAAAAAAGGGGAGAAATCTGCAAATTCTAGCGGCAGACCCATGTTGCCCAGGAAGCAATCAGTTTCTCCTACTCCCTATAGTGGAAAAAGACATAGGAGGTGTATTTCTCTAGGCAGGGGCTCTGTGTAGATGGCACTTCATTGCTCTGGGAAGCATCCATGCTGGTGGAAGAGTAGCAGCAGACTCCACACCTGAGGCTTGAATGGGGACCGTTGGGGAGGGGCAGTGGGAGGCCGAGGAGGGCGGAGGAAAATGCTTTTCAAAAGCATCTGCACGTTCCTACAAACCTGCTGAAAACCCATACCAGGAATGGGGCTCGAGCCCATGCGGACAAACGTCCATTGGATCTTAAGTCCAACGCCTTAACCACTCGGCCACCCTGGTGAGACCCAAGGATTTACTTTCTTCAACTCCCTTTTTATGCTTGCTGCTGTAGCACCAGCTGTCCAGCAAGAGGTGATTGCAGAGTTAAAAGGCTTTTGCAGGAGGTTAAAAGTAATTGCTTATAACAAACACACTGTGTGACACCTAACTTTCTCCCACTCGGACCTTACCGTTAATTTTTATATTGGAGTTAGCTTAGTCACAATAAGGGGGTGAGCAAGGCAGGCACACTAGAGCATCTACTCCCTGGTGGTCTAGTGGCTAGGATTCGGCGCTTTCACCGCCGCGGCCCGGGTTCGATTCCCGGTCAGGGAAGATCCCTCTAAAGCATAGATTGCTTAATTTGTCTGTGTATCTTTTTTAAAAGAAGGTCTTTAAAAAGGCACCCCTCCCAATAGATGAAAGCGGAGGAATGGGGCTTGTTCTCCTGTGCCCCAGGTTGCTTTGCCCCCATTGACCTAAGCCACCTTTGTGCGCACGCAGTCCCCCACCCAGTCAGGTGCTCTATGTTGGCGTGAAGTGCAGTACCAGCTCAACAGAAAGGTAAATTGCTGGAAAACCCTGCTGTGATGCATACATCTACTTTGGAGCACTCTTCTCCTTTGCACTCTTGAATCGCTTAAGCGCAATGTATTCTTCCAGCAAGCTGAATAACGAGATAGGTG
This sequence comes from Lissotriton vulgaris, assembly GCF_964263255.1. Classification (NCBI taxonomy): domain Eukaryota; kingdom Metazoa; phylum Chordata; class Amphibia; order Caudata; family Salamandridae; genus Lissotriton; species Lissotriton vulgaris. Next base: position 519,572,363 of record NC_141691.1, read on the forward strand.
AGAGAAGGTGTACCAGCTGTCTGTGCGCCATCAGCAGCCACTAGGTGTCCCTCTTGTGTTTTCCCGGGGATCCTGATTGTGCAGGAATTCATCGGTTCAGTAGCAAGGGGGAGAGGATGGCCTGTGCCTGGAAGTGACAGGCAGTCTGGTGGCATCATGAGGATTAAGTTCCGATTCATATTTGCTGTAGAATAAAATATGTTTTCAGCCCCCATGAGCTTTGTCACTCGGAGAGCAGTGTATGAACTTTTGCTGCACGGCTCTGGGCTCCCTGGTGGTCTAGTGGTTAGGATTCGGCGCTCTCACCGCCGCGGCCTGGGTTCGATTCCCGGTCAGGGAAAAGTCCCTCTTCTGACCTTGAAAGCTTTTCCTTCCCGTAGGTCAGGGCTTCTCAAAATGAAGTTGCTTTTCTGACTCACAATTTGCCTAGCATGACGCAGTATCGCTCAAAATATGATTTTCGCAAGGTTCCTTTAGAGCTGCTTCCCATGGTGGGAGGCAAGGCTCTTGAGCAAGTGAGATCCTGTATTCCGAGGCGCGCTTCCTTTTGTAGGCTTCTGACCCCATGGCCTGTGGCAGGTAGTCCTCCTTTGACTGGGCCGCAGGCTTTGTCTCCAAATGGCGTCCTGGACCCACTGCAACCCACCTGTTTGCTAAAACGGAAGTCTGCCTCTGGGTAAGAAAAAGCTGAGCTGCACGTACGGAAAGCGGCAGAGGCCAGAGGCGGGGAGGGTGTGGCAAGGGCTGCCTGATTTGCATAGTGACCTGTTGCATCTTGGGAATGTACAGGCTTTGGAGCTTAACAGGTACTGCAGGTGTCTGCCTGGCCTGAGAGATGCCTGTCTGGTGCTCCCCTCAGGACACACAGGCCTTCCATTCGAGCATGAAGGGTGAGGGACATGGGTCACCCTCATATACAGGGGTGTGGGCATGGGCAGGATAGGTTGTGGGGGACCCGTCAGGGCATTGCCCGTTTGGAAGCCCGTTCGGAAGGCGAGAGGAGGCGGGGCAGGAAACTCTGCTCAATTTCTTTCCCAGAGGCCTGTGGAGAACCCTTTGCACGTTTGAGCCAGCCGGGTCTGCATCAGCAGATCCTGCTCCACTGGGAAGGGAGAGCCTGTAGGCGTAAATCAAAAAAAGGGGAGAAATCTGCAAATTCTAGCGGCAGACCCATGTTGCCCAGGAAGCAATCCCTTTCTCCTACTCCCTATAGTGGAAAAAGACATAGGAGGTGTATTTCTCTAGGCAGGGGCTCTGTGTAGATGGCACTTCATTGCTCTGGGAAGCATCCATGCTGGTGGAAGAGTAGCAGCAGACTCCACACCTGAGGCTTGAATGGGGACCGTTGGGGAGGGGCAGTGGGAGGCCGAGGAGGGCGGAGGAAAATGCTTTTCAAAAGCATCTGCACGTTCCTACAAACCTGCTGAAAACCCATACCAGGAATGGGGCTCGAGCCCATGCGGACAAACGTCCATTGGATCTTAAGTCCAACGCCTTAACCACTCGGCCACCCTGGTGAGACCCAAGGATTTACTTTCTTCAACTCCCTTTTTATGCTTGCTGCTGTAGCACCAGCTGTCCAGCAAGAGGTGATTGCAGAGTTAAAAGGCTTTTGCAGGAGGTTAAAAGTAATTGCTTATAACAAACACACTGTGTGACACCTAACTTTCTCCCACTCGGACCTTACCGTTAATTTTTATATTGGAGTTAGCTTAGTCACAATAAGGGGGTGAGCAAGGCAGGCACACTAGAGCATCTACTCCCTGGTGGTCTAGTGGCTAGGATTCGGCGCTTTCACCGCCGCGGCCCGGGTTCGATTCCCGGTCAGGGAAAAGTCCCTCTTCTGACCTTGAAAGCTTTTCCTTCCCGTAGGTCAGGGCTTCTCAAAATGAAGTTGCTTTTCTGACTCACAATTTGCCTAGCATGACGCAGTATCGCTCAAAATATGATTTTCGCAAGGTTCCTTTAGAGCTGCTTCCCATGGTGGGAGGCAAGGCTCTTGAGCAAGTGAGATCCTGTATTCCGAGGCGCGCTTCCTTTTGTAGGCTTCTGACCCCATGGCCTGTGGCAGGTAGTCCTCCTTTGACTGGGCCGCAGGCTTTGTCTCCAAATGGCGTCCTGGACCCACTGCAACCCACCTGTTTGCTAAAACGGAAGTCTGCCTCTGGGTAAGAAAAAGCTGAGCTGCACGTACGGAAAGCGGCAGAGGCCAGAGGCGGGGAGGGTGTGGCAAGGGCTGCCTGATTTGCATAGTGACCTGTTGCATCTTGGGAATGTACAGGCTTTGGAGCTTAACAGGTACTGCAGGTGTCTGCCTGGCCTGAGAGATGCCTGTCTGGTGCTCCCCTCAGGACACACAGGCCTTCCATTCGAGCATGGAGGGTGAGGGACATGGGTCACCCTCATATACAGGGGTGTGGGCATGGGCAGGATAGGTTGTGGGGGACCCGTCAGGGCATTGCCCGTTCGGAAGGCGAGAGGAGGCGGGGCAGGAAACTCTGCTCAATTTCTTTCCCAGAGGCCTGTGGAGAACCCTTTGCACGTTTGAGCCAGCCGGGCCTGCATCAGCAGATCCTGCTCCACTGGGAAGGGAGAGCCTGTAGGCGTAAATCAAAAAAAGGGGAGAAATCTGCAAATTCTAGCGGCAGACCCATGTTGCCCAGGAAGCAATCAGTTTCTCCTACTCCCTATAGTGGAAAAAGACATAGGAGGTGTATTTCTCTAGGCAGGGGCTCTGTGTAGATGGCACTTCATTGCTCTGGGAAGCATCCATGCTGGTGGAAGAGTAGCAGCAGACTCCACACCTGAGGCTTGAATGGGGACCGTTGGGGAGGGGCAGTGGGAGGCCGAGGAGGGCGGTGGAAAATGCTTTTCAAAAGCATCTGCACGTTCCTACAACCCTGCTGAAAACCCATACCAGGAATGGGGCTCGAGCCCATGCGGACAAACGTCCATTGGATCTTAAGTCCAACGCCTTAACCACTCGGCCACCCTGGTGAGACCCAAGGATTTACTTTCTTCAACTCCCTTTTTATGCTTGCTGCTGTAGCACCAGCTGTCCAGCAAGAGGTGATTGCAGAGTTAAAAGGCTTTTGCAGGAGGTTAAAAGTAATTGCTTATAACAAACACACTGTGTGACACCTAACTTTCTCCCACTCGGACCTTACCGTTAATTTTTATATTGGAGTTAGCTTAGTCACAATAAGGGGGTGAGCAAGGCAGGCACACTAGAGCATCTACTCCCTGGTGGTCTAGTGGCTAGGATTCGGCGCTTTCACCGCCGCGGCCCGGGTTCGATTCCCGGTCAGGGAAGATCCCTCTAAAGCATAGATTGCTTAATTTGTCTGTGTATCTTTTTTAAAAGAAGGTCTTTAAAAAGGCACCCCTCCCAATAGATGAAAGCGGAGGAATGGGGCTTGTTCTCCTGTGCCCCAGGTTGCTTTGCCCCCATTGACCTAAGCCACCTTTGTGCGCACGCAGTCCCCCACCCAGTCAGGTGCTCTATGTTGGCGTGAAGTGCAGTACCAGCTCAACAGAAAGGTAAATTGCTGGAAAACCCTGCTGTGATGCATACATCTACTTTGGAGCACTCTTCTCCTTTGCACTCTTGAATCGCTTAAGCGCAATGTATTCTTCCAGCAAGCTGAATAACGAGATAGGTGAGAGAAGGTGTACCAGCTGTCTGTGCGCCATCAGCAGCCACTAGGTGTCCCTCTTGTGTTTTCCCGGGGATCCTGATTGTGCAGGAATTCATCGGTTCAGTAGCAAGGGGGAGAGGATGGCCTGTGCCTGGAAGTGACAGGCAGTCTGGTGGCATCATGAGGATTAAGTTCCGATTCATATTTGCTGTAGAATAAAATATGTTTTCAGCCCCCATGAGCTTTGTCACTCGGAGAGCAGTGTATGAACTTTTGCTGCACGGCTCTGGGCTCCCTGGTGGTCTAGTGGTTAGGATTCGGCGCTCTCACCGCCGCGGCCTGGGTTCGATTCCCGGTCAGGGAAAAGTCCCTCTTCTGACCTTGAAAGCTTTTCCTTCCCGTAGGTCAGGGCTTCTCAAAATGAAGTTGCTTTTCTGACTCACAATTTGCCTAGCATGACGCAGTATCGCTCAAAATATGATTTTCGCAAGGTTCCTTTAGAGCTGCTTCCCATGGTGGGAGGCAAGGCTCTTGAGCAAGTGAGATCCTGTATTCCGAGGCGCGCTTCCTTTTGTAGGCTTCTGACCCCATGGCCTGTGGCAGGTAGTCCTCCTTTGACTGGGCCGCAGGCTTTGTCTCCAAATGGCGTCCTGGACCCACTGCAACCCACCTGTTTGCTAAAACGGAAGTCTGCCTCTGGGTAAGAAAAAGCTGAGCTGCACGTACGGAAAGCGGCACAGGCCAGAGGCGGGGAGGGTGTGGCAAGGGCTGCCTGATTTGCATAGTGACCTGTTGCATCTTGGGAATGTACAGGCTTTGGAGCTTAACAGGTACTGCAGGTGTCTGCCTGGCCTGAGAGATGCCTGTCTGGTGCTCCCCTCAGGACACACAGGCCTTCCATTCGAGCATGAAGGGTGAGGGACATGGGTCACCCTCATATACAGGGGTGTGGGCATGGGCAGGATAGGTTGTGGGGGACCCGTCAGGGCATTGCCCGTTTGGAAGCCCGTTCGGAAGGCGAGAGGAGGCGGGGCAGGAAACTCTGCTCAATTTCTTTCCCAGAGGCCTGTGGAGAACCCTTTGCACGTTTGAGCCAGCCGGGTCTGCATCAGCAGATCCTGCTCCACTGGGAAGGGAGAGCCTGTAGGCGTAAATCAAAAAAAGGGGAGAAATCTGCAAATTCTAGCGGCAGACCCATGTTGCCCAGGAAGCAATCCCTTTCTCCTACTCCCTATAGTGGAAAAAGACATAGGAGGTGTATTTCTCTAGGCAGGGGCTCTGTGTAGATGGCACTTCATTCCTCTGGGAAGCATCCATGCTGGTGGAAGAGTAGCAGCAGACTCCACACCTGAGGCTTGAATGGGGACCGTTGGGGAGGGGCAGTGGGAGGCCGAGGAGGGCGGAGGAAAATGCTTTTCAAAAGCATCTGCACGTTCCTACAAACCTGCTGAAAACCCATACCAGGAATGGGGCTCGAGCCCATGCGGACAAACGTCCATTGGATCTTAAGTCCAACGCCTTAACCACTCGGCCACCCTGGTGAGACCCAAGGATTTACTTTCTTCAACTCCCTTTTTATGCTTGCTGCTGTAGCACCAGCTGTCCAGCAAGAGGTGATTGCAGAGTTAAAAGGCTTTTGCAGGAGGTTAAAAGTAATTGCTTATAACAAACACACTGTGTGACACCTAACTTTCTCCCACTCGGACCTTACCGTTAATTTTTATATTGGAGTTAGCTTAGTCACAATAAGGGGGTGAGCAAGGCAGGCACACTAGAGCATCTACTCCCTGGTGGTCTAGTGGCTAGGATTCGGCGCTTTCACCGCCGCGGCCCGGGTTCGATTCCCGGTCAGGGAAAAGTCCCTCTTCTGACCTTGAAAGCTTTTCCTTCCCGTAGGTCAGGGCTTCTCAAAATGAAGTTGCTTTTCTGACTCACAATTTGCCTAGCATGACGCAGTATCGCTCAAAATATGATTTTCGCAAGGTTCCTTTAGAGCTGCTTCCCATGGTGGGAGGCAAGGCTCTTGAGCAAGTGAGATCCTGTATTCCGAGGCGCGCTTCCTTTTGTAGGCTTCTGACCCCATGGCCTGTGGCAGGTAGTCCTCCTTTGACTGGGCCGCAGGCTTTGTCTCCAAATGGCGTCCTGGACCCACTGCAACCCACCTGTTTGCTAAAACGGAAGTCTGCCTCTGGGTAAGAAAAAGCTGAGCTGCACGTACGGAAAGCGGCAGAGGCCAGAGGCGGGGAGGGTGTGGCAAGGGCTGCCTGATTTGCATAGTGACCTGTTGCATCTTGGGAATGTACAGGCTTTGGAGCTTAACAGGTACTGCAGGTGTCTGCCTGGCCTGAGAGATGCCTGTCTGGTGCTCCCCTCAGGACACACAGGCCTTCCATTCGAGCATGGAGGGTGAGGGACATGGGTCACCCTCATATACAGGGGTGTGGGCATGGGCAGGATAGGTTGTGGGGGACCCGTCAGGGCATTGCCCGTTCGGAAGGCGAGAGGAGGCGGGGCAGGAAACTCTGCTCAATTTCTTTCCCAGAGGCCTGTGGAGAACCCTTTGCACGTTTGAGCCAGCCGGGCCTGCATCAGCAGATCCTGCTCCACTGGGAAGGGAGAGCCTGTAGGCGTAAATCAAAAAAAGGGGAGAAATCTGCAAATTCTAGCGGCAGACCCATGTTGCCCAGGAAGCAATCAGTTTCTCCTACTCCCTATAGTGGAAAAAGACATAGGAGGTGTATTTCTCTAGGCAGGGGCTCTGTGTAGATGGCACTTCATTGCTCTGGGAAGCATCCATGCTGGTGGAAGAGTAGCAGCAGACTCCACACCTGAGGCTTGAATGGGGACCGTTGGGGAGGGGCAGTGGGAGGCCGAGGAGGGCGGTGGAAAATGCTTTTCAAAAGCATCTGCACGTTCCTACAACCCTGCTGAAAACCCATACCAGGAATGGGGCTCGAGCCCATGCGGACAAACGTCCATTGGATCTTAAGTCCAACGCCTTAACCACTCGGCCACCCTGGTGAGACCCAAGGATTTACTTTCTTCAACTCCCTTTTTATGCTTGCTGCTGTAGCACCAGCTGTCCAGCAAGAGGTGATTGCAGAGTTAAAAGGCTTTTGCAGGAGGTTAAAAGTAATTGCTTATAACAAACACACTGTGTGACACCTAACTTTCTCCCACTCGGACCTTACCGTTAATTTTTATATTGGAGTTAGCTTAGTCACAATAAGGGGGTGAGCAAGGCAGGCACACTAGAGCATCTACTCCCTGGTGGTCTAGTGGCTAGGATTCGGCGCTTTCACCGCCGCGGCCCGGGTTCGATTCCCGGTCAGGGAAAAGTCCCTCTTCTGACCTTGAAAGCTTTTCCTTCCCGTAGGTCAGGGCTTCTCAAAATGAAGTTGCTTTTCTGACTCACAATTTGCCTAGCATGACGCAGTATCGCTCAAAATATGATTTTCGCAAGGTTCCTTTAGAGCTGCTTCCCATGGTGGGAGGCAAGGCTCTTGAGCAAGTGAGATCCTGTATTCCGAGGCGCGCTTCCTTTTGTAGGCTTCTGACCCCATGGCCTGTGGCAGGTAGTCCTCCTTTGACTGGGCCGCAGGCTTTGTCTCCAAATGGCGTCCTGGACCCACTGCAACCCACCTGTTTGCTAAAACGGAAGTCTGCCTCTGGGTAAGAAAAAGCTGAGCTGCACGTACGGAAAGCGGCAGAGGCCAGAGGCGGGGAGGGTGTGGCAAGGGCTGCCTGATTTGCATAGTGACCTGTTGCATCTTGGGAATGTACAGGCTTTGGAGCTTAACAGGTACTGCAGGTGTCTGCCTGGCCTGAGAGATGCCTGTCTGGTGCTCCCCTCAGGACACACAGGCCTTCCATTCGAGCATGAAGGGTGAGGGACATGGGTCACCCTCATATACAGGGGTGTGGGCATGGGCAGGATAGGTTGTGGGGGACCCGTCAGGGCATTGCCCGTTTGGAAGCCCGTTCGGAAGGCGAGAGGAGGCGGGGCAGGAAACTCTGCTCAATTTCTTTCCCAGAGGCCTGTGGAGAACCCTTTGCACGTTTGAGCCAGCCGGGCCTGCATCAGCAGATCCTGCTCCACTGGGAAGGGAGAGCCTGTAGGCGTAAATCAAAAAAAGGGGAGAAATCTGCAAATTCGAGCGGCAGACCCATGTTGCCCAGGAAGCAATCAGTTTCTCCTACTCCCTATAGTGGAAAAAGACATAGGAGGTGTATTTCTCTAGGCAGGGGCTCTGTGTAGATGGCACTTCATTGCTCTGGGAAGCATCCATGCTGGTGGAAGAGTAGCAGCAGACTCCACACCTGAGGCTTGAATGGGGACCGTTGGGGAGGGGCAGTGGGAGGCCGAGGAGGGCGGAGGAAAATGCTTTTCAAAAGCATCTGCACGTTCCTACAAACCTGCTGAAAACCCATACCAGGAATGGGGCTCGAGCCCATGCGGACAAACGTCCATTGGATCTTAAGTCCAACGCCTTAACCACTCGGCCACCCTGGTGAGACCCAAGGATTTACTTTCTTCAACTCCCTTTTTATGCTTGCTGCTGTAGCACCAGCTGTCCAGCAAGAGGTGATTGCAGAGTTAAAATGCTTTTGCAGGAGGTTAAAAGTAATTGCTTATAACAAACACACTGTGTGACACCTAACTTTCTCCCACTCGGACCTTACCGTTAATTTTTATATTGGAGTTAGCTTAGTCACAATAAGGGGGTGAGCAAGGCAGGCACACTAGAGCATCTACTCCCTGGTGGTCTAGTGGCTAGGATTCGGCGCTTTCACCGCCGCGGCCCGGGTTCGATTCCCGGACAGGGAAGATCCCTCTAAAGCATAGATTGCTTAATTTGTCTGTGTATCTTTTTTAAAAGAAGGTCTTTAAAAAGGCACCCCTCCCAATAGATGAAAGCGGAGGAATGGGGCTTGTTCTCCTGTGCCCCAGGTTGCTTTGCCCCCATTGACCTAAGCCACCTTTGTGCGCACGCAGTCCCCCACCCAGTCAGGTGCTCTATGTTGGCGTGAAGTGCAGTACCAGCTCAACAGAAAGGTAAATTGCTGGAAAACCCTGCTGTGATGCATACATCTACTTTGGAGCACTCTTCTCCTTTGCACTCTTGAATCGCTTAAGCGCAATGTATTCTTCCAGCAAGCTGAATAACGAGATAGGTGAGAGAAGGTGTACCAGCTGTCTGTGCGCCATCAGCAGCCACTAGGTGTCCCTCTTGTGTTTTCCCGGGGATCCTGATTGTGCAGGAATTCATCGGTTCAGTAGCAAGGGGGAGAGGATGGCCTGTGCCTGGAAGTGACAGGCAGTCTGGTGGCATCATGAGGATTAAGTTCCGATTCATATTTGCTGTAGAATAAAATATGTTTTCAGCCCCCATGAGCTTTGTCACTCGGAGAGCAGTGTATGAACTTTTGCTGCACGGCTCTGGGCTCCCTGGTGGTCTAGTGGTTAGGATTCGGCGCTCTCACCGCCGCGGCCTGGGTTCGATTCCCGGTCAGGGAAAAGTCCCTCTTCTGACCTTGAAAGCTTTTCCTTCCCGTAGGTCAGGGCTTCTCAAAATGAAGTTGCTTTTCTGACTCACAATTTGCCTAGCATGACGCAGTATCGCTCAAAATATGATTTTCGCAAGGTTCCTTTAGAGCTGCTTCCCATGGTGGGAGGCAAGGCTCTTGAGCAAGTGAGATCCTGTATTCCGAGGCGCGCTTCCTTTTGTAGGCTTCTGACCCCATGGCCTGTGGCAGGTAGTCCTCCTTTGACTGGGCCGCAGGCTTTGTCTCCAAATGGCGTCCTGGACCCACTGCAACCCACCTGTTTGCTAAAACGGAAGTCTGCCTCTGGGTAAGAAAAAGCTGAGCTGCACGTACGGAAAGCGGCAGAGGCCAGAGGCGGGGAGGGTGTGGCAAGGGCTGCCTGATTTGCATAGTGACCTGTTGCATCTTGGGAATGTACAGGCTTTGGAGCTTAACAGGTACTGCAGGTGTCTGCCTGGCCTGAGAGATGCCTGTCTGGTGCTCCCCTCAGGACACACAGGCCTTCCATTCGAGCATGGAGGGTGAGGGACATGGGTCACCCTCATATACAGGGGTGTGGGCATGGGCAGGATAGGTTGTGGGGGACCCGTCAGGGCATTGCCCGTTCGGAAGGCGAGAGGAGGCGGGGCAGGAAACTCTGCTCAATTTCTTTCCCAGAGGCCTGTGGAGAACCCTTTGCACGTTTGAGCCAGCCGGGCCTGCATCAGCAGATCCTGCTCCACTGGGAAGGGAGAGCCTGTAGGCGTAAATCAAAAAAAGGGGAGAAATCTGCAAATTCTAGCGGCAGACCCATGTTGCCCAGGAAGCAATCCCTTTCTCCTACTCCCTATAGTGGAAAAAGACATAGGAGGTGTATTTCTCTAGGCAGGGGCTCTGTGTAGATGGCACTTCATTGCTCTGGGAAGCATCCATGCTGGTGGAAGAGTAGCAGCAGACTCCACACCTGAGGCTTGAATGGGGACCGTTGGGGAGGGGCAGTGGGAGGCCGAGGAGGGCGGAGGAAAATGCTTTTCAAAAGCATCTGCACGTTCCTACAAACCTGCTGAAAACCCATACCAGGAATGGGGCTCGAACCCATGCGGACAAACGTCCATTGGATCTTAAGTCCAACGCCTTAACCACTCGGCCACCCTGGTGAGACCCAAGGATTTACTTTCTTCAACTCCCTTTTTATGCTTGCTGCTGTAGCACCAGCTGTCCAGCAAGAGGTGATTGCAGAGTTAAAAGGCTTTTGCAGGAGGTTAAAAGTAATTGCTTATAACAAACACACTGTGTGACACCTAACTTTCTCCCACTCAGACCTTACCGTTAATTTTTATATTGGAGTTAGCTTAGTCACAATAAGGGGGTGAGCAAGGCAGGCACACTAGAGCATCTACTCCCTGGTGGTCTAGTGGCTAGGATTCGGCGCTTTCACCGCCGCGGCCCGGGTTCGATTCCCGGTCAGGGAAAAGTCCCTCTTCTGACCTTGAAAGCTTTTCCTTCCCGTAGGTCAGGGCTTCTCAAAATGAAGTTGCTTTTCTGACTCACAATTTGCCTAGCATGACGCAGTATCGCTCAAAATATGATTTTCGCAAGGTTCCTTTAGAGCTGCTTCCCATGGTGGGAGGCAAGGCTCTTGAGCAAGTGAGATCCTGTATTCCGAGGCGCGCTTCCTTTTGTAGGCTTCTGACCCCATGGCCTGTGGCAGGTAGTCCTCCTTTGACTGGGCCGCAGGCTTTGTCTCCAAATGGCGTCCTGGACCCACTGCAACCCACCTGTTTGCTAAAACGGAAGTCTGCCTCTGGGTAAGAAAAAGCTGAGCTGCACGTACGGAAAGCGGCAGAGGCCAGAGGCGGGGAGGGTGTGGCAAGGGCTGCCTGATTTGCATAGTGACCTGTTGCATCTTGGGAATGTACAGGCTTTGGAGCTTAACAGGTACTGCAGGTGTCTGCCTGGCCTGAGAGATGCCTGTCTGGTGCTCCCCTCAGGACACACAGGCCTTCCATTCGAGCATGGAGGGTGAGGGACATGGGTCACCCTCATATACAGGGGTGTGGGCATGGGCAGGATAGGTTGTGGGGGACCCGTCAGGGCATTGCCCGTTCGGAAGGCGAGAGGAGGCGGGGCAGGAAACTCTGCTCAATTTCTTTCCCAGAGGCCTGTGGAGAACCCTTTGCACGTTTGAGCCAGCCGGGCCTGCATCAGCAGATCCTGCTCCACTGGGAAGGGAGAGCCTGTAGGCGTAAATCAAAAAAAGGGGAGAAATCTGCAAATTCTAGCGGCAGACCCATGTTGCCCAGGAAGCAATCAGTTTCTCCTACTCCCTATAGTGGAAAAAGACATAGGAGGTGTATTTCTCTAGGCAGGGGCTCTGTGTAGATGGCACTTCATTGCTCTGGGAAGCATCCATGCTGGTGGAAGAGTAGCAGCAGACTCCACACCTGAGGCTTGAATGGGGACCGTTGGGGAGGGGCAGTGGGAGGCCGAGGAGGGCGGAGGAAAATGCTTTTCAAAAGCATCTGCACGTTCCTACAAACCTGCTGAAAACCCATACCAGGAATGGGGCTCGAGCCCATGCGGACAAACGTCCATTGGATCTTAAGTCCAACGCCTTAACCACTCGGCCACCCTGGTGAGACCCAAGGATTTACTTTCTTCAACTCCCTTTTTATGCTTGCTGCTGTAGCACCAGCTGTCCAGCAAGAGGTGATTGCAGAGTTAAAAGGCTTTTGCAGGAGGTTAAAAGTAATTGCTTATAACAAACACACTGTGTGACACCTAACTTTCTCCCACTCGGACCTTACCGTTAATTTTTATATTGGAGTTAGCTTAGTCACAATAAGGGGGTGAGCAAGGCAGGCACACTAGAGCATCTACTCCCTGGTGGTCTAGTGGCTAGGATTCGGCGCTTTCACCGCCGCGGCCCGGGTTCGATTCCCGGTCAGGGAAGATCCCTCTAAAGCATAGATTGCTTAATTTGTCTGTGTATCTTTTTTAAAAGAAGGTCTTTAAAAAGGCACCCCTCCCAATAGATGAAAGCGGAGGAATGGGGCTTGTTCTCCTGTGCCCCAGGTTGCTTTGCCCCCATTGACCTAAGCCACCTTTGTGCGCACGCAGTCCCCCACCCAGTCAGGTGCTCTATGTTGGCGTGAAGTGCAGTACCAGCTCAACAGAAAGGTAAATTGCTGGAAAACCCTGCTGTGATGCATACATCTACTTTGGAGCACTCTTCTCCTTTGCACTCTTGAATCGCTTAAGCGCAATGTATTCTTCCAGCAAGCTGAATAACGAGATAGGTGAGAGAAGGTGTACCAGCTGTCTGTGCGCCATCAGCAGCCACTAGGTGTCCCTCTTGTGTTTTCCCGGGGATCCTGATTGTGCAGGAATTCATCGGTTCAGTAGCAAGGGGGAGAGGATGGCCTGTGCCTGGAAGTGACAGGCAGTCTGGTGGCATCATGAGGATTAAGTTCCGATTCATATTTGCTGTAGAATAAAATATGTTTTCAGCCCCCATGAGCTTTGTCACTCGGAGAGCAGTGTATGAACTTTTGCTGCACGGCTCTGGGCTCCCTGGTGGTCTAGTGGTTAGGATTCGGCGCTCTCACCGCCGCGGCCTGGGTTCGATTCCCGGTCAGGGAAAAGTCCCTCTTCTGACCTTGAAAGCTTTTCCTTCCCGTAGGTCAGGGCTTCTCAAAATGAAGTTGCTTTTCTGACTCACAATTTGCCTAGCATGACGCAGTATCGCTCAAAATATGATTTTCGCAAGGTTCCTTTAGAGCTGCTTCCCATGGTGGGAGGCAAGGCTCTTGAGCAAGTGAGATCCTGTATTCCGAGGCGCGCTTCCTTTTGTAGGCTTCTGACCCCATGGCCTGTGGCAGGTAGTCCTCCTTTGACTGGGCCGCAGGCTTTGTCTCCAAATGGCGTCCTGGACCCACTGCAACCCACCTGTTTGCTAAAACGGAAGTCTGCCTCTGGGTAAGAAAAAGCTGAGCTGCACGTACGGAAAGCGGCAGAGGCCAGAGGCGGGGAGGGTGTGGCAAGGGCTGCCTGATTTGCATAGTGACCTGTTGCATCTTGGGAATGTACAGGCTTTGGAGCTTAACAGGTACTGCAGGTGTCTGCCTGGCCTGAGAGATGCCTGTCTGGTGCTCCCCTCAGGACACACAGGCCTTCCATTCGAGCATGAAGGGTGAGGGACATGGGTCACCCTCATATACAGGGGTGTGGGCATGGGCAGGATAGGTTGTGGGGGACCCGTCAGGGCATTGCCCGTTTGGAAGCCCGTTCGGAAGGCGAGAGGAGGCGGGGCAGGAAACTCTGCTCAATTTCTTTCCCAGGGGCCTGTGGAGAACCCTTTGCACGTTTGAGCCAGCCGGGTCTGCATCAGCAGATCCTGCTCCACTGGGAAGGGAGAGCCTGTAGGCGTAAATCAAAAAAAGGGGAGAAATCTGCAAATTCTAGCGGCAGACCCATGTTGCCCAGGAAGCAATCCCTTTCTCCTACTCCCTATAGTGGAAAAAGACATAGGAGGTGTATTTCTCTAGGCAGGGGCTCTGTGTAGATGGCACTTCATTGCTCTGGGAAGCATCCATGCTGGTGGAAGAGTAGCAGCAGACTCCACACCTGAGGCTTGAATGGGGACCGTTGGGGAGGGGCAGTGGGAGGCCGAGGAGGGCGGAGGAAAATGCTTTTCAAAAGCATCTGCACGTTCCTACAAACCTGCTGAAAACCCATACCAGGAATGGGGCTCGAGCCCATGCGGACAAACGTCCATTGGATCTTAAGTCCAACGCCTTAACCACTCGGCCACCCTGGTGAGACCCAAGGATTTACTTTCTTCAACTCCCTTTTTATGCTTGCTGCTGTAGCACCAGCTGTCCAGCAAGAGGTGATTGCAGAGTTAAAAGGCTTTTGCAGGAGGTTAAAAGTAATTGCTTATAACAAACACACTGTGTGACACCTAACTTTCTCCCACTCGGACCTTACCGTTAATTTTTATATTGGAGTTAGCTTAGTCACAATAAGGGGGTGAGCAAGGCAGGCACACTAGAGCATCTACTCCCTGGTGGTCTAGTGGCTAGGATTCGGCGCTTTCACCGCCGCGGCCCGGGTTCGATTCCCGGTCAGGGAAAAGTCCCTCTTCTGACCTTGAAAGCTTTTCCTTCCCGTAGGTCAGGGCTTCTCAAAATGAAGTTGCTTTTCTGACTCACAATTTGCCTAGCATGACGCAGTATCGCTCAAAATATGATTTTCGCAAGGTTCCTTTAGAGCTGCTTCCCATGGTGGGAGGCAAGGCTCTTGAGCAAGTGAGATCCTGTATTCCGAGGCGCGCTTCCTTTTGTAGGCTTCTGACCCCATGGCCTGTGGCAGGTAGTCCTCCTTTGACTGGGCCGCAGGCTTTGTCTCCAAATGGCGTCCTGGACCCACTGCAACCCACCTGTTTGCTAAAACGGAAGTCTGCCTCTGGGTAAGAAAAAGCTGAGCTGCACGTACGGAAAGCGGCAGAGGCCAGAGGCGGGGAGGGTGTGGCAAGGGCTGCCTGATTTGCATAGTGACCTGTTGCATCTTGGGAATGTACAGGCTTTGGAGCTTAACAGGTACTGCAGGTGTCTGCCTGGCCTGAGAGATGCCTGTCTGGTGCTCCCCTCAGGACACACAGGCCTTCCATTCGAGCATGGAGGGTGAGGGACATGGGTCACCCTCATATACAGGGGTGTGGGCATGGGCAGGATAGGTTGTGGGGGACCCGTCAGGGCATTGCCCGTTCGGAAGGCGAGAGGAGGCGGGGCAGGAAACTCTGCTCAATTTCTTTCCCAGAGGCCTGTGGAGAACCCTTTGCACGTTTGAGCCAGCCGGGCCTGCATCAGCAGATCCTGCTCCACTGGGAAGGGAGAGCCTGTAGGCGTAAATCAAAAAAAGGGGAGAAATCTGCAAATTCTAGCGGCAGACCCATGTTGCCCAGGAAGCAATCAGTTTCTCCTACTCCCTATAGTGGAAAAAGACATAGGAGGTGTATTTCTCTAGGCAGGGGCTCTGTGTAGATGGCACTTCATTGCTCTGGGAAGCATCCATGCTGGTGGAAGAGTAGCAGCAGACTCCACACCTGAGGCTTGAATGGGGACCGTTGGGGAGGGGCAGTGGGAGGCCGAGGAGGGCGGTGGAAAATGCTTTTCAAAAGCATCTGCACGTTCCTACAACCCTGCTGAAAACCCATACCAGGAATGGGGCTCGAGCCCATGCGGACAAACGTCCATTGGATCTTAAGTCCAACGCCTTAACCACTCGGCCACCCTGGTGAGACCCAAGGATTTACTTTCTTCAACTCCCTTTTTATGCTTGCTGCTGTAGCACCAGCTGTCCAGCAAGAGGTGATTGCAGAGTTAAAAGGCTTTTGCAGGAGGTTAAAAGTAATTGCTTATAACAAACACACTGTGTGACACCTAACTTTCTCCCACTCGGACCTTACCGTTAATTTTTATATTGGAGTTAGCTTAGTCACAATAAGGGGGTGAGCAAGGCAGGCACACTAGAGCATCTACTCCCTGGTGGTCTAGTGGCTAGGATTCGGCGCTTTCACCGCCGCGGCCCGGGTTCGATTCCCGGTCAGGGAAGATCCCTCTAAAGCATAGATTGCTTAATTTGTCTGTGTATCTTTTTTAAAAGAAGGTCTTTAAAAAGGCACCCCTCCCAATAGATGAAAGCGGAGGAATGGGGCTTGTTCTCCTGTGCCCCAGGTTGCTTTGCCCCCATTGACCTAAGCCACCTTTGTGCGCACGCAGTCCCCCACCCAGTCAGGTGCTCTATGTTGGCGTGAAGTGCAGTACCAGCTCAACAGAAAGGTAAATTGCTGGAAAACCCTGCTGTGATGCATACATCTACTTTGGAGCACTCTTCTCCTTTGCACTCTTGAATCGCTTAAGCGCAATGTATTCTTCCAGCAAGCTGAATAACGAGATAGGTGAGAGAAGGTGTACCAGCTGTCTGTGCGCCATCAGCAGCCACTAGGTGTCCCTCTTGTGTTTTCCCGGGGATCCTGATTGTGCAGGAATTCATCGGTTCAGTAGCAAGGGGGAGAGGATGGCCTGTGCCTGGAAGTGACAGGCAGTCTGGTGGCATCATGAGGATTAAGTTCCGATTCATATTTGCTGTAGAATAAAATATGTTTTCAGCCCCCATGAGCTTTGTCACTCGGAGAGCAGTGTATGAACTTTTGCTGCACGGCTCTGGGCTCCCTGGTGGTCTAGTGGTTAGGATTCGGCGCTCTCACCGCCGCGGCCTGGGTTCGATTCCCGGTCAGGGAAAAGTCCCTCTTCTGACCTTGAAAGCTTTTCCTTCCCGTAGGTCAGGGCTTCTCAAAATGAAGTTGCTTTTCTGACTCACAATTTGCCTAGCATGACGCAGTATCGCTCAAAATATGATTTTCGCAAGGTTCCTTTAGAGCTGCTTCCCATGGTGGGAGGCAAGGCTCTTGAGCAAGTGAGATCCTGTATTCCGAGGCGCGCTTCCTTTTGTAGGCTTCTGACCCCATGGCCTGTGGCAGGTAGTCCTCCTTTGACTGGGCCGCAGGCTTTGTCTCCAAATGGCGTCCTGGACCCACTGCAACCCACCTGTTTGCTAAAACGGAAGTCTGCCTCTGGGTAAGAAAAAGCTGAGCTGCACGTACGGAAAGCGGCACAGGCCAGAGGCGGGGAGGGTGTGGCAAGGGCTGCCTGATTTGCATAGTGACCTGTTGCATCTTGGGAATGTACAGGCTTTGGAGCTTAACAGGTACTGCAGGTGTCTGCCTGGCCTGAGAGATGCCTGTCTGGTGCTCCCCTCAGGACACACAGGCCTTCCATTCGAGCATGGAGGGTGAGGGACATGGGTCACCCTCATATACAGGGGTGTGGGCATGGGCAGGATAGGTTGTGGGGGACCCGTCAGGGCATTGCCCGTTCGGAAGGCGAGAGGAGGCGGGGCAGGAAACTCTGCTCAATTTCTTTCCCAGAGGCCTGTGGAGAACCCTTTGCACGTTTGAGCCAGCCGGGCCTGCATCAGCAGATCCTGCTCCACTGGGAAGGGAGAGCCTGTAGGCGTAAATCAAAAAAAGGGGAGAAATCTGCAAATTCTAGCGGCAGACCCATGTTGCCCAGGAAGCAATCAGTTTCTCCTACTCCCTATAGTGGAAAAAGACATAGGAGGTGTATTTCTCTAGGCAGGGGCTCTGTGTAGATGGCACTTCATTGCTCTGGGAAGCATCCATGCTGGTGGAAGAGTAGCAGCAGACTCCACACCTGAGGCTTGAATGGGGACCGTTGGGGAGGGGCAGTGGGAGGCCGAGGAGGGCGGTGGAAAATGCTTTTCAAAAGCATCTGCACGTTCCTACAACCCTGCTGAAAACCCATACCAGGAATGGGGCTCGAGCCCATGCGGACAAACGTCCATTGGATCTTAAGTCCAACGCCTTAACCACTCGGCCACCCTGGTGAGACCCAAGGATTTACTTTCTTCAACTCCCTTTTTATGCTTGCTGCTGTAGCACCAGCTGTCCAGCAAGAGGTGATTGCAGAGTTAAAAGGCTTTTGCAGGAGGTTAAAAGTAATTGCTTATAACAAACACACTGTGTGACACCTAACTTTCTCCCACTCGGACCTTACCGTTAATTTTTATATTGGAGTTAGCTTAGTCACAATAAGGGGGTGAGCAAGGCAGGCACACTAGAGCATCTACTCCCTGGTGGTCTAGTGGCTAGGATTCGGCGCTTTCACCGCCGCGGCCCGGGTTCGATTCCCGGTCAGGGAAGATCCCTCTAAAGCATAGATTGCTTAATTTGTCTGTGTATCTTTTTTAAAAGAAGGTCTTTAAAAAGGCACCCCTCCCAATAGATGAAAGCGGAGGAATGGGGCTTGTTCTCCTGTGCCCCAGGTTGCTTTGCCCCCATTGACCTAAGCCACCTTTGTGCGCACGCAGTCCCCCACCCAGTCAGGTGCTCTATGTTGGCGTGAAGTGCAGTACCAGCTCAACAGAAAGGTAAATTGCTGGAAAACCCTGCTGTGATGCATACATCTACTTTGGAGCACTCTTCTCCTTTGCACTCTTGAATCGCTTAAGCGCAATGTATTCTTCCAGCAAGCTGAATAACGAGATAGGTGAGAGAAGGTGTACCAGCTGTCTGTGCGCCATCAGCAGCCACTAGGTGTCCCTCTTGTGTTTTCCCGGGGATCCTGATTGTGCAGGAATTCATCGGTTCAGTAGCAAGGGGGAGAGGATGGCCTGTGCCTGGAAGTGACAGGCAGTCTGGTGGCATCATGAGGATTAAGTTCCGATTCATATTTGCTGTAGAATAAAATATGTTTTCAGCCCCCATGAGCTTTGTCACTCGGAGAGCAGTGTATGAACTTTTGCTGCACGGCTCTGGGCTCCCTGGTGGTCTAGTGGTTAGGATTCGGCGCTCTCACCGCCGCGGCCTGGGTTCGATTCCCGGTCAGGGAAAAGTCCCTCTTCTGACCTTGAAAGCTTTTCCTTCCCGTAGGTCAGGGCTTCTCAAAATGAAGTTGCTTTTCTGACTCACAATTTGCCTAGCATGACGCAGTATCGCTCAAAATATGATTTTCGCAAGGTTCCTTTAGAGCTGCTTCCCATGGTGGGAGGCAAGGCTCTTGAGCAAGTGAGATCCTGTATTCCGAGGCGCGCTTCCTTTTGTAGGCTTCTGACCCCATGGCCTGTGGCAGGTAGTCCTCCTTTGACTGGGCCGCAGGCTTTGTCTCCAAATGGCGTCCTGGACCCACTGCAACCCACCTGTTTGCTAAAACGGAAGTCTGCCTCTGGGTAAGAAAAAGCTGAGCTGCACGTACGGAAAGCGGCACAGGCCAGAGGCGGGGAGGGTGTGGCAAGGGCTGCCTGATTTGCATAGTGACCTGTTGCATCTTGGGAATGTACAGGCTTTGGAGCTTAACAGGTACTGCAGGTGTCTGCCTGGCCTGAGAGATGCCTGTCTGGTGCTCCCCTCAGGACACACAGGCCTTCCATTCGAGCATGAAGGGTGAGGGACATGGGTCACCCTCATATACAGGGGTGTGGGCATGGGCAGGATAGGTTGTGGGGGACCCGTCAGGGCATTGCCCGTTTGGAAGCCCGTTCGGAAGGCGAGAGGAGGCGGGGCAGGAAACTCTGCTCAATTTCTTTCCCAGAGGCCTGTGGAGAACCCTTTGCACGTTTGAGCCAGCCGGGTCTGCATCAGCAGATCCTGCTCCACTGGGAAGGGAGAGCCTGTAGGCGTAAATCAAAAAAAGGGGAGAAATCTGCAAATTCTAGCGGCAGACCCATGTTGCCCAGGAAGCAATCCCTTTCTCCTACTCCCTATAGTGGAAAAAGACATAGGAGGTGTATTTCTCTAGGCAGGGGCTCTGTGTAGATGGCACTTCATTCCTCTGGGAAGCATCCATGCTGGTGGAAGAGTAGCAGCAGACTCCACACCTGAGGCTTGAATGGGGACCGTTGGGGAGGGGCAGTGGGAGGCCGAGGAGGGCGGAGGAAAATGCTTTTCAAAAGCATCTGCACGTTCCTACAAACCTGCTGAAAACCCATACCAGGAATGGGGCTCGAGCCCATGCGGACAAACGTCCATTGGATCTTAAGTCCAACGCCTTAACCACTCGGCCACCCTGGTGAGACCCAAGGATTTACTTTCTTCAACTCCCTTTTTATGCTTGCTGCTGTAGCACCAGCTGTCCAGCAAGAGGTGATTGCAGAGTTAAAAGGCTTTTGCAGGAGGTTAAAAGTAATTGCTTATAACAAACACACTGTGTGACACCTAACTTTCTCCCACTCGGACCTTACCGTTAATTTTTATATTGGAGTTAGCTTAGTCACAATAAGGGGGTGAGCAAGGCAGGCACACTAGAGCATCTACTCCCTGGTGGTCTAGTGGCTAGGATTCGGCGCTTTCACCGCCGCGGCCCGGGTTCGATTCCCGGTCAGGGAAAAGTCCCTCTTCTGACCTTGAAAGCTTTTCCTTCCCGTAGGTCAGGGCTTCTCAAAATGAAGTTGCTTTTCTGACTCACAATTTGCCTAGCATGACGCAGTATCGCTCAAAATATGATTTTCGCAAGGTTCCTTTAGAGCTGCTTCCCATGGTGGGAGGCAAGGCTCTTGAGCAAGTGAGATCCTGTATTCCGAGGCGCGCTTCCTTTTGTAGGCTTCTGACCCCATGGCCTGTGGCAGGTAGTCCTCCTTTGACTGGGCCGCAGGCTTTGTCTCCAAATGGCGTCCTGGACCCACTGCAACCCACCTGTTTGCTAAAACGGAAGTCTGCCTCTGGGTAAGAAAAAGCTGAGCTGCACGTACGGAAAGCGGCAGAGGCCAGAGGCGGGGAGGGTGTGGCAAGGGCTGCCTGATTTGCATAGTGACCTGTTGCATCTTGGGAATGTACAGGCTTTGGAGCTTAACAGGTACTGCAGGTGTCTGCCTGGCCTGAGAGATGCCTGTCTGGTGCTCCCCTCAGGACACACAGGCCTTCCATTCGAGCATGGAGGGTGAGGGACATGGGTCACCCTCATATACAGGGGTGTGGGCATGGGCAGGATAGGTTGTGGGGGACCCGTCAGGGCATTGCCCGTTCGGAAGGCGAGAGGAGGCGGGGCAGGAAACTCTGCTCAATTTCTTTCCCAGAGGCCTGTGGAGAACCCTTTGCACGTTTGAGCCAGCCGGGCCTGCATCAGCAGATCCTGCTCCACTGGGAAGGGAGAGCCTGTAGGCGTAAATCAAAAAAAGGGGAGAAATCTGCAAATTCTAGCGGCAGACCCATGTTGCCCAGGAAGCAATCAGTTTCTCCTACTCCCTATAGTGGAAAAAGACATAGGAGGTGTATTTCTCTAGGCAGGGGCTCTGTGTAGATGGCACTTCATTGCTCTGGGAAGCATCCATGCTGGTGGAAGAGTAGCAGCAGACTCCACACCTGAGGCTTGAATGGGGACCGTTGGGGAGGGGCAGTGGGAGGCCGAGGAGGGCGGTGGAAAATGCTTTTCAAAAGCATCTGCACGTTCCTACAACCCTGCTGAAAACCCATACCAGGAATGGGGCTCGAGCCCATGCGGACAAACGTCCATTGGATCTTAAGTCCAACGCCTTAACCACTCGGCCACCCTGGTGAGACCCAAGGATTTACTTTCTTCAACTCCCTTTTTATGCTTGCTGCTGTAGCACCAGCTGTCCAGCAAGAGGTGATTGCAGAGTTAAAAGGCTTTTGCAGGAGGTTAAAAGTAATTGCTTATAACAAACACACTGTGTGACACCTAACTTTCTCCCACTCGGACCTTACCGTTAATTTTTATATTGGAGTTAGCTTAGTCACAATAAGGGGGTGAGCAAGGCAGGCACACTAGAGCATCTACTCCCTGGTGGTCTAGTGGCTAGGATTCGGCGCTTTCACCGCCGCGGCCCGGGTTCGATTCCCGGTCAGGGAAAAGTCCCTCTTCTGACCTTGAAAGCTTTTCCTTCCCGTAGGTCAGGGCTTCTCAAAATGAAGTTGCTTTTCTGACTCACAATTTGCCTAGCATGACGCAGTATCGCTCAAAATATGATTTTCGCAAGGTTCCTTTAGAGCTGCTTCCCATGGTGGGAGGCAAGGCTCTTGAGCAAGTGAGATCCTGTATTCCGAGGCGCGCTTCCTTTTGTAGGCTTCTGACCCCATGGCCTGTGGCAGGTAGTCCTCCTTTGACTGGGCCGCAGGCTTTGTCTCCAAATGGCGTCCTGGACCCACTGCAACCCACCTGTTTGCTAAAACGGAAGTCTGCCTCTGGGTAAGAAAAAGCTGAGCTGCACGTACGGAAAGCGGCAGAGGCCAGAGGCGGGGAGGGTGTGGCAAGGGCTGCCTGATTTGCATAGTGACCTGTTGCATCTTGGGAATGTACAGGCTTTGGAGCTTAACAGGTACTGCAGGTGTCTGCCTGGCCTGAGAGATGCCTGTCTGGTGCTCCCCTCAGGACACACAGGCCTTCCATTCGAGCATGAAGGGTGAGGGACATGGGTCACCCTCATATACAGGGGTGTGGGCATGGGCAGGATAGGTTGTGGGGGACCCGTCAGGGCATTGCCCGTTTGGAAGCCCGTTCGGAAGGCGAGAGGAGGCGGGGCAGGAAACTCTGCTCAATTTCTTTCCCAGAGGCCTGTGGAGAACCCTTTGCACGTTTGAGCCAGCCGGGCCTGCATCAGCAGATCCTGCTCCACTGGGAAGGGAGAGCCTGTAGGCGTAAATCAAAAAAAGGGGAGAAATCTGCAAATTCGAGCGGCAGACCCATGTTGCCCAGGAAGCAATCAGTTTCTCCTACTCCCTATAGTGGAAAAAGACATAGGAGGTGTATTTCTCTAGGCAGGGGCTCTGTGTAGATGGCACTTCATTGCTCTGGGAAGCATCCATGCTGGTGGAAGAGTAGCAGCAGACTCCACACCTGAGGCTTGAATGGGGACCGTTGGGGAGGGGCAGTGGGAGGCCGAGGAGGGCGGAGGAAAATGCTTTTCAAAAGCATCTGCACGTTCCTACAAACCTGCTGAAAACCCATACCAGGAATGGGGCTCGAGCCCATGCGGACAAACGTCCATTGGATCTTAAGTCCAACGCCTTAACCACTCGGCCACCCTGGTGAGACCCAAGGATTTACTTTCTTCAACTCCCTTTTTATGCTTGCTGCTGTAGCACCAGCTGTCCAGCAAGAGGTGATTGCAGAGTTAAAATGCTTTTGCAGGAGGTTAAAAGTAATTGCTTATAACAAACACACTGTGTGACACCTAACTTTCTCCCACTCGGACCTTACCGTTAATTTTTATATTGGAGTTAGCTTAGTCACAATAAGGGGGTGAGCAAGGCAGGCACACTAGAGCATCTACTCCCTGGTGGTCTAGTGGCTAGGATTCGGCGCTTTCACCGCCGCGGCCCGGGTTCGATTCCCGGACAGGGAAGATCCCTCTAAAGCATAGATTGCTTAATTTGTCTGTGTATCTTTTTTAAAAGAAGGTCTTTAAAAAGGCACCCCTCCCAATAGATGAAAGCGGAGGAATGGGGCTTGTTCTCCTGTGCCCCAGGTTGCTTTGCCCCCATTGACCTAAGCCACCTTTGTGCGCACGCAGTCCCCCACCCAGTCAGGTGCTCTATGTTGGCGTGAAGTGCAGTACCAGCTCAACAGAAAGGTAAATTGCTGGAAAACCCTGCTGTGATGCATACATCTACTTTGGAGCACTCTTCTCCTTTGCACTCTTGAATCGCTTAAGCGCAATGTATTCTTCCAGCAAGCTGAATAACGAGATAGGTGAGAGAAGGTGTACCAGCTGTCTGTGCGCCATCAGCAGCCACTAGGTGTCCCTCTTGTGTTTTCCCGGGGATCCTGATTGTGCAGGAATTCATCGGTTCAGTAGCAAGGGGGAGAGGATGGCCTGTGCCTGGAAGTGACAGGCAGTCTGGTGGCATCATGAGGATTAAGTTCCGATTCATATTTGCTGTAGAATAAAATATGTTTTCAGCCCCCATGAGCTTTGTCACTCGGAGAGCAGTGTATGAACTTTTGCTGCACGGCTCTGGGCTCCCTGGTGGTCTAGTGGTTAGGATTCGGCGCTCTCACCGCCGCGGCCTGGGTTCGATTCCCGGTCAGGGAAAAGTCCCTCTTCTGACCTTGAAAGCTTTTCCTTCCCGTAGGTCAGGGCTTCTCAAAATGAAGTTGCTTTTCTGACTCACAATTTGCCTAGCATGACGCAGTATCGCTCAAAATATGATTTTCGCAAGGTTCCTTTAGAGCTGCTTCCCATGGTGGGAGGCAAGGCTCTTGAGCAAGTGAGATCCTGTATTCCGAGGCGCGCTTCCTTTTGTAGGCTTCTGACCCCATGGCCTGTGGCAGGTAGTCCTCCTTTGACTGGGCCGCAGGCTTTGTCTCCAAATGGCGTCCTGGACCCACTGCAACCCACCTGTTTGCTAAAACGGAAGTCTGCCTCTGGGTAAGAAAAAGCTGAGCTGCACGTACGGAAAGCGGCAGAGGCCAGAGGCGGGGAGGGTGTGGCAAGGGCTGCCTGATTTGCATAGTGACCTGTTGCATCTTGGGAATGTACAGGCTTTGGAGCTTAACAGGTACTGCAGGTGTCTGCCTGGCCTGAGAGATGCCTGTCTGGTGCTCCCCTCAGGACACACAGGCCTTCCATTCGAGCATGGAGGGTGAGGGACATGGGTCACCCTCATATACAGGGGTGTGGGCATGGGCAGGATAGGTTGTGGGGGACCCGTCAGGGCATTGCCCGTTCGGAAGGCGAGAGGAGGCGGGGCAGGAAACTCTGCTCAATTTCTTTCCCAGAGGCCTGTGGAGAACCCTTTGCACGTTTGAGCCAGCCGGGCCTGCATCAGCAGATCCTGCTCCACTGGGAAGGGAGAGCCTGTAGGCGTAAATCAAAAAAAGGGGAGAAATCTGCAAATTCTAGCGGCAGACCCATGTTGCCCAGGAAGCAATCCCTTTCTCCTACTCCCTATAGTGGAAAAAGACATAGGAGGTGTATTTCTCTAGGCAGGGGCTCTGTGTAGATGGCACTTCATTGCTCTGGGAAGCATCCATGCTGGTGGAAGAGTAGCAGCAGACTCCACACCTGAGGCTTGAATGGGGACCGTTGGGGAGGGGCAGTGGGAGGCCGAGGAGGGCGGAGGAAAATGCTTTTCAAAAGCATCTGCACGTTCCTACAAACCTGCTGAAAACCCATACCAGGAATGGGGCTCGAACCCATGCGGACAAACGTCCATTGGATCTTAAGTCCAACGCCTTAACCACTCGGCCACCCTGGTGAGACCCAAGGATTTACTTTCTTCAACTCCCTTTTTATGCTTGCTGCTGTAGCACCAGCTGTCCAGCAAGAGGTGATTGCAGAGTTAAAAGGCTTTTGCAGGAGGTTAAAAGTAATTGCTTATAACAAACACACTGTGTGACACCTAACTTTCTCCCACTCAGACCTTACCGTTAATTTTTATATTGGAGTTAGCTTAGTCACAATAAGGGGGTGAGCAAGGCAGGCACACTAGAGCATCTACTCCCTGGTGGTCTAGTGGCTAGGATTCGGCGCTTTCACCGCCGCGGCCCGGGTTCGATTCCCGGTCAGGGAAAAGTCCCTCTTCTGACCTTGAAAGCTTTTCCTTCCCGTAGGTCAGGGCTTCTCAAAATGAAGTTGCTTTTCTGACTCACAATTTGCCTAGCATGACGCAGTATCGCTCAAAATATGATTTTCGCAAGGTTCCTTTAGAGCTGCTTCCCATGGTGGGAGGCAAGGCTCTTGAGCAAGTGAGATCCTGTATTCCGAGGCGCGCTTCCTTTTGTAGGCTTCTGACCCCATGGCCTGTGGCAGGTAGTCCTCCTTTGACTGGGCCGCAGGCTTTGTCTCCAAATGGCGTCCTGGACCCACTGCAACCCACCTGTTTGCTAAAACGGAAGTCTGCCTCTGGGTAAGAAAAAGCTGAGCTGCACGTACGGAAAGCGGCAGAGGCCAGAGGCGGGGAGGGTGTGGCAAGGGCTGCCTGATTTGCATAGTGACCTGTTGCATCTTGGGAATGTACAGGCTTTGGAGCTTAACAGGTACTGCAGGTGTCTGCCTGGCCTGAGAGATGCCTGTCTGGTGCTCCCCTCAGGACACACAGGCCTTCCATTCGAGCATGGAGGGTGAGGGACATGGGTCACCCTCATATACAGGGGTGTGGGCATGGGCAGGATAGGTTGTGGGGGACCCGTCAGGGCATTGCCCGTTCGGAAGGCGAGAGGAGGCGGGGCAGGAAACTCTGCTCAATTTCTTTCCCAGAGGCCTGTGGAGAACCCTTTGCACGTTTGAGCCAGCCGGGCCTGCATCAGCAGATCCTGCTCCACTGGGAAGGGAGAGCCTGTAGGCGTAAATCAAAAAAAGGGGAGAAATCTGCAAATTCGAGCGGCAGACCCATGTTGCCCAGGAAGCAATCAGTTTCTCCTACTCCCTATAGTGGAAAAAGACATAGGAGGTGTATTTCTCTAGGCAGGGGCTCTGTGTAGATGGCACTTCATTGCTCTGGGAAGCATCCATGCTGGTGGAAGAGTAGCAGCAGACTCCACACCTGAGGCTTGAATGGGGACCGTTGGGGAGGGGCAGTGGGAGGCCGAGGAGGGCGGAGGAAAATGCTTTTCAAAAGCATCTGCACGTTCCTACAAACCTGCTGAAAACCCATACCAGGAATGGGGCTCGAGCCCATGCGGACAAACGTCCATTGGATCTTAAGTCCAACGCCTTAACCACTCGGCCACCCTGGTGAGACCCAAGGATTTACTTTCTTCAACTCCCTTTTTATGCTTGCTGCTGTAGCACCAGCTGTCCAGCAAGAGGTGATTGCAGAGTTAAAATGCTTTTGCAGGAGGTTAAAAGTAATTGCTTATAACAAACACACTGTGTGACACCTAACTTTCTCCCACTCGGACCTTACCGTTAATTTTTATATTGGAGTTAGCTTAGTCACAATAAGGGGGTGAGCAAGGCAGGCACACTAGAGCATCTACTCCCTGGTGGTCTAGTGGCTAGGATTCGGCGCTTTCACCGCCGCGGCCCGGGTTCGATTCCCGGTCAGGGAAGATCCCTCTAAAGCATAGATTGCTTAATTTGTCTGTGTATCTTTTTTAAAAGAAGGTCTTTAAAAAGGCACCCCTCCCAATAGATGAAAGCGGAGGAATGGGGCTTGTTCTCCTGTGCCCCAGGTTGCTTTGCCCCCATTGACCTAAGCCACCTTTGTGCGCACGCAGTCCCCCACCCAGTCAGGTGCTCTATGTTGGCGTGAAGTGCAGTACCAGCTCAACAGAAAGGTAAATTGCTGGAAAACCCTGCTGTGATGCATACATCTACTTTGGAGCACTCTTCTCCTTTGCACTCTTGAATCGCTTAAGCGCAATGTATTCTTCCAGCAAGCTGAATAACGAGATAGGTGAGAGAAGGTGTACCAGCTGTCTGTGCGCCATCAGCAGCCACTAGGTGTCCCTCTTGTGTTTTCCCGGGGATCCTGATTGTGCAGGAATTCATCGGTTCAGTAGCAAGGGGGAGAGGATGGCCTGTGCCTGGAAGTGACAGGCAGTCTGGTGGCATCATGAGGATTAAGTTCCGATTCATATTTGCTGTAGAATAAAATATGTTTTCAGCCCCCATGAGCTTTGTCACTCGGAGAGCAGTGTATGAACTTTTGCTGCACGGCTCTGGGCTCCCTGGTGGTCTAGTGGTTAGGATTCGGCGCTCTCACCGCCGCGGCCTGGGTTCGATTCCCGGTCAGGGAAAAGTCCCTCTTCTGACCTTGAAAGCTTTTCCTTCCCGTAGGTCAGGGCTTCTCAAAATGAAGTTGCTTTTCTGACTCACAATTTGCCTAGCATGACGCAGTATCGCTCAAAATATGATTTTCGCAAGGTTCCTTTAGAGCTGCTTCCCATGGTGGGAGGCAAGGCTCTTGAGCAAGTGAGATCCTGTATTCCGAGGCGCGCTTCCTTTTGTAGGCTTCTGACCCCATGGCCTGTGGCAGGTAGTCCTCCTTTGACTGGGCCGCAGGCTTTGTCTCCAAATGGCGTCCTGGACCCACTGCAACCCACCTGTTTGCTAAAACGGAAGTCTGCCTCTGGGTAAGAAAAAGCTGAGCTGCACGTACGGAAAGCGGCAGAGGCCAGAGGCGGGGAGGGTGTGGCAAGGGCTGCCTGATTTGCATAGTGACCTGTTGCATCTTGGGAATGTACAGGCTTTGGAGCTTAACAGGTACTGCAGGTGTCTGCCTGGCCTGAGAGATGCCTGTCTGGTGCTCCCCTCAGGACACACAGGCCTTCCATTCGAGCATGGAGGGTGAGGGACATGGGTCACCCTCATATACAGGGGTGTGGGCATGGGCAGGATAGGTTGTGGGGGACCCGTCAGGGCATTGCCCGTTCGGAAGGCGAGAGGAGGCGGGGCAGGAAACTCTGCTCAATTTCTTTCCCAGAGGCCTGTGGAGAACCCTTTGCACGTTTGAGCCAGCCGGGCCTGCATCAGCAGATCCTGCTCCACTGGGAAGGGAGAGCCTGTAGGCGTAAATCAAAAAAAGGGGAGAAATCTGCAAATTCTAGCGGCAGACCCATGTTGCCCAGGAAGCAATCCCTTTCTCCTACTCCCTATAGTGGAAAAAGACATAGGAGGTGTATTTCTCTAGGCAGGGGCTCTGTGTAGATGGCACTTCATTGCTCTGGGAAGCATCCATGCTGGTGGAAGAGTAGCAGCAGACTCCACACCTGAGGCTTGAATGGGGACCGTTGGGGAGGGGCAGTGGGAGGCCGAGGAGGGCGGAGGAAAATGCTTTTCAAAAGCATCTGCACGTTCCTACAAACCTGCTGAAAACCCATACCAGGAATGGGGCTCGAACCCATGCAGACAAACGTCCATTGGATCTTAAGTCCAACGCCTTAACCACTCGGCCACCCTGGTGAGACCCAAGGATTTACTTTCTTCAACTCCCTTTTTATGCTTGCTGCTGTAGCACCAGCTGTCCAGCAAGAGGTGATTGCAGAGTTAAAAGGCTTTTGCAGGAGGTTAAAAGTAATTGCTTATAACAAACACACTGTGTGACACCTAACTTTCTCCCACTCAGACCTTACCGTTAATTTTTATATTGGAGTTAGCTTAGTCACAATAAGGGGGTGAGCAAGGCAGGCACACTAGAGCATCTACTCCCTGGTGGTCTAGTGGCTAGGATTCGGCGCTTTCACCGCCGCGGCCCGGGTTCGATTCCCGGTCAGGGAAAAGTCCCTCTTCTGACCTTGAAAGCTTTTCCTTCCCGTAGGTCAGGGCTTCTCAAAATGAAGTTGCTTTTCTGACTCACAATTTGCCTAGCATGACGCAGTATCGCTCAAAATATGATTTTCGCAAGGTTCCTTTAGAGCTGCTTCCCATGGTGGGAGGCAAGGCTCTTGAGCAAGTGAGATCCTGTATTCCGAGGCGCGCTTCCTTTTGTAGGCTTCTGACCCCATGGCCTGTGGCAGGTAGTCCTCCTTTGACTGGGCCGCAGGCTTTGTCTCCAAATGGCGTCCTGGACCCACTGCAACCCACCTGTTTGCTAAAACGGAAGTCTGCCTCTGGGTAAGAAAAAGCTGAGCTGCACGTACGGAAAGCGGCAGAGGCCAGAGGCGGGGAGGGTGTGGCAAGGGCTGCCTGATTTGCATAGTGACCTGTTGCATCTTGGGAATGTACAGGCTTTGGAGCTTAACAGGTACTGCAGGTGTCTGCCTGGCCTGAGAGATGCCTGTCTGGTGCTCCCCTCAGGACACACAGGCCTTCCATTCGAGCATGGAGGGTGAGGGACATGGGTCACCCTCATATACAGGGGTGTGGGCATGGGCAGGATAGGTTGTGGGGGACCCGTCAGGGCATTGCCCGTTCGGAAGGCGAGAGGAGGCGGGGCAGGAAACTCTGCTCAATTTCTTTCCCAGAGGCCTGTGGAGAACCCTTTGCACGTTTGAGCCAGCCGGGCCTGCATCAGCAGATCCTGCTCCACTGGGAAGGGAGAGCCTGTAGGCGTAAATCAAAAAAAGGGGAGAAATCTGCAAATTCTAGCGGCAGACCCATGTTGCCCAGGAAGCAATCAGTTTCTCCTACTCCCTATAGTGGAAAAAGACATAGGAGGTGTATTTCTCTAGGCAGGGGCTCTGTGTAGATGGCACTTCATTGCTCTGGGAAGCATCCATGCTGGTGGAAGAGTAGCAGCAGACTCCACACCTGAGGCTTGAATGGGGACCGTTGGGGAGGGGCAGTGGGAGGCCGAGGAGGGCGGAGGAAAATGCTTTTCAAAAGCATCTGCACGTTCCTACAAACCTGCTGAAAACCCATACCAGGAATGGGGCTCGAGCCCATGCGGACAAACGTCCATTGGATCTTAAGTCCAACGCCTTAACCACTCGGCCACCCTGGTGAGACCCAAGGATTTACTTTCTTCAACTCCCTTTTTATGCTTGCTGCTGTAGCACCAGCTGTCCAGCAAGAGGTGATTGCAGAGTTAAAAGGCTTTTGCAGGAGGTTAAAAGTAATTGCTTATAACAAACACACTGTGTGACACCTAACTTTCTCCCACTCGGACCTTACCGTTAATTTTTATATTGGAGTTAGCTTAGTCACAATAAGGGGGTGAGCAAGGCAGGCACACTAGAGCATCTACTCCCTGGTGGTCTAGTGGCTAGGATTCGGCGCTTTCACCGCCGCGGCCCGGGTTCGATTCCCGGTCAGGGAAGATCCCTCTAAAGCATAGATTGCTTAATTTGTCTGTGTATCTTTTTTAAAAGAAGGTCTTTAAAAAGGCACCCCTCCCAATAGATGAAAGCGGAGGAATGGGGCTTGTTCTCCTGTGCCCCAGGTTGCTTTGCCCCCATTGACCTAAGCCACCTTTGTGCGCACGCAGTCCCCCACCCAGTCAGGTGCTCTATGTTGGCGTGAAGTGCAGTACCAGCTCAACAGAAAGGTAAATTGCTGGAAAACCCTGCTGTGATGCATACATCTACTTTGGAGCACTCTTCTCCTTTGCACTCTTGAATCGCTTAAGCGCAATGTATTCTTCCAGCAAGCTGAATAACGAGATAGGTGAGAGAAGGTGTACCAGCTGTCTGTGCGCCATCAGCAGCCACTAGGTGTCCCTCTTGTGTTTTCCCGGGGATCCTGATTGTGCAGGAATTCATCGGTTCAGTAGCAAGGGGGAGAGGATGGCCTGTGCCTGGAAGTGACAGGCAGTCTGGTGGCATCATGAGGATTAAGTTCCGATTCATATTTGCTGTAGAATAAAATATGTTTTCAGCCCCCATGAGCTTTGTCACTCGGAGAGCAGTGTATGAACTTTTGCTGCACGGCTCTGGGCTCCCTGGTGGTCTAGTGGTTAGGATTCGGCGCTCTCACCGCCGCGGCCTGGGTTCGATTCCCGGTCAGGGAAAAGTCCCTCTTCTGACCTTGAAAGCTTTTCCTTCCCGTAGGTCAGGGCTTCTCAAAATGAAGTTGCTTTTCTGACTCACAATTTGCCTAGCATGACGCAGTATCGCTCAAAATATGATTTTCGCAAGGTTCCTTTAGAGCTGCTTCCCATGGTGGGAGGCAAGGCTCTTGAGCAAGTGAGATCCTGTATTCCGAGGCGCGCTTCCTTTTGTAGGCTTCTGACCCCATGGCCTGTGGCAGGTAGTCCTCCTTTGACTGGGCCGCAGGCTTTGTCTCCAAATGGCGTCCTGGACCCACTGCAACCCACCTGTTTGCTAAAACGGAAGTCTGCCTCTGGGTAAGAAAAAGCTGAGCTGCACGTACGGAAAGCGGCAGAGGCCAGAGGCGGGGAGGGTGTGGCAAGGGCTGCCTGATTTGCATAGTGACCTGTTGCATCTTGGGAATGTACAGGCTTTGGAGCTTAACAGGTACTGCAGGTGTCTGCCTGGCCTGAGAGATGCCTGTCTGGTGCTCCCCTCAGGACACACAGGCCTTCCATTCGAGCATGAAGGGTGAGGGACATGGGTCACCCTCATATACAGGGGTGTGGGCATGGGCAGGATAGGTTGTGGGGGACCCGTCAGGGCATTGCCCGTTTGGAAGCCCGTTCGGAAGGCGAGAGGAGGCGGGGCAGGAAACTCTGCTCAATTTCTTTCCCAGAGGCCTGTGGAGAACCCTTTGCACGTTTGAGCCAGCCGGGTCTGCATCAGCAGATCCTGCTCCACTGGGAAGGGAGAGCCTGTAGGCGTAAATCAAAAAAAGGGGAGAAATCTGCAAATTCTAGCGGCAGACCCATGTTGCCCAGGAAGCAATCCCTTTCTCCTACTCCCTATAGTGGAAAAAGACATAGGAGGTGTATTTCTCTAGGCAGGGGCTCTGTGTAGATGGCACTTCATTGCTCTGGGAAGCATCCATGCTGGTGGAAGAGTAGCAGCAGACTCCACACCTGAGGCTTGAATGGGGACCGTTGGGGAGGGGCAGTGGGAGGCCGAGGAGGGCGGAGGAAAATGCTTTTCAAAAGCATCTGCACGTTCCTACAAACCTGCTGAAAACCCATACCAGGAATGGGGCTCGAGCCCATGCGGACAAACGTCCATTGGATCTTAAGTCCAACGCCTTAACCACTCGGCCACCCTGGTGAGACCCAAGGATTTACTTTCTTCAACTCCCTTTTTATGCTTGCTGCTGTAGCACCAGCTGTCCAGCAAGAGGTGATTGCAGAGTTAAAAGGCTTTTGCAGGAGGTTAAAAGTAATTGCTTATAACAAACACACTGTGTGACACCTAACTTTCTCCCACTCGGACCTTACCGTTAATTTTTATATTGGAGTTAGCTTAGTCACAATAAGGGGGTGAGCAAGGCAGGCACACTAGAGCATCTACTCCCTGGTGGTCTAGTGGCTAGGATTCGGCGCTTTCACCGCCGCGGCCCGGGTTCGATTCCCGGTCAGGGAAAAGTCCCTCTTCTGACCTTGAAAGCTTTTCCTTCCCGTAGGTCAGGGCTTCTCAAAATGAAGTTGCTTTTCTGACTCACAATTTGCCTAGCATGACGCAGTATCGCTCAAAATATGATTTTCGCAAGGTTCCTTTAGAGCTGCTTCCCATGGTGGGAGGCAAGGCTCTTGAGCAAGTGAGATCCTGTATTCCGAGGCGCGCTTCCTTTTGTAGGCTTCTGACCCCATGGCCTGTGGCAGGTAGTCCTCCTTTGACTGGGCCGCAGGCTTTGTCTCCAAATGGCGTCCTGGACCCACTGCAACCCACCTGTTTGCTAAAACGGAAGTCTGCCTCTGGGTAAGAAAAAGCTGAGCTGCACGTACGGAAAGCGGCAGAGGCCAGAGGCGGGGAGGGTGTGGCAAGGGCTGCCTGATTTGCATAGTGACCTGTTGCATCTTGGGAATGTACAGGCTTTGGAGCTTAACAGGTACTGCAGGTGTCTGCCTGGCCTGAGAGATGCCTGTCTGGTGCTCCCCTCAGGACACACAGGCCTTCCATTCGAGCATGGAGGGTGAGGGACATGGGTCACCCTCATATACAGGGGTGTGGGCATGGGCAGGATAGGTTGTGGGGGACCCGTCAGGGCATTGCCCGTTCGGAAGGCGAGAGGAGGCGGGGCAGGAAACTCTGCTCAATTTCTTTCCCAGAGGCCTGTGGAGAACCCTTTGCACGTTTGAGCCAGCCGGGCCTGCATCAGCAGATCCTGCTCCACTGGGAAGGGAGAGCCTGTAGGCGTAAATCAAAAAAAGGGGAGAAATCTGCAAATTCTAGCGGCAGACCCATGTTGCCCAGGAAGCAATCAGTTTCTCCTACTCCCTATAGTGGAAAAAGACATAGGAGGTGTATTTCTCTAGGCAGGGGCTCTGTGTAGATGGCACTTCATTGCTCTGGGAAGCATCCATGCTGGTGGAAGAGTAGCAGCAGACTCCACACCTGAGGCTTGAATGGGGACCGTTGGGGAGGGGCAGTGGGAGGCCGAGGAGGGCGGTGGAAAATGCTTTTCAAAAGCATCTGCACGTTCCTACAACCCTGCTGAAAACCCATACCAGGAATGGGGCTCGAGCCCATGCGGACAAACGTCCATTGGATCTTAAGTCCAACGCCTTAACCACTCGGCCACCCTGGTGAGACCCAAGGATTTACTTTCTTCAACTCCCTTTTTATGCTTGCTGCTGTAGCACCAGCTGTCCAGCAAGAGGTGATTGCAGAGTTAAAAGGCTTTTGCAGGAGGTTAAAAGTAATTGCTTATAACAAACACACTGTGTGACACCTAACTTTCTCCCACTCGGACCTTACCGTTAATTTTTATATTGGAGTTAGCTTAGTCACAATAAGGGGGTGAGCAAGGCAGGCACACTAGAGCATCTACTCCCTGGTGGTCTAGTGGCTAGGATTCGGCGCTTTCACCGCCGCGGCCCGGGTTCGATTCCCGGTCAGGGAAGATCCCTCTAAAGCATAGATTGCTTAATTTGTCTGTGTATCTTTTTTAAAAGAAGGTCTTTAAAAAGGCACCCCTCCCAATAGATGAAAGCGGAGGAATGGGGCTTGTTCTCCTGTGCCCCAGGTTGCTTTGCCCCCATTGACCTAAGCCACCTTTGTGCGCACGCAGTCCCCCACCCAGTCAGGTGCTCTATGTTGGCGTGAAGTGCAGTACCAGCTCAACAGAAAGGTAAATTGCTGGAAAACCCTGCTGTGATGCATACATCTACTTTGGAGCACTCTTCTCCTTTGCACTCTTGAATCGCTTAAGCGCAATGTATTCTTCCAGCAAGCTGAATAACGAGATAGGTGAGAGAAGGTGTACCAGCTGTCTGTGCGCCATCAGCAGCCACTAGGTGTCCCTCTTGTGTTTTCCCGGGGATCCTGATTGTGCAGGAATTCATCGGTTCAGTAGCAAGGGGGAGAGGATGGCCTGTGCCTGGAAGTGACAGGCAGTCTGGTGGCATCATGAGGATTAAGTTCCGATTCATATTTGCTGTAGAATAAAATATGTTTTCAGCCCCCATGAGCTTTGTCACTCGGAGAGCAGTGTATGAACTTTTGCTGCACGGCTCTGGGCTCCCTGGTGGTCTAGTGGTTAGGATTCGGCGCTCTCACCGCCGCGGCCTGGGTTCGATTCCCGGTCAGGGAAAAGTCCCTCTTCTGACCTTGAAAGCTTTTCCTTCCCGTAGGTCAGGGCTTCTCAAAATGAAGTTGCTTTTCTGACTCACAATTTGCCTAGCATGACGCAGTATCGCTCAAAATATGATTTTCGCAAGGTTCCTTTAGAGCTGCTTCCCATGGTGGGAGGCAAGGCTCTTGAGCAAGTGAGATCCTGTATTCCGAGGCGCGCTTCCTTTTGTAGGCTTCTGACCCCATGGCCTGTGGCAGGTAGTCCTCCTTTGACTGGGCCGCAGGCTTTGTCTCCAAATGGCGTCCTGGACCCACTGCAACCCACCTGTTTGCTAAAACGGAAGTCTGCCTCTGGGTAAGAAAAAGCTGAGCTGCACGTACGGAAAGCGGCACAGGCCAGAGGCGGGGAGGGTGTGGCAAGGGCTGCCTGATTTGCATAGTGACCTGTTGCATCTTGGGAATGTACAGGCTTTGGAGCTTAACAGGTACTGCAGGTGTCTGCCTGGCCTGAGAGATGCCTGTCTGGTGCTCCCCTCAGGACACACAGGCCTTCCATTCGAGCATGAAGGGTGAGGGACATGGGTCACCCTCATATACAGGGGTGTGGGCATGGGCAGGATAGGTTGTGGGGGACCCGTCAGGGCATTGCCCGTTTGGAAGCCCGTTCGGAAGGCGAGAGGAGGCGGGGCAGGAAACTCTGCTCAATTTCTTTCCCAGAGGCCTGTGGAGAACCCTTTGCACGTTTGAGCCAGCCGGGTCTGCATCAGCAGATCCTGCTCCACTGGGAAGGGAGAGCCTGTAGGCGTAAATCAAAAAAAGGGGAGAAATCTGCAAATTCTAGCGGCAGACCCATGTTGCCCAGGAAGCAATCCCTTTCTCCTACTCCCTATAGTGGAAAAAGACATAGGAGGTGTATTTCTCTAGGCAGGGGCTCTGTGTAGATGGCACTTCATTCCTCTGGGAAGCATCCATGCTGGTGGAAGAGTAGCAGCAGACTCCACACCTGAGGCTTGAATGGGGACCGTTGGGGAGGGGCAGTGGGAGGCCGAGGAGGGCGGAGGAAAATGCTTTTCAAAAGCATCTGCACGTTCCTACAAACCTGCTGAAAACCCATACCAGGAATGGGGCTCGAGCCCATGCGGACAAACGTCCATTGGATCTTAAGTCCAACGCCTTAACCACTCGGCCACCCTGGTGAGACCCAAGGATTTACTTTCTTCAACTCCCTTTTTATGCTTGCTGCTGTAGCACCAGCTGTCCAGCAAGAGGTGATTGCAGAGTTAAAAGGCTTTTGCAGGAGGTTAAAAGTAATTGCTTATAACAAACACACTGTGTGACACCTAACTTTCTCCCACTCGGACCTTACCGTTAATTTTTATATTGGAGTTAGCTTAGTCACAATAAGGGGGTGAGCAAGGCAGGCACACTAGAGCATCTACTCCCTGGTGGTCTAGTGGCTAGGATTCGGCGCTTTCACCGCCGCGGCCCGGGTTCGATTCCCGGTCAGGGAAAAGTCCCTCTTCTGACCTTGAAAGCTTTTCCTTCCCGTAGGTCAGGGCTTCTCAAAATGAAGTTGCTTTTCTGACTCACAATTTGCCTAGCATGACGCAGTATCGCTCAAAATATGATTTTCGCAAGGTTCCTTTAGAGCTGCTTCCCATGGTGGGAGGCAAGGCTCTTGAGCAAGTGAGATCCTGTATTCCGAGGCGCGCTTCCTTTTGTAGGCTTCTGACCCCATGGCCTGTGGCAGGTAGTCCTCCTTTGACTGGGCCGCAGGCTTTGTCTCCAAATGGCGTCCTGGACCCACTGCAACCCACCTGTTTGCTAAAACGGAAGTCTGCCTCTGGGTAAGAAAAAGCTGAGCTGCACGTACGGAAAGCGGCAGAGGCCAGAGGCGGGGAGGGTGTGGCAAGGGCTGCCTGATTTGCATAGTGACCTGTTGCATCTTGGGAATGTACAGGCTTTGGAGCTTAACAGGTACTGCAGGTGTCTGCCTGGCCTGAGAGATGCCTGTCTGGTGCTCCCCTCAGGACACACAGGCCTTCCATTCGAGCATGGAGGGTGAGGGACATGGGTCACCCTCATATACAGGGGTGTGGGCATGGGCAGGATAGGTTGTGGGGGACCCGTCAGGGCATTGCCCGTTCGGAAGGCGAGAGGAGGCGGGGCAGGAAACTCTGCTCAATTTCTTTCCCAGAGGCCTGTGGAGAACCCTTTGCACGTTTGAGCCAGCCGGGCCTGCATCAGCAGATCCTGCTCCACTGGGAAGGGAGAGCCTGTAGGCGTAAATCAAAAAAAGGGGAGAAATCTGCAAATTCTAGCGGCA
This sequence comes from Lissotriton vulgaris, assembly GCF_964263255.1. Lineage (NCBI taxonomy): Eukaryota > Metazoa > Chordata > Amphibia > Caudata > Salamandridae > Lissotriton > Lissotriton vulgaris. The sequence goes on from NC_141691.1 coordinate 519,609,424, forward strand.
GACCCATGTTGCCCAGGAAGCAATCAGTTTCTCCTACTCCCTATAGTGGAAAAAGACATAGGAGGTGTATTTCTCTAGGCAGGGGCTCTGTGTAGATGGCACTTCATTGCTCTGGGAAGCATCCATGCTGGTGGAAGAGTAGCAGCAGACTCCACACCTGAGGCTTGAATGGGGACCGTTGGGGAGGGGCAGTGGGAGGCCGAGGAGGGCGGTGGAAAATGCTTTTCAAAAGCATCTGCACGTTCCTACAACCCTGCTGAAAACCCATACCAGGAATGGGGCTCGAGCCCATGCGGACAAACGTCCATTGGATCTTAAGTCCAACGCCTTAACCACTCGGCCACCCTGGTGAGACCCAAGGATTTACTTTCTTCAACTCCCTTTTTATGCTTGCTGCTGTAGCACCAGCTGTCCAGCAAGAGGTGATTGCAGAGTTAAAAGGCTTTTGCAGGAGGTTAAAAGTAATTGCTTATAACAAACACACTGTGTGACACCTAACTTTCTCCCACTCGGACCTTACCGTTAATTTTTATATTGGAGTTAGCTTAGTCACAATAAGGGGGTGAGCAAGGCAGGCACACTAGAGCATCTACTCCCTGGTGGTCTAGTGGCTAGGATTCGGCGCTTTCACCGCCGCGGCCCGGGTTCGATTCCCGGTCAGGGAAAAGTCCCTCTTCTGACCTTGAAAGCTTTTCCTTCCCGTAGGTCAGGGCTTCTCAAAATGAAGTTGCTTTTCTGACTCACAATTTGCCTAGCATGACGCAGTATCGCTCAAAATATGATTTTCGCAAGGTTCCTTTAGAGCTGCTTCCCATGGTGGGAGGCAAGGCTCTTGAGCAAGTGAGATCCTGTATTCCGAGGCGCGCTTCCTTTTGTAGGCTTCTGACCCCATGGCCTGTGGCAGGTAGTCCTCCTTTGACTGGGCCGCAGGCTTTGTCTCCAAATGGCGTCCTGGACCCACTGCAACCCACCTGTTTGCTAAAACGGAAGTCTGCCTCTGGGTAAGAAAAAGCTGAGCTGCACGTACGGAAAGCGGCAGAGGCCAGAGGCGGGGAGGGTGTGGCAAGGGCTGCCTGATTTGCATAGTGACCTGTTGCATCTTGGGAATGTACAGGCTTTGGAGCTTAACAGGTACTGCAGGTGTCTGCCTGGCCTGAGAGATGCCTGTCTGGTGCTCCCCTCAGGACACACAGGCCTTCCATTCGAGCATGAAGGGTGAGGGACATGGGTCACCCTCATATACAGGGGTGTGGGCATGGGCAGGATAGGTTGTGGGGGACCCGTCAGGGCATTGCCCGTTTGGAAGCCCGTTCAGAAGGCGAGAGGAGGCGGGGCAGGAAACTCTGCTCAATTTCTTTCCCAGAGGCCTGTGGAGAACCCTTTGCACGTTTGAGCCAGCCGGGCCTGCATCAGCAGATCCTGCTCCACTGGGAAGGGAGAGCCTGTAGGCGTAAATCAAAAAAAGGGGAGAAATCTGCAAATTCGAGCGGCAGACCCATGTTGCCCAGGAAGCAATCAGTTTCTCCTACTCCCTATAGTGGAAAAAGACATAGGAGGTGTATTTCTCTAGGCAGGGGCTCTGTGTAGATGGCACTTCATTGCTCTGGGAAGCATCCATGCTGGTGGAAGAGTAGCAGCAGACTCCACACCTGAGGCTTGAATGGGGACCGTTGGGGAGGGGCAGTGGGAGGCCGAGGAGGGCGGAGGAAAATGCTTTTCAAAAGCATCTGCACGTTCCTACAAACCTGCTGAAAACCCATACCAGGAATGGGGCTCGAGCCCATGCGGACAAACGTCCATTGGATCTTAAGTCCAACGCCTTAACCACTCGGCCACCCTGGTGAGACCCAAGGATTTACTTTCTTCAACTCCCTTTTTATGCTTGCTGCTGTAGCACCAGCTGTCCAGCAAGAGGTGATTGCAGAGTTAAAATGCTTTTGCAGGAGGTTAAAAGTAATTGCTTATAACAAACACACTGTGTGACACCTAACTTTCTCCCACTCGGACCTTACCGTTAATTTTTATATTGGAGTTAGCTTAGTCACAATAAGGGGGTGAGCAAGGCAGGCACACTAGAGCATCTACTCCCTGGTGGTCTAGTGGCTAGGATTCGGCGCTTTCACCGCCGCGGCCCGGGTTCGATTCCCGGACAGGGAAGATCCCTCTAAAGCATAGATTGCTTAATTTGTCTGTGTATCTTTTTTAAAAGAAGGTCTTTAAAAAGGCACCCCTCCCAATAGATGAAAGCGGAGGAATGGGGCTTGTTCTCCTGTGCCCCAGGTTGCTTTGCCCCCATTGACCTAAGCCACCTTTGTGCGCACGCAGTCCCCCACCCAGTCAGGTGCTCTATGTTGGCGTGAAGTGCAGTACCAGCTCAACAGAAAGGTAAATTGCTGGAAAACCCTGCTGTGATGCATACATCTACTTTGGAGCACTCTTCTCCTTTGCACTCTTGAATCGCTTAAGCGCAATGTATTCTTCCAGCAAGCTGAATAACGAGATAGGTGAGAGAAGGTGTACCAGCTGTCTGTGCGCCATCAGCAGCCACTAGGTGTCCCTCTTGTGTTTTCCCGGGGATCCTGATTGTGCAGGAATTCATCGGTTCAGTAGCAAGGGGGAGAGGATGGCCTGTGCCTGGAAGTGACAGGCAGTCTGGTGGCATCATGAGGATTAAGTTCCGATTCATATTTGCTGTAGAATAAAATATGTTTTCAGCCCCCATGAGCTTTGTCACTCGGAGAGCAGTGTATGAACTTTTGCTGCACGGCTCTGGGCTCCCTGGTGGTCTAGTGGTTAGGATTCGGCGCTCTCACCGCCGCGGCCTGGGTTCGATTCCCGGTCAGGGAAAAGTCCCTCTTCTGACCTTGAAAGCTTTTCCTTCCCGTAGGTCAGGGCTTCTCAAAATGAAGTTGCTTTTCTGACTCACAATTTGCCTAGCATGACGCAGTATCGCTCAAAATATGATTTTCGCAAGGTTCCTTTAGAGCTGCTTCCCATGGTGGGAGGCAAGGCTCTTGAGCAAGTGAGATCCTGTATTCCGAGGCGCGCTTCCTTTTGTAGGCTTCTGACCCCATGGCCTGTGGCAGGTAGTCCTCCTTTGACTGGGCCGCAGGCTTTGTCTCCAAATGGCGTCCTGGACCCACTGCAACCCACCTGTTTGCTAAAACGGAAGTCTGCCTCTGGGTAAGAAAAAGCTGAGCTGCACGTACGGAAAGCGGCAGAGGCCAGAGGCGGGGAGGGTGTGGCAAGGGCTGCCTGATTTGCATAGTGACCTGTTGCATCTTGGGAATGTACAGGCTTTGGAGCTTAACAGGTACTGCAGGTGTCTGCCTGGCCTGAGAGATGCCTGTCTGGTGCTCCCCTCAGGACACACAGGCCTTCCATTCGAGCATGGAGGGTGAGGGACATGGGTCACCCTCATATACAGGGGTGTGGGCATGGGCAGGATAGGTTGTGGGGGACCCGTCAGGGCATTGCCCGTTCGGAAGGCGAGAGGAGGCGGGGCAGGAAACTCTGCTCAATTTCTTTCCCAGAGGCCTGTGGAGAACCCTTTGCACGTTTGAGCCAGCCGGGCCTGCATCAGCAGATCCTGCTCCACTGGGAAGGGAGAGCCTGTAGGCGTAAATCAAAAAAAGGGGAGAAATCTGCAAATTCTAGCGGCAGACCCATGTTGCCCAGGAAGCAATCCCTTTCTCCTACTCCCTATAGTGGAAAAAGACATAGGAGGTGTATTTCTCTAGGCAGGGGCTCTGTGTAGATGGCACTTCATTGCTCTGGGAAGCATCCATGCTGGTGGAAGAGTAGCAGCAGACTCCACACCTGAGGCTTGAATGGGGACCGTTGGGGAGGGGCAGTGGGAGGCCGAGGAGGGCGGAGGAAAATGCTTTTCAAAAGCATCTGCACGTTCCTACAAACCTGCTGAAAACCCATACCAGGAATGGGGCTCGAACCCATGCGGACAAACGTCCATTGGATCTTAAGTCCAACGCCTTAACCACTCGGCCACCCTGGTGAGACCCAAGGATTTACTTTCTTCAACTCCCTTTTTATGCTTGCTGCTGTAGCACCAGCTGTCCAGCAAGAGGTGATTGCAGAGTTAAAAGGCTTTTGCAGGAGGTTAAAAGTAATTGCTTATAACAAACACACTGTGTGACACCTAACTTTCTCCCACTCAGACCTTACCGTTAATTTTTATATTGGAGTTAGCTTAGTCACAATAAGGGGGTGAGCAAGGCAGGCACACTAGAGCATCTACTCCCTGGTGGTCTAGTGGCTAGGATTCGGCGCTTTCACCGCCGCGGCCCGGGTTCGATTCCCGGTCAGGGAAAAGTCCCTCTTCTGACCTTGAAAGCTTTTCCTTCCCGTAGGTCAGGGCTTCTCAAAATGAAGTTGCTTTTCTGACTCACAATTTGCCTAGCATGACGCAGTATCGCTCAAAATATGATTTTCGCAAGGTTCCTTTAGAGCTGCTTCCCATGGTGGGAGGCAAGGCTCTTGAGCAAGTGAGATCCTGTATTCCGAGGCGCGCTTCCTTTTGTAGGCTTCTGACCCCATGGCCTGTGGCAGGTAGTCCTCCTTTGACTGGGCCGCAGGCTTTGTCTCCAAATGGCGTCCTGGACCCACTGCAACCCACCTGTTTGCTAAAACGGAAGTCTGCCTCTGGGTAAGAAAAAGCTGAGCTGCACGTACGGAAAGCGGCAGAGGCCAGAGGCGGGGAGGGTGTGGCAAGGGCTGCCTGATTTGCATAGTGACCTGTTGCATCTTGGGAATGTACAGGCTTTGGAGCTTAACAGGTACTGCAGGTGTCTGCCTGGCCTGAGAGATGCCTGTCTGGTGCTCCCCTCAGGACACACAGGCCTTCCATTCGAGCATGGAGGGTGAGGGACATGGGTCACCCTCATATACAGGGGTGTGGGCATGGGCAGGATAGGTTGTGGGGGACCCGTCAGGGCATTGCCCGTTCGGAAGGCGAGAGGAGGCGGGGCAGGAAACTCTGCTCAATTTCTTTCCCAGAGGCCTGTGGAGAACCCTTTGCACGTTTGAGCCAGCCGGGCCTGCATCAGCAGATCCTGCTCCACTGGGAAGGGAGAGCCTGTAGGCGTAAATCAAAAAAAGGGGAGAAATCTGCAAATTCTAGCGGCAGACCCATGTTGCCCAGGAAGCAATCAGTTTCTCCTACTCCCTATAGTGGAAAAAGACATAGGAGGTGTATTTCTCTAGGCAGGGGCTCTGTGTAGATGGCACTTCATTGCTCTGGGAAGCATCCATGCTGGTGGAAGAGTAGCAGCAGACTCCACACCTGAGGCTTGAATGGGGACCGTTGGGGAGGGGCAGTGGGAGGCCGAGGAGGGCGGAGGAAAATGCTTTTCAAAAGCATCTGCACGTTCCTACAAACCTGCTGAAAACCCATACCAGGAATGGGGCTCGAGCCCATGCGGACAAACGTCCATTGGATCTTAAGTCCAACGCCTTAACCACTCGGCCACCCTGGTGAGACCCAAGGATTTACTTTCTTCAACTCCCTTTTTATGCTTGCTGCTGTAGCACCAGCTGTCCAGCAAGAGGTGATTGCAGAGTTAAAAGGCTTTTGCAGGAGGTTAAAAGTAATTGCTTATAACAAACACACTGTGTGACACCTAACTTTCTCCCACTCGGACCTTACCGTTAATTTTTATATTGGAGTTAGCTTAGTCACAATAAGGGGGTGAGCAAGGCAGGCACACTAGAGCATCTACTCCCTGGTGGTCTAGTGGCTAGGATTCGGCGCTTTCACCGCCGCGGCCCGGGTTCGATTCCCGGTCAGGGAAGATCCCTCTAAAGCATAGATTGCTTAATTTGTCTGTGTATCTTTTTTAAAAGAAGGTCTTTAAAAAGGCACCCCTCCCAATAGATGAAAGCGGAGGAATGGGGCTTGTTCTCCTGTGCCCCAGGTTGCTTTGCCCCCATTGACCTAAGCCACCTTTGTGCGCACGCAGTCCCCCACCCAGTCAGGTGCTCTATGTTGGCGTGAAGTGCAGTACCAGCTCAACAGAAAGGTAAATTGCTGGAAAACCCTGCTGTGATGCATACATCTACTTTGGAGCACTCTTCTCCTTTGCACTCTTGAATCGCTTAAGCGCAATGTATTCTTCCAGCAAGCTGAATAACGAGATAGGTGAGAGAAGGTGTACCAGCTGTCTGTGCGCCATCAGCAGCCACTAGGTGTCCCTCTTGTGTTTTCCCGGGGATCCTGATTGTGCAGGAATTCATCGGTTCAGTAGCAAGGGGGAGAGGATGGCCTGTGCCTGGAAGTGACAGGCAGTCTGGTGGCATCATGAGGATTAAGTTCCGATTCATATTTGCTGTAGAATAAAATATGTTTTCAGCCCCCATGAGCTTTGTCACTCGGAGAGCAGTGTATGAACTTTTGCTGCACGGCTCTGGGCTCCCTGGTGGTCTAGTGGTTAGGATTCGGCGCTCTCACCGCCGCGGCCTGGGTTCGATTCCCGGTCAGGGAAAAGTCCCTCTTCTGACCTTGAAAGCTTTTCCTTCCCGTAGGTCAGGGCTTCTCAAAATGAAGTTGCTTTTCTGACTCACAATTTGCCTAGCATGACGCAGTATCGCTCAAAATATGATTTTCGCAAGGTTCCTTTAGAGCTGCTTCCCATGGTGGGAGGCAAGGCTCTTGAGCAAGTGAGATCCTGTATTCCGAGGCGCGCTTCCTTTTGTAGGCTTCTGACCCCATGGCCTGTGGCAGGTAGTCCTCCTTTGACTGGGCCGCAGGCTTTGTCTCCAAATGGCGTCCTGGACCCACTGCAACCCACCTGTTTGCTAAAACGGAAGTCTGCCTCTGGGTAAGAAAAAGCTGAGCTGCACGTACGGAAAGCGGCAGAGGCCAGAGGCGGGGAGGGTGTGGCAAGGGCTGCCTGATTTGCATAGTGACCTGTTGCATCTTGGGAATGTACAGGCTTTGGAGCTTAACAGGTACTGCAGGTGTCTGCCTGGCCTGAGAGATGCCTGTCTGGTGCTCCCCTCAGGACACACAGGCCTTCCATTCGAGCATGAAGGGTGAGGGACATGGGTCACCCTCATATACAGGGGTGTGGGCATGGGCAGGATAGGTTGTGGGGGACCCGTCAGGGCATTGCCCGTTTGGAAGCCCGTTCGGAAGGCGAGAGGAGGCGGGGCAGGAAACTCTGCTCAATTTCTTTCCCAGGGGCCTGTGGAGAACCCTTTGCACGTTTGAGCCAGCCGGGTCTGCATCAGCAGATCCTGCTCCACTGGGAAGGGAGAGCCTGTAGGCGTAAATCAAAAAAAGGGGAGAAATCTGCAAATTCTAGCGGCAGACCCATGTTGCCCAGGAAGCAATCCCTTTCTCCTACTCCCTATAGTGGAAAAAGACATAGGAGGTGTATTTCTCTAGGCAGGGGCTCTGTGTAGATGGCACTTCATTGCTCTGGGAAGCATCCATGCTGGTGGAAGAGTAGCAGCAGACTCCACACCTGAGGCTTGAATGGGGACCGTTGGGGAGGGGCAGTGGGAGGCCGAGGAGGGCGGAGGAAAATGCTTTTCAAAAGCATCTGCACGTTCCTACAAACCTGCTGAAAACCCATACCAGGAATGGGGCTCGAGCCCATGCGGACAAACGTCCATTGGATCTTAAGTCCAACGCCTTAACCACTCGGCCACCCTGGTGAGACCCAAGGATTTACTTTCTTCAACTCCCTTTTTATGCTTGCTGCTGTAGCACCAGCTGTCCAGCAAGAGGTGATTGCAGAGTTAAAAGGCTTTTGCAGGAGGTTAAAAGTAATTGCTTATAACAAACACACTGTGTGACACCTAACTTTCTCCCACTCGGACCTTACCGTTAATTTTTATATTGGAGTTAGCTTAGTCACAATAAGGGGGTGAGCAAGGCAGGCACACTAGAGCATCTACTCCCTGGTGGTCTAGTGGCTAGGATTCGGCGCTTTCACCGCCGCGGCCCGGGTTCGATTCCCGGTCAGGGAAAAGTCCCTCTTCTGACCTTGAAAGCTTTTCCTTCCCGTAGGTCAGGGCTTCTCAAAATGAAGTTGCTTTTCTGACTCACAATTTGCCTAGCATGACGCAGTATCGCTCAAAATATGATTTTCGCAAGGTTCCTTTAGAGCTGCTTCCCATGGTGGGAGGCAAGGCTCTTGAGCAAGTGAGATCCTGTATTCCGAGGCGCGCTTCCTTTTGTAGGCTTCTGACCCCATGGCCTGTGGCAGGTAGTCCTCCTTTGACTGGGCCGCAGGCTTTGTCTCCAAATGGCGTCCTGGACCCACTGCAACCCACCTGTTTGCTAAAACGGAAGTCTGCCTCTGGGTAAGAAAAAGCTGAGCTGCACGTACGGAAAGCGGCAGAGGCCAGAGGCGGGGAGGGTGTGGCAAGGGCTGCCTGATTTGCATAGTGACCTGTTGCATCTTGGGAATGTACAGGCTTTGGAGCTTAACAGGTACTGCAGGTGTCTGCCTGGCCTGAGAGATGCCTGTCTGGTGCTCCCCTCAGGACACACAGGCCTTCCATTCGAGCATGGAGGGTGAGGGACATGGGTCACCCTCATATACAGGGGTGTGGGCATGGGCAGGATAGGTTGTGGGGGACCCGTCAGGGCATTGCCCGTTCGGAAGGCGAGAGGAGGCGGGGCAGGAAACTCTGCTCAATTTCTTTCCCAGAGGCCTGTGGAGAACCCTTTGCACGTTTGAGCCAGCCGGGCCTGCATCAGCAGATCCTGCTCCACTGGGAAGGGAGAGCCTGTAGGCGTAAATCAAAAAAAGGGGAGAAATCTGCAAATTCTAGCGGCAGACCCATGTTGCCCAGGAAGCAATCAGTTTCTCCTACTCCCTATAGTGGAAAAAGACATAGGAGGTGTATTTCTCTAGGCAGGGGCTCTGTGTAGATGGCACTTCATTGCTCTGGGAAGCATCCATGCTGGTGGAAGAGTAGCAGCAGACTCCACACCTGAGGCTTGAATGGGGACCGTTGGGGAGGGGCAGTGGGAGGCCGAGGAGGGCGGTGGAAAATGCTTTTCAAAAGCATCTGCACGTTCCTACAACCCTGCTGAAAACCCATACCAGGAATGGGGCTCGAGCCCATGCGGACAAACGTCCATTGGATCTTAAGTCCAACGCCTTAACCACTCGGCCACCCTGGTGAGACCCAAGGATTTACTTTCTTCAACTCCCTTTTTATGCTTGCTGCTGTAGCACCAGCTGTCCAGCAAGAGGTGATTGCAGAGTTAAAAGGCTTTTGCAGGAGGTTAAAAGTAATTGCTTATAACAAACACACTGTGTGACACCTAACTTTCTCCCACTCGGACCTTACCGTTAATTTTTATATTGGAGTTAGCTTAGTCACAATAAGGGGGTGAGCAAGGCAGGCACACTAGAGCATCTACTCCCTGGTGGTCTAGTGGCTAGGATTCGGCGCTTTCACCGCCGCGGCCCGGGTTCGATTCCCGGTCAGGGAAGATCCCTCTAAAGCATAGATTGCTTAATTTGTCTGTGTATCTTTTTTAAAAGAAGGTCTTTAAAAAGGCACCCCTCCCAATAGATGAAAGCGGAGGAATGGGGCTTGTTCTCCTGTGCCCCAGGTTGCTTTGCCCCCATTGACCTAAGCCACCTTTGTGCGCACGCAGTCCCCCACCCAGTCAGGTGCTCTATGTTGGCGTGAAGTGCAGTACCAGCTCAACAGAAAGGTAAATTGCTGGAAAACCCTGCTGTGATGCATACATCTACTTTGGAGCACTCTTCTCCTTTGCACTCTTGAATCGCTTAAGCGCAATGTATTCTTCCAGCAAGCTGAATAACGAGATAGGTGAGAGAAGGTGTACCAGCTGTCTGTGCGCCATCAGCAGCCACTAGGTGTCCCTCTTGTGTTTTCCCGGGGATCCTGATTGTGCAGGAATTCATCGGTTCAGTAGCAAGGGGGAGAGGATGGCCTGTGCCTGGAAGTGACAGGCAGTCTGGTGGCATCATGAGGATTAAGTTCCGATTCATATTTGCTGTAGAATAAAATATGTTTTCAGCCCCCATGAGCTTTGTCACTCGGAGAGCAGTGTATGAACTTTTGCTGCACGGCTCTGGGCTCCCTGGTGGTCTAGTGGTTAGGATTCGGCGCTCTCACCGCCGCGGCCTGGGTTCGATTCCCGGTCAGGGAAAAGTCCCTCTTCTGACCTTGAAAGCTTTTCCTTCCCGTAGGTCAGGGCTTCTCAAAATGAAGTTGCTTTTCTGACTCACAATTTGCCTAGCATGACGCAGTATCGCTCAAAATATGATTTTCGCAAGGTTCCTTTAGAGCTGCTTCCCATGGTGGGAGGCAAGGCTCTTGAGCAAGTGAGATCCTGTATTCCGAGGCGCGCTTCCTTTTGTAGGCTTCTGACCCCATGGCCTGTGGCAGGTAGTCCTCCTTTGACTGGGCCGCAGGCTTTGTCTCCAAATGGCGTCCTGGACCCACTGCAACCCACCTGTTTGCTAAAACGGAAGTCTGCCTCTGGGTAAGAAAAAGCTGAGCTGCACGTACGGAAAGCGGCACAGGCCAGAGGCGGGGAGGGTGTGGCAAGGGCTGCCTGATTTGCATAGTGACCTGTTGCATCTTGGGAATGTACAGGCTTTGGAGCTTAACAGGTACTGCAGGTGTCTGCCTGGCCTGAGAGATGCCTGTCTGGTGCTCCCCTCAGGACACACAGGCCTTCCATTCGAGCATGGAGGGTGAGGGACATGGGTCACCCTCATATACAGGGGTGTGGGCATGGGCAGGATAGGTTGTGGGGGACCCGTCAGGGCATTGCCCGTTCGGAAGGCGAGAGGAGGCGGGGCAGGAAACTCTGCTCAATTTCTTTCCCAGAGGCCTGTGGAGAACCCTTTGCACGTTTGAGCCAGCCGGGCCTGCATCAGCAGATCCTGCTCCACTGGGAAGGGAGAGCCTGTAGGCGTAAATCAAAAAAAGGGGAGAAATCTGCAAATTCTAGCGGCAGACCCATGTTGCCCAGGAAGCAATCAGTTTCTCCTACTCCCTATAGTGGAAAAAGACATAGGAGGTGTATTTCTCTAGGCAGGGGCTCTGTGTAGATGGCACTTCATTGCTCTGGGAAGCATCCATGCTGGTGGAAGAGTAGCAGCAGACTCCACACCTGAGGCTTGAATGGGGACCGTTGGGGAGGGGCAGTGGGAGGCCGAGGAGGGCGGAGGAAAATGCTTTTCAAAAGCATCTGCACGTTCCTACAAACCTGCTGAAAACCCATACCAGGAATGGGGCTCGAGCCCATGCGGACAAACGTCCATTGGATCTTAAGTCCAACGCCTTAACCACTCGGCCACCCTGGTGAGACCCAAGGATTTACTTTCTTCAACTCCCTTTTTATGCTTGCTGCTGTAGCACCAGCTGTCCAGCAAGAGGTGATTGCAGAGTTAAAAGGCTTTTGCAGGAGGTTAAAAGTAATTGCTTATAACAAACACACTGTGTGACACCTAACTTTCTCCCACTCGGACCTTACCGTTAATTTTTATATTGGAGTTAGCTTAGTCACAATAAGGGGGTGAGCAAGGCAGGCACACTAGAGCATCTACTCCCTGGTGGTCTAGTGGCTAGGATTCGGCGCTTTCACCGCCGCGGCCCGGGTTCGATTCCCGGTCAGGGAAGATCCCTCTAAAGCATAGATTGCTTAATTTGTCTGTGTATCTTTTTTAAAAGAAGGTCTTTAAAAAGGCACCCCTCCCAATAGATGAAAGCGGAGGAATGGGGCTTGTTCTCCTGTGCCCCAGGTTGCTTTGCCCCCATTGACCTAAGCCACCTTTGTGCGCACGCAGTCCCCCACCCAGTCAGGTGCTCTATGTTGGCGTGAAGTGCAGTACCAGCTCAACAGAAAGGTAAATTGCTGGAAAACCCTGCTGTGATGCATACATCTACTTTGGAGCACTCTTCTCCTTTGCACTCTTGAATCGCTTAAGCGCAATGTATTCTTCCAGCAAGCTGAATAACGAGATAGGTGAGAGAAGGTGTACCAGCTGTCTGTGCGCCATCAGCAGCCACTAGGTGTCCCTCTTGTGTTTTCCCGGGGATCCTGATTGTGCAGGAATTCATCGGTTCAGTAGCAAGGGGGAGAGGATGGCCTGTGCCTGGAAGTGACAGGCAGTCTGGTGGCATCATGAGGATTAAGTTCCGATTCATATTTGCTGTAGAATAAAATATGTTTTCAGCCCCCATGAGCTTTGTCACTCGGAGAGCAGTGTATGAACTTTTGCTGCACGGCTCTGGGCTCCCTGGTGGTCTAGTGGTTAGGATTCGGCGCTCTCAGCGCCGCGGCCTGGGTTCGATTCCCGGTCAGGGAAAAGTCCCTCTTCTGACCTTGAAAGCTTTTCCTTCCCGTAGGTCAGGGCTTCTCAAAATGAAGTTGCTTTTCTGACTCACAATTTGCCTAGCATGACGCAGTATCGCTCAAAATATGATTTTCGCAAGGTTCCTTTAGAGCTGCTTCCCATGGTGGGAGGCAAGGCTCTTGAGCAAGTGAGATCCTGTATTCCGAGGCGCGCTTCCTTTTGTAGGCTTCTGACCCCATGGCCTGTGGCAGGTAGTCCTCCTTTGACTGGGCCGCAGGCTTTGTCTCCAAATGGCGTCCTGGACCCACTGCAACCCACCTGTTTGCTAAAACGGAAGTCTGCCTCTGGGTAAGAAAAAGCTGAGCTGCACGTACGGAAAGCGGCAGAGGCCAGAGGCGGGGAGGGTGTGGCAAGGGCTGCCTGATTTGCATAGTGACCTGTTGCATCTTGGGAATGTACAGGCTTTGGAGCTTAACAGGTACTGCAGGTGTCTGCCTGGCCTGAGAGATGCCTGTCTGGTGCTCCCCTCAGGACACACAGGCCTTCCATTCGAGCATGAAGGGTGAGGGACATGGGTCACCCTCATATACAGGGGTGTGGGCATGGGCAGGATAGGTTGTGGGGGACCCGTCAGGGCATTGCCCGTTTGGAAGCCCGTTCGGAAGGCGAGAGGAGGCGGGGCAGGAAACTCTGCTCAATTTCTTTCCCAGAGGCCTGTGGAGAACCCTTTGCACGTTTGAGCCAGCCGGGTCTGCATCAGCAGATCCTGCTCCACTGGGAAGGGAGAGCCTGTAGGCGTAAATCAAAAAAAGGGGAGAAATCTGCAAATTCTAGCGGCAGACCCATGTTGCCCAGGAAGCAATCCCTTTCTCCTACTCCCTATAGTGGAAAAAGACATAGGAGGTGTATTTCTCTAGGCAGGGGCTCTGTGTAGATGGCACTTCATTGCTCTGGGAAGCATCCATGCTGGTGGAAGAGTAGCAGCAGACTCCACACCTGAGGCTTGAATGGGGACCGTTGGGGAGGGGCAGTGGGAGGCCGAGGAGGGCGGAGGAAAATGCTTTTCAAAAGCATCTGCACGTTCCTACAAACCTGCTGAAAACCCATACCAGGAATGGGGCTCGAGCCCATGCGGACAAACGTCCATTGGATCTTAAGTCCAACGCCTTAACCACTCGGCCACCCTGGTGAGACCCAAGGATTTACTTTCTTCAACTCCCTTTTTATGCTTGCTGCTGTAGCACCAGCTGTCCAGCAAGAGGTGATTGCAGAGTTAAAAGGCTTTTGCAGGAGGTTAAAAGTAATTGCTTATAACAAACACACTGTGTGACACCTAACTTTCTCCCACTCGGACCTTACCGTTAATTTTTATATTGGAGTTAGCTTAGTCACAATAAGGGGGTGAGCAAGGCAGGCACACTAGAGCATCTACTCCCTGGTGGTCTAGTGGCTAGGATTCGGCGCTTTCACCGCCGCGGCCCGGGTTCGATTCCCGGTCAGGGAAAAGTCCCTCTTCTGACCTTGAAAGCTTTTCCTTCCCGTAGGTCAGGGCTTCTCAAAATGAAGTTGCTTTTCTGACTCACAATTTGCCTAGCATGACGCAGTATCGCTCAAAATATGATTTTCGCAAGGTTCCTTTAGAGCTGCTTCCCATGGTGGGAGGCAAGGCTCTTGAGCAAGTGAGATCCTGTATTCCGAGGCGCGCTTCCTTTTGTAGGCTTCTGACCCCATGGCCTGTGGCAGGTAGTCCTCCTTTGACTGGGCCGCAGGCTTTGTCTCCAAATGGCGTCCTGGACCCACTGCAACCCACCTGTTTGCTAAAACGGAAGTCTGCCTCTGGGTAAGAAAAAGCTGAGCTGCACGTACGGAAAGCGGCAGAGGCCAGAGGCGGGGAGGGTGTGGCAAGGGCTGCCTGATTTGCATAGTGACCTGTTGCATCTTGGGAATGTACAGGCTTTGGAGCTTAACAGGTACTGCAGGTGTCTGCCTGGCCTGAGAGATGCCTGTCTGGTGCTCCCCTCAGGACACACAGGCCTTCCATTCGAGCATGGAGGGTGAGGGACATGGGTCACCCTCATATACAGGGGTGTGGGCATGGGCAGGATAGGTTGTGGGGGACCCGTCAGGGCATTGCCCGTTCGGAAGGCGAGAGGAGGCGGGGCAGGAAACTCTGCTCAATTTCTTTCCCAGAGGCCTGTGGAGAACCCTTTGCACGTTTGAGCCAGCCGGGCCTGCATCAGCAGATCCTGCTCCACTGGGAAGGGAGAGCCTGTAGGCGTAAATCAAAAAAAGGGGAGAAATCTGCAAATTCTAGCGGCAGACCCATGTTGCCCAGGAAGCAATCAGTTTCTCCTACTCCCTATAGTGGAAAAAGACATAGGAGGTGTATTTCTCTAGGCAGGGGCTCTGTGTAGATGGCACTTCATTGCTCTGGGAAGCATCCATGCTGGTGGAAGAGTAGCAGCAGACTCCACACCTGAGGCTTGAATGGGGACCGTTGGGGAGGGGCAGTGGGAGGCCGAGGAGGGCGGTGGAAAATGCTTTTCAAAAGCATCTGCACGTTCCTACAACCCTGCTGAAAACCCATACCAGGAATGGGGCTCGAGCCCATGCGGACAAACGTCCATTGGATCTTAAGTCCAACGCCTTAACCACTCGGCCACCCTGGTGAGACCCAAGGATTTACTTTCTTCAACTCCCTTTTTATGCTTGCTGCTGTAGCACCAGCTGTCCAGCAAGAGGTGATTGCAGAGTTAAAAGGCTTTTGCAGGAGGTTAAAAGTAATTGCTTATAACAAACACACTGTGTGACACCTAACTTTCTCCCACTCGGACCTTACCGTTAATTTTTATATTGGAGTTAGCTTAGTCACAATAAGGGGGTGAGCAAGGCAGGCACACTAGAGCATCTACTCCCTGGTGGTCTAGTGGCTAGGATTCGGCGCTTTCACCGCCGCGGCCCGGGTTCGATTCCCGGTCAGGGAAAAGTCCCTCTTCTGACCTTGAAAGCTTTTCCTTCCCGTAGGTCAGGGCTTCTCAAAATGAAGTTGCTTTTCTGACTCACAATTTGCCTAGCATGACGCAGTATCGCTCAAAATATGATTTTCGCAAGGTTCCTTTAGAGCTGCTTCCCATGGTGGGAGGCAAGGCTCTTGAGCAAGTGAGATCCTGTATTCCGAGGCGCGCTTCCTTTTGTAGGCTTCTGACCCCATGGCCTGTGGCAGGTAGTCCTCCTTTGACTGGGCCGCAGGCTTTGTCTCCAAATGGCGTCCTGGACCCACTGCAACCCACCTGTTTGCTAAAACGGAAGTCTGCCTCTGGGTAAGAAAAAGCTGAGCTGCACGTACGGAAAGCGGCAGAGGCCAGAGGCGGGGAGGGTGTGGCAAGGGCTGCCTGATTTGCATAGTGACCTGTTGCATCTTGGGAATGTACAGGCTTTGGAGCTTAACAGGTACTGCAGGTGTCTGCCTGGCCTGAGAGATGCCTGTCTGGTGCTCCCCTCAGGACACACAGGCCTTCCATTCGAGCATGAAGGGTGAGGGACATGGGTCACCCTCATATACAGGGGTGTGGGCATGGGCAGGATAGGTTGTGGGGGACCCGTCAGGGCATTGCCCGTTTGGAAGCCCGTTCGGAAGGCGAGAGGAGGCGGGGCAGGAAACTCTGCTCAATTTCTTTCCCAGAGGCCTGTGGAGAACCCTTTGCACGTTTGAGCCAGCCGGGCCTGCATCAGCAGATCCTGCTCCACTGGGAAGGGAGAGCCTGTAGGCGTAAATCAAAAAAAGGGGAGAAATCTGCAAATTCGAGCGGCAGACCCATGTTGCCCAGGAAGCAATCAGTTTCTCCTACTCCCTATAGTGGAAAAAGACATAGGAGGTGTATTTCTCTAGGCAGGGGCTCTGTGTAGATGGCACTTCATTGCTCTGGGAAGCATCCATGCTGGTGGAAGAGTAGCAGCAGACTCCACACCTGAGGCTTGAATGGGGACCGTTGGGGAGGGGCAGTGGGAGGCCGAGGAGGGCGGAGGAAAATGCTTTTCAAAAGCATCTGCACGTTCCTACAAACCTGCTGAAAACCCATACCAGGAATGGGGCTCGAGCCCATGCGGACAAACGTCCATTGGATCTTAAGTCCAACGCCTTAACCACTCGGCCACCCTGGTGAGACCCAAGGATTTACTTTCTTCAACTCCCTTTTTATGCTTGCTGCTGTAGCACCAGCTGTCCAGCAAGAGGTGATTGCAGAGTTAAAATGCTTTTGCAGGAGGTTAAAAGTAATTGCTTATAACAAACACACTGTGTGACACCTAACTTTCTCCCACTCGGACCTTACCGTTAATTTTTATATTGGAGTTAGCTTAGTCACAATAAGGGGGTGAGCAAGGCAGGCACACTAGAGCATCTACTCCCTGGTGGTCTAGTGGCTAGGATTCGGCGCTTTCACCGCCGCGGCCCGGGTTCGATTCCCGGTCAGGGAAGATCCCTCTAAAGCATAGATTGCTTAATTTGTCTGTGTATCTTTTTTAAAAGAAGGTCTTTAAAAAGGCACCCCTCCCAATAGATGAAAGCGGAGGAATGGGGCTTGTTCTCCTGTGCCCCAGGTTGCTTTGCCCCCATTGACCTAAGCCACCTTTGTGCGCACGCAGTCCCCCACCCAGTCAGGTGCTCTATGTTGGCGTGAAGTGCAGTACCAGCTCAACAGAAAGGTAAATTGCTGGAAAACCCTGCTGTGATGCATACATCTACTTTGGAGCACTCTTCTCCTTTGCACTCTTGAATCGCTTAAGCGCAATGTATTCTTCCAGCAAGCTGAATAACGAGATAGGTGAGAGAAGGTGTACCAGCTGTCTGTGCGCCATCAGCAGCCACTAGGTGTCCCTCTTGTGTTTTCCCGGGGATCCTGATTGTGCAGGAATTCATCGGTTCAGTAGCAAGGGGGAGAGGATGGCCTGTGCCTGGAAGTGACAGGCAGTCTGGTGGCATCATGAGGATTAAGTTCCGATTCATATTTGCTGTAGAATAAAATATGTTTTCAGCCCCCATGAGCTTTGTCACTCGGAGAGCAGTGTATGAACTTTTGCTGCACGGCTCTGGGCTCCCTGGTGGTCTAGTGGTTAGGATTCGGCGCTCTCACCGCCGCGGCCTGGGTTCGATTCCCGGTCAGGGAAAAGTCCCTCTTCTGACCTTGAAAGCTTTTCCTTCCCGTAGGTCAGGGCTTCTCAAAATGAAGTTGCTTTTCTGACTCACAATTTGCCTAGCATGACGCAGTATCGCTCAAAATATGATTTTCGCAAGGTTCCTTTAGAGCTGCTTCCCATGGTGGGAGGCAAGGCTCTTGAGCAAGTGAGATCCTGTATTCCGAGGCGCGCTTCCTTTTGTAGGCTTCTGACCCCATGGCCTGTGGCAGGTAGTCCTCCTTTGACTGGGCCGCAGGCTTTGTCTCCAAATGGCGTCCTGGACCCACTGCAACCCACCTGTTTGCTAAAACGGAAGTCTGCCTCTGGGTAAGAAAAAGCTGAGCTGCACGTACGGAAAGCGGCAGAGGCCAGAGGCGGGGAGGGTGTGGCAAGGGCTGCCTGATTTGCATAGTGACCTGTTGCATCTTGGGAATGTACAGGCTTTGGAGCTTAACAGGTACTGCAGGTGTCTGCCTGGCCTGAGAGATGCCTGTCTGGTGCTCCCCTCAGGACACACAGGCCTTCCATTCGAGCATGGAGGGTGAGGGACATGGGTCACCCTCATATACAGGGGTGTGGGCATGGGCAGGATAGGTTGTGGGGGACCCGTCAGGGCATTGCCCGTTCGGAAGGCGAGAGGAGGCGGGGCAGGAAACTCTGCTCAATTTCTTTCCCAGAGGCCTGTGGAGAACCCTTTGCACGTTTGAGCCAGCCGGGCCTGCATCAGCAGATCCTGCTCCACTGGGAAGGGAGAGCCTGTAGGCGTAAATCAAAAAAAGGGGAGAAATCTGCAAATTCTAGCGGCAGACCCATGTTGCCCAGGAAGCAATCCCTTTCTCCTACTCCCTATAGTGGAAAAAGACATAGGAGGTGTATTTCTCTAGGCAGGGGCTCTGTGTAGATGGCACTTCATTGCTCTGGGAAGCATCCATGCTGGTGGAAGAGTAGCAGCAGACTCCACACCTGAGGCTTGAATGGGGACCGTTGGGGAGGGGCAGTGGGAGGCCGAGGAGGGCGGAGGAAAATGCTTTTCAAAAGCATCTGCACGTTCCTACAAACCTGCTGAAAACCCATACCAGGAATGGGGCTCGAACCCATGCGGACAAACATCCATTGGATCTTAAGTCCAACGCCTTAACCACTCGGCCACCCTGGTGAGACCCAAGGATTTACTTTCTTCAACTCCCTTTTTATGCTTGCTGCTGTAGCACCAGCTGTCCAGCAAGAGGTGATTGCAGAGTTAAAAGGCTTTTGCAGGAGGTTAAAAGTAATTGCTTATAACAAACACACTGTGTGACACCTAACTTTCTCCCACTCAGACCTTACCGTTAATTTTTATATTGGAGTTAGCTTAGTCACAATAAGGGGGTGAGCAAGGCAGGCACACTAGAGCATCTACTCCCTGGTGGTCTAGTGGCTAGGATTCGGCGCTTTCACCGCCGCGGCCCGGGTTCGATTCCCGGTCAGGGAAAAGTCCCTCTTCTGACCTTGAAAGCTTTTCCTTCCCGTAGGTCAGGGCTTCTCAAAATGAAGTTGCTTTTCTGACTCACAATTTGCCTAGCATGACGCAGTATCGCTCAAAATATGATTTTCGCAAGGTTCCTTTAGAGCTGCTTCCCATGGTGGGAGGCAAGGCTCTTGAGCAAGTGAGATCCTGTATTCCGAGGCGCGCTTCCTTTTGTAGGCTTCTGACCCCATGGCCTGTGGCAGGTAGTCCTCCTTTGACTGGGCCGCAGGCTTTGTCTCCAAATGGCGTCCTGGACCCACTGCAACCCACCTGTTTGCTAAAACGGAAGTCTGCCTCTGGGTAAGAAAAAGCTGAGCTGCACGTACGGAAAGCGGCAGAGGCCAGAGGCGGGGAGGGTGTGGCAAGGGCTGCCTGATTTGCATAGTGACCTGTTGCATCTTGGGAATGTACAGGCTTTGGAGCTTAACAGGTACTGCAGGTGTCTGCCTGGCCTGAGAGATGCCTGTCTGGTGCTCCCCTCAGGACACACAGGCCTTCCATTCGAGCATGGAGGGTGAGGGACATGGGTCACCCTCATATACAGGGGTGTGGGCATGGGCAGGATAGGTTGTGGGGGACCCGTCAGGGCATTGCCCGTTCGGAAGGCGAGAGGAGGCGGGGCAGGAAACTCTGCTCAATTTCTTTCCCAGAGGCCTGTGGAGAACCCTTTGCACGTTTGAGCCAGCCGGGCCTGCATCAGCAGATCCTGCTCCACTGGGAAGGGAGAGCCTGTAGGCGTAAATCAAAAAAAGGGGAGAAATCTGCAAATTCTAGCGGCAGACCCATGTTGCCCAGGAAGCAATCAGTTTCTCCTACTCCCTATAGTGGAAAAAGACATAGGAGGTGTATTTCTCTAGGCAGGGGCTCTGTGTAGATGGCACTTCATTGCTCTGGGAAGCATCCATGCTGGTGGAAGAGTAGCAGCAGACTCCACACCTGAGGCTTGAATGGGGACCGTTGGGGAGGGGCAGTGGGAGGCCGAGGAGGGCGGAGGAAAATGCTTTTCAAAAGCATCTGCACGTTCCTACAAACCTGCTGAAAACCCATACCAGGAATGGGGCTCGAGCCCATGCGGACAAACGTCCATTGGATCTTAAGTCCAACGCCTTAACCACTCGGCCACCCTGGTGAGACCCAAGGATTTACTTTCTTCAACTCCCTTTTTATGCTTGCTGCTGTAGCACCAGCTGTCCAGCAAGAGGTGATTGCAGAGTTAAAAGGCTTTTGCAGGAGGTTAAAAGTAATTGCTTATAACAAACACACTGTGTGACACCTAACTTTCTCCCACTCGGACCTTACCGTTAATTTTTATATTGGAGTTAGCTTAGTCACAATAAGGGGGTGAGCAAGGCAGGCACACTAGAGCATCTACTCCCTGGTGGTCTAGTGGCTAGGATTCGGCGCTTTCACCGCCGCGGCCCGGGTTCGATTCCCGGTCAGGGAAGATCCCTCTAAAGCATAGATTGCTTAATTTGTCTGTGTATCTTTTTTAAAAGAAGGTCTTTAAAAAGGCACCCCTCCCAATAGATGAAAGCGGAGGAATGGGGCTTGTTCTCCTGTGCCCCAGGTTGCTTTGCCCCCATTGACCTAAGCCACCTTTGTGCGCACGCAGTCCCCCACCCAGTCAGGTGCTCTATGTTGGCGTGAAGTGCAGTACCAGCTCAACAGAAAGGTAAATTGCTGGAAAACCCTGCTGTGATGCATACATCTACTTTGGAGCACTCTTCTCCTTTGCACTCTTGAATCGCTTAAGCGCAATGTATTCTTCCAGCAAGCTGAATAACGAGATAGGTGAGAGAAGGTGTACCAGCTGTCTGTGCGCCATCAGCAGCCACTAGGTGTCCCTCTTGTGTTTTCCCGGGGATCCTGATTGTGCAGGAATTCATCGGTTCAGTAGCAAGGGGGAGAGGATGGCCTGTGCCTGGAAGTGACAGGCAGTCTGGTGGCATCATGAGGATTAAGTTCCGATTCATATTTGCTGTAGAATAAAATATGTTTTCAGCCCCCATGAGCTTTGTCACTCGGAGAGCAGTGTATGAACTTTTGCTGCACGGCTCTGGGCTCCCTGGTGGTCTAGTGGTTAGGATTCGGCGCTCTCACCGCCGCGGCCTGGGTTCGATTCCCGGTCAGGGAAAAGTCCCTCTTCTGACCTTGAAAGCTTTTCCTTCCCGTAGGTCAGGGCTTCTCAAAATGAAGTTGCTTTTCTGACTCACAATTTGCCTAGCATGACGCAGTATCGCTCAAAATATGATTTTCGCAAGGTTCCTTTAGAGCTGCTTCCCATGGTGGGAGGCAAGGCTCTTGAGCAAGTGAGATCCTGTATTCCGAGGCGCGCTTCCTTTTGTAGGCTTCTGACCCCATGGCCTGTGGCAGGTAGTCCTCCTTTGACTGGGCCGCAGGCTTTGTCTCCAAATGGCGTCCTGGACCCACTGCAACCCACCTGTTTGCTAAAACGGAAGTCTGCCTCTGGGTAAGAAAAAGCTGAGCTGCACGTACGGAAAGCGGCAGAGGCCAGAGGCGGGGAGGGTGTGGCAAGGGCTGCCTGATTTGCATAGTGACCTGTTGCATCTTGGGAATGTACAGGCTTTGGAGCTTAACAGGTACTGCAGGTGTCTGCCTGGCCTGAGAGATGCCTGTCTGGTGCTCCCCTCAGGACACACAGGCCTTCCATTCGAGCATGAAGGGTGAGGGACATGGGTCACCCTCATATACAGGGGTGTGGGCATGGGCAGGATAGGTTGTGGGGGACCCGTCAGGGCATTGCCCGTTTGGAAGCCCGTTCGGAAGGCGAGAGGAGGCGGGGCAGGAAACTCTGCTCAATTTCTTTCCCAGAGGCCTGTGGAGAACCCTTTGCACGTTTGAGCCAGCCGGGTCTGCATCAGCAGATCCTGCTCCACTGGGAAGGGAGAGCCTGTAGGCGTAAATCAAAAAAAGGGGAGAAATCTGCAAATTCTAGCGGCAGACCCATGTTGCCCAGGAAGCAATCCCTTTCTCCTACTCCCTATAGTGGAAAAAGACATAGGAGGTGTATTTCTCTAGGCAGGGGCTCTGTGTAGATGGCACTTCATTGCTCTGGGAAGCATCCATGCTGGTGGAAGAGTAGCAGCAGACTCCACACCTGAGGCTTGAATGGGGACCGTTGGGGAGGGGCAGTGGGAGGCCGAGGAGGGCGGAGGAAAATGCTTTTCAAAAGCATCTGCACGTTCCTACAAACCTGCTGAAAACCCATACCAGGAATGGGGCTCGAGCCCATGCGGACAAACGTCCATTGGATCTTAAGTCCAACGCCTTAACCACTCGGCCACCCTGGTGAGACCCAAGGATTTACTTTCTTCAACTCCCTTTTTATGCTTGCTGCTGTAGCACCAGCTGTCCAGCAAGAGGTGATTGCAGAGTTAAAAGGCTTTTGCAGGAGGTTAAAAGTAATTGCTTATAACAAACACACTGTGTGACACCTAACTTTCTCCCACTCGGACCTTACCGTTAATTTTTATATTGGAGTTAGCTTAGTCACAATAAGGGGGTGAGCAAGGCAGGCACACTAGAGCATCTACTCCCTGGTGGTCTAGTGGCTAGGATTCGGCGCTTTCACCGCCGCGGCCCGGGTTCGATTCCCGGTCAGGGAAAAGTCCCTCTTCTGACCTTGAAAGCTTTTCCTTCCCGTAGGTCAGGGCTTCTCAAAATGAAGTTGCTTTTCTGACTCACAATTTGCCTAGCATGACGCAGTATCGCTCAAAATATGATTTTCGCAAGGTTCCTTTAGAGCTGCTTCCCATGGTGGGAGGCAAGGCTCTTGAGCAAGTGAGATCCTGTATTCCGAGGCGCGCTTCCTTTTGTAGGCTTCTGACCCCATGGCCTGTGGCAGGTAGTCCTCCTTTGACTGGGCCGCAGGCTTTGTCTCCAAATGGCGTCCTGGACCCACTGCAACCCACCTGTTTGCTAAAACGGAAGTCTGCCTCTGGGTAAGAAAAAGCTGAGCTGCACGTACGGAAAGCGGCAGAGGCCAGAGGCGGGGAGGGTGTGGCAAGGGCTGCCTGATTTGCATAGTGACCTGTTGCATCTTGGGAATGTACAGGCTTTGGAGCTTAACAGGTACTGCAGGTGTCTGCCTGGCCTGAGAGATGCCTGTCTGGTGCTCCCCTCAGGACACACAGGCCTTCCATTCGAGCATGGAGGGTGAGGGACATGGGTCACCCTCATATACAGGGGTGTGGGCATGGGCAGGATAGGTTGTGGGGGACCCGTCAGGGCATTGCCCGTTCGGAAGGCGAGAGGAGGCGGGGCAGGAAACTCTGCTCAATTTCTTTCCCAGAGGCCTGTGGAGAACCCTTTGCACGTTTGAGCCAGCCGGGCCTGCATCAGCAGATCCTGCTCCACTGGGAAGGGAGAGCCTGTAGGCGTAAATCAAAAAAAGGGGAGAAATCTGCAAATTCTAGCGGCAGACCCATGTTGCCCAGGAAGCAATCAGTTTCTCCTACTCCCTATAGTGGAAAAAGACATAGGAGGTGTATTTCTCTAGGCAGGGGCTCTGTGTAGATGGCACTTCATTGCTCTGGGAAGCATCCATGCTGGTGGAAGAGTAGCAGCAGACTCCACACCTGAGGCTTGAATGGGGACCGTTGGGGAGGGGCAGTGGGAGGCCGAGGAGGGCGGTGGAAAATGCTTTTCAAAAGCATCTGCACGTTCCTACAACCCTGCTGAAAACCCATACCAGGAATGGGGCTCGAGCCCATGCGGACAAACGTCCATTGGATCTTAAGTCCAACGCCTTAACCACTCGGCCACCCTGGTGAGACCCAAGGATTTACTTTCTTCAACTCCCTTTTTATGCTTGCTGCTGTAGCACCAGCTGTCCAGCAAGAGGTGATTGCAGAGTTAAAAGGCTTTTGCAGGAGGTTAAAAGTAATTGCTTATAACAAACACACTGTGTGACACCTAACTTTCTCCCACTCGGACCTTACCGTTAATTTTTATATTGGAGTTAGCTTAGTCACAATAAGGGGGTGAGCAAGGCAGGCACACTAGAGCATCTACTCCCTGGTGGTCTAGTGGCTAGGATTCGGCGCTTTCACCGCCGCGGCCCGGGTTCGATTCCCGGTCAGGGAAGATCCCTCTAAAGCATAGATTGCTTAATTTGTCTGTGTATCTTTTTTAAAAGAAGGTCTTTAAAAAGGCACCCCTCCCAATAGATGAAAGCGGAGGAATGGGGCTTGTTCTCCTGTGCCCCAGGTTGCTTTGCCCCCATTGACCTAAGCCACCTTTGTGCGCACGCAGTCCCCCACCCAGTCAGGTGCTCTATGTTGGCGTGAAGTGCAGTACCAGCTCAACAGAAAGGTAAATTGCTGGAAAACCCTGCTGTGATGCATACATCTACTTTGGAGCACTCTTCTCCTTTGCACTCTTGAATCGCTTAAGCGCAATGTATTCTTCCAGCAAGCTGAATAACGAGATAGGTGAGAGAAGGTGTACCAGCTGTCTGTGCGCCATCAGCAGCCACTAGGTGTCCCTCTTGTGTTTTCCCGGGGATCCTGATTGTGCAGGAATTCATCGGTTCAGTAGCAAGGGGGAGAGGATGGCCTGTGCCTGGAAGTGACAGGCAGTCTGGTGGCATCATGAGGATTAAGTTCCGATTCATATTTGCTGTAGAATAAAATATGTTTTCAGCCCCCATGAGCTTTGTCACTCGGAGAGCAGTGTATGAACTTTTGCTGCACGGCTCTGGGCTCCCTGGTGGTCTAGTGGTTAGGATTCGGCGCTCTCACCGCCGCGGCCTGGGTTCGATTCCCGGTCAGGGAAAAGTCCCTCTTCTGACCTTGAAAGCTTTTCCTTCCCGTAGGTCAGGGCTTCTCAAAATGAAGTTGCTTTTCTGACTCACAATTTGCCTAGCATGACGCAGTATCGCTCAAAATATGATTTTCGCAAGGTTCCTTTAGAGCTGCTTCCCATGGTGGGAGGCAAGGCTCTTGAGCAAGTGAGATCCTGTATTCCGAGGCGCGCTTCCTTTTGTAGGCTTCTGACCCCATGGCCTGTGGCAGGTAGTCCTCCTTTGACTGGGCCGCAGGCTTTGTCTCCAAATGGCGTCCTGGACCCACTGCAACCCACCTGTTTGCTAAAACGGAAGTCTGCCTCTGGGTAAGAAAAAGCTGAGCTGCACGTACGGAAAGCGGCACAGGCCAGAGGCGGGGAGGGTGTGGCAAGGGCTGCCTGATTTGCATAGTGACCTGTTGCATCTTGGGAATGTACAGGCTTTGGAGCTTAACAGGTACTGCAGGTGTCTGCCTGGCCTGAGAGATGCCTGTCTGGTGCTCCCCTCAGGACACACAGGCCTTCCATTCGAGCATGAAGGGTGAGGGACATGGGTCACCCTCATATACAGGGGTGTGGGCATGGGCAGGATAGGTTGTGGGGGACCCGTCAGGGCATTGCCCGTTTGGAAGCCCGTTCGGAAGGCGAGAGGAGGCGGGGCAGGAAACTCTGCTCAATTTCTTTCCCAGAGGCCTGTGGAGAACCCTTTGCACGTTTGAGCCAGCCGGGTCTGCATCAGCAGATCCTGCTCCACTGGGAAGGGAGAGCCTGTAGGCGTAAATCAAAAAAAGGGGAGAAATCTGCAAATTCTAGCGGCAGACCCATGTTGCCCAGGAAGCAATCCCTTTCTCCTACTCCCTATAGTGGAAAAAGACATAGGAGGTGTATTTCTCTAGGCAGGGGCTCTGTGTAGATGGCACTTCATTCCTCTGGGAAGCATCCATGCTGGTGGAAGAGTAGCAGCAGACTCCACACCTGAGGCTTGAATGGGGACCGTTGGGGAGGGGCAGTGGGAGGCCGAGGAGGGCGGAGGAAAATGCTTTTCAAAAGCATCTGCACGTTCCTACAAACCTGCTGAAAACCCATACCAGGAATGGGGCTCGAGCCCATGCGGACAAACGTCCATTGGATCTTAAGTCCAACGCCTTAACCACTCGGCCACCCTGGTGAGACCCAAGGATTTACTTTCTTCAACTCCCTTTTTATGCTTGCTGCTGTAGCACCAGCTGTCCAGCAAGAGGTGATTGCAGAGTTAAAAGGCTTTTGCAGGAGGTTAAAAGTAATTGCTTATAACAAACACACTGTGTGACACCTAACTTTCTCCCACTCGGACCTTACCGTTAATTTTTATATTGGAGTTAGCTTAGTCACAATAAGGGGGTGAGCAAGGCAGGCACACTAGAGCATCTACTCCCTGGTGGTCTAGTGGCTAGGATTCGGCGCTTTCACCGCCGCGGCCCGGGTTCGATTCCCGGTCAGGGAAAAGTCCCTCTTCTGACCTTGAAAGCTTTTCCTTCCCGTAGGTCAGGGCTTCTCAAAATGAAGTTGCTTTTCTGACTCACAATTTGCCTAGCATGACGCAGTATCGCTCAAAATATGATTTTCGCAAGGTTCCTTTAGAGCTGCTTCCCATGGTGGGAGGCAAGGCTCTTGAGCAAGTGAGATCCTGTATTCCGAGGCGCGCTTCCTTTTGTAGGCTTCTGACCCCATGGCCTGTGGCAGGTAGTCCTCCTTTGACTGGGCCGCAGGCTTTGTCTCCAAATGGCGTCCTGGACCCACTGCAACCCACCTGTTTGCTAAAACGGAAGTCTGCCTCTGGGTAAGAAAAAGCTGAGCTGCACGTACGGAAAGCGGCAGAGGCCAGAGGCGGGGAGGGTGTGGCAAGGGCTGCCTGATTTGCATAGTGACCTGTTGCATCTTGGGAATGTACAGGCTTTGGAGCTTAACAGGTACTGCAGGTGTCTGCCTGGCCTGAGAGATGCCTGTCTGGTGCTCCCCTCAGGACACACAGGCCTTCCATTCGAGCATGGAGGGTGAGGGACATGGGTCACCCTCATATACAGGGGTGTGGGCATGGGCAGGATAGGTTGTGGGGGACCCGTCAGGGCATTGCCCGTTCGGAAGGCGAGAGGAGGCGGGGCAGGAAACTCTGCTCAATTTCTTTCCCAGAGGCCTGTGGAGAACCCTTTGCACGTTTGAGCCAGCCGGGCCTGCATCAGCAGATCCTGCTCCACTGGGAAGGGAGAGCCTGTAGGCGTAAATCAAAAAAAGGGGAGAAATCTGCAAATTCTAGCGGCAGACCCATGTTGCCCAGGAAGCAATCAGTTTCTCCTACTCCCTATAGTGGAAAAAGACATAGGAGGTGTATTTCTCTAGGCAGGGGCTCTGTGTAGATGGCACTTCATTGCTCTGGGAAGCATCCATGCTGGTGGAAGAGTAGCAGCAGACTCCACACCTGAGGCTTGAATGGGGACCGTTGGGGAGGGGCAGTGGGAGGCCGAGGAGGGCGGTGGAAAATGCTTTTCAAAAGCATCTGCACGTTCCTACAACCCTGCTGAAAACCCATACCAGGAATGGGGCTCGAGCCCATGCGGACAAACGTCCATTGGATCTTAAGTCCAACGCCTTAACCACTCGGCCACCCTGGTGAGACCCAAGGATTTACTTTCTTCAACTCCCTTTTTATGCTTGCTGCTGTAGCACCAGCTGTCCAGCAAGAGGTGATTGCAGAGTTAAAAGGCTTTTGCAGGAGGTTAAAAGTAATTGCTTATAACAAACACACTGTGTGACACCTAACTTTCTCCCACTCGGACCTTACCGTTAATTTTTATATTGGAGTTAGCTTAGTCACAATAAGGGGGTGAGCAAGGCAGGCACACTAGAGCATCTACTCCCTGGTGGTCTAGTGGCTAGGATTCGGCGCTTTCACCGCCGCGGCCCGGGTTCGATTCCCGGTCAGGGAAAAGTCCCTCTTCTGACCTTGAAAGCTTTTCCTTCCCGTAGGTCAGGGCTTCTCAAAATGAAGTTGCTTTTCTGACTCACAATTTGCCTAGCATGACGCAGTATCGCTCAAAATATGATTTTCGCAAGGTTCCTTTAGAGCTGCTTCCCATGGTGGGAGGCAAGGCTCTTGAGCAAGTGAGATCCTGTATTCCGAGGCGCGCTTCCTTTTGTAGGCTTCTGACCCCATGGCCTGTGGCAGGTAGTCCTCCTTTGACTGGGCCGCAGGCTTTGTCTCCAAATGGCGTCCTGGACCCACTGCAACCCACCTGTTTGCTAAAACGGAAGTCTGCCTCTGGGTAAGAAAAAGCTGAGCTGCACGTACGGAAAGCGGCAGAGGCCAGAGGCGGGGAGGGTGTGGCAAGGGCTGCCTGATTTGCATAGTGACCTGTTGCATCTTGGGAATGTACAGGCTTTGGAGCTTAACAGGTACTGCAGGTGTCTGCCTGGCCTGAGAGATGCCTGTCTGGTGCTCCCCTCAGGACACACAGGCCTTCCATTCGAGCATGAAGGGTGAGGGACATGGGTCACCCTCATATACAGGGGTGTGGGCATGGGCAGGATAGGTTGTGGGGGACCCGTCAGGGCATTGCCCGTTTGGAAGCCCGTTCGGAAGGCGAGAGGAGGCGGGGCAGGAAACTCTGCTCAATTTCTTTCCCAGAGGCCTGTGGAGAACCCTTTGCACGTTTGAGCCAGCCGGGCCTGCATCAGCAGATCCTGCTCCACTGGGAAGGGAGAGCCTGTAGGCGTAAATCAAAAAAAGGGGAGAAATCTGCAAATTCGAGCGGCAGACCCATGTTGCCCAGGAAGCAATCAGTTTCTCCTACTCCCTATAGTGGAAAAAGACATAGGAGGTGTATTTCTCTAGGCAGGGGCTCTGTGTAGATGGCACTTCATTGCTCTGGGAAGCATCCATGCTGGTGGAAGAGTAGCAGCAGACTCCACACCTGAGGCTTGAATGGGGACCGTTGGGGAGGGGCAGTGGGAGGCCGAGGAGGGCGGAGGAAAATGCTTTTCAAAAGCATCTGCACGTTCCTACAAACCTGCTGAAAACCCATACCAGGAATGGGGCTCGAGCCCATGCGGACAAACGTCCATTGGATCTTAAGTCCAACGCCTTAACCACTCGGCCACCCTGGTGAGACCCAAGGATTTACTTTCTTCAACTCCCTTTTTATGCTTGCTGCTGTAGCACCAGCTGTCCAGCAAGAGGTGATTGCAGAGTTAAAATGCTTTTGCAGGAGGTTAAAAGTAATTGCTTATAACAAACACACTGTGTGACACCTAACTTTCTCCCACTCGGACCTTACCGTTAATTTTTATATTGGAGTTAGCTTAGTCACAATAAGGGGGTGAGCAAGGCAGGCACACTAGAGCATCTACTCCCTGGTGGTCTAGTGGCTAGGATTCGGCGCTTTCACCGCCGCGGCCCGGGTTCGATTCCCGGACAGGGAAGATCCCTCTAAAGCATAGATTGCTTAATTTGTCTGTGTATCTTTTTTAAAAGAAGGTCTTTAAAAAGGCACCCCTCCCAATAGATGAAAGCGGAGGAATGGGGCTTGTTCTCCTGTGCCCCAGGTTGCTTTGCCCCCATTGACCTAAGCCACCTTTGTGCGCACGCAGTCCCCCACCCAGTCAGGTGCTCTATGTTGGCGTGAAGTGCAGTACCAGCTCAACAGAAAGGTAAATTGCTGGAAAACCCTGCTGTGATGCATACATCTACTTTGGAGCACTCTTCTCCTTTGCACTCTTGAATCGCTTAAGCGCAATGTATTCTTCCAGCAAGCTGAATAACGAGATAGGTGAGAGAAGGTGTACCAGCTGTCTGTGCGCCATCAGCAGCCACTAGGTGTCCCTCTTGTGTTTTCCCGGGGATCCTGATTGTGCAGGAATTCATCGGTTCAGTAGCAAGGGGGAGAGGATGGCCTGTGCCTGGAAGTGACAGGCAGTCTGGTGGCATCATGAGGATTAAGTTCCGATTCATATTTGCTGTAGAATAAAATATGTTTTCAGCCCCCATGAGCTTTGTCACTCGGAGAGCAGTGTATGAACTTTTGCTGCACGGCTCTGGGCTCCCTGGTGGTCTAGTGGTTAGGATTCGGCGCTCTCACCGCCGCGGCCTGGGTTCGATTCCCGGTCAGGGAAAAGTCCCTCTTCTGACCTTGAAAGCTTTTCCTTCCCGTAGGTCAGGGCTTCTCAAAATGAAGTTGCTTTTCTGACTCACAATTTGCCTAGCATGACGCAGTATCGCTCAAAATATGATTTTCGCAAGGTTCCTTTAGAGCTGCTTCCCATGGTGGGAGGCAAGGCTCTTGAGCAAGTGAGATCCTGTATTCCGAGGCGCGCTTCCTTTTGTAGGCTTCTGACCCCATGGCCTGTGGCAGGTAGTCCTCCTTTGACTGGGCCGCAGGCTTTGTCTCCAAATGGCGTCCTGGACCCACTGCAACCCACCTGTTTGCTAAAACGGAAGTCTGCCTCTGGGTAAGAAAAAGCTGAGCTGCACGTACGGAAAGCGGCAGAGGCCAGAGGCGGGGAGGGTGTGGCAAGGGCTGCCTGATTTGCATAGTGACCTGTTGCATCTTGGGAATGTACAGGCTTTGGAGCTTAACAGGTACTGCAGGTGTCTGCCTGGCCTGAGAGATGCCTGTCTGGTGCTCCCCTCAGGACACACAGGCCTTCCATTCGAGCATGGAGGGTGAGGGACATGGGTCACCCTCATATACAGGGGTGTGGGCATGGGCAGGATAGGTTGTGGGGGACCCGTCAGGGCATTGCCCGTTCGGAAGGCGAGAGGAGGCGGGGCAGGAAACTCTGCTCAATTTCTTTCCCAGAGGCCTGTGGAGAACCCTTTGCACGTTTGAGCCAGCCGGGCCTGCATCAGCAGATCCTGCTCCACTGGGAAGGGAGAGCCTGTAGGCGTAAATCAAAAAAAGGGGAGAAATCTGCAAATTCTAGCGGCAGACCCATGTTGCCCAGGAAGCAATCCCTTTCTCCTACTCCCTATAGTGGAAAAAGACATAGGAGGTGTATTTCTCTAGGCAGGGGCTCTGTGTAGATGGCACTTCATTGCTCTGGGAAGCATCCATGCTGGTGGAAGAGTAGCAGCAGACTCCACACCTGAGGCTTGAATGGGGACCGTTGGGGAGGGGCAGTGGGAGGCCGAGGAGGGCGGAGGAAAATGCTTTTCAAAAGCATCTGCACGTTCCTACAAACCTGCTGAAAACCCATACCAGGAATGGGGCTCGAACCCATGCGGACAAACGTCCATTGGATCTTAAGTCCAACGCCTTAACCACTCGGCCACCCTGGTGAGACCCAAGGATTTACTTTCTTCAACTCCCTTTTTATGCTTGCTGCTGTAGCACCAGCTGTCCAGCAAGAGGTGATTGCAGAGTTAAAAGGCTTTTGCAGGAGGTTAAAAGTAATTGCTTATAACAAACACACTGTGTGACACCTAACTTTCTCCCACTCAGACCTTACCGTTAATTTTTATATTGGAGTTAGCTTAGTCACAATAAGGGGGTGAGCAAGGCAGGCACACTAGAGCATCTACTCCCTGGTGGTCTAGTGGCTAGGATTCGGCGCTTTCACCGCCGCGGCCCGGGTTCGATTCCCGGTCAGGGAAAAGTCCCTCTTCTGACCTTGAAAGCTTTTCCTTCCCGTAGGTCAGGGCTTCTCAAAATGAAGTTGCTTTTCTGACTCACAATTTGCCTAGCATGACGCAGTATCGCTCAAAATATGATTTTCGCAAGGTTCCTTTAGAGCTGCTTCCCATGGTGGGAGGCAAGGCTCTTGAGCAAGTGAGATCCTGTATTCCGAGGCGCGCTTCCTTTTGTAGGCTTCTGACCCCATGGCCTGTGGCAGGTAGTCCTCCTTTGACTGGGCCGCAGGCTTTGTCTCCAAATGGCGTCCTGGACCCACTGCAACCCACCTGTTTGCTAAAACGGAAGTCTGCCTCTGGGTAAGAAAAAGCTGAGCTGCACGTACGGAAAGCGGCAGAGGCCAGAGGCGGGGAGGGTGTGGCAAGGGCTGCCTGATTTGCATAGTGACCTGTTGCATCTTGGGAATGTACAGGCTTTGGAGCTTAACAGGTACTGCAGGTGTCTGCCTGGCCTGAGAGATGCCTGTCTGGTGCTCCCCTCAGGACACACAGGCCTTCCATTCGAGCATGGAGGGTGAGGGACATGGGTCACCCTCATATACAGGGGTGTGGGCATGGGCAGGATAGGTTGTGGGGGACCCGTCAGGGCATTGCCCGTTCGGAAGGCGAGAGGAGGCGGGGCAGGAAACTCTGCTCAATTTCTTTCCCAGAGGCCTGTGGAGAACCCTTTGCACGTTTGAGCCAGCCGGGCCTGCATCAGCAGATCCTGCTCCACTGGGAAGGGAGAGCCTGTAGGCGTAAATCAAAAAAAGGGGAGAAATCTGCAAATTCTAGCGGCAGACCCATGTTGCCCAGGAAGCAATCAGTTTCTCCTACTCCCTATAGTGGAAAAAGACATAGGAGGTGTATTTCTCTAGGCAGGGGCTCTGTGTAGATGGCACTTCATTGCTCTGGGAAGCATCCATGCTGGTGGAAGAGTAGCAGCAGACTCCACACCTGAGGCTTGAATGGGGACCGTTGGGGAGGGGCAGTGGGAGGCCGAGGAGGGCGGAGGAAAATGCTTTTCAAAAGCATCTGCACGTTCCTACAAACCTGCTGAAAACCCATACCAGGAATGGGGCTCGAGCCCATGCGGACAAACGTCCATTGGATCTTAAGTCCAACGCCTTAACCACTCGGCCACCCTGGTGAGACCCAAGGATTTACTTTCTTCAACTCCCTTTTTATGCTTGCTGCTGTAGCACCAGCTGTCCAGCAAGAGGTGATTGCAGAGTTAAAAGGCTTTTGCAGGAGGTTAAAAGTAATTGCTTATAACAAACACACTGTGTGACACCTAACTTTCTCCCACTCGGACCTTACCGTTAATTTTTATATTGGAGTTAGCTTAGTCACAATAAGGGGGTGAGCAAGGCAGGCACACTAGAGCATCTACTCCCTGGTGGTCTAGTGGCTAGGATTCGGCGCTTTCACCGCCGCGGCCCGGGTTCGATTCCCGGTCAGGGAAGATCCCTCTAAAGCATAGATTGCTTAATTTGTCTGTGTATCTTTTTTAAAAGAAGGTCTTTAAAAAGGCACCCCTCCCAATAGATGAAAGCGGAGGAATGGGGCTTGTTCTCCTGTGCCCCAGGTTGCTTTGCCCCCATTGACCTAAGCCACCTTTGTGCGCACGCAGTCCCCCACCCAGTCAGGTGCTCTATGTTGGCGTGAAGTGCAGTACCAGCTCAACAGAAAGGTAAATTGCTGGAAAACCCTGCTGTGATGCATACATCTACTTTGGAGCACTCTTCTCCTTTGCACTCTTGAATCGCTTAAGCGCAATGTATTCTTCCAGCAAGCTGAATAACGAGATAGGTGAGAGAAGGTGTACCAGCTGTCTGTGCGCCATCAGCAGCCACTAGGTGTCCCTCTTGTGTTTTCCCGGGGATCCTGATTGTGCAGGAATTCATCGGTTCAGTAGCAAGGGGGAGAGGATGGCCTGTGCCTGGAAGTGACAGGCAGTCTGGTGGCATCATGAGGATTAAGTTCCGATTCATATTTGCTGTAGAATAAAATATGTTTTCAGCCCCCATGAGCTTTGTCACTCGGAGAGCAGTGTATGAACTTTTGCTGCACGGCTCTGGGCTCCCTGGTGGTCTAGTGGTTAGGATTCGGCGCTCTCACCGCCGCGGCCTGGGTTCGATTCCCGGTCAGGGAAAAGTCCCTCTTCTGACCTTGAAAGCTTTTCCTTCCCGTAGGTCAGGGCTTCTCAAAATGAAGTTGCTTTTCTGACTCACAATTTGCCTAGCATGACGCAGTATCGCTCAAAATATGATTTTCGCAAGGTTCCTTTAGAGCTGCTTCCCATGGTGGGAGGCAAGGCTCTTGAGCAAGTGAGATCCTGTATTCCGAGGCGCGCTTCCTTTTGTAGGCTTCTGACCCCATGGCCTGTGGCAGGTAGTCCTCCTTTGACTGGGCCGCAGGCTTTGTCTCCAAATGGCGTCCTGGACCCACTGCAACCCACCTGTTTGCTAAAACGGAAGTCTGCCTCTGGGTAAGAAAAAGCTGAGCTGCACGTACGGAAAGCGGCAGAGGCCAGAGGCGGGGAGGGTGTGGCAAGGGCTGCCTGATTTGCATAGTGACCTGTTGCATCTTGGGAATGTACAGGCTTTGGAGCTTAACAGGTACTGCAGGTGTCTGCCTGGCCTGAGAGATGCCTGTCTGGTGCTCCCCTCAGGACACACAGGCCTTCCATTCGAGCATGAAGGGTGAGGGACATGGGTCACCCTCATATACAGGGGTGTGGGCATGGGCAGGATAGGTTGTGGGGGACCCGTCAGGGCATTGCCCGTTTGGAAGCCCGTTCGGAAGGCGAGAGGAGGCGGGGCAGGAAACTCTGCTCAATTTCTTTCCCAGGGGCCTGTGGAGAACCCTTTGCACGTTTGAGCCAGCCGGGTCTGCATCAGCAGATCCTGCTCCACTGGGAAGGGAGAGCCTGTAGGCGTAAATCAAAAAAAGGGGAGAAATCTGCAAATTCTAGCGGCAGACCCATGTTGCCCAGGAAGCAATCCCTTTCTCCTACTCCCTATAGTGGAAAAAGACATAGGAGGTGTATTTCTCTAGGCAGGGGCTCTGTGTAGATGGCACTTCATTGCTCTGGGAAGCATCCATGCTGGTGGAAGAGTAGCAGCAGACTCCACACCTGAGGCTTGAATGGGGACCGTTGGGGAGGGGCAGTGGGAGGCCGAGGAGGGCGGAGGAAAATGCTTTTCAAAAGCATCTGCACGTTCCTACAAACCTGCTGAAAACCCATACCAGGAATGGGGCTCGAGCCCATGCGGACAAACGTCCATTGGATCTTAAGTCCAACGCCTTAACCACTCGGCCACCCTGGTGAGACCCAAGGATTTACTTTCTTCAACTCCCTTTTTATGCTTGCTGCTGTAGCACCAGCTGTCCAGCAAGAGGTGATTGCAGAGTTAAAAGGCTTTTGCAGGAGGTTAAAAGTAATTGCTTATAACAAACACACTGTGTGACACCTAACTTTCTCCCACTCGGACCTTACCGTTAATTTTTATATTGGAGTTAGCTTAGTCACAATAAGGGGGTGAGCAAGGCAGGCACACTAGAGCATCTACTCCCTGGTGGTCTAGTGGCTAGGATTCGGCGCTTTCACCGCCGCGGCCCGGGTTCGATTCCCGGTCAGGGAAAAGTCCCTCTTCTGACCTTGAAAGCTTTTCCTTCCCGTAGGTCAGGGCTTCTCAAAATGAAGTTGCTTTTCTGACTCACAATTTGCCTAGCATGACGCAGTATCGCTCAAAATATGATTTTCGCAAGGTTCCTTTAGAGCTGCTTCCCATGGTGGGAGGCAAGGCTCTTGAGCAAGTGAGATCCTGTATTCCGAGGCGCGCTTCCTTTTGTAGGCTTCTGACCCCATGGCCTGTGGCAGGTAGTCCTCCTTTGACTGGGCCGCAGGCTTTGTCTCCAAATGGCGTCCTGGACCCACTGCAACCCACCTGTTTGCTAAAACGGAAGTCTGCCTCTGGGTAAGAAAAAGCTGAGCTGCACGTACGGAAAGCGGCAGAGGCCAGAGGCGGGGAGGGTGTGGCAAGGGCTGCCTGATTTGCATAGTGACCTGTTGCATCTTGGGAATGTACAGGCTTTGGAGCTTAACAGGTACTGCAGGTGTCTGCCTGGCCTGAGAGATGCCTGTCTGGTGCTCCCCTCAGGACACACAGGCCTTCCATTCGAGCATGGAGGGTGAGGGACATGGGTCACCCTCATATACAGGGGTGTGGGCATGGGCAGGATAGGTTGTGGGGGACCCGTCAGGGCATTGCCCGTTCGGAAGGCGAGAGGAGGCGGGGCAGGAAACTCTGCTCAATTTCTTTCCCAGAGGCCTGTGGAGAACCCTTTGCACGTTTGAGCCAGCCGGGCCTGCATCAGCAGATCCTGCTCCACTGGGAAGGGAGAGCCTGTAGGCGTAAATCAAAAAAAGGGGAGAAATCTGCAAATTCTAGCGGCAGACCCATGTTGCCCAGGAAGCAATCAGTTTCTCCTACTCCCTATAGTGGAAAAAGACATAGGAGGTGTATTTCTCTAGGCAGGGGCTCTGTGTAGATGGCACTTCATTGCTCTGGGAAGCATCCATGCTGGTGGAAGAGTAGCAGCAGACTCCACACCTGAGGCTTGAATGGGGACCGTTGGGGAGGGGCAGTGGGAGGCCGAGGAGGGCGGTGGAAAATGCTTTTCAAAAGCATCTGCACGTTCCTACAACCCTGCTGAAAACCCATACCAGGAATGGGGCTCGAGCCCATGCGGACAAACGTCCATTGGATCTTAAGTCCAACGCCTTAACCACTCGGCCACCCTGGTGAGACCCAAGGATTTACTTTCTTCAACTCCCTTTTTATGCTTGCTGCTGTAGCACCAGCTGTCCAGCAAGAGGTGATTGCAGAGTTAAAAGGCTTTTGCAGGAGGTTAAAAGTAATTGCTTATAACAAACACACTGTGTGACACCTAACTTTCTCCCACTCGGACCTTACCGTTAATTTTTATATTGGAGTTAGCTTAGTCACAATAAGGGGGTGAGCAAGGCAGGCACACTAGAGCATCTACTCCCTGGTGGTCTAGTGGCTAGGATTCGGCGCTTTCACCGCCGCGGCCCGGGTTCGATTCCCGGTCAGGGAAGATCCCTCTAAAGCATAGATTGCTTAATTTGTCTGTGTATCTTTTTTAAAAGAAGGTCTTTAAAAAGGCACCCCTCCCAATAGATGAAAGCGGAGGAATGGGGCTTGTTCTCCTGTGCCCCAGGTTGCTTTGCCCCCATTGACCTAAGCCACCTTTGTGCGCACGCAGTCCCCCACCCAGTCAGGTGCTCTATGTTGGCGTGAAGTGCAGTACCAGCTCAACAGAAAGGTAAATTGCTGGAAAACCCTGCTGTGATGCATACATCTACTTTGGAGCACTCTTCTCCTTTGCACTCTTGAATCGCTTAAGCGCAATGTATTCTTCCAGCAAGCTGAATAACGAGATAGGTGAGAGAAGGTGTACCAGCTGTCTGTGCGCCATCAGCAGCCACTAGGTGTCCCTCTTGTGTTTTCCCGGGGATCCTGATTGTGCAGGAATTCATCGGTTCAGTAGCAAGGGGGAGAGGATGGCCTGTGCCTGGAAGTGACAGGCAGTCTGGTGGCATCATGAGGATTAAGTTCCGATTCATATTTGCTGTAGAATAAAATATGTTTTCAGCCCCCATGAGCTTTGTCACTCGGAGAGCAGTGTATGAACTTTTGCTGCACGGCTCTGGGCTCCCTGGTGGTCTAGTGGTTAGGATTCGGCGCTCTCACCGCCGCGGCCTGGGTTCGATTCCCGGTCAGGGAAAAGTCCCTCTTCTGACCTTGAAAGCTTTTCCTTCCCGTAGGTCAGGGCTTCTCAAAATGAAGTTGCTTTTCTGACTCACAATTTGCCTAGCATGACGCAGTATCGCTCAAAATATGATTTTCGCAAGGTTCCTTTAGAGCTGCTTCCCATGGTGGGAGGCAAGGCTCTTGAGCAAGTGAGATCCTGTATTCCGAGGCGCGCTTCCTTTTGTAGGCTTCTGACCCCATGGCCTGTGGCAGGTAGTCCTCCTTTGACTGGGCCGCAGGCTTTGTCTCCAAATGGCGTCCTGGACCCACTGCAACCCACCTGTTTGCTAAAACGGAAGTCTGCCTCTGGGTAAGAAAAAGCTGAGCTGCACGTACGGAAAGCGGCACAGGCCAGAGGCGGGGAGGGTGTGGCAAGGGCTGCCTGATTTGCATAGTGACCTGTTGCATCTTGGGAATGTACAGGCTTTGGAGCTTAACAGGTACTGCAGGTGTCTGCCTGGCCTGAGAGATGCCTGTCTGGTGCTCCCCTCAGGACACACAGGCCTTCCATTCGAGCATGGAGGGTGAGGGACATGGGTCACCCTCATATACAGGGGTGTGGGCATGGGCAGGATAGGTTGTGGGGGACCCGTCAGGGCATTGCCCGTTCGGAAGGCGAGAGGAGGCGGGGCAGGAAACTCTGCTCAATTTCTTTCCCAGAGGCCTGTGGAGAACCCTTTGCACGTTTGAGCCAGCCGGGCCTGCATCAGCAGATCCTGCTCCACTGGGAAGGGAGAGCCTGTAGGCGTAAATCAAAAAAAGGGGAGAAATCTGCAAATTCTAGCGGCAGACCCATGTTGCCCAGGAAGCAATCAGTTTCTCCTACTCCCTATAGTGGAAAAAGACATAGGAGGTGTATTTCTCTAGGCAGGGGCTCTGTGTAGATGGCACTTCATTGCTCTGGGAAGCATCCATGCTGGTGGAAGAGTAGCAGCAGACTCCACACCTGAGGCTTGAATGGGGACCGTTGGGGAGGGGCAGTGGGAGGCCGAGGAGGGCGGTGGAAAATGCTTTTCAAAAGCATCTGCACGTTCCTACAACCCTGCTGAAAACCCATACCAGGAATGGGGCTCGAGCCCATGCGGACAAACGTCCATTGGATCTTAAGTCCAACGCCTTAACCACTCGGCCACCCTGGTGAGACCCAAGGATTTACTTTCTTCAACTCCCTTTTTATGCTTGCTGCTGTAGCACCAGCTGTCCAGCAAGAGGTGATTGCAGAGTTAAAAGGCTTTTGCAGGAGGTTAAAAGTAATTGCTTATAACAAACACACTGTGTGACACCTAACTTTCTCCCACTCGGACCTTACCGTTAATTTTTATATTGGAGTTAGCTTAGTCACAATAAGGGGGTGAGCAAGGCAGGCACACTAGAGCATCTACTCCCTGGTGGTCTAGTGGCTAGGATTCGGCGCTTTCACCGCCGCGGCCCGGGTTCGATTCCCGGTCAGGGAAGATCCCTCTAAAGCATAGATTGCTTAATTTGTCTGTGTATCTTTTTTAAAAGAAGGTCTTTAAAAAGGCACCCCTCCCAATAGATGAAAGCGGAGGAATGGGGCTTGTTCTCCTGTGCCCCAGGTTGCTTTGCCCCCATTGACCTAAGCCACCTTTGTGCGCACGCAGTCCCCCACCCAGTCAGGTGCTCTATGTTGGCGTGAAGTGCAGTACCAGCTCAACAGAAAGGTAAATTGCTGGAAAACCCTGCTGTGATGCATACATCTACTTTGGAGCACTCTTCTCCTTTGCACTCTTGAATCGCTTAAGCGCAATGTATTCTTCCAGCAAGCTGAATAACGAGATAGGTGAGAGAAGGTGTACCAGCTGTCTGTGCGCCATCAGCAGCCACTAGGTGTCCCTCTTGTGTTTTCCCGGGGATCCTGATTGTGCAGGAATTCATCGGTTCAGTAGCAAGGGGGAGAGGATGGCCTGTGCCTGGAAGTGACAGGCAGTCTGGTGGCATCATGAGGATTAAGTTCCGATTCATATTTGCTGTAGAATAAAATATGTTTTCAGCCCCCATGAGCTTTGTCACTCGGAGAGCAGTGTATGAACTTTTGCTGCACGGCTCTGGGCTCCCTGGTGGTCTAGTGGTTAGGATTCGGCGCTCTCACCGCCGCGGCCTGGGTTCGATTCCCGGTCAGGGAAAAGTCCCTCTTCTGACCTTGAAAGCTTTTCCTTCCCGTAGGTCAGGGCTTCTCAAAATGAAGTTGCTTTTCTGACTCACAATTTGCCTAGCATGACGCAGTATCGCTCAAAATATGATTTTCGCAAGGTTCCTTTAGAGCTGCTTCCCATGGTGGGAGGCAAGGCTCTTGAGCAAGTGAGATCCTGTATTCCGAGGCGCGCTTCCTTTTGTAGGCTTCTGACCCCATGGCCTGTGGCAGGTAGTCCTCCTTTGACTGGGCCGCAGGCTTTGTCTCCAAATGGCGTCCTGGACCCACTGCAACCCACCTGTTTGCTAAAACGGAAGTCTGCCTCTGGGTAAGAAAAAGCTGAGCTGCACGTACGGAAAGCGGCACAGGCCAGAGGCGGGGAGGGTGTGGCAAGGGCTGCCTGATTTGCATAGTGACCTGTTGCATCTTGGGAATGTACAGGCTTTGGAGCTTAACAGGTACTGCAGGTGTCTGCCTGGCCTGAGAGATGCCTGTCTGGTGCTCCCCTCAGGACACACAGGCCTTCCATTCGAGCATGAAGGGTGAGGGACATGGGTCACCCTCATATACAGGGGTGTGGGCATGGGCAGGATAGGTTGTGGGGGACCCGTCAGGGCATTGCCCGTTTGGAAGCCCGTTCGGAAGGCGAGAGGAGGCGGGGCAGGAAACTCTGCTCAATTTCTTTCCCAGAGGCCTGTGGAGAACCCTTTGCACGTTTGAGCCAGCCGGGTCTGCATCAGCAGATCCTGCTCCACTGGGAAGGGAGAGCCTGTAGGCGTAAATCAAAAAAAGGGGAGAAATCTGCAAATTCTAGCGGCAGACCCATGTTGCCCAGGAAGCAATCCCTTTCTCCTACTCCCTATAGTGGAAAAAGACATAGGAGGTGTATTTCTCTAGGCAGGGGCTCTGTGTAGATGGCACTTCATTCCTCTGGGAAGCATCCATGCTGGTGGAAGAGTAGCAGCAGACTCCACACCTGAGGCTTGAATGGGGACCGTTGGGGAGGGGCAGTGGGAGGCCGAGGAGGGCGGAGGAAAATGCTTTTCAAAAGCATCTGCACGTTCCTACAAACCTGCTGAAAACCCATACCAGGAATGGGGCTCGAGCCCATGCGGACAAACGTCCATTGGATCTTAAGTCCAACGCCTTAACCACTCGGCCACCCTGGTGAGACCCAAGGATTTACTTTCTTCAACTCCCTTTTTATGCTTGCTGCTGTAGCACCAGCTGTCCAGCAAGAGGTGATTGCAGAGTTAAAAGGCTTTTGCAGGAGGTTAAAAGTAATTGCTTATAACAAACACACTGTGTGACACCTAACTTTCTCCCACTCGGACCTTACCGTTAATTTTTATATTGGAGTTAGCTTAGTCACAATAAGGGGGTGAGCAAGGCAGGCACACTAGAGCATCTACTCCCTGGTGGTCTAGTGGCTAGGATTCGGCGCTTTCACCGCCGCGGCCCGGGTTCGATTCCCGGTCAGGGAAAAGTCCCTCTTCTGACCTTGAAAGCTTTTCCTTCCCGTAGGTCAGGGCTTCTCAAAATGAAGTTGCTTTTCTGACTCACAATTTGCCTAGCATGACGCAGTATCGCTCAAAATATGATTTTCGCAAGGTTCCTTTAGAGCTGCTTCCCATGGTGGGAGGCAAGGCTCTTGAGCAAGTGAGATCCTGTATTCCGAGGCGCGCTTCCTTTTGTAGGCTTCTGACCCCATGGCCTGTGGCAGGTAGTCCTCCTTTGACTGGGCCGCAGGCTTTGTCTCCAAATGGCGTCCTGGACCCACTGCAACCCACCTGTTTGCTAAAACGGAAGTCTGCCTCTGGGTAAGAAAAAGCTGAGCTGCACGTACGGAAAGCGGCAGAGGCCAGAGGCGGGGAGGGTGTGGCAAGGGCTGCCTGATTTGCATAGTGACCTGTTGCATCTTGGGAATGTACAGGCTTTGGAGCTTAACAGGTACTGCAGGTGTCTGCCTGGCCTGAGAGATGCCTGTCTGGTGCTCCCCTCAGGACACACAGGCCTTCCATTCGAGCATGGAGGGTGAGGGACATGGGTCACCCTCATATACAGGGGTGTGGGCATGGGCAGGATAGGTTGTGGGGGACCCGTCAGGGCATTGCCCGTTCGGAAGGCGAGAGGAGGCGGGGCAGGAAACTCTGCTCAATTTCTTTCCCAGAGGCCTGTGGAGAACCCTTTGCACGTTTGAGCCAGCCGGGCCTGCATCAGCAGATCCTGCTCCACTGGGAAGGGAGAGCCTGTAGGCGTAAATCAAAAAAAGGGGAGAAATCTGCAAATTCTAGCGGCAGACCCATGTTGCCCAGGAAGCAATCAGTTTCTCCTACTCCCTATAGTGGAAAAAGACATAGGAGGTGTATTTCTCTAGGCAGGGGCTCTGTGTAGATGGCACTTCATTGCTCTGGGAAGCATCCATGCTGGTGGAAGAGTAGCAGCAGACTCCACACCTGAGGCTTGAATGGGGACCGTTGGGGAGGGGCAGTGGGAGGCCGAGGAGGGCGGTGGAAAATGCTTTTCAAAAGCATCTGCACGTTCCTACAACCCTGCTGAAAACCCATACCAGGAATGGGGCTCGAGCCCATGCGGACAAACGTCCATTGGATCTTAAGTCCAACGCCTTAACCACTCGGCCACCCTGGTGAGACCCAAGGATTTACTTTCTTCAACTCCCTTTTTATGCTTGCTGCTGTAGCACCAGCTGTCCAGCAAGAGGTGATTGCAGAGTTAAAAGGCTTTTGCAGGAGGTTAAAAGTAATTGCTTATAACAAACACACTGTGTGACACCTAACTTTCTCCCACTCGGACCTTACCGTTAATTTTTATATTGGAGTTAGCTTAGTCACAATAAGGGGGTGAGCAAGGCAGGCACACTAGAGCATCTACTCCCTGGTGGTCTAGTGGCTAGGATTCGGCGCTTTCACCGCCGCGGCCCGGGTTCGATTCCCGGTCAGGGAAAAGTCCCTCTTCTGACCTTGAAAGCTTTTCCTTCCCGTAGGTCAGGGCTTCTCAAAATGAAGTTGCTTTTCTGACTCACAATTTGCCTAGCATGACGCAGTATCGCTCAAAATATGATTTTCGCAAGGTTCCTTTAGAGCTGCTTCCCATGGTGGGAGGCAAGGCTCTTGAGCAAGTGAGATCCTGTATTCCGAGGCGCGCTTCCTTTTGTAGGCTTCTGACCCCATGGCCTGTGGCAGGTAGTCCTCCTTTGACTGGGCCGCAGGCTTTGTCTCCAAATGGCGTCCTGGACCCACTGCAACCCACCTGTTTGCTAAAACGGAAGTCTGCCTCTGGGTAAGAAAAAGCTGAGCTGCACGTACGGAAAGCGGCAGAGGCCAGAGGCGGGGAGGGTGTGGCAAGGGCTGCCTGATTTGCATAGTGACCTGTTGCATCTTGGGAATGTACAGGCTTTGGAGCTTAACAGGTACTGCAGGTGTCTGCCTGGCCTGAGAGATGCCTGTCTGGTGCTCCCCTCAGGACACACAGGCCTTCCATTCGAGCATGAAGGGTGAGGGACATGGGTCACCCTCATATACAGGGGTGTGGGCATGGGCAGGATAGGTTGTGGGGGACCCGTCAGGGCATTGCCCGTTTGGAAGCCCGTTCGGAAGGCGAGAGGAGGCGGGGCAGGAAACTCTGCTCAATTTCTTTCCCAGAGGCCTGTGGAGAACCCTTTGCACGTTTGAGCCAGCCGGGCCTGCATCAGCAGATCCTGCTCCACTGGGAAGGGAGAGCCTGTAGGCGTAAATCAAAAAAAGGGGAGAAATCTGCAAATTCGAGCGGCAGACCCATGTTGCCCAGGAAGCAATCAGTTTCTCCTACTCCCTATAGTGGAAAAAGACATAGGAGGTGTATTTCTCTAGGCAGGGGCTCTGTGTAGATGGCACTTCATTGCTCTGGGAAGCATCCATGCTGGTGGAAGAGTAGCAGCAGACTCCACACCTGAGGCTTGAATGGGGACCGTTGGGGAGGGGCAGTGGGAGGCCGAGGAGGGCGGAGGAAAATGCTTTTCAAAAGCATCTGCACGTTCCTACAAACCTGCTGAAAACCCATACCAGGAATGGGGCTCGAGCCCATGCGGACAAACGTCCATTGGATCTTAAGTCCAACGCCTTAACCACTCGGCCACCCTGGTGAGACCCAAGGATTTACTTTCTTCAACTCCCTTTTTATGCTTGCTGCTGTAGCACCAGCTGTCCAGCAAGAGGTGATTGCAGAGTTAAAATGCTTTTGCAGGAGGTTAAAAGTAATTGCTTATAACAAACACACTGTGTGACACCTAACTTTCTCCCACTCGGACCTTACCGTTAATTTTTATATTGGAGTTAGCT
The DNA here is from genome assembly GCF_964263255.1 of Lissotriton vulgaris. Classification (NCBI taxonomy): domain Eukaryota; kingdom Metazoa; phylum Chordata; class Amphibia; order Caudata; family Salamandridae; genus Lissotriton; species Lissotriton vulgaris. The sequence continues at coordinate 519,653,200 of NC_141691.1, forward strand.
TAGTCACAATAAGGGGGTGAGCAAGGCAGGCACACTAGAGCATCTACTCCCTGGTGGTCTAGTGGCTAGGATTCGGCGCTTTCACCGCCGCGGCCCGGGTTCGATTCCCGGACAGGGAAGATCCCTCTAAAGCATAGATTGCTTAATTTGTCTGTGTATCTTTTTTAAAAGAAGGTCTTTAAAAAGGCACCCCTCCCAATAGATGAAAGCGGAGGAATGGGGCTTGTTCTCCTGTGCCCCAGGTTGCTTTGCCCCCATTGACCTAAGCCACCTTTGTGCGCACGCAGTCCCCCACCCAGTCAGGTGCTCTATGTTGGCGTGAAGTGCAGTACCAGCTCAACAGAAAGGTAAATTGCTGGAAAACCCTGCTGTGATGCATACATCTACTTTGGAGCACTCTTCTCCTTTGCACTCTTGAATCGCTTAAGCGCAATGTATTCTTCCAGCAAGCTGAATAACGAGATAGGTGAGAGAAGGTGTACCAGCTGTCTGTGCGCCATCAGCAGCCACTAGGTGTCCCTCTTGTGTTTTCCCGGGGATCCTGATTGTGCAGGAATTCATCGGTTCAGTAGCAAGGGGGAGAGGATGGCCTGTGCCTGGAAGTGACAGGCAGTCTGGTGGCATCATGAGGATTAAGTTCCGATTCATATTTGCTGTAGAATAAAATATGTTTTCAGCCCCCATGAGCTTTGTCACTCGGAGAGCAGTGTATGAACTTTTGCTGCACGGCTCTGGGCTCCCTGGTGGTCTAGTGGTTAGGATTCGGCGCTCTCACCGCCGCGGCCTGGGTTCGATTCCCGGTCAGGGAAAAGTCCCTCTTCTGACCTTGAAAGCTTTTCCTTCCCGTAGGTCAGGGCTTCTCAAAATGAAGTTGCTTTTCTGACTCACAATTTGCCTAGCATGACGCAGTATCGCTCAAAATATGATTTTCGCAAGGTTCCTTTAGAGCTGCTTCCCATGGTGGGAGGCAAGGCTCTTGAGCAAGTGAGATCCTGTATTCCGAGGCGCGCTTCCTTTTGTAGGCTTCTGACCCCATGGCCTGTGGCAGGTAGTCCTCCTTTGACTGGGCCGCAGGCTTTGTCTCCAAATGGCGTCCTGGACCCACTGCAACCCACCTGTTTGCTAAAACGGAAGTCTGCCTCTGGGTAAGAAAAAGCTGAGCTGCACGTACGGAAAGCGGCAGAGGCCAGAGGCGGGGAGGGTGTGGCAAGGGCTGCCTGATTTGCATAGTGACCTGTTGCATCTTGGGAATGTACAGGCTTTGGAGCTTAACAGGTACTGCAGGTGTCTGCCTGGCCTGAGAGATGCCTGTCTGGTGCTCCCCTCAGGACACACAGGCCTTCCATTCGAGCATGGAGGGTGAGGGACATGGGTCACCCTCATATACAGGGGTGTGGGCATGGGCAGGATAGGTTGTGGGGGACCCGTCAGGGCATTGCCCGTTCGGAAGGCGAGAGGAGGCGGGGCAGGAAACTCTGCTCAATTTCTTTCCCAGAGGCCTGTGGAGAACCCTTTGCACGTTTGAGCCAGCCGGGCCTGCATCAGCAGATCCTGCTCCACTGGGAAGGGAGAGCCTGTAGGCGTAAATCAAAAAAAGGGGAGAAATCTGCAAATTCTAGCGGCAGACCCATGTTGCCCAGGAAGCAATCCCTTTCTCCTACTCCCTATAGTGGAAAAAGACATAGGAGGTGTATTTCTCTAGGCAGGGGCTCTGTGTAGATGGCACTTCATTGCTCTGGGAAGCATCCATGCTGGTGGAAGAGTAGCAGCAGACTCCACACCTGAGGCTTGAATGGGGACCGTTGGGGAGGGGCAGTGGGAGGCCGAGGAGGGCGGAGGAAAATGCTTTTCAAAAGCATCTGCACGTTCCTACAAACCTGCTGAAAACCCATACCAGGAATGGGGCTCGAACCCATGCGGACAAACGTCCATTGGATCTTAAGTCCAACGCCTTAACCACTCGGCCACCCTGGTGAGACCCAAGGATTTACTTTCTTCAACTCCCTTTTTATGCTTGCTGCTGTAGCACCAGCTGTCCAGCAAGAGGTGATTGCAGAGTTAAAAGGCTTTTGCAGGAGGTTAAAAGTAATTGCTTATAACAAACACACTGTGTGACACCTAACTTTCTCCCACTCAGACCTTACCGTTAATTTTTATATTGGAGTTAGCTTAGTCACAATAAGGGGGTGAGCAAGGCAGGCACACTAGAGCATCTACTCCCTGGTGGTCTAGTGGCTAGGATTCGGCGCTTTCACCGCCGCGGCCCGGGTTCGATTCCCGGTCAGGGAAAAGTCCCTCTTCTGACCTTGAAAGCTTTTCCTTCCCGTAGGTCAGGGCTTCTCAAAATGAAGTTGCTTTTCTGACTCACAATTTGCCTAGCATGACGCAGTATCGCTCAAAATATGATTTTCGCAAGGTTCCTTTAGAGCTGCTTCCCATGGTGGGAGGCAAGGCTCTTGAGCAAGTGAGATCCTGTATTCCGAGGCGCGCTTCCTTTTGTAGGCTTCTGACCCCATGGCCTGTGGCAGGTAGTCCTCCTTTGACTGGGCCGCAGGCTTTGTCTCCAAATGGCGTCCTGGACCCACTGCAACCCACCTGTTTGCTAAAACGGAAGTCTGCCTCTGGGTAAGAAAAAGCTGAGCTGCACGTACGGAAAGCGGCAGAGGCCAGAGGCGGGGAGGGTGTGGCAAGGGCTGCCTGATTTGCATAGTGACCTGTTGCATCTTGGGAATGTACAGGCTTTGGAGCTTAACAGGTACTGCAGGTGTCTGCCTGGCCTGAGAGATGCCTGTCTGGTGCTCCCCTCAGGACACACAGGCCTTCCATTCGAGCATGGAGGGTGAGGGACATGGGTCACCCTCATATACAGGGGTGTGGGCATGGGCAGGATAGGTTGTGGGGGACCCGTCAGGGCATTGCCCGTTCGGAAGGCGAGAGGAGGCGGGGCAGGAAACTCTGCTCAATTTCTTTCCCAGAGGCCTGTGGAGAACCCTTTGCACGTTTGAGCCAGCCGGGCCTGCATCAGCAGATCCTGCTCCACTGGGAAGGGAGAGCCTGTAGGCGTAAATCAAAAAAAGGGGAGAAATCTGCAAATTCTAGCGGCAGACCCATGTTGCCCAGGAAGCAATCAGTTTCTCCTACTCCCTATAGTGGAAAAAGACATAGGAGGTGTATTTCTCTAGGCAGGGGCTCTGTGTAGATGGCACTTCATTGCTCTGGGAAGCATCCATGCTGGTGGAAGAGTAGCAGCAGACTCCACACCTGAGGCTTGAATGGGGACCGTTGGGGAGGGGCAGTGGGAGGCCGAGGAGGGCGGAGGAAAATGCTTTTCAAAAGCATCTGCACGTTCCTACAAACCTGCTGAAAACCCATACCAGGAATGGGGCTCGAGCCCATGCGGACAAACGTCCATTGGATCTTAAGTCCAACGCCTTAACCACTCGGCCACCCTGGTGAGACCCAAGGATTTACTTTCTTCAACTCCCTTTTTATGCTTGCTGCTGTAGCACCAGCTGTCCAGCAAGAGGTGATTGCAGAGTTAAAAGGCTTTTGCAGGAGGTTAAAAGTAATTGCTTATAACAAACACACTGTGTGACACCTAACTTTCTCCCACTCGGACCTTACCGTTAATTTTTATATTGGAGTTAGCTTAGTCACAATAAGGGGGTGAGCAAGGCAGGCACACTAGAGCATCTACTCCCTGGTGGTCTAGTGGCTAGGATTCGGCGCTTTCACCGCCGCGGCCCGGGTTCGATTCCCGGTCAGGGAAGATCCCTCTAAAGCATAGATTGCTTAATTTGTCTGTGTATCTTTTTTAAAAGAAGGTCTTTAAAAAGGCACCCCTCCCAATAGATGAAAGCGGAGGAATGGGGCTTGTTCTCCTGTGCCCCAGGTTGCTTTGCCCCCATTGACCTAAGCCACCTTTGTGCGCACGCAGTCCCCCACCCAGTCAGGTGCTCTATGTTGGCGTGAAGTGCAGTACCAGCTCAACAGAAAGGTAAATTGCTGGAAAACCCTGCTGTGATGCATACATCTACTTTGGAGCACTCTTCTCCTTTGCACTCTTGAATCGCTTAAGCGCAATGTATTCTTCCAGCAAGCTGAATAACGAGATAGGTGAGAGAAGGTGTACCAGCTGTCTGTGCGCCATCAGCAGCCACTAGGTGTCCCTCTTGTGTTTTCCCGGGGATCCTGATTGTGCAGGAATTCATCGGTTCAGTAGCAAGGGGGAGAGGATGGCCTGTGCCTGGAAGTGACAGGCAGTCTGGTGGCATCATGAGGATTAAGTTCCGATTCATATTTGCTGTAGAATAAAATATGTTTTCAGCCCCCATGAGCTTTGTCACTCGGAGAGCAGTGTATGAACTTTTGCTGCACGGCTCTGGGCTCCCTGGTGGTCTAGTGGTTAGGATTCGGCGCTCTCACCGCCGCGGCCTGGGTTCGATTCCCGGTCAGGGAAAAGTCCCTCTTCTGACCTTGAAAGCTTTTCCTTCCCGTAGGTCAGGGCTTCTCAAAATGAAGTTGCTTTTCTGACTCACAATTTGCCTAGCATGACGCAGTATCGCTCAAAATATGATTTTCGCAAGGTTCCTTTAGAGCTGCTTCCCATGGTGGGAGGCAAGGCTCTTGAGCAAGTGAGATCCTGTATTCCGAGGCGCGCTTCCTTTTGTAGGCTTCTGACCCCATGGCCTGTGGCAGGTAGTCCTCCTTTGACTGGGCCGCAGGCTTTGTCTCCAAATGGCGTCCTGGACCCACTGCAACCCACCTGTTTGCTAAAACGGAAGTCTGCCTCTGGGTAAGAAAAAGCTGAGCTGCACGTACGGAAAGCGGCAGAGGCCAGAGGCGGGGAGGGTGTGGCAAGGGCTGCCTGATTTGCATAGTGACCTGTTGCATCTTGGGAATGTACAGGCTTTGGAGCTTAACAGGTACTGCAGGTGTCTGCCTGGCCTGAGAGATGCCTGTCTGGTGCTCCCCTCAGGACACACAGGCCTTCCATTCGAGCATGAAGGGTGAGGGACATGGGTCACCCTCATATACAGGGGTGTGGGCATGGGCAGGATAGGTTGTGGGGGACCCGTCAGGGCATTGCCCGTTTGGAAGCCCGTTCGGAAGGCGAGAGGAGGCGGGGCAGGAAACTCTGCTCAATTTCTTTCCCAGAGGCCTGTGGAGAACCCTTTGCACGTTTGAGCCAGCCGGGTCTGCATCAGCAGATCCTGCTCCACTGGGAAGGGAGAGCCTGTAGGCGTAAATCAAAAAAAGGGGAGAAATCTGCAAATTCTAGCGGCAGACCCATGTTGCCCAGGAAGCAATCCCTTTCTCCTACTCCCTATAGTGGAAAAAGACATAGGAGGTGTATTTCTCTAGGCAGGGGCTCTGTGTAGATGGCACTTCATTGCTCTGGGAAGCATCCATGCTGGTGGAAGAGTAGCAGCAGACTCCACACCTGAGGCTTGAATGGGGACCGTTGGGGAGGGGCAGTGGGAGGCCGAGGAGGGCGGAGGAAAATGCTTTTCAAAAGCATCTGCACGTTCCTACAAACCTGCTGAAAACCCATACCAGGAATGGGGCTCGAGCCCATGCGGACAAACGTCCATTGGATCTTAAGTCCAACGCCTTAACCACTCGGCCACCCTGGTGAGACCCAAGGATTTACTTTCTTCAACTCCCTTTTTATGCTTGCTGCTGTAGCACCAGCTGTCCAGCAAGAGGTGATTGCAGAGTTAAAAGGCTTTTGCAGGAGGTTAAAAGTAATTGCTTATAACAAACACACTGTGTGACACCTAACTTTCTCCCACTCGGACCTTACCGTTAATTTTTATATTGGAGTTAGCTTAGTCACAATAAGGGGGTGAGCAAGGCAGGCACACTAGAGCATCTACTCCCTGGTGGTCTAGTGGCTAGGATTCGGCGCTTTCACCGCCGCGGCCCGGGTTCGATTCCCGGTCAGGGAAAAGTCCCTCTTCTGACCTTGAAAGCTTTTCCTTCCCGTAGGTCAGGGCTTCTCAAAATGAAGTTGCTTTTCTGACTCACAATTTGCCTAGCATGACGCAGTATCGCTCAAAATATGATTTTCGCAAGGTTCCTTTAGAGCTGCTTCCCATGGTGGGAGGCAAGGCTCTTGAGCAAGTGAGATCCTGTATTCCGAGGCGCGCTTCCTTTTGTAGGCTTCTGACCCCATGGCCTGTGGCAGGTAGTCCTCCTTTGACTGGGCCGCAGGCTTTGTCTCCAAATGGCGTCCTGGACCCACTGCAACCCACCTGTTTGCTAAAACGGAAGTCTGCCTCTGGGTAAGAAAAAGCTGAGCTGCACGTACGGAAAGCGGCAGAGGCCAGAGGCGGGGAGGGTGTGGCAAGGGCTGCCTGATTTGCATAGTGACCTGTTGCATCTTGGGAATGTACAGGCTTTGGAGCTTAACAGGTACTGCAGGTGTCTGCCTGGCCTGAGAGATGCCTGTCTGGTGCTCCCCTCAGGACACACAGGCCTTCCATTCGAGCATGGAGGGTGAGGGACATGGGTCACCCTCATATACAGGGGTGTGGGCATGGGCAGGATAGGTTGTGGGGGACCCGTCAGGGCATTGCCCGTTCGGAAGGCGAGAGGAGGCGGGGCAGGAAACTCTGCTCAATTTCTTTCCCAGAGGCCTGTGGAGAACCCTTTGCACGTTTGAGCCAGCCGGGCCTGCATCAGCAGATCCTGCTCCACTGGGAAGGGAGAGCCTGTAGGCGTAAATCAAAAAAAGGGGAGAAATCTGCAAATTCTAGCGGCAGACCCATGTTGCCCAGGAAGCAATCAGTTTCTCCTACTCCCTATAGTGGAAAAAGACATAGGAGGTGTATTTCTCTAGGCAGGGGCTCTGTGTAGATGGCACTTCATTGCTCTGGGAAGCATCCATGCTGGTGGAAGAGTAGCAGCAGACTCCACACCTGAGGCTTGAATGGGGACCGTTGGGGAGGGGCAGTGGGAGGCCGAGGAGGGCGGTGGAAAATGCTTTTCAAAAGCATCTGCACGTTCCTACAACCCTGCTGAAAACCCATACCAGGAATGGGGCTCGAGCCCATGCGGACAAACGTCCATTGGATCTTAAGTCCAACGCCTTAACCACTCGGCCACCCTGGTGAGACCCAAGGATTTACTTTCTTCAACTCCCTTTTTATGCTTGCTGCTGTAGCACCAGCTGTCCAGCAAGAGGTGATTGCAGAGTTAAAAGGCTTTTGCAGGAGGTTAAAAGTAATTGCTTATAACAAACACACTGTGTGACACCTAACTTTCTCCCACTCGGACCTTACCGTTAATTTTTATATTGGAGTTAGCTTAGTCACAATAAGGGGGTGAGCAAGGCAGGCACACTAGAGCATCTACTCCCTGGTGGTCTAGTGGCTAGGATTCGGCGCTTTCACCGCCGCGGCCCGGGTTCGATTCCCGGTCAGGGAAGATCCCTCTAAAGCATAGATTGCTTAATTTGTCTGTGTATCTTTTTTAAAAGAAGGTCTTTAAAAAGGCACCCCTCCCAATAGATGAAAGCGGAGGAATGGGGCTTGTTCTCCTGTGCCCCAGGTTGCTTTGCCCCCATTGACCTAAGCCACCTTTGTGCGCACGCAGTCCCCCACCCAGTCAGGTGCTCTATGTTGGCGTGAAGTGCAGTACCAGCTCAACAGAAAGGTAAATTGCTGGAAAACCCTGCTGTGATGCATACATCTACTTTGGAGCACTCTTCTCCTTTGCACTCTTGAATCGCTTAAGCGCAATGTATTCTTCCAGCAAGCTGAATAACGAGATAGGTGAGAGAAGGTGTACCAGCTGTCTGTGCGCCATCAGCAGCCACTAGGTGTCCCTCTTGTGTTTTCCCGGGGATCCTGATTGTGCAGGAATTCATCGGTTCAGTAGCAAGGGGGAGAGGATGGCCTGTGCCTGGAAGTGACAGGCAGTCTGGTGGCATCATGAGGATTAAGTTCCGATTCATATTTGCTGTAGAATAAAATATGTTTTCAGCCCCCATGAGCTTTGTCACTCGGAGAGCAGTGTATGAACTTTTGCTGCACGGCTCTGGGCTCCCTGGTGGTCTAGTGGTTAGGATTCGGCGCTCTCACCGCCGCGGCCTGGGTTCGATTCCCGGTCAGGGAAAAGTCCCTCTTCTGACCTTGAAAGCTTTTCCTTCCCGTAGGTCAGGGCTTCTCAAAATGAAGTTGCTTTTCTGACTCACAATTTGCCTAGCATGACGCAGTATCGCTCAAAATATGATTTTCGCAAGGTTCCTTTAGAGCTGCTTCCCATGGTGGGAGGCAAGGCTCTTGAGCAAGTGAGATCCTGTATTCCGAGGCGCGCTTCCTTTTGTAGGCTTCTGACCCCATGGCCTGTGGCAGGTAGTCCTCCTTTGACTGGGCCGCAGGCTTTGTCTCCAAATGGCGTCCTGGACCCACTGCAACCCACCTGTTTGCTAAAACGGAAGTCTGCCTCTGGGTAAGAAAAAGCTGAGCTGCACGTACGGAAAGCGGCACAGGCCAGAGGCGGGGAGGGTGTGGCAAGGGCTGCCTGATTTGCATAGTGACCTGTTGCATCTTGGGAATGTACAGGCTTTGGAGCTTAACAGGTACTGCAGGTGTCTGCCTGGCCTGAGAGATGCCTGTCTGGTGCTCCCCTCAGGACACACAGGCCTTCCATTCGAGCATGAAGGGTGAGGGACATGGGTCACCCTCATATACAGGGGTGTGGGCATGGGCAGGATAGGTTGTGGGGGACCCGTCAGGGCATTGCCCGTTTGGAAGCCCGTTCGGAAGGCGAGAGGAGGCGGGGCAGGAAACTCTGCTCAATTTCTTTCCCAGAGGCCTGTGGAGAACCCTTTGCACGTTTGAGCCAGCCGGGCCTGCATCAGCAGATCCTGCTCCACTGGGAAGGGAGAGCCTGTAGGCGTAAATCAAAAAAAGGGGAGAAATCTGCAAATTCTAGCGGCAGACCCATGTTGCCCAGGAAGCAATCCCTTTCTCCTACTCCCTATAGTGGAAAAAGACATAGGAGGTGTATTTCTCTAGGCAGGGGCTCTGTGTAGATGGCACTTCATTGCTCTGGGAAGCATCCATGCTGGTGGAAGAGTAGCAGCAGACTCCACACCTGAGGCTTGAATGGGGACCGTTGGGGAGGGGCAGTGGGAGGCCGAGGAGGGCGGAGGAAAATGCTTTTCAAAAGCATCTGCACGTTCCTACAAACCTGCTGAAAACCCATACCAGGAATGGGGCTCGAGCCCATGCGGACAAACGTCCATTGGATCTTAAGTCCAACGCCTTAACCACTCGGCCACCCTGGTGAGACCCAAGGATTTACTTTCTTCAACTCCCTTTTTATGCTTGCTGCTGTAGCACCAGCTGTCCAGCAAGAGGTGATTGCAGAGTTAAAAGGCTTTTGCAGGAGGTTAAAAGTAATTGCTTATAACAAACACACTGTGTGACACCTAACTTTCTCCCACTCAGACCTTACCGTTAATTTTTATATTGGAGTTAGCTTAGTCACAATAAGGGGGTGAGCAAGGCAGGCACACTAGAGCATCTACTCCCTGGTGGTCTAGTGGCTAGGATTCGGCGCTTTCACCGCCGCGGCCCGGGTTCGATTCCCGGTCAGGGAAAAGTCCCTCTTCTGACCTTGAAGCTTTTCCTTCCCGTAGGTCAGGGCTTCTCAAAATGAAGTTGCTTTTCTGACTCACAATTTGCCTAGCATGACGCAGTATCGCTCAAAATATGATTTTCGCAAGGTTCCTTTAGAGCTGCTTCCCATGGTGGGAGGCAAGGCTCTTGAGCAAGTGAGATCCTGTATTCCGAGGCGCGCTTCCTTTTGTAGGCTTCTGACCCCATGGCCTGTGGCAGGTAGTCCTCCTTTGACTGGGCCGCAGGCTTTGTCTCCAAATGGCGTCCTGGACCCACTGCAACCCACCTGTTTGCTAAAACGGAAGTCTGCCTCTGGGTAAGAAAAAGCTGAGCTGCACGTACGGAAAGCGGCAGAGGCCAGAGGCGGGGAGGGTGTGGCAAGGGCTGCCTGATTTGCATAGTGACCTGTTGCATCTTGGGAATGTACAGGCTTTGGAGCTTAACAGGTACTGCAGGTGTCTGCCTGGCCTGAGAGATGCCTGTCTGGTGCTCCCCTCAGGACACACAGGCCTTCCATTCGAGCATGAAGGGTGAGGGACATGGGTCACCCTCATATACAGGGGTGTGGGCATGGGCAGGATAGGTTGTGGGGGACCCGTCAGGGCATTGCCCGTTTGGAAGCCCATTCGGAAGGCGAGAGGAGGCGGGGCAGGAAACTCTGCTCAATTTCTTTCCCAGAGGCCTGTGGAGAACCCTTTGCACGTTTGAGCCAGCCGGGCCTGCATCAGCAGATCCTGCTCCACTGGGAAGGGAGAGCCTGTAGGCGTAAATCAAAAAAAGGGGAGAAATCTGCAAATTCTAGCGGCAGACCCATGTTGCCCAGGAAGCAATCCCTTTCTCCTACTCCCTATAGTGGAAAAAGACATAGGAGGTGTATTTCTCTAGGCAGGGGCTCTGTGTAGATGGCACTTCATTGCTCTGGGAAGCATCCATGCTGGTGGAAGAGTAGCAGCAGACTCCACACCTGAGGCTTGAATGGGGACCGTTGGGGAGGGGCAGTGGGAGGCCGAGGAGGGCGGAGGAAAATGCTTTTCAAAAGCATCTGCACGTTCCTACAAACCTGCTGAAAACCCATACCAGGAATGGGGCTCGAGCCCATGCGGACAAACGTCCATTGGATCTTAAGTCCAACGCCTTAACCACTCGGCCACCCTGGTGAGACCCAAGGATTTACTTTCTTCAACTCCCTTTTTATGCTTGCTGCTGTAGCACCAGCTGTCCAGCAAGAGGTGATTGCAGAGTTAAAAGGCTTTTGCAGGAGGTTAAAAGTAATTGCTTATAACAAACACACTGTGTGACACCTAACTTTCTCCCACTCGGACCTTACCGTTAATTTTTATATTGGAGTTAGCTTAGTCACAATAAGGGGGTGAGCAAGGCAGGCACACTAGAGCATCTACTCCCTGGTGGTCTAGTGGCTAGGATTCGGCGCTTTCACCGCCGCGGCCCGGGTTCGATTCCCGGTCAGGGAAGATCCCTCTAAAGCATAGATTGCTTAATTTGTCTGTGTATCTTTTTTAAAAGAAGGTCTTTAAAAAGGCACCCCTCCCAATAGATGAAAGCGGAGGAATGGGGCTTGTTCTCCTGTGCCCCAGGTTGCTTTGCCCCCATTGACCTAAGCCACCTTTGTGCGCACGCAGTCCCCCACCCAGTCAGGTGCTCTATGTTGGCGTGAAGTGCAGTACCAGCTCAACAGAAAGGTAAATTGCTGGAAAACCCTGCTGTGATGCATACATCTACTTTGGAGCACTCTTCTCCTTTGCACTCTTGAATCGCTTAAGCGCAATGTATTCTTCCAGCAAGCTGAATAACGAGATAGGTGAGAGAAGGTGTACCAGCTGTCTGTGCGCCATCAGCAGCCACTAGGTGTCCCTCTTGTGTTTTCCCGGGGATCCTGATTGTGCAGGAATTCATCGGTTCAGTAGCAAGGGGGAGAGGATGGCCTGTGCCTGGAAGTGACAGGCAGTCTGGTGGCATCATGAGGATTAAGTTCCGATTCATATTTGCTGTAGAATAAAATATGTTTTCAGCCCCCATGAGCTTTGTCACTCGGAGAGCAGTGTATGAACTTTTGCTGCACGGCTCTGGGCTCCCTGGTGGTCTAGTGGTTAGGATTCGGCGCTCTCACCGCCGCGGCCTGGGTTCGATTCCCGGTCAGGGAAAAGTCCCTCTTCTGACCTTGAAAGCTTTTCCTTCCCGTAGGTCAGGGCTTCTCAAAATGAAGTTGCTTTTCTGACTCACAATTTGCCTAGCATGACGCAGTATCGCTCAAAATATGATTTTCGCAAGGTTCCTTTAGAGCTGCTTCCCATGGTGGGAGGCAAGGCTCTTGAGCAAGTGAGATCCTGTATTCCGAGGCGCGCTTCCTTTTGTAGGCTTCTGACCCCATGGCCTGTGGCAGGTAGTCCTCCTTTGACTGGGCCGCAGGCTTTGTCTCCAAATGGCGTCCTGGACCCACTGCAACCCACCTGTTTGCTAAAACGGAAGTCTGCCTCTGGGTAAGAAAAAGCTGAGCTGCACGTACGGAAAGCGGCAGAGGCCAGAGGCGGGGAGGGTGTGGCAAGGGCTGCCTGATTTGCATAGTGACCTGTTGCATCTTGGGAATGTACAGGCTTTGGAGCTTAACAGGTACTGCAGGTGTCTGCCTGGCCTGAGAGATGCCTGTCTGGTGCTCCCCTCAGGACACACAGGCCTTCCATTCGAGCATGGAGGGTGAGGGACATGGGTCACCCTCATATACAGGGGTGTGGGCATGGGCAGGATAGGTTGTGGGGGACCCGTCAGGGCATTGCCCGTTCGGAAGGCGAGAGGAGGCGGGGCAGGAAACTCTGCTCAATTTCTTTCCCAGAGGCCTGTGGAGAACCCTTTGCACGTTTGAGCCAGCCGGGCCTGCATCAGCAGATCCTGCTCCACTGGGAAGGGAGAGCCTGTAGGCGTAAATCAAAAAAAGGGGAGAAATCTGCAAATTCTAGCGGCAGACCCATGTTGCCCAGGAAGCAATCAGTTTCTCCTACTCCCTATAGTGGAAAAAGACATAGGAGGTGTATTTCTCTAGGCAGGGGCTCTGTGTAGATGGCACTTCATTGCTCTGGGAAGCATCCATGCTGGTGGAAGAGTAGCAGCAGACTCCACACCTGAGGCTTGAATGGGGACCGTTGGGGAGGGGCAGTGGGAGGCCGAGGAGGGCGGTGGAAAATGCTTTTCAAAAGCATCTGCACGTTCCTACAACCCTGCTGAAAACCCATACCAGGAATGGGGCTCGAGCCCATGCGGACAAACGTCCATTGGATCTTAAGTCCAACGCCTTAACCACTCGGCCACCCTGGTGAGACCCAAGGATTTACTTTCTTCAACTCCCTTTTTATGCTTGCTGCTGTAGCACCAGCTGTCCAGCAAGAGGTGATTGCAGAGTTAAAAGGCTTTTGCAGGAGGTTAAAAGTAATTGCTTATAACAAACACACTGTGTGACACCTAACTTTCTCCCACTCGGACCTTACCGTTAATTTTTATATTGGAGTTAGCTTAGTCACAATAAGGGGGTGAGCAAGGCAGGCACACTAGAGCATCTACTCCCTGGTGGTCTAGTGGCTAGGATTCGGCGCTTTCACCGCCGCGGCCCGGGTTCGATTCCCGGTCAGGGAAGATCCCTCTAAAGCATAGATTGCTTAATTTGTCTGTGTATCTTTTTTAAAAGAAGGTCTTTAAAAAGGCACCCCTCCCAATAGATGAAAGCGGAGGAATGGGGCTTGTTCTCCTGTGCCCCAGGTTGCTTTGCCCCCATTGACCTAAGCCACCTTTGTGCGCACGCAGTCCCCCACCCAGTCAGGTGCTCTATGTTGGCGTGAAGTGCAGTACCAGCTCAACAGAAAGGTAAATTGCTGGAAAACCCTGCTGTGATGCATACATCTACTTTGGAGCACTCTTCTCCTTTGCACTCTTGAATCGCTTAAGCGCAATGTATTCTTCCAGCAAGCTGAATAACGAGATAGGTGAGAGAAGGTGTACCAGCTGTCTGTGCGCCATCAGCAGCCACTAGGTGTCCCTCTTGTGTTTTCCCGGGGATCCTGATTGTGCAGGAATTCATCGGTTCAGTAGCAAGGGGGAGAGGATGGCCTGTGCCTGGAAGTGACAGGCAGTCTGGTGGCATCATGAGGATTAAGTTCCGATTCATATTTGCTGTAGAATAAAATATGTTTTCAGCCCCCATGAGCTTTGTCACTCGGAGAGCAGTGTATGAACTTTTGCTGCACGGCTCTGGGCTCCCTGGTGGTCTAGTGGTTAGGATTCGGCGCTCTCACCGCCGCGGCCTGGGTTCGATTCCCGGTCAGGGAAAAGTCCCTCTTCTGACCTTGAAAGCTTTTCCTTCCCGTAGGTCAGGGCTTCTCAAAATGAAGTTGCTTTTCTGACTCACAATTTGCCTAGCATGACGCAGTATCGCTCAAAATATGATTTTCGCAAGGTTCCTTTAGAGCTGCTTCCCATGGTGGGAGGCAAGGCTCTTGAGCAAGTGAGATCCTGTATTCCGAGGCGCGCTTCCTTTTGTAGGCTTCTGACCCCATGGCCTGTGGCAGGTAGTCCTCCTTTGACTGGGCCGCAGGCTTTGTCTCCAAATGGCGTCCTGGACCCACTGCAACCCACCTGTTTGCTAAAACGGAAGTCTGCCTCTGGGTAAGAAAAAGCTGAGCTGCACGTACGGAAAGCGGCACAGGCCAGAGGCGGGGAGGGTGTGGCAAGGGCTGCCTGATTTGCATAGTGACCTGTTGCATCTTGGGAATGTACAGGCTTTGGAGCTTAACAGGTACTGCAGGTGTCTGCCTGGCCTGAGAGATGCCTGTCTGGTGCTCCCCTCAGGACACACAGGCCTTCCATTCGAGCATGAAGGGTGAGGGACATGGGTCACCCTCATATACAGGGGTGTGGGCATGGGCAGGATAGGTTGTGGGGGACCCGTCAGGGCATTGCCCGTTTGGAAGCCCGTTCGGAAGGCGAGAGGAGGCGGGGCAGGAAACTCTGCTCAATTTCTTTCCCAGAGGCCTGTGGAGAACCCTTTGCACGTTTGAGCCAGCCGGGCCTGCATCAGCAGATCCTGCTCCACTGGGAAGGGAGAGCCTGTAGGCGTAAATCAAAAAAAGGGGAGAAATCTGCAAATTCTAGCGGCAGACCCATGTTGCCCAGGAAGCAATCCCTTTCTCCTACTCCCTATAGTGGAAAAAGACATAGGAGGTGTATTTCTCTAGGCAGGGGCTCTGTGTAGATGGCACTTCATTGCTCTGGGAAGCATCCATGCTGGTGGAAGAGTAGCAGCAGACTCCACACCTGAGGCTTGAATGGGGACCGTTGGGGAGGGGCAGTGGGAGGCCGAGGAGGGCGGAGGAAAATGCTTTTCAAAAGCATCTGCACGTTCCTACAAACCTGCTGAAAACCCATACCAGGAATGGGGCTCGAGCCCATGCGGACAAACGTCCATTGGATCTTAAGTCCAACGCCTTAACCACTCGGCCACCCTGGTGAGACCCAAGGATTTACTTTCTTCAACTCCCTTTTTATGCTTGCTGCTGTAGCACCAGCTGTCCAGCAAGAGGTGATTGCAGAGTTAAAAGGCTTTTGCAGGAGGTTAAAAGTAATTGCTTATAACAAACACACTGTGTGACACCTAACTTTCTCCCACTCAGACCTTACCGTTAATTTTTATATTGGAGTTAGCTTAGTCACAATAAGGGGGTGAGCAAGGCAGGCACACTAGAGCATCTACTCCCTGGTGGTCTAGTGGCTAGGATTCGGCGCTTTCACCGCCGCGGCCCGGGTTCGATTCCCGGTCAGGGAAAAGTCCCTCTTCTGACCTTGAAGCTTTTCCTTCCCGTAGGTCAGGGCTTCTCAAAATGAAGTTGCTTTTCTGACTCACAATTTGCCTAGCATGACGCAGTATCGCTCAAAATATGATTTTCGCAAGGTTCCTTTAGAGCTGCTTCCCATGGTGGGAGGCAAGGCTCTTGAGCAAGTGAGATCCTGTATTCCGAGGCGCGCTTCCTTTTGTAGGCTTCTGACCCCATGGCCTGTGGCAGGTAGTCCTCCTTTGACTGGGCCGCAGGCTTTGTCTCCAAATGGCGTCCTGGACCCACTGCAACCCACCTGTTTGCTAAAACGGAAGTCTGCCTCTGGGTAAGAAAAAGCTGAGCTGCACGTACGGAAAGCGGCAGAGGCCAGAGGCGGGGAGGGTGTGGCAAGGGCTGCCTGATTTGCATAGTGACCTGTTGCATCTTGGGAATGTACAGGCTTTGGAGCTTAACAGGTACTGCAGGTGTCTGCCTGGCCTGAGAGATGCCTGTCTGGTGCTCCCCTCAGGACACACAGGCCTTCCATTCGAGCATGAAGGGTGAGGGACATGGGTCACCCTCATATACAGGGGTGTGGGCATGGGCAGGATAGGTTGTGGGGGACCCGTCAGGGCATTGCCCGTTTGGAAGCCCATTCGGAAGGCGAGAGGAGGCGGGGCAGGAAACTCTGCTCAATTTCTTTCCCAGAGGCCTGTGGAGAACCCTTTGCACGTTTGAGCCAGCCGGGCCTGCATCAGCAGATCCTGCTCCACTGGGAAGGGAGAGCCTGTAGGCGTAAATCAAAAAAAGGGGAGAAATCTGCAAATTCTAGCGGCAGACCCATGTTGCCCAGGAAGCAATCCCTTTCTCCTACTCCCTATAGTGGAAAAAGACATAGGAGGTGTATTTCTCTAGGCAGGGGCTCTGTGTAGATGGCACTTCATTGCTCTGGGAAGCATCCATGCTGGTGGAAGAGTAGCAGCAGACTCCACACCTGAGGCTTGAATGGGGACCGTTGGGGAGGGGCAGTGGGAGGCCGAGGAGGGCGGAGGAAAATGCTTTTCAAAAGCATCTGCACGTTCCTACAAACCTGCTGAAAACCCATACCAGGAATGGGGCTCGAGCCCATGCGGACAAACGTCCATTGGATCTTAAGTCCAACGCCTTAACCACTCGGCCACCCTGGTGAGACCCAAGGATTTACTTTCTTCAACTCCCTTTTTATGCTTGCTGCTGTAGCACCAGCTGTCCAGCAAGAGGTGATTGCAGAGTTAAAAGGCTTTTGCAGGAGGTTAAAAGTAATTGCTTATAACAAACACACTGTGTGACACCTAACTTTCTCCCACTCGGACCTTACCGTTAATTTTTATATTGGAGTTAGCTTAGTCACAATAAGGGGGTGAGCAAGGCAGGCACACTAGAGCATCTACTCCCTGGTGGTCTAGTGGCTAGGATTCGGCGCTTTCACCGCCGCGGCCCGGGTTCGATTCCCGGTCAGGGAAGATCCCTCTAAAGCATAGATTGCTTAATTTGTCTGTGTATCTTTTTTAAAAGAAGGTCTTTAAAAAGGCACCCCTCCCAATAGATGAAAGCGGAGGAATGGGGCTTGTTCTCCTGTGCCCCAGGTTGCTTTGCCCCCATTGACCTAAGCCACCTTTGTGCGCACGCAGTCCCCCACCCAGTCAGGTGCTCTATGTTGGCGTGAAGTGCAGTACCAGCTCAACAGAAAGGTAAATTGCTGGAAAACCCTGCTGTGATGCATACATCTACTTTGGAGCACTCTTCTCCTTTGCACTCTTGAATCGCTTAAGCGCAATGTATTCTTCCAGCAAGCTGAATAACGAGATAGGTGAGAGAAGGTGTACCAGCTGTCTGTGCGCCATCAGCAGCCACTAGGTGTCCCTCTTGTGTTTTCCCGGGGATCCTGATTGTGCAGGAATTCATCGGTTCAGTAGCAAGGGGGAGAGGATGGCCTGTGCCTGGAAGTGACAGGCAGTCTGGTGGCATCATGAGGATTAAGTTCCGATTCATATTTGCTGTAGAATAAAATATGTTTTCAGCCCCCATGAGCTTTGTCACTCGGAGAGCAGTGTATGAACTTTTGCTGCACGGCTCTGGGCTCCCTGGTGGTCTAGTGGTTAGGATTCGGCGCTCTCACCGCCGCGGCCTGGGTTCGATTCCCGGTCAGGGAAAAGTCCCTCTTCTGACCTTGAAAGCTTTTCCTTCCCGTAGGTCAGGGCTTCTCAAAATGAAGTTGCTTTTCTGACTCACAATTTGCCTAGCATGACGCAGTATCGCTCAAAATATGATTTTCGCAAGGTTCCTTTAGAGCTGCTTCCCATGGTGGGAGGCAAGGCTCTTGAGCAAGTGAGATCCTGTATTCCGAGGCGCGCTTCCTTTTGTAGGCTTCTGACCCCATGGCCTGTGGCAGGTAGTCCTCCTTTGACTGGGCCGCAGGCTTTGTCTCCAAATGGCGTCCTGGACCCACTGCAACCCACCTGTTTGCTAAAACGGAAGTCTGCCTCTGGGTAAGAAAAAGCTGAGCTGCACGTACGGAAAGCGGCAGAGGCCAGAGGCGGGGAGGGTGTGGCAAGGGCTGCCTGATTTGCATAGTGACCTGTTGCATCTTGGGAATGTACAGGCTTTGGAGCTTAACAGGTACTGCAGGTGTCTGCCTGGCCTGAGAGATGCCTGTCTGGTGCTCCCCTCAGGACACACAGGCCTTCCATTCGAGCATGGAGGGTGAGGGACATGGGTCACCCTCATATACAGGGGTGTGGGCATGGGCAGGATAGGTTGTGGGGGACCCGTCAGGGCATTGCCCGTTCGGAAGGCGAGAGGAGGCGGGGCAGGAAACTCTGCTCAATTTCTTTCCCAGAGGCCTGTGGAGAACCCTTTGCACGTTTGAGCCAGCCGGGCCTGCATCAGCAGATCCTGCTCCACTGGGAAGGGAGAGCCTGTAGGCGTAAATCAAAAAAAGGGGAGAAATCTGCAAATTCTAGCGGCAGACCCATGTTGCCCAGGAAGCAATCAGTTTCTCCTACTCCCTATAGTGGAAAAAGACATAGGAGGTGTATTTCTCTAGGCAGGGGCTCTGTGTAGATGGCACTTCATTGCTCTGGGAAGCATCCATGCTGGTGGAAGAGTAGCAGCAGACTCCACACCTGAGGCTTGAATGGGGACCGTTGGGGAGGGGCAGTGGGAGGCCGAGGAGGGCGGAGGAAAATGCTTTTCAAAAGCATCTGCACGTTCCTACAAACCTGCTGAAAACCCATACCAGGAATGGGGCTCGAGCCCATGCGGACAAACGTCCATTGGATCTTAAGTCCAACGCCTTAACCACTCGGCCACCCTGGTGAGACCCAAGGATTTACTTTCTTCAACTCCCTTTTTATGCTTGCTGCTGTAGCACCAGCTGTCCAGCAAGAGGTGATTGCAGAGTTAAAAGGCTTTTGCAGGAGGTTAAAAGTAATTGCTTATAACAAACACACTGTGTGACACCTAACTTTCTCCCACTCGGACCTTACCGTTAATTTTTATATTGGAGTTAGCTTAGTCACAATAAGGGGGTGAGCAAGGCAGGCACACTAGAGCATCTACTCCCTGGTGGTCTAGTGGCTAGGATTCGGCGCTTTCACCGCCGCGGCCCGGGTTCGATTCCCGGTCAGGGAAGATCCCTCTAAAGCATAGATTGCTTAATTTGTCTGTGTATCTTTTTTAAAAGAAGGTCTTTAAAAAGGCACCCCTCCCAATAGATGAAAGCGGAGGAATGGGGCTTGTTCTCCTGTGCCCCAGGTTGCTTTGCCCCCATTGACCTAAGCCACCTTTGTGCGCACGCAGTCCCCCACCCAGTCAGGTGCTCTATGTTGGCGTGAAGTGCAGTACCAGCTCAACAGAAAGGTAAATTGCTGGAAAACCCTGCTGTGATGCATACATCTACTTTGGAGCACTCTTCTCCTTTGCACTCTTGAATCGCTTAAGCGCAATGTATTCTTCCAGCAAGCTGAATAACGAGATAGGTGAGAGAAGGTGTACCAGCTGTCTGTGCGCCATCAGCAGCCACTAGGTGTCCCTCTTGTGTTTTCCCGGGGATCCTGATTGTGCAGGAATTCATCGGTTCAGTAGCAAGGGGGAGAGGATGGCCTGTGCCTGGAAGTGACAGGCAGTCTGGTGGCATCATGAGGATTAAGTTCCGATTCATATTTGCTGTAGAATAAAATATGTTTTCAGCCCCCATGAGCTTTGTCACTCGGAGAGCAGTGTATGAACTTTTGCTGCACGGCTCTGGGCTCCCTGGTGGTCTAGTGGTTAGGATTCGGCGCTCTCACCGCCGCGGCCTGGGTTCGATTCCCGGTCAGGGAAAAGTCCCTCTTCTGACCTTGAAAGCTTTTCCTTCCCGTAGGTCAGGGCTTCTCAAAATGAAGTTGCTTTTCTGACTCACAATTTGCCTAGCATGACGCAGTATCGCTCAAAATATGATTTTCGCAAGGTTCCTTTAGAGCTGCTTCCCATGGTGGGAGGCAAGGCTCTTGAGCAAGTGAGATCCTGTATTCCGAGGCGCGCTTCCTTTTGTAGGCTTCTGACCCCATGGCCTGTGGCAGGTAGTCCTCCTTTGACTGGGCCGCAGGCTTTGTCTCCAAATGGCGTCCTGGACCCACTGCAACCCACCTGTTTGCTAAAACGGAAGTCTGCCTCTGGGTAAGAAAAAGCTGAGCTGCACGTACGGAAAGCGGCAGAGGCCAGAGGCGGGGAGGGTGTGGCAAGGGCTGCCTGATTTGCATAGTGACCTGTTGCATCTTGGGAATGTACAGGCTTTGGAGCTTAACAGGTACTGCAGGTGTCTGCCTGGCCTGAGAGATGCCTGTCTGGTGCTCCCCTCAGGACACACAGGCCTTCCATTCGAGCATGGAGGGTGAGGGACATGGGTCACCCTCATATACAGGGGTGTGGGCATGGGCAGGATAGGTTGTGGGGGACCCGTCAGGGCATTGCCCGTTCGGAAGGCGAGAGGAGGCGGGGCAGGAAACTCTGCTCAATTTCTTTCCCAGAGGCCTGTGGAGAACCCTTTGCACGTTTGAGCCAGCCGGGCCTGCATCAGCAGATCCTGCTCCACTGGGAAGGGAGAGCCTGTAGGCGTAAATCAAAAAAAGGGGAGAAATCTGCAAATTCTAGCGGCAGACCCATGTTGCCCAGGAAGCAATCAGTTTCTCCTACTCCCTATAGTGGAAAAAGACATAGGAGGTGTATTTCTCTAGGCAGGGGCTCTGTGTAGATGGCACTTCATTGCTCTGGGAAGCATCCATGCTGGTGGAAGAGTAGCAGCAGACTCCACACCTGAGGCTTGAATGGGGACCGTTGGGGAGGGGCAGTGGGAGGCCGAGGAGGGCGGAGGAAAATGCTTTTCAAAAGCATCTGCACGTTCCTACAAACCTGCTGAAAACCCATACCAGGAATGGGGCTCGAGCCCATGCGGACAAACGTCCATTGGATCTTAAGTCCAACGCCTTAACCACTCGGCCACCCTGGTGAGACCCAAGGATTTACTTTCTTCAACTCCCTTTTTATGCTTGCTGCTGTAGCACCAGCTGTCCAGCAAGAGGTGATTGCAGAGTTAAAAGGCTTTTGCAGGAGGTTAAAAGTAATTGCTTATAACAAACACACTGTGTGACACCTAACTTTCTCCCACTCGGACCTTACCGTTAATTTTTATATTGGAGTTAGCTTAGTCACAATAAGGGGGTGAGCAAGGCAGGCACACTAGAGCATCTACTCCCTGGTGGTCTAGTGGCTAGGATTCGGCGCTTTCACCGCCGCGGCCCGGGTTCGATTCCCGGTCAGGGAAGATCCCTCTAAAGCATAGATTGCTTAATTTGTCTGTGTATCTTTTTTAAAAGAAGGTCTTTAAAAAGGCACCCCTCCCAATAGATGAAAGCGGAGGAATGGGGCTTGTTCTCCTGTGCCCCAGGTTGCTTTGCCCCCATTGACCTAAGCCACCTTTGTGCGCACGCAGTCCCCCACCCAGTCAGGTGCTCTATGTTGGCGTGAAGTGCAGTACCAGCTCAACAGAAAGGTAAATTGCTGGAAAACCCTGCTGTGATGCATACATCTACTTTGGAGCACTCTTCTCCTTTGCACTCTTGAATCGCTTAAGCGCAATGTATTCTTCCAGCAAGCTGAATAACGAGATAGGTGAGAGAAGGTGTACCAGCTGTCTGTGCGCCATCAGCAGCCACTAGGTGTCCCTCTTGTGTTTTCCCGGGGATCCTGATTGTGCAGGAATTCATCGGTTCAGTAGCAAGGGGGAGAGGATGGCCTGTGCCTGGAAGTGACAGGCAGTCTGGTGGCATCATGAGGATTAAGTTCCGATTCATATTTGCTGTAGAATAAAATATGTTTTCAGCCCCCATGAGCTTTGTCACTCGGAGAGCAGTGTATGAACTTTTGCTGCACGGCTCTGGGCTCCCTGGTGGTCTAGTGGTTAGGATTCGGCGCTCTCACCGCCGCGGCCTGGGTTCGATTCCCGGTCAGGGAAAAGTCCCTCTTCTGACCTTGAAAGCTTTTCCTTCCCGTAGGTCAGGGCTTCTCAAAATGAAGTTGCTTTTCTGACTCACAATTTGCCTAGCATGACGCAGTATCGCTCAAAATATGATTTTCGCAAGGTTCCTTTAGAGCTGCTTCCCATGGTGGGAGGCAAGGCTCTTGAGCAAGTGAGATCCTGTATTCCGAGGCGCGCTTCCTTTTGTAGGCTTCTGACCCCATGGCCTGTGGCAGGTAGTCCTCCTTTGACTGGGCCGCAGGCTTTGTCTCCAAATGGCGTCCTGGACCCACTGCAACCCACCTGTTTGCTAAAACGGAAGTCTGCCTCTGGGTAAGAAAAAGCTGAGCTGCACGTACGGAAAGCGGCAGAGGCCAGAGGCGGGGAGGGTGTGGCAAGGGCTGCCTGATTTGCATAGTGACCTGTTGCATCTTGGGAATGTACAGGCTTTGGAGCTTAACAGGTACTGCAGGTGTCTGCCTGGCCTGAGAGATGCCTGTCTGGTGCTCCCCTCAGGACACACAGGCCTTCCATTCGAGCATGGAGGGTGAGGGACATGGGTCACCCTCATATACAGGGGTGTGGGCATGGGCAGGATAGGTTGTGGGGGACCCGTCAGGGCATTGCCCGTTCGGAAGGCGAGAGGAGGCGGGGCAGGAAACTCTGCTCAATTTCTTTCCCAGAGGCCTGTGGAGAACCCTTTGCACGTTTGAGCCAGCCGGGCCTGCATCAGCAGATCCTGCTCCACTGGGAAGGGAGAGCCTGTAGGCGTAAATCAAAAAAAGGGGAGAAATCTGCAAATTCTAGCGGCAGACCCATGTTGCCCAGGAAGCAATCAGTTTCTCCTACTCCCTATAGTGGAAAAAGACATAGGAGGTGTATTTCTCTAGGCAGGGGCTCTGTGTAGATGGCACTTCATTGCTCTGGGAAGCATCCATGCTGGTGGAAGAGTAGCAGCAGACTCCACACCTGAGGCTTGAATGGGGACCGTTGGGGAGGGGCAGTGGGAGGCCGAGGAGGGCGGAGGAAAATGCTTTTCAAAAGCATCTGCACGTTCCTACAAACCTGCTGAAAACCCATACCAGGAATGGGGCTCGAGCCCATGCGGACAAACGTCCATTGGATCTTAAGTCCAACGCCTTAACCACTCGGCCACCCTGGTGAGACCCAAGGATTTACTTTCTTCAACTCCCTTTTTATGCTTGCTGCTGTAGCACCAGCTGTCCAGCAAGAGGTGATTGCAGAGTTAAAAGGCTTTTGCAGGAGGTTAAAAGTAATTGCTTATAACAAACACACTGTGTGACACCTAACTTTCTCCCACTCGGACCTTACCGTTAATTTTTATATTGGAGTTAGCTTAGTCACAATAAGGGGGTGAGCAAGGCAGGCACACTAGAGCATCTACTCCCTGGTGGTCTAGTGGCTAGGATTCGGCGCTTTCACCGCCGCGGCCCGGGTTCGATTCCCGGTCAGGGAAGATCCCTCTAAAGCATAGATTGCTTAATTTGTCTGTGTATCTTTTTTAAAAGAAGGTCTTTAAAAAGGCACCCCTCCCAATAGATGAAAGCGGAGGAATGGGGCTTGTTCTCCTGTGCCCCAGGTTGCTTTGCCCCCATTGACCTAAGCCACCTTTGTGCGCACGCAGTCCCCCACCCAGTCAGGTGCTCTATGTTGGCGTGAAGTGCAGTACCAGCTCAACAGAAAGGTAAATTGCTGGAAAACCCTGCTGTGATGCATACATCTACTTTGGAGCACTCTTCTCCTTTGCACTCTTGAATCGCTTAAGCGCAATGTATTCTTCCAGCAAGCTGAATAACGAGATAGGTGAGAGAAGGTGTACCAGCTGTCTGTGCGCCATCAGCAGCCACTAGGTGTCCCTCTTGTGTTTTCCCGGGGATCCTGATTGTGCAGGAATTCATCGGTTCAGTAGCAAGGGGGAGAGGATGGCCTGTGCCTGGAAGTGACAGGCAGTCTGGTGGCATCATGAGGATTAAGTTCCGATTCATATTTGCTGTAGAATAAAATATGTTTTCAGCCCCCATGAGCTTTGTCACTCGGAGAGCAGTGTATGAACTTTTGCTGCACGGCTCTGGGCTCCCTGGTGGTCTAGTGGTTAGGATTCGGCGCTCTCACCGCCGCGGCCTGGGTTCGATTCCCGGTCAGGGAAAAGTCCCTCTTCTGACCTTGAAAGCTTTTCCTTCCCGTAGGTCAGGGCTTCTCAAAATGAAGTTGCTTTTCTGACTCACAATTTGCCTAGCATGACGCAGTATCGCTCAAAATATGATTTTCGCAAGGTTCCTTTAGAGCTGCTTCCCATGGTGGGAGGCAAGGCTCTTGAGCAAGTGAGATCCTGTATTCCGAGGCGCGCTTCCTTTTGTAGGCTTCTGACCCCATGGCCTGTGGCAGGTAGTCCTCCTTTGACTGGGCCGCAGGCTTTGTCTCCAAATGGCGTCCTGGACCCACTGCAACCCACCTGTTTGCTAAAACGGAAGTCTGCCTCTGGGTAAGAAAAAGCTGAGCTGCACGTACGGAAAGCGGCAGAGGCCAGAGGCGGGGAGGGTGTGGCAAGGGCTGCCTGATTTGCATAGTGACCTGTTGCATCTTGGGAATGTACAGGCTTTGGAGCTTAACAGGTACTGCAGGTGTCTGCCTGGCCTGAGAGATGCCTGTCTGGTGCTCCCCTCAGGACACACAGGCCTTCCATTCGAGCATGGAGGGTGAGGGACATGGGTCACCCTCATATACAGGGGTGTGGGCATGGGCAGGATAGGTTGTGGGGGACCCGTCAGGGCATTGCCCGTTCGGAAGGCGAGAGGAGGCGGGGCAGGAAACTCTGCTCAATTTCTTTCCCAGAGGCCTGTGGAGAACCCTTTGCACGTTTGAGCCAGCCGGGCCTGCATCAGCAGATCCTGCTCCACTGGGAAGGGAGAGCCTGTAGGCGTAAATCAAAAAAAGGGGAGAAATCTGCAAATTCTAGCGGCAGACCCATGTTGCCCAGGAAGCAATCAGTTTCTCCTACTCCCTATAGTGGAAAAAGACATAGGAGGTGTATTTCTCTAGGCAGGGGCTCTGTGTAGATGGCACTTCATTGCTCTGGGAAGCATCCATGCTGGTGGAAGAGTAGCAGCAGACTCCACACCTGAGGCTTGAATGGGGACCGTTGGGGAGGGGCAGTGGGAGGCCGAGGAGGGCGGAGGAAAATGCTTTTCAAAAGCATCTGCACGTTCCTACAAACCTGCTGAAAACCCATACCAGGAATGGGGCTCGAGCCCATGCGGACAAACGTCCATTGGATCTTAAGTCCAACGCCTTAACCACTCGGCCACCCTGGTGAGACCCAAGGATTTACTTTCTTCAACTCCCTTTTTATGCTTGCTGCTGTAGCACCAGCTGTCCAGCAAGAGGTGATTGCAGAGTTAAAAGGCTTTTGCAGGAGGTTAAAAGTAATTGCTTATAACAAACACACTGTGTGACACCTAACTTTCTCCCACTCGGACCTTACCGTTAATTTTTATATTGGAGTTAGCTTAGTCACAATAAGGGGGTGAGCAAGGCAGGCACACTAGAGCATCTACTCCCTGGTGGTCTAGTGGCTAGGATTCGGCGCTTTCACCGCCGCGGCCCGGGTTCGATTCCCGGTCAGGGAAGATCCCTCTAAAGCATAGATTGCTTAATTTGTCTGTGTATCTTTTTTAAAAGAAGGTCTTTAAAAAGGCACCCCTCCCAATAGATGAAAGCGGAGGAATGGGGCTTGTTCTCCTGTGCCCCAGGTTGCTTTGCCCCCATTGACCTAAGCCACCTTTGTGCGCACGCAGTCCCCCACCCAGTCAGGTGCTCTATGTTGGCGTGAAGTGCAGTACCAGCTCAACAGAAAGGTAAATTGCTGGAAAACCCTGCTGTGATGCATACATCTACTTTGGAGCACTCTTCTCCTTTGCACTCTTGAATCGCTTAAGCGCAATGTATTCTTCCAGCAAGCTGAATAACGAGATAGGTGAGAGAAGGTGTACCAGCTGTCTGTGCGCCATCAGCAGCCACTAGGTGTCCCTCTTGTGTTTTCCCGGGGATCCTGATTGTGCAGGAATTCATCGGTTCAGTAGCAAGGGGGAGAGGATGGCCTGTGCCTGGAAGTGACAGGCAGTCTGGTGGCATCATGAGGATTAAGTTCCGATTCATATTTGCTGTAGAATAAAATATGTTTTCAGCCCCCATGAGCTTTGTCACTCGGAGAGCAGTGTATGAACTTTTGCTGCACGGCTCTGGGCTCCCTGGTGGTCTAGTGGTTAGGATTCGGCGCTCTCACCGCCGCGGCCTGGGTTCGATTCCCGGTCAGGGAAAAGTCCCTCTTCTGACCTTGAAAGCTTTTCCTTCCCGTAGGTCAGGGCTTCTCAAAATGAAGTTGCTTTTCTGACTCACAATTTGCCTAGCATGACGCAGTATCGCTCAAAATATGATTTTCGCAAGGTTCCTTTAGAGCTGCTTCCCATGGTGGGAGGCAAGGCTCTTGAGCAAGTGAGATCCTGTATTCCGAGGCGCGCTTCCTTTTGTAGGCTTCTGACCCCATGGCCTGTGGCAGGTAGTCCTCCTTTGACTGGGCCGCAGGCTTTGTCTCCAAATGGCGTCCTGGACCCACTGCAACCCACCTGTTTGCTAAAACGGAAGTCTGCCTCTGGGTAAGAAAAAGCTGAGCTGCACGTACGGAAAGCGGCAGAGGCCAGAGGCGGGGAGGGTGTGGCAAGGGCTGCCTGATTTGCATAGTGACCTGTTGCATCTTGGGAATGTACAGGCTTTGGAGCTTAACAGGTACTGCAGGTGTCTGCCTGGCCTGAGAGATGCCTGTCTGGTGCTCCCCTCAGGACACACAGGCCTTCCATTCGAGCATGGAGGGTGAGGGACATGGGTCACCCTCATATACAGGGGTGTGGGCATGGGCAGGATAGGTTGTGGGGGACCCGTCAGGGCATTGCCCGTTCGGAAGGCGAGAGGAGGCGGGGCAGGAAACTCTGCTCAATTTCTTTCCCAGAGGCCTGTGGAGAACCCTTTGCACGTTTGAGCCAGCCGGGCCTGCATCAGCAGATCCTGCTCCACTGGGAAGGGAGAGCCTGTAGGCGTAAATCAAAAAAAGGGGAGAAATCTGCAAATTCTAGCGGCAGACCCATGTTGCCCAGGAAGCAATCAGTTTCTCCTACTCCCTATAGTGGAAAAAGACATAGGAGGTGTATTTCTCTAGGCAGGGGCTCTGTGTAGATGGCACTTCATTGCTCTGGGAAGCATCCATGCTGGTGGAAGAGTAGCAGCAGACTCCACACCTGAGGCTTGAATGGGGACCGTTGGGGAGGGGCAGTGGGAGGCCGAGGAGGGCGGAGGAAAATGCTTTTCAAAAGCATCTGCACGTTCCTACAAACCTGCTGAAAACCCATACCAGGAATGGGGCTCGAGCCCATGCGGACAAACGTCCATTGGATCTTAAGTCCAACGCCTTAACCACTCGGCCACCCTGGTGAGACCCAAGGATTTACTTTCTTCAACTCCCTTTTTATGCTTGCTGCTGTAGCACCAGCTGTCCAGCAAGAGGTGATTGCAGAGTTAAAAGGCTTTTGCAGGAGGTTAAAAGTAATTGCTTATAACAAACACACTGTGTGACACCTAACTTTCTCCCACTCGGACCTTACCGTTAATTTTTATATTGGAGTTAGCTTAGTCACAATAAGGGGGTGAGCAAGGCAGGCACACTAGAGCATCTACTCCCTGGTGGTCTAGTGGCTAGGATTCGGCGCTTTCACCGCCGCGGCCCGGGTTCGATTCCCGGTCAGGGAAGATCCCTCTAAAGCATAGATTGCTTAATTTGTCTGTGTATCTTTTTTAAAAGAAGGTCTTTAAAAAGGCACCCCTCCCAATAGATGAAAGCGGAGGAATGGGGCTTGTTCTCCTGTGCCCCAGGTTGCTTTGCCCCCATTGACCTAAGCCACCTTTGTGCGCACGCAGTCCCCCACCCAGTCAGGTGCTCTATGTTGGCGTGAAGTGCAGTACCAGCTCAACAGAAAGGTAAATTGCTGGAAAACCCTGCTGTGATGCATACATCTACTTTGGAGCACTCTTCTCCTTTGCACTCTTGAATCGCTTAAGCGCAATGTATTCTTCCAGCAAGCTGAATAACGAGATAGGTGAGAGAAGGTGTACCAGCTGTCTGTGCGCCATCAGCAGCCACTAGGTGTCCCTCTTGTGTTTTCCCGGGGATCCTGATTGTGCAGGAATTCATCGGTTCAGTAGCAAGGGGGAGAGGATGGCCTGTGCCTGGAAGTGACAGGCAGTCTGGTGGCATCATGAGGATTAAGTTCCGATTCATATTTGCTGTAGAATAAAATATGTTTTCAGCCCCCATGAGCTTTGTCACTCGGAGAGCAGTGTATGAACTTTTGCTGCACGGCTCTGGGCTCCCTGGTGGTCTAGTGGTTAGGATTCGGCGCTCTCACCGCTGCGGCCTGGGTTCGATTCCCGGTCAGGGAAAAGTCCCTCTTCTGACCTTGAAAGCTTTTCCTTCCCGTAGGTCAGGGCTTCTCAAAATGAAGTTGCTTTTCTGACTCACAATTTGCCTAGCATGACGCAGTATCGCTCAAAATATGATTTTCGCAAGGTTCCTTTAGAGCTGCTTCCCATGGTGGGAGGCAAGGCTCTTGAGCAAGTGAGATCCTGTATTCCGAGGCGCGCTTCCTTTTGTAGGCTTCTGACCCCATGGCCTGTGGCAGGTAGTCCTCCTTTGACTGGGCCGCAGGCTTTGTCTCCAAATGGCGTCCTGGACCCACTGCAACCCACCTGTTTGCTAAAACGGAAGTCTGCCTCTGGGTAAGAAAAAGCTGAGCTGCACGTACGGAAAGCGGCAGAGGCCAGAGGCGGGGAGGGTGTGGCAAGGGCTGCCTGATTTGCATAGTGACCTGTTGCATCTTGGGAATGTACAGGCTTTGGAGCTTAACAGGTACTGCAGGTGTCTGCCTGGCCTGAGAGATGCCTGTCTGGTGCTCCCCTCAGGACACACAGGCCTTCCATTCGAGCATGGAGGGTGAGGGACATGGGTCACCCTCATATACAGGGGTGTGGGCATGGGCAGGATAGGTTGTGGGGGACCCGTCAGGGCATTGCCCGTTCGGAAGGCGAGAGGAGGCGGGGCAGGAAACTCTGCTCAATTTCTTTCCCAGAGGCCTGTGGAGAACCCTTTGCACGTTTGAGCCAGCCGGGCCTGCATCAGCAGATCCTGCTCCACTGGGAAGGGAGAGCCTGTAGGCGTAAATCAAAAAAAGGGGAGAAATCTGCAAATTCTAGCGGCAGACCCATGTTGCCCAGGAAGCAATCAGTTTCTCCTACTCCCTATAGTGGAAAAAGACATAGGAGGTGTATTTCTCTAGGCAGGGGCTCTGTGTAGATGGCACTTCATTGCTCTGGGAAGCATCCATGCTGGTGGAAGAGTAGCAGCAGACTCCACACCTGAGGCTTGAATGGGGACCGTTGGGGAGGGGCAGTGGGAGGCCGAGGAGGGCGGAGGAAAATGCTTTTCAAAAGCATCTGCACGTTCCTACAAACCTGCTGAAAACCCATACCAGGAATGGGGCTCGAGCCCATGCGGACAAACGTCCATTGGATCTTAAGTCCAACGCCTTAACCACTCGGCCACCCTGGTGAGACCCAAGGATTTACTTTCTTCAACTCCCTTTTTATGCTTGCTGCTGTAGCACCAGCTGTCCAGCAAGAGGTGATTGCAGAGTTAAAAGGCTTTTGCAGGAGGTTAAAAGTAATTGCTTATAACAAACACACTGTGTGACACCTAACTTTCTCCCACTCGGACCTTACCGTTAATTTTTATATTGGAGTTAGCTTAGTCACAATAAGGGGGTGAGCAAGGCAGGCACACTAGAGCATCTACTCCCTGGTGGTCTAGTGGCTAGGATTCGGCGCTTTCACCGCCGCGGCCCGGGTTCGATTCCCGGTCAGGGAAGATCCCTCTAAAGCATAGATTGCTTAATTTGTCTGTGTATCTTTTTTAAAAGAAGGTCTTTAAAAAGGCACCCCTCCCAATAGATGAAAGCGGAGGAATGGGGCTTGTTCTCCTGTGCCCCAGGTTGCTTTGCCCCCATTGACCTAAGCCACCTTTGTGCGCACGCAGTCCCCCACCCAGTCAGGTGCTCTATGTTGGCGTGAAGTGCAGTACCAGCTCAACAGAAAGGTAAATTGCTGGAAAACCCTGCTGTGATGCATACATCTACTTTGGAGCACTCTTCTCCTTTGCACTCTTGAATCGCTTAAGCGCAATGTATTCTTCCAGCAAGCTGAATAACGAGATAGGTGAGAGAAGGTGTACCAGCTGTCTGTGCGCCATCAGCAGCCACTAGGTGTCCCTCTTGTGTTTTCCCGGGGATCCTGATTGTGCAGGAATTCATCGGTTCAGTAGCAAGGGGGAGAGGATGGCCTGTGCCTGGAAGTGACAGGCAGTCTGGTGGCATCATGAGGATTAAGTTCCGATTCATATTTGCTGTAGAATAAAATATGTTTTCAGCCCCCATGAGCTTTGTCACTCGGAGAGCAGTGTATGAACTTTTGCTGCACGGCTCTGGGCTCCCTGGTGGTCTAGTGGTTAGGATTCGGCGCTCTCACCGCCGCGGCCTGGGTTCGATTCCCGGTCAGGGAAAAGTCCCTCTTCTGACCTTGAAAGCTTTTCCTTCCCGTAGGTCAGGGCTTCTCAAAATGAAGTTGCTTTTCTGACTCACAATTTGCCTAGCATGACGCAGTATCGCTCAAAATATGATTTTCGCAAGGTTCCTTTAGAGCTGCTTCCCATGGTGGGAGGCAAGGCTCTTGAGCAAGTGAGATCCTGTATTCCGAGGCGCGCTTCCTTTTGTAGGCTTCTGACCCCATGGCCTGTGGCAGGTAGTCCTCCTTTGACTGGGCCGCAGGCTTTGTCTCCAAATGGCGTCCTGGACCCACTGCAACCCACCTGTTTGCTAAAACGGAAGTCTGCCTCTGGGTAAGAAAAAGCTGAGCTGCACGTACGGAAAGCGGCAGAGGCCAGAGGCGGGGAGGGTGTGGCAAGGGCTGCCTGATTTGCATAGTGACCTGTTGCATCTTGGGAATGTACAGGCTTTGGAGCTTAACAGGTACTGCAGGTGTCTGCCTGGCCTGAGAGATGCCTGTCTGGTGCTCCCCTCAGGACACACAGGCCTTCCATTCGAGCATGAAGGGTGAGGGACATGGGTCACCCTCATATACAGGGGTGTGGGCATGGGCAGGATAGGTTGTGGGGGACCCGTCAGGGCATTGCCCGTTTGGAAGCCCGTTCGGAAGGCGAGAGGAGGCGGGGCAGGAAACTCTGCTCAATTTCTTTCCCAGAGGCCTGTGGAGAACCCTTTGCACGTTTGAGCCAGCCGGGCCTGCATCAGCAGATCCTGCTCCACTGGGAAGGGAGAGCCTGTAGGCGTAAATCAAAAAAAGGGGAGAAATCTGCAAATTCTAGCGGCAGACCCATGTTGCCCAGGAAGCAATCCCTTTCTCCTACTCCCTATAGTGGAAAAAGACATAGGAGGTGTATTTCTCTAGGCAGGGGCTCTGTGTAGATGGCACTTCATTGCTCTGGGAAGCATCCATGCTGGTGGAAGAGTAGCAGCAGACTCCACACCTGAGGCTTGAATGGGGACCGTTGGGGAGGGGCAGTGGGAGGCCGAGGAGGGCGGAGGAAAATGCTTTTCAAAAGCATCTGCACGTTCCTACAAACCTGCTGAAAACCCATACCAGGAATGGGGCTCGAGCCCATGCGGACAAACGTCCATTGGATCTTAAGTCCAACGCCTTAACCACTCGGCCACCCTGGTGAGACCCAAGGATTTACTTTCTTCAACTCCCTTTTTATGCTTGCTGCTGTAGCACCAGCTGTCCAGCAAGAGGTGATTGCAGAGTTAAAAGGCTTTTGCAGGAGGTTAAAAGTAATTGCTTATAACAAACACACTGTGTGACACCTAACTTTCTCCCACTCGGACCTTACCGTTAATTTTTATATTGGAGTTAGCTTAGTCACAATAAGGGGGTGAGCAAGGCAGGCACACTAGAGCATCTACTCCCTGGTGGTCTAGTGGCTAGGATTCGGCGCTTTCACCGCCGCGGCCCGGGTTCGATTCCCGGTCAGGGAAAAGTCCCTCTTCTGACCTTGAAAGCTTTTCCTTCCCGTAGGTCAGGGCTTCTCAAAATGAAGTTGCTTTTCTGACTCACAATTTGCCTAGCATGACGCAGTATCGCTCAAAATATGATTTTCGCAAGGTTCCTTTAGAGCTGCTTCCCATGGTGGGAGGCAAGGCTCTTGAGCAAGTGAGATCCTGTATTCCGAGGCGCGCTTCCTTTTGTAGGCTTCTGACCCCATGGCCTGTGGCAGGTAGTCCTCCTTTGACTGGGCCGCAGGCTTTGTCTCCAAATGGCGTCCTGGACCCACTGCAACCCACCTGTTTGCTAAAACGGAAGTCTGCCTCTGGGTAAGAAAAAGCTGAGCTGCACGTACGGAAAGCGGCAGAGGCCAGAGGCGGGGAGGGTGTGGCAAGGGCTGCCTGATTTGCATAGTGACCTGTTGCATCTTGGGAATGTACAGGCTTTGGAGCTTAACAGGTACTGCAGGTGTCTGCCTGGCCTGAGAGATGCCTGTCTGGTGCTCCCCTCAGGACACACAGGCCTTCCATTCGAGCATGGAGGGTGAGGGACATGGGTCACCCTCATATACAGGGGTGTGGGCATGGGCAGGATAGGTTGTGGGGGACCCGTCAGGGCATTGCCCGTTCGGAAGGCGAGAGGAGGCGGGGCAGGAAACTCTGCTCAATTTCTTTCCCAGAGGCCTGTGGAGAACCCTTTGCACGTTTGAGCCAGCCGGGCCTGCATCAGCAGATCCTGCTCCACTGGGAAGGGAGAGCCTGTAGGCGTAAATCAAAAAAAGGGGAGAAATCTGCAAATTCTAGCGGCAGACCCATGTTGCCCAGGAAGCAATCAGTTTCTCCTACTCCCTATAGTGGAAAAAGACATAGGAGGTGTATTTCTCTAGGCAGGGGCTCTGTGTAGATGGCACTTCATTGCTCTGGGAAGCATCCATGCTGGTGGAAGAGTAGCAGCAGACTCCACACCTGAGGCTTGAATGGGGACCGTTGGGGAGGGGCAGTGGGAGGCCGAGGAGGGCGGAGGAAAATGCTTTTCAAAAGCATCTGCACGTTCCTACAAACCTGCTGAAAACCCATACCAGGAATGGGGCTCGAGCCCATGCGGACAAACGTCCATTGGATCTTAAGTCCAACGCCTTAACCACTCGGCCACCCTGGTGAGACCCAAGGATTTACTTTCTTCAACTCCCTTTTTATGCTTGCTGCTGTAGCACCAGCTGTCCAGCAAGAGGTGATTGCAGAGTTAAAAGGCTTTTGCAGGAGGTTAAAAGTAATTGCTTATAACAAACACACTGTGTGACACCTAACTTTCTCCCACTCGGACCTTACCGTTAATTTTTATATTGGAGTTAGCTTAGTCACAATAAGGGGGTGAGCAAGGCAGGCACACTAGAGCATCTACTCCCTGGTGGTCTAGTGGCTAGGATTCGGCGCTTTCACCGCCGCGGCCCGGGTTCGATTCCCGGTCAGGGAAGATCCCTCTAAAGCATAGATTTCTTAATTTGTCTGTGTATCTTTTTTAAAAGAAGGTCTTTAAAAAGGCACCCCTCCCAATAGATGAAAGCGGAGGAATGGGGCTTGTTCTCCTGTGCCCCAGGTTGCTTTGCCCCCATTGACCTAAGCCACCTTTGTGCGCACGCAGTCCCCCACCCAGTCAGGTGCTCTATGTTGGCGTGAAGTGCAGTACCAGCTCAACAGAAAGGTAAATTGCTGGAAAACCCTGCTGTGATGCATACATCTACTTTGGAGCACTCTTCTCCTTTGCACTCTTGAATCGCTTAAGCGCAATGTATTCTTCCAGCAAGCTGAATAACGAGATAGGTGAGAGAAGGTGTACCAGCTGTCTGTGCGCCATCAGCAGCCACTAGGTGTCCCTCTTGTGTTTTCCCGGGGATCCTGATTGTGCAGGAATTCATCGGTTCAGTAGCAAGGGGGAGAGGATGGCCTGTGCCTGGAAGTGACAGGCAGTCTGGTGGCATCATGAGGATTAAGTTCCGATTCATATTTGCTGTAGAATAAAATATGTTTTCAGCCCCCATGAGCTTTGTCACTCGGAGAGCAGTGTATGAACTTTTGCTGCACGGCTCTGGGCTCCCTGGTGGTCTAGTGGTTAGGATTCGGCGCTCTCACCGCCGCGGCCTGGGTTCGATTCCCGGTCAGGGAAAAGTCCCTCTTCTGACCTTGAAAGCTTTTCCTTCCCGTAGGTCAGGGCTTCTCAAAATGAAGTTGCTTTTCTGACTCACAATTTGCCTAGCATGATGCAGTATCGCTCAAAATATGATTTTCGCAAGGTTCCTTTAGAGCTGCTTCCCATGGTGGGAGGCAAGGCTCTTGAGCAAGTGAGATCCTGTATTCCGAGGCGCGCTTCCTTTTGTAGGCTTCTGACCCCATGGCCTGTGGCAGGTAGTCCTCCTTTGACTGGGCCGCAGGCTTTGTCTCCAAATGGCGTCCTGGACCCACTGCAACCCACCTGTTTGCTAAAACGGAAGTCTGCCTCTGGGTAAGAAAAAGCTGAGCTGCACGTACGGAAAGCGGCAGAGGCCAGAGGCGGGGAGGGTGTGGCAAGGGCTGCCTGATTTGCATAGTGACCTGTTGCATCTTGGGAATGTACAGGCTTTGGAGCTTAACAGGTACTGCAGGTGTCTGCCTGGCCTGAGAGATGCCTGTCTGGTGCTCCCCTCAGGACACACAGGCCTTCCATTCGAGCATGAAGGGTGAGGGACATGGGTCACCCTCATATACAGGGGTGTGGGCATGGGCAGGATAGGTTGTGGGGGACCCGTCAGGGCATTGCCCGTTTGGAAGCCCATTCGGAAGGCGAGAGGAGGCGGGGCAGGAAACTCTGCTCAATTTCTTTCCCAGAGGCCTGTGGAGAACCCTTTGCACGTTTGAGCCAGCCGGGCCTGCATCAGCAGATCCTGCTCCACTGGGAAGGGAGAGCCTGTAGGCGTAAATCAAAAAAAGGGGAGAAATCTGCAAATTCTAGCGGCAGACCCATGTTGCCCAGGAAGCAATCCCTTTCTCCTACTCCCTATAGTGGAAAAAGACATAGGAGGTGTATTTCTCTAGGCAGGGGCTCTGTGTAGATGGCACTTCATTGCTCTGGGAAGCATCCATGCTGGTGGAAGAGTAGCAGCAGACTCCACACCTGAGGCTTGAATGGGGACCGTTGGGGAGGGGCAGTGGGAGGCCGAGGAGGGCGGAGGAAAATGCTTTTCAAAAGCATCTGCACGTTCCTACAAACCTGCTGAAAACCCATACCAGGAATGGGGCTCGAGCCCATGCGGACAAACGTCCATTGGATCTTAAGTCCAACGCCTTAACCACTCGGCCACCCTGGTGAGACCCAAGGATTTACTTTCTTCAACTCCCTTTTTATGCTTGCTGCTGTAGCACCAGCTGTCCAGCAAGAGGTGATTGCAGAGTTAAAAGGCTTTTGCAGGAGGTTAAAAGTAATTGCTTATAACAAACACACTGTGTGACACCTAACTTTCTCCCACTCGGACCTTACCGTTAATTTTTATATTGGAGTTAGCTTAGTCACAATAAGGGGGTGAGCAAGGCAGGCACACTAGAGCATCTACTCCCTGGTGGTCTAGTGGCTAGGATTCGGCGCTTTCACCGCCGCGTCCCGGGTTCGATTCCCGGTCAGGGAAGATCCCTCTAAAGCATAGATTGCTTAATTTGTCTGTGTATCTTTTTTAAAAGAAGGTCTTTAAAAAGGCACCCCTCCCAATAGATGAAAGCGGAGGAATGGGGCTTGTTCTCCTGTGCCCCAGGTTGCTTTGCCCCCATTGACCTAAGCCACCTTTGTGCGCACGCAGTCCCCCACCCAGTCAGGTGCTCTATGTTGGCGTGAAGTGCAGTACCAGCTCAACAGAAAGGTAAATTGCTGGAAAACCCTGCTGTGATGCATACATCTACTTTGGAGCACTCTTCTCCTTTGCACTCTTGAATCGCTTAAGCGCAATGTATTCTTCCAGCAAGCTGAATAACGAGATAGGTGAGAGAAGGTGTACCAGCTGTCTGTGCGCCATCAGCAGCCACTAGGTGTCCCTCTTGTGTTTTCCCGGGGATCCTGATTGTGCAGGAATTCATCGGTTCAGTAGCAAGGGGGAGAGGATGGCCTGTGCCTGGAAGTGACAGGCAGTCTGGTGGCATCATGAGGATTAAGTTCCGATTCATATTTGCTGTAGAATAAAATATGTTTTCAGCCCCCATGAGCTTTGTCACTCGGAGAGCAGTGTATGAACTTTTGCTGCACGGCTCTGGGCTCCCTGGTGGTCTAGTGGTTAGGATTCGGCGCTCTCACCGCCGCGGCCTGGGTTCGATTCCCGGTCAGGGAAAAGTCCCTCTTCTGACCTTGAAAGCTTTTCCTTCCCGTAGGTCAGGGCTTCTCAAAATGAAGTTGCTTTTCTGACTCACAATTTGCCTAGCATGACGCAGTATCGCTCAAAATATGATTTTCGCAAGGTTCCTTTAGAGCTGCTTCCCATGGTGGGAGGCAAGGCTCTTGAGCAAGTGAGATCCTGTATTCCGAGGCGCGCTTCCTTTTGTAGGCTTCTGACCCCATGGCCTGTGGCAGGTAGTCCTCCTTTGACTGGGCCGCAGGCTTTGTCTCCAAATGGCGTCCTGGACCCACTGCAACCCACCTGTTTGCTAAAACGGAAGTCTGCCTCTGGGTAAGAAAAAGCTGAGCTGCACGTACGGAAAGCGGCAGAGGCCAGAGGCGGGGAGGGTGTGGCAAGGGCTGCCTGATTTGCATAGTGACCTGTTGCATCTTGGGAATGTACAGGCTTTGGAGCTTAACAGGTACTGCAGGTGTCTGCCTGGCCTGAGAGATGCCTGTCTGGTGCTCCCCTCAGGACACACAGGCCTTCCATTCGAGCATGGAGGGTGAGGGACATGGGTCACCCTCATATACAGGGGTGTGGGCATGGGCAGGATAGGTTGTGGGGGACCCGTCAGGGCATTGCCCGTTCGGAAGGCGAGAGGAGGCGGGGCAGGAAACTCTGCTCAATTTCTTTCCCAGAGGCCTGTGGAGAACCCTTTGCACGTTTGAGCCAGCCGGGCCTGCATCAGCAGATCCTGCTCCACTGGGAAGGGAGAGCCTGTAGGCGTAAATCAAAAAAAGGGGAGAAATCTGCAAATTCTAGCGGCAGACCCATGTTGCCCAGGAAGCAATCAGTTTCTCCTACTCCCTATAGTGGAAAAAGACATAGGAGGTGTATTTCTCTAGGCAGGGGCTCTGTGTAGATGGCACTTCATTGCTCTGGGAAGCATCCATGCTGGTGGAAGAGTAGCAGCAGACTCCACACCTGAGGCTTGAATGGGGACCGTTGGGGAGGGGCAGTGGGAGGCCGAGGAGGGCGGAGGAAAATGCTTTTCAAAAGCATCTGCACGTTCCTACAAACCTGCTGAAAACCCATACCAGGAATGGGGCTCGAGCCCATGCGGACAAACGTCCATTGGATCTTAAGTCCAACGCCTTAACCACTCGGCCACCCTGGTGAGACCCAAGGATTTACTTTCTTCAACTCCCTTTTTATGCTTGCTGCTGTAGCACCAGCTGTCCAGCAAGAGGTGATTGCAGAGTTAAAAGGCTTTTGCAGGAGGTTAAAAGTAATTGCTTATAACAAACACACTGTGTGACACCTAACTTTCTCCCACTCGGACCTTACCGTTAATTTTTATATTGGAGTTAGCTTAGTCACAATAAGGGGGTGAGCAAGGCAGGCACACTAGAGCATCTACTCCCTGGTGGTCTAGTGGCTAGGATTCGGCGCTTTCACCGCCGCGGCCCGGGTTCGATTCCCGGTCAGGGAAGATCCCTCTAAAGCATAGATTGCTTAATTTGTCTGTGTATCTTTTTTAAAAGAAGGTCTTTAAAAAGGCACCCCTCCCAATAGATGAAAGCGGAGGAATGGGGCTTGTTCTCCTGTGCCCCAGGTTGCTTTGCCCCCATTGACCTAAGCCACCTTTGTGCGCACGCAGTCCCCCACCCAGTCAGGTGCTCTATGTTGGCGTGAAGTGCAGTACCAGCTCAACAGAAAGGTAAATTGCTGGAAAACCCTGCTGTGATGCATACATCTACTTTGGAGCACTCTTCTCCTTTGCACTCTTGAATCGCTTAAGCGCAATGTATTCTTCCAGCAAGCTGAATAACGAGATAGGTGAGAGAAGGTGTACCAGCTGTCTGTGCGCCATCAGCAGCCACTAGGTGTCCCTCTTGTGTTTTCCCGGGGATCCTGATTGTGCAGGAATTCATCGGTTCAGTAGCAAGGGGGAGAGGATGGCCTGTGCCTGGAAGTGACAGGCAGTCTGGTGGCATCATGAGGATTAAGTTCCGATTCATATTTGCTGTAGAATAAAATATGTTTTCAGCCCCCATGAGCTTTGTCACTCGGAGAGCAGTGTATGAACTTTTGCTGCACGGCTCTGGGCTCCCTGGTGGTCTAGTGGTTAGGATTCGGCGCTCTCACCGCCGCGGCCTGGGTTCGATTCCCGGTCAGGGAAAAGTCCCTCTTCTGACCTTGAAAGCTTTTCCTTCCCGTAGGTCAGGGCTTCTCAAAATGAAGTTGCTTTTCTGACTCACAATTTGCCTAGCATGACGCAGTATCGCTCAAAATATGATTTTCGCAAGGTTCCTTTAGAGCTGCTTCCCATGGTGGGAGGCAAGGCTCTTGAGCAAGTGAGATCCTGTATTCCGAGGCGCGCTTCCTTTTGTAGGCTTCTGACCCCATGGCCTGTGGCAGGTAGTCCTCCTTTGACTGGGCCGCAGGCTTTGTCTCCAAATGGCGTCCTGGACCCACTGCAACCCACCTGTTTGCTAAAACGGAAGTCTGCCTCTGGGTAAGAAAAAGCTGAGCTGCACGTACGGAAAGCGGCAGAGGCCAGAGGCGGGGAGGGTGTGGCAAGGGCTGCCTGATTTGCATAGTGACCTGTTGCATCTTGGGAATGTACAGGCTTTGGAGCTTAACAGGTAC
Source organism: Lissotriton vulgaris (assembly GCF_964263255.1). Classification (NCBI taxonomy): domain Eukaryota; kingdom Metazoa; phylum Chordata; class Amphibia; order Caudata; family Salamandridae; genus Lissotriton; species Lissotriton vulgaris. Next base: position 519,692,341 of record NC_141691.1, read on the forward strand.
TGCAGGTGTCTGCCTGGCCTGAGAGATGCCTGTCTGGTGCTCCCCTCAGGACACACAGGCCTTCCATTCGAGCATGGAGGGTGAGGGACATGGGTCACCCTCATATACAGGGGTGTGGGCATGGGCAGGATAGGTTGTGGGGGACCCGTCAGGGCATTGCCCGTTCGGAAGGCGAGAGGAGGCGGGGCAGGAAACTCTGCTCAATTTCTTTCCCAGAGGCCTGTGGAGAACCCTTTGCACGTTTGAGCCAGCCGGGCCTGCATCAGCAGATCCTGCTCCACTGGGAAGGGAGAGCCTGTAGGCGTAAATCAAAAAAAGGGGAGAAATCTGCAAATTCTAGCGGCAGACCCATGTTGCCCAGGAAGCAATCAGTTTCTCCTACTCCCTATAGTGGAAAAAGACATAGGAGGTGTATTTCTCTAGGCAGGGGCTCTGTGTAGATGGCACTTCATTGCTCTGGGAAGCATCCATGCTGGTGGAAGAGTAGCAGCAGACTCCACACCTGAGGCTTGAATGGGGACCGTTGGGGAGGGGCAGTGGGAGGCCGAGGAGGGCGGAGGAAAATGCTTTTCAAAAGCATCTGCACGTTCCTACAAACCTGCTGAAAACCCATACCAGGAATGGGGCTCGAGCCCATGCGGACAAACGTCCATTGGATCTTAAGTCCAACGCCTTAACCACTCGGCCACCCTGGTGAGACCCAAGGATTTACTTTCTTCAACTCCCTTTTTATGCTTGCTGCTGTAGCACCAGCTGTCCAGCAAGAGGTGATTGCAGAGTTAAAAGGCTTTTGCAGGAGGTTAAAAGTAATTGCTTATAACAAACACACTGTGTGACACCTAACTTTCTCCCACTCGGACCTTACCGTTAATTTTTATATTGGAGTTAGCTTAGTCACAATAAGGGGGTGAGCAAGGCAGGCACACTAGAGCATCTACTCCCTGGTGGTCTAGTGGCTAGGATTCGGCGCTTTCACCGCCGCGGCCCGGGTTCGATTCCCGGTCAGGGAAGATCCCTCTAAAGCATAGATTGCTTAATTTGTCTGTGTATCTTTTTTAAAAGAAGGTCTTTAAAAAGGCACCCCTCCCAATAGATGAAAGCGGAGGAATGGGGCTTGTTCTCCTGTGCCCCAGGTTGCTTTGCCCCCATTGACCTAAGCCACCTTTGTGCGCACGCAGTCCCCCACCCAGTCAGGTGCTCTATGTTGGCGTGAAGTGCAGTACCAGCTCAACAGAAAGGTAAATTGCTGGAAAACCCTGCTGTGATGCATACATCTACTTTGGAGCACTCTTCTCCTTTGCACTCTTGAATCGCTTAAGCGCAATGTATTCTTCCAGCAAGCTGAATAACGAGATAGGTGAGAGAAGGTGTACCAGCTGTCTGTGCGCCATCAGCAGCCACTAGGTGTCCCTCTTGTGTTTTCCCGGGGATCCTGATTGTGCAGGAATTCATCGGTTCAGTAGCAAGGGGGAGAGGATGGCCTGTGCCTGGAAGTGACAGGCAGTCTGGTGGCATCATGAGGATTAAGTTCCGATTCATATTTGCTGTAGAATAAAATATGTTTTCAGCCCCCATGAGCTTTGTCACTCGGAGAGCAGTGTATGAACTTTTGCTGCACGGCTCTGGGCTCCCTGGTGGTCTAGTGGTTAGGATTCGGCGCTCTCACCGCCGCGGCCTGGGTTCGATTCCCGGTCAGGGAAAAGTCCCTCTTCTGACCTTGAAAGCTTTTCCTTCCCGTAGGTCAGGGCTTCTCAAAATGAAGTTGCTTTTCTGACTCACAATTTGCCTAGCATGACGCAGTATCGCTCAAAATATGATTTTCGCAAGGTTCCTTTAGAGCTGCTTCCCATGGTGGGAGGCAAGGCTCTTGAGCAAGTGAGATCCTGTATTCCGAGGCGCGCTTCCTTTTGTAGGCTTCTGACCCCATGGCCTGTGGCAGGTAGTCCTCCTTTGACTGGGCCGCAGGCTTTGTCTCCAAATGGCGTCCTGGACCCACTGCAACCCACCTGTTTGCTAAAACGGAAGTCTGCCTCTGGGTAAGAAAAAGCTGAGCTGCACGTACGGAAAGCGGCAGAGGCCAGAGGCGGGGAGGGTGTGGCAAGGGCTGCCTGATTTGCATAGTGACCTGTTGCATCTTGGGAATGTACAGGCTTTGGAGCTTAACAGGTACTGCAGGTGTCTGCCTGGCCTGAGAGATGCCTGTCTGGTGCTCCCCTCAGGACACACAGGCCTTCCATTCGAGCATGAAGGGTGAGGGACATGGGTCACCCTCATATACAGGGGTGTGGGCATGGGCAGGATAGGTTGTGGGGGACCCGTCAGGGCATTGCCCGTTTGGAAGCCCGTTCGGAAGGCGAGAGGAGGCGGGGCAGGAAACTCTGCTCAATTTCTTTCCCAGAGGCCTGTGGAGAACCCTTTGCACGTTTGAGCCAGCCGGGTCTGCATCAGCAGATCCTGCTCCACTGGGAAGGGAGAGCCTGTAGGCGTAAATCAAAAAAAGGGGAGAAATCTGCAAATTCTAGCGGCAGACCCATGTTGCCCAGGAAGCAATCCCTTTCTCCTACTCCCTATAGTGGAAAAAGACATAGGAGGTGTATTTCTCTAGGCAGGGGCTCTGTGTAGATGGCACTTCATTGCTCTGGGAAGCATCCATGCTGGTGGAAGAGTAGCAGCAGACTCCACACCTGAGGCTTGAATGGGGACCGTTGGGGAGGGGCAGTGGGAGGCCGAGGAGGGCGGAGGAAAATGCTTTTCAAAAGCATCTGCACGTTCCTACAAACCTGCTGAAAACCCATACCAGGAATGGGGCTCGAACCCATGCGGACAAACGTCCATTGGATCTTAAGTCCAACGCCTTAACCACTCGGCCACCCTGGTGAGACCCAAGGATTTACTTTCTTCAACTCCCTTTTTATGCTTGCTACTGTAGCACCAGCTGTCCAGCAAGAGGTGATTGCAGAGTTAAAAGGCTTTTGCAGGAGGTTAAAAGTAATTGCTTATAACAAACACACTGTGTGACACCTAACTTTCTCCCACTCGGACCTTACCGTTAATTTTTATATTGGAGTTAGCTTAGTCACAATAAGGGGGTGAGCAAGGCAGGCACACTAGAGCATCTACTCCCTGGTGGTCTAGTGGCTAGGATTCGGCGCTTTCACCGCCGTGGCCCGGGTTCGATTCCCGGTCAGGGAAGATCCCTCTAAAGCATAGATTGCTTAATTTGTCTGTGTATCTTTTTTAAAAGAAGGTCTTTAAAAAGGCACCCCTCCCAATAGATGAAAGCGGAGGAATTGGGCTTGTTCTCCTGTGCCCCAGGTTGCTTTGCCCCCATTGACCTAAGCCACCTTTGTGCGCACGCAGTCCCCCACCCAGTCAGGTGCTCTATGTTGGCGTGAAGTGCAGAACCAGCTCAACAGAAAGGTAAATTGCTGGAAAACCCTGCTGTGATGCATACATCTACTTTGGAGCACTCTTCTCCTTTGCACTCTTGAATCGCTTAAGCGCAATGTATTCTTCCAGCAAGCTGAATAACGAGATAGGTGAGAGAAGGTGTACCAGCTGTCTGTGCGCCATCAGCAGCCACTAGGTGTCCCTCTTTGGTTTTCCCGGGGATCCTGATTGTGCAGGAATTCATCGGTTCAGTAGCAAGGGGGAGAGGATGGCCTGTGCCTGGAAGTGACAGGCAGTCTGGTGGCATCATGAGGATTAAGTTCCGATTCATATTTGCTGTAGAATAAAATATGTTTTCAGCCCCCATGAGCTTTGTCACTCGGAGAGCAGTGTATGAACTTTTGCTGCACGGCTCTGGGCTCCCTGGTGGTCTAGTGGTTAGGATTCGGCGCTCTCACCGCCGCGGCCCGGGTTCGATTCCCGGTCAGGGAAAAGTCCCTCTTCTGACCTTGAAAGCTTTTCCTTCCCGTAGGTCAGGGCTTCTCAAAATGAAGTTGCTTTTCTGACTCACAATTTGCCTAGCATGACGCAGTATCGCTCAAAATATGATTTTCGCAAGGTTCCTTTAGAGCTGCTTCCCATGGTGGGAGGCAAGGCTCTTGAGCAAGTGAGATCCTGTATTCCGAGGCGCGCTTCCTTTTGTAGGCTTCTGACCCCATGGCCTGTGGCAGGTAGTCCTCCTTTGACTGGGCCGCAGGCTTTGTCTCCAAATGGCGTCCTGGACCCACTGCAACCCACCTGTTTGCTAAAACGGAAGTCTGCCTCTGGGTAAGAAAAAGCTGAGCTGCACGTACGGAAAGCGGCAGAGGCCAGAGGCGGGGAGGGTGTGGCAAGGGCTGCCTGATTTGCATAGTGACCTGTTGCATCTTGGGAATGTACAGGCTTTGGAGCTTAACAGGTACTGCAGGTGTCTGCCTGGCCTGAGAGATGCCTGTCTGGTGCTCCCCTCAGGACACACAGGCCTTCCATTCGAGCATGGAGGGTGAGGGACATGGGTCACCCTCATATACAGGGGTGTGGGCATGGGCAGGATAGGTTGTGGGGGACCCGTCAGGGCATTGCCCGTTTGGAAGCCCGTTCGGAAGGCGAGAGGAGGCGGGGCAGGAAACTCTGCTCAATTTCTTTCCCAGAGGCCTGTGGAGAACCCTTTGCACGTTTGAGCCAGCCGGGCCTGCATCAGCAGATCCTGCTCCACTGGGAAGGGAGAGCCTGTAGGCGTAAATCAAAAAAAGGGGAGAAATCTGCAAATTCTAGTGGCAGACCCATGTTGCCCAGGAAGCAATCAGTTTCTCCTGCTCCCTATAGTGGAAAAAGACATAGGAGGTGTATTTCTCTAGGCAGGGGCTCTGTGTAGATGGCACTTCATTGCTCTGGGAAGCATCCATGCTGGTAGAAGAGTAGCAGCAGACTCCACACCTGAGGCTTGAATGGGGACTGTTGGGGAGGGGCAGTGGGAGGCCGAGGAGGGCGGAGGAAAATGCTTTTCAAAAGCATCTGCACGTTCCTACAAACCTGCTGAAAACCCATACCAGGAATGGGGCTCGAACCCATGCGGACAAACGTCCATTGGATCTTAAGTCCAACGCCTTAACCACTCGGCCACCCTGGTGAGACCCAAGGATTTACTTTCTTCAACTCCCTTTTTATGCTTGCTGCTGTAGCACCAGCTGTCCAGCAAGAGGTGATTGCAGAGTTAAAAGGCTTTTGCAGGAGGTTAAAAGTAATTGCTTATAACAAACACACTGTGTGACACCTAACTTTCTCCCACTCGGACCTTACCGTTAATTTTTATATTGGAGTTAGCTTAGTCACAATAAGGGGGTGAGCAAGGCAGGCACACTAGAGCATCTACTCCCTGGTGGTCTAGTGGCTAGGATTCGGCGCTTTCACCGCCGTGGCCCGGGTTCGATTCCCGGTCAGGGAAGATCCCTCTAAAGCATAGATTGCTTAATTTGTCTGTGTATCTTTTTTAAAAGAAGGTCTTTAAAAAGGCACCCCTCCCAATAGATGAAAGCGGAGGAATTGGGCTTGTTCTCCTGTGCCCCAGGTTGCTTTGCCCCCATTGACCTAAGCCACCTTTGTGCGCACGCAGTCCCCCACCCAGTCAGGTGCTCTATGTTGGCGTGAAGTGCAGTACCAGCTCAACAGAAAGGTAAATTGCTGGAAAACCCTGCTGTGATGCATACATCTACTTTGGAGCACTCTTCTCCTTTGCACTCTTGAATCGCTTAAGCGCAATGTATTCTTCCAGCAAGCTGAATAACGAGATAGGTGAGAGAAGGTGTACCAGCTGTCTGTGCGCCATCAGCAGCCACTAGGTGTCCCTCTTGGGTTTTCCCGGGGATCCTGATTGTGCAGGAATTCATCGGTTCAGTAGCAAGGGGGAGAGGATGGCCTGTGCCTGGAAGTGACAGGCAGTCTGGTGGCATCATGAGGATTAAGTTCCGATTCATATTTGCTGTAGAATAAAATATGTTTTCAGCCCCCATGAGCTTTGTCACTCGGAGAGCAGTGTATGAACTTTTGCTGCACGGCTCTGGGCTCCCTGGTGGTCTAGTGGTTAGGATTCGGCGCTCTCACCGCCGCGGCCCGGGTTCGATTCCCGGTCAGGGAAAAGTCCCTCTTCTGACCTTGAAAGCTTTTCCTTCCCGTAGGTCAGGGCTTCTCAAAATGAAGTTGCTTTTCTGACTCACAATTTGCCTAGCATGACGCAGTATCGCTCAAAATATGATTTTCGCAAGGTTCCTTTAGAGCTGCTTCCCATGGTGGGAGGCAAGGCTCTTGAGCAAGTGAGATCCTGTATTCCGAGGCGCGCTTCCTTTTGTAGGCTTCTGACCCCATGGCCTGTGGCAGGTAGTCCTCCTTTGACTGGGCCGCAGGCTTTGTCTCCAAATGGCGTCCTGGACCCACTGCAACCCACCTGTTTGCTAAAACGGAAGTCTGCCTCTGGGTAAGAAAAAGCTGAGCTGCACGTACGGAAAGCGGCAGAGGCCAGAGGCGGGGAGGGTGTGGCAAGGGCTGCCTGATTTGCATAGTGACGTGTTGCATCTTGGGAATGTACAGGCTTTGGAGCTTAACAGGTACTGCAGGTGTCTGCCTGGCCTGAGAGATGCCTGTCTGGTGCTCCCCTCAGGACACACAGGCCTTCCATTCGAGCATGGAGGGTGAGGGACATGGGTCACCCTCATATACAGGGGTGTGGGCATGGGCAGGATAGGTTGTGGGGGACCCGTCAGGGCATTGCCCGTTCGGAAGGCGAGAGGAGGCGGGGCAGGAAACTCTGCTCAATTTCTTTCCCAGAGGCCTGTGGAGAACCCTTTGCACGTTTGAGCCAGCCGGGCCTGCATCAGCAGATCCTGCTCCACTGGGAAGGGAGAGCCTGTAGGCGTAAATCAAAAAAAGGGGAGAAATCTGCAAATTCTAGTGGCAGACCCATGTTGCCCAGGAAGCAATCAGTTTCTCCTGCTCCCTATAGTGGAAAAAGACATAGGAGGTGTATTTCTCTAGGCAGGGGCTCTGTGTAGATGGCACTTCATTGCTCTGGGAAGCATCCATGCTGGTAGAAGAGTAGCAGCAGACTCCACACCTGAGGCTTGAATGGGGACCGTTGGGGAGGGGCAGTGGGAGGCCGAGGAGGGCGGAGGAAAATGCTTTTCAAAAGCATCTGCACGTTCCTACAAACCTGCTGAAAACCCATACCAGGAATGGGGCTCGAACCCATGCGGACAAACGTCCATTGGATCTTAAGTCCAACGCCTTAACCACTCGGCCACCCTGGTGAGACCCAAGGATTTACTTTCTTCAACTCCCTTTTTATGCTTGCTACTGTAGCACCAGCTGTCCAGCAAGAGGTGATTGCAGAGTTAAAAGGCTTTTGCAGGAGGTTAAAAGTAATTGCTTATAACAAACACACTGTGTGACACCTAACTTTCTCCCACTCGGACCTTACCGTTAATTTTTATATTGGAGTTAGCTTAGTCACAATAAGGGGGTGAGCAAGGCAGTTACACTAGAGCATCTACTCCCTGGTGGTCTAGTGGCTAGGATTCGGCGCTTTCACCGCCGCGGGCCGGGTTCGATTCCCGGTCAGGGAAGATCCCTCTAAAGCATAGATTGCTTAATTTGTCTGTGTATCTTTTTTAAAAGAAGGTCTTTAAAAAGGCACCCCTCCCAATAGATGAAAGCGGAGGAATTGGGCTTGTTCTCCTGTGCCCCAGGTTGCTTTGCCCCCATTGACCTAAGCCACCTTTGTGCGCACGCAGTCCCCCACCCAGTCAGGTGCTCTATGTTGGCGTGAAGTGCAGTACCAGCTCAACAGAAAGGTAAATTGCTGGAAAACCCTGCTGTGATGCATACATCTACTTTGGAGCACTCTTCTCCTTTGCACTCTTGAATCGCTTAAGCGCAATGTATTCTTCCAGCAAGCTGAATAACGAGATAGGTGAGAGAAGGTGTACCAGCTGTCTGTGCGCCATCAGCAGCCACTAGGTGTCCCTCTTGGGTTTTCCCGGGGATCCTGATTGTGCAGGAATTCATCGGTTCAGTAGCAAGGGGGAGAGGATGGCCTGTGCCTGGAAGTGACAGGCAGTCTGGTGGCATCATGAGGATTAAGTTCCGATTCATATTTGCTGTAGAATAAAATATGTTTTCAGCCCCCATGAGCTTTGTCACTCGGAGAGCAGTGTATGAACTTTTGCTGCACGGCTCTGGGCTCCCTGGTGGTCTAGTGGTTAGGATTCGGCGCTCTCACCGCCGCGGCCCGGGTTCGATTCCCGGTCAGGGAAAAGTCCCTCTTCTGACCTTGAAAGCTTTTCCTTCCCGTAGGTCAGGGCTTCTCAAAATGAAGTTGCTTTTCTGACTCACAATTTGCCTAGCATGACGCAGTATCGCTCAAAATATGATTTTCGCAAGGTTCCTTTAGAGCTGCTTCCCATGGTGGGAGGCAAGGCTCTTGAGCAAGTGAGATCCTGTATTCCGAGGCGCGCTTCCTTTTGTAGGCTTCTGACCCCATGGCCTGTGGCAGGTAGTCCTCCTTTGACTGGGCCGCAGGCTTTGTCTCCAAATGGCGTCCTGGACCCACTGCAACCCACCTGTTTGCTAAAACGGAAGTCTGCCTCTGGGTAAGAAAAAGCTGAGCTGCACGTACGGAAAGCGGCAGAGGCCAGAGGCGGGGAGGGTGTGGCAAGGGCTGCCTGATTTGCATAGTGACGTGTTGCATCTTGGGAATGTACAGGCTTTGGAGCTTAACAGGTACTGCAGGTGTCTGCCTGGCCTGAGAGATGCCTGTCTGGTGCTCCCCTCAGGACACACAGGCCTTCCATTCGAGCATGGAGGGTGAGGGACATGGGTCACCCTCATATACAGGGGTGTGGGCATGGGCAGGATAGGTTGTGGGGGACCCGTCAGGGCATTGCCCGTTTGGAAGCCCGTTCGGAAGGCGAGAGGAGGCGGGGCAGGAAACTCTGCTCAATTTCTTTCCTAGAGGCCTGTGGAGAACCCTTTGCACGTTTGAGCCAGCCGGGCCTGCATCAGCAGATCCTGCTCCACTGGGAAGGGAGAGCCTGTAGGCGTAAATCAAAAAAAGGGGAGAAATCTGCAAATTCTAGTGGCAGACCCATGTTGCCCAGGAAGCAATCAGTTTCTCCTGCTCCCTATAGTGGAAAAAGACATAGGAGGTGTATTTCTCTAGGCAGGGGCTCTGTGTAGATGGCACTTCATTGCTCTGGGAAGCATCCATGCTGGTAGAAGAGTAGCAGCAGACTCCACACCTGAGGCTTGAATGGGGACCGTTGGGGAGGGGCAGTGGGAGGCCGAGGAGGGCGGAGGAAAATGCTTTTCAAAAGCATCTGCACGTTCCTACAAACCTGCTGAAAACCCATACCAGGAATGGGGCTCGAACCCATGCGGACAAACGTCCATTGGATCTTAAGTCCAACGCCTTAACCACTCGGCCACCCTGGTGAGACCCAAGGATTTACTTTCTTCAACTCCCTTTTTATGCTTGCTACTGTAGCACCAGCTGTCCAGCAAGAGGTGATTGCAGAGTTAAAAGGCTTTTGCAGGAGGTTAAAAGTAATTGCTTATAACAAACACACTGTGTGACACCTAACTTTCTCCCACTCGGACCTTACCGTTAATTTTTATATTGGAGTTAGCTTAGTCACAATAAGGGGGTGAGCAAGGCAGTTACACTAGAGCATCTACTCCCTGGTGGTCTAGTGGCTAGGATTCGGTGCTTTCACCGCCGCGGGCCGGGTTCGATTCCCGGTCAGGGAAGATCCCTCTAAAGCATAGATTGCTTAATTTGTCTGTGTATCTTTTTTAAAAGAAGGTCTTTAAAAAGGCACCCCTCCCAATAGATGAAAGCGGAGGAATTGGGCTTGTTCTCCTGTGCCCCAGGTTGCTTTGCCCCCATTGACCTAAGCCACCTTTGTGCGCACGCAGTCCCCCACCCAGTCAGGTGCTCTATGTTGGCGTGAAGTGCAGTACCAGCTCAACAGAAAGGTAAATTGCTGGAAAACCCTGCTGTGATGCATACATCTACTTTGGAGCACTCTTCTCCTTTGCACTCTTGAATCGCTTAAGCGCAATGTATTCTTCCAGCAAGCTGAATAACGAGATAGGTGAGAGAAGGTGTACCAGCTGTCTGTGCGCCATCAGCAGCCACTAGGTGTCCCTCTTGGGTTTTCCCGGGGATCCTGATTGTGCAGGAATTCATCGGTTCAGTAGCAAGGGGGAGAGGATGGCCTGTGCCTGGAAGTGACAGGCAGTCTGGTGGCATCATGAGGATTAAGTTCCGATTCATATTTGCTGTAGAATAAAATATGTTTTCAGCCCCCATGAGCTTTGTCACTCGGAGAGCAGTGTATGAACTTTTGCTGCACGGCTCTGGGCTCCCTGGTGGTCTAGTGGTTAGGATTCGGCGCTCTCACCGCCGCGGCCCGGGTTCGATTCCCGGTCAGGGAAAAGTCCCTCTTCTGACCTTGAAAGCTTTTCCTTCCCGTAGGTCAGGGCTTCTCAAAATGAAGTTGCTTTTCTGACTCACAATTTGCCTAGCATGACGCAGTATCGCTCAAAATATGATTTTCGCAAGGTTCCTTTAGAGCTGCTTCCCATGGTGGGAGGCAAGGCTCTTGAGCAAGTGAGATCCTGTATTCCGAGGCGCGCTTCCTTTTGTAGGCTTCTGACCCCATGGCCTCTGGCAGGTAGTCCTCCTTTGACTGGGCCGCAGGCTTTGTCTCCAAATGGCGTCCTGGACCCACTGCAACCCACCTGTTTGCTAAAACGGAAGTCTGCCTCTGGGTAAGAAAAAGCTGAGCTGCACGTACGGAAAGCGGCAGAGGCCAGAGGCGGGGAGGGTGTGGCAAGGGCTGCCTGATTTGCATAGTGACGTGTTGCATCTTGGGAATGTACAGGCTTTGGAGCTTAACAGGTACTGCAGGTGTCTGCCTGGCCTGAGAGATGCCTGTCTGGTGCTCCCCTCAGGACACACAGGCCTTCCATTCGAGCATGGAGGGTGAGGGACATGGGTCACCCTCATATACAGGGGTGTGGGCATGGGCAGGATAGGTTGTGGGGGACCCGTCAGGGCATTGCCCGTTTGGAAGCCCGTTCGGAAGGCGAGAGGAGGCGGGGCAGGAAACTCTGCTCAATTTCTTTCCCAGAGGCCTGTGGAGAACCCTTTGCACGTTTGAGCCAGCCGGGCCTGCATCAGCAGATCCTGCTCCACTGGGAAGGGAGAGCCTGTAGGCGTAAATCAAAAAAAGGGGAGAAATCTGCAAATTCTAGTGGCAGACCCATGTTGCCCAGGAAGCAATCAGTTTCTCCTGCTCCCTATAGTGGAAAAAGACATAGGAGGTGTATTTCTCTAGGCAGGGGCTCTGTGTAGATGGCACTTCATTGCTCTGGGAAGCATCCATGCTGGTAGAAGAGTAGCAGCAGACTCCACACCTGAGGCTTGAATGGGGACTGTTGGGGAGGGGCAGTGGGAGGCCGAGGAGGGCGGAGGAAAATGCTTTTCAAAAGCATCTGCACGTTCCTACAAACCTGCTGAAAACCCATACCAGGAATGGGGCTCGAACCCATGCGGACAAACGTCCATTGGATCTTAAGTCCAACGCCTTAACCACTCGGCCACCCTGGTGAGACCCAAGGATTTACTTTCTTCAACTCCCTTTTTATGCTTGCTGCTGTAGCACCAGCTGTCCAGCAAGAGGTGATTGCAGAGTTAAAAGGCTTTTGCAGGAGGTTAAAAGTAATTGCTTATAACAAACACACTGTGTGACACCTAACTTTCTCCCACTCGGACCTTACCGTTAATTTTTATATTGGAGTTAGCTTAGTCACAATAAGGGGGTGAGCAAGGCAGGCACACTAGAGCATCTACTCCCTGGTGGTCTAGTGGCTAGGATTCGGCGCTTTCACCGCCGCGGCCCGGGTTCGATTCCCGGTCAGGGAAGATCCCTCTAAAGCATAGATTGCTTAATTTGTCTGTGTATCTTTTTTAAAAGAAGGTCTTTAAAAAGGCACCCCTCCCAATAGATGAAAGCGGAGGAATGGGGCTTGTTCTCCTGTGCCCCAGGTTGCTTTGCCCCCATTGACCTAAGCCACCTTTGTGCGCACGCAGTCCCCCACCCAGTCAGGTGCTCTATGTTGGCGTGAAGTGCAGTACCAGCTCAACAGAAAGGTAAATTGCTGGAAAACCCTGCTGTGATGCATACATCTACTTTGGAGCACTCTTCTCCTTTGCACTCTTGAATCGCTTAAGCGCAATGTATTCTTCCAGCAAGCTGAATAACGAGATAGGTGAGAGAAGGTGTACCAGCTGTCTGTGCGCCATCAGCAGCCACTAGGTGTCCCTCTTGTGTTTTCTCGGGGATCCTGATTGTGCAGGAATTCATCGGTTCAGTAGCAAGGGGGAGAGGATGGCCTGTGCCTGGAAGTGACAGGCAGTCTGGTGGCATCATGAGGATTAAGTTCCGATTCATATTTGCTGTAGAATAAAATATGTTTTCAGCCCCCATGAGCTTTGTCACTCGGAGAGCAGTGTATGAACTTTTGCTGCACGGCTCTGGGCTCCATGGTGGTCTAGTGGTTAGGATTCGGCGCTCTCACCGCCGCGGCCCGGGTTCGATTCCCGGTCAGGGAAAAGTCCCTCTTCTGACCTTGAAAGCTTTTCCTTCCCGTAGGTCAGGGCTTCTCAAAATGAAGTTGCTTTTCTGACTCACAATTTGCCTAGCATGACGCAGTATCGCTCAAAATATGATTTTCGCAAGGTTCCTTTAGAGCTGCTTCCCATGGTGGGAGGCAAGGCTCTTGAGCAAGTGAGATCCTGTATTCCGAGGCGCGCTTCCTTTTGTAGGCTTCTGACCCCATGGCCTGTGGCAGGTAGTCCTCCTTTGACTGGGCCGCAGGCTTTGTCTCCAAATGGCGTCCTGGACCCACTGCAACCCACCTGTTTGCTAAAACGGAAGTCTGCCTCTGGGTAAGAAAAAGCTGAGCTGCACGTACGGAAAGCGGCAGAGGCCAGAGGCGGGGAGGGTGTGGCAAGGGCTGCCTGATTTGCATAGTGACCTGTTGCATCTTGGGAATGTACAGGCTTTGGAGCTTAACAGGTACTGCAGGTGTCTGCCTGGCCTGAGAGATGCCTGTCTGGTGCTCCCCTCAGGACACACAGGCCTTCCATTCGAGCATGGAGGGTGAGGGACATGGGTCACCCTCATATACAGGGGTGTGGGCATGGGCAGGATAGGTTGTGGGGGACCCGTCAGGGCATTGCCCGTTTGGAAGCCCGTTCGGAAGGCGAGAGGAGGCGGGGCAGGAAACTCTGCTCAATTTCTTTCCCAGAGGCCTGTGGAGAACCCTTTGCACGTTTGAGCCAGCCGGGCCTGCATCAGCAGATCCTGCTCCACTGGGAAGGGAGAGCCTGTAGGCGTAAATCAAAAAAAGGGGAGAAATCTGCAAATTCTAGTGGCAGACCCATGTTGCCCAGGAAGCAATCAGTTTCTCCTGCTCCCTATAGTGGAAAAAGACATAGGAGGTGTATTTCTCTAGGCAGGGGCTCTGTGTAGATGGCACTTCATTGCTCTGGGAAGCATCCATGCTGGTAGAAGAGTAGCAGCAGACTCCACACCTGAGGCTTGAATGGGGACTGTTGGGGAGGGGCAGTGGGAGGCCGAGGAGGGCGGAGGAAAATGCTTTTCAAAAGCATCTGCACGTTCCTACAAACCTGCTGAAAACCCATACCAGGAATGGGGCTCGAACCCATGCGGACAAACGTCCATTGGATCTTAAGTCCAACGCCTTAACCACTCGGCCACCCTGGTGAGACCCAAGGATTTACTTTCTTCAACTCCCTTTTTATGCTTGCTGCTGTAGCACCAGCTGTCCAGCAAGAGGTGATTGCAGAGTTAAAAGGCTTTTGCAGGAGGTTAAAAGTAATTGCTTATAACAAACACACTGTGTGACACCTAACTTTCTCCCACTCGGACCTTACCGTTAATTTTTATATTGGAGTTAGCTTAGTCACAATAAGGGGGTGAGCAAGGCAGGCACACTAGAGCATCTACTCCCTGGTGGTCTAGTGGCTAGGATTCGGCGCTTTCACCGCCGTGGCCCGGGTTCGATTCCCGGTCAGGGAAGATCCCTCTAAAGCATAGATTGCTTAATTTGTCTGTGTATCTTTTTTAAAAGAAGGTCTTTAAAAAGGCACCCCTCCCAATAGATGAAAGCGGAGGAATTGGGCTTGTTCTCCTGTGCCCCAGGTTGCTTTGCCCCCATTGACCTAAGCCACCTTTGTGCGCACGCAGTCCCCCACCCAGTCAGGTGCTCTATGTTGGCGTGAAGTGCAGTACCAGCTCAACAGAAAGGTAAATTGCTGGAAAACCCTGCTGTGATGCATACATCTACTTTGGAGCACTCTTCTCCTTTGCACTCTTGAATCGCTTAAGCGCAATGTATTCTTCCAGCAAGCTGAATAACGAGATAGGTGAGAGAAGGTGTACCAGCTGTCTGTGCGCCATCAGCAGCCACTAGGTGTCCTTCTTGGGTTTTCCCGGGGATCCTGATTGTGCAGGAATTCATCGGTTCAGTAGCAAGGGGGAGAGGATGGCCTGTGCCTGGAAGTGACAGGCAGTCTGGTGGCATCATGAGGATTAAGTTCCGATTCATATTTGCTGTAGAATAAAATATGTTTTCAGCCCCCATGAGCTTTGTCACTCGGAGAGCAGTGTATGAACTTTTGCTGCACGGCTCTGGGCTCCCTGGTGGTCTAGTGGTTAGGATTCGGCGCTCTCACCGCCGCGGCCCGGGTTCGATTCCCGGTCAGGGAAAAGTCCCTCTTCTGACCTTGAAAGCTTTTCCTTCCCGTAGGTCAGGGCTTCTCAAAATGAAGTTGCTTTTCTGACTCACAATTTGCCTAGCATGACGCAGTATCGCTCAAAATATGATTTTCGCAAGGTTCCTTTAGAGCTGCTTCCCATGGTGGGAGGCAAGGCTCTTGAGCAAGTGAGATCCTGTATTCCGAGGCGCGCTTCCTTTTGTAGGCTTCTGACCCCATGGCCTGTGGCAGGTAGTCCTCCTTTGACTGGGCCGCAGGCTTTGTCTCCAAATGGCGTCCTGGACCCACTGCAACCCACCTGTTTGCTAAAACGGAAGTCTGCCTCTGGGTAAGAAAAAGCTGAGCTGCACGTACGGAAAGCGGCAGAGGCCAGAGGCGGGGAGGGTGTGGCAAGGGCTGCCTGATTTGCATAGTGACGTGTTGCATCTTGGGAATGTACAGGCTTTGGAGCTTAACAGGTACTGCAGGTGTCTGCCTGGCCTGAGAGATGCCTGTCTGGTGCTCCCCTCAGGACACACAGGCCTTCCATTCGAGCATGGAGGGTGAGGGACATGGGTCACCCTCATATACAGGGGTGTGGGCATGGGCAGGATAGGTTGTGGGGGACCCGTCAGGGCATTGCCCGTTCGGAAGGCGAGAGGAGGCGGGGCAGGAAACTCTGCTCAATTTCTTTCCCAGAGGCCTGTGGAGAACCCTTTGCACGTTTGAGCCAGCCGGGCCTGCATCAGCAGATCCTGCTCCACTGGGAAGGGAGAGCCTGTAGGCGTAAATCAAAAAAAGGGGAGAAATCTGCAAATTCTAGTGGCAGACCCATGTTGCCCAGGAAGCAATCAGTTTCTCCTGCTCCCTATAGTGGAAAAAGACATAGGAGGTGTATTTCTCTAGGCAGGGGCTCTGTGTAGATGGCACTTCATTGCTCTGGGAAGCATCCATGCTGGTAGAAGAGTAGCAGCAGACTCCACACCTGAGGCTTGAATGGGGACCGTTGGGGAGGGGCAGTGGGAGGCCGAGGAGGGCGGAGGAAAATGCTTTTCAAAAGCATCTGCACGTTCCTACAAACCTGCTGAAAACCCATACCAGGAATGGGGCTCGAACCCATGCGGACAAACGTCCATTGGATCTTAAGTCCAACGCCTTAACCACTCGGCCACCCTGGTGAGACCCAAGGATTTACTTTCTTCAACTCCCTTTTTATGCTTGCTACTGTAGCACCAGCTGTCCAGCAAGAGGTGATTGCAGAGTTAAAAGGCTTTTGCAGGAGGTTAAAAGTAATTGCTTATAACAAACACACTGTGTGACACCTAACTTTCTCCCACTCGGACCTTACCGTTAATTTTTATATTGGAGTTAGCTTAGTCACAATAAGGGGGTGAGCAAGGCAGTTACACTAGAGCATCTACTCCCTGGTGGTCTAGTGGCTAGGATTCGGCGCTTTCACCGCCGCGGGCCGGGTTCGATTCCCGGTCAGGGAAGATCCCTCTAAAGCATAGATTGCTTAATTTGTCTGTGTATCTTTTTTAAAAGAAGGTCTTTAAAAAGGCACCCCTCCCAATAGATGAAAGCGGAGGAATTGGGCTTGTTCTCCTGTGCCCCAGGTTGCTTTGCCCCCATTGACCTAAGCCACCTTTGTGCGCACGCAGTCCCCCACCCAGTCAGGTGCTCTATGTTGGCGTGAAGTGCAGTACCAGCTCAACAGAAAGGTAAATTGCTGGAAAACCCTGCTGTGATGCATACATCTACTTTGGAGCACTCTTCTCCTTTGCACTCTTGAATCGCTTAAGCGCAATGTATTCTTCCAGCAAGCTGAATAACGAGATAGGTGAGAGAAGGTGTACCAGCTGTCTGTGCGCCATCAGCAGCCACTAGGTGTCCCTCTTGGGTTTTCCCGGGGATCCTGATTGTGCAGGAATTCATCGGTTCAGTAGCAAGGGGGAGAGGATGGCCTGTGCCTGGAAGTGACAGGCAGTCTGGTGGCATCATGAGGATTAAGTTCCGATTCATATTTGCTGTAGAATAAAATATGTTTTCAGCCCCCATGAGCTTTGTCACTCGGAGAGCAGTGTATGAACTTTTGCTGCACAGCTCTGGGCTCCCTGGTGGTCTAGTGGTTAGGATTCGGCGCTCTCACCGCCGCGGCCCGGGTTCGATTCCCGGTCAGGGAAAAGTCCCTCTTCTGACCTTGAAAGCTTTTCCTTCCCGTAGGTCAGGGCTTCTCAAAATGAAGTTGCTTTTCTGACTCACAATTTGCCTAGCATGACGCAGTATCGCTCAAAATATGATTTTCGCAAGGTTCCTTTAGAGCTGCTTCCCATGGTGGGAGGCAAGGCTCTTGAGCAAGTGAGATCCTGTATTCCGAGGCGCGCTTCCTTTTGTAGGCTTCTGACCCCATGGCCTGTGGCAGGTAGTCCTCCTTTGACTGGGCCGCAGGCTTTGTCTCCAAATGGCGTCCTGGACCCACTGCAACCCACCTGTTTGCTAAAACGGAAGTCTGCCTCTGGGTAAGAAAAAGCTGAGCTGCACGTACGGAAAGCGGCAGAGGCCAGAGGCGGGGAGGGTGTGGCAAGGGCTGCCTGATTTGCATAGTGACCTGTTGCATCTTGGGAATGTACAGGCTTTGGAGCTTAACAGGTACTGCAGGTGTCTGCCTGGCCTGAGAGATGCCTGTCTGGTGCTCCCCTCAGGACACACAGGCCTTCCATTCGAGCATGGAGGGTGAGGGACATGGGTCACCCTCATATACAGGGGTGTGGGCATGGGCAGGATAGGTTGTGGGGGACCCGTCAGGGCATTGCCCGTTTGGAAGCCCGTTCGGAAGGCGAGAGGAGGCGGGGCAGGAAACTCTGCTCAATTTCTTTCCCAGAGGCCTGTGGAGAACCCTTTGCACGTTTGAGCCAGCCGGGCCTGCATCAGCAGATCCTGCTCCACTGGGAAGGGAGAGCCTGTAGGCGTAAATCAAAAAAAGGGGAGAAATCTGCAAATTCTAGTGGCAGACCCATGTTGCCCAGGAAGCAATCAGTTTCTCCTGCTCCCTATAGTGGAAAAAGACATAGGAGGTGTATTTCTCTAGGCAGGGGCTCTGTGTAGATGGCACTTCATTGCTCTGGGAAGCATCCATGCTGGTAGAAGAGTAGCAGCAGACTCCACACCTGAGGCTTGAATGGGGACTGTTGGGGAGGGGCAGTGGGAGGCCGAGGAGGGCGGAGGAAAATGCTTTTCAAAAGCATCTGCACGTTCCTACAAACCTGCTGAAAACCCATACCAGGAATGGGGCTCGAACCCATGCGGACAAACGTCCATTGGATCTTAAGTCCAACGCCTTAACCACTCGGCCACCCTGGTGAGACCCAAGGATTTACTTTCTTCAACTCCCTTTTTATGCTTGCTGCTGTAGCACCAGCTGTCCAGCAAGAGGTGATTGCAGAGTTAAAAGGCTTTTGCAGGAGGTTAAAAGTAATTGCTTATAACAAACACACTGTGTGACACCTAACTTTCTCCCACTCGGACCTTACCGTTAATTTTTATATTGGAGTTAGCTTAGTCACAATAAGGGGGTGAGCAAGGCAGGCACACTAGAGCATCTACTCCCTGGTGGTCTAGTGGCTAGGATTCGGCGCTTTCACCGCCGTGGCCCGGGTTCGATTCCCGGTCAGGGAAGATCCCTCTAAAGCATAGATTGCTTAATTTGTCTGTGTATCTTTTTTAAAAGAAGGTCTTTAAAAAGGCACCCCTCCCAATAGATGAAAGCGGAGGAATTGGGCTTGTTCTCCTGTGCCCCAGGTTGCTTTGCCCCCATTGACCTAAGCCACCTTTGTGCGCACGCAGTCCCCCACCCAGTCAGGTGCTCTATGTTGGCGTGAAGTGCAGTACCAGCTCAACAGAAAGGTAAATTGCTGGAAAACCCTGCTGTGATGCATACATCTACTTTGGAGCACTCTTCTCCTTTGCACTCTTGAATCGCTTAAGCGCAATGTATTCTTCCAGCAAGCTGAATAACGAGATAGGTGAGAGAAGGTGTACCAGCTGTCTGTGCGCCATCAGCAGCCACTAGGTGTCCCTCTTGGGTTTTCCCGGGGATCCTGATTGTGCAGGAATTCATCGGTTCAGTAGCAAGGGGGAGAGGATGGCCTGTGCCTGGAAGTGACAGGCAGTCTGGTGGCATCATGAGGATTAAGTTCCGATTCATATTTGCTGTAGAATAAAATATGTTTTCAGCCCCCATGAGCTTTGTCACTCGGAGAGCAGTGTATGAACTTTTGCTGCACGGCTCTGGGCTCCCTGGTGGTCTAGTGGTTAGGATTCGGCGCTCTCACCGCCGCGGCCCGGGTTCGATTCCCGGTCAGGGAAAAGTCCCTCTTCTGACCTTGAAAGCTTTTCCTTCCCGTAGGTCAGGGCTTCTCAAAATGAAGTTGCTTTTCTGACTCACAATTTGCCTAGCATGACGCAGTATCGCTCAAAATATGATTTTCGCAAGGTTCCTTTAGAGCTGCTTCCCATGGTGGGAGGCAAGGCTCTTGAGCAAGTGAGATCCTGTATTCCGAGGCGCGCTTCCTTTTGTAGGCTTCTGACCCCATGGCCTGTGGCAGGTAGTCCTCCTTTGACTGGGCCGCAGGCTTTGTCTCCAAATGGCGTCCTGGACCCACTGCAACCCACCTGTTTGCTAAAACGGAAGTCTGCCTCTGGGTAAGAAAAAGCTGAGCTGCACGTACGGAAAGCGGCAGAGGCCAGAGGCGGGGAGGGTGTGGCAAGGGCTGCCTGATTTGCATAGTGACGTGTTGCATCTTGGGAATGTACAGGCTTTGGAGCTTAACAGGTACTGCAGGTGTCTGCCTGGCCTGAGAGATGCCTGTCTGGTGCTCCCCTCAGGACACACAGGCCTTCCATTCGAGCATGGAGGGTGAGGGACATGGGTCACCCTCATATACAGGGGTGTGGGCATGGGCAGGATAGGTTGTGGGGGACCCGTCAGGGCATTGCCCGTTTGGAAGCCCGTTCGGAAGGCGAGAGGAGGCGGGGCAGGAAACTCTGCTCAATTTCTTTCCCAGAGGCCTGTGGAGAACCCTTTGCACGTTTGAGCCAGCCGGGCCTGCATCAGCAGATCCTGCTCCACTGGGAAGGGAGAGCCTGTAGGCGTAAATCAAAAAAAGGGGAGAAATCTGCAAATTCTAGTGGCAGACCCATGTTGCCCAGGAAGCAATCAGTTTCTCCTGCTCCCTATAGTGGAAAAAGACATAGGAGGTGTATTTCTCTAGGCAGGGGCTCTGTGTAGATGGCACTTCATTGCTCTGGGAAGCATCCATGCTGGTAGAAGAGTAGCAGCAGACTCCACACCTGAGGCTTGAATGGGGACTGTTGGGGAGGGGCAGTGGGAGGCCGAGGAGGGCGGAGGAAAATGCTTTTCAAAAGCATCTGCACGTTCCTACAAACCTGCTGAAAACCCATACCAGGAATGGGGCTCGAACCCATGCGGACAAACGTCCATTGGATCTTAAGTCCAACGCCTTAACCACTCGGCCACCCTGGTGAGACCCAAGGATTTACTTTCTTCAACTCCCTTTTTATGCTTGCTGCTGTAGCACCAGCTGTCCAGCAAGAGGTGATTGCAGAGTTAAAAGGCTTTTGCAGGAGGTTAAAAGTAATTGCTTATAACAAACACACTGTGTGACACCTAACTTTCTCCCACTCGGACCTTACCGTTAATTTTTATATTGGAGTTAGCTTAGTCACAATAAGGGGGTGAGCAAGGCAGGCACACTAGAGCATCTACTCCCTGGTGGTCTAGTGGCTAGGATTCGGCGCTTTCACCGCCGTGGCCCGGGTTCGATTCCCGGTCAGGGAAGATCCCTCTAAAGCATAGATTGCTTAATTTGTCTGTGTATCTTTTTTAAAAGAAGGTCTTTAAAAAGGCACCCCTCCCAATAGATGAAAGCGGAGGAATTGGGCTTGTTCTCCTGTGCCCCAGGTTGCTTTGCCCCCATTGACCTAAGCCACCTTTGTGCGCACGCAGTCCCCCACCCAGTCAGGTGCTCTATGTTGGCGTGAAGTGCAGTACCAGCTCAACAGAAAGGTAAATTGCTGGAAAACCCTGCTGTGATGCATACATCTACTTTGGAGCACTCTTCTCCTTTGCACTCTTGAATCGCTTAAGCGCAATGTATTCTTCCAGCAAGCTGAATAACGAGATAGGTGAGAGAAGGTGTACCAGCTGTCTGTGCGCCATCAGCAGCCACTAGGTGTCCCTCTTGGGTTTTCCCGGGGATCCTGATTGTGCAGGAATTCATCGGTTCAGTAGCAAGGGGGAGAGGATGGCCTGTGCCTGGAAGTGACAGGCAGTCTGGTGGCATCATGAGGATTAAGTTCCGATTCATATTTGCTGTAGAATAAAATATGTTTTCAGCCCCCATGAGCTTTGTCACTCGGAGAGCAGTGTATGAACTTTTGCTGCACGGCTCTGGGCTCCCTGGTGGTCTAGTGGTTAGGATTCGGCGCTCTCACCGCCGCGGCCCGGGTTCGATTCCCGGTCAGGGAAAAGTCCCTCTTCTGACCTTGAAAGCTTTTCCTTCCCGTAGGTCAGGGCTTCTCAAAATGAAGTTGCTTTTCTGACTCACAATTTGCCTAGCATGACGCAGTATCGCTCAAAATATGATTTTCGCAAGGTTCCTTTAGAGCTGCTTCCCATGGTGGGAGGCAAGGCTCTTGAGCAAGTGAGATCCTGTATTCCGAGGCGCGCTTCCTTTTGTAGGCTTCTGACCCCATGGCCTGTGGCAGGTAGTCCTCCTTTGACTGGGCCGCAGGCTTTGTCTCCAAATGGCGTCCTGGACCCACTGCAACCCACCTGTTTGCTAAAACGGAAGTCTGCCTCTGGGTAAGAAAAAGCTGAGCTGCACGTACGGAAAGCGGCAGAGGCCAGAGGCGGGGAGGGTGTGGCAAGGGCTGCCTGATTTGCATAGTGACGTGTTGCATCTTGGGAATGTACAGGCTTTGGAGCTTAACAGGTACTGCAGGTGTCTGCCTGGCCTGAGAGATGCCTGTCTGGTGCTCCCCTCAGGACACACAGGCCTTCCATTCGAGCATGGAGGGTGAGGGACATGGGTCACCCTCATATACAGGGGTGTGGGCATGGGCAGGATAGGTTGTGGGGGACCCGTCAGGGCATTGCCCGTTCGGAAGGCGAGAGGAGGCGGGGCAGGAAACTCTGCTCAATTTCTTTCCCAGAGGCCTGTGGAGAACCCTTTGCACGTTTGAGCCAGCCGGGCCTGCATCAGCAGATCCTGCTCCACTGGGAAGGGAGAGCCTGTAGGCGTAAATCAAAAAAAGGGGAGAAATCTGCAAATTCTAGTGGCAGACCCATGTTGCCCAGGAAGCAATCAGTTTCTCCTGCTCCCTATAGTGGAAAAAGACATAGGAGGTGTATTTCTCTAGGCAGGGGCTCTGTGTAGATGGCACTTCATTGCTCTGGGAAGCATCCATGCTGGTAGAAGAGTAGCAGCAGACTCCACACCTGAGGCTTGAATGGGGACCGTTGGGGAGGGGCAGTGGGAGGCCGAGGAGGGCGGAGGAAAATGCTTTTCAAAAGCATCTGCACGTTCCTACAAACCTGCTGAAAACCCATACCAGGAATGGGGCTCGAACCCATGCGGACAAACGTCCATTGGATCTTAAGTCCAACGCCTTAACCACTCGGCCACCCTGGTGAGACCCAAGGATTTACTTTCTTCAACTCCCTTTTTATGCTTGCTACTGTAGCACCAGCTGTCCAGCAAGAGGTGATTGCAGAGTTAAAAGGCTTTTGCAGGAGGTTAAAAGTAATTGCTTATAACAAACACACTGTGTGACACCTAACTTTCTCCCACTCGGACCTTACCGTTAATTTTTATATTGGAGTTAGCTTAGTCACAATAAGGGGGTGAGCAAGGCAGTTACACTAGAGCATCTACTCCCTGGTGGTCTAGTGGCTAGGATTCGGCGCTTTCACCGCCGCGGGCCGGGTTCGATTCCCGGTCAGGGAAGATCCCTCTAAAGCATAGATTGCTTAATTTGTCTGTGTATCTTTTTTAAAAGAAGGTCTTTAAAAAGGCACCCCTCCCAATAGATGAAAGCGGAGGAATTGGGCTTGTTCTCCTGTGCCCCAGGTTGCTTTGCCCCCATTGACCTAAGCCACCTTTGTGCGCACGCAGTCCCCCACCCAGTCAGGTGCTCTATGTTGGCGTGAAGTGCAGTACCAGCTCAACAGAAAGGTAAATTGCTGGAAAACCCTGCTGTGATGCATACATCTACTTTGGAGCACTCTTCTCCTTTGCACTCTTGAATCGCTTAAGCGCAATGTATTCTTCCAGCAAGCTGAATAACGAGATAGGTGAGAGAAGGCGTACCAGCTGTCTGTGCGCCATCAGCAGCCACTAGGTGTCCCTCTTGGGTTTTCCCGGGGATCCTGATTGTGCAGGAATTCATCGGTTCAGTAGCAAGGGGGAGAGGATGGCCTGTGCCTGGAAGTGACAGGCAGTCTGGTGGCATCATGAGGATTAAGTTCCGATTCATATTTGCTGTAGAATAAAATATGTTTTCAGCCCCCATGAGCTTTGTCACTCGGAGAGCAGTGTATGAACTTTTGCTGCACGGCTCTGGGCTCCCTGGTGGTCTAGTGGTTAGGATTCGGCGCTCTCACCGCCGCGGCCCGGGTTCGATTCCCGGTCAGGGAAAAGTCCCTCTTCTGACCTTGAAAGCTTTTCCTTCCCGTAGGTCAGGGCTTCTCAAAATGAAGTTGCTTTTCTGACTCACAATTTGCCTAGCATGACGCAGTATCGCTCAAAATATGATTTTCGCAAGGTTCCTTTAGAGCTGCTTCCCATGGTGGGAGGCAAGGCTCTTGAGCAAGTGAGATCCTGTATTCCGAGGCGCGCTTCCTTTTGTAGGCTTCTGACCCCATGGCCTGTGGCAGGTAGTCCTCCTTTGACTGGGCCGCAGGCTTTGTCTCCAAATGGCGTCCTGGACCCACTGCAACCCACCTGTTTGCTAAAACGGAAGTCTGCCTCTGGGTAAGAAAAAGCTGAGCTGCACGTACGGAAAGCGGCAGAGGCCAGAGGCGGGGAGGGTGTGGCAAGGGCTGCCTGATTTGCATAGTGACCTGTTGCATCTTGGGAATGTACAGGCTTTGGAGCTTAACAGGTACTGCAGGTGTCTGCCTGGCCTGAGAGATGCCTGTCTGGTGCTCCCCTCAGGACACACAGGCCTTCCATTCGAGCATGGAGGGTGAGGGACATGGGTCACCCTCATATACAGGGGTGTGGGCATGGGCAGGATAGGTTGTGGGGGACCCGTCAGGGCATTGCCCGTTTGGAAGCCCGTTCGGAAGGCGAGAGGAGGCGGGGCAGGAAACTCTGCTCAATTTCTTTCCCAGAGGCCTGTGGAGAACCCTTTGCACGTTTGAGCCAGCCGGGCCTGCATCAGCAGATCCTGCTCCACTGGGAAGGGAGAGCCTGTAGGCGTAAATCAAAAAAAGGGGAGAAATCTGCAAATTCTAGTGGCAGACCCATGTTGCCCAGGAAGCAATCAGTTTCTCCTGCTCCCTATAGTGGAAAAAGACATAGGAGGTGTATTTCTCTAGGCAGGGGCTCTGTGTAGATGGCACTTCATTGCTCTGGGAAGCATCCATGCTGGTAGAAGAGTAGCAGCAGACTCCACACCTGAGGCTTGAATGGGGACTGTTGGGGAGGGGCAGTGGGAGGCCGAGGAGGGCGGAGGAAAATGCTTTTCAAAAGCATCTGCACGTTCCTACAAACCTGCTGAAAACCCATACCAGGAATGGGGCTCGAACCCATGCGGACAAACGTCCATTGGATCTTAAGTCCAACGCCTTAACCACTCGGCCACCCTGGTGAGACCCAAGGATTTACTTTCTTCAACTCCCTTTTTATGCTTGCTGCTGTAGCACCAGCTGTCCAGCAAGAGGTGATTGCAGAGTTAAAAGGCTTTTGCAGGAGGTTAAAAGTAATTGCTTATAACAAACACACTGTGTGACACCTAACTTTCTCCCACTCGGACCTTACCGTTAATTTTTATATTGGAGTTAGCTTAGTCACAATAAGGGGGTGAGCAAGGCAGGCACACTAGAGCATCTACTCCCTGGTGGTCTAGTGGCTAGGATTCGGCGCTTTCACCGCCGTGGCCCGGGTTCGATTCCCGGTCAGGGAAGATCCCTCTAAAGCATAGATTGCTTAATTTGTCTGTGTATCTTTTTTAAAAGAAGGTCTTTAAAAAGGCACCCCTCCCAATAGATGAAAGCGGAGGAATTGGGCTTGTTCTCCTGTGCCCCAGGTTGCTTTGCCCCCATTGACCTAAGCCACCTTTGTGCGCACGCAGTCCCCCACCCAGTCAGGTGCTCTATGTTGGCGTGAAGTGCAGTACCAGCTCAACAGAAAGGTAAATTGCTGGAAAACCCTGCTGTGATGCATACATCTACTTTGGAGCACTCTTCTCCTTTGCACTCTTGAATCGCTTAAGCGCAATGTATTCTTCCAGCAAGCTGAATAACGAGATAGGTGAGAGAAGGTGTACCAGCTGTCTGTGCGCCATCAGCAGCCACTAGGTGTCCCTCTTGGGTTTTCCCGGGGATCCTGATTGTGCAGGAATTCATCGGTTCAGTAGCAAGGGGGAGAGGATGGCCTGTGCCTGGAAGTGACAGGCAGTCTGGTGGCATCATGAGGATTAAGTTCCGATTCATATTTGCTGTAGAATAAAATATGTTTTCAGCCCCCATGAGCTTTGTCACTCGGAGAGCAGTGTATGAACTTTTGCTGCACGGCTCTGGGCTCCCTGGTGGTCTAGTGGTTAGGATTCGGCGCTCTCACCGCCGCGGCCCGGGTTCGATTCCCGGTCAGGGAAAAGTCCCTCTTCTGACCTTGAAAGCTTTTCCTTCCCGTAGGTCAGGGCTTCTCAAAATGAAGTTGCTTTTCTGACTCACAATTTGCCTAGCATGACGCAGTATCGCTCAAAATATGATTTTCGCAAGGTTCCTTTAGAGCTGCTTCCCATGGTGGGAGGCAAGGCTCTTGAGCAAGTGAGATCCTGTATTCCGAGGCGCGCTTCCTTTTGTAGGCTTCTGACCCCATGGCCTGTGGCAGGTAGTCCTCCTTTGACTGGGCCGCAGGCTTTGTCTCCAAATGGCGTCCTGGACCCACTGCAACCCACCTGTTTGCTAAAACGGAAGTCTGCCTCTGGGTAAGAAAAAGCTGAGCTGCACGTACGGAAAGCGGCAGAGGCCAGAGGCGGGGAGGGTGTGGCAAGGGCTGCCTGATTTGCATAGTGACGTGTTGCATCTTGGGAATGTACAGGCTTTGGAGCTTAACAGGTACTGCAGGTGTCTGCCTGGCCTGAGAGATGCCTGTCTGGTGCTCCCCTCAGGACACACAGGCCTTCCATTCGAGCATGGAGGGTGAGGGACATGGGTCACCCTCATATACAGGGGTGTGGGCATGGGCAGGATAGGTTGTGGGGGACCCGTCAGGGCATTGCCCGTTTGGAAGCCCGTTCGGAAGGCGAGAGGAGGCGGGGCAGGAAACTCTGCTCAATTTCTTTCCCAGAGGCCTGTGGAGAACCCTTTGCACGTTTGAGCCAGCCGGGCCTGCATCAGCAGATCCTGCTCCACTGGGAAGGGAGAGCCTGTAGGCGTAAATCAAAAAAAGGGGAGAAATCTGCAAATTCTAGTGGCAGACCCATGTTGCCCAGGAAGCAATCAGTTTCTCCTGCTCCCTATAGTGGAAAAAGACATAGGAGGTGTATTTCTCTAGGCAGGGGCTCTGTGTAGATGGCACTTCATTGCTCTGGGAAGCATCCATGCTGGTAGAAGAGTAGCAGCAGACTCCACACCTGAGGCTTGAATGGGGACTGTTGGGGAGGGGCAGTGGGAGGCCGAGGAGGGCGGAGGAAAATGCTTTTCAAAAGCATCTGCACGTTCCTACAAACCTGCTGAAAACCCATACCAGGAATGGGGCTCGAACCCATGCGGACAAACGTCCATTGGATCTTAAGTCCAACGCCTTAACCACTCGGCCACCCTGGTGAGACCCAAGGATTTACTTTCTTCAACTCCCTTTTTATGCTTGCTGCTGTAGCACCAGCTGTCCAGCAAGAGGTGATTGCAGAGTTAAAAGGCTTTTGCAGGAGGTTAAAAGTAATTGCTTATAACAAACACACTGTGTGACACCTAACTTTCTCCCACTCGGACCTTACCGTTAATTTTTATATTGGAGTTAGCTTAGTCACAATAAGGGGGTGAGCAAGGCAGGCACACTAGAGCATCTACTCCCTGGTGGTCTAGTGGCTAGGATTCGGCGCTTTCACCGCCGTGGCCCGGGTTCGATTCCCGGTCAGGGAAGATCCCTCTAAAGCATAGATTGCTTAATTTGTCTGTGTATCTTTTTTAAAAGAAGGTCTTTAAAAAGGCACCCCTCCCAATAGATGAAAGCGGAGGAATTGGGCTTGTTCTCCTGTGCCCCAGGTTGCTTTGCCCCCATTGACCTAAGCCACCTTTGTGCGCACGCAGTCCCCCACCCAGTCAGGTGCTCTATGTTGGCGTGAAGTGCAGTACCAGCTCAACAGAAAGGTAAATTGCTGGAAAACCCTGCTGTGATGCATACATCTACTTTGGAGCACTCTTCTCCTTTGCACTCTTGAATCGCTTAAGCGCAATGTATTCTTCCAGCAAGCTGAATAACGAGATAGGTGAGAGAAGGTGTACCAGCTGTCTGTGCGCCATCAGCAGCCACTAGGTGTCCCTCTTGGGTTTTCCCGGGGATCCTGATTGTGCAGGAATTCATCGGTTCAGTAGCAAGGGGGAGAGGATGGCCTGTGCCTGGAAGTGACAGGCAGTCTGGTGGCATCATGAGGATTAAGTTCCGATTCATATTTGCTGTAGAATAAAATATGTTTTCAGCCCCCATGAGCTTTGTCACTCGGAGAGCAGTGTATGAACTTTTGCTGCACGGCTCTGGGCTCCCTGGTGGTCTAGTGGTTAGGATTCGGCGCTCTCACCGCCGCGGCCCGGGTTCGATTCCCGGTCAGGGAAAAGTCCCTCTTCTGACCTTGAAAGCTTTTCCTTCCCGTAGGTCAGGGCTTCTCAAAATGAAGTTGCTTTTCTGACTCACAATTTGCCTAGCATGACGCAGTATCGCTCAAAATATGATTTTCGCAAGGTTCCTTTAGAGCTGCTTCCCATGGTGGGAGGCAAGGCTCTTGAGCAAGTGAGATCCTGTATTCCGAGGCGCGCTTCCTTTTGTAGGCTTCTGACCCCATGGCCTGTGGCAGGTAGTCCTCCTTTGACTGGGCCGCAGGCTTTGTCTCCAAATGGCGTCCTGGACCCACTGCAACCCACCTGTTTGCTAAAACGGAAGTCTGCCTCTGGGTAAGAAAAAGCTGAGCTGCACGTACGGAAAGCGGCAGAGGCCAGAGGCGGGGAGGGTGTGGCAAGGGCTGCCTGATTTGCATAGTGACGTGTTGCATCTTGGGAATGTACAGGCTTTGGAGCTTAACAGGTACTGCAGGTGTCTGCCTGGCCTGAGAGATGCCTGTCTGGTGCTCCCCTCAGGACACACAGGCCTTCCATTCGAGCATGGAGGGTGAGGGACATGGGTCACCCTCATATACAGGGGTGTGGGCATGGGCAGGATAGGTTGTGGGGGACCCGTCAGGGCATTGCCCGTTCGGAAGGCGAGAGGAGGCGGGGCAGGAAACTCTGCTCAATTTCTTTCCCAGAGGCCTGTGGAGAACCCTTTGCACGTTTGAGCCAGCCGGGCCTGCATCAGCAGATCCTGCTCCACTGGGAAGGGAGAGCCTGTAGGCGTAAATCAAAAAAAGGGGAGAAATCTGCAAATTCTAGTGGCAGACCCATGTTGCCCAGGAAGCAATCAGTTTCTCCTGCTCCCTATAGTGGAAAAAGACATAGGAGGTGTATTTCTCTAGGCAGGGGCTCTGTGTAGATGGCACTTCATTGCTCTGGGAAGCATCCATGCTGGTAGAAGAGTAGCAGCAGACTCCACACCTGAGGCTTGAATGGGGACCGTTGGGGAGGGGCAGTGGGAGGCCGAGGAGGGCGGAGGAAAATGCTTTTCAAAAGCATCTGCACGTTCCTACAAACCTGCTGAAAACCCATACCAGGAATGGGGCTCGAACCCATGCGGACAAACGTCCATTGGATCTTAAGTCCAACGCCTTAACCACTCGGCCACCCTGGTGAGACCCAAGGATTTACTTTCTTCAACTCCCTTTTTATGCTTGCTACTGTAGCACCAGCTGTCCAGCAAGAGGTGATTGCAGAGTTAAAAGGCTTTTGCAGGAGGTTAAAAGTAATTGCTTATAACAAACACACTGTGTGACACCTAACTTTCTCCCACTCGGACCTTACCGTTAATTTTTATATTGGAGTTAGCTTAGTCACAATAAGGGGGTGAGCAAGGCAGGCACACTAGAGCATCTACTCCCTGGTGGTCTAGTGGCTAGGATTCGGCGCTTTCACCGCCGCGGCCCGGGTTCGATTCCCGGTCAGGGAAGATCCCTCTAAAGCATAGATTGCTTAATTTGTCTGTGTATCTTTTTTAAAAGAAGGTCTTTAAAAAGGCACCCCTCCCAATAGATGAAAGCGGAGGAATGGGGCTTGTTCTCCTGTGCCCCAGGTTGCTTTGCCCCCATTGACCTAAGCCACCTTTGTGCGCACGCAGTCCCCCACCCAGTCAGGTGCTCTATGTTGGCGTGAAGTGCAGTACCAGCTCAACAGAAAGGTAAATTGCTGGAAAACCCTGCTGTGATGCATACATCTACTTTGGAGCACTCTTCTCCTTTGCACTCTTGAATCGCTTAAGCGCAATGTATTCTTCCAGCAAGCTGAATAACGAGATAGGTGAGAGAAGGTGTACCAGCTGTCTGTGCGCCATCAGCAGCCACTAGGTGTCCCTCTTGGGTTTTCCCGGGGATCCTGATTGTGCAGGAATTCATCGGTTCAGTAGCAAGGGGGAGAGGATGGCCTGTGCCTGGAAGTGACAGGCAGTCTGGTGGCATCATGAGGATTAAGTTCCGATTCATATTTGCTGTAGAATAAAATATGTTTTCAGCCCCCATGAGCTTTGTCACTCGGAGAGCAGTGTATGAACTTTTGCTGCACGGCTCTGGGCTCCCTGGTGGTCTAGTGGTTAGGATTCGGCGCTCTCACCGCCGCGGCCCGGGTTCGATTCCCGGTCAGGGAAAAGTCCCTCTTCTGACCTTGAAAGCTTTTCCTTCCCGTAGGTCAGGGCTTCTCAAAATGAAGTTGCTTTTCTGACTCACAATTTGCCTAGCATGACGCAGTATCGCTCAAAATATGATTTTCGCAAGGTTCCTTTAGAGCTGCTTCCCATGGTGGGAGGCAAGGCTCTTGAGCAAGTGAGATCCTGTATTCCGAGGCGCGCTTCCTTTTGTAGGCTTCTGACCCCATGGCCTCTGGCAGGTAGTCCTCCTTTGACTGGGCCGCAGGCTTTGTCTCCAAATGGCGTCCTGGACCCACTGCAACCCACCTGTTTGCTAAAACGGAAGTCTGCCTCTGGGTAAGAAAAAGCTGAGCTGCACGTACGGAAAGCGGCAGAGGCCAGAGGCGGGGAGGGTGTGGCAAGGGCTGCCTGATTTGCATAGTGACGTGTTGCATCTTGGGAATGTACAGGCTTTGGAGCTTAACAGGTACTGCAGGTGTCTGCCTGGCCTGAGAGATGCCTGTCTGGTGCTCCCCTCAGGACACACAGGCCTTCCATTCGAGCATGGAGGGTGAGGGACATGGGTCACCCTCATATACAGGGGTGTGGGCATGGGCAGGATAGGTTGTGGGGGACCCGTCAGGGCATTGCCCGTTCGGAAGGCGAGAGGAGGCGGGGCAGGAAACTCTGCTCAATTTCTTTCCCAGAGGCCTGTGGAGAACCCTTTGCACGTTTGAGCCAGCCGGGCCTGCATCAGCAGATCCTGCTCCACTGGGAAGGGAGAGCCTGTAGGCGTAAATCAAAAAAAGGGGAGAAATCTGCAAATTCTAGTGGCAGACCCATGTTGCCCAGGAAGCAATCAGTTTCTCCTGCTCCCTATAGTGGAAAAAGACATAGGAGGTGTATTTCTCTAGGCAGGGGCTCTGTGTAGATGGCACTTCATTGCTCTGGGAAGCATCCATGCTGGTAGAAGAGTAGCAGCAGACTCCACACCTGAGGCTTGAATGGGGACCGTTGGGGAGGGGCAGTGGGAGGCCGAGGAGGGCGGAGGAAAATGCTTTTCAAAAGCATCTGCACGTTCCTACAAACCTGCTGAAAACCCATACCAGGAATGGGGCTCGAACCCATGCGGACAAACGTCCATTGGATCTTAAGTCCAACGCCTTAACCACTCGGCCACCCTGGTGAG
Source organism: Lissotriton vulgaris (assembly GCF_964263255.1). Lineage (NCBI taxonomy): Eukaryota > Metazoa > Chordata > Amphibia > Caudata > Salamandridae > Lissotriton > Lissotriton vulgaris. The sequence continues at coordinate 519,723,527 of NC_141691.1, forward strand.
ACCCAAGGATTTACTTTCTTCAACTCCCTTTTTATGCTTGCTACTGTAGCACCAGCTGTCCAGCAAGAGGTGATTGCAGAGTTAAAAGGCTTTTGCAGGAGGTTAAAAGTAATTGCTTATAACAAACACACTGTGTGACACCTAACTTTCTCCCACTCGGACCTTACCGTTAATTTTTATATTGGAGTTAGCTTAGTCACAATAAGGGGGTGAGCAAGGCAGGCACACTAGAGCATCTACTCCCTGGTGGTCTAGTGGCTAGGATTCGGCGCTTTCACCGCCGCGGCCCGGGTTCGATTCCCGGTCAGGGAAGATCCCTCTAAAGCATAGATTGCTTAATTTGTCTGTGTATCTTTTTTAAAAGAAGGTCTTTAAAAAGGCACCCCTCCCAATAGATGAAAGCGGAGGAATGGGGCTTGTTCTCCTGTGCCCCAGGTTGCTTTGCCCCCATTGACCTAAGCCACCTTTGTGCGCACGCAGTCCCCCACCCAGTCAGGTGCTCTATGTTGGCGTGAAGTGCAGTACCAGCTCAACAGAAAGGTAAATTGCTGGAAAACCCTGCTGTGATGCATACATCTACTTTGGAGCACTCTTCTCCTTTGCACTCTTGAATCGCTTAAGCGCAATGTATTCTTCCAGCAAGCTGAATAACGAGATAGGTGAGAGAAGGTGTACCAGCTGTCTGTGCGCCATCAGCAGCCACTAGGTGTCCCTCTTGGGTTTTCCCGGGGATCCTGATTGTGCAGGAATTCATCGGTTCAGTAGCAAGGGGGAGAGGATGGCCTGTGCCTGGAAGTGACAGGCAGTCTGGTGGCATCATGAGGATTAAGTTCCGATTCATATTTGCTGTAGAATAAAATATGTTTTCAGCCCCCATGAGCTTTGTCACTCGGAGAGCAGTGTATGAACTTTTGCTGCACGGCTCTGGGCTCCCTGGTGGTCTAGTGGTTAGGATTCGGCGCTCTCACCGCCGCGGCCCGGGTTCGATTCCCGGTCAGGGAAAAGTCCCTCTTCTGACCTTGAAAGCTTTTCCTTCCCGTAGGTCAGGGCTTCTCAAAATGAAGTTGCTTTTCTGACTCACAATTTGCCTAGCATGACGCAGTATCGCTCAAAATATGATTTTCGCAAGGTTCCTTTAGAGCTGCTTCCCATGGTGGGAGGCAAGGCTCTTGAGCAAGTGAGATCCTGTATTCCGAGGCGCGCTTCCTTTTGTAGGCTTCTGACCCCATGGCCTCTGGCAGGTAGTCCTCCTTTGACTGGGCCGCAGGCTTTGTCTCCAAATGGCGTCCTGGACCCACTGCAACCCACCTGTTTGCTAAAACGGAAGTCTGCCTCTGGGTAAGAAAAAGCTGAGCTGCACGTACGGAAAGCGGCAGAGGCCAGAGGCGGGGAGGGTGTGGCAAGGGCTGCCTGATTTGCATAGTGACGTGTTGCATCTTGGGAATGTACAGGCTTTGGAGCTTAACAGGTACTGCAGGTGTCTGCCTGGCCTGAGAGATGCCTGTCTGGTGCTCCCCTCAGGACACACAGGCCTTCCATTCGAGCATGGAGGGTGAGGGACATGGGTCACCCTCATATACAGGGGTGTGGGCATGGGCAGGATAGGTTGTGGGGGACCCGTCAGGGCATTGCCCGTTTGGAAGCCCGTTCGGAAGGCGAGAGGAGGCGGGGCAGGAAACTCTGCTCAATTTCTTTCCCAGAGGCCTGTGGAGAACCCTTTGCACGTTTGAGCCAGCCGGGCCTGCATCAGCAGATCCTGCTCCACTGGGAAGGGAGAGCCTGTAGGCGTAAATCAAAAAAAGGGGAGAAATCTGCAAATTCTAGTGGCAGACCCATGTTGCCCAGGAAGCAATCAGTTTCTCCTGCTCCCTATAGTGGAAAAAGACATAGGAGGTGTATTTCTCTAGGCAGGGGCTCTGTGTAGATGGCACTTCATTGCTCTGGGAAGCATCCATGCTGGTAGAAGAGTAGCAGCAGACTCCACACCTGAGGCTTGAATGGGGACTGTTGGGGAGGGGCAGTGGGAGGCCGAGGAGGGCGGAGGAAAATGCTTTTCAAAAGCATCTGCACGTTCCTACAAACCTGCTGAAAACCCATACCAGGAATGGGGCTCGAACCCATGCGGACAAACGTCCATTGGATCTTAAGTCCAACGCCTTAACCACTCGGCCACCCTGGTGAGACCCAAGGATTTACTTTCTTCAACTCCCTTTTTATGCTTGCTGCTGTAGCACCAGCTGTCCAGCAAGAGGTGATTGCAGAGTTAAAAGGCTTTTGCAGGAGGTTAAAAGTAATTGCTTATAACAAACACACTGTGTGACACCTAACTTTCTCCCACTCGGACCTTACCGTTAATTTTTATATTGGAGTTAGCTTAGTCACAATAAGGGGGTGAGCAAGGCAGGCACACTAGAGCATCTACTCCCTGGTGGTCTAGTGGCTAGGATTCGGCGCTTTCACCGCCGCGGCCCGGGTTCGATTCCCGGTCAGGGAAGATCCCTCTAAAGCATAGATTGCTTAATTTGTCTGTGTATCTTTTTTAAAAGAAGGTCTTTAAAAAGGCACCCCTCCCAATAGATGAAAGCGGAGGAATGGGGCTTGTTCTCCTGTGCCCCAGGTTGCTTTGCCCCCATTGACCTAAGCCACCTTTGTGCGCACGCAGTCCCCCACCCAGTCAGGTGCTCTATGTTGGCGTGAAGTGCAGTACCAGCTCAACAGAAAGGTAAATTGCTGGAAAACCCTGCTGTGATGCATACATCTACTTTGGAGCACTCTTCTCCTTTGCACTCTTGAATCGCTTAAGCGCAATGTATTCTTCCAGCAAGCTGAATAACGAGATAGGTGAGAGAAGGTGTACCAGCTGTCTGTGCGCCATCAGCAGCCACTAGGTGTCCCTCTTGTGTTTTCCCGGGGATCCTGATTGTGCAGGAATTCATCGGTTCAGTAGCAAGGGGGAGAGGATGGCCTGTGCCTGGAAGTGACAGGCAGTCTGGTGGCATCATGAGGATTAAGTTCCGATTCATATTTGCTGTAGAATAAAATATGTTTTCAGCCCCCATGAGCTTTGTCACTCGGAGAGCAGTGTATGAACTTTTGCTGCACGGCTCTGGGCTCCCTGGTGGTCTAGTGGTTAGGATTCGGCGCTCTCACCGCCGCGGCCCGGGTTCGATTCCCGGTCAGGGAAAAGTCCCTCTTCTGACCTTGAAAGCTTTTCCTTCCCGTAGGTCAGGGCTTCTCAAAATGAAGTTGCTTTTCTGACTCACAATTTGCCTAGCATGACGCAGTATCGCTCAAAATATGATTTTCGCAAGGTTCCTTTAGAGCTGCTTCCCATGGTGGGAGGCAAGGCTCTTGAGCAAGTGAGATCCTGTATTCCGAGGCGCGCTTCCTTTTGTAGGCTTCTGACCCCATGGCCTGTGGCAGGTAGTCCTCCTTTGACTGGGCCGCAGGCTTTGTCTCCAAATGGCGTCCTGGACCCACTGCAACCCACCTGTTTGCTAAAACGGAAGTCTGCCTCTGGGTAAGAAAAAGCTGAGCTGCACGTACGGAAAGCGGCAGAGGCCAGAGGCGGGGAGGGTGTGGCAAGGGCTGCCTGATTTGCATAGTGACCTGTTGCATCTTGGGAATGTACAGGCTTTGGAGCTTAACAGGTACTGCAGGTGTCTGCCTGGCCTGAGAGATGCCTGTCTGGTGCTCCCCTCAGGACACACAGGCCTTCCATTCGAGCATGGAGGGTGAGGGACATGGGTCACCCTCATATACAGGGGTGTGGGCATGGGCAGGATAGGTTGTGGGGGACCCGTCAGGGCATTGCCCGTTTGGAAGCCCGTTCGGAAGGCGAGAGGAGGCGGGGCAGGAAACTCTGCTCAATTTCTTTCCCAGAGGCCTGTGGAGAACCCTTTGCACGTTTGAGCCAGCCGGGCCTGCATCAGCAGATCCTGCTCCACTGGGAAGGGAGAGCCTGTAGGCGTAAATCAAAAAAAGGGGAGAAATCTGCAAATTCTAGTGGCAGACCCATGTTGCCCAGGAAGCAATCAGTTTCTCCTGCTCCCTATAGTGGAAAAAGACATAGGAGGTGTATTTCTCTAGGCAGGGGCTCTGTGTAGATGGCACTTCATTGCTCTGGGAAGCATCCATGCTGGTAGAAGAGTAGCAGCAGACTCCACACCTGAGGCTTGAATGGGGACTGTTGGGGAGGGGCAGTGGGAGGCCGAGGAGGGCGGAGGAAAATGCTTTTCAAAAGCATCTGCACGTTCCTACAAACCTGCTGAAAACCCATACCAGGAATGGGGCTCGAACCCATGCGGACAAACGTCCATTGGATCTTAAGTCCAACGCCTTAACCACTCGGCCACCCTGGTGAGTCCCAAGGATTTACTTTCTTCAACTCCCTTTTTATGCTTGCTGCTGTAGCACCAGCTGTCCAGCAAGAGGTGATTGCAGAGTTAAAAGGCTTTTGCAGGAGGTTAAAAGTAATTGCTTATAACAAACACACTGTGTGACACCTAACTTTCTCCCACTCGGACCTTACCGTTAATTTTTATATTGGAGTTAGCTTAGTCACAATAAGGGGGTGAGCAAGGCAGGCACACTAGAGCATCTACTCCCTGGTGGTCTAGTGGCTAGGATTCGGCGCTTTCACCGCCGTGGCCCGGGTTCGATTCCCGGTCAGGGAAGATCCCTCTAAAGCATAGATTGCTTAATTTGTCTGTGTATCTTTTTTAAAAGAAGGTCTTTAAAAAGGCACCCCTCCCAATAGATGAAAGCGGAGGAATTGGGCTTGTTCTCCTGTGCCCCAGGTTGCTTTGCCCCCATTGACCTAAGCCACCTTTGTGCGCACGCAGTCCCCCACCCAGTCAGGTGCTCTATGTTGGCGTGAAGTGCAGTACCAGCTCAACAGAAAGGTAAATTGCTGGAAAACCCTGCTGTGATGCATACATCTACTTTGGAGCACTCTTCTCCTTTGCACTCTTGAATCGCTTAAGCGCAATGTATTCTTCCAGCAAGCTGAATAACGAGATAGGTGAGAGAAGGTGTACCAGCTGTCTGTGCGCCATCAGCAGCCACTAGGTGTCCCTCTTGGGTTTTCCCGGGGATCCTGATTGTGCAGGAATTCATCGGTTCAGTAGCAAGGGGGAGAGGATGGCCTGTGCCTGGAAGTGACAGGCAGTCTGGTGGCATCATGAGGATTAAGTTCCGATTCATATTTGCTGTAGAATAAAATATGTTTTCAGCCCCCATGAGCTTTGTCACTCGGAGAGCAGTGTATGAACTTTTGCTGCACGGCTCTGGGCTCCCTGGTGGTCTAGTGGTTAGGATTCGGCGCTCTCACCGCCGCGGCCCGGGTTCGATTCCCGGTCAGGGAAAAGTCCCTCTTCTGACCTTGAAAGCTTTTCCTTCCCGTAGGTCAGGGCTTCTCAAAATGAAGTTGCTTTTCTGACTCACAATTTGCCTAGCATGACGCAGTATCGCTCAAAATATGATTTTCGCAAGGTTCCTTTAGAGCTGCTTCCCATGGTGGGAGGCAAGGCTCTTGAGCAAGTGAGATCCTGTATTCCGAGGCGCGCTTCCTTTTGTAGGCTTCTGACCCCATGGCCTGTGGCAGGTAGTCCTCCTTTGACTGGGCCGCAGGCTTTGTCTCCAAATGGCGTCCTGGACCCACTGCAACCCACCTGTTTGCTAAAACGGAAGTCTGCCTCTGGGTAAGAAAAAGCTGAGCTGCACGTACGGAAAGCGGCAGAGGCCAGAGGCGGGGAGGGTGTGGCAAGGGCTGCCTGATTTGCATAGTGACCTGTTGCATCTTGGGAATGTACAGGCTTTGGAGCTTAACAGGTACTGCAGGTGTCTGCCTGGCCTGAGAGATGCCTGTCTGGTGCTCCCCTCAGGACACACAGGCCTTCCATTCGAGCATGGAGGGTGAGGGACATGGGTCACCCTCATATACAGGGGTGTGGGCATGGGCAGGATAGGTTGTGGGGGACCCGTCAGGGCATTGCCCGTTTGGAAGCCCGTTCGGAAGGCGAGAGGAGGCGGGGCAGGAAACTCTGCTCAATTTCTTTCCCAGAGGCCTGTGGAGAACCCTTTGCACGTTTGAGCCAGCCGGGCCTGCATCAGCAGATCCTGCTCCACTGGGAAGGGAGAGCCTGTAGGCGTAAATCAAAAAAAGGGGAGAAATCTGCAAATTCTAGTGGCAGACCCATGTTGCCCAGGAAGCAATCAGTTTCTCCTGCTCCCTATAGTGGAAAAAGACATAGGAGGTGTATTTCTCTAGGCAGGGGCTCTGTGTAGATGGCACTTCATTGCTCTGGGAAGCATCCATGCTGGTAGAAGAGTAGCAGCAGACTCCACACCTGAGGCTTGAATGGGGACTGTTGGGGAGGGGCAGTGGGAGGCCGAGGAGGGCGGAGGAAAATGCTTTTCAAAAGCATCTGCACGTTCCTACAAACCTGCTGAAAACCCATACCAGGAATGGGGCTCGAACCCATGCGGACAAACGTCCATTGGATCTTAAGTCCAACGCCTTAACCACTCGGCCACCCTGGTGAGACCCAAGGATTTACTTTCTTCAACTCCCTTTTTATGCTTGCTGCTGTAGCACCAGCTGTCCAGCAAGAGGTGATTGCAGAGTTAAAAGGCTTTTGCAGGAGGTTAAAAGTAATTGCTTATAACAAACACACTGTGTGACACCTAACTTTCTCCCACTCGGACCTTACCGTTAATTTTTATATTGGAGTTAGCTTAGTCACAATAAGGGGGTGAGCAAGGCAGTTACACTAGAGCATCTACTCCCTGGTGGTCTAGTGGCTAGGATTCGGCGCTTTCACCGCCGCGGGCCGGGTTCGATTCCCGGTCAGGGAAGATCCCTCTAAAGCATAGATTGCTTAATTTGTCTGTGTATCTTTTTTAAAAGAAGGTCTTTAAAAAGGCACCCCTCCCAATAGATGAAAGCGGAGGAATTGGGCTTGTTCTCCTGTGCCCCAGGTTGCTTTGCCCCCATTGACCTAAGCCACCTTTGTGCGCACGCAGTCCCCCACCCAGTCAGGTGCTCTATGTTGGCGTGAAGTGCAGTACCAGCTCAACAGAAAGGTAAATTGCTGGAAAACCCTGCTGTGATGCATACATCTACTTTGGAGCACTCTTCTCCTTTGCACTCTTGAATCGCTTAAGCGCAATGTATTCTTCCAGCAAGCTGAATAACGAGATAGGTGAGAGAAGGTGTACCAGCTGTCTGTGCGCCATCAGCAGCCACTAGGTGTCCCTCTTGGGTTTTCCCGGGGATCCTGATTGTGCAGGAATTCATCGGTTCAGTAGCAAGGGGGAGAGGATGGCCTGTGCCTGGAAGTGACAGGCAGTCTGGTGGCATCATGAGGATTAAGTTCCGATTCATATTTGCTGTAGAATAAAATATGTTTTCAGCCCCCATGAGCTTTGTCACTCGGAGAGCAGTGTATGAACTTTTGCTGCACGGCTCTGGGCTCCCTGGTGGTCTAGTGGTTAGGATTCGGCGCTCTCACCGCCGTGGCCCGGGTTCGATTCCCGGTCAGGGAAAAGTCCCTCTTCTGACCTTGAAAGCTTTTCCTTCCCGTAGGTCAGGGCTTCTCAAAATGAAGTTGCTTTTCTGACTCACAATTTGCCTAGCATGACGCAGTATCGCTCAAAATATGATTTTCGCAAGGTTCCTTTAGAGCTGCTTCCCATGGTGGGAGGCAAGGCTCTTGAGCAAGTGAGATCCTGTATTCCGAGGCGCGCTTCCTTTTGTAGGCTTCTGACCCCATGGCCTGTGGCAGGTAGTCCTCCTTTGACTGGGCCGCAGGCTTTGTCTCCAAATGGCGTCCTGGACCCACTGCAACCCACCTGTTTGCTAAAACGGAAGTCTGCCTCTGGGTAAGAAAAAGCTGAGCTGCACGTACGGAAAGCGGCAGAGGCCAGAGGCGGGGAGGGTGTGGCAAGGGCTGCCTGATTTGCATAGTGACGTGTTGCATCTTGGGAATGTACAGGCTTTGGAGCTTAACAGGTACTGCAGGTGTCTGCCTGGCCTGAGAGATGCCTGTCTGGTGCTCCCCTCAGGACACACAGGCCTTCCATTCGAGCATGGAGGGTGAGGGACATGGGTCACCCTCATATACAGGGGTGTGGGCATGGGCAGGATAGGTTGTGGGGGACCCGTCAGGGCATTGCCCGTTTGGAAGCCCGTTCGGAAGGCGAGAGGAGGCGGGGCAGGAAACTCTGCTCAATTTCTTTCCCAGAGGCCTGTGGAGAACCCTTTGCACGTTTGAGCCAGCCGGGCCTGCATCAGCAGATCCTGCTCCACTGGGAAGGGAGAGCCTGTAGGCGTAAATCAAAAAAAGGGGAGAAATCTGCAAATTCTAGTGGCAGACCCATGTTGCCCAGGAAGCAATCAGTTTCTCCTGCTCCCTATAGTGGAAAAAGACATAGGAGGTGTATTTCTCTAGGCAGGGGCTCTGTGTAGATGGCACTTCATTGCTCTGGGAAGCATCCATGCTGGTAGAAGAGTAGCAGCAGACTCCACACCTGAGGCTTGAATGGGGACTGTTGGGGAGGGGCAGTGGGAGGCCGAGGAGGGCGGAGGAAAATGCTTTTCAAAAGCATCTGCACGTTCCTACAAACCTGCTGAAAACCCATACCAGGAATGGGGCTCGAACCCATCCGGACAAACGTCCATTGGATCTTAAGTCCAACGCCTTAACCACTCGGCCACCCTGGTGAGACCCAAGGATTTACTTTCTTCAACTCCCTTTTTATGCTTGCTGCTGTAGCACCAGCTGTCCAGCAAGAGGTGATTGCAGAGTTAAAAGGCTTTTGCAGGAGGTTAAAAGTAATTGCTTATAACAAACACACTGTGTGACACCTAACTTTCTCCCACTCGGACCTTACCGTTAATTTTTATATTGGAGTTAGCTTAGTCACAATAAGGGGGTGAGCAAGGCAGGCACACTAGAGCATCTACTCCCTGGTGGTCTAGTGGCTAGGATTCGGCGCTTTCACCGCCGCGGCCCGGGTTCGATTCCCGGTCAGGGAAGATCCCTCTAAAGCATAGATTGCTTAATTTGTCTGTGTATCTTTTTTAAAAGAAGGTCTTTAAAAAGGCACCCCTCCCAATAGATGAAAGCGGAGGAATGGGGCTTGTTCTCCTGTGCCCCAGGTTGCTTTGCCCCCATTGACCTAAGCCACCTTTGTGCGCACGCAGTCCCCCACCCAGTCAGGTGCTCTATGTTGGCGTGAAGTGCAGTACCAGCTCAACAGAAAGGTAAATTGCTGGAAAACCCTGCTGTGATGCATACATCTACTTTGGAGCACTCTTCTCCTTTGCACTCTTGAATCGCTTAAGCGCAATGTATTCTTCCAGCAAGCTGAATAACGAGATAGGTGAGAGAAGGTGTACCAGCTGTCTGTGCGCCATCAGCAGCCACTAGGTGTCCCTCTTGGGTTTTCCCGGGGATCCTGATTGTGCAGGAATTCATCGGTTCAGTAGCAAGGGGGAGAGGATGGCCTGTGCCTGGAAGTGACAGGCAGTCTGGTGGCATCATGAGGATTAAGTTCCGATTCATATTTGCTGTAGAATAAAATATGTTTTCAGCCCCCATGAGCTTTGTCACTCGGAGAGCAGTGTATGAACTTTTGCTGCACGGCTCTGGGCTCCCTGGTGGTCTAGTGGTTAGGATTCGGCGCTCTCACCGCCGCGGCCCGGGTTCGATTCCCGGTCAGGGAAAAGTCCCTCTTCTGACCTTGAAAGCTTTTCCTTCCCGTAGGTCAGGGCTTCTCAAAATGAAGTTGCTTTTCTGACTCACAATTTGCCTAGCATGACGCAGTATCGCTCAAAATATGATTTTCGCAAGGTTCCTTTAGAGCTGCTTCCCATGGTGGGAGGCAAGGCTCTTGAGCAAGTGAGATCCTGTATTCCGAGGCGCGCTTCCTTTTGTAGGCTTCTGACCCCATGGCCTGTGGCAGGTAGTCCTCCTTTGACTGGGCCGCAGGCTTTGTCTCCAAATGGCGTCCTGGACCCACTGCAACCCACCTGTTTGCTAAAACGGAAGTCTGCCTCTGGGTAAGAAAAAGCTGAGCTGCACGTACGGAAAGCGGCAGAGGCCAGAGGCGGGGAGGGTGTGGCAAGGGCTGCCTGATTTGCATAGTGACCTGTTGCATCTTGGGAATGTACAGGCTTTGGAGCTTAACAGGTACTGCAGGTGTCTGCCTGGCCTGAGAGATGCCTGTCTGGTGCTCCCCTCAGGACACACAGGCCTTCCATTCGAGCATGGAGGGTGAGGGACATGGGTCACCCTCATATACAGGGGTGTGGGCATGGGCAGGATAGGTTGTGGGGGACCCGTCAGGGCATTGCCCGTTTGGAAGCCCGTTCGGAAGGCGAGAGGAGGCGGGGCAGGAAACTCTGCTCAATTTCTTTCCCAGAGGCCTGTGGAGAACCCTTTGCACGTTTGAGCCAGCCGGGCCTGCATCAGCAGATCCTGCTCCACTGGGAAGGGAGAGCCTGTAGGCGTAAATCAAAAAAAGGGGAGAAATCTGCAAATTCTAGTGGCAGACCCATGTTGCCCAGGAAGCAATCAGTTTCTCCTGCTCCCTATAGTGGAAAAAGACATAGGAGGTGTATTTCTCTAGGCAGGGGCTCTGTGTAGATGGCACTTCATTGCTCTGGGAAGCATCCATGCTGGTAGAAGAGTAGCAGCAGACTCCACACCTGAGGCTTGAATGGGGACCGTTGGGGAGGGGCAGTGGGAGGCCGAGGAGGGCGGAGGAAAATGCTTTTCAAAAGCATCTGCACGTTCCTACAAACCTGCTGAAAACCCATACCAGGAATGGGGCTCGAACCCATGCGGACAAACGTCCATTGGATCTTAAGTCCAACGCCTTAACCACTCGGCCACCCTGGTGAGACCCAAGGATTTACTTTCTTCAACTCCCTTTTTATGCTTGCTACTGTAGCACCAGCTGTCCAGCAAGAGGTGATTGCAGAGTTAAAAGGCTTTTGCAGGAGGTTAAAAGTAATTGCTTATAACAAACACACTGTGTGACACCTAACTTTCTCCCACTCGGACCTTACCGTTAATTTTTATATTGGAGTTAGCTTAGTCACAATAAGGGGGTGAGCAAGGCAGTTACACTAGAGCATCTACTCCCTGGTGGTCTAGTGGCTAGGATTCGGCGCTTTCACCGCCGCGGGCCGGGTTCGATTCCCGGTCAGGGAAGATCCCTCTAAAGCATAGATTGCTTAATTTGTCTGTGTATCTTTTTTAAAAGAAGGTCTTTAAAAAGGCACCCCTCCCAATAGATGAAAGCGGAGGAATTGGGCTTGTTCTCCTGTGCCCCAGGTTGCTTTGCCCCCATTGACCTAAGCCACCTTTGTGCGCACGCAGTCCCCCACCCAGTCAGGTGCTCTATGTTGGCGTGAAGTGCAGTACCAGCTCAACAGAAAGGTAAATTGCTGGAAAACCCTGCTGTGATGCATACATCTACTTTGGAGCACTCTTCTCCTTTGCACTCTTGAATCGCTTAAGCGCAATGTATTCTTCCAGCAAGCTGAATAACGAGATAGGTGAGAGAAGGTGTACCAGCTGTCTGTGCGCCATCAGCAGCCACTAGGTGTCCCTCTTGGGTTTTCCCGGGGATCCTGATTGTGCAGGAATTCATCGGTTCAGTAGCAAGGGGGAGAGGATGGCCTGTGCCTGGAAGTGACAGGCAGTCTGGTGGCATCATGAGGATTAAGTTCCGATTCATATTTGCTGTAGAATAAAATATGTTTTCAGCCCCCATGAGCTTTGTCACTCGGAGAGCAGTGTATGAACTTTTGCTGCACGGCTCTGGGCTCCCTGGTGGTCTAGTGGTTAGGATTCGGCGCTCTCACCGCCGCGGCCCGGGTTCGATTCCCGGTCAGGGAAAAGTCCCTCTTCTGACCTTGAAAGCTTTTCCTTCCCGTAGGTCAGGGCTTCTCAAAATGAAGTTGCTTTTCTGACTCACAATTTGCCTAGCATGACGCAGTATCGCTCAAAATATGATTTTCGCAAGGTTCCTTTAGAGCTGCTTCCCATGGTGGGAGGCAAGGCTCTTGAGCAAGTGAGATCCTGTATTCCGAGGCGCGCTTCCTTTTGTAGGCTTCTGACCCCATGGCCTGTGGCAGGTAGTCCTCCTTTGACTGGGCCGCAGGCTTTGTCTCCAAATGGCGTCCTGGACCCACTGCAACCCACCTGTTTGCTAAAACGGAAGTCTGCCTCTGGGTAAGAAAAAGCTGAGCTGCACGTACGGAAAGCGGCAGAGGCCAGAGGCGGGGAGGGTGTGGCAAGGGCTGCCTGATTTGCATAGTGACGTGTTGCATCTTGGGAATGTACAGGCTTTGGAGCTTAACAGGTACTGCAGGTGTCTGCCTGGCCTGAGAGATGCCTGTCTGGTGCTCCCCTCAGGACACACAGGCCTTCCATTCGAGCATGGAGGGTGAGGGACATGGGTCACCCTCATATACAGGGGTGTGGGCATGGGCAGGATAGGTTGTGGGGGACCCGTCAGGGCATTGCCCGTTTGGAAGCCCGTTCGGAAGGCGAGAGGAGGCGGGGCAGGAAACTCTGCTCAATTTCTTTCCCAGAGGCCTGTGGAGAACCCTTTGCACGTTTGAGCCAGCCGGGCCTGCATCAGCAGATCCTGCTCCACTGGGAAGGGAGAGCCTGTAGGCGTAAATCAAAAAAAGGGGAGAAATCTGCAAATTCTAGTGGCAGACCCATGTTGCCCAGGAAGCAATCAGTTTCTCCTGCTCCCTATAGTGGAAAAAGACATAGGAGGTGTATTTCTCTAGGCAGGGGCTCTGTGTAGATGGCACTTCATTGCTCTGGGAAGCATCCATGCTGGTAGAAGAGTAGCAGCAGACTCCACACCTGAGGCTTGAATGGGGACTGTTGGGGAGGGGCAGTGGGAGGCCGAGGAGGGCGGAGGAAAATGCTTTTCAAAAGCATCTGCACGTTCCTACAAACCTGCTGAAAACCCATACCAGGAATGGGGCTCGAACCCATCCGGACAAACGTCCATTGGATCTTAAGTCCAACGCCTTAACCACTCGGCCACCCTGGTGAGACCCAAGGATTTACTTTCTTCAACTCCCTTTTTATGCTTGCTGCTGTAGCACCAGCTGTCCAGCAAGAGGTGATTGCAGAGTTAAAAGGCTTTTGCAGGAGGTTAAAAGTAATTGCTTATAACAAACACACTGTGTGACACCTAACTTTCTCCCACTCGGACCTTACCGTTAATTTTTATATTGGAGTTAGCTTAGTCACAATAAGGGGGTGAGCAAGGCAGGCACACTAGAGCATCTACTCCCTGGTGGTCTAGTGGCTAGGATTCGGCGCTTTCACCGCCGCGGCCCGGGTTCGATTCCCGGTCAGGGAAGATCCCTCTAAAGCATAGATTGCTTAATTTGTCTGTGTATCTTTTTTAAAAGAAGGTCTTTAAAAAGGCACCCCTCCCAATAGATGAAAGCGGAGGAATGGGGCTTGTTCTCCTGTGCCCCAGGTTGCTTTGCCCCCATTGACCTAAGCCACCTTTGTGCGCACGCAGTCCCCCACCCAGTCAGGTGCTCTATGTTGGCGTGAAGTGCAGTACCAGCTCAACAGAAAGGTAAATTGCTGGAAAACCCTGCTGTGATGCATACATCTACTTTGGAGCACTCTTCTCCTTTGCACTCTTGAATCGCTTAAGCGCAATGTATTCTTCCAGCAAGCTGAATAACGAGATAGGTGAGAGAAGGTGTACCAGCTGTCTGTGCGCCATCAGCAGCCACTAGGTGTCCCTCTTGGGTTTTCCCAGGGATCCTGATTGTGCAGGAATTCATCGGTTCAGTAGCAAGGGGGAGAGGATGGCCTGTGCCTGGAAGTGACAGGCAGTCTGGTGGCATCATGAGGATTAAGTTCCGATTCATATTTGCTGTAGAATAAAATATGTTTTCAGCCCCCATGAGCTTTGTCACTCGGAGAGCAGTGTATGAACTTTTGCTGCACGGCTCTGGGCTCCCTGGTGGTCTAGTGGTTAGGATTCGGCGCTCTCACCGCCGCGGCCCGGGTTCGATTCCCGGTCAGGGAAAAGTCCCTCTTCTGACCTTGAAAGCTTTTCCTTCCCGTAGGTCAGGGCTTCTCAAAATGAAGTTGCTTTTCTGACTCACAATTTGCCTAGCATGACGCAGTATCGCTCAAAATATGATTTTCGCAAGGTTCCTTTAGAGCTGCTTCCCATGGTGGGAGGCAAGGCTCTTGAGCAAGTGAGATCCTGTATTCCGAGGCGCGCTTCCTTTTGTAGGCTTCTGACCCCATGGCCTGTGGCAGGTAGTCCTCCTTTGACTGGGCCGCAGGCTTTGTCTCCAAATGGCGTCCTGGACCCACTGCAACCCACCTGTTTGCTAAAACGGAAGTCTGCCTCTGGGTAAGAAAAAGCTGAGCTGCACGTACGGAAAGCGGCAGAGGCCAGAGGCGGGGAGGGTGTGGCAAGGGCTGCCTGATTTGCATAGTGACCTGTTGCATCTTGGGAATGTACAGGCTTTGGAGCTTAACAGGTACTGCAGGTGTCTGCCTGGCCTGAGAGATGCCTGTCTGGTGCTCCCCTCAGGACACACAGGCCTTCCATTCGAGCATGGAGGGTGAGGGACATGGGTCACCCTCATATACAGGGGTGTGGGCATGGGCAGGATAGGTTGTGGGGGACCCGTCAGGGCATTGCCCGTTTGGAAGCCCGTTCGGAAGGCGAGAGGAGGCGGGGCAGGAAACTCTGCTCAATTTCTTTCCCAGAGGCCTGTGGAGAACCCTTTGCACGTTTGAGCCAGCCGGGCCTGCATCAGCAGATCCTGCTCCACTGGGAAGGGAGAGCCTGTAGGCGTAAATCAAAAAAAGGGGAGAAATCTGCAAATTCTAGTGGCAGACCCATGTTGCCCAGGAAGCAATCAGTTTCTCCTGCTCCCTATAGTGGAAAAAGACATAGGAGGTGTATTTCTCTAGGCAGGGGCTCTGTGTAGATGGCACTTCATTGCTCTGGGAAGCATCCATGCTGGTAGAAGAGTAGCAGCAGACTCCACACCTGAGGCTTGAATGGGGACCGTTGGGGAGGGGCAGTGGGAGGCCGAGGAGGGCGGAGGAAAATGCTTTTCAAAAGCATCTGCACGTTCCTACAAACCTGCTGAAAACCCATACCAGGAATGGGGCTCGAACCCATGCGGACAAACGTCCATTGGATCTTAAGTCCAACGCCTTAACCACTCGGCCACCCTGGTGAGACCCAAGGATTTACTTTCTTCAACTCCCTTTTTATGCTTGCTGCTGTAGCACCAGCTGTCCAGCAAGAGGTGATTGCAGAGTTAAAAGGCTTTTGCAGGAGGTTAAAAGTAATTGCTTATAACAAACACACTGTGTGACACCTAACTTTCTCCCACTCGGACCTTACCGTTAATTTTTATATTGGAGTTAGCTTAGTCACAATAAGGGGGTGAGCAAGGCAGGCACACTAGAGCATCTACTCCCTGGTGGTCTAGTGGCTAGGATTCGGCGCTTTCACCGCCGTGGCCCGGGTTCGATTCCCGGTCAGGGAAGATCCCTCTAAAGCATAGATTGCTTAATTTGTCTGTGTATCTTTTTTAAAAGAAGGTCTTTAAAAAGGCACCCCTCCCAATAGATGAAAGCGGAGGAATTGGGCTTGTTCTCCTGTGCCCCAGGTTGCTTTGCCCCCATTGACCTAAGCCACCTTTGTGCGCACGCAGTCCCCCACCCAGTCAGGTGCTCTATGTTGGCGTGAAGTGCAGTACCAGCTCAACAGAAAGGTAAATTGCTGGAAAACCCTGCTGTGATGCATACATCTACTTTGGAGCACTCTTCTCCTTTGCACTCTTGAATCGCTTAAGCGCAATGTATTCTTCCAGCAAGCTGAATAACGAGATAGGTGAGAGAAGGTGTACCAGCTGTCTGTGCGCCATCAGCAGCCACTAGGTGTCCCTCTTGGGTTTTCCCGGGGATCCTGATTGTGCAGGAATTCATCGGTTCAGTAGCAAGGGGGAGAGGATGGCCTGTGCCTGGAAGTGACAGGCAGTCTGGTGGCATCATGAGGATTAAGTTCCGATTCATATTTGCTGTAGAATAAAATATGTTTTCAGCCCCCATGAGCTTTGTCACTCGGAGAGCAGTGTATGAACTTTTGCTGCACGGCTCTGGGCTCCCTGGTGGTCTAGTGGTTAGGATTCGGCGCTCTCACCGCCGCGGCCCGGGTTCGATTCCCGGTCAGGGAAAAGTCCCTCTTCTGACCTTGAAAGCTTTTCCTTCCCGTAGGTCAGGGCTTCTCAAAATGAAGTTGCTTTTCTGACTCACAATTTGCCTAGCATGACGCAGTATCGCTCAAAATATGATTTTCGCAAGGTTCCTTTAGAGCTGCTTCCCATGGTGGGAGGCAAGGCTCTTGAGCAAGTGAGATCCTGTATTCCGAGGCGCGCTTCCTTTTGTAGGCTTCTGACCCCATGGCCTGTGGCAGGTAGTCCTCCTTTGACTGGGCCGCAGGCTTTGTCTCCAAATGGCGTCCTGGACCCACTGCAACCCACCTGTTTGCTAAAACGGAAGTCTGCCTCTGGGTAAGAAAAAGCTGAGCTGCACGTACGGAAAGCGGCAGAGGCCAGAGGCGGGGAGGGTGTGGCAAGGGCTGCCTGATTTGCATAGTGACCTGTTGCATCTTGGGAATGTACAGGCTTTGGAGCTTAACAGGTACTGCAGGTGTCTGCCTGGCCTGAGAGATGCCTGTCTGGTGCTCCCCTCAGGACACACAGGCCTTCCATTCGAGCATGGAGGGTGAGGGACATGGGTCACCCTCATATACAGGGGTGTGGGCATGGGCAGGATAGGTTGTGGGGGACCCGTCAGGGCATTGCCCGTTTGGAAGCCCGTTCGGAAGGCGAGAGGAGGCGGGGCAGGAAACTCTGCTCAATTTCTTTCCCAGAGGCCTGTGGAGAACCCTTTGCACGTTTGAGCCAGCTGGGCCTGCATCAGCAGATCCTGCTCCACTGGGAAGGGAGAGCCTGTAGGCGTAAATCAAAAAAAGGGGAGAAATCTGCAAATTCTAGTGGCAGACCCATGTTGCCCAGGAAGCAATCAGTTTCTCCTGCTCCCTATAGTGGAAAAAGACATAGGAGGTGTATTTCTCTAGGCAGGGGCTCTGTGTAGATGGCACTTCATTGCTCTGGGAAGCATCCATGCTGGTAGAAGAGTAGCAGCAGACTCCACACCTGAGGCTTGAATGGGGACTGTTGGGGAGGGGCAGTGGGAGGCCGAGGAGGGCGGAGGAAAATGCTTTTCAAAAGCATCTGCACGTTCCTACAAACCTGCTGAAAACCCATACCAGGAATGGGGCTCGAACCCATGCGGACAAACGTCCATTGGATCCTAAGTCCAACGCCTTAACCACTCGGCCACCCTGGTGAGACCCAAGGATTTACTTTCTTCAACTCCCTTTTTATGCTTGCTGCTGTAGCACCAGCTGTCCAGCAAGAGGTGATTGCAGAGTTAAAAGGCTTTTGCAGGAGGTTAAAAGTAATTGCTTATAACAAACACACTGTGTGACACCTAACTTTCTCCCACTCGGACCTTACCGTTAATTTTTATATTGGAGTTAGCTTAGTCACAATAAGGGGGTGAGCAAGGCAGGCACACTAGAGCATCTACTCCCTGGTGGTCTAGTGGCTAGGATTCGGCGCTTTCACCGCCGTGGCCCGGGTTCGATTCCCGGTCAGGGAAGATCCCTCTAAAGCATAGATTGCTTAATTTGTCTGTGTATCTTTTTTAAAAGAAGGTCTTTAAAAAGGCACCCCTCCCAATAGATGAAAGCGGAGGAATTGGGCTTGTTCTCCTGTGCCCCAGGTTGCTTTGCCCCCATTGACCTAAGCCACCTTTGTGCGCACGCAGTCCCCCACCCAGTCAGGTGCTCTATGTTGGCGTGAAGTGCAGTACCAGCTCAACAGAAAGGTAAATTGCTGGAAAACCCTGCTGTGATGCATACATCTACTTTGGAGCACTCTTCTCCTTTGCACTCTTGAATCGCTTAAGCGCAATGTATTCTTCCAGCAAGCTGAATAACGAGATAGGTGAGAGAAGGTGTACCAGCTGTCTGTGCGCCATCAGCAGCCACTAGGTGTCCCTCTTGGGTTTTCCCGGGGATCCTGATTGTGCAGGAATTCATCGGTTCAGTAGCAAGGGGGAGAGGATGGCCTGTGCCTGGAAGTGACAGGCAGTCTGGTGGCATCATGAGGATTAAGTTCCGATTCATATTTGCTGTAGAATAAAATATGTTTTCAGCCCCCATGAGCTTTGTCACTCGGAGAGCAGTGTATGAACTTTTGCTGCACGGCTCTGGGCTCCCTGGTGGTCTAGTGGTTAGGATTCGGCGCTCTCACCGCCGCGGCCCGGGTTCGATTCCCGGTCAGGGAAAAGTCCCTCTTCTGACCTTGAAAGCTTTTCCTTCCCGTAGGTCAGGGCTTCTCAAAATGAAGTTGCTTTTCTGACTCACAATTTGCCTAGCATGACGCAGTATCGCTCAAAATATGATTTTCGCAAGGTTCCTTTAGAGCTGCTTCCCATGGTGGGAGGCAAGGCTCTTGAGCAAGTGAGATCCTGTATTCCGAGGCGCGCTTCCTTTTGTAGGCTTCTGACCCCATGGCCTGTGGCAGGTAGTCCTCCTTTGACTGGGCCGCAGGCTTTGTCTCCAAATGGCGTCCTGGACCCACTGCAACCCACCTGTTTGCTAAAACGGAAGTCTGCCTCTGGGTAAGAAAAAGCTGAGCTGCACGTACGGAAAGCGGCAGAGGCCAGAGGCGGGGAGGGTGTGGCAAGGGCTGCCTGATTTGCATAGTGACGTGTTGCATCTTGGGAATGTACAGGCTTTGGAGCTTAACAGGTACTGCAGGTGTCTGCCTGGCCTGAGAGATGCCTGTCTGGTGCTCCCCTCAGGACACACAGGCCTTCCATTCGAGCATGGAGGGTGAGGGACATGGGTCACCCTCATATACAGGGGTGTGGGCATGGGCAGGATAGGTTGTGGGGGACCCGTCAGGGCATTGCCCGTTTGGAAGCCCGTTCGGAAGGCGAGAGGAGGCGGGGCAGGAAACTCTGCTCAATTTCTTTCCCAGAGGCCTGTGGAGAACCCTTTGCACGTTTGAGCCAGCCGGGCCTGCATCAGCAGATCCTGCTCCACTGGGAAGGGAGAGCCTGTAGGCGTAAATCAAAAAAAGGGGAGAAATCTGCAAATTCTAGTGGCAGACCCATGTTGCCCAGGAAGCAATCAGTTTCTCCTGCTCCCTATAGTGGAAAAAGACATAGGAGGTGTATTTCTCTAGGCAGGGGCTCTGTGTAGATGGCACTTCATTGCTCTGGGAAGCATCCATGCTGGTAGAAGAGTAGCAGCAGACTCCACACCTGAGGCTTGAATGGGGACTGTTGGGGAGGGGCAGTGGGAGGCCGAGGAGGGCGGAGGAAAATGCTTTTCAAAAGCATCTGCACGTTCCTACAAACCTGCTGAAAACCCATACCAGGAATGGGGCTCGAACCCATGCGGACAAACGTCCATTGGATCTTAAGTCCAACGCCTTAACCACTCGGCCACCCTGGTGAGACCCAAGGATTTACTTTCTTCAACTCCCTTTTTATGCTTGCTGCTGTAGCACCAGCTGTCCAGCAAGAGGTGATTGCAGAGTTAAAAGGCTTTTGCAGGAGGTTAAAAGTAATTGCTTATAACAAACACACTGTGTGACACCTAACTTTCTCCCACTCGGACCTTACCGTTAATTTTTATATTGGAGTTAGCTTAGTCACAATAAGGGGGTGAGCAAGGCAGGCACACTAGAGCATCTACTCCCTGGTGGTCTAGTGGCTAGGATTCGGCGCTTTCACCGCCGCGGCCCGGGTTCGATTCCCGGTCAGGGAAGATCCCTCTAAAGCATAGATTGCTTAATTTGTCTGTGTATCTTTTTTAAAAGAAGGTCTTTAAAAAGGCACCCCTCCCAATAGATGAAAGCGGAGGAATGGGGCTTGTTCTCCTGTGCCCCAGGTTGCTTTGCCCCCATTGACCTAAGCCACCTTTGTGCGCACGCAGTCCCCCACCCAGTCAGGTGCTCTATGTTGGCGTGAAGTGCAGTACCAGCTCAACAGAAAGGTAAATTGCTGGAAAACCCTGCTGTGATGCATACATCTACTTTGGAGCACTCTTCTCCTTTGCACTCTTGAATCGCTTAAGCGCAATGTATTCTTCCAGCAAGCTGAATAACGAGATAGGTGAGAGAAGGTGTACCAGCTGTCTGTGCGCCATCAGCAGCCACTAGGTGTCCCTCTTGTGTTTTCCCGGGGATCCTGATTGTGCAGGAATTCATCGGTTCAGTAGCAAGGGGGAGAGGATGGCCTGTGCCTGGAAGTGACAGGCAGTCTGGTGGCATCATGAGGATTAAGTTCCGATTCATATTTGCTGTAGAATAAAATATGTTTTCAGCCCCCATGAGCTTTGTCACTCGGAGAGCAGTGTATGAACTTTTGCTGCACGGCTCTGGGCTCCCTGGTGGTCTAGTGGTTAGGATTCGGCGCTCTCACCGCCGCGGCCCGGGTTCGATTCCCGGTCAGGGAAAAGTCCCTCTTCTGACCTTGAAAGCTTTTCCTTCCCGTAGGTCAGGGCTTCTCAAAATGAAGTTGCTTTTCTGACTCACAATTTGCCTAGCATGACGCAGTATCGCTCAAAATATGATTTTCGCAAGGTTCCTTTAGAGCTGCTTCCCATGGTGGGAGGCAAGGCTCTTGAGCAAGTGAGATCCTGTATTCCGAGGCGCGCTTCCTTTTGTAGGCTTCTGACCCCATGGCCTGTGGCAGGTAGTCCTCCTTTGACTGGGCCGCAGGCTTTGTCTCCAAATGGCGTCCTGGACCCACTGCAACCCACCTGTTTGCTAAAACGGAAGTCTGCCTCTGGGTAAGAAAAAGCTGAGCTGCACGTACGGAAAGCGGCAGAGGCCAGAGGCGGGGAGGGTGTGGCAAGGGCTGCCTGATTTGCATAGTGACGTGTTGCATCTTGGGAATGTACAGGCTTTGGAGCTTAACAGGTACTGCAGGTGTCTGCCTGGCCTGAGAGATGCCTGTCTGGTGCTCCCCTCAGGACACACAGGCCTTCCATTCGAGCATGGAGGGTGAGGGACATGGGTCACCCTCATATACAGGGGTGTGGGCATGGGCAGGATAGGTTGTGGGGGACCCGTCAGGGCATTGCCCGTTTGGAAGCCCGTTCGGAAGGCGAGAGGAGGCGGGGCAGGAAACTCTGCTCAATTTCTTTCCCAGAGGCCTGTGGAGAACCCTTTGCACGTTTGAGCCAGCCGGGCCTGCATCAGCAGATCCTGCTCCACTGGGAAGGGAGAGCCTGTAGGCGTAAATCAAAAAAAGGGGAGAAATCTGCAAATTCTAGTGGCAGACCCATGTTGCCCAGGAAGCAATCAGTTTCTCCTGCTCCCTATAGTGGAAAAAGACATAGGAGGTGTATTTCTCTAGGCAGGGGCTCTGTGTAGATGGCACTTCATTGCTCTGGGAAGCATCCATGCTGGTAGAAGAGTAGCAGCAGACTCCACACCTGAGGCTTGAATGGGGACTGTTGGGGAGGGGCAGTGGGAGGCCGAGGAGGGCGGAGGAAAATGCTTTTCAAAAGCATCTGCACGTTCCTACAAACCTGCTGAAAACCCATACCAGGAATGGGGCTCGAACCCATGCGGACAAACGTCCATTGGATCTTAAGTCCAACGCCTTAACCACTCGGCCACCCTGGTGAGACCCAAGGATTTACTTTCTTCAACTCCCTTTTTATGCTTGCTGCTGTAGCACCAGCTGTCCAGCAAGAGGTGATTGCAGAGTTAAAAGGCTTTTGCAGGAGGTTAAAAGTAATTGCTTATAACAAACACACTGTGTGACACCTAACTTTCTCCCACTCGGACCTTACCGTTAATTTTTATATTGGAGTTAGCTTAGTCACAATAAGGGGGTGAGCAAGGCAGGCACACTAGAGCATCTACTCCCTGGTGGTCTAGTGGCTAGGATTCGGCGCTTTCACCGCCGCGGCCCGGGTTCGATTCCCGGTCAGGGAAGATCCCTCTAAAGCATAGATTGCTTAATTTGTCTGTGTATCTTTTTTAAAAGAAGGTCTTTAAAAAGGCACCCCTCCCAATAGATGAAAGCGGAGGAATGGGGCTTGTTCTCCTGTGCCCCAGGTTGCTTTGCCCCCATTGACCTAAGCCACCTTTGTGCGCACGCAGTCCCCCACCCAGTCAGGTGCTCTATGTTGGCGTGAAGTGCAGTACCAGCTCAACAGAAAGGTAAATTGCTGGAAAACCCTGCTGTGATGCATACATCTACTTTGGAGCACTCTTCTCCTTTGCACTCTTGAATCGCTTAAGCGCAATGTATTCTTCCAGCAAGCTGAATAACGAGATAGGTGAGAGAAGGTGTACCAGCTGTCTGTGCGCCATCAGCAGCCACTAGGTGTCCCTCTTGGGTTTTCCCGGGGATCCTGATTGTGCAGGAATTCATCGGTTCAGTAGCAAGGGGGAGAGGATGGCCTGTGCCTGGAAGTGACAGGCAGTCTGGTGGCATCATGAGGATTAAGTTCCGATTCATATTTGCTGTAGAATAAAATATGTTTTCAGCCCCCATGAGCTTTGTCACTCGGAGAGCAGTGTATGAACTTTTGCTGCACGGCTCTGGGCTCCCTGGTGGTCTAGTGGTTAGGATTCGGCGCTCTCACCGCCGCGGCCCGGGTTCGATTCCCGGTCAGGGAAAAGTCCCTCTTCTGACCTTGAAAGCTTTTCCTTCCCGTAGGTCAGGGCTTCTCAAAATGAAGTTGCTTTTCTGACTCACAATTTGCCTAGCATGACGCAGTATCGCTCAAAATATGATTTTCGCAAGGTTCCTTTAGAGCTGCTTCCCATGGTGGGAGGCAAGGCTCTTGAGCAAGTGAGATCCTGTATTCCGAGGCGCGCTTCCTTTTGTAGGCTTCTGACCCCATGGCCTGTGGCAGGTAGTCCTCCTTTGACTGGGCCGCAGGCTTTGTCTCCAAATGGCGTCCTGGACCCACTGCAACCCACCTGTTTGCTAAAACGGAAGTCTGCCTCTGGGTAAGAAAAAGCTGAGCTGCACGTACGGAAAGCGGCAGAGGCCAGAGGCGGGGAGGGTGTGGCAAGGGCTGCCTGATTTGCATAGTGACGTGTTGCATCTTGGGAATGTACAGGCTTTGGAGCTTAACAGGTACTGCAGGTGTCTGCCTGGCCTGAGAGATGCCTGTCTGGTGCTCCCCTCAGGACACACAGGCCTTCCATTCGAGCATGGAGGGTGAGGGACATGGGTCACCCTCATATACAGGGGTGTGGGCATGGGCAGGATAGGTTGTGGGGGACCCGTCAGGGCATTGCCCGTTTGGAAGCCCGTTCGGAAGGCGAGAGGAGGCGGGGCAGGAAACTCTGCTCAATTTCTTTCCCAGAGGCCTGTGGAGAACCCTTTGCACGTTTGAGCCAGCCGGGCCTGCATCAGCAGATCCTGCTCCACTGGGAAGGGAGAGCCTGTAGGCGTAAATCAAAAAAAGGGGAGAAATCTGCAAATTCTAGTGGCAGACCCATGTTGCCCAGGAAGCAATCAGTTTCTCCTGCTCCCTATAGTGGAAAAAGACATAGGAGGTGTATTTCTCTAGGCAGGGGCTCTGTGTAGATGGCACTTCATTGCTCTGGGAAGCATCCATGCTGGTAGAAGAGTAGCAGCAGACTCCACACCTGAGGCTTGAATGGGGACTGTTGGGGAGGGGCAGTGGGAGGCCGAGGAGGGCGGAGGAAAATGCTTTTCAAAAGCATCTGCACGTTCCTACAAACCTGCTGAAAACCCATACCAGGAATGGGGCTCGAACCCATGCGGACAAACGTCCATTGGATCTTAAGTCCAACGCCTTAACCACTCGGCCACCCTGGTGAGACCCAAGGATTTACTTTCTTCAACTCCCTTTTTATGCTTGCTACTGTAGCACCAGCTGTCCAGCAAGAGGTGATTGCAGAGTTAAAAGGCTTTTGCAGGAGGTTAAAAGTAATTGCTTATAACAAACACACTGTGTGACACCTAACTTTCTCCCACTCGGACCTTACCGTTAATTTTTATATTGGAGTTAGCTTAGTCACAATAAGGGGGTGAGCAAGGCAGTTACACTAGAGCATCTACTCCCTGGTGGTCTAGTGGCTAGGATTTGGCGCTTTCACCGCCGCGGCCCGGGTTCGATTCCCGGTCAGGGAAGATCCCTCTAAAGCATAGATTGCTTAATTTGTCTGTGTATCTTTTTTAAAAGAAGGTCTTTAAAAAGGCACCCCTCCCAATAGATGAAAGCGGAGGAATTGGGCTTGTTCTCCTGTGCCCCAGGTTGCTTTGCCCCCATTGACCTAAGCCACCTTTGTGCGCACGCAGTCCCCCACCCAGTCAGGTGCTCTATGTTGGCGTGAAGTGCAGTACCAGCTCAACAGAAAGGTAAATTGCTGGAAAACCCTGCTGTGATGCATACATCTACTTTGGAGCACTCTTCTCCTTTGCACTCTTGAATCGCTTAAGCGCAATGTATTCTTCCAGCAAGCTGAATAACGAGATAGGTGAGAGAAGGTGTACCAGCTGTCTGTGCGCCATCAGCAGCCACTAGGTGTCCCTCTTGGGTTTTCCCGGGGATCCTGATTGTGCAGGAATTCATCGGTTCAGTAGCAAGGGGGAGAGGATGGCCTGTGCCTGGAAGTGACAGGCAGTCTGGTGGCTTCATGAGGATTAAGTTCCGATTCATATTTGCTGTAGAATAAAATATGTTTTCAGCCCCCATGAGCTTTGTCACTCGGAGAGCAGTGTATGAACTTTTGCTGCACGGCTCTGGGCTCCCTGGTGGTCTAGTGGTTAGGATTCGGCGCTCTCACCGCCGCGGCCCGGGTTCGATTCCCGGTCAGGGAAAAGTCCCTCTTCTGACCTTGAAAGCTTTTCCTTCCCGTAGGTCAGGGCTTCTCAAAATGAAGTTGCTTTTCTGACTCACAATTTGCCTAGCATGACGCAGTATCGCTCAAAATATGATTTTCGCCAGGTTCCTTTAGAGCTGCTTCCCATGGTGGGAGGCAAGGCTCTTGAGCAAGTGAGATCCTGTATTCCGAGGCGCGCTTCCTTTTGTAGGCTTCTGACCCCATGGCCTGTGGCAGGTAGTCCTCCTTTGACTGGGCCGCAGGCTTTGTCTCCAAATGGCGTCCTGGACCCACTGCAACCCACCTGTTTGCTAAAACGGAAGTCTGCCTCTGGGTAAGAAAAAGCTGAGCTGCACGTACGGAAAGCGGCAGAGGCCAGAGGCGGGGAGGGTGTGGCAAGGGCTGCCTGATTTGCATAGTGACGTGTTGCATCTTGGGAATGTACAGGCTTTGGAGCTTAACAGGTACTACAGGTGTCTGCCTGGCCTGAGAGATGCCTGTCTGGTGCTCCCCTCAGGACACACAGGCCTTCCATTCGAGCATGGAGGGTGAGGGACATGGGTCACCCTCATATACAGGGGTGTGGGCATGGGCAGGATAGGTTGTGGGGGACCCGTCAGGGCATTGCCCGTTTGGAAGCCCGTTCGGAAGGCGAGAGGAGGCGGGGCAGGAAACTCTGCTCAATTTCTTTCCCAGAGGCCTGTGGAGAACCCTTTGCACGTTTGAGCCAGCCGGGCCTGCATCAGCAGATCCTGCTCCACTGGGAAGGGAGAGCCTGTAGGCGTAAATCAAAAAAAGGGGAGAAATCTGCAAATTCTAGTGGCAGACCCATGTTGCCCAGGAAGCAATCAGTTTCTCCTGCTCCCTATAGTGGAAAAAGACATAGGAGGTGTATTTCTCTAGGCAGGGGCTCTGTGTAGATGGCACTTCATTGCTCTGGGAAGCATCCATGCTGGTAGAAGAGTAGCAGCAGACTCCACACCTGAGGCTTGAATGGGGACTGTTGGGGAGGGGCAGTGGGAGGCCGAGGAGGGCGGAGGAAAATGCTTTTCAAAAGCATCTGCACGTTCCTACAAACCTGCTGAAAACCCATACCAGGAATGGGGCTCGAACCCATGCGGACAAACGTCCATTGGATCTTAAGTCCAACGCCTTAACCACTCGGCCACCCTGGTGAGACCCAAGGATTTACTTTCTTCAACTCCCTTTTTATGCTTGCTGCTGTAGCACCAGCTGTCCAGCAAGAGGTGATTGCAGAGTTAAAAGGCTTTTGCAGGAGGTTAAAAGTAATTGCTTATAACAAACACACTGTGTGACACCTAACTTTCTCCCACTCGGACCTTACCGTTAATTTTTATATTGGAGTTAGCTTAGTCACAATAAGGGGGTGAGCAAGGCAGGCACACTAGAGCATCTACTCCCTGGTGGTCTAGTGGCTAGGATTTGGCGCTTTCACCGCCGCGGCCCGGGTTCGATTCCCGGTCAGGGAAGATCCCTCTAAAGCATAGATTGCTTAATTTGTCTCTGTATCTTTTTTAAAAGAAGGTCTTTAAAAAGGCACCCCTCCCAATAGATGAAAGCGGAGGAATGGGGCTTGTTCTCCTGTGCCCCAGGTTGCTTTGCCCCCATTGACCTAAGCCACCTTTGTGCGCACGCAGTCCCCCACCCAGTCAGGTGCTCTATGTTGGCGTGAAGTGCAGTACCAGCTCAACAGAAAGGTAAATTGCTGGAAAACCCTGCTGTGATGCATACATCTACTTTGGAGCACTCTTCTCCTTTGCACTCTTGAATCGCTTAAGCGCAATGTATTCTTCCAGCAAGCTGAATAACGAGATAGGTGAGAGAAGGTGTACCAGCTGTCTGTGCGCCATCAGCAGCCACTAGGTGTCCCTCTTGGGTTTTCCCGGGGATCCTGATTGTGCAGGAATTCATCGGTTCAGTAGCAAGGGGGAGAGGATGGCCTGTGCCTGGAAGTGACAGGCAGTCTGGTGGCATCATGAGGATTAAGTTCCGATTCATATTTGCTGTAGAATAAAATATGTTTTCAGCCCCCATGAGCTTTGTCACTCGGAGAGCAGTGTATGAACTTTTGCTGCACGGCTCTGGGCTCCCTGGTGGTCTAGTGGTTAGGATTCGGCGCTCTCACCGCCGCGGCCCGGGTTCGATTCCCGGTCAGGGAAAAGTCCCTCTTCTGACCTTGAAAGCTTTTCCTTCCCGTAGGTCAGGGCTTCTCAAAATGAAGTTGCTTTTCTGACTCACAATTTGCCTAGCATGACGCAGTATCGCTCAAAATATGATTTTCGCAAGGTTCCTTTAGAGCTGCTTCCCATGGTGGGAGGCAAGGCTCTTGAGCAAGTGAGATCCTGTATTCCGAGGCGCGCTTCCTTTTGTAGGCTTCTGACCCCATGGCCTGTGGCAGGTAGTCCTCCTTTGACTGGGCCGCAGGCTTTGTCTCCAAATGGCGTCCTGGACCCACTGCAACCCACCTGTTTGCTAAAACGGAAGTCTGCCTCTGGGTAAGAAAAAGCTGAGCTGCACGTACGGAAAGCGGCAGAGGCCAGAGGCGGGGAGGGTGTGGCAAGGGCTGCCTGATTTGCATAGTGACGTGTTGCATCTTGGGAATGTACAGGCTTTGGAGCTTAACAGGTACTGCAGGTGTCTGCCTGGCCTGAGAGATGCCTGTCTGGTGCTCCCCTCAGGACACACAGGCCTTCCATTCGAGCATGGAGGGTGAGGGACATGGGTCACCCTCATATACAGGGGTGTGGGCATGGGCAGGATAGGTTGTGGGGGACCCGTCAGGGCATTGCCCGTTTGGAAGCCCGTTCGGAAGGCGAGAGGAGGCGGGGCAGGAAACTCTGCTCAATTTCTTTCCCAGAGGCCTGTGGAGAACCCTTTGCACGTTTGAGCCAGCCGGGCCTGCATCAGCAGATCCTGCTCCACTGGGAAGGGAGAGCCTGTAGGCGTAAATCAAAAAAAGGGGAGAAATCTGCAAATTCTAGTGGCAGACCCATGTTGCCCAGGAAGCAATCAGTTTCTCCTGCTCCCTATAGTGGAAAAAGACATAGGAGGTGTATTTCTCTAGGCAGGGGCTCTGTGTAGATGGCACTTCATTGCTCTGGGAAGCATCCATGCTGGTAGAAGAGTAGCAGCAGACTCCACACCTGAGGCTTGAATGGGGACTGTTGGGGAGGGGCAGTGGGAGGCCGAGGAGGGCGGAGGAAAATGCTTTTCAAAAGCATCTGCACGTTCCTACAAACCTGCTGAAAACCCATACCAGGAATGGGGCTCGAACCCATGCGGACAAACGTCCATTGGATCTTAAGTCCAACGCCTTAACCACTCGGCCACCCTGGTGAGACCCAAGGATTTACTTTCTTCAACTCCCTTTTTATGCTTGCTGCTGTAGCACCAGCTGTCCAGCAAGAGGTGATTGCAGAGTTAAAAGGCTTTTGCAGGAGGTTAAAAGTAATTGCTTATAACAAACACACTGTGTGACACCTAACTTTCTCCCACTCGGACCTTACCGTTAATTTTTATATTGGAGTTAGCTTAGTCACAATAAGGGGGTGAGCAAGGCAGGCACACTAGAGCATCTACTCCCTGGTGGTCTAGTGGCTAGGATTTGGCGCTTTCACCGCCGCGGCCCGGGTTCGATTCCCGGTCAGGGAAGATCCCTCTAAAGCATAGATTGCTTAATTTGTCTGTGTATCTTTTTTAAAAGAAGGTCTTTAAAAAGGCACCCCTCCCAATAGATGAAAGCGGAGGAATGGGGCTTGTTCTCCTGTGCCCCAGGTTGCTTTGCCCCCATTGACCTAAGCCACCTTTGTGCGCACGCAGTCCCCCACCCAGTCAGGTGCTCTATGTTGGCGTGAAGTGCAGTACCAGCTCAACAGAAAGGTAAATTGCTGGAAAACCCTGCTGTGATGCATACATCTACTTTGGAGCACTCTTCTCCTTTGCACTCTTGAATCGCTTAAGCGCAATGTATTCTTCCAGCAAGCTGAATAACGAGATAGGTGAGAGAAGGTGTACCAGCTGTCTGTGCGCCATCAGCAGCCACTAGGTGTCCCTCTTGGGTTTTCCCGGGGATCCTGATTGTGCAGGAATTCATCGGTTCAGTAGCAAGGGGGAGAGGATGGCCTGTGCCTGGAAGTGACAGGCAGTCTGGTGGCATCATGAGGATTAAGTTCCGATTCATATTTGCTGTAGAATAAAATATGTTTTCAGCCCCCATGAGCTTTGTCACTCGGAGAGCAGTGTATGAACTTTTGCTGCACGGCTCTGGGCTCCCTGGTGGTCTAGTGGTTAGGATTCGGCGCTCTCACCGCCGCGGCCCGGGTTCGATTCCCGGTCAGGGAAAAGTCCCTCTTCTGACCTTGAAAGCTTTTCCTTCCCGTAGGTCAGGGCTTCTCAAAATGAAGTTGCTTTTCTGACTCACAATTTGCCTAGCATGACGCAGTATCGCTCAAAATATGATTTTCGCCAGGTTCCTTTAGAGCTGCTTCCCATGGTGGGAGGCAAGGCTCTTGAGCAAGTGAGATCCTGTATTCCGAGGCGCGCTTCCTTTTGTAGGCTTCTGACCCCATGGCCTGTGGCAGGTAGTCCTCCTTTGACTGGGCCGCAGGCTTTGTCTCCAAATGGCGTCCTGGACCCACTGCAACCCACCTGTTTGCTAAAACGGAAGTCTGCCTCTGGGTAAGAAAAAGCTGAGCTGCACGTACGGAAAGCGGCAGAGGCCAGAGGCGGGGAGGGTGTGGCAAGGGCTGCCTGATTTGCATAGTGACGTGTTGCATCTTGGGAATGTACAGGCTTTGGAGCTTAACAGGTACTACAGGTGTCTGCCTGGCCTGAGAGATGCCTGTCTGGTGCTCCCCTCAGGACACACAGGCCTTCCATTCGAGCATGGAGGGTGAGGGACATGGGTCACCCTCATATACAGGGGTGTGGGCATGGGCAGGATAGGTTGTGGGGGACCCGTCAGGGCATTGCCCGTTTGGAAGCCCGTTCGGAAGGCGAGAGGAGGCGGGGCAGGAAACTCTGCTCAATTTCTTTCCCAGAGGCCTGTGGAGAACCCTTTGCACGTTTGAGCCAGCCGGGCCTGCATCAGCAGATCCTGCTCCACTGGGAAGGGAGAGCCTGTAGGCGTAAATCAAAAAAAGGGGAGAAATCTGCAAATTCTAGTGGCAGACCCATGTTGCCCAGGAAGCAATCAGTTTCTCCTGCTCCCTATAGTGGAAAAAGACATAGGAGGTGTATTTCTCTAGGCAGGGGCTCTGTGTAGATGGCACTTCATTGCTCTGGGAAGCATCCATGCTGGTAGAAGAGTAGCAGCAGACTCCACACCTGAGGCTTGAATGGGGACTGTTGGGGAGGGGCAGTGGGAGGCCGAGGAGGGCGGAGGAAAATGCTTTTCAAAAGCATCTGCACGTTCCTACAAACCTGCTGAAAACCCATACCAGGAATGGGGCTCGAACCCATGCGGACAAACGTCCATTGGATCTTAAGTCCAACGCCTTAACCACTCGGCCACCCTGGTGAGACCCAAGGATTTACTTTCTTCAACTCCCTTTTTATGCTTGCTGCTGTAGCACCAGCTGTCCAGCAAGAGGTGATTGCAGAGTTAAAAGGCTTTTGCAGGAGGTTAAAAGTAATTGCTTATAACAAACACACTGTGTGACACCTAACTTTCTCCCACTCGGACCTTACCGTTAATTTTTATATTGGAGTTAGCTTAGTCACAATAAGGGGGTGAGCAAGGCAGGCACACTAGAGCATCTACTCCCTGGTGGTCTAGTGGCTAGGATTTGGCGCTTTCACCGCCGCGGCCCGGGTTCGATTCCCGGTCAGGGAAGATCCCTCTAAAGCATAGATTGCTTAATTTGTCTCTGTATCTTTTTTAAAAGAAGGTCTTTAAAAAGGCACCCCTCCCAATAGATGAAAGCGGAGGAATGGGGCTTGTTCTCCTGTGCCCCAGGTTGCTTTGCCCCCATTGACCTAAGCCACCTTTGTGCGCACGCAGTCCCCCACCCAGTCAGGTGCTCTATGTTGGCGTGAAGTGCAGTACCAGCTCAACAGAAAGGTAAATTGCTGGAAAACCCTGCTGTGATGCATACATCTACTTTGGAGCACTCTTCTCCTTTGCACTCTTGAATCGCTTAAGCGCAATGTATTCTTCCAGCAAGCTGAATAACGAGATAGGTGAGAGAAGGTGTACCAGCTGTCTGTGCGCCATCAGCAGCCACTAGGTGTCCCTCTTGGGTTTTCCCGGGGATCCTGATTGTGCAGGAATTCATCGGTTCAGTAGCAAGGGGGAGAGGATGGCCTGTGCCTGGAAGTGACAGGCAGTCTGGTGGCATCATGAGGATTAAGTTCCGATTC
Source organism: Lissotriton vulgaris (assembly GCF_964263255.1). Classification (NCBI taxonomy): domain Eukaryota; kingdom Metazoa; phylum Chordata; class Amphibia; order Caudata; family Salamandridae; genus Lissotriton; species Lissotriton vulgaris. Next base: position 519,754,914 of record NC_141691.1, read on the forward strand.
ATATTTGCTGTAGAATAAAATATGTTTTCAGCCCCCATGAGCTTTGTCACTCGGAGAGCAGTGTATGAACTTTTGCTGCACGGCTCTGGGCTCCCTGGTGGTCTAGTGGTTAGGATTCGGCGCTCTCACCGCCGCGGCCCGGGTTCGATTCCCGGTCAGGGAAAAGTCCCTCTTCTGACCTTGAAAGCTTTTCCTTCCCGTAGGTCAGGGCTTCTCAAAATGAAGTTGCTTTTCTGACTCACAATTTGCCTAGCATGACGCAGTATCGCTCAAAATATGATTTTCGCAAGGTTCCTTTAGAGCTGCTTCCCATGGTGGGAGGCAAGGCTCTTGAGCAAGTGAGATCCTGTATTCCGAGGCGCGCTTCCTTTTGTAGGCTTCTGACCCCATGGCCTGTGGCAGGTAGTCCTCCTTTGACTGGGCCGCAGGCTTTGTCTCCAAATGGCGTCCTGGACCCACTGCAACCCACCTGTTTGCTAAAACGGAAGTCTGCCTCTGGGTAAGAAAAAGCTGAGCTGCACGTACGGAAAGCGGCAGAGGCCAGAGGCGGGGAGGGTGTGGCAAGGGCTGCCTGATTTGCATAGTGACGTGTTGCATCTTGGGAATGTACAGGCTTTGGAGCTTAACAGGTACTGCAGGTGTCTGCCTGGCCTGAGAGATGCCTGTCTGGTGCTCCCCTCAGGACACACAGGCCTTCCATTCGAGCATGGAGGGTGAGGGACATGGGTCACCCTCATATACAGGGGTGTGGGCATGGGCAGGATAGGTTGTGGGGGACCCGTCAGGGCATTGCCCGTTTGGAAGCCCGTTCGGAAGGCGAGAGGAGGCGGGGCAGGAAACTCTGCTCAATTTCTTTCCCAGAGGCCTGTGGAGAACCCTTTGCACGTTTGAGCCAGCCGGGCCTGCATCAGCAGATCCTGCTCCACTGGGAAGGGAGAGCCTGTAGGCGTAAATCAAAAAAAGGGGAGAAATCTGCAAATTCTAGTGGCAGACCCATGTTGCCCAGGAAGCAATCAGTTTCTCCTGCTCCCTATAGTGGAAAAAGACATAGGAGGTGTATTTCTCTAGGCAGGGGCTCTGTGTAGATGGCACTTCATTGCTCTGGGAAGCATCCATGCTGGTAGAAGAGTAGCAGCAGACTCCACACCTGAGGCTTGAATGGGGACTGTTGGGGAGGGGCAGTGGGAGGCCGAGGAGGGCGGAGGAAAATGCTTTTCAAAAGCATCTGCACGTTCCTACAAACCTGCTGAAAACCCATACCAGGAATGGGGCTCGAACCCATGCGGACAAACGTCCATTGGATCTTAAGTCCAACGCCTTAACCACTCGGCCACCCTGGTGAGACCCAAGGATTTACTTTCTTCAACTCCCTTTTTATGCTTGCTACTGTAGCACCAGCTGTCCAGCAAGAGGTGATTGCAGAGTTAAAAGGCTTTTGCAGGAGGTTAAAAGTAATTGCTTATAACAAACACACTGTGTGACACCTAACTTTCTCCCACTCGGACCTTACCGTTAATTTTTATATTGGAGTTAGCTTAGTCACAATAAGGGGGTGAGCAAGGCAGTTACACTAGAGCATCTACTCCCTGGTGGTCTAGTGGCTAGGATTTGGCGCTTTCACCGCCGCGGCCCGGGTTCGATTCCCGGTCAGGGAAGATCCCTCTAAAGCATAGATTGCTTAATTTGTCTGTGTATCTTTTTTAAAAGAAGGTCTTTAAAAAGGCACCCCTCCCAATAGATGAAAGCGGAGGAATTGGGCTTGTTCTCCTGTGCCCCAGGTTGCTTTGCCCCCATTGACCTAAGCCACCTTTGTGCGCACGCAGTCCCCCACCCAGTCAGGTGCTCTATGTTGGCGTGAAGTGCAGTACCAGCTCAACAGAAAGGTAAATTGCTGGAAAACCCTGCTGTGATGCATACATCTACTTTGGAGCACTCTTCTCCTTTGCACTCTTGAATCGCTTAAGCGCAATGTATTCTTCCAGCAAGCTGAATAACGAGATAGGTGAGAGAAGGTGTACCAGCTGTCTGTGCGCCATCAGCAGCCACTAGGTGTCCCTCTTGGGTTTTCCCGGGGATCCTGATTGTGCAGGAATTCATCGGTTCAGTAGCAAGGGGGAGAGGATGGCCTGTGCCTGGAAGTGACAGGCAGTCTGGTGGCTTCATGAGGATTAAGTTCCGATTCATATTTGCTGTAGAATAAAATATGTTTTCAGCCCCCATGAGCTTTGTCACTCGGAGAGCAGTGTATGAACTTTTGCTGCACGGCTCTGGGCTCCCTGGTGGTCTAGTGGTTAGGATTCGGCGCTCTCACCGCCGCGGCCCGGGTTCGATTCCCGGTCAGGGAAAAGTCCCTCTTCTGACCTTGAAAGCTTTTCCTTCCCGTAGGTCAGGGCTTCTCAAAATGAAGTTGCTTTTCTGACTCACAATTTGCCTAGCATGACGCAGTATCGCTCAAAATATGATTTTCGCCAGGTTCCTTTAGAGCTGCTTCCCATGGTGGGAGGCAAGGCTCTTGAGCAAGTGAGATCCTGTATTCCGAGGCGCGCTTCCTTTTGTAGGCTTCTGACCCCATGGCCTGTGGCAGGTAGTCCTCCTTTGACTGGGCCGCAGGCTTTGTCTCCAAATGGCGTCCTGGACCCACTGCAACCCACCTGTTTGCTAAAACGGAAGTCTGCCTCTGGGTAAGAAAAAGCTGAGCTGCACGTACGGAAAGCGGCAGAGGCCAGAGGCGGGGAGGGTGTGGCAAGGGCTGCCTGATTTGCATAGTGACGTGTTGCATCTTGGGAATGTACAGGCTTTGGAGCTTAACAGGTACTACAGGTGTCTGCCTGGCCTGAGAGATGCCTGTCTGGTGCTCCCCTCAGGACACACAGGCCTTCCATTCGAGCATGGAGGGTGAGGGACATGGGTCACCCTCATATACAGGGGTGTGGGCATGGGCAGGATAGGTTGTGGGGGACCCGTCAGGGCATTGCCCGTTTGGAAGCCCGTTCGGAAGGCGAGAGGAGGCGGGGCAGGAAACTCTGCTCAATTTCTTTCCCAGAGGCCTGTGGAGAACCCTTTGCACGTTTGAGCCAGCCGGGCCTGCATCAGCAGATCCTGCTCCACTGGGAAGGGAGAGCCTGTAGGCGTAAATCAAAAAAAGGGGAGAAATCTGCAAATTCTAGTGGCAGACCCATGTTGCCCAGGAAGCAATCAGTTTCTCCTGCTCCCTATAGTGGAAAAAGACATAGGAGGTGTATTTCTCTAGGCAGGGGCTCTGTGTAGATGGCACTTCATTGCTCTGGGAAGCATCCATGCTGGTAGAAGAGTAGCAGCAGACTCCACACCTGAGGCTTGAATGGGGACCGTTGGGGAGGGGCAGTGGGAGGCCGAGGAGGGCGGAGGAAAATGCTTTTCAAAAGCATCTGCACGTTCCTACAAACCTGCTGAAAACCCATACCAGGAATGGGGCTCGAACCCATGCGGACAAACGTCCATTGGATCTTAAGTCCAACGCCTTAACCACTCGGCCACCCTGGTGAGACCCAAGGATTTACTTTCTTCAACTCCCTTTTTATGCTTGCTACTGTAGCACCAGCTGTCCAGCAAGAGGTGATTGCAGAGTTAAAAGGCTTTTGCAGGAGGTTAAAAGTAATTGCTTATAACAAACACACTGTGTGACACCTAACTTTCTCCCACTCGGACCTTACCGTTAATTTTTATATTGGAGTTAGCTTAGTCACAATAAGGGGGTGAGCAAGGCAGTTACACTAGAGCATCTACTCCCTGGTGGTCTAGTGGCTAGGATTTGGCGCTTTCACCGCCGCGGCCCGGGTTCGATTCCCGGTCAGGGAAGATCCCTCTAAAGCATAGATTGCTTAATTTGTCTGTGTATCTTTTTTAAAAGAAGGTCTTTAAAAAGGCACCCCTCCCAATAGATGAAAGCGGAGGAATTGGGCTTGTTCTCCTGTGCCCCAGGTTGCTTTGCCCCCATTGACCTAAGCCACCTTTGTGCGCACGCAGTCCCCCACCCAGTCAGGTGCTCTATGTTGGCGTGAAGTGCAGTACCAGCTCAACAGAAAGGTAAATTGCTGGAAAACCCTGCTGTGATGCATACATCTACTTTGGAGCACTCTTCTCCTTTGCACTCTTGAATCGCTTAAGCGCAATGTATTCTTCCAGCAAGCTGAATAACGAGATAGGTGAGAGAAGGTGTACCAGCTGTCTGTGCGCCATCAGCAGCCACTAGGTGTCCCTCTTGGGTTTTCCCGGGGATCCTGATTGTGCAGGAATTCATCGGTTCAGTAGCAAGGGGGAGAGGATGGCCTGTGCCTGGAAGTGACAGGCAGTCTGGTGGCTTCATGAGGATTAAGTTCCGATTCATATTTGCTGTAGAATAAAATATGTTTTCAGCCCCCATGAGCTTTGTCACTCGGAGAGCAGTGTATGAACTTTTGCTGCACGGCTCTGGGCTCCCTGGTGGTCTAGTGGTTAGGATTCGGCGCTCTCACCGCCGCGGCCCGGGTTCGATTCCCGGTCAGGGAAAAGTCCCTCTTCTGACCTTGAAAGCTTTTCCTTCCCGTAGGTCAGGGCTTCTCAAAATGAAGTTGCTTTTCTGACTCACAATTTGCCTAGCATGACGCAGTATCGCTCAAAATATGATTTTCGCCAGGTTCCTTTAGAGCTGCTTCCCATGGTGGGAGGCAAGGCTCTTGAGCAAGTGAGATCCTGTATTCCGAGGCGCGCTTCCTTTTGTAGGCTTCTGACCCCATGGCCTGTGGCAGGTAGTCCTCCTTTGACTGGGCCGCAGGCTTTGTCTCCAAATGGCGTCCTGGACCCACTGCAACCCACCTGTTTGCTAAAACGGAAGTCTGCCTCTGGGTAAGAAAAAGCTGAGCTGCACGTACGGAAAGCGGCAGAGGCCAGAGGCGGGGAGGGTGTGGCAAGGGCTGCCTGATTTGCATAGTGACGTGTTGCATCTTGGGAATGTACAGGCTTTGGAGCTTAACAGGTACTACAGGTGTCTGCCTGGCCTGAGAGATGCCTGTCTGGTGCTCCCCTCAGGACACACAGGCCTTCCATTCGAGCATGGAGGGTGAGGGACATGGGTCACCCTCATATACAGGGGTGTGGGCATGGGCAGGATAGGTTGTGGGGGACCCGTCAGGGCATTGCCCGTTTGGAAGCCCGTTCGGAAGGCGAGAGGAGGCGGGGCAGGAAACTCTGCTCAATTTCTTTCCCAGAGGCCTGTGGAGAACCCTTTGCACGTTTGAGCCAGCCGGGCCTGCATCAGCAGATCCTGCTCCACTGGGAAGGGAGAGCCTGTAGGCGTAAATCAAAAAAAGGGGAGAAATCTGCAAATTCTAGTGGCAGACCCATGTTGCCCAGGAAGCAATCAGTTTCTCCTGCTCCCTATAGTGGAAAAAGACATAGGAGGTGTATTTCTCTAGGCAGGGGCTCTGTGTAGATGGCACTTCATTGCTCTGGGAAGCATCCATGCTGGTAGAAGAGTAGCAGCAGACTCCACACCTGAGGCTTGAATGGGGACTGTTGGGGAGGGGCAGTGGGAGGCCGAGGAGGGCGGAGGAAAATGCTTTTCAAAAGCATCTGCACGTTCCTACAAACCTGCTGAAAACCCATACCAGGAATGGGGCTCGAACCCATGCGGACAAACGTCCATTGGATCTTAAGTCCAACGCCTTAACCACTCGGCCACCCTGGTGAGACCCAAGGATTTACTTTCTTCAACTCCCTTTTTATGCTTGCTGCTGTAGCACCAGCTGTCCAGCAAGAGGTGATTGCAGAGTTAAAAGGCTTTTGCAGGAGGTTAAAAGTAATTGCTTATAACAAACACACTGTGTGACACCTAACTTTCTCCCACTCGGACCTTACCGTTAATTTTTATATTGGAGTTAGCTTAGTCACAATAAGGGGGTGAGCAAGGCAGGCACACTAGAGCATCTACTCCCTGGTGGTCTAGTGGCTAGGATTTGGCGCTTTCACCGCCGCGGCCCGGGTTCGATTCCCGGTCAGGGAAGATCCCTCTAAAGCATAGATTGCTTAATTTGTCTCTGTATCTTTTTTAAAAGAAGGTCTTTAAAAAGGCACCCCTCCCAATAGATGAAAGCGGAGGAATGGGGCTTGTTCTCCTGTGCCCCAGGTTGCTTTGCCCCCATTGACCTAAGCCACCTTTGTGCGCACGCAGTCCCCCACCCAGTCAGGTGCTCTATGTTGGCGTGAAGTGCAGTACCAGCTCAACAGAAAGGTAAATTGCTGGAAAACCCTGCTGTGATGCATACATCTACTTTGGAGCACTCTTCTCCTTTGCACTCTTGAATCGCTTAAGCGCAATGTATTCTTCCAGCAAGCTGAATAACGAGATAGGTGAGAGAAGGTGTACCAGCTGTCTGTGCGCCATCAGCAGCCACTAGGTGTCCCTCTTGGGTTTTCCCGGGGATCCTGATTGTGCAGGAATTCATCGGTTCAGTAGCAAGGGGGAGAGGATGGCCTGTGCCTGGAAGTGACAGGCAGTCTGGTGGCATCATGAGGATTAAGTTCCGATTCATATTTGCTGTAGAATAAAATATGTTTTCAGCCCCCATGAGCTTTGTCACTCGGAGAGCAGTGTATGAACTTTTGCTGCACGGCTCTGGGCTCCCTGGTGGTCTAGTGGTTAGGATTCGGCGCTCTCACCGCCGCGGCCCGGGTTCGATTCCCGGTCAGGGAAAAGTCCCTCTTCTGACCTTGAAAGCTTTTCCTTCCCGTAGGTCAGGGCTTCTCAAAATGAAGTTGCTTTTCTGACTCACAATTTGCCTAGCATGACGCAGTATCGCTCAAAATATGATTTTCGCAAGGTTCCTTTAGAGCTGCTTCCCATGGTGGGAGGCAAGGCTCTTGAGCAAGTGAGATCCTGTATTCCGAGGCGCGCTTCCTTTTGTAGGCTTCTGACCCCATGGCCTGTGGCAGGTAGTCCTCCTTTGACTGGGCCGCAGGCTTTGTCTCCAAATGGCGTCCTGGACCCACTGCAACCCACCTGTTTGCTAAAACGGAAGTCTGCCTCTGGGTAAGAAAAAGCTGAGCTGCACGTACGGAAAGCGGCAGAGGCCAGAGGCGGGGAGGGTGTGGCAAGGGCTGCCTGATTTGCATAGTGACGTGTTGCATCTTGGGAATGTACAGGCTTTGGAGCTTAACAGGTACTGCAGGTGTCTGCCTGGCCTGAGAGATGCCTGTCTGGTGCTCCCCTCAGGACACACAGGCCTTCCATTCGAGCATGGAGGGTGAGGGACATGGGTCACCCTCATATACAGGGGTGTGGGCATGGGCAGGATAGGTTGTGGGGGACCCGTCAGGGCATTGCCCGTTTGGAAGCCCTTTCGGAAGGCGAGAGGAGGCGGGGCAGGAAACTCTGCTCAATTTCTTTCCCAGAGGCCTGTGGAGAACCCTTTGCACGTTTGAGCCAGCCGGGCCTGCATCAGCAGATCCTGCTCCACTGGGAAGGGAGAGCCTGTAGGCGTAAATCAAAAAAAGGGGAGAAATCTGCAAATTCTAGTGGCAGACCCATGTTGCCCAGGAAGCAATCAGTTTCTCCTGCTCCCTATAGTGGAAAAAGACATAGGAGGTGTATTTCTCTAGGCAGGGGCTCTGTGTAGATGGCACTTCATTGCTCTGGGAAGCATCCATGCTGGTAGAAGAGTAGCAGCAGACTCCACACCTGAGGCTTGAATGGGGACTGTTGGGGAGGGGCAGTGGGAGGCCGAGGAGGGCGGAGGAAAATGCTTTTCAAAAGCATCTGCACGTTCCTACAAACCTGCTGAAAACCCATACCAGGAATGGGGCTCGAACCCATGCGGACAAACGTCCATTGGATCTTAAGTCCAACGCCTTAACCACTCGGCCACCCTGGTGAGACCCAAGGATTTACTTTCTTCAACTCCCTTTTTATGCTTGCTACTGTAGCACCAGCTGTCCAGCAAGAGGTGATTGCAGAGTTAAAAGGCTTTTGCAGGAGGTTAAAAGTAATTGCTTATAACAAACACACTGTGTGACACCTAACTTTCTCCCACTCGGACCTTACCGTTAATTTTTATATTGGAGTTAGCTTAGTCACAATAAGGGGGTGAGCAAGGCAGTTACACTAGAGCATCTACTCCCTGGTGGTCTAGTGGCTAGGATTTGGCGCTTTCACCGCCGCGGCCCGGGTTCGATTCCCGGTCAGGGAAGATCCCTCTAAAGCATAGATTGCTTAATTTGTCTGTGTATCTTTTTTAAAAGAAGGTCTTTAAAAAGGCACCCCTCCCAATAGATGAAAGCGGAGGAATTGGGCTTGTTCTCCTGTGCCCCAGGTTGCTTTGCCCCCATTGACCTAAGCCACCTTTGTGCGCACGCAGTCCCCCACCCAGTCAGGTGCTCTATGTTGGCGTGAAGTGCAGTACCAGCTCAACAGAAAGGTAAATTGCTGGAAAACCCTGCTGTGATGCATACATCTACTTTGGAGCACTCTTCTCCTTTGCACTCTTGAATCGCTTAAGCGCAATGTATTCTTCCAGCAAGCTGAATAACGAGATAGGTGAGAGAAGGTGTACCAGCTGTCTGTGCGCCATCAGCAGCCACTAGGTGTCCCTCTTGGGTTTTCCCGGGGATCCTGATTGTGCAGGAATTCATCGGTTCAGTAGCAAGGGGGAGAGGATGGCCTGTGCCTGGAAGTGACAGGCAGTCTGGTGGCTTCATGAGGATTAAGTTCCGATTCATATTTGCTGTAGAATAAAATATGTTTTCAGCCCCCATGAGCTTTGTCACTCGGAGAGCAGTGTATGAACTTTTGCTGCACGGCTCTGGGCTCCCTGGTGGTCTAGTGGTTAGGATTCGGCGCTCTCACCGCCGCGGCCCGGGTTCGATTCCCGGTCAGGGAAAAGTCCCTCTTCTGACCTTGAAAGCTTTTCCTTCCCGTAGGTCAGGGCTTCTCAAAATGAAGTTGCTTTTCTGACTCACAATTTGCCTAGCATGACGCAGTATCGCTCAAAATATGATTTTCGCCAGGTTCCTTTAGAGCTGCTTCCCATGGTGGGAGGCAAGGCTCTTGAGCAAGTGAGATCCTGTATTCCGAGGCGCGCTTCCTTTTGTAGGCTTCTGACCCCATGGCCTGTGGCAGGTAGTCCTCCTTTGACTGGGCCGCAGGCTTTGTCTCCAAATGGCGTCCTGGACCCACTGCAACCCACCTGTTTGCTAAAACGGAAGTCTGCCTCTGGGTAAGAAAAAGCTGAGCTGCACGTACGGAAAGCGGCAGAGGCCAGAGGCGGGGAGGGTGTGGCAAGGGCTGCCTGATTTGCATAGTGACGTGTTGCATCTTGGGAATGTACAGGCTTTGGAGCTTAACAGGTACTACAGGTGTCTGCCTGGCCTGAGAGATGCCTGTCTGGTGCTCCCCTCAGGACACACAGGCCTTCCATTCGAGCATGGAGGGTGAGGGACATGGGTCACCCTCATATACAGGGGTGTGGGCATGGGCAGGATAGGTTGTGGGGGACCCGTCAGGGCATTGCCCGTTTGGAAGCCCGTTCGGAAGGCGAGAGGAGGCGGGGCAGGAAACTCTGCTCAATTTCTTTCCCAGAGGCCTGTGGAGAACCCTTTGCACGTTTGAGCCAGCCGGGCCTGCATCAGCAGATCCTGCTCCACTGGGAAGGGAGAGCCTGTAGGCGTAAATCAAAAAAAGGGGAGAAATCTGCAAATTCTAGTGGCAGACCCATGTTGCCCAGGAAGCAATCAGTTTCTCCTGCTCCCTATAGTGGAAAAAGACATAGGAGGTGTATTTCTCTAGGCAGGGGCTCTGTGTAGATGGCACTTCATTGCTCTGGGAAGCATCCATGCTGGTAGAAGAGTAGCAGCAGACTCCACACCTGAGGCTTGAATGGGGACTGTTGGGGAGGGGCAGTGGGAGGCCGAGGAGGGCGGAGGAAAATGCTTTTCAAAAGCATCTGCACGTTCCTACAAACCTGCTGAAAACCCATACCAGGAATGGGGCTCGAACCCATGCGGACAAACGTCCATTGGATCTTAAGTCCAACGCCTTAACCACTCGGCCACCCTGGTGAGACCCAAGGATTTACTTTCTTCAACTCCCTTTTTATGCTTGCTGCTGTAGCACCAGCTGTCCAGCAAGAGGTGATTGCAGAGTTAAAAGGCTTTTGCAGGAGGTTAAAAGTAATTGCTTATAACAAACACACTGTGTGACACCTAACTTTCTCCCACTCGGACCTTACCGTTAATTTTTATATTGGAGTTAGCTTAGTCACAATAAGGGGGTGAGCAAGGCAGGCACACTAGAGCATCTACTCCCTGGTGGTCTAGTGGCTAGGATTTGGCGCTTTCACCGCCGCGGCCCGGGTTCGATTCCCGGTCAGGGAAGATCCCTCTAAAGCATAGATTGCTTAATTTGTCTCTGTATCTTTTTTAAAAGAAGGTCTTTAAAAAGGCACCCCTCCCAATAGATGAAAGCGGAGGAATGGGGCTTGTTCTCCTGTGCCCCAGGTTGCTTTGCCCCCATTGACCTAAGCCACCTTTGTGCGCACGCAGTCCCCCACCCAGTCAGGTGCTCTATGTTGGCGTGAAGTGCAGTACCAGCTCAACAGAAAGGTAAATTGCTGGAAAACCCTGCTGTGATGCATACATCTACTTTGGAGCACTCTTCTCCTTTGCACTCTTGAATCGCTTAAGCGCAATGTATTCTTCCAGCAAGCTGAATAACGAGATAGGTGAGAGAAGGTGTACCAGCTGTCTGTGCGCCATCAGCAGCCACTAGGTGTCCCTCTTGGGTTTTCCCGGGGATCCTGATTGTGCAGGAATTCATCGGTTCAGTAGCAAGGGGGAGAGGATGGCCTGTGCCTGGAAGTGACAGGCAGTCTGGTGGCATCATGAGGATTAAGTTCCGATTCATATTTGCTGTAGAATAAAATATGTTTTCAGCCCCCATGAGCTTTGTCACTCGGAGAGCAGTGTATGAACTTTTGCTGCACGGCTCTGGGCTCCCTGGTGGTCTAGTGGTTAGGATTCGGCGCTCTCACCGCCGCGGCCCGGGTTCGATTCCCGGTCAGGGAAAAGTCCCTCTTCTGACCTTGAAAGCTTTTCCTTCCCGTAGGTCAGGGCTTCTCAAAATGAAGTTGCTTTTCTGACTCACAATTTGCCTAGCATGACGCAGTATCGCTCAAAATATGATTTTCGCAAGGTTCCTTTAGAGCTGCTTCCCATGGTGGGAGGCAAGGCTCTTGAGCAAGTGAGATCCTGTATTCCGAGGCGCGCTTCCTTTTGTAGGCTTCTGACCCCATGGCCTGTGGCAGGTAGTCCTCCTTTGACTGGGCCGCAGGCTTTGTCTCCAAATGGCGTCCTGGACCCACTGCAACCCACCTGTTTGCTAAAACGGAAGTCTGCCTCTGGGTAAGAAAAAGCTGAGCTGCACGTACGGAAAGCGGCAGAGGCCAGAGGCGGGGAGGGTGTGGCAAGGGCTGCCTGATTTGCATAGTGACGTGTTGCATCTTGGGAATGTACAGGCTTTGGAGCTTAACAGGTACTGCAGGTGTCTGCCTGGCCTGAGAGATGCCTGTCTGGTGCTCCCCTCAGGACACACAGGCCTTCCATTCGAGCATGGAGGGTGAGGGACATGGGTCACCCTCATATACAGGGGTGTGGGCATGGGCAGGATAGGTTGTGGGGGACCCGTCAGGGCATTGCCCGTTTGGAAGCCCGTTCGGAAGGCGAGAGGAGGCGGGGCAGGAAACTCTGCTCAATTTCTTTCCCAGAGGCCTGTGGAGAACCCTTTGCACGTTTGAGCCAGCCGGGCCTGCATCAGCAGATCCTGCTCCACTGGGAAGGGAGAGCCTGTAGGCGTAAATCAAAAAAAGGGGAGAAATCTGCAAATTCTAGTGGCAGACCCATGTTGCCCAGGAAGCAATCAGTTTCTCCTGCTCCCTATAGTGGAAAAAGACATAGGAGGTGTATTTCTCTAGGCAGGGGCTCTGTGTAGATGGCACTTCATTGCTCTGGGAAGCATCCATGCTGGTAGAAGAGTAGCAGCAGACTCCACACCTGAGGCTTGAATGGGGACTGTTGGGGAGGGGCAGTGGGAGGCCGAGGAGGGCGGAGGAAAATGCTTTTCAAAAGCATCTGCACGTTCCTACAAACCTGCTGAAAACCCATACCAGGAATGGGGCTCGAACCCATGCGGACAAACGTCCATTGGATCTTAAGTCCAACGCCTTAACCACTCGGCCACCCTGGTGAGACCCAAGGATTTACTTTCTTCAACTCCCTTTTTATGCTTGCTGCTGTAGCACCAGCTGTCCAGCAAGAGGTGATTGCAGAGTTAAAAGGCTTTTGCAGGAGGTTAAAAGTAATTGCTTATAACAAACACACTGTGTGACACCTAACTTTCTCCCACTCGGACCTTACCGTTAATTTTTATATTGGAGTTAGCTTAGTCACAATAAGGGGGTGAGCAAGGCAGGCACACTAGAGCATCTACTCCCTGGTGGTCTAGTGGCTAGGATTTGGCGCTTTCACCGCCGCGGCCCGGGTTCGATTCCCGGTCAGGGAAGATCCCTCTAAAGCATAGATTGCTTAATTTGTCTGTGTATCTTTTTTAAAAGAAGGTCTTTAAAAAGGCACCCCTCCCAATAGATGAAAGCGGAGGAATGGGGCTTGTTCTCCTGTGCCCCAGGTTGCTTTGCCCCCATTGACCTAAGCCACCTTTGTGCGCACGCAGTCCCCCACCCAGTCAGGTGCTCTATGTTGGCGTGAAGTGCAGTACCAGCTCAACAGAAAGGTAAATTGCTGGAAAACCCTGCTGTGATGCATACATCTACTTTGGAGCACTCTTCTCCTTTGCACTCTTGAATCGCTTAAGCGCAATGTATTCTTCCAGCAAGCTGAATAACGAGATAGGTGAGAGAAGGTGTACCAGCTGTCTGTGCGCCATCAGCAGCCACTAGGTGTCCCTCTTGGGTTTTCCCGGGGATCCTGATTGTGCAGGAATTCATCGGTTCAGTAGCAAGGGGGAGAGGATGGCCTGTGCCTGGAAGTGACAGGCAGTCTGGTGGCATCATGAGGATTAAGTTCCGATTCATATTTGCTGTAGAATAAAATATGTTTTCAGCCCCCATGAGCTTTGTCACTCGGAGAGCAGTGTATGAACTTTTGCTGCACGGCTCTGGGCTCCCTGGTGGTCTAGTGGTTAGGATTCGGCGCTCTCACCGCCGCGGCCCGGGTTCGATTCCCGGTCAGGGAAAAGTCCCTCTTCTGACCTTGAAAGCTTTTCCTTCCCGTAGGTCAGGGCTTCTCAAAATGAAGTTGCTTTTCTGACTCACAATTTGCCTAGCATGACGCAGTATCGCTCAAAATATGATTTTCGCCAGGTTCCTTTAGAGCTGCTTCCCATGGTGGGAGGCAAGGCTCTTGAGCAAGTGAGATCCTGTATTCCGAGGCGCGCTTCCTTTTGTAGGCTTCTGACCCCATGGCCTGTGGCAGGTAGTCCTCCTTTGACTGGGCCGCAGGCTTTGTCTCCAAATGGCGTCCTGGACCCACTGCAACCCACCTGTTTGCTAAAACGGAAGTCTGCCTCTGGGTAAGAAAAAGCTGAGCTGCACGTACGGAAAGCGGCAGAGGCCAGAGGCGGGGAGGGTGTGGCAAGGGCTGCCTGATTTGCATAGTGACGTGTTGCATCTTGGGAATGTACAGGCTTTGGAGCTTAACAGGTACTACAGGTGTCTGCCTGGCCTGAGAGATGCCTGTCTGGTGCTCCCCTCAGGACACACAGGCCTTCCATTCGAGCATGGAGGGTGAGGGACATGGGTCACCCTCATATACAGGGGTGTGGGCATGGGCAGGATAGGTTGTGGGGGACCCGTCAGGGCATTGCCCGTTTGGAAGCCCGTTCGGAAGGCGAGAGGAGGCGGGGCAGGAAACTCTGCTCAATTTCTTTCCCAGAGGCCTGTGGAGAACCCTTTGCACGTTTGAGCCAGCCGGGCCTGCATCAGCAGATCCTGCTCCACTGGGAAGGGAGAGCCTGTAGGCGTAAATCAAAAAAAGGGGAGAAATCTGCAAATTCTAGTGGCAGACCCATGTTGCCCAGGAAGCAATCAGTTTCTCCTGCTCCCTATAGTGGAAAAAGACATAGGAGGTGTATTTCTCTAGGCAGGGGCTCTGTGTAGATGGCACTTCATTGCTCTGGGAAGCATCCATGCTGGTAGAAGAGTAGCAGCAGACTCCACACCTGAGGCTTGAATGGGGACTGTTGGGGAGGGGCAGTGGGAGGCCGAGGAGGGCGGAGGAAAATGCTTTTCAAAAGCATCTGCACGTTCCTACAAACCTGCTGAAAACCCATACCAGGAATGGGGCTCGAACCCATGCGGACAAACGTCCATTGGATCTTAAGTCCAACGCCTTAACCACTCGGCCACCCTGGTGAGACCCAAGGATTTACTTTCTTCAACTCCCTTTTTATGCTTGCTGCTGTAGCACCAGCTGTCCAGCAAGAGGTGATTGCAGAGTTAAAAGGCTTTTGCAGGAGGTTAAAAGTAATTGCTTATAACAAACACACTGTGTGACACCTAACTTTCTCCCACTCGGACCTTACCGTTAATTTTTATATTGGAGTTAGCTTAGTCACAATAAGGGGGTGAGCAAGGCAGGCACACTAGAGCATCTACTCCCTGGTGGTCTAGTGGCTAGGATTTGGCGCTTTCACCGCCGCGGCCCGGGTTCGATTCCCGGTCAGGGAAGATCCCTCTAAAGCATAGATTGCTTAATTTGTCTCTGTATCTTTTTTAAAAGAAGGTCTTTAAAAAGGCACCCCTCCCAATAGATGAAAGCGGAGGAATGGGGCTTGTTCTCCTGTGCCCCAGGTTGCTTTGCCCCCATTGACCTAAGCCACCTTTGTGCGCACGCAGTCCCCCACCCAGTCAGGTGCTCTATGTTGGCGTGAAGTGCAGTACCAGCTCAACAGAAAGGTAAATTGCTGGAAAACCCTGCTGTGATGCATACATCTACTTTGGAGCACTCTTCTCCTTTGCACTCTTGAATCGCTTAAGCGCAATGTATTCTTCCAGCAAGCTGAATAACGAGATAGGTGAGAGAAGGTGTACCAGCTGTCTGTGCGCCATCAGCAGCCACTAGGTGTCCCTCTTGGGTTTTCCCGGGGATCCTGATTGTGCAGGAATTCATCGGTTCAGTAGCAAGGGGGAGAGGATGGCCTGTGCCTGGAAGTGACAGGCAGTCTGGTGGCATCATGAGGATTAAGTTCCGATTCATATTTGCTGTAGAATAAAATATGTTTTCAGCCCCCATGAGCTTTGTCACTCGGAGAGCAGTGTATGAACTTTTGCTGCACGGCTCTGGGCTCCCTGGTGGTCTAGTGGTTAGGATTCGGCGCTCTCACCGCCGCGGCCCGGGTTCGATTCCCGGTCAGGGAAAAGTCCCTCTTCTGACCTTGAAAGCTTTTCCTTCCCGTAGGTCAGGGCTTCTCAAAATGAAGTTGCTTTTCTGACTCACAATTTGCCTAGCATGACGCAGTATCGCTCAAAATATGATTTTCGCAAGGTTCCTTTAGAGCTGCTTCCCATGGTGGGAGGCAAGGCTCTTGAGCAAGTGAGATCCTGTATTCCGAGGCGCGCTTCCTTTTGTAGGCTTCTGACCCCATGGCCTGTGGCAGGTAGTCCTCCTTTGACTGGGCCGCAGGCTTTGTCTCCAAATGGCGTCCTGGACCCACTGCAACCCACCTGTTTGCTAAAACGGAAGTCTGCCTCTGGGTAAGAAAAAGCTGAGCTGCACGTACGGAAAGCGGCAGAGGCCAGAGGCGGGGAGGGTGTGGCAAGGGCTGCCTGATTTGCATAGTGACGTGTTGCATCTTGGGAATGTACAGGCTTTGGAGCTTAACAGGTACTGCAGGTGTCTGCCTGGCCTGAGAGATGCCTGTCTGGTGCTCCCCTCAGGACACACAGGCCTTCCATTCGAGCATGGAGGGTGAGGGACATGGGTCACCCTCATATACAGGGGTGTGGGCATGGGCAGGATAGGTTGTGGGGGACCCGTCAGGGCATTGCCCGTTTGGAAGCCCGTTCGGAAGGCGAGAGGAGGCGGGGCAGGAAACTCTGCTCAATTTCTTTCCCAGAGGCCTGTGGAGAACCCTTTGCACGTTTGAGCCAGCCGGGCCTGCATCAGCAGATCCTGCTCCACTGGGAAGGGAGAGCCTGTAGGCGTAAATCAAAAAAAGGGGAGAAATCTGCAAATTCTAGTGGCAGACCCATGTTGCCCAGGAAGCAATCAGTTTCTCCTGCTCCCTATAGTGGAAAAAGACATAGGAGGTGTATTTCTCTAGGCAGGGGCTCTGTGTAGATGGCACTTCATTGCTCTGGGAAGCATCCATGCTGGTAGAAGAGTAGCAGCAGACTCCACACCTGAGGCTTGAATGGGGACTGTTGGGGAGGGGCAGTGGGAGGCCGAGGAGGGCGGAGGAAAATGCTTTTCAAAAGCATCTGCACGTTCCTACAAACCTGCTGAAAACCCATACCAGGAATGGGGCTCGAACCCATGCGGACAAACGTCCATTGGATCTTAAGTCCAACGCCTTAACCACTCGGCCACCCTGGTGAGACCCAAGGATTTACTTTCTTCAACTCCCTTTTTATGCTTGCTACTGTAGCACCAGCTGTCCAGCAAGAGGTGATTGCAGAGTTAAAAGGCTTTTGCAGGAGGTTAAAAGTAATTGCTTATAACAAACACACTGTGTGACACCTAACTTTCTCCCACTCGGACCTTACCGTTAATTTTTATATTGGAGTTAGCTTAGTCACAATAAGGGGGTGAGCAAGGCAGTTACACTAGAGCATCTACTCCCTGGTGGTCTAGTGGCTAGGATTTGGCGCTTTCACCGCCGCGGCCCGGGTTCGATTCCCGGTCAGGGAAGATCCCTCTAAAGCATAGATTGCTTAATTTGTCTGTGTATCTTTTTTAAAAGAAGGTCTTTAAAAAGGCACCCCTCCCAATAGATGAAAGCGGAGGAATTGGGCTTGTTCTCCTGTGCCCCAGGTTGCTTTGCCCCCATTGACCTAAGCCACCTTTGTGCGCACGCAGTCCCCCACCCAGTCAGGTGCTCTATGTTGGCGTGAAGTGCAGTACCAGCTCAACAGAAAGGTAAATTGCTGGAAAACCCTGCTGTGATGCATACATCTACTTTGGAGCACTCTTCTCCTTTGCACTCTTGAATCGCTTAAGCGCAATGTATTCTTCCAGCAAGCTGAATAACGAGATAGGTGAGAGAAGGTGTACCAGCTGTCTGTGCGCCATCAGCAGCCACTAGGTGTCCCTCTTGGGTTTTCCCGGGGATCCTGATTGTGCAGGAATTCATCGGTTCAGTAGCAAGGGGGAGAGGATGGCCTGTGCCTGGAAGTGACAGGCAGTCTGGTGGCTTCATGAGGATTAAGTTCCGATTCATATTTGCTGTAGAATAAAATATGTTTTCAGCCCCCATGAGCTTTGTCACTCGGAGAGCAGTGTATGAACTTTTGCTGCACGGCTCTGGGCTCCCTGGTGGTCTAGTGGTTAGGATTCGGCGCTCTCACCGCCGCGGCCCGGGTTCGATTCCCGGTCAGGGAAAAGTCCCTCTTCTGACCTTGAAAGCTTTTCCTTCCCGTAGGTCAGGGCTTCTCAAAATGAAGTTGCTTTTCTGACTCACAATTTGCCTAGCATGACGCAGTATCGCTCAAAATATGATTTTCGCCAGGTTCCTTTAGAGCTGCTTCCCATGGTGGGAGGCAAGGCTCTTGAGCAAGTGAGATCCTGTATTCCGAGGCGCGCTTCCTTTTGTAGGCTTCTGACCCCATGGCCTGTGGCAGGTAGTCCTCCTTTGACTGGGCCGCAGGCTTTGTCTCCAAATGGCGTCCTGGACCCACTGCAACCCACCTGTTTGCTAAAACGGAAGTCTGCCTCTGGGTAAGAAAAAGCTGAGCTGCACGTACGGAAAGCGGCAGAGGCCAGAGGCGGGGAGGGTGTGGCAAGGGCTGCCTGATTTGCATAGTGACGTGTTGCATCTTGGGAATGTACAGGCTTTGGAGCTTAACAGGTACTACAGGTGTCTGCCTGGCCTGAGAGATGCCTGTCTGGTGCTCCCCTCAGGACACACAGGCCTTCCATTCGAGCATGGAGGGTGAGGGACATGGGTCACCCTCATATACAGGGGTGTGGGCATGGGCAGGATAGGTTGTGGGGGACCCGTCAGGGCATTGCCCGTTTGGAAGCCCGTTCGGAAGGCGAGAGGAGGCGGGGCAGGAAACTCTGCTCAATTTCTTTCCCAGAGGCCTGTGGAGAACCCTTTGCACGTTTGAGCCAGCCGGGCCTGCATCAGCAGATCCTGCTCCACTGGGAAGGGAGAGCCTGTAGGCGTAAATCAAAAAAAGGGGAGAAATCTGCAAATTCTAGTGGCAGACCCATGTTGCCCAGGAAGCAATCAGTTTCTCCTGCTCCCTATAGTGGAAAAAGACATAGGAGGTGTATTTCTCTAGGCAGGGGCTCTGTGTAGATGGCACTTCATTGCTCTGGGAAGCATCCATGCTGGTAGAAGAGTAGCAGCAGACTCCACACCTGAGGCTTGAATGGGGACTGTTGGGGAGGGGCAGTGGGAGGCCGAGGAGGGCGGAGGAAAATGCTTTTCAAAAGCATCTGCACGTTCCTACAAACCTGCTGAAAACCCATACCAGGAATGGGGCTCGAACCCATGCGGACAAACGTCCATTGGATCTTAAGTCCAACGCCTTAACCACTCGGCCACCCTGGTGAGACCCAAGGATTTACTTTCTTCAACTCCCTTTTTATGCTTGCTGCTGTAGCACCAGCTGTCCAGCAAGAGGTGATTGCAGAGTTAAAAGGCTTTTGCAGGAGGTTAAAAGTAATTGCTTATAACAAACACACTGTGTGACACCTAACTTTCTCCCACTCGGACCTTACCGTTAATTTTTATATTGGAGTTAGCTTAGTCACAATAAGGGGGTGAGCAAGGCAGGCACACTAGAGCATCTACTCCCTGGTGGTCTAGTGGCTAGGATTTGGCGCTTTCACCGCCGCGGCCCGGGTTCGATTCCCGGTCAGGGAAGATCCCTCTAAAGCATAGATTGCTTAATTTGTCTCTGTATCTTTTTTAAAAGAAGGTCTTTAAAAAGGCACCCCTCCCAATAGATGAAAGCGGAGGAATGGGGCTTGTTCTCCTGTGCCCCAGGTTGCTTTGCCCCCATTGACCTAAGCCACCTTTGTGCGCACGCAGTCCCCCACCCAGTCAGGTGCTCTATGTTGGCGTGAAGTGCAGTACCAGCTCAACAGAAAGGTAAATTGCTGGAAAACCCTGCTGTGATGCATACATCTACTTTGGAGCACTCTTCTCCTTTGCACTCTTGAATCGCTTAAGCGCAATGTATTCTTCCAGCAAGCTGAATAACGAGATAGGTGAGAGAAGGTGTACCAGCTGTCTGTGCGCCATCAGCAGCCACTAGGTGTCCCTCTTGGGTTTTCCCGGGGATCCTGATTGTGCAGGAATTCATCGGTTCAGTAGCAAGGGGGAGAGGATGGCCTGTGCCTGGAAGTGACAGGCAGTCTGGTGGCATCATGAGGATTAAGTTCCGATTCATATTTGCTGTAGAATAAAATATGTTTTCAGCCCCCATGAGCTTTGTCACTCGGAGAGCAGTGTATGAACTTTTGCTGCACGGCTCTGGGCTCCCTGGTGGTCTAGTGGTTAGGATTCGGCGCTCTCACCGCCGCGGCCCGGGTTCGATTCCCGGTCAGGGAAAAGTCCCTCTTCTGACCTTGAAAGCTTTTCCTTCCCGTAGGTCAGGGCTTCTCAAAATGAAGTTGCTTTTCTGACTCACAATTTGCCTAGCATGACGCAGTATCGCTCAAAATATGATTTTCGCAAGGTTCCTTTAGAGCTGCTTCCCATGGTGGGAGGCAAGGCTCTTGAGCAAGTGAGATCCTGTATTCCGAGGCGCGCTTCCTTTTGTAGGCTTCTGACCCCATGGCCTGTGGCAGGTAGTCCTCCTTTGACTGGGCCGCAGGCTTTGTCTCCAAATGGCGTCCTGGACCCACTGCAACCCACCTGTTTGCTAAAACGGAAGTCTGCCTCTGGGTAAGAAAAAGCTGAGCTGCACGTACGGAAAGCGGCAGAGGCCAGAGGCGGGGAGGGTGTGGCAAGGGCTGCCTGATTTGCATAGTGACGTGTTGCATCTTGGGAATGTACAGGCTTTGGAGCTTAACAGGTACTGCAGGTGTCTGCCTGGCCTGAGAGATGCCTGTCTGGTGCTCCCCTCAGGACACACAGGCCTTCCATTCGAGCATGGAGGGTGAGGGACATGGGTCACCCTCATATACAGGGGTGTGGGCATGGGCAGGATAGGTTGTGGGGGACCCGTCAGGGCATTGCCCGTTTGGAAGCCCGTTCGGAAGGCGAGAGGAGGCGGGGCAGGAAACTCTGCTCAATTTCTTTCCCAGAGGCCTGTGGAGAACCCTTTGCACGTTTGAGCCAGCCGGGCCTGCATCAGCAGATCCTGCTCCACTGGGAAGGGAGAGCCTGTAGGCGTAAATCAAAAAAAGGGGAGAAATCTGCAAATTCTAGTGGCAGACCCATGTTGCCCAGGAAGCAATCAGTTTCTCCTGCTCCCTATAGTGGAAAAAGACATAGGAGGTGTATTTCTCTAGGCAGGGGCTCTGTGTAGATGGCACTTCATTGCTCTGGGAAGCATCCATGCTGGTAGAAGAGTAGCAGCAGACTCCACACCTGAGGCTTGAATGGGGACTGTTGGGGAGGGGCAGTGGGAGGCCGAGGAGGGCGGAGGAAAATGCTTTTCAAAAGCATCTGCACGTTCCTACAAACCTGCTGAAAACCCATACCAGGAATGGGGCTCGAACCCATGCGGACAAACGTCCATTGGATCTTAAGTCCAACGCCTTAACCACTCGGCCACCCTGGTGAGACCCAAGGATTTACTTTCTTCAACTCCCTTTTTATGCTTGCTGCTGTAGCACCAGCTGTCCAGCAAGAGGTGATTGCAGAGTTAAAAGGCTTTTGCAGGAGGTTAAAAGTAATTGCTTATAACAAACACACTGTGTGACACCTAACTTTCTCCCACTCGGACCTTACCGTTAATTTTTATATTGGAGTTAGCTTAGTCACAATAAGGGGGTGAGCAAGGCAGGCACACTAGAGCATCTACTCCCTGGTGGTCTAGTGGCTAGGATTTGGCGCTTTCACCGCCGCGGCCCGGGTTCGATTCCCGGTCAGGGAAGATCCCTCTAAAGCATAGATTGCTTAATTTGTCTGTGTATCTTTTTTAAAAGAAGGTCTTTAAAAAGGCACCCCTCCCAATAGATGAAAGCGGAGGAATGGGGCTTGTTCTCCTGTGCCCCAGGTTGCTTTGCCCCCATTGACCTAAGCCACCTTTGTGCGCACGCAGTCCCCCACCCAGTCAGGTGCTCTATGTTGGCGTGAAGTGCAGTACCAGCTCAACAGAAAGGTAAATTGCTGGAAAACCCTGCTGTGATGCATACATCTACTTTGGAGCACTCTTCTCCTTTGCACTCTTGAATCGCTTAAGCGCAATGTATTCTTCCAGCAAGCTGAATAACGAGATAGGTGAGAGAAGGTGTACCAGCTGTCTGTGCGCCATCAGCAGCCACTAGGTGTCCCTCTTGGGTTTTCCCGGGGATCCTGATTGTGCAGGAATTCATCGGTTCAGTAGCAAGGGGGAGAGGATGGCCTGTGCCTGGAAGTGACAGGCAGTCTGGTGGCATCATGAGGATTAAGTTCCGATTCATATTTGCTGTAGAATAAAATATGTTTTCAGCCCCCATGAGCTTTGTCACTCGGAGAGCAGTGTATGAACTTTTGCTGCACGGCTCTGGGCTCCCTGGTGGTCTAGTGGTTAGGATTCGGCGCTCTCACCGCCGCGGCCCGGGTTCGATTCCCGGTCAGGGAAAAGTCCCTCTTCTGACCTTGAAAGCTTTTCCTTCCCGTAGGTCAGGGCTTCTCAAAATGAAGTTGCTTTTCTGACTCACAATTTGCCTAGCATGACGCAGTATCGCTCAAAATATGATTTTCGCAAGGTTCCTTTAGAGCTGCTTCCCATGGTGGGAGGCAAGGCTCTTGAGCAAGTGAGATCCTGTATTCCGAGGCGCGCTTCCTTTTGTAGGCTTCTGACCCCATGGCCTGTGGCAGGTAGTCCTCCTTTGACTGGGCCGCAGGCTTTGTCTCCAAATGGCGTCCTGGACCCACTGCAACCCACCTGTTTGCTAAAACGGAAGTCTGCCTCTGGGTAAGAAAAAGCTGAGCTGCACGTACGGAAAGCGGCAGAGGCCAGAGGCGGGGAGGGTGTGGCAAGGGCTGCCTGATTTGCATAGTGACCTGTTGCATCTTGGGAATGTACAGGCTTTGGAGCTTAACAGGTACTGCAGGTGTCTGCCTGGCCTGAGAGATGCCTGTCTGGTGCTCCCCTCAGGACACACAGGCCTTCCATTCGAGCATGGAGGGTGAGGGACATGGGTCACCCTCATATACAGGGGTGTGGGCATGGGCAGGATAGGTTGTGGGGGACCCGTCAGGGCATTGCCCGTTTGGAAGCCCGTTCGGAAGGCGAGAGGAGGCGGGGCAGGAAACTCTGCTCAATTTCTTTCCCAGAGGCCTGTGGAGAACCCTTTGCACGTTTGAGCCAGCCGGGCCTGCATCAGCAGATCCTGCTCCACTGGGAAGGGAGAGCCTGTAGGCGTAAATCAAAAAAAGGGGAGAAATCTGCAAATTCTAGCGGCAGACCCATGTTGCCCAGGAAGCAATCAGTTTCTCCTGCTCCCTATAGTGGAAAAAGACATAGGAGGTGTATTTCTCTAGGCAGGGGCTCTGTGTAGATGGCACTTCATTGCTCTGGGAAGCATCCATGCTGGTAGAAGAGTAGCAGCAGACTCCACACCTGAGGCTTGAATGGGGACTGTTGGGGAGGGGCAGTGGGAGGCCGAGGAGGGCGGAGGAAAATGCTTTTCAAAAGCATCTGCACGTTCCTACAAACCTGCTGAAAACCCATTCCAGGAATGGGGCTCGAACCCATGCGGACAAACGTCCATTGGATCTTAAGTCCAACGCCTTAACCACTCGGCCACCCTGGTGAGACCCAAGGATTTACTTTCTTCAACTCCCTTTTTATGCTTGCTGCTGTAGCACCAGCTGTCCAGCAAGAGGTGATTGCAGAGTTAAAAGGCTTTTGCAGGAGGTTAAAAGTAATTGCTTATAACAAACACACTGTGTGACACCTAACTTTCTCCCACTCGGACCTTACCGTTAATTTTTATATTGGAGTTAGCTTAGTCACAATAAGGGGGTGAGCAAGGCAGGCACACTAGAGCATCTACTCCCTGGTGGTCTAGTGGCTAGGATTCGGCGCTTTCACCGCCGCGGCCCGGGTTCGATTCCTGGTCAGGGAAGATCCCTCTAAAGCATAGATTGCTTAATTTGTCTGTGTATCTTTTTTAAAAGAAGGTCTTTAAAAAGGCACCCCTCCCAATAGATGAAAGCGGAGGAATGGGGCTTGTTCTCCTGTGCCCCAGGTTGCTTTGCCCCCATTGACCTAAGCCACCTTTGTGCGCACGCAGTCCCCCACCCAGTCAGGTGCTCTATGTTGGCGTGAAGTGCAGTACCAGCTCAACAGAAAGGTAAATTGCTGGAAAACCCTGCTGTGATGCATACATCTACTTTGGAGCACTCTTCTCCTTTGCACTCTTGAATCGCTTAAGCGCAATGTATTCTTCCAGCAAGCTGAATAACGAGATAGGTGAGAGAAGGTGTACCAGCTGTCTGTGCGCCATCAGCAGCCACTAGGTGTCCCTCTTGGGTTTTCCCAGGGATCCTGATTGTGCAGGAATTCATCGGTTCAGTAGCAAGGGGGAGAGGATGGCCTGTGCCTGGAAGTGACAGGCAGTCTGGTGGCATCATGAGGATTAAGTTCCGATTCATATTTGCTGTAGAATAAAATATGTTTTCAGCCCCCATGAGCTTTGTCACTCGGAGAGCAGTGTATGAACTTTTGCTGCACGGCTCTGGGCTCCCTGGTGGTCTAGTGGTTAGGATTCGGCGCTCTCACCGCCGCGGCCCGGGTTCGATTCCCGGTCAGGGAAAAGTCCCTCTTCTGACCTTGAAAGCTTTTCCTTCCCGTAGGTCAGGGCTTCTCAAAATGAAGTTGCTTTTCTGACTCACAATTTGCCTAGCATGACGCAGTATCGCTCAAAATATGATTTTCGCAAGGTTCCTTTAGAGCTGCTTCCCATGGTGGGAGGCAAGGCTCTTGAGCAAGTGAGATCCTGTATTCCGAGGCGCGCTTCCTTTTGTAGGCTTCTGACCCCATGGCCTGTGGCAGGTAGTCCTCCTTTGACTGGGCCGCAGGCTTTGTCTCCAAATGGCGTCCTGGACCCACTGCAACCCACCTGTTTGCTAAAACGGAAGTCTGCCTCTGGGTAAGAAAAAGCTGAGCTGCACGTACGGAAAGCGGCAGAGGCCAGAGGCGGGGAGGGTGTGGCAAGGGCTGCCTGA
This sequence comes from Lissotriton vulgaris, assembly GCF_964263255.1. Taxonomy (NCBI): domain Eukaryota; kingdom Metazoa; phylum Chordata; class Amphibia; order Caudata; family Salamandridae; genus Lissotriton; species Lissotriton vulgaris. Next base: position 519,779,491 of record NC_141691.1, read on the forward strand.
TTTGCATAGTGACCTGTTGCATCTTGGGAATGTACAGGCTTTGGAGCTTAACAGGTACTGCAGGTGTCTGCCTGGCCTGAGAGATGCCTGTCTGGTGCTCCCCTCAGGACACACAGGCCTTCCATTCGAGCATGGAGGGTGAGGGACATGGGTCACCCTCATATACAGGGGTGTGGGCATGGGCAGGATAGGTTGTGGGGGACCCGTCAGGGCATTGCCCGTTTGGAAGCCCGTTCGGAAGGCGAGAGGAGGCGGGGCAGGAAACTCTGCTCAATTTCTTTCCCAGAGGCCTGTGGAGAACCCTTTGCACGTTTGAGCCAGCCGGGCCTGCATCAGCAGATCCTGCTCCACTGGGAAGGGAGAGCCTGTAGGCGTAAATCAAAAAAAGGGGAGAAATCTGCAAATTCTAGTGGCAGACCCATGTTGCCCAGGAAGCAATCAGTTTCTCCTGCTCCCTATAGTGGAAAAAGACATAGGAGGTGTATTTCTCTAGGCAGGGGCTCTGTGTAGATGGCACTTCATTGCTCTGGGAAGCATCCATGCTGGTAGAAGAGTAGCAGCAGACTCCACACCTGAGGCTTGAATGGGGACTGTTGGGGAGGGGCAGTGGGAGGCCGAGGAGGGCGGAGGAAAATGCTTTTCAAAAGCATCTGCACGTTCCTACAAACCTGCTGAAAACCCATACCAGGAATGGGGCTCGAACCCATGCGGACAAACGTCCATTGGATCTTAAGTCCAACGCCTTAACCACTCGGCCACCCTGGTGAGACCCAAGGATTTACTTTCTTCAACTCCCTTTTTATGCTTGCTACTGTAGCACCAGCTGTCCAGCAAGAGGTGATTGCAGAGTTAAAAGGCTTTTGCAGGAGGTTAAAAGTAATTGCTTATAACAAACACACTGTGTGACACCTAACTTTCTCCCACTCGGACCTTACCGTTAATTTTTATATTGGAGTTAGCTTAGTCACAATAAGGGGGTGAGCAAGGCAGTTACACTAGAGCATCTACTCCCTGGTGGTCTAGTGGCTAGGATTTGGCGCTTTCACCGCCGCGGCCCGGGTTCGATTCCCGGTCAGGGAAGATCCCTCTAAAGCATAGATTGCTTAATTTGTCTGTGTATCTTTTTTAAAAGAAGGTCTTTAAAAAGGCACCCCTCCCAATAGATGAAAGCGGAGGAATTGGGCTTGTTCTCCTGTGCCCCAGGTTGCTTTGCCCCCATTGACCTAAGCCACCTTTGTGCGCACGCAGTCCCCCACCCAGTCAGGTGCTCTATGTTGGCGTGAAGTGCAGTACCAGCTCAACAGAAAGGTAAATTGCTGGAAAACCCTGCTGTGATGCATACATCTACTTTGGAGCACTCTTCTCCTTTGCACTCTTGAATCGCTTAAGCGCAATGTATTCTTCCAGCAAGCTGAATAACGAGATAGGTGAGAGAAGGTGTACCAGCTGTCTGTGCGCCATCAGCAGCCACTAGGTGTCCCTCTTGGGTTTTCCCGGGGATCCTGATTGTGCAGGAATTCATCGGTTCAGTAGCAAGGGGGAGAGGATGGCCTGTGCCTGGAAGTGACAGGCAGTCTGGTGGCTTCATGAGGATTAAGTTCCGATTCATATTTGCTGTAGAATAAAATATGTTTTCAGCCCCCATGAGCTTTGTCACTCGGAGAGCAGTGTATGAACTTTTGCTGCACGGCTCTGGGCTCCCTGGTGGTCTAGTGGTTAGGATTCGGCGCTCTCACCGCCGCGGCCCGGGTTCGATTCCCGGTCAGGGAAAAGTCCCTCTTCTGACCTTGAAAGCTTTTCCTTCCCGTAGGTCAGGGCTTCTCAAAATGAAGTTGCTTTTCTGACTCACAATTTGCCTAGCATGACGCAGTATCGCTCAAAATATGATTTTCGCCAGGTTCCTTTAGAGCTGCTTCCCATGGTGGGAGGCAAGGCTCTTGAGCAAGTGAGATCCTGTATTCCGAGGCGCGCTTCCTTTTGTAGGCTTCTGACCCCATGGCCTGTGGCAGGTAGTCCTCCTTTGACTGGGCCGCAGGCTTTGTCTCCAAATGGCGTCCTGGACCCACTGCAACCCACCTGTTTGCTAAAACGGAAGTCTGCCTCTGGGTAAGAAAAAGCTGAGCTGCACGTACGGAAAGCGGCAGAGGCCAGAGGCGGGGAGGGTGTGGCAAGGGCTGCCTGATTTGCATAGTGACGTGTTGCATCTTGGGAATGTACAGGCTTTGGAGCTTAACAGGTACTACAGGTGTCTGCCTGGCCTGAGAGATGCCTGTCTGGTGCTCCCCTCAGGACACACAGGCCTTCCATTCGAGCATGGAGGGTGAGGGACATGGGTCACCCTCATATACAGGGGTGTGGGCATGGGCAGGATAGGTTGTGGGGGACCCGTCAGGGCATTGCCCGTTTGGAAGCCCGTTCGGAAGGCGAGAGGAGGCGGGGCAGGAAACTCTGCTCAATTTCTTTCCCAGAGGCCTGTGGAGAACCCTTTGCACGTTTGAGCCAGCCGGGCCTGCATCAGCAGATCCTGCTCCACTGGGAAGGGAGAGCCTGTAGGCGTAAATCAAAAAAAGGGGAGAAATCTGCAAATTCTAGTGGCAGACCCATGTTGCCCAGGAAGCAATCAGTTTCTCCTGCTCCCTATAGTGGAAAAAGACATAAGAGGTGTATTTCTCTAGGCAGGGGCTCTGTGTAGATGGCACTTCATTGCTCTGGGAAGCATCCATGCTGGTAGAAGAGTAGCAGCAGACTCCACACCTGAGGCTTGAATGGGGACTGTTGGGGAGGGGCAGTGGGAGGCCGAGGAGGGCGGAGGAAAATGCTTTTCAAAAGCATCTGCACGTTCCTACAAACCTGCTGAAAACCCATACCAGGAATGGGGCTCGAACCCATGCGGACAAACGTCCATTGGATCTTAAGTCCAACGCCTTAACCACTCGGCCACCCTGGTGAGACCCAAGGATTTACTTTCTTCAACTCCCTTTTTATGCTTGCTGCTGTAGCACCAGCTGTCCAGCAAGAGGTGATTGCAGAGTTAAAAGGCTTTTGCAGGAGGTTAAAAGTAATTGCTTATAACAAACACACTGTGTGACACCTAACTTTCTCCCACTCGGACCTTACCGTTAATTTTTATATTGGAGTTAGCTTAGTCACAATAAGGGGGTGAGCAAGGCAGGCACACTAGAGCATCTACTCCCTGGTGGTCTAGTGGCTAGGATTTGGCGCTTTCACCGCCGCGGCCCGGGTTCGATTCCCGGTCAGGGAAGATCCCTCTAAAGCATAGATTGCTTAATTTGTCTCTGTATCTTTTTTAAAAGAAGGTCTTTAAAAAGGCACCCCTCCCAATAGATGAAAGCGGAGGAATGGGGCTTGTTCTCCTGTGCCCCAGGTTGCTTTGCCCCCATTGACCTAAGCCACCTTTGTGCGCACGCAGTCCCCCACCCAGTCAGGTGCTCTATGTTGGCGTGAAGTGCAGTACCAGCTCAACAGAAAGGTAAATTGCTGGAAAACCCTGCTGTGATGCATACATCTACTTTGGAGCACTCTTCTCCTTTGCACTCTTGAATCGCTTAAGCGCAATGTATTCTTCCAGCAAGCTGAATAACGAGATAGGTGAGAGAAGGTGTACCAGCTGTCTGTGCGCCATCAGCAGCCACTAGGTGTCCCTCTTGGGTTTTCCCGGGGATCCTGATTGTGCAGGAATTCATCGGTTCAGTAGCAAGGGGGAGAGGATGGCCTGTGCCTGGAAGTGACAGGCAGTCTGGTGGCATCATGAGGATTAAGTTCCGATTCATATTTGCTGTAGAATAAAATATGTTTTCAGCCCCCATGAGCTTTGTCACTCGGAGAGCAGTGTATGAACTTTTGCTGCACGGCTCTGGGCTCCCTGGTGGTCTAGTGGTTAGGATTCGGCGCTCTCACCGCCGCGGCCCGGGTTCGATTCCCGGTCAGGGAAAAGTCCCTCTTCTGACCTTGAAAGCTTTTCCTTCCCGTAGGTCAGGGCTTCTCAAAATGAAGTTGCTTTTCTGACTCACAATTTGCCTAGCATGACGCAGTATCGCTCAAAATATGATTTTCGCAAGGTTCCTTTAGAGCTGCTTCCCATGGTGGGAGGCAAGGCTCTTGAGCAAGTGAGATCCTGTATTCCGAGGCGCGCTTCCTTTTGTAGGCTTCTGACCCCATGGCCTGTGGCAGGTAGTCCTCCTTTGACTGGGCCGCAGGCTTTGTCTCCAAATGGCGTCCTGGACCCACTGCAACCCACCTGTTTGCTAAAACGGAAGTCTGCCTCTGGGTAAGAAAAAGCTGAGCTGCACGTACGGAAAGCGGCAGAGGCCAGAGGCGGGGAGGGTGTGGCAAGGGCTGCCTGATTTGCATAGTGACGTGTTGCATCTTGGGAATGTACAGGCTTTGGAGCTTAACAGGTACTGCAGGTGTCTGCCTGGCCTGAGAGATGCCTGTCTGGTGCTCCCCTCAGGACACACAGGCCTTCCATTCGAGCATGGAGGGTGAGGGACATGGGTCACCCTCATATACAGGGGTGTGGGCATGGGCAGGATAGGTTGTGGGGGACCCGTCAGGGCATTGCCCGTTTGGAAGCCCGTTCGGAAGGCGAGAGGAGGCGGGGCAGGAAACTCTGCTCAATTTCTTTCCCAGAGGCCTGTGGAGAACCCTTTGCACGTTTGAGCCAGCCGGGCCTGCATCAGCAGATCCTGCTCCACTGGGAAGGGAGAGCCTGTAGGCGTAAATCAAAAAAAGGGGAGAAATCTGCAAATTCTAGTGGCAGACCCATGTTGCCCAGGAAGCAATCAGTTTCTCCTGCTCCCTATAGTGGAAAAAGACATAGGAGGTGTATTTCTCTAGGCAGGGGCTCTGTGTAGATGGCACTTCATTGCTCTGGGAAGCATCCATGCTGGTAGAAGAGTAGCAGCAGACTCCACACCTGAGGCTTGAATGGGGACTGTTGGGGAGGGGCAGTGGGAGGCCGAGGAGGGCGGAGGAAAATGCTTTTCAAAAGCATCTGCACGTTCCTACAAACCTGCTGAAAACCCATACCAGGAATGGGGCTCGAACCCATGCGGACAAACGTCCATTGGATCTTAAGTCCAACGCCTTAACCACTCGGCCACCCTGGTGAGACCCAAGGATTTACTTTCTTCAACTCCCTTTTTATGCTTGCTGCTGTAGCACCAGCTGTCCAGCAAGAGGTGATTGCAGAGTTAAAAGGCTTTTGCAGGAGGTTAAAAGTAATTGCTTATAACAAACACACTGTGTGACACCTAACTTTCTCCCACTCGGACCTTACCGTTAATTTTTATATTGGAGTTAGCTTAGTCACAATAAGGGGGTGAGCAAGGCAGGCACACTAGAGCATCTACTCCCTGGTGGTCTAGTGGCTAGGATTTGGCGCTTTCACCGCCGCGGCCCGGGTTCGATTCCCGGTCAGGGAAGATCCCTCTAAAGCATAGATTGCTTAATTTGTCTGTGTATCTTTTTTAAAAGAAGGTCTTTAAAAAGGCACCCCTCCCAATAGATGAAAGCGGAGGAATGGGGCTTGTTCTCCTGTGCCCCAGGTTGCTTTGCCCCCATTGACCTAAGCCACCTTTGTGCGCACGCAGTCCCCCACCCAGTCAGGTGCTCTATGTTGGCGTGAAGTGCAGTACCAGCTCAACAGAAAGGTAAATTGCTGGAAAACCCTGCTGTGATGCATACATCTACTTTGGAGCACTCTTCTCCTTTGCACTCTTGAATCGCTTAAGCGCAATGTATTCTTCCAGCAAGCTGAATAACGAGATAGGTGAGAGAAGGTGTACCAGCTGTCTGTGCGCCATCAGCAGCCACTAGGTGTCCCTCTTGGGTTTTCCCGGGGATCCTGATTGTGCAGGAATTCATCGGTTCAGTAGCAAGGGGGAGAGGATGGCCTGTGCCTGGAAGTGACAGGCAGTCTGGTGGCATCATGAGGATTAAGTTCCGATTCATATTTGCTGTAGAATAAAATATGTTTTCAGCCCCCATGAGCTTTGTCACTCGGAGAGCAGTGTATGAACTTTTGCTGCACGGCTCTGGGCTCCCTGGTGGTCTAGTGGTTAGGATTCGGCGCTCTCACCGCCGCGGCCCGGGTTCGATTCCCGGTCAGGGAAAAGTCCCTCTTCTGACCTTGAAAGCTTTTCCTTCCCGTAGGTCAGGGCTTCTCAAAATGAAGTTGCTTTTCTGACTCACAATTTGCCTAGCATGACGCAGTATCGCTCAAAATATGATTTTCGCAAGGTTCCTTTAGAGCTGCTTCCCATGGTGGGAGGCAAGGCTCTTGAGCAAGTGAGATCCTGTATTCCGAGGCGCGCTTCCTTTTGTAGGCTTCTGACCCCATGGCCTGTGGCAGGTAGTCCTCCTTTGACTGGGCCGCAGGCTTTGTCTCCAAATGGCGTCCTGGACCCACTGCAACCCACCTGTTTGCTAAAACGGAAGTCTGCCTCTGGGTAAGAAAAAGCTGAGCTGCACGTACGGAAAGCGGCAGAGGCCAGAGGCGGGGAGGGTGTGGCAAGGGCTGCCTGATTTGCATAGTGACGTGTTGCATCTTGGGAATGTACAGGCTTTGGAGCTTAACAGGTACTGCAGGTGTCTGCCTGGCCTGAGAGATGCCTGTCTGGTGCTCCCCTCAGGACACACAGGCCTTCCATTCGAGCATGGAGGGTGAGGGACATGGGTCACCCTCATATACAGGGGTGTGGGCATGGGCAGGATAGGTTGTGGGGGACCCGTCAGGGCATTGCCCGTTTGGAAGCCCGTTCGGAAGGCGAGAGGAGGCGGGGCAGGAAACTCTGCTCAATTTCTTTCCCAGAGGCCTGTGGAGAACCCTTTGCACGTTTGAGCCAGCCGGGCCTGCATCAGCAGATCCTGCTCCACTGGGAAGGGAGAGCCTGTAGGCGTAAATCAAAAAAAGGGGAGAAATCTGCAAATTCTAGTGGCAGACCCATGTTGCCCAGGAAGCAATCAGTTTCTCCTGCTCCCTATAGTGGAAAAAGACATAGGAGGTGTATTTCTCTAGGCAGGGGCTCTGTGTAGATGGCACTTCATTGCTCTGGGAAGCATCCATGCTGGTAGAAGAGTAGCAGCAGACTCCACACCTGAGGCTTGAATGGGGACTGTTGGGGAGGGGCAGTGGGAGGCCGAGGAGGGCGGAGGAAAATGCTTTTCAAAAGCATCTGCACGTTCCTACAAACCTGCTGAAAACCCATACCAGGAATGGGGCTCGAACCCATGCGGACAAACGTCCATTGGATCTTAAGTCCAACGCCTTAACCACTCGGCCACCCTGGTGAGACCCAAGGATTTACTTTCTTCAACTCCCTTTTTATGCTTGCTACTGTAGCACCAGCTGTCCAGCAAGAGGTGATTGCAGAGTTAAAAGGCTTTTGCAGGAGGTTAAAAGTAATTGCTTATAACAAACACACTGTGTGACACCTAACTTTCTCCCACTCGGACCTTACCGTTAATTTTTATATTGGAGTTAGCTTAGTCACAATAAGGGGGTGAGCAGGGCAGTTACACTAGAGCATCTACTCCCTGGTGGTCTAGTGGCTAGGATTTGGCGCTTTCACCGCCGCGGCCCGGGTTCGATTCCCGGTCAGGGAAGATCCCTCTAAAGCATAGATTGCTTAATTTGTCTGTGTATCTTTTTTAAAAGAAGGTCTTTAAAAAGGCACCCCTCCCAATAGATGAAAGCGGAGGAATTGGGCTTGTTCTCCTGTGCCCCAGGTTGCTTTGCCCCCATTGACCTAAGCCACCTTTGTGCGCACGCAGTCCCCCACCCAGTCAGGTGCTCTATGTTGGCGTGAAGTGCAGTACCAGCTCAACAGAAAGGTAAATTGCTGGAAAACCCTGCTGTGATGCATACATCTACTTTGGAGCACTCTTCTCCTTTGCACTCTTGAATCGCTTAAGCGCAATGTATTCTTCCAGCAAGCTGAATAACGAGATAGGTGAGAGAAGGTGTACCAGCTGTCTGTGCGCCATCAGCAGCCACTAGGTGTCCCTCTTGGGTTTTCCCGGGGATCCTGATTGTGCAGGAATTCATCGGTTCAGTAGCAAGGGGGAGAGGATGGCCTGTGCCTGGAAGTGACAGGCAGTCTGGTGGCTTCATGAGGATTAAGTTCCGATTCATATTTGCTGTAGAATAAAATATGTTTTCAGCCCCCATGAGCTTTGTCACTCGGAGAGCAGTGTATGAACTTTTGCTGCACGGCTCTGGGCTCCCTGGTGGTCTAGTGGTTAGGATTCGGCGCTCTCACCGCCGCGGCCCGGGTTCGATTCCCGGTCAGGGAAAAGTCCCTCTTCTGACCTTGAAAGCTTTTCCTTCCCGTAGGTCAGGGCTTCTCAAAATGAAGTTGCTTTTCTGACTCACAATTTGCCTAGCATGACGCAGTATCGCTCAAAATATGATTTTCGCCAGGTTCCTTTAGAGCTGCTTCCCATGGTGGGAGGCAAGGCTCTTGAGCAAGTGAGATCCTGTATTCCGAGGCGCGCTTCCTTTTGTAGGCTTCTGACCCCATGGCCTGTGGCAGGTAGTCCTCCTTTGACTGGGCCGCAGGCTTTGTCTCCAAATGGCGTCCTGGACCCACTGCAACCCACCTGTTTGCTAAAACGGAAGTCTGCCTCTGGGTAAGAAAAAGCTGAGCTGCACGTACGGAAAGCGGCAGAGGCCAGAGGCGGGGAGGGTGTGGCAAGGGCTGCCTGATTTGCATAGTGACGTGTTGCATCTTGGGAATGTACAGGCTTTGGAGCTTAACAGGTACTACAGGTGTCTGCCTGGCCTGAGAGATGCCTGTCTGGTGCTCCCCTCAGGACACACAGGCCTTCCATTCGAGCATGGAGGGTGAGGGACATGGGTCACCCTCATATACAGGGGTGTGGGCATGGGCAGGATAGGTTGTGGGGGACCCGTCAGGGCATTGCCCGTTTGGAAGCCCGTTCGGAAGGCGAGAGGAGGCGGGGCAGGAAACTCTGCTCAATTTCTTTCCCAGAGGCCTGTGGAGAACCCTTTGCACGTTTGAGCCAGCCGGGCCTGCATCAGCAGATCCTGCTCCACTGGGAAGGGAGAGCCTGTAGGCGTAAATCAAAAAAAGGGGAGAAATCTGCAAATTCTAGTGGCAGACCCATGTTGCCCAGGAAGCAATCAGTTTCTCCTGCTCCCTATAGTGGAAAAAGACATAGGAGGTGTATTTCTCTAGGCAGGGGCTCTGTGTAGATGGCACTTCATTGCTCTGGGAAGCATCCATGCTGGTAGAAGAGTAGCAGCAGACTCCACACCTGAGGCTTGAATGGGGACTGTTGGGGAGGGGCAGTGGGAGGCCGAGGAGGGCGGAGGAAAATGCTTTTCAAAAGCATCTGCACGTTCCTACAAACCTGCTGAAAACCCATACCAGGAATGGGGCTCGAACCCATGCGGACAAACGTCCATTGGATCTTAAGTCCAACGCCTTAACCACTCGGCCACCCTGGTGAGACCCAAGGATTTACTTTCTTCAACTCCCTTTTTATGCTTGCTGCTGTAGCACCAGCTGTCCAGCAAGAGGTGATTGCAGAGTTAAAAGGCTTTTGCAGGAGGTTAAAAGTAATTGCTTATAACAAACACACTGTGTGACACCTAACTTTCTCCCACTCGGACCTTACCGTTAATTTTTATATTGGAGTTAGCTTAGTCACAATAAGGGGGTGAGCAAGGCAGGCACACTAGAGCATCTACTCCCTGGTGGTCTAGTGGCTAGGATTTGGCGCTTTCACCGCCGCGGCCCGGGTTCGATTCCCGGTCAGGGAAGATCCCTCTAAAGCATAGATTGCTTAATTTGTCTCTGTATCTTTTTTAAAAGAAGGTCTTTAAAAAGGCACCCCTCCCAATAGATGAAAGCGGAGGAATGGGGCTTGTTCTCCTGTGCCCCAGGTTGCTTTGCCCCCATTGACCTAAGCCACCTTTGTGCGCACGCAGTCCCCCACCCAGTCAGGTGCTCTATGTTGGCGTGAAGTGCAGTACCAGCTCAACAGAAAGGTAAATTGCTGGAAAACCCTGCTGTGATGCATACATCTACTTTGGAGCACTCTTCTCCTTTGCACTCTTGAATCGCTTAAGCGCAATGTATTCTTCCAGCAAGCTGAATAACGAGATAGGTGAGAGAAGGTGTACCAGCTGTCTGTGCGCCATCAGCAGCCACTAGGTGTCCCTCTTGGGTTTTCCCGGGGATCCTGATTGTGCAGGAATTCATCGGTTCAGTAGCAAGGGGGAGAGGATGGCCTGTGCCTGGAAGTGACAGGCAGTCTGGTGGCATCATGAGGATTAAGTTCCGATTCATATTTGCTGTAGAATAAAATATGTTTTCAGCCCCCATGAGCTTTGTCACTCGGAGAGCAGTGTATGAACTTTTGCTGCACGGCTCTGGGCTCCCTGGTGGTCTAGTGGTTAGGATTCGGCGCTCTCACCGCCGCGGCCCGGGTTCGATTCCCGGTCAGGGAAAAGTCCCTCTTCTGACCTTGAAAGCTTTTCCTTCCCGTAGGTCAGGGCTTCTCAAAATGAAGTTGCTTTTCTGACTCACAATTTGCCTAGCATGACGCAGTATCGCTCAAAATATGATTTTCGCAAGGTTCCTTTAGAGCTGCTTCCCATGGTGGGAGGCAAGGCTCTTGAGCAAGTGAGATCCTGTATTCCGAGGCGCGCTTCCTTTTGTAGGCTTCTGACCCCATGGCCTGTGGCAGGTAGTCCTCCTTTGACTGGGCCGCAGGCTTTGTCTCCAAATGGCGTCCTGGACCCACTGCAACCCACCTGTTTGCTAAAACGGAAGTCTGCCTCTGGGTAAGAAAAAGCTGAGCTGCACGTACGGAAAGCGGCAGAGGCCAGAGGCGGGGAGGGTGTGGCAAGGGCTGCCTGATTTGCATAGTGACGTGTTGCATCTTGGGAATGTACAGGCTTTGGAGCTTAACAGGTACTGCAGGTGTCTGCCTGGCCTGAGAGATGCCTGTCTGGTGCTCCCCTCAGGACACACAGGCCTTCCATTCGAGCATGGAGGGTGAGGGACATGGGTCACCCTCATATACAGGGGTGTGGGCATGGGCAGGATAGGTTGTGGGGGACCCGTCAGGGCATTGCCCGTTTGGAAGCCCGTTCGGAAGGCGAGAGGAGGCGGGGCAGGAAACTCTGCTCAATTTCTTTCCCAGAGGCCTGTGGAGAACCCTTTGCACGTTTGAGCCAGCCGGGCCTGCATCAGCAGATCCTGCTCCACTGGGAAGGGAGAGCCTGTAGGCGTAAATCAAAAAAAGGGGAGAAATCTGCAAATTCTAGTGGCAGACCCATGTTGCCCAGGAAGCAATCAGTTTCTCCTGCTCCCTATAGTGGAAAAAGACATAGGAGGTGTATTTCTCTAGGCAGGGGCTCTGTGTAGATGGCACTTCATTGCTCTGGGAAGCATCCATGCTGGTAGAAGAGTAGCAGCAGACTCCACACCTGAGGCTTGAATGGGGACTGTTGGGGAGGGGCAGTGGGAGGCCGAGGAGGGCGGAGGAAAATGCTTTTCAAAAGCATCTGCACGTTCCTACAAACCTGCTGAAAACCCATACCAGGAATGGGGCTCGAACCCATGCGGACAAACGTCCATTGGATCTTAAGTCCAACGCCTTAACCACTCGGCCACCCTGGTGAGACCCAAGGATTTACTTTCTTCAACTCCCTTTTTATGCTTGCTGCTGTAGCACCAGCTGTCCAGCAAGAGGTGATTGCAGAGTTAAAAGGCTTTTGCAGGAGGTTAAAAGTAATTGCTTATAACAAACACACTGTGTGACACCTAACTTTCTCCCACTCGGACCTTACCGTTAATTTTTATATTGGAGTTAGCTTAGTCACAATAAGGGGGTGAGCAAGGCAGGCACACTAGAGCATCTACTCCCTGGTGGTCTAGTGGCTAGGATTTGGCGCTTTCACCGCCGCGGCCCGGGTTCGATTCCCGGTCAGGGAAGATCCCTCTAAAGCATAGATTGCTTAATTTGTCTGTGTATCTTTTTTAAAAGAAGGTCTTTAAAAAGGCACCCCTCCCAATAGATGAAAGCGGAGGAATGGGGCTTGTTCTCCTGTGCCCCAGGTTGCTTTGCCCCCATTGACCTAAGCCACCTTTGTGCGCACGCAGTCCCCCACCCAGTCAGGTGCTCTATGTTGGCGTGAAGTGCAGTACCAGCTCAACAGAAAGGTAAATTGCTGGAAAACCCTGCTGTGATGCATACATCTACTTTGGAGCACTCTTCTCCTTTGCACTCTTGAATCGCTTAAGCGCAATGTATTCTTCCAGCAAGCTGAATAACGAGATAGGTGAGAGAAGGTGTACCAGCTGTCTGTGCGCCATCAGCAGCCACTAGGTGTCCCTCTTGGGTTTTCCCGGGGATCCTGATTGTGCAGGAATTCATCGGTTCAGTAGCAAGGGGGAGAGGATGGCCTGTGCCTGGAAGTGACAGGCAGTCTGGTGGCATCATGAGGATTAAGTTCCGATTCATATTTGCTGTAGAATAAAATATGTTTTCAGCCCCCATGAGCTTTGTCACTCGGAGAGCAGTGTATGAACTTTTGCTGCACGGCTCTGGGCTCCCTGGTGGTCTAGTGGTTAGGATTCGGCGCTCTCACCGCCGCGGCCCGGGTTCGATTCCCGGTCAGGGAAAAGTCCCTCTTCTGACCTTGAAAGCTTTTCCTTCCCGTAGGTCAGGGCTTCTCAAAATGAAGTTGCTTTTCTGACTCACAATTTGCCTAGCATGACGCAGTATCGCTCAAAATATGATTTTCGCAAGGTTCCTTTAGAGCTGCTTCCCATGGTGGGAGGCAAGGCTCTTGAGCAAGTGAGATCCTGTATTCCGAGGCGCGCTTCCTTTTGTAGGCTTCTGACCCCATGGCCTGTGGCAGGTAGTCCTCCTTTGACTGGGCCGCAGGCTTTGTCTCCAAATGGCGTCCTGGACCCACTGCAACCCACCTGTTTGCTAAAACGGAAGTCTGCCTCTGGGTAAGAAAAAGCTGAGCTGCACGTACGGAAAGCGGCAGAGGCCAGAGGCGGGGAGGGTGTGGCAAGGGCTGCCTGATTTGCATAGTGACGTGTTGCATCTTGGGAATGTACAGGCTTTGGAGCTTAACAGGTACTGCAGGTGTCTGCCTGGCCTGAGAGATGCCTGTCTGGTGCTCCCCTCAGGACACACAGGCCTTCCATTCGAGCATGGAGGGTGAGGGACATGGGTCACCCTCATATACAGGGGTGTGGGCATGGGCAGGATAGGTTGTGGGGGACCCGTCAGGGCATTGCCCGTTTGGAAGCCCGTTCGGAAGGCGAGAGGAGGCGGGGCAGGAAACTCTGCTCAATTTCTTTCCCAGAGGCCTGTGGAGAACCCTTTGCACGTTTGAGCCAGCCGGGCCTGCATCAGCAGATCCTGCTCCACTGGGAAGGGAGAGCCTGTAGGCGTAAATCAAAAAAAGGGGAGAAATCTGCAAATTCTAGTGGCAGACCCATGTTGCCCAGGAAGCAATCAGTTTCTCCTGCTCCCTATAGTGGAAAAAGACATAGGAGGTGTATTTCTCTAGGCAGGGGCTCTGTGTAGATGGCACTTCATTGCTCTGGGAAGCATCCATGCTGGTAGAAGAGTAGCAGCAGACTCCACACCTGAGGCTTGAATGGGGACTGTTGGGGAGGGGCAGTGGGAGGCCGAGGAGGGCGGAGGAAAATGCTTTTCAAAAGCATCTGCACGTTCCTACAAACCTGCTGAAAACCCATACCAGGAATGGGGCTCGAACCCATGCGGACAAACGTCCATTGGATCTTAAGTCCAACGCCTTAACCACTCGGCCACCCTGGTGAGACCCAAGGATTTACTTTCTTCAACTCCCTTTTTATGCTTGCTACTGTAGCACCAGCTGTCCAGCAAGAGGTGATTGCAGAGTTAAAAGGCTTTTGCAGGAGGTTAAAAGTAATTGCTTATAACAAACACACTGTGTGACACCTAACTTTCTCCCACTCGGACCTTACCGTTAATTTTTATATTGGAGTTAGCTTAGTCACAATAAGGGGGTGAGCAGGGCAGTTACACTAGAGCATCTACTCCCTGGTGGTCTAGTGGCTAGGATTTGGCGCTTTCACCGCCGCGGCCCGGGTTCGATTCCCGGTCAGGGAAGATCCCTCTAAAGCATAGATTGCTTAATTTGTCTGTGTATCTTTTTTAAAAGAAGGTCTTTAAAAAGGCACCCCTCCCAATAGATGAAAGCGGAGGAATTGGGCTTGTTCTCCTGTGCCCCAGGTTGCTTTGCCCCCATTGACCTAAGCCACCTTTGTGCGCACGCAGTCCCCCACCCAGTCAGGTGCTCTATGTTGGCGTGAAGTGCAGTACCAGCTCAACAGAAAGGTAAATTGCTGGAAAACCCTGCTGTGATGCATACATCTACTTTGGAGCACTCTTCTCCTTTGCACTCTTGAATCGCTTAAGCGCAATGTATTCTTCCAGCAAGCTGAATAACGAGATAGGTGAGAGAAGGTGTACCAGCTGTCTGTGCGCCATCAGCAGCCACTAGGTGTCCCTCTTGGGTTTTCCCGGGGATCCTGATTGTGCAGGAATTCATCGGTTCAGTAGCAAGGGGGAGAGGATGGCCTGTGCCTGGAAGTGACAGGCAGTCTGGTGGCTTCATGAGGATTAAGTTCCGATTCATATTTGCTGTAGAATAAAATATGTTTTCAGCCCCCATGAGCTTTGTCACTCGGAGAGCAGTGTATGAACTTTTGCTGCACGGCTCTGGGCTCCCTGGTGGTCTAGTGGTTAGGATTCGGCGCTCTCACCGCCGCGGCCCGGGTTCGATTCCCGGTCAGGGAAAAGTCCCTCTTCTGACCTTGAAAGCTTTTCCTTCCCGTAGGTCAGGGCTTCTCAAAATGAAGTTGCTTTTCTGACTCACAATTTGCCTAGCATGACGCAGTATCGCTCAAAATATGATTTTCGCCAGGTTCCTTTAGAGCTGCTTCCCATGGTGGGAGGCAAGGCTCTTGAGCAAGTGAGATCCTGTATTCCGAGGCGCGCTTCCTTTTGTAGGCTTCTGACCCCATGGCCTGTGGCAGGTAGTCCTCCTTTGACTGGGCCGCAGGCTTTGTCTCCAAATGGCGTCCTGGACCCACTGCAACCCACCTGTTTGCTAAAACGGAAGTCTGCCTCTGGGTAAGAAAAAGCTGAGCTGCACGTACGGAAAGCGGCAGAGGCCAGAGGCGGGGAGGGTGTGGCAAGGGCTGCCTGATTTGCATAGTGACGTGTTGCATCTTGGGAATGTACAGGCTTTGGAGCTTAACAGGTACTACAGGTGTCTGCCTGGCCTGAGAGATGCCTGTCTGGTGCTCCCCTCAGGACACACAGGCCTTCCATTCGAGCATGGAGGGTGAGGGACATGGGTCACCCTCATATACAGGGGTGTGGGCATGGGCAGGATAGGTTGTGGGGGACCCGTCAGGGCATTGCCCGTTTGGAAGCCCGTTCGGAAGGCGAGAGGAGGCGGGGCAGGAAACTCTGCTCAATTTCTTTCCCAGAGGCCTGTGGAGAACCCTTTGCACGTTTGAGCCAGCCGGGCCTGCATCAGCAGATCCTGCTCCACTGGGAAGGGAGAGCCTGTAGGCGTAAATCAAAAAAAGGGGAGAAATCTGCAAATTCTAGTGGCAGACCCATGTTGCCCAGGAAGCAATCAGTTTCTCCTGCTCCCTATAGTGGAAAAAGACATAGGAGGTGTATTTCTCTAGGCAGGGGCTCTGTGTAGATGGCACTTCATTGCTCTGGGAAGCATCCATGCTGGTAGAAGAGTAGCAGCAGACTCCACACCTGAGGCTTGAATGGGGACTGTTGGGGAGGGGCAGTGGGAGGCCGAGGAGGGCGGAGGAAAATGCTTTTCAAAAGCATCTGCACGTTCCTACAAACCTGCTGAAAACCCATACCAGGAATGGGGCTCGAACCCATGCGGACAAACGTCCATTGGATCTTAAGTCCAACGCCTTAACCACTCGGCCACCCTGGTGAGACCCAAGGATTTACTTTCTTCAACTCCCTTTTTATGCTTGCTGCTGTAGCACCAGCTGTCCAGCAAGAGGTGATTGCAGAGTTAAAAGGCTTTTGCAGGAGGTTAAAAGTAATTGCTTATAACAAACACACTGTGTGACACCTAACTTTCTCCCACTCGGACCTTACCGTTAATTTTTATATTGGAGTTAGCTTAGTCACAATAAGGGGGTGAGCAAGGCAGGCACACTAGAGCATCTACTCCCTGGTGGTCTAGTGGCTAGGATTTGGCGCTTTCACCGCCGCGGCCCGGGTTCGATTCCCGGTCAGGGAAGATCCCTCTAAAGCATAGATTGCTTAATTTGTCTCTGTATCTTTTTTAAAAGAAGGTCTTTAAAAAGGCACCCCTCCCAATAGATGAAAGCGGAGGAATGGGGCTTGTTCTCCTGTGCCCCAGGTTGCTTTGCCCCCATTGACCTAAGCCACCTTTGTGCGCACGCAGTCCCCCACCCAGTCAGGTGCTCTATGTTGGCGTGAAGTGCAGTACCAGCTCAACAGAAAGGTAAATTGCTGGAAAACCCTGCTGTGATGCATACATCTACTTTGGAGCACTCTTCTCCTTTGCACTCTTGAATCGCTTAAGCGCAATGTATTCTTCCAGCAAGCTGAATAACGAGATAGGTGAGAGAAGGTGTACCAGCTGTCTGTGCGCCATCAGCAGCCACTAGGTGTCCCTCTTGGGTTTTCCCGGGGATCCTGATTGTGCAGGAATTCATCGGTTCAGTAGCAAGGGGGAGAGGATGGCCTGTGCCTGGAAGTGACAGGCAGTCTGGTGGCATCATGAGGATTAAGTTCCGATTCATATTTGCTGTAGAATAAAATATGTTTTCAGCCCCCATGAGCTTTGTCACTCGGAGAGCAGTGTATGAACTTTTGCTGCACGGCTCTGGGCTCCCTGGTGGTCTAGTGGTTAGGATTCGGCGCTCTCACCGCCGCGGCCCGGGTTCGATTCCCGGTCAGGGAAAAGTCCCTCTTCTGACCTTGAAAGCTTTTCCTTCCCGTAGGTCAGGGCTTCTCAAAATGAAGTTGCTTTTCTGACTCACAATTTGCCTAGCATGACGCAGTATCGCTCAAAATATGATTTTCGCAAGGTTCCTTTAGAGCTGCTTCCCATGGTGGGAGGCAAGGCTCTTGAGCAAGTGAGATCCTGTATTCCGAGGCGCGCTTCCTTTTGTAGGCTTCTGACCCCATGGCCTGTGGCAGGTAGTCCTCCTTTGACTGGGCCGCAGGCTTTGTCTCCAAATGGCGTCCTGGACCCACTGCAACCCACCTGTTTGCTAAAACGGAAGTCTGCCTCTGGGTAAGAAAAAGCTGAGCTGCACGTACGGAAAGCGGCAGAGGCCAGAGGCGGGGAGGGTGTGGCAAGGGCTGCCTGATTTGCATAGTGACGTGTTGCATCTTGGGAATGTACAGGCTTTGGAGCTTAACAGGTACTGCAGGTGTCTGCCTGGCCTGAGAGATGCCTGTCTGGTGCTCCCCTCAGGACACACAGGCCTTCCATTCGAGCATGGAGGGTGAGGGACATGGGTCACCCTCATATACAGGGGTGTGGGCATGGGCAGGATAGGTTGTGGGGGACCCGTCAGGGCATTGCCCGTTTGGAAGCCCGTTCGGAAGGCGAGAGGAGGCGGGGCAGGAAACTCTGCTCAATTTCTTTCCCAGAGGCCTGTGGAGAACCCTTTGCACGTTTGAGCCAGCCGGGCCTGCATCAGCAGATCCTGCTCCACTGGGAAGGGAGAGCCTGTAGGCGTAAATCAAAAAAAGGGGAGAAATCTGCAAATTCTAGTGGCAGACCCATGTTGCCCAGGAAGCAATCAGTTTCTCCTGCTCCCTATAGTGGAAAAAGACATAGGAGGTGTATTTCTCTAGGCAGGGGCTCTGTGTAGATGGCACTTCATTGCTCTGGGAAGCATCCATGCTGGTAGAAGAGTAGCAGCAGACTCCACACCTGAGGCTTGAATGGGGACTGTTGGGGAGGGGCAGTGGGAGGCCGAGGAGGGCGGAGGAAAATGCTTTTCAAAAGCATCTGCACGTTCCTACAAACCTGCTGAAAACCCATACCAGGAATGGGGCTCGAACCCATGCGGACAAACGTCCATTGGATCTTAAGTCCAACGCCTTAACCACTCGGCCACCCTGGTGAGACCCAAGGATTTACTTTCTTCAACTCCCTTTTTATGCTTGCTGCTGTAGCACCAGCTGTCCAGCAAGAGGTGATTGCAGAGTTAAAAGGCTTTTGCAGGAGGTTAAAAGTAATTGCTTATAACAAACACACTGTGTGACACCTAACTTTCTCCCACTCGGACCTTACCGTTAATTTTTATATTGGAGTTAGCTTAGTCACAATAAGGGGGTGAGCAAGGCAGGCACACTAGAGCATCTACTCCCTGGTGGTCTAGTGGCTAGGATTTGGCGCTTTCACCGCCGCGGCCCGGGTTCGATTCCCGGTCAGGGAAGATCCCTCTAAAGCATAGATTGCTTAATTTGTCTGTGTATCTTTTTTAAAAGAAGGTCTTTAAAAAGGCACCCCTCCCAATAGATGAAAGCGGAGGAATGGGGCTTGTTCTCCTGTGCCCCAGGTTGCTTTGCCCCCATTGACCTAAGCCACCTTTGTGCGCACGCAGTCCCCCACCCAGTCAGGTGCTCTATGTTGGCGTGAAGTGCAGTACCAGCTCAACAGAAAGGTAAATTGCTGGAAAACCCTGCTGTGATGCATACATCTACTTTGGAGCACTCTTCTCCTTTGCACTCTTGAATCGCTTAAGCGCAATGTATTCTTCCAGCAAGCTGAATAACGAGATAGGTGAGAGAAGGTGTACCAGCTGTCTGTGCGCCATCAGCAGCCACTAGGTGTCCCTCTTGGGTTTTCCCGGGGATCCTGATTGTGCAGGAATTCATCGGTTCAGTAGCAAGGGGGAGAGGATGGCCTGTGCCTGGAAGTGACAGGCAGTCTGGTGGCATCATGAGGATTAAGTTCCGATTCATATTTGCTGTAGAATAAAATATGTTTTCAGCCCCCATGAGCTTTGTCACTCGGAGAGCAGTGTATGAACTTTTGCTGCACGGCTCTGGGCTCCCTGGTGGTCTAGTGGTTAGGATTCGGCGCTCTCACCGCCGCGGCCCGGGTTCGATTCCCGGTCAGGGAAAAGTCCCTCTTCTGACCTTGAAAGCTTTTCCTTCCCGTAGGTCAGGGCTTCTCAAAATGAAGTTGCTTTTCTGACTCACAATTTGCCTAGCATGACGCAGTATCGCTCAAAATATGATTTTCGCAAGGTTCCTTTAGAGCTGCTTCCCATGGTGGGAGGCAAGGCTCTTGAGCAAGTGAGATCCTGTATTCCGAGGCGCGCTTCCTTTTGTAGGCTTCTGACCCCATGGCCTGTGGCAGGTAGTCCTCCTTTGACTGGGCCGCAGGCTTTGTCTCCAAATGGCGTCCTGGACCCACTGCAACCCACCTGTTTGCTAAAACGGAAGTCTGCCTCTGGGTAAGAAAAAGCTGAGCTGCACGTACGGAAAGCGGCAGAGGCCAGAGGCGGGGAGGGTGTGGCAAGGGCTGCCTGATTTGCATAGTGACCTGTTGCATCTTGGGAATGTACAGGCTTTGGAGCTTAACAGGTACTGCAGGTGTCTGCCTGGCCTGAGAGATGCCTGTCTGGTGCTCCCCTCAGGACACACAGGCCTTCCATTCGAGCATGGAGGGTGAGGGACATGGGTCACCCTCATATACAGGGGTGTGGGCATGGGCAGGATAGGTTGTGGGGGACCCGTCAGGGCATTGCCCGTTTGGAAGCCCGTTCGGAAGGCGAGAGGAGGCGGGGCAGGAAACTCTGCTCAATTTCTTTCCCAGAGGCCTGTGGAGAACCCTTTGCACGTTTGAGCCAGCCGGGCCTGCATCAGCAGATCCTGCTCCACTGGGAAGGGAGAGCCTGTAGGCGTAAATCAAAAAAAGGGGAGAAATCTGCAAATTCTAGCGGCAGACCCATGTTGCCCAGGAAGCAATCAGTTTCTCCTGCTCCCTATAGTGGAAAAAGACATAGGAGGTGTATTTCTCTAGGCAGGGGCTCTGTGTAGATGGCACTTCATTGCTCTGGGAAGCATCCATGCTGGTAGAAGAGTAGCAGCAGACTCCACACCTGAGGCTTGAATGGGGACTGTTGGGGAGGGGCAGTGGGAGGCCGAGGAGGGCGGAGGAAAATGCTTTTCAAAAGCATCTGCACGTTCCTACAAACCTGCTGAAAACCCATTCCAGGAATGGGGCTCGAACCCATGCGGACAAACGTCCATTGGATCTTAAGTCCAACGCCTTAACCACTCGGCCACCCTGGTGAGACCCAAGGATTTACTTTCTTCAACTCCCTTTTTATGCTTGCTGCTGTAGCACCAGCTGTCCAGCAAGAGGTGATTGCAGAGTTAAAAGGCTTTTGCAGGAGGTTAAAAGTAATTGCTTATAACAAACACACTGTGTGACACCTAACTTTCTCCCACTCGGACCTTACCGTTAATTTTTATATTGGAGTTAGCTTAGTCACAATAAGGGGGTGAGCAAGGCAGGCACACTAGAGCATCTACTCCCTGGTGGTCTAGTGGCTAGGATTCGGCGCTTTCACCGCCGCGGCCCGGGTTCGATTCCTGGTCAGGGAAGATCCCTCTAAAGCATAGATTGCTTAATTTGTCTGTGTATCTTTTTTAAAAGAAGGTCTTTAAAAAGGCACCCCTCCCAATAGATGAAAGCGGAGGAATGGGGCTTGTTCTCCTGTGCCCCAGGTTGCTTTGCCCCCATTGACCTAAGCCACCTTTGTGCGCACGCAGTCCCCCACCCAGTCAGGTGCTCTATGTTGGCGTGAAGTGCAGTACCAGCTCAACAGAAAGGTAAATTGCTGGAAAACCCTGCTGTGATGCATACATCTACTTTGGAGCACTCTTCTCCTTTGCACTCTTGAATCGCTTAAACGCAATGTATTCTTCCAGCAAGCTGAATAACGAGATAGGTGAGAGAAGGTGTACCAGCTGTCTGTGCGCCATCAGCAGCCACTAGGTGTCCCTCTTGGGTTTTCCCAGGGATCCTGATTGTGCAGGAATTCATCGGTTCAGTAGCAAGGGGGAGAGGATGGCCTGTGCCTGGAAGTGACAGGCAGTCTGGTGGCATCATGAGGATTAAGTTCCGATTCATATTTGCTGTAGAATAAAATATGTTTTCAGCCCCCATGAGCTTTGTCACTCGGAGAGCAGTGTATGAACTTTTGCTGCACGGCTCTGGGCTCCCTGGTGGTCTAGTGGTTAGGATTCGGCGCTCTCACCGCCGCGGCCCGGGTTCGATTCCCGGTCAGGGAAAAGTCCCTCTTCTGACCTTGAAAGCTTTTCCTTCCCGTAGGTCAGGGCTTCTCAAAATGAAGTTGCTTTTCTGACTCACAATTTGCCTAGCATGACGCAGTATCGCTCAAAATATGATTTTCGCAAGGTTCCTTTAGAGCTGCTTCCCATGGTGGGAGGCAAGGCTCTTGAGCAAGTGAGATCCTGTATTCCGAGGCGCGCTTCCTTTTGTAGGCTTCTGACCCCATGGCCTGTGGCAGGTAGTCCTCCTTTGACTGGGCCGCAGGCTTTGTCTCCAAATGGCGTCCTGGACCCACTGCAACCCACCTGTTTGCTAAAACGGAAGTCTGCCTCTGGGTAAGAAAAAGCTGAGCTGCACGTACGGAAAGCGGCAGAGGCCAGAGGCGGGGAGGGTGTGGCAAGGGCTGCCTGATTTGCATAGTGACCTGTTGCATCTTGGGAATGTACAGGCTTTGGAGCTTAACAGGTACTGCAGGTGTCTGCCTGGCCTGAGAGATGCCTGTCTGGTGCTCCCCTCAGGACACACAGGCCTTCCATTCGAGCATGGAGGGTGAGGGACATGGGTCACCCTCATATACAGGGGTGTGGGCATGGGCAGGATAGGTTGTGGGGGACCCGTCAGGGCATTGCCCGTTTGGAAGCCCGTTCGGAAGGCGAGAGGAGGCGGGGCAGGAAACTCTGCTCAATTTCTTTCCCAGAGGCCTGTGGAGAACCCTTTGCACGTTTGAGCCAGCCGGGCCTGCATCAGCAGATCCTGCTCCACTGGGAAGGGAGAGCCTGTAGGCGTAAATCAAAAAAAGGGGAGAAATCTGCAAATTCTAGTGGCAGACCCATGTTGCCCAGGAAGCAATCAGTTTCTCCTGCTCCCTATAGTGGAAAAAGACATAGGAGGTGTATTTCTCTAGGCAGGGGCTCTGTGTAGATGGCACTTCATTGCTCTGGGAAGCATCCATGCTGGTAGAAGAGTAGCAGCAGACTCCACACCTGAGGCTTGAATGGGGACTGTTGGGGAGGGGCAGTGGGAGGCCGAGGAGGGCGGAGGAAAATGCTTTTCAAAAGCATCTGCACGTTCCTACAAACCTGCTGAAAACCCATACCAGGAATGGGGCTCGAACCCATGCGGACAAACGTCCATTGGATCTTAAGTCCAACGCCTTAACCACTCGGCCACCCTGGTGAGACCCAAGGATTTACTTTCTTCAACTCCCTTTTTATGCTTGCTACTGTAGCACCAGCTGTCCAGCAAGAGGTGATTGCAGAGTTAAAAGGCTTTTGCAGGAGGTTAAAAGTAATTGCTTATAACAAACACACTGTGTGACACCTAACTTTCTCCCACTCGGACCTTACCGTTAATTTTTATATTGGAGTTAGCTTAGTCACAATAAGGGGGTGAGCAAGGCAGTTACACTAGAGCATCTACTCCCTGGTGGTCTAGTGGCTAGGATTTGGCGCTTTCACCGCCGCGGCCCGGGTTCGATTCCCGGTCAGGGAAGATCCCTCTAAAGCATAGATTGCTTAATTTGTCTGTGTATCTTTTTTAAAAGAAGGTCTTTAAAAAGGCACCCCTCCCAATAGATGAAAGCGGAGGAATTGGGCTTGTTCTCCTGTGCCCCAGGTTGCTTTGCCCCCATTGACCTAAGCCACCTTTGTGCGCACGCAGTCCCCCACCCAGTCAGGTGCTCTATGTTGGCGTGAAGTGCAGTACCAGCTCAACAGAAAGGTAAATTGCTGGAAAACCCTGCTGTGATGCATACATCTACTTTGGAGCACTCTTCTCCTTTGCACTCTTGAATCGCTTAAGCGCAATGTATTCTTCCAGCAAGCTGAATAACGAGATAGGTGAGAGAAGGTGTACCAGCTGTCTGTGCGCCATCAGCAGCCACTAGGTGTCCCTCTTGGGTTTTCCCGGGGATCCTGATTGTGCAGGAATTCATCGGTTCAGTAGCAAGGGGGAGAGGATGGCCTGTGCCTGGAAGTGACAGGCAGTCTGGTGGCTTCATGAGGATTAAGTTCCGATTCATATTTGCTGTAGAATAAAATATGTTTTCAGCCCCCATGAGCTTTGTCACTCGGAGAGCAGTGTATGAACTTTTGCTGCACGGCTCTGGGCTCCCTGGTGGTCTAGTGGTTAGGATTCGGCGCTCTCACCGCCGCGGCCCGGGTTCGATTCCCGGTCAGGGAAAAGTCCCTCTTCTGACCTTGAAAGCTTTTCCTTCCCGTAGGTCAGGGCTTCTCAAAATGAAGTTGCTTTTCTGACTCACAATTTGCCTAGCATGACGCAGTATCGCTCAAAATATGATTTTCGCCAGGTTCCTTTAGAGCTGCTTCCCATGGTGGGAGGCAAGGCTCTTGAGCAAGTGAGATCCTGTATTCCGAGGCGCGCTTCCTTTTGTAGGCTTCTGACCCCATGGCCTGTGGCAGGTAGTCCTCCTTTGACTGGGCCGCAGGCTTTGTCTCCAAATGGCGTCCTGGACCCACTGCAACCCACCTGTTTGCTAAAACGGAAGTCTGCCTCTGGGTAAGAAAAAGCTGAGCTGCACGTACGGAAAGCGGCAGAGGCCAGAGGCGGGGAGGGTGTGGCAAGGGCTGCCTGATTTGCATAGTGACGTGTTGCATCTTGGGAATGTACAGGCTTTGGAGCTTAACAGGTACTACAGGTGTCTGCCTGGCCTGAGAGATGCCTGTCTGGTGCTCCCCTCAGGACACACAGGCCTTCCATTCGAGCATGGAGGGTGAGGGACATGGGTCACCCTCATATACAGGGGTGTGGGCATGGGCAGGATAGGTTGTGGGGGACCCGTCAGGGCATTGCCCGTTTGGAAGCCCGTTCGGAAGGCGAGAGGAGGCGGGGCAGGAAACTCTGCTCAATTTCTTTCCCAGAGGCCTGTGGAGAACCCTTTGCACGTTTGAGCCAGCCGGGCCTGCATCAGCAGATCCTGCTCCACTGGGAAGGGAGAGCCTGTAGGCGTAAATCAAAAAAAGGGGAGAAATCTGCAAATTCTAGTGGCAGACCCATGTTGCCCAGGAAGCAATCAGTTTCTCCTGCTCCCTATAGTGGAAAAAGACATAGGAGGTGTATTTCTCTAGGCAGGGGCTCTGTGTAGATGGCACTTCATTGCTCTGGGAAGCATCCATGCTGGTAGAAGAGTAGCAGCAGACTCCACACCTGAGGCTTGAATGGGGACTGTTGGGGAGGGGCAGTGGGAGGCCGAGGAGGGCGGAGGAAAATGCTTTTCAAAAGCATCTGCACGTTCCTACAAACCTGCTGAAAACCCATACCAGGAATGGGGCTCGAACCCATGCGGACAAACGTCCATTGGATCTTAAGTCCAACGCCTTAACCACTCGGCCACCCTGGTGAGACCCAAGGATTTACTTTCTTCAACTCCCTTTTTATGCTTGCTGCTGTAGCACCAGCTGTCCAGCAAGAGGTGATTGCAGAGTTAAAAGGCTTTTGCAGGAGGTTAAAAGTAATTGCTTATAACAAACACACTGTGTGACACCTAACTTTCTCCCACTCGGACCTTACCGTTAATTTTTATATTGGAGTTAGCTTAGTCACAATAAGGGGGTGAGCAAGGCAGGCACACTAGAGCATCTACTCCCTGGTGGTCTAGTGGCTAGGATTTGGCGCTTTCACCGCCGCGGCCCGGGTTCGATTCCCGGTCAGGGAAGATCCCTCTAAAGCATAGATTGCTTAATTTGTCTCTGTATCTTTTTTAAAAGAAGGTCTTTAAAAAGGCACCCCTCCCAATAGATGAAAGCGGAGGAATGGGGCTTGTTCTCCTGTGCCCCAGGTTGCTTTGCCCCCATTGACCTAAGCCACCTTTGTGCGCACGCAGTCCCCCACCCAGTCAGGTGCTCTATGTTGGCGTGAAGTGCAGTACCAGCTCAACAGAAAGGTAAATTGCTGGAAAACCCTGCTGTGATGCATACATCTACTTTGGAGCACTCTTCTCCTTTGCACTCTTGAATCGCTTAAGCGCAATGTATTCTTCCAGCAAGCTGAATAACGAGATAGGTGAGAGAAGGTGTACCAGCTGTCTGTGCGCCATCAGCAGCCACTAGGTGTCCCTCTTGGGTTTTCCCGGGGATCCTGATTGTGCAGGAATTCATCGGTTCAGTAGCAAGGGGGAGAGGATGGCCTGTGCCTGGAAGTGACAGGCAGTCTGGTGGCATCATGAGGATTAAGTTCCGATTCATATTTGCTGTAGAATAAAATATGTTTTCAGCCCCCATGAGCTTTGTCACTCGGAGAGCAGTGTATGAACTTTTGCTGCACGGCTCTGGGCTCCCTGGTGGTCTAGTGGTTAGGATTCGGCGCTCTCACCGCCGCGGCCCGGGTTCGATTCCCGGTCAGGGAAAAGTCCCTCTTCTGACCTTGAAAGCTTTTCCTTCCCGTAGGTCAGGGCTTCTCAAAATGAAGTTGCTTTTCTGACTCACAATTTGCCTAGCATGACGCAGTATCGCTCAAAATATGATTTTCGCAAGGTTCCTTTAGAGCTGCTTCCCATGGTGGGAGGCAAGGCTCTTGAGCAAGTGAGATCCTGTATTCCGAGGCGCGCTTCCTTTTGTAGGCTTCTGACCCCATGGCCTGTGGCAGGTAGTCCTCCTTTGACTGGGCCGCAGGCTTTGTCTCCAAATGGCGTCCTGGACCCACTGCAACCCACCTGTTTGCTAAAACGGAAGTCTGCCTCTGGGTAAGAAAAAGCTGAGCTGCACGTACGGAAAGCGGCAGAGGCCAGAGGCGGGGAGGGTGTGGCAAGGGCTGCCTGATTTGCATAGTGACGTGTTGCATCTTGGGAATGTACAGGCTTTGGAGCTTAACAGGTACTGCAGGTGTCTGCCTGGCCTGAGAGATGCCTGTCTGGTGCTCCCCTCAGGACACACAGGCCTTCCATTCGAGCATGGAGGGTGAGGGACATGGGTCACCCTCATATACAGGGGTGTGGGCATGGGCAGGATAGGTTGTGGGGGACCCGTCAGGGCATTGCCCGTTTGGAAGCCCGTTCGGAAGGCGAGAGGAGGCGGGGCAGGAAACTCTGCTCAATTTCTTTCCCAGAGGCCTGTGGAGAACCCTTTGCACGTTTGAGCCAGCCGGGCCTGCATCAGCAGATCCTGCTCCACTGGGAAGGGAGAGCCTGTAGGCGTAAATCAAAAAAAGGGGAGAAATCTGCAAATTCTAGTGGCAGACCCATGTTGCCCAGGAAGCAATCAGTTTCTCCTGCTCCCTATAGTGGAAAAAGACATAGGAGGTGTATTTCTCTAGGCAGGGGCTCTGTGTAGATGGCACTTCATTGCTCTGGGAAGCATCCATGCTGGTAGAAGAGTAGCAGCAGACTCCACACCTGAGGCTTGAATGGGGACTGTTGGGGAGGGGCAGTGGGAGGCCGAGGAGGGCGGAGGAAAATGCTTTTCAAAAGCATCTGCACGTTCCTACAAACCTGCTGAAAACCCATACCAGGAATGGGGCTCGAACCCATGCGGACAAACGTCCATTGGATCTTAAGTCCAACGCCTTAACCACTCGGCCACCCTGGTGAGACCCAAGGATTTACTTTCTTCAACTCCCTTTTTATGCTTGCTGCTGTAGCACCAGCTGTCCAGCAAGAGGTGATTGCAGAGTTAAAAGGCTTTTGCAGGAGGTTAAAAGTAATTGCTTATAACAAACACACTGTGTGACACCTAACTTTCTCCCACTCGGACCTTACCGTTAATTTTTATATTGGAGTTAGCTTAGTCACAATAAGGGGGTGAGCAAGGCAGGCACACTAGAGCATCTACTCCCTGGTGGTCTAGTGGCTAGGATTTGGCGCTTTCACCGCCGCGGCCCGGGTTCGATTCCCGGTCAGGGAAGATCCCTCTAAAGCATAGATTGCTTAATTTGTCTGTGTATCTTTTTTAAAAGAAGGTCTTTAAAAAGGCACCCCTCCCAATAGATGAAAGCGGAGGAATGGGGCTTGTTCTCCTGTGCCCCAGGTTGCTTTGCCCCCATTGACCTAAGCCACCTTTGTGCGCACGCAGTCCCCCACCCAGTCAGGTGCTCTATGTTGGCGTGAAGTGCAGTACCAGCTCAACAGAAAGGTAAATTGCTGGAAAACCCTGCTGTGATGCATACATCTACTTTGGAGCACTCTTCTCCTTTGCACTCTTGAATCGCTTAAGCGCAATGTATTCTTCCAGCAAGCTGAATAACGAGATAGGTGAGAGAAGGTGTACCAGCTGTCTGTGCGCCATCAGCAGCCACTAGGTGTCCCTCTTGGGTTTTCCCGGGGATCCTGATTGTGCAGGAATTCATCGGTTCAGTAGCAAGGGGGAGAGGATGGCCTGTGCCTGGAAGTGACAGGCAGTCTGGTGGCATCATGAGGATTAAGTTCCGATTCATATTTGCTGTAGAATAAAATATGTTTTCAGCCCCCATGAGCTTTGTCACTCGGAGAGCAGTGTATGAACTTTTGCTGCACGGCTCTGGGCTCCCTGGTGGTCTAGTGGTTAGGATTCGGCGCTCTCACCGCCGCGGCCCGGGTTCGATTCCCGGTCAGGGAAAAGTCCCTCTTCTGACCTTGAAAGCTTTTCCTTCCCGTAGGTCAGGGCTTCTCAAAATGAAGTTGCTTTTCTGACTCACAATTTGCCTAGCATGACGCAGTATCGCTCAAAATATGATTTTCGCAAGGTTCCTTTAGAGCTGCTTCCCATGGTGGGAGGCAAGGCTCTTGAGCAAGTGAGATCCTGTATTCCGAGGCGCGCTTCCTTTTGTAGGCTTCTGACCCCATGGCCTGTGGCAGGTAGTCCTCCTTTGACTGGGCCGCAGGCTTTGTCTCCAAATGGCGTCCTGGACCCACTGCAACCCACCTGTTTGCTAAAACGGAAGTCTGCCTCTGGGTAAGAAAAAGCTGAGCTGCACGTACGGAAAGCGGCAGAGGCCAGAGGCGGGGAGGGTGTGGCAAGGGCTGCCTGATTTGCATAGTGACCTGTTGCATCTTGGGAATGTACAGGCTTTGGAGCTTAACAGGTACTGCAGGTGTCTGCCTGGCCTGAGAGATGCCTGTCTGGTGCTCCCCTCAGGACACACAGGCCTTCCATTCGAGCATGGAGGGTGAGGGACATGGGTCACCCTCATATACAGGGGTGTGGGCATGGGCAGGATAGGTTGTGGGGGACCCGTCAGGGCATTGCCCGTTTGGAAGCCCGTTCGGAAGGCGAGAGGAGGCGGGGCAGGAAACTCTGCTCAATTTCTTTCCCAGAGGCCTGTGGAGAACCCTTTGCACGTTTGAGCCAGCCGGGCCTGCATCAGCAGATCCTGCTCCACTGGGAAGGGAGAGCCTGTAGGCGTAAATCAAAAAAAGGGGAGAAATCTGCAAATTCTAGCGGCAGACCCATGTTGCCCAGGAAGCAATCAGTTTCTCCTGCTCCCTATAGTGGAAAAAGACATAGGAGGTGTATTTCTCTAGGCAGGGGCTCTGTGTAGATGGCACTTCATTGCTCTGGGAAGCATCCATGCTGGTAGAAGAGTAGCAGCAGACTCCACACCTGAGGCTTGAATGGGGACTGTTGGGGAGGGGCAGTGGGAGGCCGAGGAGGGCGGAGGAAAATGCTTTTCAAAAGCATCTGCACGTTCCTACAAACCTGCTGAAAACCCATTCCAGGAATGGGGCTCGAACCCATGCGGACAAACGTCCATTGGATCTTAAGTCCAACGCCTTAACCACTCGGCCACCCTGGTGAGACCCAAGGATTTACTTTCTTCAACTCCCTTTTTATGCTTGCTGCTGTAGCACCAGCTGTCCAGCAAGAGGTGATTGCAGAGTTAAAAGGCTTTTGCAGGAGGTTAAAAGTAATTGCTTATAACAAACACACTGTGTGACACCTAACTTTCTCCCACTCGGACCTTACCGTTAATTTTTATATTGGAGTTAGCTTAGTCACAATAAGGGGGTGAGCAAGGCAGGCACACTAGAGCATCTACTCCCTGGTGGTCTAGTGGCTAGGATTCGGCGCTTTCACCGCCGCGGCCCGGGTTCGATTCCTGGTCAGGGAAGATCCCTCTAAAGCATAGATTGCTTAATTTGTCTGTGTATCTTTTTTAAAAGAAGGTCTTTAAAAAGGCACCCCTCCCAATAGATGAAAGCGGAGGAATGGGGCTTGTTCTCCTGTGCCCCAGGTTGCTTTGCCCCCATTGACCTAAGCCACCTTTGTGCGCACGCAGTCCCCCACCCAGTCAGGTGCTCTATGTTGGCGTGAAGTGCAGTACCAGCTCAACAGAAAGGTAAATTGCTGGAAAACCCTGCTGTGATGCATACATCTACTTTGGAGCACTCTTCTCCTTTGCACTCTTGAATCGCTTAAGCGCAATGTATTCTTCCAGCAAGCTGAATAACGAGATAGGTGAGAGAAGGTGTACCAGCTGTCTGTGCGCCATCAGCAGCCACTAGGTGTCCCTCTTGGGTTTTCCCAGGGATCCTGATTGTGCAGGAATTCATCGGTTCAGTAGCAAGGGGGAGAGGATGGCCTGTGCCTGGAAGTGACAGGCAGTCTGGTGGCATCATGAGGATTAAGTTCCGATTCATATTTGCTGTAGAATAAAATATGTTTTCAGCCCCCATGAGCTTTGTCACTCGGAGAGCAGTGTATGAACTTTTGCTGCACGGCTCTGGGCTCCCTGGTGGTCTAGTGGTTAGGATTCGGCGCTCTCACCGCCGCGGCCCGGGTTCGATTCCCGGTCAGGGAAAAGTCCCTCTTCTGACCTTGAAAGCTTTTCCTTCCCGTAGGTCAGGGCTTCTCAAAATGAAGTTGCTTTTCTGACTCACAATTTGCCTAGCATGACGCAGTATCGCTCAAAATATGATTTTCGCAAGGTTCCTTTAGAGCTGCTTCCCATGGTGGGAGGCAAGGCTCTTGAGCAAGTGAGATCCTGTATTCCGAGGCGCGCTTCCTTTTGTAGGCTTCTGACCCCATGGCCTGTGGCAGGTAGTCCTCCTTTGACTGGGCCGCAGGCTTTGTCTCCAAATGGCGTCCTGGACCCACTGCAACCCACCTGTTTGCTAAAACGGAAGTCTGCCTCTGGGTAAGAAAAAGCTGAGCTGCACGTACGGAAAGCGGCAGAGGCCAGAGGCGGGGAGGGTGTGGCAAGGGCTGCCTGATTTGCATAGTGACCTGTTGCATCTTGGGAATGTACAGGCTTTGGAGCTTAACAGGTACTGCAGGTGTCTGCCTGGCCTGAGAGATGCCTGTCTGGTGCTCCCCTCAGGACACACAGGCCTTCCATTCGAGCATGGAGGGTGAGGGACATGGGTCACCCTCATATACAGGGGTGTGGGCATGGGCAGGATAGGTTGTGGGGGACCCGTCAGGGCATTGCCCGTTTGGAAGCCCGTTCGGAAGGCGAGAGGAGGCGGGGCAGGAAACTCTGCTCAATTTCTTTCCCAGAGGCCTGTGGAGAACCCTTTGCACGTTTGAGCCAGCCGGGCCTGCATCAGCAGATCCTGCTCCACTGGGAAGGGAGAGCCTGTAGGCGTAAATCAAAAAAAGGGGAGAAATCTGCAAATTCTAGTGGCAGACCCATGTTGCCCAGGAAGCAATCAGTTTCTCCTGCTCCCTATAGTGGAAAAAGACATAGGAGGTGTATTTCTCTAGGCAGGGGCTCTGTGTAGATGGCACTTCATTGCTCTGGGAAGCATCCATGCTGGTAGAAGAGTAGCAGCAGACTCCACACCTGAGGCTTGAATGGGGACTGTTGGGGAGGGGCAGTGGGAGGCCGAGGAGGGCGGAGGAAAATGCTTTTCAAAAGCATCTGCACGTTCCTACAAACCTGCTGAAAACCCATACCAGGAATGGGGCTCGAACCCATGCGGACAAACGTCCATTGGATCTTAAGTCCAACGCCTTAACCACTCGGCCACCCTGGTGAGACCCAAGGATTTACTTTCTTCAACTCCCTTTTTATGCTTGCTACTGTAGCACCAGCTGTCCAGCAAGAGGTGATTGCAGAGTTAAAAGGCTTTTGCAGGAGGTTAAAAGTAATTGCTTATAACAAACACACTGTGTGACACCTAACTTTCTCCCACTCGGACCTTACCGTTAATTTTTATATTGGAGTTAGCTTAGTCACAATAAGGGGGTGAGCAAGGCAGTTACACTAGAGCATCTACTCCCTGGTGGTCTAGTGGCTAGGATTTGGCGCTTTCACCGCCGCGGCCCGGGTTCGATTCCCGGTCAGGGAAGATCCCTCTAAAGCATAGATTGCTTAATTTGTCTGTGTATCTTTTTTAAAAGAAGGTCTTTAAAAAGGCACCCCTCCCAATAGATGAAAGCGGAGGAATTGGGCTTGTTCTCCTGTGCCCCAGGTTGCTTTGCCCCCATTGACCTAAGCCACCTTTGTGCGCACGCAGTCCCCCACCCAGTCAGGTGCTCTATGTTGGCGTGAAGTGCAGTACCAGCTCAACAGAAAGGTAAATTGCTGGAAAACCCTGCTGTGATGCATACATCTACTTTGGAGCACTCTTCTCCTTTGCACTCTTGAATCGCTTAAGCGCAATGTATTCTTCCAGCAAGCTGAATAACGAGATAGGTGAGAGAAGGTGTACCAGCTGTCTGTGCGCCATCAGCAGCCACTAGGTGTCCCTCTTGGGTTTTCCCGGGGATCCTGATTGTGCAGGAATTCATCGGTTCAGTAGCAAGGGGGAGAGGATGGCCTGTGCCTGGAAGTGACAGGCAGTCTGGTGGCTTCATGAGGATTAAGTTCCGATTCATATTTGCTGTAGAATAAAATATGTTTTCAGCCCCCATGAGCTTTGTCACTCGGAGAGCAGTGTATGAACTTTTGCTGCACGGCTCTGGGCTCCCTGGTGGTCTAGTGGTTAGGATTCGGCGCTCTCACCGCCGCGGCCCGGGTTCGATTCCCGGTCAGGGAAAAGTCCCTCTTCTGACCTTGAAAGCTTTTCCTTCCCGTAGGTCAGGGCTTCTCAAAATGAAGTTGCTTTTCTGACTCACAATTTGCCTAGCATGACGCAGTATCGCTCAAAATATGATTTTCGCCAGGTTCCTTTAGAGCTGCTTCCCATGGTGGGAGGCAAGGCTCTTGAGCAAGTGAGATCCTGTATTCCGAGGCGCGCTTCCTTTTGTAGGCTTCTGACCCCATGGCCTGTGGCAGGTAGTCCTCCTTTGACTGGGCCGCAGGCTTTGTCTCCAAATGGCGTCCTGGACCCACTGCAACCCACCTGTTTGCTAAAACGGAAGTCTGCCTCTGGGTAAGAAAAAGCTGAGCTGCACGTACGGAAAGCGGCAGAGGCCAGAGGCGGGGAGGGTGTGGCAAGGGCTGCCTGATTTGCATAGTGACGTGTTGCATCTTGGGAATGTACAGGCTTTGGAGCTTAACAGGTACTACAGGTGTCTGCCTGGCCTGAGAGATGCCTGTCTGGTGCTCCCCTCAGGACACACAGGCCTTCCATTCGAGCATGGAGGGTGAGGGACATGGGTCACCCTCATATACAGGGGTGTGGGCATGGGCAGGATAGGTTGTGGGGGACCCGTCAGGGCATTGCCCGTTTGGAAGCCCGTTCGGAAGGCGAGAGGAGGCGGGGCAGGAAACTCTGCTCAATTTCTTTCCCAGAGGCCTGTGGAGAACCCTTTGCACGTTTGAGCCAGCCGGGCCTGCATCAGCAGATCCTGCTCCACTGGGAAGGGAGAGCCTGTAGGCGTAAATCAAAAAAAGGGGAGAAATCTGCAAATTCTAGTGGCAGACCCATGTTGCCCAGGAAGCAATCAGTTTCTCCTGCTCCCTATAGTGGAAAAAGACATAGGAGGTGTATTTCTCTAGGCAGGGGCTCTGTGTAGATGGCACTTCATTGCTCTGGGAAGCATCCATGCTGGTAGAAGAGTAGCAGCAGACTCCACACCTGAGGCTTGAATGGGGACTGTTGGGGAGGGGCAGTGGGAGGCCGAGGAGGGCGGAGGAAAATGCTTTTCAAAAGCATCTGCACGTTCCTACAAACCTGCTGAAAACCCATACCAGGAATGGGGCTCGAACCCATGCGGACAAACGTCCATTGGATCTTAAGTCCAACGCCTTAACCACTCGGCCACCCTGGTGAGACCCAAGGATTTACTTTCTTCAACTCCCTTTTTATGCTTGCTGCTGTAGCACCAGCTGTCCAGCAAGAGGTGATTGCAGAGTTAAAAGGCTTTTGCAGGAGGTTAAAAGTAATTGCTTATAACAAACACACTGTGTGACACCTAACTTTCTCCCACTCGGACCTTACCGTTAATTTTTATATTGGAGTTAGCTTAGTCACAATAAGGGGGTGAGCAAGGCAGGCACACTAGAGCATCTACTCCCTGGTGGTCTAGTGGCTAGGATTTGGCGCTTTCACCGCCGCGGCCCGGGTTCGATTCCCGGTCAGGGAAGATCCCTCTAAAGCATAGATTGCTTAATTTGTCTCTGTATCTTTTTTAAAAGAAGGTCTTTAAAAAGGCACCCCTCCCAATAGATGAAAGCGGAGGAATGGGGCTTGTTCTCCTGTGCCCCAGGTTGCTTTGCCCCCATTGACCTAAGCCACCTTTGTGCGCACGCAGTCCCCCACCCAGTCAGGTGCTCTATGTTGGCGTGAAGTGCAGTACCAGCTCAACAGAAAGGTAAATTGCTGGAAAACCCTGCTGTGATGCATACATCTACTTTGGAGCACTCTTCTCCTTTGCACTCTTGAATCGCTTAAGCGCAATGTATTCTTCCAGCAAGCTGAATAACGAGATAGGTGAGAGAAGGTGTACCAGCTGTCTGTGCGCCATCAGCAGCCACTAGGTGTCCCTCTTGGGTTTTCCCGGGGATCCTGATTGTGCAGGAATTCATCGGTTCAGTAGCAAGGGGGAGAGGATGGCCTGTGCCTGGAAGTGACAGGCAGTCTGGTGGCATCATGAGGATTAAGTTCCGATTCATATTTGCTGTAGAATAAAATATGTTTTCAGCCCCCATGAGCTTTGTCACTCGGAGAGCAGTGTATGAACTTTTGCTGCACGGCTCTGGGCTCCCTGGTGGTCTAGTGGTTAGGATTCGGCGCTCTCACCGCCGCGGCCCGGGTTCGATTCCCGGTCAGGGAAAAGTCCCTCTTCTGACCTTGAAAGCTTTTCCTTCCCGTAGGTCAGGGCTTCTCAAAATGAAGTTGCTTTTCTGACTCACAATTTGCCTAGCATGACGCAGTATCGCTCAAAATATGA
This sequence comes from Lissotriton vulgaris, assembly GCF_964263255.1. NCBI lineage: Eukaryota > Metazoa > Chordata > Amphibia > Caudata > Salamandridae > Lissotriton > Lissotriton vulgaris. The sequence goes on from NC_141691.1 coordinate 519,814,108, forward strand.
TTTTCGCAAGGTTCCTTTAGAGCTGCTTCCCATGGTGGGAGGCAAGGCTCTTGAGCAAGTGAGATCCTGTATTCCGAGGCGCGCTTCCTTTTGTAGGCTTCTGACCCCATGGCCTGTGGCAGGTAGTCCTCCTTTGACTGGGCCGCAGGCTTTGTCTCCAAATGGCGTCCTGGACCCACTGCAACCCACCTGTTTCCTAAAACGGAAGTCTGCCTCTGGGTAAGAAAAAGCTGAGCTGCACGTACGGAAAGCGGCAGAGGCCAGAGGCGGGGAGGGTGTGGCAAGGGCTGCCTGATTTGCATAGTGACGTGTTGCATCTTGGGAATGTACAGGCTTTGGAGCTTAACAGGTACTGCAGGTGTCTGCCTGGCCTGAGAGATGCCTGTCTGGTGCTCCCCTCAGGACACACAGGCCTTCCATTCGAGCATGGAGGGTGAGGGACATGGGTCACCCTCATATACAGGGGTGTGGGCATGGGCAGGATAGGTTGTGGGGGACCCGTCAGGGCATTGCCCGTTTGGAAGCCCGTTCGGAAGGCGAGAGGAGGCGGGGCAGGAAACTCTGCTCAATTTCTTTCCCAGAGGCCTGTGGAGAACCCTTTGCACGTTTGAGCCAGCCGGGCCTGCATCAGCAGATCCTGCTCCACTGGGAAGGGAGAGCCTGTAGGCGTAAATCAAAAAAAGGGGAGAAATCTGCAAATTCTAGTGGCAGACCCATGTTGCCCAGGAAGCAATCAGTTTCTCCTGCTCCCTATAGTGGAAAAAGACATAGGAGGTGTATTTCTCTAGGCAGGGGCTCTGTGTAGATGGCACTTCATTGCTCTGGGAAGCATCCATGCTGGTAGAAGAGTAGCAGCAGACTCCACACCTGAGGCTTGAATGGGGACTGTTGGGGAGGGGCAGTGGGAGGCCGAGGAGGGCGGAGGAAAATGCTTTTCAAAAGCATCTGCACGTTCCTACAAACCTGCTGAAAACCCATACCAGGAATGGGGCTCGAACCCATGCGGACAAACGTCCATTGGATCTTAAGTCCAACGCCTTAACCACTCGGCCACCCTGGTGAGACCCAAGGATTTACTTTCTTCAACTCCCTTTTTATGCTTGCTGCTGTAGCACCAGCTGTCCAGCAAGAGGTGATTGCAGAGTTAAAAGGCTTTTGCAGGAGGTTAAAAGTAATTGCTTATAACAAACACACTGTGTGACACCTAACTTTCTCCCACTCGGACCTTACCGTTAATTTTTATATTGGAGTTAGCTTAGTCACAATAAGGGGGTGAGCAAGGCAGGCACACTAGAGCATCTACTCCCTGGTGGTCTAGTGGCTAGGATTTGGCGCTTTCACCGCCGCGGCCCGGGTTCGATTCCCGGTCAGGGAAGATCCCTCTAAAGCATAGATTGCTTAATTTGTCTGTGTATCTTTTTTAAAAGAAGGTCTTTAAAAAGGCACCCCTCCCAATAGATGAAAGCGGAGGAATGGGGCTTGTTCTCCTGTGCCCCAGGTTGCTTTGCCCCCATTGACCTAAGCCACCTTTGTGCGCACGCAGTCCCCCACCCAGTCAGGTGCTCTATGTTGGCGTGAAGTGCAGTACCAGCTCAACAGAAAGGTAAATTGCTGGAAAACCCTGCTGTGATGCATACATCTACTTTGGAGCACTCTTCTCCTTTGCACTCTTGAATCGCTTAAGCGCAATGTATTCTTCCAGCAAGCTGAATAACGAGATAGGTGAGAGAAGGTGTACCAGCTGTCTGTGCGCCATCAGCAGCCACTAGGTGTCCCTCTTGGGTTTTCCCGGGGATCCTGATTGTGCAGGAATTCATCGGTTCAGTAGCAAGGGGGAGAGGATGGCCTGTGCCTGGAAGTGACAGGCAGTCTGGTGGCATCATGAGGATTAAGTTCCGATTCATATTTGCTGTAGAATAAAATATGTTTTCAGCCCCCATGAGCTTTGTCACTCGGAGAGCAGTGTATGAACTTTTGCTGCACGGCTCTGGGCTCCCTGGTGGTCTAGTGGTTAGGATTTGGCGCTCTCACCGCCGCGGCCCGGGTTCGATTCCCGGTCAGGGAAAAGTCCCTCTTCTGACCTTGAAAGCTTTTCCTTCCCGTAGGTCAGGGCTTCTCAAAATGAAGTTGCTTTTCTGACTCACAATTTGCCTAGCATGACGCAGTATCGCTCAAAATATGATTTTCGCAAGGTTCCTTTAGAGCTGCTTCCCATGGTGGGAGGCAAGGCTCTTGAGCAAGTGAGATCCTGTATTCCGAGGCGCGCTTCCTTTTGTAGGCTTCTGACCCCATGGCCTGTGGCAGGTAGTCCTCCTTTGACTGGGCCGCAGGCTTTGTCTCCAAATGGCGTCCTGGACCCACTGCAACCCACCTGTTTGCTAAAACGGAAGTCTGCCTCTGGGTAAGAAAAAGCTGAGCTGCACGTACGGAAAGCGGCAGAGGCCAGAGGCGGGGAGGGTGTGGCAAGGGCTGCCTGATTTGCATAGTGACCTGTTGCATCTTGGGAATGTACAGGCTTTGGAGCTTAACAGGTACTGCAGGTGTCTGCCTGGCCTGAGAGATGCCTGTCTGGTGCTCCCCTCAGGACACACAGGCCTTCCATTCGAGCATGGAGGGTGAGGGACATGGGTCACCCTCATATACAGGGGTGTGGGCATGGGCAGGATAGGTTGTGGGGGACCCGTCAGGGCATTGCCCGTTTGGAAGCCCGTTCGGAAGGCGAGAGGAGGCGGGGCAGGAAACTCTGCTCAATTTCTTTCCCAGAGGCCTGTGGAGAACCCTTTGCACGTTTGAGCCAGCCGGGCCTGCATCAGCAGATCCTGCTCCACTGGGAAGGGAGAGCCTGTAGGCGTAAATCAAAAAAAGGGGAGAAATCTGCAAATTCTAGCGGCAGACCCATGTTGCCCAGGAAGCAATCAGTTTCTCCTGCTCCCTATAGTGGAAAAAGACATAGGAGGTGTATTTCTCTAGGCAGGGGCTCTGTGTAGATGGCACTTCATTGCTCTGGGAAGCATCCATGCTGGTAGAAGAGTAGCAGCAGACTCCACACCTGAGGCTTGAATGGGGACTGTTGGGGAGGGGCAGTGGGAGGCCGAGGAGGGCGGAGGAAAATGCTTTTCAAAAGCATCTGCACGTTCCTACAAACCTGCTGAAAACCCATTCCAGGAATGGGGCTCGAACCCATGCGGACAAACGTCCATTGGATCTTAAGTCCAACGCCTTAACCACTCGGCCACCCTGGTGAGACCCAAGGATTTACTTTCTTCAACTCCCTTTTTATGCTTGCTGCTGTAGCACCAGCTGTCCAGCAAGAGGTGATTGCAGAGTTAAAAGGCTTTTGCAGGAGGTTAAAAGTAATTGCTTATAACAAACACACTGTGTGACACCTAACTTTCTCCCACTCGGACCTTACCGTTAATTTTTATATTGGAGTTAGCTTAGTCACAATAAGGGGGTGAGCAAGGCAGGCACACTAGAGCATCTACTCCCTGGTGGTCTAGTGGCTAGGATTCGGCGCTTTCACCGCCGCGGCCCGGGTTCGATTCCTGGTCAGGGAAGATCCCTCTAAAGCATAGATTGCTTAATTTGTCTGTGTATCTTTTTTAAAAGAAGGTCTTTAAAAAGGCACCCCTCCCAATAGATGAAAGCGGAGGAATGGGGCTTGTTCTCCTGTGCCCCAGGTTGCTTTGCCCCCATTGACCTAAGCCACCTTTGTGCGCACGCAGTCCCCCACCCAGTCAGGTGCTCTATGTTGGCGTGAAGTGCAGTACCAGCTCAACAGAAAGGTAAATTGCTGGAAAACCCTGCTGTGATGCATACATCTACTTTGGAGCACTCTTCTCCTTTGCACTCTTGAATCGCTTAAGCGCAATGTATTCTTCCAGCAAGCTGAATAACGAGATAGGTGAGAGAAGGTGTACCAGCTGTCTGTGCGCCATCAGCAGCCACTAGGTGTCCCTCTTGGGTTTTCCCAGGGATCCTGATTGTGCAGGAATTCATCGGTTCAGTAGCAAGGGGGAGAGGATGGCCTGTGCCTGGAAGTGACAGGCAGTCTGGTGGCATCATGAGGATTAAGTTCCGATTCATATTTGCTGTAGAATAAAATATGTTTTCAGCCCCCATGAGCTTTGTCACTCGGAGAGCAGTGTATGAACTTTTGCTGCACGGCTCTGGGCTCCCTGGTGGTCTAGTGGTTAGGATTCGGCGCTCTCACCGCCGCGGCCCGGGTTCGATTCCCGGTCAGGGAAAAGTCCCTCTTCTGACCTTGAAAGCTTTTCCTTCCCGTAGGTCAGGGCTTCTCAAAATGAAGTTGCTTTTCTGACTCACAATTTGCCTAGCATGGCGCAGTATCGCTCAAAATATGATTTTCGCAAGGTTCCTTTAGAGCTGCTTCCCATGGTGGGAGGCAAGGCTCTTGAGCAAGTGAGATCCTGTATTCCGAGGCGCGCTTCCTTTTGTAGGCTTCTGACCCCATGGCCTGTGGCAGGTAGTCCTCCTTTGACTGGGCCGCAGGCTTTGTCTCCAAATGGCGTCCTGGACCCACTGCAACCCACCTGTTTGCTAAAACGGAAGTCTGCCTCTGGGTAAGAAAAAGCTGAGCTGCACGTACGGAAAGCGGCAGAGGCCAGAGGCGGGGAGGGTGTGGCAAGGGCTGCCTGATTTGCATAGTGACCTGTTGCATCTTGGGAATGTACAGGCTTTGGAGCTTAACAGGTACTGCAGGTGTCTGCCTGGCCTGAGAGATGCCTGTCTGGTGCTCCCCTCAGGACACACAGGCCTTCCATTCGAGCATGGAGGGTGAGGGACATGGGTCACCCTCATATACAGGGGTGTGGGCATGGGCAGGATAGGTTGTGGGGGACCCGTCAGGGCATTGCCCGTTTGGAAGCCCGTTCGGAAGGCGAGAGGAGGCGGGGCAGGAAACTCTGCTCAATTTCTTTCCCAGAGGCCTGTGGAGAACCCTTTGCACGTTTGAGCCAGCCGGGCCTGCATCAGCAGATCCTGCTCCACTGGGAAGGGAGAGCCTGTAGGCGTAAATCAAAAAAAGGGGAGAAATCTGCAAATTCTAGTGGCAGACCCATGTTGCCCAGGAAGCAATCAGTTTCTCCTGCTCCCTATAGTGGAAAAAGACATAGGAGGTGTATTTCTCTAGGCAGGGGCTCTGTGTAGATGGCACTTCATTGCTCTGGGAAGCATCCATGCTGGTAGAAGAGTAGCAGCAGACTCCACACCTGAGGCTTGAATGGGGACCGTTGGGGAGGGGCAGTGGGAGGCCGAGGAGGGCGGAGGAAAATGCTTTTCAAAAGCATCTGCACGTTCCTACAAACCTGCTGAAAACCCATACCAGGAATGGGGCTCGAACCCATGCGGACAAACGTCCATTGGATCTTAAGTCCAACGCCTTAACCACTCGGCCACCCTGGTGAGACCCAAGGATTTACTTTCTTCAACTCCCTTTTTATGCTTGCTACTGTAGCACCAGCTGTCCAGCAAGAGGTGATTGCAGAGTTAAAAGGCTTTTGCAGGAGGTTAAAAGTAATTGCTTATAACAAACACACTGTGTGACACCTAACTTTCTCCCACTCGGACCTTACCGTTAATTTTTATATTGGAGTTAGCTTAGTCACAATAAGGGGGTGAGCAAGGCAGTTACACTAGAGCATCTACTCCCTGGTGGTCTAGTGGCTAGGATTCGGCGCTTTCACCGCCGCGGCCCGGGTTCGATTCCCGGTCAGGGAAGATCCCTCTAAAGCATAGATTGCTTAATTTGTCTGTGTATCTTTTTTAAAAGAAGGTCTTTAAAAAGGCACCCCTCCCAATAGATGAAAGCGGAGGAATTGGGCTTGTTCTCCTGTGCCCCAGGTTGCTTTGCCCCCATTGACCTAAGCCACCTTTGTGCGCACGCAGTCCCCCACCCAGTCAGGTGCTCTATGTTGGCGTGAAGTGCAGTACCAGCTCAACAGAAAGGTAAATTGCTGGAAAACCCTGCTGTGATGCATACATCTACTTTGGAGCACTCTTCTCCTTTGCACTCTTGAATCGCTTAAGCGCAATGTATTCTTCCAGCAAGCTGAATAACGAGATAGGTGAGAGAAGGTGTACCAGCTGTCTGTGCGCCATCAGCAGCCACTAGGTGTCCCTCTTGGGTTTTCCCGGGGATCCTGATTGTGCAGGAATTCATCGGTTCAGTAGCAAGGGGGAGAGGATGGCCTGTGCCTGGAAGTGACAGGCAGTCTGGTGGCATCATGAGGATTAAGTTCCGATTCATATTTGCTGTAGAATAAAATATGTTTTCAGCCCCCATGAGCTTTGTCACTCGGAGAGCAGTGTATGAACTTTTGCTGCACGGCTCTGGGCTCCCTGGTGGTCTAGTGGTTAGGATTCGGCGCTCTCACCGCCGCGGCCCGGGTTCGATTCCCGGTCAGGGAAAAGTCCCTCTTCTGACCTTGAAAGCTTTTCCTTCCCGTAGGTCAGGGCTTCTCAAAATGAAGTTGCTTTTCTGACTCACAATTTGCCTAGCATGACGCAGTATCGCTCAAAATATGATTTTCGCAAGGTTCCTTTAGAGCTGCTTCCCATGGTGGGAGGCAAGGCTCTTGAGCAAGTGAGATCCTGTATTCCGAGGCGCGCTTCCTTTTGTAGGCTTCTGACCCCATGGCCTGTGGCAGGTAGTCCTCCTTTGACTGGGCCGCAGGCTTTGTCTCCAAATGGCGTCCTGGACCCACTGCAACCCACCTGTTTGCTAAAACGGAAGTCTGCCTCTGGGTAAGAAAAAGCTGAGCTGCACGTACGGAAAGCGGCAGAGGCCAGAGGCGGGGAGGGTGTGGCAAGGGCTGCCTGATTTGCATAGTGACCTGTTGCATCTTGGGAATGTACAGGCTTTGGAGCTTAACAGGTACTGCAGGTGTCTGCCTGGCCTGAGAGATGCCTGTCTGGTGCTCCCCTCAGGACACACAGGCCTTCCATTCGAGCATGGAGGGTGAGGGACATGGGTCACCCTCATATACAGGGGTGTGGGCATGGGCAGGATAGGTTGTGGGGGACCCGTCAGGGCATTGCCCGTTTGGAAGCCCGTTCGGAAGGCGAGAGGAGGCGGGGCAGGAAACTCTGCTCAATTTCTTTCCCAGAGGCCTGTGGAGAACCCTTTGCACGTTTGAGCCAGCCGGGCCTGCATCAGCAGATCCTGCTCCACTGGGAAGGGAGAGCCTGTAGGCGTAAATCAAAAAAAGGGGAGAAATCTGCAAATTCTAGCGGCAGACCCATGTTGCCCAGGAAGCAATCAGTTTCTCCTGCTCCCTATAGTGGAAAAAGACATAGGAGGTGTATTTCTCTAGGCAGGGGCTCTGTGTAGATGGCACTTCATTGCTCTGGGAAGCATCCATGCTGGTAGAAGAGTAGCAGCAGACTCCACACCTGAGGCTTGAATGGGGACTGTTGGGGAGGGGCAGTGGGAGGCCGAGGAGGGCGGAGGAAAATGCTTTTCAAAAGCATCTGCACGTTCCTACAAACCTGCTGAAAACCCATTCCAGGAATGGGGCTCGAACCCATGCGGACAAACGTCCATTGGATCTTAAGTCCAACGCCTTAACCACTCGGCCACCCTGGTGAGACCCAAGGATTTACTTTCTTCAACTCCCTTTTTATGCTTGCTGCTGTAGCACCAGCTGTCCAGCAAGAGGTGATTGCAGAGTTAAAAGGCTTTTGCAGGAGGTTAAAAGTAATTGCTTATAACAAACACACTGTGTGACACCTAACTTTCTCCCACTCGGACCTTACCGTTAATTTTTATATTGGAGTTAGCTTAGTCACAATAAGGGGGTGAGCAAGGCAGGCACACTAGAGCATCTACTCCCTGGTGGTCTAGTGGCTAGGATTCGGCGCTTTCACCGCCGCGGCCCGGGTTCGATTCCCGGTCAGGGAAGATCCCTCTAAAGCATAGATTGCTTAATTTGTCTGTGTATCTTTTTTAAAAGAAGGTCTTTAAAAAGGCACCCCTCCCAATAGATGAAAGCGGAGGAATGGGGCTTGTTCTCCTGTGCCCCAGGTTGCTTTGCCCCCATTGACCTAAGCCACCTTTGTGCGCACGCAGTCCCCCACCCAGTCAGGTGCTCTATGTTGGCGTGAAGTGCAGTACCAGCTCAACAGAAAGGTAAATTGCTGGAAAACCCTGCTGTGATGCATACATCTACTTTGGAGCACTCTTCTCCTTTGCACTCTTGAATCGCTTAAGCGCAATGTATTCTTCCAGCAAGCTGAATAACGAGATAGGTGAGAGAAGGTGTACCAGCTGTCTGTGCGCCATCAGCAGCCACTAGGTGTCCCTCTTGGGTTTTCCCAGGGATCCTGATTGTGCAGGAATTCATCGGTTCAGTAGCAAGGGGGAGAGGATGGCCTGTGCCTGGAAGTGACAGGCAGTCTGGTGGCATCATGAGGATTAAGTTCCGATTCATATTTGCTGTAGAATAAAATATGTTTTCAGCCCCCATGAGCTTTGTCACTCGGAGAGCAGTGTATGAACTTTTGCTGCACGGCTCTGGGCTCCCTGGTGGTCTAGTGGTTAGGATTCGGCGCTCTCACCGCCGCGGCCCGGGTTCGATTCCCGGTCAGGGAAAAGTCCCTCTTCTGACCTTGAAAGCTTTTCCTTCCCGTAGGTCAGGGCTTCTCAAAATGAAGTTGCTTTTCTGACTCACAATTTGCCTAGCATGACGCAGTATCGCTCAAAATATGATTTTCGCAAGGTTCCTTTAGAGCTGCTTCCCATGGTGGGAGGCAAGGCTCTTGAGCAAGTGAGATCCTGTATTCCGAGGCGCGCTTCCTTTTGTAGGCTTCTGACCCCATGGCCTGTGGCAGGTAGTCCTCCTTTGACTGGGCCGCAGGCTTTGTCTCCAAATGGCGTCCTGGACCCACTGCAACCCACCTGTTTGCTAAAACGGAAGTCTGCCTCTGGGTAAGAAAAAGCTGAGCTGCACGTACGGAAAGCGGCAGAGGCCAGAGGCGGGGAGGGTGTGGCAAGGGCTGCCTGATTTGCATAGTGACCTGTTGCATCTTGGGAATGTACAGGCTTTGGAGCTTAACAGGTACTGCAGGTGTCTGCCTGGCCTGAGAGATGCCTGTCTGGTGCTCCCCTCAGGACACACAGGCCTTCCATTCGAGCATGGAGGGTGAGGGACATGGGTCACCCTCATATACAGGGGTGTGGGCATGGGCAGGATAGGTTGTGGGGGACCCGTCAGGGCATTGCCCGTTTGGAAGCCCGTTCGGAAGGCGAGAGGAGGCGGGGCAGGAAACTCTGCTCAATTTCTTTCCCAGAGGCCTGTGGAGAACCCTTTGCACGTTTGAGCCAGCCGGGCCTGCATCAGAAGATCCTGCTCCACTGGGAAGGGAGAGCCTGTAGGCGTAAATCAAAAAAAGGGGAGAAATCTGCAAATTCTAGTGGCAGACCCATGTTGCCCAGGAAGCAATCAGTTTCTCCTGCTCCCTATAGTGGAAAAAGACATAGGAGGTGTATTTCTCTAGGCAGGGGCTCTGTGTAGATGGCACTTCATTGCTCTGGGAAGCATCCATGCTGGTAGAAGAGTAGCAGCAGACTCCACACCTGAGGCTTGAATGGGGACCGTTGGGGAGGGGCAGTGGGAGGCCGAGGAGGGCGGAGGAAAATGCTTTTCAAAAGCATCTGCACGTTCCTACAAACCTGCTGAAAACCCATACCAGGAATGGGGCTCGAACCCATGCGGACAAACGTCCATTGGATCTTAAGTCCAACGCCTTAACCACTCGGCCACCCTGGTGAGACCCAAGGATTTACTTTCTTCAACTCCCTTTTTATGCTTGCTACTGTAGCACCAGCTGTCCAGCAAGAGGTGATTGCAGAGTTAAAAGGCTTTTGCAGGAGGTTAAAAGTAATTGCTTATAACAAACACACTGTGTGACACCTAACTTTCTCCCACTCGGACCTTACCGTTAATTTTTATATTGGAGTTAGCTTAGTCACAATAAGGGGGTGAGCAAGGCAGTTACACTAGAGCATCTACTCCCTGGTGGTCTAGTGGCTAGGATTCGGCGCTTTCACCGCCGCGGCCCGGGTTCGATTCCCGGTCAGGGAAGATCCCTCTAAAGCATAGATTGCTTAATTTGTCTGTGTATCTTTTTTAAAAGAAGGTCTTTAAAAAGGCACCCCTCCCAATAGATGAAAGCGGAGGAATTGGGCTTGTTCTCCTGTGCCCCAGGTTGCTTTGCCCCCATTGACCTAAGCCACCTTTGTGCGCACGCAGTCCCCCACCCAGTCAGGTGCTCTATGTTGGCGTGAAGTGCAGTACCAGCTCAACAGAAAGGTAAATTGCTGGAAAACCCTGCTGTGATGCATACATCTACTTTGGAGCACTCTTCTCCTTTGCACTCTTGAATCGCTTAAGCGCAATGTATTCTTCCAGCAAGCTGAATAACGAGATAGGTGAGAGAAGGTGTACCAGCTGTCTGTGCGCCATCAGCAGCCACTAGGTGTCCCTCTTGGGTTTTCCCGGGGATCCTGATTGTGCAGGAATTCATCGGTTCAGTAGCAAGGGGGAGAGGATGGCCTGTGCCTGGAAGTGACAGGCAGTCTGGTGGCATCATGAGGATTAAGTTCCGATTCATATTTGCTGTAGAATAAAATATGTTTTCAGCCCCCATGAGCTTTGTCACTCGGAGAGCAGTGTATGAACTTTTGCTGCACGGCTCTGGGCTCCCTGGTGGTCTAGTGGTTAGGATTCGGCGCTCTCACCGCCGCGGCCCGGGTTCGATTCCCGGTCAGGGAAAAGTCCCTCTTCTGACCTTGAAAGCTTTTCCTTCCCGTAGGTCAGGGCTTCTCAAAATGAAGTTGCTTTTCTGACTCACAATTTGCCTAGCATGACGCAGTATCGCTCAAAATATGATTTTCGCAAGGTTCCTTTAGAGCTGCTTCCCATGGTGGGAGGCAAGGCTCTTGAGCAAGTGAGATCCTGTATTCCGAGGCGCGCTTCCTTTTGTAGGCTTCTGACCCCATGGCCTGTGGCAGGTAGTCCTCCTTTGACTGGGCCGCAGGCTTTGTCTCCAAATGGCGTCCTGGACCCACTGCAACCCACCTGTTTGCTAAAACGGAAGTCTGCCTCTGGGTAAGAAAAAGCTGAGCTGCACGTACGGAAAGCGGCAGAGGCCAGAGGCGGGGAGGGTGTGGCAAGGGCTGCCTGATTTGCATAGTGACCTGTTGCATCTTGGGAATGTACAGGCTTTGGAGCTTAACAGGTACTGCAGGTGTCTGCCTGGCCTGAGAGATGCCTGTCTGGTGCTCCCCTCAGGACACACAGGCCTTCCATTCGAGCATGGAGGGTGAGGGACATGGGTCACCCTCATATACAGGGGTGTGGGCATGGGCAGGATAGGTTGTGGGGGACCCGTCAGGGCATTGCCCGTTTGGAAGCCCGTTCGGAAGGCGAGAGGAGGCGGGGCAGGAAACTCTGCTCAATTTCTTTCCCAGAGGCCTGTGGAGAACCCTTTGCACGTTTGAGCCAGCCGGGCCTGCATCAGCAGATCCTGCTCCACTGGGAAGGGAGAGCCTGTAGGCGTAAATCAAAAAAAGGGGAGAAATCTGCAAATTCTAGCGGCAGACCCATGTTGCCCAGGAAGCAATCAGTTTCTCCTGCTCCCTATAGTGGAAAAAGACATAGGAGGTGTATTTCTCTAGGCAGGGGCTCTGTGTAGATGGCACTTCATTGCTCTGGGAAGCATCCATGCTGGTAGAAGAGTAGCAGCAGACTCCACACCTGAGGCTTGAATGGGGACTGTTGGGGAGGGGCAGTGGGAGGCCGAGGAGGGCGGAGGAAAATGCTTTTCAAAAGCATCTGCACGTTCCTACAAACCTGCTGAAAACCCATTCCAGGAATGGGGCTCGAACCCATGCGGACAAACGTCCATTGGATCTTAAGTCCAACGCCTTAACCACTCGGCCACCCTGGTGAGACCCAAGGATTTACTTTCTTCAACTCCCTTTTTATGCTTGCTGCTGTAGCACCAGCTGTCCAGCAAGAGGTGATTGCAGAGTTAAAAGGCTTTTGCAGGAGGTTAAAAGTAATTGCTTATAACAAACACACTGTGTGACACCTAACTTTCTCCCACTCGGACCTTACCGTTAATTTTTATATTGGAGTTAGCTTAGTCACAATAAGGGGGTGAGCAAGGCAGGCACACTAGAGCATCTAATCCCTGGTGGTCTAGTGGCTAGGATTCGGCGCTTTCACCGCCGCGGCCCGGGTCCGATTCCCGGTCAGGGAAGATCCCTCTAAAGCATAGATTGCTTAATTTGTCTGTGTATCTTTTTTAAAAGAAGGTCTTTAAAAAGGCACCCCTCCCAATAGATGAAAGCGGAGGAATGGGGCTTGTTCTCCTGTGCCCCAGGTTGCTTTGCCCCCATTGACCTAAGCCACCTTTGTGCGCACGCAGTCCCCCACCCAGTCAGGTGCTCTATGTTGGCGTGAAGTGCAGTACCAGCTCAACAGAAAGGTAAATTGCTGGAAAACCCTGCTGTGATGCATACATCTACTTTGGAGCACTCTTCTCCTTTGCACTCTTGAATCGCTTAAGCGCAATGTATTCTTCCAGCAAGCTGAATAACGAGATAGGTGAGAGAAGGTGTACCAGCTGTCTGTGCGCCATCAGCAGCCACTAGGTGTCCCTCTTGGGTTTTCCCAGGGATCCTGATTGTGCAGGAATTCATCGGTTCAGTAGCAAGGGGGAGAGGATGGCCTGTGCCTGGAAGTGACAGGCAGTCTGGTGGCATCATGAGGATTAAGTTCCGATTCATATTTGCTGTAGAATAAAATATGTTTTCAGCCCCCATGAGCTTTGTCACTCGGAGAGCAGTGTATGAACTTTTGCTGCACGGCTCTGGGCTCCCTGGTGGTCTAGTGGTTAGGATTCGGCGCTCTCACCGCCGCGGCCCGGGTTCGATTCCCGGTCAGGGAAAAGTCCCTCTTCTGACCTTGAAAGCTTTTCCTTCCCGTAGGTCAGGGCTTCTCAAAATGAAGTTGCTTTTCTGACTCACAATTTGCCTAGCATGACGCAGTATCGCTCAAAATATGATTTTCGCAAGGTTCCTTTAGAGCTGCTTCCCATGGTGGGAGGCAAGGCTCTTGAGCAAGTGAGATCCTGTATTCCGAGGCGCGCTTCCTTTTGTAGGCTTCTGACCCCATGGCCTGTGGCAGGTAGTCCTCCTTTGACTGGGCCGCAGGCTTTGTCTCCAAATGGCGTCCTGGACCCACTGCAACCCACCTGTTTGCTAAAACGGAAGTCTGCCTCTGGGTAAGAAAAAGCTGAGCTGCACGTACGGAAAGCGGCAGAGGCCAGAGGCGGGGAGGGTGTGGCAAGGGCTGCCTGATTTGCATAGTGACCTGTTGCATCTTGGGAATGTACAGGCTTTGGAGCTTAACAGGTACTGCAGGTGTCTGCCTGGCCTGAGAGATGCCTGTCTGGTGCTCCCCTCAGGACACACAGGCCTTCCATTCGAGCATGGAGGGTGAGGGACATGGGTCACCCTCATATACAGGGGTGTGGGCATGGGCAGGATAGGTTGTGGGGGACCCGTCAGGGCATTGCCCGTTTGGAAGCCCGTTCGGAAGGCGAGAGGAGGCGGGGCAGGAAACTCTGCTCAATTTCTTTCCCAGAGGCCTGTGGAGAACCCTTTGCACGTTTGAGCCAGCCGGGCCTGCATCAGAAGATCCTGCTCCACTGGGAAGGGAGAGCCTGTAGGCGTAAATCAAAAAAAGGGGAGAAATCTGCAAATTCTAGTGGCAGACCCATGTTGCCCAGGAAGCAATCAGTTTCTCCTGCTCCCTATAGTGGAAAAAGACATAGGAGGTGTATTTCTCTAGGCAGGGGCTCTGTGTAGATGGCACTTCATTGCTCTGGGAAGCATCCATGCTGGTAGAAGAGTAGCAGCAGACTCCACACCTGAGGCTTGAATGGGGACCGTTGGGGAGGGGCAGTGGGAGGCCGAGGAGGGCGGAGGAAAATGCTTTTCAAAAGCATCTGCACGTTCCTACAAACCTGCTGAAAACCCATACCAGGAATGGGGCTCGAACCCATGCGGACAAACGTCCATTGGATCTTAAGTCCAACGCCTTAACCACTCGGCCACCCTGGTGAGACCCAAGGATTTACTTTCTTCAACTCCCTTTTTATGCTTGCTACTGTAGCACCAGCTGTCCAGCAAGAGGTGATTGCAGAGTTAAAAGGCTTTTGCAGGAGGTTAAAAGTAATTGCTTATAACAAACACACTGTGTGACACCTAACTTTCTCCCACTCGGACCTTACCGTTAATTTTTATATTGGAGTTAGCTTAGTCACAATAAGGGGGTGAGCAAGGCAGTTACACTAGAGCATCTACTCCCTGGTGGTCTAGTGGCTAGGATTCGGCGCTTTCACCGCCGCGGCCCGGGTTCGATTCCCGGTCAGGGAAGATCCCTCTAAAGCATAGATTGCTTAATTTGTCTGTGTATCTTTTTTAAAAGAAGGTCTTTAAAAAGGCACCCCTCCCAATAGATGAAAGCGGAGGAATTGGGCTTGTTCTCCTGTGCCCCAGGTTGCTTTGCCCCCATTGACCTAAGCCACCTTTGTGCGCACGCAGTCCCCCACCCAGTCAGGTGCTCTATGTTGGCGTGAAGTGCAGTACCAGCTCAACAGAAAGGTAAATTGCTGGAAAACCCTGCTGTGATGCATACATCTACTTTGGAGCACTCTTCTCCTTTGCACTCTTGAATCGCTTAAGCGCAATGTATTCTTCCAGCAAGCTGAATAACGAGATAGGTGAGAGAAGGTGTACCAGCTGTCTGTGCGCCATCAGCAGCCACTAGGTGTCCCTCTTGGGTTTTCCCGGGGATCCTGATTGTGCAGGAATTCATCGGTTCAGTAGCAAGGGGGAGAGGATGGCCTGTGCCTGGAAGTGACAGGCAGTCTGGTGGCATCATGAGGATTAAGTTCCGATTCATATTTGCTGTAGAATAAAATATGTTTTCAGCCCCCATGAGCTTTGTCACTCGGAGAGCAGTGTATGAACTTTTGCTGCACGGCTCTGGGCTCCCTGGTGGTCTAGTGGTTAGGATTCGGCGCTCTCACCGCCGCGGCCCGGGTTCGATTCCCGGTCAGGGAAAAGTCCCTCTTCTGACCTTGAAAGCTTTTCCTTCCCGTAGGTCAGGGCTTCTCAAAATGAAGTTGCTTTTCTGACTCACAATTTGCCTAGCATGACGCAGTATCGCTCAAAATATGATTTTCGCAAGGTTCCTTTAGAGCTGCTTCCCATGGTGGGAGGCAAGGCTCTTGAGCAAGTGAGATCCTGTATTCCGAGGCGCGCTTCCTTTTGTAGGCTTCTGACCCCATGGCCTGTGGCAGGTAGTCCTCCTTTGACTGGGCCGCAGGCTTTGTCTCCAAATGGCGTCCTGGACCCACTGCAACCCACCTGTTTGCTAAAACGGAAGTCTGCCTCTGGGTAAGAAAAAGCTGAGCTGCACGTACGGAAAGCGGCAGAGGCCAGAGGCGGGGAGGGTGTGGCAAGGGCTGCCTGATTTGCATAGTGACCTGTTGCATCTTGGGAATGTACAGGCTTTGGAGCTTAACAGGTACTGCAGGTGTCTGCCTGGCCTGAGAGATGCCTGTCTGGTGCTCCCCTCAGGACACACAGGCCTTCCATTCGAGCATGGAGGGTGAGGGACATGGGTCACCCTCATATACAGGGGTGTGGGCATGGGCAGGATAGGTTGTGGGGGACCCGTCAGGGCATTGCCCGTTTGGAAGCCCGTTCGGAAGGCGAGAGGAGGCGGGGCAGGAAACTCTGCTCAATTTCTTTCCCAGAGGCCTGTGGAGAACCCTTTGCACGTTTGAGCCAGCCGGGCCTGCATCAGCAGATCCTGCTCCACTGGGAAGGGAGAGCCTGTAGGCGTAAATCAAAAAAAGGGGAGAAATCTGCAAATTCTAGCGGCAGACCCATGTTGCCCAGGAAGCAATCAGTTTCTCCTGCTCCCTATAGTGGAAAAAGACATAGGAGGTGTATTTCTCTAGGCAGGGGCTCTGTGTAGATGGCACTTCATTGCTCTGGGAAGCATCCATGCTGGTAGAAGAGTAGCAGCAGACTCCACACCTGAGGCTTGAATGGGGACTGTTGGGGAGGGGCAGTGGGAGGCCGAGGAGGGCGGAGGAAAATGCTTTTCAAAAGCATCTGCACGTTCCTACAAACCTGCTGAAAACCCATTCCAGGAATGGGGCTCGAACCCATGCGGACAAACGTCCATTGGATCTTAAGTCCAACGCCTTAACCACTCGGCCACCCTGGTGAGACCCAAGGATTTACTTTCTTCAACTCCCTTTTTATGCTTGCTGCTGTAGCACCAGCTGTCCAGCAAGAGGTGATTGCAGAGTTAAAAGGCTTTTGCAGGAGGTTAAAAGTAATTGCTTATAACAAACACACTGTGTGACACCTAACTTTCTCCCACTCGGACCTTACCGTTAATTTTTATATTGGAGTTAGCTTAGTCACAATAAGGGGGTGAGCAAGGCAGGCACACTAGAGCATCTACTCCCTGGTGGTCTAGTGGCTAGGATTCGGCGCTTTCACCGCCGCGGCCCGGGTTCGATTCCTGGTCAGGGAAGATCCCTCTAAAGCATAGATTGCTTAATTTGTCTGTGTATCTTTTTTAAAAGAAGGTCTTTAAAAAGGCACCCCTCCCAATAGATGAAAGCGGAGGAATGGGGCTTGTTCTCCTGTGCCCCAGGTTGCTTTGCCCCCATTGACCTAAGCCACCTTTGTGCGCACGCAGTCCCCCACCCAGTCAGGTGCTCTATGTTGGCGTGAAGTGCAGTACCAGCTCAACAGAAAGGTAAATTGCTGGAAAACCCTGCTGTGATGCATACATCTACTTTGGAGCACTCTTCTCCTTTGCACTCTTGAATCGCTTAAGCGCAATGTATTCTTCCAGCAAGCTGAATAACGAGATAGGTGAGAGAAGGTGTACCAGCTGTCTGTGCGCCATCAGCAGCCACTAGGTGTCCCTCTTGGGTTTTCCCAGGGATCCTGATTGTGCAGGAATTCATCGGTTCAGTAGCAAGGGGGAGAGGATGGCCTGTGCCTGGAAGTGACAGGCAGTCTGGTGGCATCATGAGGATTAAGTTCCGATTCATATTTGCTGTAGAATAAAATATGTTTTCAGCCCCCATGAGCTTTGTCACTCGGAGAGCAGTGTATGAACTTTTGCTGCACGGCTCTGGGCTCCCTGGTGGTCTAGTGGTTAGGATTCGGCGCTCTCACCGCCGCGGCCCGGGTTCGATTCCCGGTCAGGGAAAAGTCCCTCTTCTGACCTTGAAAGCTTTTCCTTCCCGTAGGTCAGGGCTTCTCAAAATGAAGTTGCTTTTCTGACTCACAATTTGCCTAGCATGGCGCAGTATCGCTCAAAATATGATTTTCGCAAGGTTCCTTTAGAGCTGCTTCCCATGGTGGGAGGCAAGGCTCTTGAGCAAGTGAGATCCTGTATTCCGAGGCGCGCTTCCTTTTGTAGGCTTCTGACCCCATGGCCTGTGGCAGGTAGTCCTCCTTTGACTGGGCCGCAGGCTTTGTCTCCAAATGGCGTCCTGGACCCACTGCAACCCACCTGTTTGCTAAAACGGAAGTCTGCCTCTGGGTAAGAAAAAGCTGAGCTGCACGTACGGAAAGCGGCAGAGGCCAGAGGCGGGGAGGGTGTGGCAAGGGCTGCCTGATTTGCATAGTGACCTGTTGCATCTTGGGAATGTACAGGCTTTGGAGCTTAACAGGTACTGCAGGTGTCTGCCTGGCCTGAGAGATGCCTGTCTGGTGCTCCCCTCAGGACACACAGGCCTTCCATTCGAGCATGGAGGGTGAGGGACATGGGTCACCCTCATATACAGGGGTGTGGGCATGGGCAGGATAGGTTGTGGGGGACCCGTCAGGGCATTGCCCGTTTGGAAGCCCGTTCGGAAGGCGAGAGGAGGCGGGGCAGGAAACTCTGCTCAATTTCTTTCCCAGAGGCCTGTGGAGAACCCTTTGCACGTTTGAGCCAGCCGGGCCTGCATCAGCAGATCCTGCTCCACTGGGAAGGGAGAGCCTGTAGGCGTAAATCAAAAAAAGGGGAGAAATCTGCAAATTCTAGTGGCAGACCCATGTTGCCCAGGAAGCAATCAGTTTCTCCTGCTCCCTATAGTGGAAAAAGACATAGGAGGTGTATTTCTCTAGGCAGGGGCTCTGTGTAGATGGCACTTCATTGCTCTGGGAAGCATCCATGCTGGTAGAAGAGTAGCAGCAGACTCCACACCTGAGGCTTGAATGGGGACCGTTGGGGAGGGGCAGTGGGAGGCCGAGGAGGGCGGAGGAAAATGCTTTTCAAAAGCATCTGCACGTTCCTACAAACCTGCTGAAAACCCATACCAGGAATGGGGCTCGAACCCATGCGGACAAACGTCCATTGGATCTTAAGTCCAACGCCTTAACCACTCGGCCACCCTGGTGAGACCCAAGGATTTACTTTCTTCAACTCCCTTTTTATGCTTGCTACTGTAGCACCAGCTGTCCAGCAAGAGGTGATTGCAGAGTTAAAAGGCTTTTGCAGGAGGTTAAAAGTAATTGCTTATAACAAACACACTGTGTGACACCTAACTTTCTCCCACTCGGACCTTACCGTTAATTTTTATATTGGAGTTAGCTTAGTCACAATAAGGGGGTGAGCAAGGCAGTTACACTAGAGCATCTACTCCCTGGTGGTCTAGTGGCTAGGATTCGGCGCTTTCACCGCCGCGGCCCGGGTTCGATTCCCGGTCAGGGAAGATCCCTCTAAAGCATAGATTGCTTAATTTGTCTGTGTATCTTTTTTAAAAGAAGGTCTTTAAAAAGGCACCCCTCCCAATAGATGAAAGCGGAGGAATTGGGCTTGTTCTCCTGTGCCCCAGGTTGCTTTGCCCCCATTGACCTAAGCCACCTTTGTGCGCACGCAGTCCCCCACCCAGTCAGGTGCTCTATGTTGGCGTGAAGTGCAGTACCAGCTCAACAGAAAGGTAAATTGCTGGAAAACCCTGCTGTGATGCATACATCTACTTTGGAGCACTCTTCTCCTTTGCACTCTTGAATCGCTTAAGCGCAATGTATTCTTCCAGCAAGCTGAATAACGAGATAGGTGAGAGAAGGTGTACCAGCTGTCTGTGCGCCATCAGCAGCCACTAGGTGTCCCTCTTGGGTTTTCCCGGGGATCCTGATTGTGCAGGAATTCATCGGTTCAGTAGCAAGGGGGAGAGGATGGCCTGTGCCTGGAAGTGACAGGCAGTCTGGTGGCATCATGAGGATTAAGTTCCGATTCATATTTGCTGTAGAATAAAATATGTTTTCAGCCCCCATGAGCTTTGTCACTCGGAGAGCAGTGTATGAACTTTTGCTGCACGGCTCTGGGCTCCCTGGTGGTCTAGTGGTTAGGATTCGGCGCTCTCACCGCCGCGGCCCGGGTTCGATTCCCGGTCAGGGAAAAGTCCCTCTTCTGACCTTGAAAGCTTTTCCTTCCCGTAGGTCAGGGCTTCTCAAAATGAAGTTGCTTTTCTGACTCACAATTTGCCTAGCATGACGCAGTATCGCTCAAAATATGATTTTCGCAAGGTTCCTTTAGAGCTGCTTCCCATGGTGGGAGGCAAGGCTCTTGAGCAAGTGAGATCCTGTATTCCGAGGCGCGCTTCCTTTTGTAGGCTTCTGACCCCATGGCCTGTGGCAGGTAGTCCTCCTTTGACTGGGCCGCAGGCTTTGTCTCCAAATGGCGTCCTGGACCCACTGCAACCCACCTGTTTGCTAAAACGGAAGTCTGCCTCTGGGTAAGAAAAAGCTGAGCTGCACGTACGGAAAGCGGCAGAGGCCAGAGGCGGGGAGGGTGTGGCAAGGGCTGCCTGATTTGCATAGTGACCTGTTGCATCTTGGGAATGTACAGGCTTTGGAGCTTAACAGGTACTGCAGGTGTCTGCCTGGCCTGAGAGATGCCTGTCTGGTGCTCCCCTCAGGACACACAGGCCTTCCATTCGAGCATGGAGGGTGAGGGACATGGGTCACCCTCATATACAGGGGTGTGGGCATGGGCAGGATAGGTTGTGGGGGACCCGTCAGGGCATTGCCCGTTTGGAAGCCCGTTCGGAAGGCGAGAGGAGGCGGGGCAGGAAACTCTGCTCAATTTCTTTCCCAGAGGCCTGTGGAGAACCCTTTGCACGTTTGAGCCAGCCGGGCCTGCATCAGCAGATCCTGCTCCACTGGGAAGGGAGAGCCTGTAGGCGTAAATCAAAAAAAGGGGAGAAATCTGCAAATTCTAGCGGCAGACCCATGTTGCCCAGGAAGCAATCAGTTTCTCCTGCTCCCTATAGTGGAAAAAGACATAGGAGGTGTATTTCTCTAGGCAGGGGCTCTGTGTAGATGGCACTTCATTGCTCTGGGAAGCATCCATGCTGGTAGAAGAGTAGCAGCAGACTCCACACCTGAGGCTTGAATGGGGACTGTTGGGGAGGGGCAGTGGGAGGCCGAGGAGGGCGGAGGAAAATGCTTTTCAAAAGCATCTGCACGTTCCTACAAACCTGCTGAAAACCCATTCCAGGAATGGGGCTCGAACCCATGCGGACAAACGTCCATTGGATCTTAAGTCCAACGCCTTAACCACTCGGCCACCCTGGTGAGACCCAAGGATTTACTTTCTTCAACTCCCTTTTTATGCTTGCTGCTGTAGCACCAGCTGTCCAGCAAGAGGTGATTGCAGAGTTAAAAGGCTTTTGCAGGAGGTTAAAAGTAATTGCTTATAACAAACACACTGTGTGACACCTAACTTTCTCCCACTCGGACCTTACCGTTAATTTTTATATTGGAGTTAGCTTAGTCACAATAAGGGGGTGAGCAAGGCAGGCACACTAGAGCATCTACTCCCTGGTGGTCTAGTGGCTAGGATTCGGCGCTTTCACCGCCGCGGCCCGGGTTCGATTCCCGGTCAGGGAAGATCCCTCTAAAGCATAGATTGCTTAATTTGTCTGTGTATCTTTTTTAAAAGAAGGTCTTTAAAAAGGCACCCCTCCCAATAGATGAAAGCGGAGGAATGGGGCTTGTTCTCCTGTGCCCCAGGTTGCTTTGCCCCCATTGACCTAAGCCACCTTTGTGCGCACGCAGTCCCCCACCCAGTCAGGTGCTCTATGTTGGCGTGAAGTGCAGTACCAGCTCAACAGAAAGGTAAATTGCTGGAAAACCCTGCTGTGATGCATACATCTACTTTGGAGCACTCTTCTCCTTTGCACTCTTGAATCGCTTAAGCGCAATGTATTCTTCCAGCAAGCTGAATAACGAGATAGGTGAGAGAAGGTGTACCAGCTGTCTGTGCGCCATCAGCAGCCACTAGGTGTCCCTCTTGGGTTTTCCCAGGGATCCTGATTGTGCAGGAATTCATCGGTTCAGTAGCAAGGGGGAGAGGATGGCCTGTGCCTGGAAGTGACAGGCAGTCTGGTGGCATCATGAGGATTAAGTTCCGATTCATATTTGCTGTAGAATAAAATATGTTTTCAGCCCCCATGAGCTTTGTCACTCGGAGAGCAGTGTATGAACTTTTGCTGCACGGCTCTGGGCTCCCTGGTGGTCTAGTGGTTAGGATTCGGCGCTCTCACCGCCGCGGCCCGGGTTCGATTCCCGGTCAGGGAAAAGTCCCTCTTCTGACCTTGAAAGCTTTTCCTTCCCGTAGGTCAGGGCTTCTCAAAATGAAGTTGCTTTTCTGACTCACAATTTGCCTAGCATGACGCAGTATCGCTCAAAATATGATTTTCGCAAGGTTCCTTTAGAGCTGCTTCCCATGGTGGGAGGCAAGGCTCTTGAGCAAGTGAGATCCTGTATTCCGAGGCGCGCTTCCTTTTGTAGGCTTCTGACCCCATGGCCTGTGGCAGGTAGTCCTCCTTTGACTGGGCCGCAGGCTTTGTCTCCAAATGGCGTCCTGGACCCACTGCAACCCACCTGTTTGCTAAAACGGAAGTCTGCCTCTGGGTAAGAAAAAGCTGAGCTGCACGTACGGAAAGCGGCAGAGGCCAGAGGCGGGGAGGGTGTGGCAAGGGCTGCCTGATTTGCATAGTGACCTGTTGCATCTTGGGAATGTACAGGCTTTGGAGCTTAACAGGTACTGCAGGTGTCTGCCTGGCCTGAGAGATGCCTGTCTGGTGCTCCCCTCAGGACACACAGGCCTTCCATTCGAGCATGGAGGGTGAGGGACATGGGTCACCCTCATATACAGGGGTGTGGGCATGGGCAGGATAGGTTGTGGGGGACCCGTCAGGGCATTGCCCGTTTGGAAGCCCGTTCGGAAGGCGAGAGGAGGCGGGGCAGGAAACTCTGCTCAATTTCTTTCCCAGAGGCCTGTGGAGAACCCTTTGCACGTTTGAGCCAGCCGGGCCTGCATCAGAAGATCCTGCTCCACTGGGAAGGGAGAGCCTGTAGGCGTAAATCAAAAAAAGGGGAGAAATCTGCAAATTCTAGTGGCAGACCCATGTTGCCCAGGAAGCAATCAGTTTCTCCTGCTCCCTATAGTGGAAAAAGACATAGGAGGTGTATTTCTCTAGGCAGGGGCTCTGTGTAGATGGCACTTCATTGCTCTGGGAAGCATCCATGCTGGTAGAAGAGTAGCAGCAGACTCCACACCTGAGGCTTGAATGGGGACCGTTGGGGAGGGGCAGTGGGAGGCCGAGGAGGGCGGAGGAAAATGCTTTTCAAAAGCATCTGCACGTTCCTACAAACCTGCTGAAAACCCATACCAGGAATGGGGCTCGAACCCATGCGGACAAACGTCCATTGGATCTTAAGTCCAACGCCTTAACCACTCGGCCACCCTGGTGAGACCCAAGGATTTACTTTCTTCAACTCCCTTTTTATGCTTGCTACTGTAGCACCAGCTGTCCAGCAAGAGGTGATTGCAGAGTTAAAAGGCTTTTGCAGGAGGTTAAAAGTAATTGCTTATAACAAACACACTGTGTGACACCTAACTTTCTCCCACTCGGACCTTACCGTTAATTTTTATATTGGAGTTAGCTTAGTCACAATAAGGGGGTGAGCAAGGCAGTTACACTAGAGCATCTACTCCCTGGTGGTCTAGTGGCTAGGATTCGGCGCTTTCACCGCCGCGGCCCGGGTTCGATTCCCGGTCAGGGAAGATCCCTCTAAAGCATAGATTGCTTAATTTGTCTGTGTATCTTTTTTAAAAGAAGGTCTTTAAAAAGGCACCCCTCCCAATAGATGAAAGCGGAGGAATTGGGCTTGTTCTCCTGTGCCCCAGGTTGCTTTGCCCCCATTGACCTAAGCCACCTTTGTGCGCACGCAGTCCCCCACCCAGTCAGGTGCTCTATGTTGGCGTGAAGTGCAGTACCAGCTCAACAGAAAGGTAAATTGCTGGAAAACCCTGCTGTGATGCATACATCTACTTTGGAGCACTCTTCTCCTTTGCACTCTTGAATCGCTTAAGCGCAATGTATTCTTCCAGCAAGCTGAATAACGAGATAGGTGAGAGAAGGTGTACCAGCTGTCTGTGCGCCATCAGCAGCCACTAGGTGTCCCTCTTGGGTTTTCCCGGGGATCCTGATTGTGCAGGAATTCATCGGTTCAGTAGCAAGGGGGAGAGGATGGCCTGTGCCTGGAAGTGACAGGCAGTCTGGTGGCATCATGAGGATTAAGTTCCGATTCATATTTGCTGTAGAATAAAATATGTTTTCAGCCCCCATGAGCTTTGTCACTCGGAGAGCAGTGTATGAACTTTTGCTGCACAGCTCTGGGCTCCCTGGTGGTCTAGTGGTTAGGATTCGGCGCTCTCACCGCCGCGGCCCGGGTTCGATTCCCGGTCAGGGAAAAGTCCCTCTTCTGACCTTGAAAGCTTTTCCTTCCCGTAGGTCAGGGCTTCTCAAAATGAAGTTGCTTTTCTGACTCACAATTTGCCTAGCATGACGCAGTATCGCTCAAAATATGATTTTCGCAAGGTTCCTTTAGAGCTGCTTCCCATGGTGGGAGGCAAGGCTCTTGAGCAAGTGAGATCCTGTATTCCGAGGCGCGCTTCCTTTTGTAGGCTTCTGACCCCATGGCCTGTGGCAGGTAGTCCTCCTTTGACTGGGCCGCAGGCTTTGTCTCCAAATGGCGTCCTGGACCCACTGCAACCCACCTGTTTGCTAAAACGGAAGTCTGCCTCTGGGTAAGAAAAAGCTGAGCTGCACGTACGGAAAGCGGCAGAGGCCAGAGGCGGGGAGGGTGTGGCAAGGGCTGCCTGATTTGCATAGTGACCTGTTGCATCTTGGGAATGTACAGGCTTTGGAGCTTAACAGGTACTGCAGGTGTCTGCCTGGCCTGAGAGATGCCTGTCTGGTGCTCCCCTCAGGACACACAGGCCTTCCATTCGAGCATGGAGGGTGAGGGACATGGGTCACCCTCATATACAGGGGTGTGGGCATGGGCAGGATAGGTTGTGGGGGACCCGTCAGGGCATTGCCCGTTTGGAAGCCCGTTCGGAAGGCGAGAGGAGGCGGGGCAGGAAACTCTGCTCAATTTCTTTCCCAGAGGCCTGTGGAGAACCCTTTGCACGTTTGAGCCAGCCGGGCCTGCATCAGCAGATCCTGCTCCACTGGGAAGGGAGAGCCTGTAGGCGTAAATCAAAAAAAGGGGAGAAATCTGCAAATTCTAGCGGCAGACCCATGTTGCCCAGGAAGCAATCAGTTTCTCCTGCTCCCTATAGTGGAAAAAGACATAGGAGGTGTATTTCTCTAGGCAGGGGCTCTGTGTAGATGGCACTTCATTGCTCTGGGAAGCATCCATGCTGGTAGAAGAGTAGCAGCAGACTCCACACCTGAGGCTTGAATGGGGACTGTTGGGGAGGGGCAGTGGGAGGCCGAGGAGGGCGGAGGAAAATGCTTTTCAAAAGCATCTGCACGTTCCTACAAACCTGCTGAAAACCCATTCCAGGAATGGGGCTCGAACCCATGCGGACAAACGTCCATTGGATCTTAAGTCCAACGCCTTAACCACTCGGCCACCCTGGTGAGACCCAAGGATTTACTTTCTTCAACTCCCTTTTTATGCTTGCTGCTGTAGCACCAGCTGTCCAGCAAGAGGTGATTGCAGAGTTAAAAGGCTTTTGCAGGAGGTTAAAAGTAATTGCTTATAACAAACACACTGTGTGACACCTAACTTTCTCCCACTCGGACCTTACCGTTAATTTTTATATTGGAGTTAGCTTAGTCACAATAAGGGGGTGAGCAAGGCAGGCACACTAGAGCATCTAATCCCTGGTGGTCTAGTGGCTAGGATTCGGCGCTTTCACCGCCGCGGCCCGGGTCCGATTCCCGGTCAGGGAAGATCCCTCTAAAGCATAGATTGCTTAATTTGTCTGTGTATCTTTTTTAAAAGAAGGTCTTTAAAAAGGCACCCCTCCCAATAGATGAAAGCGGAGGAATGGGGCTTGTTCTCCTGTGCCCCAGGTTGCTTTGCCCCCATTGACCTAAGCCACCTTTGTGCGCACGCAGTCCCCCACCCAGTCAGGTGCTCTATGTTGGCGTGAAGTGCAGTACCAGCTCAACAGAAAGGTAAATTGCTGGAAAACCCTGCTGTGATGCATACATCTACTTTGGAGCACTCTTCTCCTTTGCACTCTTGAATCGCTTAAGCGCAATGTATTCTTCCAGCAAGCTGAATAACGAGATAGGTGAGAGAAGGTGTACCAGCTGTCTGTGCGCCATCAGCAGCCACTAAGTGTCCCTCTTGGGTTTTCCCGGGGATCCTGATTGTGCAGGAATTCATCGGTTCAGTAGCAAGGGGGAGAGGATGGCCTGTGCCTGGAAGTGACAGGCAGTCTGGTGGCATCATGAGGATTAAGTTCCGATTCATATTTGCTGTAGAATAAAATATGTTTTCAGCCCCCATGAGCTTTGTCACTCGGAGAGCAGTGTATGAACTTTTGCTGCACGGCTCTGGGCTCCCTGGTGGTCTAGTGGTTAGGATTCGGCGCTCTCACCGCCGCGGCCCGGGTTCGATTCCCGGTCAGGGAAAAGTCCCTCTTCTGACCTTGAAAGCTTTTCCTTCCCGTAGGTCAGGGCTTCTCAAAATGAAGTTGCTTTTCTGACTCACAATTTGCCTAGCATGACGCAGTATCGCTCAAAATATGATTTTCGCAAGGTTCCTTTAGAGCTGCTTCCCATGGTGGGAGGCAAGGCTCTTGAGCAAGTGAGATCCTGTATTCCGAGGCGCGCTTCCTTTTGTAGGCTTCTGACCCCATGGCCTGTGGCAGGTAGTCCTCCTTTGACTGGGCCGCAGGCTTTGTCTCCAAATGGCGTCCTGGACCCACTGCAACCCACCTGTTTGCTAAAACGGAAGTCTGCCTCTGGGTAAGAAAAAGCTGAGCTGCACGTACGGAAAGCGGCAGAGGCCAGAGGCGGGGAGGGTGTGGCAAGGGCTGCCTGATTTGCATAGTGACCTGTTGCATCTTGGGAATGTACAGGCTTTGGAGCTTAACAGGTACTGCAGGTGTCTGCCTGGCCTGAGAGATGCCTGTCTGGTGCTCCCCTCAGGACACACAGGCCTTCCATTCGAGCATGGAGGGTGAGGGACATGGGTCACCCTCATATACAGGGGTGTGGGCATGGGCAGGATAGGTTGTGGGGGACCCGTCAGGGCATTGCCCGTTTGGAAGCCCGTTCGGAAGGCGAGAGGAGGCGGGGCAGGAAACTCTGCTCAATTTCTTTCCCAGAGGCCTGTGGAGAACCCTTTGCACGTTTGAGCCAGCCGGGCCTGCATCAGCAGATCCTGCTCCACTGGGAAGGGAGAGCCTGTAGGCGTAAATCAAAAAAAGGGGAGAAATCTGCAAATTCTAGTGGCAGACCCATGTTGCCCAGGAAGCAATCAGTTTCTCCTGCTCCCTATAGTGGAAAAAGACATAGGAGGTGTATTTCTCTAGGCAGGGGCTCTGTGTAGATGGCACTTCATTGCTCTGGGAAGCATCCATGCTGGTAGAAGAGAAGCAGCAGACTCCACACCTGAGGCTTGAATGGGGACCGTTGGGGAGGGGCAGTGGGAGGCCGAGGAGGGCGGAGGAAAATGCTTTTCAAAAGCATCTGCACGTTCCTACAAACCTGCTGAAAACCCATACCAGGAATGGGGCTCGAACCCATGCGGACAAACGTCCATTGGATCTTAAGTCCAACGCCTTAACCACTCGGCCACCCTGGTGAGACCCAAGGATTTACTTTCTTCAACTCCCTTTTTATGCTTGCTACTGTAGCACCAGCTGTCCAGCAAGAGGTGATTGCAGAGTTAAAAGGCTTTTGCAGGAGGTTAAAAGTAATTGCTTATAACAAACACACTGTGTGACACCTAACTTTCTCCCACTCGGACCTTACCGTTAATTTTTATATTGGAGTTAGCTTAGTCACAATAAGGGGGTGAGCAAGGCAGGCACACTAGAGCATCTACTCCCTGGTGGTCTAGTGGCTAGGATTCGGCGCTTTCACCGCCGCGGCCCGGGTTCGATTCCCGGTCAGGGAAGATCCCTCTAAAGCATAGATTGCTTAATTTGTCTGTGTATCTTTTTTAAAAGAAGGTCTTTAAAAAGGCACCCCTCCCAATAGATGAAAGCGGAGGAATGGGGCTTGTTCTCCTGTGCCCCAGGTTGCTTTGCCCCCATTGACCTAAGCCACCTTTGTGCGCACGCAGTCCCCCACCCAGTCAGGTGCTCTATGTTGGCGTGAAGTGCAGTACCAGCTCAACAGAAAGGTAAATTGCTGGAAAACCCTGCTGTGATGCATACATCTACTTTGGAGCACTCTTCTCCTTTGCACTCTTGAATGGCTTAAGCGCAATGTATTCTTCCAGCAAGCTGAATAACGAGATAGGTGAGAGAAGGTGTACCAGCTGTCTGTGCGCCATCAGCAGCCACTAGGTGTCCCTCTTGGGTTTTCCCGGGGATCCTGATTGTGCAGGAATTCATCGGTTCAGTAGCAAGGGGGAGAGGATGGCCTGTGCCTGGAAGTGACAGGCAGTCTGGTGGCATCATGAGGATTAAGTTCCGATTCATATTTGCTGTAGAATAAAATATGTTTTCAGCCCCCATGAGCTTTGTCACTCGGAGAGCAGTGTATGAACTTTTGCTGCACGGCTCTGGGCTCCCTGGTGGTCTAGTGGTTAGGATTCGGCGCTCTCACCGCCGCGGCCCGGGTTCGATTCCCGGTCAGGGAAAAGTCCCTCTTCTGACCTTGAAAGCTTTTCCTTCCCGTAGGTCAGGGCTTCTCAAAATGAAGTTGCTTTTCTGACTCACAATTTGCCTAGCATGACGCGGTATCGCTCAAAATATGATTTTCGCAAGGTTCCTTTAGAGCTGCTTCCCATGGTGGGAGGCAAGGCTCTTGAGCAAGTGAGATCCTGTATTCCGAGGCGCGCTTCCTTTTGTAGGCTTCTGACCCCATGGCCTGTGGCAGGTAGTCCTCCTTTGACTGGGCCGCAGGCTTTGTCTCCAAATGGCGTCCTGGACCCACTGCAACCCACCTGTTTGCTAAAACGGAAGTCTGCCTCTGGGTAAGAAAAAGCTGAGCTGCACGTACGGAAAGCGGCAGAGGCCAGAGGCGGGGAGGGTGTGGCAAGGGCTGCCTGATTTGCATAGTGACCTGTTGCATCTTGGGAATGTACAGGCTTTGGAGCTTAACAGGTACTGCAGGTGTCTGCCTGGCCTGAGAGATGCCTGTCTGGTGCTCCCCTCAGGACACACAGGCCTTCCATTCGAGCATGGAGGGTGAGGGACATGGGTCACCCTCATATACAGGGGTGTGGGCATGGGCAGGATAGGTTGTGGGGGACCCGTCAGGGCATTGCCCGTTTGGAAGCCCGTTCGGAAGGCGAGAGGAGGCGGGGCAGGAAACTCTGCTCAATTTCTTTCCCAGAGGCCTGTGGAGAACCCTTTGCACGTTTGAGCCAGCCGGGCCTGCATCAGCAGATCCTGCTCCACTGGGAAGGGAGAGCCTGTAGGCGTAAATCAAAAAAAGGGGAGAAATCTGCAAATTCTAGTGGCAGACCCATGTTGCCCAGGAAGCAATCAGTTTCTCCTGCTCCCTATAGTGGAAAAAGACATAGGAGGTGTATTTCTCTAGGCAGGGGCTCTGTGTAGATGGCACTTCATTGCTCTGGGAAGCATCCATGCTGGTAGAAGAGTAGCAGCAGACTCCACACCTGAGGCTTGAATGGGGACCGTTGGGGAGGGGCAGTGGGAGGCCGAGGAGGGCGGAGGAAAATGCTTTTCAAAAGCATCTGCACGTTCCTACAAACCTGCTGAAAACCCATACCAGGAATGGGGCTCGAACCCATGCGGACAAACGTCCATTGGATCTTAAGTCCAACGCCTTAACCACTCGGCCACCCTGGTGAGACCCAAGGATTTACTTTCTTCAACTCCCTTTTTATGCTTGCTACTGTAGCACCAGCTGTCCAGCAAGAGGTGATTGCAGAGTTAAAAGGCTTTTGCAGGAGGTTAAAAGTAATTGCTTATAACAAACACACTGTGTGACACCTAACTTTCTCCCACTCGGACCTTACCGTTAATTTTTATATTGGAGTTAGCTTAGTCACAATAAGGGGGTGAGCAAGGCAGGCACACTAGAGCATCTACTCCCTGGTGGTCTAGTGGCTAGGATTCGGCGCTTTCACCGCCGCGGCCCGGGTTCGATTCCCGGTCAGGGAAGATCCCTCTAAAGCATAGATTGCTTAATTTGTCTGTGTATCTTTTTTAAAAGAAGGTCTTTAAAAAGGCACCCCTCCCAATAGATGAAAGCGGAGGAATGGGGCTTGTTCTCCTGTGCCCCAGGTTGCTTTGCCCCCATTGACCTAAGCCACCTTTGTGCGCACGCAGTCCCCCACCCAGTCAGGTGCTCTATGTTGGCGTGAAGTGCAGTACCAGCTCAACAGAAAGGTAAATTGCTGGAAAACCCTGCTGTGATGCATACATCTACTTTGGAGCACTCTTCTCCTTTGCACTCTTGAATGGCTTAAGCGCAATGTATTCTTCCAGCAAGCTGAATAACGAGATAGGTGAGAGAAGGTGTACCAGCTGTCTGTGCGCCATCAGCAGCCACTAGGTGTCCCTCTTGGGTTTTCCCGGGGATCCTGATTGTGCAGGAATTCATCGGTTCAGTAGCAAGGGGGAGAGGATGGCCTGTGCCTGGAAGTGACAGGCAGTCTGGTGGCATCATGAGGATTAAGTTCCGATTCATATTTGCTGTAGAATAAAATATGTTTTCAGCCCCCATGAGCTTTGTCACTCGGAGAGCAGTGTATGAACTTTTGCTGCACGGCTCTGGGCTCCCTGGTGGTCTAGTGGTTAGGATTCGGCGCTCTCACCGCCGCGGCCCGGGTTCGATTCCCGGTCAGGGAAAAGTCCCTCTTCTGACCTTGAAAGCTTTTCCTTCCCGTAGGTCAGGGCTTCTCAAAATGAAGTTGCTTTTCTGACTCACAATTTGCCTAGCATGACGCGGTATCGCTCAAAATATGATTTTCGCAAGGTTCCTTTAGAGCTGCTTCCCATGGTGGGAGGCAAGGCTCTTGAGCAAGTGAGATCCTGTATTCCGAGGCGCGCTTCCTTTTGTAGGCTTCTGACCCCATGGCCTGTGGCAGGTAGTCCTCCTTTGACTGGGCCGCAGGCTTTGTCTCCAAATGGCGTCCTGGACCCACTGCAACCCACCTGTTTGCTAAAACGGAAGTCTGCCTCTGGGTAAGAAAAAGCTGAGCTGCACGTACGGAAAGCGGCAGAGGCCAGAGGCGGGGAGGGTGTGGCAAGGGCTGCCTGATTTGCATAGTGACCTGTTGCATCTTGGGAATGTACAGGCTTTGGAGCTTAACAGGTACTGCAGGTGTCTGCCTGGCCTGAGAGATGCCTGTCTGGTGCTCCCCTCAGGACACACAGGCCTTCCATTCGAGCATGGAGGGTGAGGGACATGGGTCACCCTCATATACAGGGGTGTGGGCATGGGCAGGATAGGTTGTGGGGGACCCGTCAGGGCATTGCCCGTTTGGAAGCCCGTTCGGAAGGCGAGAGGAGGCGGGGCAGGAAACTCTGCTCAATTTCTTTCCCAGAGGCCTGTGGAGAACCCTTTGCACGTTTGAGCCAGCCGGGCCTGCATCAGCAGATCCTGCTCCACTGGGAAGGGAGAGCCTGTAGGCGTAAATCAAAAAAAGGGGAGAAATCTGCAAATTCTAGTGGCAGACCCATGTTGCCCAGGAAGCAATCAGTTTCTCCTGCTCCCTATAGTGGAAAAAGACATAGGAGGTGTATTTCTCTAGGCAGGGGCTCTGTGTAGATGGCACTTCATTGCTCTGGGAAGCATCCATGCTGGTAGAAGAGTAGCAGCAGACTCCACACCTGAGGCTTGAATGGGGACCGTTGGGGAGGGGCAGTGGGAGGCCGAGGAGGGCGGAGGAAAATGCTTTTCAAAAGCATCTGCACGTTCCTACAAACCTGCTGAAAACCCATACCAGGAATGGGGCTCGAACCCATGCGGACAAACGTCCATTGGATCTTAAGTCCAACGCCTTAACCACTCGGCCACCCTGGTGAGACCCAAGGATTTACTTTCTTCAACTCCCTTTTTATGCTTGCTACTGTAGCACCAGCTGTCCAGCAAGAGGTGATTGCAGAGTTAAAAGGCTTTTGCAGGAGGTTAAAAGTAATTGCTTATAACAAACACACTGTGTGACACCTAACTTTCTCCCACTCGGACCTTACCGTTAATTTTTATATTGGAGTTAGCTTAGTCACAATAAGGGGGTGAGCAAGGCAGGCACACTAGAGCATCTACTCCCTGGTGGTCTAGTGGCTAGGATTCGGCGCTTTCACCGCCGCGGCCCGGGTTCGATTCCCGGTCAGGGAAGATCCCTCTAAAGCATAGATTGCTTAATTTGTCTGTGTATCTTTTTTAAAAGAAGGTCTTTAAAAAGGCACCCCTCCCAATAGATGAAAGCGGAGGAATGGGGCTTGTTCTCCTGTGCCCCAGGTTGCTTTGCCCCCATTGACCTAAGCCACCTTTGTGCGCACGCAGTCCCCCACCCAGTCAGGTGCTCTATGTTGGCGTGAAGTGCAGTACCAGCTCAACAGAAAGGTAAATTGCTGGAAAACCCTGCTGTGATGCATACATCTACTTTGGAGCACTCTTCTCCTTTGCACTCTTGAATCGCTTAAGCGCAATGTATTCTTCCAGCAAGCTGAATAACGAGATAGGTGAGAGAAGGTGTACCAGCTGTCTGTGCGCCATCAGCAGCCACTAAGTGTCCCTCTTGGGTTTTCCCGGGGATCCTGATTGTGCAGGAATTCATCGGTTCAGTAGCAAGGGGGAGAGGATGGCCTGTGCCTGGAAGTGACAGGCAGTCTGGTGGCATCATGAGGATTAAGTTCCGATTCATATTTGCTGTAGAATAAAATATGTTTTCAGCCCCCATGAGCTTTGTCACTCGGAGAGCAGTGTATGAACTTTTGCTGCACGGCTCTGGGCTCCCTGGTGGTCTAGTGGTTAGGATTCGGCGCTCTCACCGCCGCGGCCCGGGTTCGATTCCCGGTCAGGGAAAAGTCCCTCTTCTGACCTTGAAAGCTTTTCCTTCCCGTAGGTCAGGGCTTCTCAAAATGAAGTTGCTTTTCTGACTCACAATTTGCCTAGCATGACGCAGTATCGCTCAAAATATGATTTTCGCAAGGTTCCTTTAGAGCTGCTTCCCATGGTGGGAGGCAAGGCTCTTGAGCAAGTGAGATCCTGTATTCCGAGGCGCGCTTCCTTTTGTAGGCTTCTGACCCCATGGCCTGTGGCAGGTAGTCCTCCTTTGACTGGGCCGCAGGCTTTGTCTCCAAATGGCGTCCTGGACCCACTGCAACCCACCTGTTTGCTAAAACGGAAGTCTGCCTCTGGGTAAGAAAAAGCTGAGCTGCACGTACGGAAAGCGGCAGAGGCCAGAGGCGGGGAGGGTGTGGCAAGGGCTGCCTGATTTGCATAGTGACCTGTTGCATCTTGGGAATGTACAGGCTTTGGAGCTTAACAGGTACTGCAGGTGTCTGCCTGGCCTGAGAGATGCCTGTCTGGTGCTCCCCTCAGGACACACAGGCCTTCCATTCGAGCATGGAGGGTGAGGGACATGGGTCACCCTCATATACAGGGGTGTGGGCATGGGCAGGATAGGTTGTGGGGGACCCGTCAGGGCATTGCCCGTTTGGAAGCCCGTTCGGAAGGCGAGAGGAGGCGGGGCAGGAAACTCTGCTCAATTTCTTTCCCAGAGGCCTGTGGAGAACCCTTTGCACGTTTGAGCCAGCCGGGCCTGCATCAGCAGATCCTGCTCCACTGGGAAGGGAGAGCCTGTAGGCGTAAATCAAAAAAAGGGGAGAAATCTGCAAATTCTAGTGGCAGACCCATGTTGCCCAGGAAGCAATCAGTTTCTCCTGCTCCCTATAGTGGAAAAAGACATAGGAGGTGTATTTCTCTAGGCAGGGGCTCTGTGTAGATGGCACTTCATTGCTCTGGGAAGCATCCATGCTGGTAGAAGAGTAGCAGCAGACTCCACACCTGAGGCTTGAATGGGGACCGTTGGGGAGGGGCAGTGGGAGGCCGAGGAGGGCGGAGGAAAATGCTTTTCAAAAGCATCTGCACGTTCCTACAAACCTGCTGAAAACCCATACCAGGAATGGGGCTCGAACCCATGCGGACAAACGTCCATTGGATCTTAAGTCCAACGCCTTAACCACTCGGCCACCCTGGTGAGACCCAAGGATTTACTTTCTTCAACTCCCTTTTTATGCTTGCTACTGTAGCACCAGCTGTCCAGCAAGAGGTGATTGCAGAGTTAAAAGGCTTTTGCAGGAGGTTAAAAGTAATTGCTTATAACAAACACACTGTGTGACACCTAACTTTCTCCCACTCGGACCTTACCGTTAATTTTTATATTGGAGTTAGCTTAGTCACAATAAGGGGGTGAGCAAGGCAGGCACACTAGAGCATCTACTCCCTGGTGGTCTAGTGGCTAGGATTCGGCGCTTTCACCGCCGCGGCCCGGGTTCGATTCCCGGTCAGGGAAGATCCCTCTAAAGCATAGATTGCTTAATTTGTCTGTGTATCTTTTTTAAAAGAAGGTCTTTAAAAAGGCACCCCTCCCAATAGATGAAAGCGGAGGAATGGGGCTTGTTCTCCTGTGCCCCAGGTTGCTTTGCCCCCATTGACCTAAGCCACCTTTGTGCGCACGCAGTCCCCCACCCAGTCAGGTGCTCTATGTTGGCGTGAAGTGCAGTACCAGCTCAACAGAAAGGTAAATTGCTGGAAAACCCTGCTGTGATGCATACATCTACTTTGGAGCACTCTTCTCCTTTGCACTCTTGAATGGCTTAAGCGCAATGTATTCTTCCAGCAAGCTGAATAACGAGATAGGTGAGAGAAGGTGTACCAGCTGTCTGTGCGCCATCAGCAGCCACTAGGTGTCCCTCTTGGGTTTTCCCGGGGATCCTGATTGTGCAGGAATTCATCGGTTCAGTAGCAAGGGGGAGAGGATGGCCTGTGCCTGGAAGTGACAGGCAGTCTGGTGGCATCATGAGGATTAAGTTCCGATTCATATTTGCTGTAGAATAAAATATGTTTTCAGCCCCCATGAGCTTTGTCACTCGGAGAGCAGTGTATGAACTTTTGCTGCACGGCTCTGGGCTCCCTGGTGGTCTAGTGGTTAGGATTCGGCGCTCTCACCGCCGCGGCCCGGGTTCGATTCCCGGTCAGGGAAAAGTCCCTCTTCTGACCTTGAAAGCTTTTCCTTCCCGTAGGTCAGGGCTTCTCAAAATGAAGTTGCTTTTCTGACTCACAATTTGCCTAGCATGACGCAGTATCGCTCAAAATATGATTTTCGCAAGGTTCCTTTAGAGCTGCTTCCCATGGTGGGAGGCAAGGCTCTTGAGCAAGTGAGATCCTGTATTCCGAGGCGCGCTTCCTTTTGTAGGCTTCTGACCCCATGGCCTGTGGCAGGTAGTCCTCCTTTGACTGGGCCGCAGGCTTTGTCTCCAAATGGCGTCCTGGACCCACTGCAACCCACCTGTTTGCTAAAACGGAAGTCTGCCTCTGGGTAAGAAAAAGCTGAGCTGCACGTACGGAAAGCGGCAGAGGCCAGAGGCGGGGAGGGTGTGGCAAGGGCTGCCTGATTTGCATAGTGACCTGTTGCATCTTGGGAATGTACAGGCTTTGGAGCTTAACAGGTACTGCAGGTGTCTGCCTGGCCTGAGAGATGCCTGTCTGGTGCTCCCCTCAGGACACACAGGCCTTCCATTCGAGCATGGAGGGTGAGGGACATGGGTCACCCTCATATACAGGGGTGTGGGCATGGGCAGGATAGGTTGTGGGGGACCCGTCAGGGCATTGCCCGTTTGGAAGCCCGTTCGGAAGGCGAGAGGAGGCGGGGCAGGAAACTCTGCTCAATTTCTTTCCCAGAGGCCTGTGGAGAACCCTTTGCACGTTTGAGCCAGCCGGGCCTGCATCAGCAGATCCTGCTCCACTGGGAAGGGAGAGCCTGTAGGCGTAAATCAAAAAAAGGGGAGAAATCTGCAAATTCTAGTGGCAGACCCATGTTGCCCAGGAAGCAATCAGTTTCTCCTGCTCCCTATAGTGGAAAAAGACATAGGAGGTGTATTTCTCTAGGCAGGGGCTCTGTGTAGATGGCACTTCATTGCTCTGGGAAGCATCCATGCTGGTAGAAGAGTAGCAGCAGACTCCACACCTGAGGCTTGAATGGGGACCGTTGGGGAGGGGCAGTGGGAGGCCGAGGAGGGCGGAGGAAAATGCTTTTCAAAAGCATCTGCACGTTCCTACAAACCTGCTGAAAACCCATACCAGGAATGGGGCTCGAACCCATGCGGACAAACGTCCATTGGATCTTAAGTCCAACGCCTTAACCACTCGGCCACCCTGGTGAGACCCAAGGATTTACTTTCTTCAACTCCCTTTTTATGCTTGCTACTGTAGCACCAGCTGTCCCGCAAGAGGTGATTGCAGAGTTAAAAGGCTTTTGCAGGAGGTTAAAAGTAATTGCTTATAACAAACACACTGTGTGACACCTAACTTTCTCCCACTCGGACCTTACCGTTAATTTTTATATTGGAGTTAGCTTAGTCACAATAAGGGGGTGAGCAAGACAGTTACACTAGAGCATCTACTCCCTGGTGGTCTAGTGGCTAGGATTCGGCGCTTTCACCGCCGCGGCCCGGGTTCGATTCCCGGTCAGGGAAGATCCCTCTAAAGCATAGATTGCTTAATTTGTCTGTGTATCTTTTTTAAAAGAAGGTCTTTAAAAAGGCACCCCTCCCAATAGATGAAAGCGGAGGAATGGGGCTTGTTCTCCTGTGCCCCAGGTTGCTTTGCCCCCATTGACCTAAGCCACCTTTGTGCGCACGCAGTCCCCCACCCAGTCAGGTGCTCTATGTTGGCGTGAAGTGCAGTACCAGCTCAACAGAAAGGTAAATTGCTGGAAAACCCTGCTGTGATGCATACATCTACTTTGGAGCACTCTTCTCCTTTGCACTCTTGAATGGCTTAAGCGCAATGTATTCTTCCAGCAAGCTGAATAACGAGATAGGTGAGAGAAGGTGTACCAGCTGTCTGTGCGCCATCAGCAGCCACTAGGTGTCCCTCTTGGGTTTTCCCGGGGATCCTGATTGTGCAGGAATTCATCGGTTCAGTAGCAAGGGGGAGAGGATGGCCTGTGCCTGGAAGTGACAGGCAGTCTGGTGGCATCATGAGGATTAAGTTCCGATTCATATTTGCTGTAGAATAAAATATGTTTTCAGCCCCCATGAGCTTTGTCACTCGGAGAGCAGTGTATGAACTTTTGCTGCACGGCTCTGGGCTCCCTGGTGGTCTAGTGGTTAGGATTCGGCGCTCTCACCGCCGCGGCCCGGGTTCGATTCCCGGTCAGGGAAAAGTCCCTCTTCTGACCTTGAAAGCTTTTCCTTCCCGTAGGTCAGGGCTTCTCAAAATGAAGTTGCTTTTCTGACTCACAATTTGCCTAGCATGACGCAGTATCGCTCAAAATATGATTTTCGCAAGGTTCCTTTAGAGCTGCTTCCCATGGTGGGAGGCAAGGCTCTTGAGCAAGTGAGATCCTGTATTCCGAGGCGCGCTTCCTTTTGTAGGCTTCTGACCCCATGGCCTGTGGCAGGTAGTCCTCCTTTGACTGGGCCGCAGGCTTTGTCTCCAAATGGCGTCCTGGACCCACTGCAACCCACCTGTTTGCTAAAACGGAAGTCTGCCTCTGGGTAAGAAAAAGCTGAGCTGCACGTACGGAAAGCGGCAGAGGCCAGAGGCGGGGAGGGTGTGGCAAGGGCTGCCTGATTTGCATAGTGACGTGTTGCATCTTGGGAATGTACAGGCTTTGGAGCTTAACAGGTACTGCAGGTGTCTGCCTGGCCTGAGAGATGCCTGTCTGGTGCTCCCCTCAGGACACACAGGCCTTCCATTCGAGCATGGAGGGTGAGGGACATGGGTCACCCTCATATACAGGGGTGTGGGCATGGGCAGGATAGGTTGTGGGGGACCCGTCAGGGCATTGCCCGTTTGGAAGCCCGTTCGGAAGGCGAGAGGAGGCGGGGCAGGAAACTCTGCTCAATTTCTTTCCCAGAGGCCTGTGGAGAACCCTTTGCACGTTTGAGCCAGCCGGGCCTGCATCAGCAGATCCTGCTCCACTGGGAAGGGAGAGCCTGTAGGCGTAAATCAAAAAAAGGGGAGAAATCTGCAAATTCTAGTGGCAGACCCATGTTGCCCAGGAAGCAATCAGTTTCTCCTGCTCCCTATAGTGGAAAAAGACATAGGAGGTGTATTTCTCTAGGCAGGGGCTCTGTGTAGATGGCACTTCATTGCTCTGGGAAGCATCCATGCTGGTAGAAGAGTAGCAGCAGACTCCACACCTGAGGCTTGAATGGGGACCGTTGGGGAGGGGCAGTGGGAGGCCGAGGAGGGCGGAGGAAAATGCTTTTCAAAAGCATCTGCACGTTCCTACAAACCTGCTGAAAACCCATACCAGGAATGGGGCTCGAACCCATGCGGACAAACGTCCATTGGATCTTAAGTCCAACGCCTTAACCACTCGGCCACCCTGGTGAGACCCAAGGATTTACTTTCTTCAACTCCCTTTTTATGCTTGCTACTGTAGCACCAGCTGTCCAGCAAGAGGTGATTGCAGAGTTAAAAGGCTTTTGCAGGAGGTTAAAAGTAATTGCTTATAACAAACACACTGTGTGACACCTAACTTTCTCCCACTCGGACCTTACCGTTAATTTTTATATTGGAGTTAGCTTAGTCACAATAAGGGGGTGAGCAAGGCAGGCACACTAGAGCATCTACTCCCTGGTGGTCTAGTGGCTAGGATTCGGCGCTTTCACCGCCGCGGCCCGGGTTCGATTCCCGGTCAGGGAAGATCCCTCTAAAGCATAGATTGCTTAATTTGTCTGTGTATCTTTTTTAAAAGAAGGTCTTTAAAAAGGCACCCCTCCCAATAGATGAAAGCGGAGGAATGGGGCTTGTTCTCCTGTGCCCCAGGTTGCTTTGCCCCCATTGACCTAAGCCACCTTTGTGCGCACGCAGTCCCCCACCCAGTCAGGTGCTCTATGTTGGCGTGAAGTGCAGTACCAGCTCAACAGAAAGGTAAATTGCTGGAAAACCCTGCTGTGATGCATACATCTACTTTGGAGCACTCTTCTCCTTTGCACTCTTGAATCGCTTAAGCGCAATGTATTCTTCCAGCAAGCTGAATAACGAGATAGGTGAGAGAAGGTGTACCAGCTGTCTGTGCGCCATCAGCAGCCACTAAGTGTCCCTCTTGGGTTTTCCCGGGGATCCTGATTGTGCAGGAATTCATCGGTTCAGTAGCAAGGGGGAGAGGATGGCCTGTGCCTGGAAGTGACAGGCAGTCTGGTGGCATCATGAGGATTAAGTTCCGATTCATATTTGCTGTAGAATAAAATATGTTTTCAGCCCCCATGAGCTTTGTCACTCGGAGAGCAGTGTATGAACTTTTGCTGCACGGCTCTGGGCTCCCTGGTGGTCTAGTGGTTAGGATTCGGCGCTCTCACCGCCGCGGCCCGGGTTCGATTCCCGGTCAGGGAAAAGTCCCTCTTCTGACCTTGAAAGCTTTTCCTTCCCGTAGGTCAGGGCTTCTCAAAATGAAGTTGCTTTTCTGACTCACAATTTGCCTAGCATGACGCAGTATCGCTCAAAATATGATTTTCGCAAGGTTCCTTTAGAGCTGCTTCCCATGGTGGGAGGCAAGGCTCTTGAGCAAGTGAGATCCTGTATTCCGAGGCGCGCTTCCTTTTGTAGGCTTCTGACCCCATGGCCTGTGGCAGGTAGTCCTCCTTTGACTGGGCCGCAGGCTTTGTCTCCAAATGGCGTCCTGGACCCACTGCAACCCACCTGTTTGCTAAAACGGAAGTCTGCCTCTGGGTAAGAAAAAGCTGAGCTGCACGTACGGAAAGCGGCAGAGGCCAGAGGCGGGGAGGGTGTGGCAAGGGCTGCCTGATTTGCATAGTGACCTGTTG
The DNA here is from genome assembly GCF_964263255.1 of Lissotriton vulgaris. Lineage (NCBI taxonomy): Eukaryota > Metazoa > Chordata > Amphibia > Caudata > Salamandridae > Lissotriton > Lissotriton vulgaris. The sequence continues at coordinate 519,853,698 of NC_141691.1, forward strand.
CATCTTGGGAATGTACAGGCTTTGGAGCTTAACAGGTACTGCAGGTGTCTGCCTGGCCTGAGAGATGCCTGTCTGGTGCTCCCCTCAGGACACACAGGCCTTCCATTCGAGCATGGAGGGTGAGGGACATGGGTCACCCTCATATACAGGGGTGTGGGCATGGGCAGGATAGGTTGTGGGGGACCCGTCAGGGCATTGCCCGTTTGGAAGCCCGTTCGGAAGGCGAGAGGAGGCGGGGCAGGAAACTCTGCTCAATTTCTTTCCCAGAGGCCTGTGGAGAACCCTTTGCACGTTTGAGCCAGCCGGGCCTGCATCAGCAGATCCTGCTCCACTGGGAAGGGAGAGCCTGTAGGCGTAAATCAAAAAAAGGGGAGAAATCTGCAAATTCTAGTGGCAGACCCATGTTGCCCAGGAAGCAATCAGTTTCTCCTGCTCCCTATAGTGGAAAAAGACATAGGAGGTGTATTTCTCTAGGCAGGGGCTCTGTGTAGATGGCACTTCATTGCTCTGGGAAGCATCCATGCTGGTAGAAGAGAAGCAGCAGACTCCACACCTGAGGCTTGAATGGGGACCGTTGGGGAGGGGCAGTGGGAGGCCGAGGAGGGCGGAGGAAAATGCTTTTCAAAAGCATCTGCACGTTCCTACAAACCTGCTGAAAACCCATACCAGGAATGGGGCTCGAACCCATGCGGACAAACGTCCATTGGATCTTAAGTCCAACGCCTTAACCACTCGGCCACCCTGGTGAGACCCAAGGATTTACTTTCTTCAACTCCCTTTTTATGCTTGCTACTGTAGCACCAGCTGTCCAGCAAGAGGTGATTGCAGAGTTAAAAGGCTTTTGCAGGAGGTTAAAAGTAATTGCTTATAACAAACACACTGTGTGACACCTAACTTTCTCCCACTCGGACCTTACCGTTAATTTTTATATTGGAGTTAGCTTAGTCACAATAAGGGGGTGAGCAAGGCAGGCACACTAGAGCATCTACTCCCTGGTGGTCTAGTGGCTAGGATTCGGCGCTTTCACCGCCGCGGCCCGGGTTCGATTCCCGGTCAGGGAAGATCCCTCTAAAGCATAGATTGCTTAATTTGTCTGTGTATCTTTTTTAAAAGAAGGTCTTTAAAAAGGCACCCCTCCCAATAGATGAAAGCGGAGGAATGGGGCTTGTTCTCCTGTGCCCCAGGTTGCTTTGCCCCCATTGACCTAAGCCACCTTTGTGCGCACGCAGTCCCCCACCCAGTCAGGTGCTCTATGTTGGCGTGAAGTGCAGTACCAGCTCAACAGAAAGGTAAATTGCTGGAAAACCCTGCTGTGATGCATACATCTACTTTGGAGCACTCTTCTCCTTTGCACTCTTGAATGGCTTAAGCGCAATGTATTCTTCCAGCAAGCTGAATAACGAGATAGGTGAGAGAAGGTGTACCAGCTGTCTGTGCGCCATCAGCAGCCACTAGGTGTCCCTCTTGGGTTTTCCCGGGGATCCTGATTGTGCAGGAATTCATCGGTTCAGTAGCAAGGGGGAGAGGATGGCCTGTGCCTGGAAGTGACAGGCAGTCTGGTGGCATCATGAGGATTAAGTTCCGATTCATATTTGCTGTAGAATAAAATATGTTTTCAGCCCCCATGAGCTTTGTCACTCGGAGAGCAGTGTATGAACTTTTGCTGCACGGCTCTGGGCTCCCTGGTGGTCTAGTGGTTAGGATTCGGCGCTCTCACCGCCGCGGCCCGGGTTCTATTCCCGGTCAGGGAAAAGTCCCTCTTCTGACCTTGAAAGCTTTTCCTTCCCGTAGGTCAGGGCTTCTCAAAATGAAGTTGCTTTTCTGACTCACAATTTGCCTAGCATGACGCGGTATCGCTCAAAATATGATTTTCGCAAGGTTCCTTTAGAGCTGCTTCCCATGGTGGGAGGCAAGGCTCTTGAGCAAGTGAGATCCTGTATTCCGAGGCGCGCTTCCTTTTGTAGGCTTCTGACCCCATGGCCTGTGGCAGGTAGTCCTCCTTTGACTGGGCCGCAGGCTTTGTCTCCAAATGGCGTCCTGGACCCACTGCAACCCACCTGTTTGCTAAAACGGAAGTCTGCCTCTGGGTAAGAAAAAGCTGAGCTGCACGTACGGAAAGCGGCAGAGGCCAGAGGCGGGGAGGGTGTGGCAAGGGCTGCCTGATTTGCATAGTGACCTGTTGCATCTTGGGAATGTACAGGCTTTGGAGCTTAACAGGTACTGCAGGTGTCTGCCTGGCCTGAGAGATGCCTGTCTGGTGCTCCCCTCAGGACACACAGGCCTTCCATTCGAGCATGGAGGGTGAGGGACATGGGTCACCCTCATATACAGGGGTGTGGGCATGGGCAGGATAGGTTGTGGGGGACCCGTCAGGGCATTGCCCGTTTGGAAGCCCGTTCGGAAGGCGAGAGGAGGCGGGGCAGGAAACTCTGCTCAATTTCTTTCCCAGAGGCCTGTGGAGAACCCTTTGCACGTTTGAGCCAGCCGGGCCTGCATCAGCAGATCCTGCTCCACTGGGAAGGGAGAGCCTGTAGGCGTAAATCAAAAAAAGGGGAGAAATCTGCAAATTCTAGTGGCAGACCCATGTTGCCCAGGAAGCAATCAGTTTCTCCTGCTCCCTATAGTGGAAAAAGACATAGGAGGTGTATTTCTCTAGGCAGGGGCTCTGTGTAGATGGCACTTCATTGCTCTGGGAAGCATCCATGCTGGTAGAAGAGTAGCAGCAGACTCCACACCTGAGGCTTGAATGGGGACCGTTGGGGAGGGGCAGTGGGAGGCCGAGGAGGGCGGAGGAAAATGCTTTTCAAAAGCATCTGCACGTTCCTACAAACCTGCTGAAAACCCATACCAGGAATGGGGCTCGAACCCATGCGGACAAACGTCCATTGGATCTTAAGTCCAACGCCTTAACCACTCGGCCACCCTGGTGAGACCCAAGGATTTACTTTCTTCAACTCCCTTTTTATGCTTGCTACTGTAGCACCAGCTGTCCAGCAAGAGGTGATTGCAGAGTTAAAAGGCTTTTGCAGGAGGTTAAAAGTAATTGCTTATAACAAACACACTGTGTGACACCTAACTTTCTCCCACTCGGACCTTACCGTTAATTTTTATATTGGAGTTAGCTTAGTCACAATAAGGGGGTGAGCAAGGCAGGCACACTAGAGCATCTACTCCCTGGTGGTCTAGTGGCTAGGATTCGGCGCTTTCACCGCCGCGGCCCGGGTTCGATTCCCGGTCAGGGAAGATCCCTCTAAAGCATAGATTGCTTAATTTGTCTGTGTATCTTTTTTAAAAGAAGGTCTTTAAAAAGGCACCCCTCCCAATAGATGAAAGCGGAGGAATGGGGCTTGTTCTCCTGTGCCCCAGGTTGCTTTGCCCCCATTGACCTAAGCCACCTTTGTGCGCACGCAGTCCCCCACCCAGTCAGGTGCTCTATGTTGGCGTGAAGTGCAGTACCAGCTCAACAGAAAGGTAAATTGCTGGAAAACCCTGCTGTGATGCATACATCTACTTTGGAGCACTCTTCTCCTTTGCACTCTTGAATCGCTTAAGCGCAATGTATTCTTCCAGCAAGCTGAATAACGAGATAGGTGAGAGAAGGTGTACCAGCTGTCTGTGCGCCATCAGCAGCCACTAAGTGTCCCTCTTGGGTTTTCCCGGGGATCCTGATTGTGCAGGAATTCATCGGTTCAGTAGCAAGGGGGAGAGGATGGCCTGTGCCTGGAAGTGACAGGCAGTCTGGTGGCATCATGAGGATTAAGTTCCGATTCATATTTGCTGTAGAATAAAATATGTTTTCAGCCCCCATGAGCTTTGTCACTCGGAGAGCAGTGTATGAACTTTTGCTGCACGGCTCTGGGCTCCCTGGTGGTCTAGTGGTTAGGATTCGGCGCTCTCACCGCCGCGGCCCGGGTTCGATTCCCGGTCAGGGAAAAGTCCCTCTTCTGACCTTGAAAGCTTTTCCTTCCCGTAGGTCAGGGCTTCTCAAAATGAAGTTGCTTTTCTGACTCACAATTTGCCTAGCATGACGCAGTATCGCTCAAAATATGATTTTCGCAAGGTTCCTTTAGAGCTGCTTCCCATGGTGGGAGGCAAGGCTCTTGAGCAAGTGAGATCCTGTATTCCGAGGCGCGCTTCCTTTTGTAGGCTTCTGACCCCATGGCCTGTGGCAGGTAGTCCTCCTTTGACTGGGCCGCAGGCTTTGTCTCCAAATGGCGTCCTGGACCCACTGCAACCCACCTGTTTGCTAAAACGGAAGTCTGCCTCTGGGTAAGAAAAAGCTGAGCTGCACGTACGGAAAGCGGCAGAGGCCAGAGGCGGGGAGGGTGTGGCAAGGGCTGCCTGATTTGCATAGTGACCTGTTGCATCTTGGGAATGTACAGGCTTTGGAGCTTAACAGGTACTGCAGGTGTCTGCCTGGCCTGAGAGATGCCTGTCTGGTGCTCCCCTCAGGACACACAGGCCTTCCATTCGAGCATGGAGGGTGAGGGACATGGGTCACCCTCATATACAGGGGTGTGGGCATGGGCAGGATAGGTTGTGGGGGACCCGTCAGGGCATTGCCCGTTTGGAAGCCCGTTCGGAAGGCGAGAGGAGGCGGGGCAGGAAACTCTGCTCAATTTCTTTCCCAGAGGCCTGTGGAGAACCCTTTGCACGTTTGAGCCAGCCGGGCCTGCATCAGCAGATCCTGCTCCACTGGGAAGGGAGAGCCTGTAGGCGTAAATCAAAAAAAGGGGAGAAATCTGCAAATTCTAGTGGCAGACCCATGTTGCCCAGGAAGCAATCAGTTTCTCCTGCTCCCTATAGTGGAAAAAGACATAGGAGGTGTATTTCTCTAGGCAGGGGCTCTGTGTAGATGGCACTTCATTGCTCTGGGAAGCATCCATGCTGGTAGAAGAGTAGCAGCAGACTCCACACCTGAGGCTTGAATGGGGACCGTTGGGGAGGGGCAGTGGGAGGCCGAGGAGGGCGGAGGAAAATGCTTTTCAAAAGCATCTGCACGTTCCTACAAACCTGCTGAAAACCCATACCAGGAATGGGGCTCGAACCCATGCGGACAAACGTCCATTGGATCTTAAGTCCAACGCCTTAACCACTCGGCCACCCTGGTGAGACCCAAGGATTTACTTTCTTCAACTCCCTTTTTATGCTTGCTACTGTAGCACCAGCTGTCCAGCAAGAGGTGATTGCAGAGTTAAAAGGCTTTTGCAGGAGGTTAAAAGTAATTGCTTATAACAAACACACTGTGTGACACCTAACTTTCTCCCACTCGGACCTTACCGTTAATTTTTATATTGGAGTTAGCTTAGTCACAATAAGGGGGTGAGCAAGGCAGGCACACTAGAGCATCTACTCCCTGGTGGTCTAGTGGCTAGGATTCGGCGCTTTCACCGCCGCGGCCCGGGTTCGATTCCCGGTCAGGGAAGATCCCTCTAAAGCATAGATTGCTTAATTTGTCTGTGTATCTTTTTTAAAAGAAGGTCTTTAAAAAGGCACCCCTCCCAATAGATGAAAGCGGAGGAATTGGGCTTGTTCTCCTGTGCCCCAGGTTGCTTTGCCCCCATTGACCTAAGCCACCTTTGTGCGCACGCAGTCCCCCACCCAGTCAGGTGCTCTATGTTGGCGTGAAGTGCAGTACCAGCTCAACAGAAAGGTAAATTGCTGGAAAACCCTGCTGTGATGCATACATCTACTTTGGAGCACTCTTCTCCTTTGCACTCTTGAATGGCTTAAGCGCAATGTATTCTTCCAGCAAGCTGAATAACGAGATAGGTGAGAGAAGGTGTACCAGCTGTCTGTGCGCCATCAGCAGCCACTAGGTGTCCCTCTTGGGTTTTCCCGGGGATCCTGATTGTGCAGGAATTCATCGGTTCAGTAGCAAGGGGGAGAGGATGGCCTGTGCCTGGAAGTGACAGGCAGTCTGGTGGCATCATGAGGATTAAGTTCCGATTCATATTTGCTGTAGAATAAAATATGTTTTCAGCCCCCATGAGCTTTGTCACTCGGAGAGCAGTGTATGAACTTTTGCTGCACGGCTCTGGGCTCCCTGGTGGTCTAGTGGTTAGGATTCGGCGCTCTCACCGCCGCGGCCCGGGTTCGATTCCCGGTCAGGGAAAAGTCCCTCTTCTGACCTTGAAAGCTTTTCCTTCCCGTAGGTCAGGGCTTCTCAAAATGAAGTTGCTTTTCTGACTCACAATTTGCCTAGCATGACGCGGTATCGCTCAAAATATGATTTTCGCAAGGTTCCTTTAGAGCTGCTTCCCATGGTGGGAGGCAAGGCTCTTGAGCAAGTGAGATCCTGTATTCCGAGGCGCGCTTCCTTTTGTAGGCTTCTGACCCCATGGCCTGTGGCAGGTAGTCCTCCTTTGACTGGGCCGCAGGCTTTGTCTCCAAATGGCGTCCTGGACCCACTGCAACCCACCTGTTTGCTAAAACGGAAGTCTGCCTCTGGGTAAGAAAAAGCTGAGCTGCACGTACGGAAAGCGGCAGAGGCCAGAGGCGGGGAGGGTGTGGCAAGGGCTGCCTGATTTGCATAGTGACCTGTTGCATCTTGGGAATGTACAGGCTTTGGAGCTTAACAGGTACTGCAGGTGTCTGCCTGGCCTGAGAGATGCCTGTCTGGTGCTCCCCTCAGGACACACAGGCCTTCCATTCGAGCATGGAGGGTGAGGGACATGGGTCACCCTCATATACAGGGGTGTGGGCATGGGCAGGATAGGTTGTGGGGGACCCGTCAGGGCATTGCCCGTTTGGAAGCCCGTTCGGAAGGCGAGAGGAGGCGGGGCAGGAAACTCTGCTCAATTTCTTTCCCAGAGGCCTGTGGAGAACCCTTTGCACGTTTGAGCCAGCCGGGCCTGCATCAGCAGATCCTGCTCCACTGGGAAGGGAGAGCCTGTAGGCGTAAATCAAAAAAAGGGGAGAAATCTGCAAATTCTAGTGGCAGACCCATGTTGCCCAGGAAGCAATCAGTTTCTCCTGCTCCCTATAGTGGAAAAAGACATAGGAGGTGTATTTCTCTAGGCAGGGGCTCTGTGTAGATGGCACTTCATTGCTCTGGGAAGCATCCATGCTGGTAGAAGAGTAGCAGCAGACTCCACACCTGAGGCTTGAATGGGGACCGTTGGGGAGGGGCAGTGGGAGGCCGAGGAGGGCGGAGGAAAATGCTTTTCAAAAGCATCTGCACGTTCCTACAAACCTGCTGAAAACCCATACCAGGAATGGGGCTCGAACCCATGCGGACAAACGTCCATTGGATCTTAAGTCCAACGCCTTAACCACTCGGCCACCCTGGTGAGACCCAAGGATTTACTTTCTTCAACTCCCTTTTTATGCTTGCTACTGTAGCACCAGCTGTCCAGCAAGAGGTGATTGCAGAGTTAAAAGGCTTTTGCAGGAGGTTAAAAGTAATTGCTTATAACAAACACACTGTGTGACACCTAACTTTCTCCCACTCGGACCTTACCGTTAATTTTTATATTGGAGTTAGCTTAGTCACAATAAGGGGGTGAGCAAGGCAGGCACACTAGAGCATCTACTCCCTGGTGGTCTAGTGGCTAGGATTCGGCGCTTTCACCGCCGCGGCCCGGGTTCGATTCCCGGTCAGGGAAGATCCCTCTAAAGCATAGATTGCTTAATTTGTCTGTGTATCTTTTTTAAAAGAAGGTCTTTAAAAAGGCACCCCTCCCAATAGATGAAAGCGGAGGAATGGGGCTTGTTCTCCTGTGCCCCAGGTTGCTTTGCCCCCATTGACCTAAGCCACCTTTGTGCGCACGCAGTCCCCCACCCAGTCAGGTGCTCTATGTTGGCGTGAAGTGCAGTACCAGCTCAACAGAAAGGTAAATTGCTGGAAAACCCTGCTGTGATGCATACATCTACTTTGGAGCACTCTTCTCCTTTGCACTCTTGAATCGCTTAAGCGCAATGTATTCTTCCAGCAAGCTGAATAACGAGATAGGTGAGAGAAGGTGTACCAGCTGTCTGTGCGCCATCAGCAGCCACTAAGTGTCCCTCTTGGGTTTTCCCGGGGATCCTGATTGTGCAGGAATTCATCGGTTCAGTAGCAAGGGGGAGAGGATGGCCTGTGCCTGGAAGTGACAGGCAGTCTGGTGGCATCATGAGGATTAAGTTCCGATTCATATTTGCTGTAGAATAAAATATGTTTTCAGCCCCCATGAGCTTTGTCACTCGGAGAGCAGTGTATGAACTTTTGCTGCACGGCTCTGGGCTCCCTGGTGGTCTAGTGGTTAGGATTCGGCGCTCTCACCGCCGCGGCCCGGGTTCGATTCCCGGTCAGGGAAAAGTCCCTCTTCTGACCTTGAAAGCTTTTCCTTCCCGTAGGTCAGGGCTTCTCAAAATGAAGTTGCTTTTCTGACTCACAATTTGCCTAGCATGACGCAGTATCGCTCAAAATATGATTTTCGCAAGGTTCCTTTAGAGCTGCTTCCCATGGTGGGAGGCAAGGCTCTTGAGCAAGTGAGATCCTGTATTCCGAGGCGCGCTTCCTTTTGTAGGCTTCTGACCCCATGGCCTGTGGCAGGTAGTCCTCCTTTGACTGGGCCGCAGGCTTTGTCTCCAAATGGCGTCCTGGACCCACTGCAACCCACCTGTTTGCTAAAACGGAAGTCTGCCTCTGGGTAAGAAAAAGCTGAGCTGCACGTACGGAAAGCGGCAGAGGCCAGAGGCGGGGAGGGTGTGGCAAGGGCTGCCTGATTTGCATAGTGACCTGTTGCATCTTGGGAATGTACAGGCTTTGGAGCTTAACAGGTACTGCAGGTGTCTGCCTGGCCTGAGAGATGCCTGTCTGGTGCTCCCCTCAGGACACACAGGCCTTCCATTCGAGCATGGAGGGTGAGGGACATGGGTCACCCTCATATACAGGGGTGTGGGCATGGGCAGGATAGGTTGTGGGGGACCCGTCAGGGCATTGCCCGTTTGGAAGCCCGTTCGGAAGGCGAGAGGAGGCGGGGCAGGAAACTCTGCTCAATTTCTTTCCCAGAGGCCTGTGGAGAACCCTTTGCACGTTTGAGCCAGCCGGGCCTGCATCAGCAGATCCTGCTCCACTGGGAAGGGAGAGCCTGTAGGCGTAAATCAAAAAAAGGGGAGAAATCTGCAAATTCTAGTGGCAGACCCATGTTGCCCAGGAAGCAATCAGTTTCTCCTGCTCCCTATAGTGGAAAAAGACATAGGAGGTGTATTTCTCTAGGCAGGGGCTCTGTGTAGATGGCACTTCATTGCTCTGGGAAGCATCCATGCTGGTAGAAGAGAAGCAGCAGACTCCACACCTGAGGCTTGAATGGGGACCGTTGGGGAGGGGCAGTGGGAGGCCGAGGAGGGCGGAGGAAAATGCTTTTCAAAAGCATCTGCACGTTCCTACAAACCTGCTGAAAACCCATACCAGGAATGGGGCTCGAACCCATGCGGACAAACGTCCATTGGATCTTAAGTCCAACGCCTTAACCACTCGGCCACCCTGGTGAGACCCAAGGATTTACTTTCTTCAACTCCCTTTTTATGCTTGCTACTGTAGCACCAGCTGTCCAGCAAGAGGTGATTGCAGAGTTAAAAGGCTTTTGCAGGAGGTTAAAAGTAATTGCTTATAACAAACACACTGTGTGACACCTAACTTTCTCCCACTCGGACCTTACCGTTAATTTTTATATTGGAGTTAGCTTAGTCACAATAAGGGGGTGAGCAAGGCAGGCACACTAGAGCATCTACTCCCTGGTGGTCTAGTGGCTAGGATTCGGCGCTTTCACCGCCGCGGCCCGGGTTCGATTCCCGGTCAGGGAAGATCCCTCTAAAGCATAGATTGCTTAATTTGTCTGTGTATCTTTTTTAAAAGAAGGTCTTTAAAAAGGCACCCCTCCCAATAGATGAAAGCGGAGGAATGGGGCTTGTTCTCCTGTGCCCCAGGTTGCTTTGCCCCCATTGACCTAAGCCACCTTTGTGCGCACGCAGTCCCCCACCCAGTCAGGTGCTCTATGTTGGCGTGAAGTGCAGTACCAGCTCAACAGAAAGGTAAATTGCTGGAAAACCCTGCTGTGATGCATACATCTACTTTGGAGCACTCTTCTCCTTTGCACTCTTGAATGGCTTAAGCGCAATGTATTCTTCCAGCAAGCTGAATAACGAGATAGGTGAGAGAAGGTGTACCAGCTGTCTGTGCGCCATCAGCAGCCACTAGGTGTCCCTCTTGGGTTTTCCCGGGGATCCTGATTGTGCAGGAATTCATCGGTTCAGTAGCAAGGGGGAGAGGATGGCCTGTGCCTGGAAGTGACAGGCAGTCTGGTGGCATCATGAGGATTAAGTTCCGATTCATATTTGCTGTAGAATAAAATATGTTTTCAGCCCCCATGAGCTTTGTCACTCGGAGAGCAGTGTATGAACTTTTGCTGCACGGCTCTGGGCTCCCTGGTGGTCTAGTGGTTAGGATTCGGCGCTCTCACCGCCGCGGCCCGGGTTCGATTCCCGGTCAGGGAAAAGTCCCTCTTCTGACCTTGAAAGCTTTTCCTTCCCGTAGGTCAGGGCTTCTCAAAATGAAGTTGCTTTTCTGACTCACAATTTGCCTAGCATGACGCGGTATCGCTCAAAATATGATTTTCGCAAGGTTCCTTTAGAGCTGCTTCCCATGGTGGGAGGCAAGGCTCTTGAGCAAGTGAGATCCTGTATTCCGAGGCGCGCTTCCTTTTGTAGGCTTCTGACCCCATGGCCTGTGGCAGGTAGTCCTCCTTTGACTGGGCCGCAGGCTTTGTCTCCAAATGGCGTCCTGGACCCACTGCAACCCACCTGTTTGCTAAAACGGAAGTCTGCCTCTGGGTAAGAAAAAGCTGAGCTGCACGTACGGAAAGCGGCAGAGGCCAGAGGCGGGGAGGGTGTGGCAAGGGCTGCCTGATTTGCATAGTGACCTGTTGCATCTTGGGAATGTACAGGCTTTGGAGCTTAACAGGTACTGCAGGTGTCTGCCTGGCCTGAGAGATGCCTGTCTGGTGCTCCCCTCAGGACACACAGGCCTTCCATTCGAGCATGGAGGGTGAGGGACATGGGTCACCCTCATATACAGGGGTGTGGGCATGGGCAGGATAGGTTGTGGGGGACCCGTCAGGGCATTGCCCGTTTGGAAGCCCGTTCGGAAGGCGAGAGGAGGCGGGGCAGGAAACTCTGCTCAATTTCTTTCCCAGAGGCCTGTGGAGAACCCTTTGCACGTTTGAGCCAGCCGGGCCTGCATCAGCAGATCCTGCTCCACTGGGAAGGGAGAGCCTGTAGGCGTAAATCAAAAAAAGGGGAGAAATCTGCAAATTCTAGTGGCAGACCCATGTTGCCCAGGAAGCAATCAGTTTCTCCTGCTCCCTATAGTGGAAAAAGACATAGGAGGTGTATTTCTCTAGGCAGGGGCTCTGTGTAGATGGCACTTCATTGCTCTGGGAAGCATCCATGCTGGTAGAAGAGTAGCAGCAGACTCCACACCTGAGGCTTGAATGGGGACCGTTGGGGAGGGGCAGTGGGAGGCCGAGGAGGGCGGAGGAAAATGCTTTTCAAAAGCATCTGCACGTTCCTACAAACCTGCTGAAAACCCATACCAGGAATGGGGCTCGAACCCATGCGGACAAACGTCCATTGGATCTTAAGTCCAACGCCTTAACCACTCGGCCACCCTGGTGAGACCCAAGGATTTACTTTCTTCAACTCCCTTTTTATGCTTGCTACTGTAGCACCAGCTGTCCAGCAAGAGGTGATTGCAGAGTTAAAAGGCTTTTGCAGGAGGTTAAAAGTAATTGCTTATAACAAACACACTGTGTGACACCTAACTTTCTCCCACTCGGACCTTACCGTTAATTTTTATATTGGAGTTAGCTTAGTCACAATAAGGGGGTGAGCAAGGCAGGCACACTAGAGCATCTACTCCCTGGTGGTCTAGTGGCTAGGATTCGGCGCTTTCACCGCCGCGGCCCGGGTTCGATTCCCGGTCAGGGAAGATCCCTCTAAAGCATAGATTGCTTAATTTGTCTGTGTATCTTTTTTAAAAGAAGGTCTTTAAAAAGGCACCCCTCCCAATAGATGAAAGCGGAGGAATGGGGCTTGTTCTCCTGTGCCCCAGGTTGCTTTGCCCCCATTGACCTAAGCCACCTTTGTGCGCACGCAGTCCCCCACCCAGTCAGGTGCTCTATGTTGGCGTGAAGTGCAGTACCAGCTCAACAGAAAGGTAAATTGCTGGAAAACCCTGCTGTGATGCATACATCTACTTTGGAGCACTCTTCTCCTTTGCACTCTTGAATCGCTTAAGCGCAATGTATTCTTCCAGCAAGCTGAATAACGAGATAGGTGAGAGAAGGTGTACCAGCTGTCTGTGCGCCATCAGCAGCCACTAAGTGTCCCTCTTGGGTTTTCCCGGGGATCCTGATTGTGCAGGAATTCATCGGTTCAGTAGCAAGGGGGAGAGGATGGCCTGTGCCTGGAAGTGACAGGCAGTCTGGTGGCATCATGAGGATTAAGTTCCGATTCATATTTGCTGTAGAATAAAATATGTTTTCAGCCCCCATGAGCTTTGTCACTCGGAGAGCAGTGTATGAACTTTTGCTGCACGGCTCTGGGCTCCCTGGTGGTCTAGTGGTTAGGATTCGGCGCTCTCACCGCCGCGGCCCGGGTTCGATTCCCGGTCAGGGAAAAGTCCCTCTTCTGACCTTGAAAGCTTTTCCTTCCCGTAGGTCAGGGCTTCTCAAAATGAAGTTGCTTTTCTGACTCACAATTTGCCTAGCATGACGCAGTATCGCTCAAAATATGATTTTCGCAAGGTTCCTTTAGAGCTGCTTCCCATGGTGGGAGGCAAGGCTCTTGAGCAAGTGAGATCCTGTATTCCGAGGCGCGCTTCCTTTTGTAGGCTTCTGACCCCATGGCCTGTGGCAGGTAGTCCTCCTTTGACTGGGCCGCAGGCTTTGTCTCCAAATGGCGTCCTGGACCCACTGCAACCCACCTGTTTGCTAAAACGGAAGTCTGCCTCTGGGTAAGAAAAAGCTGAGCTGCACGTACGGAAAGCGGCAGAGGCCAGAGGCGGGGAGGGTGTGGCAAGGGCTGCCTGATTTGCATAGTGACCTGTTGCATCTTGGGAATGTACAGGCTTTGGAGCTTAACAGGTACTGCAGGTGTCTGCCTGGCCTGAGAGATGCCTGTCTGGTGCTCCCCTCAGGACACACAGGCCTTCCATTCGAGCATGGAGGGTGAGGGACATGGGTCACCCTCATATACAGGGGTGTGGGCATGGGCAGGATAGGTTGTGGGGGACCCGTCAGGGCATTGCCCGTTTGGAAGCCCGTTCGGAAGGCGAGAGGAGGCGGGGCAGGAAACTCTGCTCAATTTCTTTCCCAGAGGCCTGTGGAGAACCCTTTGCACGTTTGAGCCAGCCGGGCCTGCATCAGCAGATCCTGCTCCACTGGGAAGGGAGAGCCTGTAGGCGTAAATCAAAAAAAGGGGAGAAATCTGCAAATTCTAGTGGCAGACCCATGTTGCCCAGGAAGCAATCAGTTTCTCCTGCTCCCTATAGTGGAAAAAGACATAGGAGGTGTATTTCTCTAGGCAGGGGCTCTGTGTAGATGGCACTTCATTGCTCTGGGAAGCATCCATGCTGGTAGAAGAGTAGCAGCAGACTCCACACCTGAGGCTTGAATGGGGACCGTTGGGGAGGGGCAGTGGGAGGCCGAGGAGGGCGGAGGAAAATGCTTTTCAAAAGCATCTGCACGTTCCTACAAACCTGCTGAAAACCCATACCAGGAATGGGGCTCGAACCCATGCGGACAAACGTCCATTGGATCTTAAGTCCAACGCCTTAACCACTCGGCCACCCTGGTGAGACCCAAGGATTTACTTTCTTCAACTCCCTTTTTATGCTTGCTACTGTAGCACCAGCTGTCCAGCAAGAGGTGATTGCAGAGTTAAAAGGCTTTTGCAGGAGGTTAAAAGTAATTGCTTATAACAAACACACTGTGTGACACCTAACTTTCTCCCACTCGGACCTTACCGTTAATTTTTATATTGGAGTTAGCTTAGTCACAATAAGGGGGTGAGCAAGGCAGGCACACTAGAGCATCTACTCCCTGGTGGTCTAGTGGCTAGGATTCGGCGCTTTCACCGCCGCGGCCCGGGTTCGATTCCCGGTCAGGGAAGATCCCTCTAAAGCATAGATTGCTTAATTTGTCTGTGTATCTTTTTTAAAAGAAGGTCTTTAAAAAGGCACCCCTCCCAATAGATGAAAGCGGAGGAATGGGGCTTGTTCTCCTGTGCCCCAGGTTGCTTTGCCCCCATTGACCTAAGCCACCTTTGTGCGCACGCAGTCCCCCACCCAGTCAGGTGCTCTATGTTGGCGTGAAGTGCAGTACCAGCTCAACAGAAAGGTAAATTGCTGGAAAACCCTGCTGTGATGCATACATCTACTTTGGAGCACTCTTCTCCTTTGCACTCTTGAATGGCTTAAGCGCAATGTATTCTTCCAGCAAGCTGAATAACGAGATAGGTGAGAGAAGGTGTACCAGCTGTCTGTGCGCCATCAGCAGCCACTAGGTGTCCCTCTTGGGTTTTCCCGGGGATCCTGATTGTGCAGGAATTCATCGGTTCAGTAGCAAGGGGGAGAGGATGGCCTGTGCCTGGAAGTGACAGGCAGTCTGGTGGCATCATGAGGATTAAGTTCCGATTCATATTTGCTGTAGAATAAAATATGTTTTCAGCCCCCATGAGCTTTGTCACTCGGAGAGCAGTGTATGAACTTTTGCTGCACGGCTCTGGGCTCCCTGGTGGTCTAGTGGTTAGGATTCGGCGCTCTCACCGCCGCGGCCCGGGTTCGATTCCCGGTCAGGGAAAAGTCCCTCTTCTGACCTTGAAAGCTTTTCCTTCCCGTAGGTCAGGGCTTCTCAAAATGAAGTTGCTTTTCTGACTCACAATTTGCCTAGCATGACGCAGTATCGCTCAAAATATGATTTTCGCAAGGTTCCTTTAGAGCTGCTTCCCATGGTGGGAGGCAAGGCTCTTGAGCAAGTGAGATCCTGTATTCCGAGGCGCGCTTCCTTTTGTAGGCTTCTGACCCCATGGCCTGTGGCAGGTAGTCCTCCTTTGACTGGGCCGCAGGCTTTGTCTCCAAATGGCGTCCTGGACCCACTGCAACCCACCTGTTTGCTAAAACGGAAGTCTGCCTCTGGGTAAGAAAAAGCTGAGCTGCACGTACGGAAAGCGGCAGAGGCCAGAGGCGGGGAGGGTGTGGCAAGGGCTGCCTGATTTGCATAGTGACCTGTTGCATCTTGGGAATGTACAGGCTTTGGAGCTTAACAGGTACTGCAGGTGTCTGCCTGGCCTGAGAGATGCCTGTCTGGTGCTCCCCTCAGGACACACAGGCCTTCCATTCGAGCATGGAGGGTGAGGGACATGGGTCACCCTCATATACAGGGGTGTGGGCATGGGCAGGATAGGTTGTGGGGGACCCGTCAGGGCATTGCCCGTTTGGAAGCCCGTTCGGAAGGCGAGAGGAGGCGGGGCAGGAAACTCTGCTCAATTTCTTTCCCAGAGGCCTGTGGAGAACCCTTTGCACGTTTGAGCCAGCCGGGCCTGCATCAGCAGATCCTGCTCCACTGGGAAGGGAGAGCCTGTAGGCGTAAATCAAAAAAAGGGGAGAAATCTGCAAATTCTAGTGGCAGACCCATGTTGCCCAGGAAGCAATCAGTTTCTCCTGCTCCCTATAGTGGAAAAAGACATAGGAGGTGTATTTCTCTAGGCAGGGGCTCTGTGTAGATGGCACTTCATTGCTCTGGGAAGCATCCATGCTGGTAGAAGAGTAGCAGCAGACTCCACACCTGAGGCTTGAATGGGGACCGTTGGGGAGGGGCAGTGGGAGGCCGAGGAGGGCGGAGGAAAATGCTTTTCAAAAGCATCTGCACGTTCCTACAAACCTGCTGAAAACCCATACCAGGAATGGGGCTCGAACCCATGCGGACAAACGTCCATTGGATCTTAAGTCCAACGCCTTAACCACTCGGCCACCCTGGTGAGACCCAAGGATTTACTTTCTTCAACTCCCTTTTTATGCTTGCTACTGTAGCACCAGCTGTCCCGCAAGAGGTGATTGCAGAGTTAAAAGGCTTTTGCAGGAGGTTAAAAGTAATTGCTTATAACAAACACACTGTGTGACACCTAACTTTCTCCCACTCGGACCTTACCGTTAATTTTTATATTGGAGTTAGCTTAGTCACAATAAGGGGGTGAGCAAGACAGTTACACTAGAGCATCTACTCCCTGGTGGTCTAGTGGCTAGGATTCGGCGCTTTCACCGCCGCGGCCCGGGTTCGATTCCCGGTCAGGGAAGATCCCTCTAAAGCATAGATTGCTTAATTTGTCTGTGTATCTTTTTTAAAAGAAGGTCTTTAAAAAGGCACCCCTCCCAATAGATGAAAGCGGAGGAATGGGGCTTGTTCTCCTGTGCCCCAGGTTGCTTTGCCCCCATTGACCTAAGCCACCTTTGTGCGCACGCAGTCCCCCACCCAGTCAGGTGCTCTATGTTGGCGTGAAGTGCAGTACCAGCTCAACAGAAAGGTAAATTGCTGGAAAACCCTGCTGTGATGCATACATCTACTTTGGAGCACTCTTCTCCTTTGCACTCTTGAATGGCTTAAGCGCAATGTATTCTTCCAGCAAGCTGAATAACGAGATAGGTGAGAGAAGGTGTACCAGCTGTCTGTGCGCCATCAGCAGCCACTAGGTGTCCCTCTTGGGTTTTCCCGGGGATCCTGATTGTGCAGGAATTCATCGGTTCAGTAGCAAGGGGGAGAGGATGGCCTGTGCCTGGAAGTGACAGGCAGTCTGGTGGCATCATGAGGATTAAGTTCCGATTCATATTTGCTGTAGAATAAAATATGTTTTCAGCCCCCATGAGCTTTGTCACTCGGAGAGCAGTGTATGAACTTTTGCTGCACGGCTCTGGGCTCCCTGGTGGTCTAGTGGTTAGGATTCGGCGCTCTCACCGCCGCGGCCCGGGTTCGATTCCCGGTCAGGGAAAAGTCCCTCTTCTGACCTTGAAAGCTTTTCCTTCCCGTAGGTCAGGGCTTCTCAAAATGAAGTTGCTTTTCTGACTCACAATTTGCCTAGCATGACGCAGTATCGCTCAAAATATGATTTTCGCAAGGTTCCTTTAGAGCTGCTTCCCATGGTGGGAGGCAAGGCTCTTGAGCAAGTGAGATCCTGTATTCCGAGGCGCGCTTCCTTTTGTAGGCTTCTGACCCCATGGCCTGTGGCAGGTAGTCCTCCTTTGACTGGGCCGCAGGCTTTGTCTCCAAATGGCGTCCTGGACCCACTGCAACCCACCTGTTTGCTAAAACGGAAGTCTGCCTCTGGGTAAGAAAAAGCTGAGCTGCACGTACGGAAAGCGGCAGAGGCCAGAGGCGGGGAGGGTGTGGCAAGGGCTGCCTGATTTGCATAGTGACGTGTTGCATCTTGGGAATGTACAGGCTTTGGAGCTTAACAGGTACTGCAGGTGTCTGCCTGGCCTGAGAGATGCCTGTCTGGTGCTCCCCTCAGGACACACAGGCCTTCCATTCGAGCATGGAGGGTGAGGGACATGGGTCACCCTCATATACAGGGGTGTGGGCACGGGCAGGATAGGTTGTGGGGGACCCGTCAGGGCATTGCCCGTTTGGAAGCCCGTTCGGAAGGCGAGAGGAGGCGGGGCAGGAAACTCTGCTCAATTTCTTTCCCAGAGGCCTGTGGAGAACCCTTTGCACGTTTGAGCCAGCCGGGCCTGCATCAGCAGATCCTGCTCCACTGGGAAGGGAGAGCCTGTAGGCGTAAATCAAAAAAAGGGGAGAAATCTGCAAATTCTAGTGGCAGACCCATGTTGCCCAGGAAGCAATCAGTTTCTCCTGCTCCCTATAGTGGAAAAAGACATAGGAGGTGTATTTCTCTAGGCAGGGGCTCTGTGTAGATGGCACTTCATTGCTCTGGGAAGCATCCATGCTGGTAGAAGAGTAGCAGCAGACTCCACACCTGAGGCTTGAATGGGGACCGTTGGGGAGGGGCAGTGGGAGGCCGAGGAGGGCGGAGGAAAATGCTTTTCAAAAGCATCTGCACGTTCCTACAAACCTGCTGAAAACCCATACCAGGAATGGGGCTCGAACCCATGCGGACAAACGTCCATTGGATCTTAAGTCCAACGCCTTAACCACTCGGCCACCCTGGTGAGACCCAAGGATTTACTTTCTTCAACTCCCTTTTTATGCTTGCTACTGTAGCACCAGCTGTCCAGCAAGAGGTGATTGCAGAGTTAAAAGGCTTTTGCAGGAGGTTAAAAGTAATTGCTTATAACAAACACACTGTGTGACACCTAACTTTCTCCCACTCGGACCTTACCGTTAATTTTTATATTGGAGTTAGCTTAGTCACAATAAGGGGGTGAGCAAGGCAGGCACACTAGAGCATCTACTCCCTGGTGGTCTAGTGGCTAGGATTCGGCGCTTTCACCGCCGCGGCCCGGGTTCGATTCCCGGTCAGGGAAGATCCCTCTAAAGCATAGATTGCTTAATTTGTCTGTGTATCTTTTTTAAAAGAAGGTCTTTAAAAAGGCACCCCTCCCAATAGATGAAAGCGGAGGAATGGGGCTTGTTCTCCTGTGCCCCAGGTTGCTTTGCCCCCATTGACCTAAGCCACCTTTGTGCGCACGCAGTCCCCCACCCAGTCAGGTGCTCTATGTTGGCGTGAAGTGCAGTACCAGCTCAACAGAAAGGTAAATTGCTGGAAAACCCTGCTGTGATGCATACATCTACTTTGGAGCACTCTTCTCCTTTGCACTCTTGAATCGCTTAAGCGCAATGTATTCTTCCAGCAAGCTGAATAACGAGATAGGTGAGAGAAGGTGTACCAGCTGTCTGTGCGCCATCAGCAGCCACTAAGTGTCCCTCTTGGGTTTTCCCGGGGATCCTGATTGTGCAGGAATTCATCGGTTCAGTAGCAAGGGGGAGAGGATGGCCTGTGCCTGGAAGTGACAGGCAGTCTGGTGGCATCATGAGGATTAAGTTCCGATTCATATTTGCTGTAGAATAAAATATGTTTTCAGCCCCCATGAGCTTTGTCACTCGGAGAGCAGTGTATGAACTTTTGCTGCACGGCTCTGGGCTCCCTGGTGGTCTAGTGGTTAGGATTCGGCGCTCTCACCGCCGCGGCCCGGGTTCGATTCCCGGTCAGGGAAAAGTCCCTCTTCTGACCTTGAAAGCTTTTCCTTCCCGTAGGTCAGGGCTTCTCAAAATGAAGTTGCTTTTCTGACTCACAATTTGCCTAGCATGACGCAGTATCGCTCAAAATATGATTTTCGCAAGGTTCCTTTAGAGCTGCTTCCCATGGTGGGAGGCAAGGCTCTTGAGCAAGTGAGATCCTGTATTCCGAGGCGCGCTTCCTTTTGTAGGCTTCTGACCCCATGGCCTGTGGCAGGTAGTCCTCCTTTGACTGGGCCGCAGGCTTTGTCTCCAAATGGCGTCCTGGACCCACTGCAACCCACCTGTTTGCTAAAACGGAAGTCTGCCTCTGGGTAAGAAAAAGCTGAGCTGCACGTACGGAAAGCGGCAGAGGCCAGAGGCGGGGAGGGTGTGGCAAGGGCTGCCTGATTTGCATAGTGACCTGTTGCATCTTGGGAATGTACAGGCTTTGGAGCTTAACAGGTACTGCAGGTGTCTGCCTGGCCTGAGAGATGCCTGTCTGGTGCTCCCCTCAGGACACACAGGCCTTCCATTCGAGCATGGAGGGTGAGGGACATGGGTCACCCTCATATACAGGGGTGTGGGCATGGGCAGGATAGGTTGTGGGGGACCCGTCAGGGCATTGCCCGTTTGGAAGCCCGTTCGGAAGGCGAGAGGAGGCGGGGCAGGAAACTCTGCTCAATTTCTTTCCCAGAGGCCTGTGGAGAACCCTTTGCACGTTTGAGCCAGCCGGGCCTGCATCAGCAGATCCTGCTCCACTGGGAAGGGAGAGCCTGTAGGCGTAAATCAAAAAAAGGGGAGAAATCTGCAAATTCTAGTGGCAGACCCATGTTGCCCAGGAAGCAATCAGTTTCTCCTGCTCCCTATAGTGGAAAAAGACATAGGAGGTGTATTTCTCTAGGCAGGGGCTCTGTGTAGATGGCACTTCATTGCTCTGGGAAGCATCCATGCTGGTAGAAGAGAAGCAGCAGACTCCACACCTGAGGCTTGAATGGGGACCGTTGGGGAGGGGCAGTGGGAGGCCGAGGAGGGCGGAGGAAAATGCTTTTCAAAAGCATCTGCACGTTCCTACAAACCTGCTGAAAACCCATACCAGGAATGGGGCTCGAACCCATGCGGACAAACGTCCATTGGATCTTAAGTCCAACGCCTTAACCACTCGGCCACCCTGGTGAGACCCAAGGATTTACTTTCTTCAACTCCCTTTTTATGCTTGCTACTGTAGCACCAGCTGTCCAGCAAGAGGTGATTGCAGAGTTAAAAGGCTTTTGCAGGAGGTTAAAAGTAATTGCTTATAACAAACACACTGTGTGACACCTAACTTTCTCCCACTCGGACCTTACCGTTAATTTTTATATTGGAGTTAGCTTAGTCACAATAAGGGGGTGAGCAAGGCAGGCACACTAGAGCATCTACTCCCTGGTGGTCTAGTGGCTAGGATTCGGCGCTTTCACCGCCGCGGCCCGGGTTCGATTCCCGGTCAGGGAAGATCCCTCTAAAGCATAGATTGCTTAATTTGTCTGTGTATCTTTTTTAAAAGAAGGTCTTTAAAAAGGCACCCCTCCCAATAGATGAAAGCGGAGGAATGGGGCTTGTTCTCCTGTGCCCCAGGTTGCTTTGCCCCCATTGACCTAAGCCACCTTTGTGCGCACGCAGTCCCCCACCCAGTCAGGTGCTCTATGTTGGCGTGAAGTGCAGTACCAGCTCAACAGAAAGGTAAATTGCTGGAAAACCCTGCTGTGATGCATACATCTACTTTGGAGCACTCTTCTCCTTTGCACTCTTGAATGGCTTAAGCGCAATGTATTCTTCCAGCAAGCTGAATAACGAGATAGGTGAGAGAAGGTGTACCAGCTGTCTGTGCGCCATCAGCAGCCACTAGGTGTCCCTCTTGGGTTTTCCCGGGGATCCTGATTGTGCAGGAATTCATCGGTTCAGTAGCAAGGGGGAGAGGATGGCCTGTGCCTGGAAGTGACAGGCAGTCTGGTGGCATCATGAGGATTAAGTTCCGATTCATATTTGCTGTAGAATAAAATATGTTTTCAGCCCCCATGAGCTTTGTCACTCGGAGAGCAGTGTATGAACTTTTGCTGCACGGCTCTGGGCTCCCTGGTGGTCTAGTGGTTAGGATTCGGCGCTCTCACCGCCGCGGCCCGGGTTCGATTCCCGGTCAGGGAAAAGTCCCTCTTCTGACCTTGAAAGCTTTTCCTTCCCGTAGGTCAGGGCTTCTCAAAATGAAGTTGCTTTTCTGACTCACAATTTGCCTAGCATGACGCGGTATCGCTCAAAATATGATTTTCGCAAGGTTCCTTTAGAGCTGCTTCCCATGGTGGGAGGCAAGGCTCTTGAGCAAGTGAGATCCTGTATTCCGAGGCGCGCTTCCTTTTGTAGGCTTCTGACCCCATGGCCTGTGGCAGGTAGTCCTCCTTTGACTGGGCCGCAGGCTTTGTCTCCAAATGGCGTCCTGGACCCACTGCAACCCACCTGTTTGCTAAAACGGAAGTCTGCCTCTGGGTAAGAAAAAGCTGAGCTGCACGTACGGAAAGCGGCAGAGGCCAGAGGCGGGGAGGGTGTGGCAAGGGCTGCCTGATTTGCATAGTGACCTGTTGCATCTTGGGAATGTACAGGCTTTGGAGCTTAACAGGTACTGCAGGTGTCTGCCTGGCCTGAGAGATGCCTGTCTGGTGCTCCCCTCAGGACACACAGGCCTTCCATTCGAGCATGGAGGGTGAGGGACATGGGTCACCCTCATATACAGGGGTGTGGGCATGGGCAGGATAGGTTGTGGGGGACCCGTCAGGGCATTGCCCGTTTGGAAGCCCGTTCGGAAGGCGAGAGGAGGCGGGGCAGGAAACTCTGCTCAATTTCTTTCCCAGAGGCCTGTGGAGAACCCTTTGCACGTTTGAGCCAGCCGGGCCTGCATCAGCAGATCCTGCTCCACTGGGAAGGGAGAGCCTGTAGGCGTAAATCAAAAAAAGGGGAGAAATCTGCAAATTCTAGTGGCAGACCCATGTTGCCCAGGAAGCAATCAGTTTCTCCTGCTCCCTATAGTGGAAAAAGACATAGGAGGTGTATTTCTCTAGGCAGGGGCTCTGTGTAGATGGCACTTCATTGCTCTGGGAAGCATCCATGCTGGTAGAAGAGTAGCAGCAGACTCCACACCTGAGGCTTGAATGGGGACCGTTGGGGAGGGGCAGTGGGAGGCCGAGGAGGGCGGAGGAAAATGCTTTTCAAAAGCATCTGCACGTTCCTACAAACCTGCTGAAAACCCATACCAGGAATGGGGCTCGAACCCATGCGGACAAACGTCCATTGGATCTTAAGTCCAACGCCTTAACCACTCGGCCACCCTGGTGAGACCCAAGGATTTACTTTCTTCAACTCCCTTTTTATGCTTGCTACTGTAGCACCAGCTGTCCAGCAAGAGGTGATTGCAGAGTTAAAAGGCTTTTGCAGGAGGTTAAAAGTAATTGCTTATAACAAACACACTGTGTGACACCTAACTTTCTCCCACTCGGACCTTACCGTTAATTTTTATATTGGAGTTAGCTTAGTCACAATAAGGGGGTGAGCAAGGCAGGCACACTAGAGCATCTACTCCCTGGTGGTCTAGTGGCTAGGATTCGGCGCTTTCACCGCCGCGGCCCGGGTTCGATTCCCGGTCAGGGAAGATCCCTCTAAAGCATAGATTGCTTAATTTGTCTGTGTATCTTTTTTAAAAGAAGGTCTTTAAAAAGGCACCCCTCCCAATAGATGAAAGCGGAGGAATTGGGCTTGTTCTCCTGTGCCCCAGGTTGCTTTGCCCCCATTGACCTAAGCCACCTTTGTGCGCACGCAGTCCCCCACCCAGTCAGGTGCTCTATGTTGGCGTGAAGTGCAGTACCAGCTCAACAGAAAGGTAAATTGCTGGAAAACCCTGCTGTGATGCATACATCTACTTTGGAGCACTCTTCTCCTTTGCACTCTTGAATGGCTTAAGCGCAATGTATTCTTCCAGCAAGCTGAATAACGAGATAGGTGAGAGAAGGTGTACCAGCTGTCTGTGCGCCATCAGCAGCCACTAGGTGTCCCTCTTGGGTTTTCCCGGGGATCCTGATTGTGCAGGAATTCATCGGTTCAGTAGCAAGGGGGAGAGGATGGCCTGTGCCTGGAAGTGACAGGCAGTCTGGTGGCATCATGAGGATTAAGTTCCGATTCATATTTGCTGTAGAATAAAATATGTTTTCAGCCCCCATGAGCTTTGTCACTCGGAGAGCAGTGTATGAACTTTTGCTGCACGGCTCTGGGCTCCCTGGTGGTCTAGTGGTTAGGATTCGGCGCTCTCACCGCCGCGGCCCGGGTTCGATTCCCGGTCAGGGAAAAGTCCCTCTTCTGACCTTGAAAGCTTTTCCTTCCCGTAGGTCAGGGCTTCTCAAAATGAAGTTGCTTTTCTGACTCACAATTTGCCTAGCATGACGCGGTATCGCTCAAAATATGATTTTCGCAAGGTTCCTTTAGAGCTGCTTCCCATGGTGGGAGGCAAGGCTCTTGAGCAAGTGAGATCCTGTATTCCGAGGCGCGCTTCCTTTTGTAGGCTTCTGACCCCATGGCCTGTGGCAGGTAGTCCTCCTTTGACTGGGCCGCAGGCTTTGTCTCCAAATGGCGTCCTGGACCCACTGCAACCCACCTGTTTGCTAAAACGGAAGTCTGCCTCTGGGTAAGAAAAAGCTGAGCTGCACGTACGGAAAGCGGCAGAGGCCAGAGGCGGGGAGGGTGTGGCAAGGGCTGCCTGATTTGCATAGTGACCTGTTGCATCTTGGGAATGTACAGGCTTTGGAGCTTAACAGGTACTGCAGGTGTCTGCCTGGCCTGAGAGATGCCTGTCTGGTGCTCCCCTCAGGACACACAGGCCTTCCATTCGAGCATGGAGGGTGAGGGACATGGGTCACCCTCATATACAGGGGTGTGGGCATGGGCAGGATAGGTTGTGGGGGACCCGTCAGGGCATTGCCCGTTTGGAAGCCCGTTCGGAAGGCGAGAGGAGGCGGGGCAGGAAACTCTGCTCAATTTCTTTCCCAGAGGCCTGTGGAGAACCCTTTGCACGTTTGAGCCAGCCGGGCCTGCATCAGCAGATCCTGCTCCACTGGGAAGGGAGAGCCTGTAGGCGTAAATCAAAAAAAGGGGAGAAATCTGCAAATTCTAGTGGCAGACCCATGTTGCCCAGGAAGCAATCAGTTTCTCCTGCTCCCTATAGTGGAAAAAGACATAGGAGGTGTATTTCTCTAGGCAGGGGCTCTGTGTAGATGGCACTTCATTGCTCTGGGAAGCATCCATGCTGGTAGAAGAGTAGCAGCAGACTCCACACCTGAGGCTTGAATGGGGACCGTTGGGGAGGGGCAGTGGGAGGCCGAGGAGGGCGGAGGAAAATGCTTTTCAAAAGCATCTGCACGTTCCTACAAACCTGCTGAAAACCCATACCAGGAATGGGGCTCGAACCCATGCGGACAAACGTCCATTGGATCTTAAGTCCAACGCCTTAACCACTCGGCCACCCTGGTGAGACCCAAGGATTTACTTTCTTCAACTCCCTTTTTATGCTTGCTACTGTAGCACCAGCTGTCCAGCAAGAGGTGATTGCAGAGTTAAAAGGCTTTTGCAGGAGGTTAAAAGTAATTGCTTATAACAAACACACTGTGTGACACCTAACTTTCTCCCACTCGGACCTTACCGTTAATTTTTATATTGGAGTTAGCTTAGTCACAATAAGGGGGTGAGCAAGGCAGGCACACTAGAGCATCTACTCCCTGGTGGTCTAGTGGCTAGGATTCGGCGCTTTCACCGCCGCGGCCCGGGTTCGATTCCCGGTCAGGGAAGATCCCTCTAAAGCATAGATTGCTTAATTTGTCTGTGTATCTTTTTTAAAAGAAGGTCTTTAAAAAGGCACCCCTCCCAATAGATGAAAGCGGAGGAATGGGGCTTGTTCTCCTGTGCCCCAGGTTGCTTTGCCCCCATTGACCTAAGCCACCTTTGTGCGCACGCAGTCCCCCACCCAGTCAGGTGCTCTATGTTGGCGTGAAGTGCAGTACCAGCTCAACAGAAAGGTAAATTGCTGGAAAACCCTGCTGTGATGCATACATCTACTTTGGAGCACTCTTCTCCTTTGCACTCTTGAATCGCTTAAGCGCAATGTATTCTTCCAGCAAGCTGAATAACGAGATAGGTGAGAGAAGGTGTACCAGCTGTCTGTGCGCCATCAGCAGCCACTAAGTGTCCCTCTTGGGTTTTCCCGGGGATCCTGATTGTGCAGGAATTCATCGGTTCAGTAGCAAGGGGGAGAGGATGGCCTGTGCCTGGAAGTGACAGGCAGTCTGGTGGCATCATGAGGATTAAGTTCCGATTCATATTTGCTGTAGAATAAAATATGTTTTCAGCCCCCATGAGCTTTGTCACTCGGAGAGCAGTGTATGAACTTTTGCTGCACGGCTCTGGGCTCCCTGGTGGTCTAGTGGTTAGGATTCGGCGCTCTCACCGCCGCGGCCCGGGTTCGATTCCCGGTCAGGGAAAAGTCCCTCTTCTGACCTTGAAAGCTTTTCCTTCCCGTAGGTCAGGGCTTCTCAAAATGAAGTTGCTTTTCTGACTCACAATTTGCCTAGCATGACGCAGTATCGCTCAAAATATGATTTTCGCAAGGTTCCTTTAGAGCTGCTTCCCATGGTGGGAGGCAAGGCTCTTGAGCAAGTGAGATCCTGTATTCCGAGGCGCGCTTCCTTTTGTAGGCTTCTGACCCCATGGCCTGTGGCAGGTAGTCCTCCTTTGACTGGGCCGCAGGCTTTGTCTCCAAATGGCGTCCTGGACCCACTGCAACCCACCTGTTTGCTAAAACGGAAGTCTGCCTCTGGGTAAGAAAAAGCTGAGCTGCACGTACGGAAAGCGGCAGAGGCCAGAGGCGGGGAGGGTGTGGCAAGGGCTGCCTGATTTGCATAGTGACCTGTTGCATCTTGGGAATGTACAGGCTTTGGAGCTTAACAGGTACTGCAGGTGTCTGCCTGGCCTGAGAGATGCCTGTCTGGTGCTCCCCTCAGGACACACAGGCCTTCCATTCGAGCATGGAGGGTGAGGGACATGGGTCACCCTCATATACAGGGGTGTGGGCATGGGCAGGATAGGTTGTGGGGGACCCGTCAGGGCATTGCCCGTTTGGAAGCCCGTTCGGAAGGCGAGAGGAGGCGGGGCAGGAAACTCTGCTCAATTTCTTTCCCAGAGGCCTGTGGAGAACCCTTTGCACGTTTGAGCCAGCCGGGCCTGCATCAGCAGATCCTGCTCCACTGGGAAGGGAGAGCCTGTAGGCGTAAATCAAAAAAAGGGGAGAAATCTGCAAATTCTAGTGGCAGACCCATGTTGCCCAGGAAGCAATCAGTTTCTCCTGCTCCCTATAGTGGAAAAAGACATAGGAGGTGTATTTCTCTAGGCAGGGGCTCTGTGTAGATGGCACTTCATTGCTCTGGGAAGCATCCATGCTGGTAGAAGAGAAGCAGCAGACTCCACACCTGAGGCTTGAATGGGGACCGTTGGGGAGGGGCAGTGGGAGGCCGAGGAGGGCGGAGGAAAATGCTTTTCAAAAGCATCTGCACGTTCCTACAAACCTGCTGAAAACCCATACCAGGAATGGGGCTCGAACCCATGCGGACAAACGTCCATTGGATCTTAAGTCCAACGCCTTAACCACTCGGCCACCCTGGTGAGACCCAAGGATTTACTTTCTTCAACTCCCTTTTTATGCTTGCTACTGTAGCACCAGCTGTCCAGCAAGAGGTGATTGCAGAGTTAAAAGGCTTTTGCAGGAGGTTAAAAGTAATTGCTTATAACAAACACACTGTGTGACACCTAACTTTCTCCCACTCGGACCTTACCGTTAATTTTTATATTGGAGTTAGCTTAGTCACAATAAGGGGGTGAGCAAGGCAGGCACACTAGAGCATCTACTCCCTGGTGGTCTAGTGGCTAGGATTCGGCGCTTTCACCGCCGCGGCCCGGGTTCGATTCCCGGTCAGGGAAGATCCCTCTAAAGCATAGATTGCTTAATTTGTCTGTGTATCTTTTTTAAAAGAAGGTCTTTAAAAAGGCACCCCTCCCAATAGATGAAAGCGGAGGAATGGGGCTTGTTCTCCTGTGCCCCAGGTTGCTTTGCCCCCATTGACCTAAGCCACCTTTGTGCGCACGCAGTCCCCCACCCAGTCAGGTGCTCTATGTTGGCGTGAAGTGCAGTACCAGCTCAACAGAAAGGTAAATTGCTGGAAAACCCTGCTGTGATGCATACATCTACTTTGGAGCACTCTTCTCCTTTGCACTCTTGAATGGCTTAAGCGCAATGTATTCTTCCAGCAAGCTGAATAACGAGATAGGTGAGAGAAGGTGTACCAGCTGTCTGTGCGCCATCAGCAGCCACTAGGTGTCCCTCTTGGGTTTTCCCGGGGATCCTGATTGTGCAGGAATTCATCGGTTCAGTAGCAAGGGGGAGAGGATGGCCTGTGCCTGGAAGTGACAGGCAGTCTGGTGGCATCATGAGGATTAAGTTCCGATTCATATTTGCTGTAGAATAAAATATGTTTTCAGCCCCCATGAGCTTTGTCACTCGGAGAGCAGTGTATGAACTTTTGCTGCACGGCTCTGGGCTCCCTGGTGGTCTAGTGGTTAGGATTCGGCGCTCTCACCGCCGCGGCCCGGGTTCGATTCCCGGTCAGGGAAAAGTCCCTCTTCTGACCTTGAAAGCTTTTCCTTCCCGTAGGTCAGGGCTTCTCAAAATGAAGTTGCTTTTCTGACTCACAATTTGCCTAGCATGACGCGGTATCGCTCAAAATATGATTTTCGCAAGGTTCCTTTAGAGCTGCTTCCCATGGTGGGAGGCAAGGCTCTTGAGCAAGTGAGATCCTGTATTCCGAGGCGCGCTTCCTTTTGTAGGCTTCTGACCCCATGGCCTGTGGCAGGTAGTCCTCCTTTGACTGGGCCGCAGGCTTTGTCTCCAAATGGCGTCCTGGACCCACTGCAACCCACCTGTTTGCTAAAACGGAAGTCTGCCTCTGGGTAAGAAAAAGCTGAGCTGCACGTACGGAAAGCGGCAGAGGCCAGAGGCGGGGAGGGTGTGGCAAGGGCTGCCTGATTTGCATAGTGACCTGTTGCATCTTGGGAATGTACAGGCTTTGGAGCTTAACAGGTACTGCAGGTGTCTGCCTGGCCTGAGAGATGCCTGTCTGGTGCTCCCCTCAGGACACACAGGCCTTCCATTCGAGCATGGAGGGTGAGGGACATGGGTCACCCTCATATACAGGGGTGTGGGCATGGGCAGGATAGGTTGTGGGGGACCCGTCAGGGCATTGCCCGTTTGGAAGCCCGTTCGGAAGGCGAGAGGAGGCGGGGCAGGAAACTCTGCTCAATTTCTTTCCCAGAGGCCTGTGGAGAACCCTTTGCACGTTTGAGCCAGCCGGGCCTGCATCAGCAGATCCTGCTCCACTGGGAAGGGAGAGCCTGTAGGCGTAAATCAAAAAAAGGGGAGAAATCTGCAAATTCTAGTGGCAGACCCATGTTGCCCAGGAAGCAATCAGTTTCTCCTGCTCCCTATAGTGGAAAAAGACATAGGAGGTGTATTTCTCTAGGCAGGGGCTCTGTGTAGATGGCACTTCATTGCTCTGGGAAGCATCCATGCTGGTAGAAGAGTAGCAGCAGACTCCACACCTGAGGCTTGAATGGGGACCGTTGGGGAGGGGCAGTGGGAGGCCGAGGAGGGCGGAGGAAAATGCTTTTCAAAAGCATCTGCACGTTCCTACAAACCTGCTGAAAACCCATACCAGGAATGGGGCTCGAACCCATGCGGACAAACGTCCATTGGATCTTAAGTCCAACGCCTTAACCACTCGGCCACCCTGGTGAGACCCAAGGATTTACTTTCTTCAACTCCCTTTTTATGCTTGCTACTGTAGCACCAGCTGTCCAGCAAGAGGTGATTGCAGAGTTAAAAGGCTTTTGCAGGAGGTTAAAAGTAATTGCTTATAACAAACACACTGTGTGACACCTAACTTTCTCCCACTCGGACCTTACCGTTAATTTTTATATTGGAGTTAGCTTAGTCACAATAAGGGGGTGAGCAAGGCAGGCACACTAGAGCATCTACTCCCTGGTGGTCTAGTGGCTAGGATTCGGCGCTTTCACCGCCGCGGCCCGGGTTCGATTCCCGGTCAGGGAAGATCCCTCTAAAGCATAGATTGCTTAATTTGTCTGTGTATCTTTTTTAAAAGAAGGTCTTTAAAAAGGCACCCCTCCCAATAGATGAAAGCGGAGGAATGGGGCTTGTTCTCCTGTGCCCCAGGTTGCTTTGCCCCCATTGACCTAAGCCACCTTTGTGCGCACGCAGTCCCCCACCCAGTCAGGTGCTCTATGTTGGCGTGAAGTGCAGTACCAGCTCAACAGAAAGGTAAATTGCTGGAAAACCCTGCTGTGATGCATACATCTACTTTGGAGCACTCTTCTCCTTTGCACTCTTGAATGGCTTAAGCGCAATGTATTCTTCCAGCAAGCTGAATAACGAGATAGGTGAGAGAAGGTGTACCAGCTGTCTGTGCGCCATCAGCAGCCACTAGGTGTCCCTCTTGGGTTTTCCCGGGGATCCTGATTGTGCAGGAATTCATCGGTTCAGTAGCAAGGGGGAGAGGATGGCCTGTGCCTGGAAGTGACAGGCAGTCTGGTGGCATCATGAGGATTAAGTTCCGATTCATATTTGCTGTAGAATAAAATATGTTTTCAGCCCCCATGAGCTTTGTCACTCGGAGAGCAGTGTATGAACTTTTGCTGCACGGCTCTGGGCTCCCTGGTGGTCTAGTGGTTAGGATTCGGCGCTCTCACCGCCGCGGCCCGGGTTCGATTCCCGGTCAGGGAAAAGTCCCTCTTCTGACCTTGAAAGCTTTTCCTTCCCGTAGGTCAGGGCTTCTCAAAATGAAGTTGCTTTTCTGACTCACAATTTGCCTAGCATGACGCGGTATCGCTCAAAATATGATTTTCGCAAGGTTCCTTTAGAGCTGCTTCCCATGGTGGGAGGCAAGGCTCTTGAGCAAGTGAGATCCTGTATTCCGAGGCGCGCTTCCTTTTGTAGGCTTCTGACCCCATGGCCTGTGGCAGGTAGTCCTCCTTTGACTGGGCCGCAGGCTTTGTCTCCAAATGGCGTCCTGGACCCACTGCAACCCACCTGTTTGCTAAAACGGAAGTCTGCCTCTGGGTAAGAAAAAGCTGAGCTGCACGTACGGAAAGCGGCAGAGGCCAGAGGCGGGGAGGGTGTGGCAAGGGCTGCCTGATTTGCATAGTGACCTGTTGCATCTTGGGAATGTACAGGCTTTGGAGCTTAACAGGTACTGCAGGTGTCTGCCTGGCCTGAGAGATGCCTGTCTGGTGCTCCCCTCAGGACACACAGGCCTTCCATTCGAGCATGGAGGGTGAGGGACATGGGTCACCCTCATATACAGGGGTGTGGGCATGGGCAGGATAGGTTGTGGGGGACCCGTCAGGGCATTGCCCGTTTGGAAGCCCGTTCGGAAGGCGAGAGGAGGCGGGGCAGGAAACTCTGCTCAATTTCTTTCCCAGAGGCCTGTGGAGAACCCTTTGCACGTTTGAGCCAGCCGGGCCTGCATCAGCAGATCCTGCTCCACTGGGAAGGGAGAGCCTGTAGGCGTAAATCAAAAAAAGGGGAGAAATCTGCAAATTCTAGTGGCAGACCCATGTTGCCCAGGAAGCAATCAGTTTCTCCTGCTCCCTATAGTGGAAAAAGACATAGGAGGTGTATTTCTCTAGGCAGGGGCTCTGTGTAGATGGCACTTCATTGCTCTGGGAAGCATCCATGCTGGTAGAAGAGTAGCAGCAGACTCCACACCTGAGGCTTGAATGGGGACCGTTGGGGAGGGGCAGTGGGAGGCCGAGGAGGGCGGAGGAAAATGCTTTTCAAAAGCATCTGCACGTTCCTACAAACCTGCTGAAAACCCATACCAGGAATGGGGCTCGAACCCATGCGGACAAACGTCCATTGGATCTTAAGTCCAACGCCTTAACCACTCGGCCACCCTGGTGAGACCCAAGGATTTACTTTCTTCAACTCCCTTTTTATGCTTGCTACTGTAGCACCAGCTGTCCAGCAAGAGGTGATTGCAGAGTTAAAAGGCTTTTGCAGGAGGTTAAAAGTAATTGCTTATAACAAACACACTGTGTGACACCTAACTTTCTCCCACTCGGACCTTACCGTTAATTTTTATATTGGAGTTAGCTTAGTCACAATAAGGGGGTGAGCAAGGCAGGCACACTAGAGCATCTACTCCCTGGTGGTCTAGTGGCTAGGATTCGGCGCTTTCACCGCCGCGGCCCGGGTTCGATTCCCGGTCAGGGAAGATCCCTCTAAAGCATAGATTGCTTAATTTGTCTGTGTATCTTTTTTAAAAGAAGGTCTTTAAAAAGGCACCCCTCCCAATAGATGAAAGCGGAGGAATGGGGCTTGTTCTCCTGTGCCCCAGGTTGCTTTGCCCCCATTGACCTAAGCCACCTTTGTGCGCACGCAGTCCCCCACCCAGTCAGGTGCTCTATGTTGGCGTGAAGTGCAGTACCAGCTCAACAGAAAGGTAAATTGCTGGAAAACCCTGCTGTGATGCATACATCTACTTTGGAGCACTCTTCTCCTTTGCACTCTTGAATCGCTTAAGCGCAATGTATTCTTCCAGCAAGCTGAATAACGAGATAGGTGAGAGAAGGTGTACCAGCTGTCTGTGCGCCATCAGCAGCCACTAAGTGTCCCTCTTGGGTTTTCCCGGGGATCCTGATTGTGCAGGAATTCATCGGTTCAGTAGCAAGGGGGAGAGGATGGCCTGTGCCTGGAAGTGACAGGCAGTCTGGTGGCATCATGAGGATTAAGTTCCGATTCATATTTGCTGTAGAATAAAATATGTTTTCAGCCCCCATGAGCTTTGTCACTCGGAGAGCAGTGTATGAACTTTTGCTGCACGGCTCTGGGCTCCCTGGTGGTCTAGTGGTTAGGATTCGGCGCTCTCACCGCCGCGGCCCGGGTTCGATTCCCGGTCAGGGAAAAGTCCCTCTTCTGACCTTGAAAGCTTTTCCTTCCCGTAGGTCAGGGCTTCTCAAAATGAAGTTGCTTTTCTGACTCACAATTTGCCTAGCATGACGCAGTATCGCTCAAAATATGATTTTCGCAAGGTTCCTTTAGAGCTGCTTCCCATGGTGGGAGGCAAGGCTCTTGAGCAAGTGAGATCCTGTATTCCGAGGCGCGCTTCCTTTTGTAGGCTTCTGACCCCATGGCCTGTGGCAGGTAGTCCTCCTTTGACTGGGCCGCAGGCTTTGTCTCCAAATGGCGTCCTGGACCCACTGCAACCCACCTGTTTGCTAAAACGGAAGTCTGCCTCTGGGTAAGAAAAAGCTGAGCTGCACGTACGGAAAGCGGCAGAGGCCAGAGGCGGGGAGGGTGTGGCAAGGGCTGCCTGATTTGCATAGTGACCTGTTGCATCTTGGGAATGTACAGGCTTTGGAGCTTAACAGGTACTGCAGGTGTCTGCCTGGCCTGAGAGATGCCTGTCTGGTGCTCCCCTCAGGACACACAGGCCTTCCATTCGAGCATGGAGGGTGAGGGACATGGGTCACCCTCATATACAGGGGTGTGGGCATGGGCAGGATAGGTTGTGGGGGACCCGTCAGGGCATTGCCCGTTTGGAAGCCCGTTCGGAAGGCGAGAGGAGGCGGGGCAGGAAACTCTGCTCAATTTCTTTCCCAGAGGCCTGTGGAGAACCCTTTGCACGTTTGAGCCAGCCGGGCCTGCATCAGCAGATCCTGCTCCACTGGGAAGGGAGAGCCTGTAGGCGTAAATCAAAAAAAGGGGAGAAATCTGCAAATTCTAGTGGCAGACCCATGTTGCCCAGGAAGCAATCAGTTTCTCCTGCTCCCTATAGTGGAAAAAGACATAGGAGGTGTATTTCTCTAGGCAGGGGCTCTGTGTAGATGGCACTTCATTGCTCTGGGAAGCATCCATGCTGGTAGAAGAGTAGCAGCAGACTCCACACCTGAGGCTTGAATGGGGACCGTTGGGGAGGGGCAGTGGGAGGCCGAGGAGGGCGGAGGAAAATGCTTTTCAAAAGCATCTGCACGTTCCTACAAACCTGCTGAAAACCCATACCAGGAATGGGGCTCGAACCCATGCGGACAAACGTCCATTGGATCTTAAGTCCAACGCCTTAACCACTCGGCCACCCTGGTGAGACCCAAGGATTTACTTTCTTCAACTCCCTTTTTATGCTTGCTACTGTAGCACCAGCTGTCCCGCAAGAGGTGATTGCAGAGTTAAAAGGCTTTTGCAGGAGGTTAAAAGTAATTGCTTATAACAAACACACTGTGTGACACCTAACTTTCTCCCACTCGGACCTTACCGTTAATTTTTATATTGGAGTTAGCTTAGTCACAATAAGGGGGTGAGCAAGACAGTTACACTAGAGCATCTACTCCCTGGTGGTCTAGTGGCTAGGATTCGGCGCTTTCACCGCCGCGGCCCGGGTTCGATTCCCGGTCAGGGAAGATCCCTCTAAAGCATAGATTGCTTAATTTGTCTGTGTATCTTTTTTAAAAGAAGGTCTTTAAAAAGGCACCCCTCCCAATAGATGAAAGCGGAGGAATTGGGCTTGTTCTCCTGTGCCCCAGGTTGCTTTGCCCCCATTGACCTAAGCCACCTTTGTGCGCACGCAGTCCCCCACCCAGTCAGGTGCTCTATGTTGGCGTGAAGTGCAGTACCAGCTCAACAGAAAGGTAAATTGCTGGAAAACCCTGCTGTGATGCATACATCTACTTTGGAGCACTCTTCTCCTTTGCACTCTTGAATGGCTTAAGCGCAATGTATTCTTCCAGCAAGCTGAATAACGAGATAGGTGAGAGAAGGTGTACCAGCTGTCTGTGCGCCATCAGCAGCCACTAGGTGTCCCTCTTGGGTTTTCCCGGGGATCCTGATTGTGCAGGAATTCATCGGTTCAGTAGCAAGGGGGAGAGGATGGCCTGTGCCTGGAAGTGACAGGCAGTCTGGTGGCATCATGAGGATTAAGTTCCGATTCATATTTGCTGTAGAATAAAATATGTTTTCAGCCCCCATGAGCTTTGTCACTCGGAGAGCAGTGTATGAACTTTTGCTGCACGGCTCTGGGCTCCCTGGTGGTCTAGTGGTTAGGATTCGGCGCTCTCACCGCCGCGGCCCGGGTTCGATTCCCGGTCAGGGAAAAGTCCCTCTTCTGACCTTGAAAGCTTTTCCTTCCCGTAGGTCAGGGCTTCTCAAAATGAAGTTGCTTTTCTGACTCACAATTTGCCTAGCATGACGCAGTATCGCTCAAAATATGATTTTCGCAAGGTTCCTTTAGAGCTGCTTCCCATGGTGGGAGGCAAGGCTCTTGAGCAAGTGAGATCCTGTATTCCGAGGCGCGCTTCCTTTTGTAGGCTTCTGACCCCATGGCCTGTGGCAGGTAGTCCTCCTTTGACTGGGCCGCAGGCTTTGTCTCCAAATGGCGTCCTGGACCCACTGCAACCCACCTGTTTGCTAAAACGGAAGTCTGCCTCTGGGTAAGAAAAAGCTGAGCTGCACGTACGGAAAGCGGCAGAGGCCAGAGGCGGGGAGGGTGTGGCAAGGGCTGCCTGATTTGCATAGTGACGTGTTGCATCTTGGGAATGTACAGGCTTTGGAGCTTAACAGGTACTGCAGGTGTCTGCCTGGCCTGAGAGATGCCTGTCTGGTGCTCCCCTCAGGACACACAGGCCTTCCATTCGAGCATGGAGGGTGAGGGACATGGGTCACCCTCATATACAGGGGTGTGGGCATGGGCAGGATAGGTTGTGGGGGACCCGTCAGGGCATTGCCCGTTTGGAAGCCCGTTCGGAAGGCGAGAGGAGGCGGGGCAGGAAACTCTGCTCAATTTCTTTCCCAGAGGCCTGTGGAGAACCCTTTGCACGTTTGAGCCAGCCGGGCCTGCATCAGCAGATCCTGCTCCACTGGGAAGGGAGAGCCTGTAGGCGTAAATCAAAAAAAGGGGAGAAATCTGCAAATTCTAGTGGCAGACCCATGTTGCCCAGGAAGCAATCAGTTTCTCCTGCTCCCTATAGTGGAAAAAGACATAGGAGGTGTATTTCTCTAGGCAGGGGCTCTGTGTAGATGGCACTTCATTGCTCTGGGAAGCATCCATGCTGGTAGAAGAGTAGCAGCAGACTCCACACCTGAGGCTTGAATGGGGACCGTTGGGGAGGGGCAGTGGGAGGCCGAGGAGGGCGGAGGAAAATGCTTTTCAAAAGCATCTGCACGTTCCTACAAACCTGCTGAAAACCCATACCAGGAATGGGGCTCGAACCCATGCGGACAAACGTCCATTGGATCTTAAGTCCAACGCCTTAACCACTCGGCCACCCTGGTGAGACCCAAGGATTTACTTTCTTCAACTCCCTTTTTATGCTTGCTACTGTAGCACCAGCTGTCCAGCAAGAGGTGATTGCAGAGTTAAAAGGCTTTTGCAGGAGGTTAAAAGTAATTGCTTATAACAAACACACTGTGTGACACCTAACTTTCTCCCACTCGGACCTTACCGTTAATTTTTATATTGGAGTTAGCTTAGTCACAATAAGGGGGTGAGCAAGGCAGGCACACTAGAGCATCTACTCCCTGGTGGTCTAGTGGCTAGGATTCGGCGCTTTCACCGCCGCGGCCCGGGTTCGATTCCCGGTCAGGGAAGATCCCTCTAAAGCATAGATTGCTTAATTTGTCTGTGTATCTTTTTTAAAAGAAGGTCTTTAAAAAGGCACCCCTCCCAATAGATGAAAGCGGAGGAATGGGGCTTGTTCTCCTGTGCCCCAGGTTGCTTTGCCCCCATTGACCTAAGCCACCTTTGTGCGCACGCAGTCCCCCACCCAGTCAGGTGCTCTATGTTGGCGTGAAGTGCAGTACCAGCTCAACAGAAAGGTAAATTGCTGGAAAACCCTGCTGTGATGCATACATCTACTTTGGAGCACTCTTCTCCTTTGCACTCTTGAATCGCTTAAGCGCAATGTATTCTTCCAGCAAGCTGAATAACGAGATAGGTGAGAGAAGGTGTACCAGCTGTCTGTGCGCCATCAGCAGCCACTAAGTGTCCCTCTTGGGTTTTCCCGGGGATCCTGATTGTGCAGGAATTCATCGGTTCAGTAGCAAGGGGGAGAGGATGGCCTGTGCCTGGAAGTGACAGGCAGTCTGGTGGCATCATGAGGATTAAGTTCCGATTCATATTTGCTGTAGAATAAAATATGTTTTCAGCCCCCATGAGCTTTGTCACTCGGAGAGCAGTGTATGAACTTTTGCTGCACGGCTCTGGGCTCCCTGGTGGTCTAGTGGTTAGGATTCGGCGCTCTCACCGCCGCGGCCCGGGTTCGATTCCCGGTCAGGGAAAAGTCCCTCTTCTGACCTTGAAAGCTTTTCCTTCCCGTAGGTCAGGGCTTCTCAAAATGAAGTTGCTTTTCTGACTCACAATTTGCCTAGCATGACGCAGTATCGCTCAAAATATGATTTTCGCAAGGTTCCTTTAGAGCTGCTTCCCATGGTGGGAGGCAAGGCTCTTGAGCAAGTGAGATCCTGTATTCCGAGGCGCGCTTCCTTTTGTAGGCTTCTGACCCCATGGCCTGTGGCAGGTAGTCCTCCTTTGACTGGGCCGCAGGCTTTGTCTCCAAATGGCGTCCTGGACCCACTGCAACCCACCTGTTTGCTAAAACGGAAGTCTGCCTCTGGGTAAGAAAAAGCTGAGCTGCACGTACGGAAAGCGGCAGAGGCCAGAGGCGGGGAGGGTGTGGCAAGGGCTGCCTGATTTGCATAGTGACCTGTTGCATCTTGGGAATGTACAGGCTTTGGAGCTTAACAGGTACTGCAGGTGTCTGCCTGGCCTGAGAGATGCCTGTCTGGTGCTCCCCTCAGGACACACAGGCCTTCCATTCGAGCATGGAGGGTGAGGGACATGGGTCACCCTCATATACAGGGGTGTGGGCATGGGCAGGATAGGTTGTGGGGGACCCGTCAGGGCATTGCCCGTTTGGAAGCCCGTTCGGAAGGCGAGAGGAGGCGGGGCAGGAAACTCTGCTCAATTTCTTTCCCAGAGGCCTGTGGAGAACCCTTTGCACGTTTGAGCCAGCCGGGCCTGCATCAGCAGATCCTGCTCCACTGGGAAGGGAGAGCCTGTAGGCGTAAATCAAAAAAAGGGGAGAAATCTGCAAATTCTAGTGGCAGACCCATGTTGCCCAGGAAGCAATCAGTTTCTCCTGCTCCCTATAGTGGAAAAAGACATAGGAGGTGTATTTCTCTAGGCAGGGGCTCTGTGTAGATGGCACTTCATTGCTCTGGGAAGCATCCATGCTGGTAGAAGAGAAGCAGCAGACTCCACACCTGAGGCTTGAATGGGGACCGTTGGGGAGGGGCAGTGGGAGGCCGAGGAGGGCGGAGGAAAATGCTTTTCAAAAGCATCTGCACGTTCCTACAAACCTGCTGAAAACCCATACCAGGAATGGGGCTCGAACCCATGCGGACAAACGTCCATTGGATCTTAAGTCCAACGCCTTAACCACTCGGCCACCCTGGTGAGACCCAAGGATTTACTTTCTTCAACTCCCTTTTTATGCTTGCTACTGTAGCACCAGCTGTCCAGCAAGAGGTGATTGCAGAGTTAAAAGGCTTTTGCAGGAGGTTAAAAGTAATTGCTTATAACAAACACACTGTGTGACACCTAACTTTCTCCCACTCGGACCTTACCGTTAATTTTTATATTGGAGTTAGCTTAGTCACAATAAGGGGGTGAGCAAGGCAGGCACACTAGAGCATCTACTCCCTGGTGGTCTAGTGGCTAGGATTCGGCGCTTTCACCGCCGCGGCCCGGGTTCGATTCCCGGTCAGGGAAGATCCCTCTAAAGCATAGATTGCTTAATTTGTCTGTGTATCTTTTTTAAAAGAAGGTCTTTAAAAAGGCACCCCTCCCAATAGATGAAAGCGGAGGAATGGGGCTTGTTCTCCTGTGCCCCAGGTTGCTTTGCCCCCATTGACCTAAGCCACCTTTGTGCGCACGCAGTCCCCCACCCAGTCAGGTGCTCTATGTTGGCGTGAAGTGCAGTACCAGCTCAACAGAAAGGTAAATTGCTGGAAAACCCTGCTGTGATGCATACATCTACTTTGGAGCACTCTTCTCCTTTGCACTCTTGAATGGCTTAAGCGCAATGTATTCTTCCAGCAAGCTGAATAACGAGATAGGTGAGAGAAGGTGTACCAGCTGTCTGTGCGCCATCAGCAGCCACTAGGTGTCCCTCTTGGGTTTTCCCGGGGATCCTGATTGTGCAGGAATTCATCGGTTCAGTAGCAAGGGGGAGAGGATGGCCTGTGCCTGGAAGTGACAGGCAGTCTGGTGGCATCATGAGGATTAAGTTCCGATTCATATTTGCTGTAGAATAAAATATGTTTTCAGCCCCCATGAGCTTTGTCACTCGGAGAGCAGTGTATGAACTTTTGCTGCACGGCTCTGGGCTCCCTGGTGGTCTAGTGGTTAGGATTCGGCGCTCTCACCGCCGCGGCCCGGGTTCGATTCCCGGTCAGGGAAAAGTCCCTCTTCTGACCTTGAAAGCTTTTCCTTCCCGTAGGTCAGGGCTTCTCAAAATGAAGTTGCTTTTCTGACTCACAATTTGCCTAGCATGACGCGGTATCGCTCAAAATATGATTTTCGCAAGGTTCCTTTAGAGCTGCTTCCCATGGTGGGAGGCAAGGCTCTTGAGCAAGTGAGATCCTGTATTCCGAGGCGCGCTTCCTTTTGTAGGCTTCTGACCCCATGGCCTGTGGCAGGTAGTCCTCCTTTGACTGGGCCGCAGGCTTTGTCTCCAAATGGCGTCCTGGACCCACTGCAACCCACCTGTTTGCTAAAACGGAAGTCTGCCTCTGGGTAAGAAAAAGCTGAGCTGCACGTACGGAAAGCGGCAGAGGCCAGAGGCGGGGAGGGTGTGGCAAGGGCTGCCTGATTTGCATAGTGACCTGTTGCATCTTGGGAATGTACAGGCTTTGGAGCTTAACAGGTACTGCAGGTGTCTGCCTGGCCTGAGAGATGCCTGTCTGGTGCTCCCCTCAGGACACACAGGCCTTCCATTCGAGCATGGAGGGTGAGGGACATGGGTCACCCTCATATACAGGGGTGTGGGCATGGGCAGGATAGGTTGTGGGGGACCCGTCAGGGCATTGCCCGTTTGGAAGCCCGTTCGGAAGGCGAGAGGAGGCGGGGCAGGAAACTCTGCTCAATTTCTTTCCCAGAGGCCTGTGGAGAACCCTTTGCACGTTTGAGCCAGCCGGGCCTGCATCAGCAGATCCTGCTCCACTGGGAAGGGAGAGCCTGTAGGCGTAAATCAAAAAAAGGGGAGAAATCTGCAAATTCTAGTGGCAGACCCATGTTGCCCAGGAAGCAATCAGTTTCTCCTGCTCCCTATAGTGGAAAAAGACATAGGAGGTGTATTTCTCTAGGCAGGGGCTCTGTGTAGATGGCACTTCATTGCTCTGGGAAGCATCCATGCTGGTAGAAGAGTAGCAGCAGACTCCACACCTGAGGCTTGAATGGGGACCGTTGGGGAGGGGCAGTGGGAGGCCGAGGAGGGCGGAGGAAAATGCTTTTCAAAAGCATCTGCACGTTCCTACAAACCTGCTGAAAACCCATACCAGGAATGGGGCTCGAACCCATGCGGACAAACGTCCATTGGATCTTAAGTCCAACGCCTTAACCACTCGGCCACCCTGGTGAGACCCAAGGATTTACTTTCTTCAACTCCCTTTTTATGCTTGCTACTGTAGCACCAGCTGTCCAGCAAGAGGTGATTGCAGAGTTAAAAGGCTTTTGCAGGAGGTTAAAAGTAATTGCTTATAACAAACACACTGTGTGACACCTAACTTTCTCCCACTCGGACCTTACCGTTAATTTTTATATTGGAGTTAGCTTAGTCACAATAAGGGGGTGAGCAAGGCAGGCACACTAGAGCATCTACTCCCTGGTGGTCTAGTGGCTAGGATTCGGCGCTTTCACCGCCGCGGCCCGGGTTCGATTCCCGGTCAGGGAAGATCCCTCTAAAGCATAGATTGCTTAATTTGTCTGTGTATCTTTTTTAAAAGAAGGTCTTTAAAAAGGCACCCCTCCCAATAGATGAAAGCGGAGGAATGGGGCTTGTTCTCCTGTGCCCCAGGTTGCTTTGCCCCCATTGACCTAAGCCACCTTTGTGCGCACGCAGTCCCCCACCCAGTCAGGTGCTCTATGTTGGCGTGAAGTGCAGTACCAGCTCAACAGAAAGGTAAATTGCTGGAAAACCCTGCTGTGATGCATACATCTACTTTGGAGCACTCTTCTCCTTTGCACTCTTGAATGGCTTAAGCGCAATGTATTCTTCCAGCAAGCTGAATAACGAGATAGGTGAGAGAAGGTGTACCAGCTGTCTGTGCGCCATCAGCAGCCACTAGGTGTCCCTCTTGGGTTTTCCCGGGGATCCTGATTGTGCAGGAATTCATCGGTTCAGTAGCAAGGGGGAGAGGATGGCCTGTGCCTGGAAGTGACAGGCAGTCTGGTGGCATCATGAGGATTAAGTTCCGATTCATATTTGCTGTAGAATAAAATATGTTTTCAGCCCCCATGAGCTTTGTCACTCGGAGAGCAGTGTATGAACTTTTGCTGCACGGCTCTGGGCTCCCTGGTGGTCTAGTGGTTAGGATTCGGCGCTCTCACCGCCGCGGCCCGGGTTCGATTCCCGGTCAGGGAAAAGTCCCTCTTCTGACCTTGAAAGCTTTTCCTTCCCGTAGGTCAGGGCTTCTCAAAATGAAGTTGCTTTTCTGACTCACAATTTGCCTAGCATGACGCGGTATCGCTCAAAATATGATTTTCGCAAGGTTCCTTTAGAGCTGCTTCCCATGGTGGGAGGCAAGGCTCTTGAGCAAGTGAGATCCTGTATTCCGAGGCGCGCTTCCTTTTGTAGGCTTCTGACCCCATGGCCTGTGGCAGGTAGTCCTCCTTTGACTGGGCCGCAGGCTTTGTCTCCAAATGGCGTCCTGGACCCACTGCAACCCACCTGTTTGCTAAAACGGAAGTCTGCCTCTGGGTAAGAAAAAGCTGAGCTGCACGTACGGAAAGCGGCAGAGGCCAGAGGCGGGGAGGGTGTGGCAAGGGCTGCCTGATTTGCATAGTGACCTGTTGCATCTTGGGAATGTACAGGCTTTGGAGCTTAACAGGTACTGCAGGTGTCTGCCTGGCCTGAGAGATGCCTGTCTGGTGCTCCCCTCAGGACACACAGGCCTTCCATTCGAGCATGGAGGGTGAGGGACATGGGTCACCCTCATATACAGGGGTGTGGGCATGGGCAGGATAGGTTGTGGGGGACCCGTCAGGGCATTGCCCGTTTGGAAGCCCGTTCGGAAGGCGAGAGGAGGCGGGGCAGGAAACTCTGCTCAATTTCTTTCCCAGAGGCCTGTGGAGAACCCTTTGCACGTTTGAGCCAGCCGGGCCTGCATCAGCAGATCCTGCTCCACTGGGAAGGGAGAGCCTGTAGGCGTAAATCAAAAAAAGGGGAGAAATCTGCAAATTCTAGTGGCAGACCCATGTTGCCCAGGAAGCAATCAGTTTCTCCTGCTCCCTATAGTGGAAAAAGACATAGGAGGTGTATTTCTCTAGGCAGGGGCTCTGTGTAGATGGCACTTCATTGCTCTGGGAAGCATCCATGCTGGTAGAAGAGTAGCAGCAGACTCCACACCTGAGGCTTGAATGGGGACCGTTGGGGAGGGGCAGTGGGAGGCCGAGGAGGGCGGAGGAAAATGCTTTTCAAAAGCATCTGCACGTTCCTACAAACCTGCTGAAAACCCATACCAGGAATGGGGCTCGAACCCATGCGGACAAACGTCCATTGGATCTTAAGTCCAACGCCTTAACCACTCGGCCACCCTGGTGAGACCCAAGGATTTACTTTCTTCAACTCCCTTTTTATGCTTGCTACTGTAGCACCAGCTGTCCAGCAAGAGGTGATTGCAGAGTTAAAAGGCTTTTGCAGGAGGTTAAAAGTAATTGCTTATAACAAACACACTGTGTGACACCTAACTTTCTCCCACTCGGACCTTACCGTTAATTTTTATATTGGAGTTAGCTTAGTCACAATAAGGGGGTGAGCAAGGCAGGCACACTAGAGCATCTACTCCCTGGTGGTCTAGTGGCTAGGATTCGGCGCTTTCACCGCCGCGGCCCGGGTTCGATTCCCGGTCAGGGAAGATCCCTCTAAAGCATAGATTGCTTAATTTGTCTGTGTATCTTTTTTAAAAGAAGGTCTTTAAAAAGGCACCCCTCCCAATAGATGAAAGCGGAGGAATGGGGCTTGTTCTCCTGTGCCCCAGGTTGCTTTGCCCCCATTGACCTAAGCCACCTTTGTGCGCACGCAGTCCCCCACCCAGTCAGGTGCTCTATGTTGGCGTGAAGTGCAGTACCAGCTCAACAGAAAGGTAAATTGCTGGAAAACCCTGCTGTGATGCATACATCTACTTTGGAGCACTCTTCTCCTTTGCACTCTTGAATCGCTTAAGCGCAATGTATTCTTCCAGCAAGCTGAATAACGAGATAGGTGAGAGAAGGTGTACCAGCTGTCTGTGCGCCATCAGCAGCCACTAAGTGTCCCTCTTGGGTTTTCCCGGGGATCCTGATTGTGCAGGAATTCATCGGTTCAGTAGCAAGGGGGAGAGGATGGCCTGTGCCTGGAAGTGACAGGCAGTCTGGTGGCATCATGAGGATTAAGTTCCGATTCATATTTGCTGTAGAATAAAATATGTTTTCAGCCCCCATGAGCTTTGTCACTCGGAGAGCAGTGTATGAACTTTTGCTGCACGGCTCTGGGCTCCCTGGTGGTCTAGTGGTTAGGATTCGGCGCTCTCACCGCCGCGGCCCGGGTTCGATTCCCGGTCAGGGAAAAGTCCCTCTTCTGACCTTGAAAGCTTTTCCTTCCCGTAGGTCAGGGCTTCTCAAAATGAAGTTGCTTTTCTGACTCACAATTTGCCTAGCATGACGCAGTATCGCTCAAAATATGATTTTCGCAAGGTTCCTTTAGAGCTGCTTCCCATGGTGGGAGGCAAGGCTCTTGAGCAAGTGAGATCCTGTATTCCGAGGCGCGCTTCCTTTTGTAGGCTTCTGACCCCATGGCCTGTGGCAGGTAGTCCTCCTTTGACTGGGCCGCAGGCTTTGTCTCCAAATGGCGTCCTGGACCCACTGCAACCCACCTGTTTGCTAAAACGGAAGTCTGCCTCTGGGTAAGAAAAAGCTGAGCTGCACGTACGGAAAGCGGCAGAGGCCAGAGGCGGGGAGGGTGTGGCAAGGGCTGCCTGATTTGCATAGTGACCTGTTGCATCTTGGGAATGTACAGGCTTTGGAGCTTAACAGGTACTGCAGGTGTCTGCCTGGCCTGAGAGATGCCTGTCTGGTGCTCCCCTCAGGACACACAGGCCTTCCATTCGAGCATGGAGGGTGAGGGACATGGGTCACCCTCATATACAGGGGTGTGGGCATGGGCAGGATAGGTTGTGGGGGACCCGTCAGGGCATTGCCCGTTTGGAAGCCCGTTCGGAAGGCGAGAGGAGGCGGGGCAGGAAACTCTGCTCAATTTCTTTCCCAGAGGCCTGTGGAGAACCCTTTGCACGTTTGAGCCAGCCGGGCCTGCATCAGCAGATCCTGCTCCACTGGGAAGGGAGAGCCTGTAGGCGTAAATCAAAAAAAGGGGAGAAATCTGCAAATTCTAGTGGCAGACCCATGTTGCCCAGGAAGCAATCAGTTTCTCCTGCTCCCTATAGTGGAAAAAGACATAGGAGGTGTATTTCTCTAGGCAGGGGCTCTGTGTAGATGGCACTTCATTGCTCTGGGAAGCATCCATGCTGGTAGAAGAGTAGCAGCAGACTCCACACCTGAGGCTTGAATGGGGACCGTTGGGGAGGGGCAGTGGGAGGCCGAGGAGGGCGGAGGAAAATGCTTTTCAAAAGCATCTGCACGTTCCTACAAACCTGCTGAAAACCCATACCAGGAATGGGGCTCGAACCCATGCGGACAAACGTCCATTGGATCTTAAGTCCAACGCCTTAACCACTCGGCCACCCTGGTGAGACCCAAGGATTTACTTTCTTCAACTCCCTTTTTATGCTTGCTACTGTAGCACCAGCTGTCCAGCAAGAGGTGATTGCAGAGTTAAAAGGCTTTTGCAGGAGGTTAAAAGTAATTGCTTATAACAAACACACTGTGTGA
Organism: Lissotriton vulgaris; assembly: GCF_964263255.1. NCBI lineage: Eukaryota > Metazoa > Chordata > Amphibia > Caudata > Salamandridae > Lissotriton > Lissotriton vulgaris. The sequence continues at coordinate 519,898,225 of NC_141691.1, forward strand.
CACCTAACTTTCTCCCACTCGGACCTTACCGTTAATTTTTATATTGGAGTTAGCTTAGTCACAATAAGGGGGTGAGCAAGGCAGGCACACTAGAGCATCTACTCCCTGGTGGTCTAGTGGCTAGGATTCGGCGCTTTCACCGCCGCGGCCCGGGTTCGATTCCCGGTCAGGGAAGATCCCTCTAAAGCATAGATTGCTTAATTTGTCTGTGTATCTTTTTTAAAAGAAGGTCTTTAAAAAGGCACCCCTCCCAATAGATGAAAGCGGAGGAATGGGGCTTGTTCTCCTGTGCCCCAGGTTGCTTTGCCCCCATTGACCTAAGCCACCTTTGTGCGCACGCAGTCCCCCACCCAGTCAGGTGCTCTATGTTGGCGTGAAGTGCAGTACCAGCTCAACAGAAAGGTAAATTGCTGGAAAACCCTGCTGTGATGCATACATCTACTTTGGAGCACTCTTCTCCTTTGCACTCTTGAATGGCTTAAGCGCAATGTATTCTTCCAGCAAGCTGAATAACGAGATAGGTGAGAGAAGGTGTACCAGCTGTCTGTGCGCCATCAGCAGCCACTAGGTGTCCCTCTTGGGTTTTCCCGGGGATCCTGATTGTGCAGGAATTCATCGGTTCAGTAGCAAGGGGGAGAGGATGGCCTGTGCCTGGAAGTGACAGGCAGTCTGGTGGCATCATGAGGATTAAGTTCCGATTCATATTTGCTGTAGAATAAAATATGTTTTCAGCCCCCATGAGCTTTGTCACTCGGAGAGCAGTGTATGAACTTTTGCTGCACGGCTCTGGGCTCCCTGGTGGTCTAGTGGTTAGGATTCGGCGCTCTCACCGCCGCGGCCCGGGTTCGATTCCCGGTCAGGGAAAAGTCCCTCTTCTGACCTTGAAAGCTTTTCCTTCCCGTAGGTCAGGGCTTCTCAAAATGAAGTTGCTTTTCTGACTCACAATTTGCCTAGCATGACGCAGTATCGCTCAAAATATGATTTTCGCAAGGTTCCTTTAGAGCTGCTTCCCATGGTGGGAGGCAAGGCTCTTGAGCAAGTGAGATCCTGTATTCCGAGGCGCGCTTCCTTTTGTAGGCTTCTGACCCCATGGCCTGTGGCAGGTAGTCCTCCTTTGACTGGGCCGCAGGCTTTGTCTCCAAATGGCGTCCTGGACCCACTGCAACCCACCTGTTTGCTAAAACGGAAGTCTGCCTCTGGGTAAGAAAAAGCTGAGCTGCACGTACGGAAAGCGGCAGAGGCCAGAGGCGGGGAGGGTGTGGCAAGGGCTGCCTGATTTGCATAGTGACCTGTTGCATCTTGGGAATGTACAGGCTTTGGAGCTTAACAGGTACTGCAGGTGTCTGCCTGGCCTGAGAGATGCCTGTCTGGTGCTCCCCTCAGGACACACAGGCCTTCCATTCGAGCATGGAGGGTGAGGGACATGGGTCACCCTCATATACAGGGGTGTGGGCATGGGCAGGATAGGTTGTGGGGGACCCGTCAGGGCATTGCCCGTTTGGAAGCCCGTTCGGAAGGCGAGAGGAGGCGGGGCAGGAAACTCTGCTCAATTTCTTTCCCAGAGGCCTGTGGAGAACCCTTTGCACGTTTGAGCCAGCCGGGCCTGCATCAGCAGATCCTGCTCCACTGGGAAGGGAGAGCCTGTAGGCGTAAATCAAAAAAAGGGGAGAAATCTGCAAATTCTAGTGGCAGACCCATGTTGCCCAGGAAGCAATCAGTTTCTCCTGCTCCCTATAGTGGAAAAAGACATAGGAGGTGTATTTCTCTAGGCAGGGGCTCTGTGTAGATGGCACTTCATTGCTCTGGGAAGCATCCATGCTGGTAGAAGAGTAGCAGCAGACTCCATACCTGAGGCTTGAATGGGGACCGTTGGGGAGGGGCAGTGGGAGGCCGAGGAGGGCGGAGGAAAATGCTTTTCAAAAGCATCTGCACGTTCCTACAAACCTGCTGAAAACCCATACCAGGAATGGGGCTCGAACCCATGCGGACAAACGTCCATTGGATCTTAAGTCCAACGCCTTAACCACTCGGCCACCCTGGTGAGACCCAAGGATTTACTTTCTTCAACTCCCTTTTTATGCTTGCTACTGTAGCACCAGCTGTCCAGCAAGAGGTGATTGCAGAGTTAAAAGGCTTTTGCAGGAGGTTAAAAGTAATTGCTTATAACAAACACACTGTGTGACACCTAACTTTCTCCCACTCGGACCTTACCGTTAATTTTTATATTGGAGTTAGCTTAGTCACAATAAGGGGGTGAGCAAGGCAGGCACACTAGAGCATCTACTCCCTGGTGGTCTAGTGGCTAGGATTCGGCGCTTTCACCGCCGCGGCCCGGGTTCGATTCCCGGTCAGGGAAGATCCCTCTAAAGCATAGATTGCTTAATTTGTCTGTGTATCTTTTTTAAAAGAAGGTCTTTAAAAAGGCACCCCTCCCAATAGATGAAAGCGGAGGAATGGGGCTTGTTCTCCTGTGCCCCAGGTTGCTTTGCCCCCATTGACCTAAGCCACCTTTGTGCGCACGCAGTCCCCCACCCAGTCAGGTGCTCTATGTTGGCGTGAAGTGCAGTACCAGCTCAACAGAAAGGTAAATTGCTGGAAAACCCTGCTGTGATGCATACATCTACTTTGGAGCACTCTTCTCCTTTGCACTCTTGAATGGCTTAAGCGCAATGTATTCTTCCAGCAAGCTGAATAACGAGATAGGTGAGAGAAGGTGTACCAGCTGTCTGTGCGCCATCAGCAGCCACTAGGTGTCCCTCTTGGGTTTTCCCGGGGATCCTGATTGTGCAGGAATTCATCGGTTCAGTAGCAAGGGGGAGAGGATGGCCTGTGCCTGGAAGTGACAGGCAGTCTGGTGGCATCATGAGGATTAAGTTCCGATTCATATTTGCTGTAGAATAAAATATGTTTTCAGCCCCCATGAGCTTTGTCACTCGGAGAGCAGTGTATGAACTTTTGCTGCACGGCTCTGGGCTCCCTGGTGGTCTAGTGGTTAGGATTCGGCGCTCTCACCGCCGCGGCCCGGGTTCGATTCCCGGTCAGGGAAAAGTCCCTCTTCTGACCTTGAAAGCTTTTCCTTCCCGTAGGTCAGGGCTTCTCAAAATGAAGTTGCTTTTCTGACTCACAATTTGCCTAGCATGACGCAGTATCGCTCAAAATATGATTTTCGCAAGGTTCCTTTAGAGCTGCTTCCCATGGTGGGAGGCAAGGCTCTTGAGCAAGTGAGATCCTGTATTCCGAGGCGCGCTTCCTTTTGTAGGCTTCTGACCCCATGGCCTGTGGCAGGTAGTCCTCCTTTGACTGGGCCGCAGGCTTTGTCTCCAAATGGCGTCCTGGACCCACTGCAACCCACCTGTTTGCTAAAACGGAAGTCTGCCTCTGGGTAAGAAAAAGCTGAGCTGCACGTACGGAAAGCGGCAGAGGCCAGAGGCGGGGAGGGTGTGGCAAGGGCTGCCTGATTTGCATAGTGACCTGTTGCATCTTGGGAATGTACAGGCTTTGGAGCTTAACAGGTACTGCAGGTGTCTGCCTGGCCTGAGAGATGCCTGTCTGGTGCTCCCCTCAGGACACACAGGCCTTCCATTCGAGCATGGAGGGTGAGGGACATGGGTCACCCTCATATACAGGGGTGTGGGCATGGGCAGGATAGGTTGTGGGGGACCCGTCAGGGCATTGCCCGTTTGGAAGCCCGTTCGGAAGGCGAGAGGAGGCGGGGCAGGAAACTCTGCTCAATTTCTTTCCCAGAGGCCTGTGGAGAACCCTTTGCACGTTTGAGCCAGCCGGGCCTGCATCAGCAGATCCTGCTCCACTGGGAAGGGAGAGCCTGTAGGCGTAAATCAAAAAAAGGGGAGAAATCTGCAAATTCTAGTGGCAGACCCATGTTGCCCAGGAAGCAATCAGTTTCTCCTGCTCCCTATAGTGGAAAAAGACATAGGAGGTGTATTTCTCTAGGCAGGGGCTCTGTGTAGATGGCACTTCATTGCTCTGGGAAGCATCCATGCTGGTAGAAGAGTAGCAGCAGACTCCACACCTGAGGCTTGAATGGGGACCGTTGGGGAGGGGCAGTGGGAGGCCGAGGAGGGCGGAGGAAAATGCTTTTCAAAAGCATCTGCACGTTCCTACAAACCTGCTGAAAACCCATACCAGGAATGGGGCTCGAACCCATGCGGACAAACGTCCATTGGATCTTAAGTCCAACGCCTTAACCACTCGGCCACCCTGGTGAGACCCAAGGATTTACTTTCTTCAACTCCCTTTTTATGCTTGCTACTGTAGCACCAGCTGTCCCGCAAGAGGTGATTGCAGAGTTAAAAGGCTTTTGCAGGAGGTTAAAAGTAATTGCTTATAACAAACACACTGTGTGACACCTAACTTTCTCCCACTCGGACCTTACCGTTAATTTTTATATTGGAGTTAGCTTAGTCACAATAAGGGGGTGAGCAAGACAGTTACACTAGAGCATCTACTCCCTGGTGGTCTAGTGGCTAGGATTCGGCGCTTTCACCGCCGCGGCCCGGGTTCGATTCCCGGTCAGGGAAGATCCCTCTAAAGCATAGATTGCTTAATTTGTCTGTGTATCTTTTTTAAAAGAAGGTCTTTAAAAAGGCACCCCTCCCAATAGATGAAAGCGGAGGAATTGGGCTTGTTCTCCTGTGCCCCAGGTTGCTTTGCCCCCATTGACCTAAGCCACCTTTGTGCGCACGCAGTCCCCCACCCAGTCAGGTGCTCTATGTTGGCGTGAAGTGCAGTACCAGCTCAACAGAAAGGTAAATTGCTGGAAAACCCTGCTGTGATGCATACATCTACTTTGGAGCACTCTTCTCCTTTGCACTCTTGAATGGCTTAAGCGCAATGTATTCTTCCAGCAAGCTGAATAACGAGATAGGTGAGAGAAGGTGTACCAGCTGTCTGTGCGCCATCAGCAGCCACTAGGTGTCCCTCTTGGGTTTTCCCGGGGATCCTGATTGTGCAGGAATTCATCGGTTCAGTAGCAAGGGGGAGAGGATGGCCTGTGCCTGGAAGTGACAGGCAGTCTGGTGGCATCATGAGGATTAAGTTCCGATTCATATTTGCTGTAGAATAAAATATGTTTTCAGCCCCCATGAGCTTTGTCACTCGGAGAGCAGTGTATGAACTTTTGCTGCACGGCTCTGGGCTCCCTGGTGGTCTAGTGGTTAGGATTCGGCGCTCTCACCGCCGCGGCCCGGGTTCGATTCCCGGTCAGGGAAAAGTCCCTCTTCTGACCTTGAAAGCTTTTCCTTCCCGTAGGTCAGGGCTTCTCAAAATGAAGTTGCTTTTCTGACTCACAATTTGCCTAGCATGACGCAGTATCGCTCAAAATATGATTTTCGCAAGGTTCCTTTAGAGCTGCTTCCCATGGTGGGAGGCAAGGCTCTTGAGCAAGTGAGATCCTGTATTCCGAGGCGCGCTTCCTTTTGTAGGCTTCTGACCCCATGGCCTGTGGCAGGTAGTCCTCCTTTGACTGGGCCGCAGGCTTTGTCTCCAAATGGCGTCCTGGACCCACTGCAACCCACCTGTTTGCTAAAACGGAAGTCTGCCTCTGGGTAAGAAAAAGCTGAGCTGCACGTACGGAAAGCGGCAGAGGCCAGAGGCGGGGAGGGTGTGGCAAGGGCTGCCTGATTTGCATAGTGACGTGTTGCATCTTGGGAATGTACAGGCTTTGGAGCTTAACAGGTACTGCAGGTGTCTGCCTGGCCTGAGAGATGCCTGTCTGGTGCTCCCCTCAGGACACACAGGCCTTCCATTCGAGCATGGAGGGTGAGGGACATGGGTCACCCTCATATACAGGGGTGTGGGCATGGGCAGGATAGGTTGTGGGGGACCCGTCAGGGCATTGCCCGTTTGGAAGCCCGTTCGGAAGGCGAGAGGAGGCGGGGCAGGAAACTCTGCTCAATTTCTTTCCCAGAGGCCTGTGGAGAACCCTTTGCACGTTTGAGCCAGCCGGGCCTGCATCAGCAGATCCTGCTCCACTGGGAAGGGAGAGCCTGTAGGCGTAAATCAAAAAAAGGGGAGAAATCTGCAAATTCTAGTGGCAGACCCATGTTGCCCAGGAAGCAATCAGTTTCTCCTGCTCCCTATAGTGGAAAAAGACATAGGAGGTGTATTTCTCTAGGCAGGGGCTCTGTGTAGATGGCACTTCATTGCTCTGGGAAGCATCCATGCTGGTAGAAGAGTAGCAGCAGACTCCACACCTGAGGCTTGAATGGGGACCGTTGGGGAGGGGCAGTGGGAGGCCGAGGAGGGCGGAGGAAAATGCTTTTCAAAAGCATCTGCACGTTCCTACAAACCTGCTGAAAACCCATACCAGGAATGGGGCTCGAACCCATGCGGACAAACGTCCATTGGATCTTAAGTCCAACGCCTTAACCACTCGGCCACCCTGGTGAGACCCAAGGATTTACTTTCTTCAACTCCCTTTTTATGCTTGCTACTGTAGCACCAGCTGTCCAGCAAGAGGTGATTGCAGAGTTAAAAGGCTTTTGCAGGAGGTTAAAAGTAATTGCTTATAACAAACACACTGTGTGACACCTAACTTTCTCCCACTCGGACCTTACCGTTAATTTTTATATTGGAGTTAGCTTAGTCACAATAAGGGGGTGAGCAAGGCAGGCACACTAGAGCATCTACTCCCTGGTGGTCTAGTGGCTAGGATTCGGCGCTTTCACCGCCGCGGCCCGGGTTCGATTCCCGGTCAGGGAAGATCCCTCTAAAGCATAGATTGCTTAATTTGTCTGTGTATCTTTTTTAAAAGAAGGTCTTTAAAAAGGCACCCCTCCCAATAGATGAAAGCGGAGGAATGGGGCTTGTTCTCCTGTGCCCCAGGTTGCTTTGCCCCCATTGACCTAAGCCACCTTTGTGCGCACGCAGTCCCCCACCCAGTCAGGTGCTCTATGTTGGCGTGAAGTGCAGTACCAGCTCAACAGAAAGGTAAATTGCTGGAAAACCCTGCTGTGATGCATACATCTACTTTGGAGCACTCTTCTCCTTTGCACTCTTGAATCGCTTAAGCGCAATGTATTCTTCCAGCAAGCTGAATAACGAGATAGGTGAGAGAAGGTGTACCAGCTGTCTGTGCGCCATCAGCAGCCACTAAGTGTCCCTCTTGGGTTTTCCCGGGGATCCTGATTGTGCAGGAATTCATCGGTTCAGTAGCAAGGGGGAGAGGATGGCCTGTGCCTGGAAGTGACAGGCAGTCTGGTGGCATCATGAGGATTAAGTTCCGATTCATATTTGCTGTAGAATAAAATATGTTTTCAGCCCCCATGAGCTTTGTCACTCGGAGAGCAGTGTATGAACTTTTGCTGCACGGCTCTGGGCTCCCTGGTGGTCTAGTGGTTAGGATTCGGCGCTCTCACCGCCGCGGCCCGGGTTCGATTCCCGGTCAGGGAAAAGTCCCTCTTCTGACCTTGAAAGCTTTTCCTTCCCGTAGGTCAGGGCTTCTCAAAATGAAGTTGCTTTTCTGACTCACAATTTGCCTAGCATGACGCAGTATCGCTCAAAATATGATTTTCGCAAGGTTCCTTTAGAGCTGCTTCCCATGGTGGGAGGCAAGGCTCTTGAGCAAGTGAGATCCTGTATTCCGAGGCGCGCTTCCTTTTGTAGGCTTCTGACCCCATGGCCTGTGGCAGGTAGTCCTCCTTTGACTGGGCCGCAGGCTTTGTCTCCAAATGGCGTCCTGGACCCACTGCAACCCACCTGTTTGCTAAAACGGAAGTCTGCCTCTGGGTAAGAAAAAGCTGAGCTGCACGTACGGAAAGCGGCAGAGGCCAGAGGCGGGGAGGGTGTGGCAAGGGCTGCCTGATTTGCATAGTGACCTGTTGCATCTTGGGAATGTACAGGCTTTGGAGCTTAACAGGTACTGCAGGTGTCTGCCTGGCCTGAGAGATGCCTGTCTGGTGCTCCCCTCAGGACACACAGGCCTTCCATTCGAGCATGGAGGGTGAGGGACATGGGTCACCCTCATATACAGGGGTGTGGGCATGGGCAGGATAGGTTGTGGGGGACCCGTCAGGGCATTGCCCGTTTGGAAGCCCGTTCGGAAGGCGAGAGGAGGCGGGGCAGGAAACTCTGCTCAATTTCTTTCCCAGAGGCCTGTGGAGAACCCTTTGCACGTTTGAGCCAGCCGGGCCTGCATCAGCAGATCCTGCTCCACTGGGAAGGGAGAGCCTGTAGGCGTAAATCAAAAAAAGGGGAGAAATCTGCAAATTCTAGTGGCAGACCCATGTTGCCCAGGAAGCAATCAGTTTCTCCTGCTCCCTATAGTGGAAAAAGACATAGGAGGTGTATTTCTCTAGGCAGGGGCTCTGTGTAGATGGCACTTCATTGCTCTGGGAAGCATCCATGCTGGTAGAAGAGAAGCAGCAGACTCCACACCTGAGGCTTGAATGGGGACCGTTGGGGAGGGGCAGTGGGAGGCCGAGGAGGGCGGAGGAAAATGCTTTTCAAAAGCATCTGCACGTTCCTACAAACCTGCTGAAAACCCATACCAGGAATGGGGCTCGAACCCATGCGGACAAACGTCCATTGGATCTTAAGTCCAACGCCTTAACCACTCGGCCACCCTGGTGAGACCCAAGGATTTACTTTCTTCAACTCCCTTTTTATGCTTGCTACTGTAGCACCAGCTGTCCAGCAAGAGGTGATTGCAGAGTTAAAAGGCTTTTGCAGGAGGTTAAAAGTAATTGCTTATAACAAACACACTGTGTGACACCTAACTTTCTCCCACTCGGACCTTACCGTTAATTTTTATATTGGAGTTAGCTTAGTCACAATAAGGGGGTGAGCAAGGCAGGCACACTAGAGCATCTACTCCCTGGTGGTCTAGTGGCTAGGATTCGGCGCTTTCACCGCCGCGGCCCGGGTTCGATTCCCGGTCAGGGAAGATCCCTCTAAAGCATAGATTGCTTAATTTGTCTGTGTATCTTTTTTAAAAGAAGGTCTTTAAAAAGGCACCCCTCCCAATAGATGAAAGCGGAGGAATGGGGCTTGTTCTCCTGTGCCCCAGGTTGCTTTGCCCCCATTGACCTAAGCCACCTTTGTGCGCACGCAGTCCCCCACCCAGTCAGGTGCTCTATGTTGGCGTGAAGTGCAGTACCAGCTCAACAGAAAGGTAAATTGCTGGAAAACCCTGCTGTGATGCATACATCTACTTTGGAGCACTCTTCTCCTTTGCACTCTTGAATGGCTTAAGCGCAATGTATTCTTCCAGCAAGCTGAATAACGAGATAGGTGAGAGAAGGTGTACCAGCTGTCTGTGCGCCATCAGCAGCCACTAGGTGTCCCTCTTGGGTTTTCCCGGGGATCCTGATTGTGCAGGAATTCATCGGTTCAGTAGCAAGGGGGAGAGGATGGCCTGTGCCTGGAAGTGACAGGCAGTCTGGTGGCATCATGAGGATTAAGTTCCGATTCATATTTGCTGTAGAATAAAATATGTTTTCAGCCCCCATGAGCTTTGTCACTCGGAGAGCAGTGTATGAACTTTTGCTGCACGGCTCTGGGCTCCCTGGTGGTCTAGTGGTTAGGATTCGGCGCTCTCACCGCCGCGGCCCGGGTTCGATTCCCGGTCAGGGAAAAGTCCCTCTTCTGACCTTGAAAGCTTTTCCTTCCCGTAGGTCAGGGCTTCTCAAAATGAAGTTGCTTTTCTGACTCACAATTTGCCTAGCATGACGCGGTATCGCTCAAAATATGATTTTCGCAAGGTTCCTTTAGAGCTGCTTCCCATGGTGGGAGGCAAGGCTCTTGAGCAAGTGAGATCCTGTATTCCGAGGCGCGCTTCCTTTTGTAGGCTTCTGACCCCATGGCCTGTGGCAGGTAGTCCTCCTTTGACTGGGCCGCAGGCTTTGTCTCCAAATGGCGTCCTGGACCCACTGCAACCCACCTGTTTGCTAAAACGGAAGTCTGCCTCTGGGTAAGAAAAAGCTGAGCTGCACGTACGGAAAGCGGCAGAGGCCAGAGGCGGGGAGGGTGTGGCAAGGGCTGCCTGATTTGCATAGTGACCTGTTGCATCTTGGGAATGTACAGGCTTTGGAGCTTAACAGGTACTGCAGGTGTCTGCCTGGCCTGAGAGATGCCTGTCTGGTGCTCCCCTCAGGACACACAGGCCTTCCATTCGAGCATGGAGGGTGAGGGACATGGGTCACCCTCATATACAGGGGTGTGGGCATGGGCAGGATAGGTTGTGGGGGACCCGTCAGGGCATTGCCCGTTTGGAAGCCCGTTCGGAAGGCGAGAGGAGGCGGGGCAGGAAACTCTGCTCAATTTCTTTCCCAGAGGCCTGTGGAGAACCCTTTGCACGTTTGAGCCAGCCGGGCCTGCATCAGCAGATCCTGCTCCACTGGGAAGGGAGAGCCTGTAGGCGTAAATCAAAAAAAGGGGAGAAATCTGCAAATTCTAGTGGCAGACCCATGTTGCCCAGGAAGCAATCAGTTTCTCCTGCTCCCTATAGTGGAAAAAGACATAGGAGGTGTATTTCTCTAGGCAGGGGCTCTGTGTAGATGGCACTTCATTGCTCTGGGAAGCATCCATGCTGGTAGAAGAGTAGCAGCAGACTCCACACCTGAGGCTTGAATGGGGACCGTTGGGGAGGGGCAGTGGGAGGCCGAGGAGGGCGGAGGAAAATGCTTTTCAAAAGCATCTGCACGTTCCTACAAACCTGCTGAAAACCCATACCAGGAATGGGGCTCGAACCCATGCGGACAAACGTCCATTGGATCTTAAGTCCAACGCCTTAACCACTCGGCCACCCTGGTGAGACCCAAGGATTTACTTTCTTCAACTCCCTTTTTATGCTTGCTACTGTAGCACCAGCTGTCCAGCAAGAGGTGATTGCAGAGTTAAAAGGCTTTTGCAGGAGGTTAAAAGTAATTGCTTATAACAAACACACTGTGTGACACCTAACTTTCTCCCACTCGGACCTTACCGTTAATTTTTATATTGGAGTTAGCTTAGTCACAATAAGGGGGTGAGCAAGGCAGGCACACTAGAGCATCTACTCCCTGGTGGTCTAGTGGCTAGGATTCGGCGCTTTCACCGCCGCGGCCCGGGTTCGATTCCCGGTCAGGGAAGATCCCTCTAAAGCATAGATTGCTTAATTTGTCTGTGTATCTTTTTTAAAAGAAGGTCTTTAAAAAGGCACCCCTCCCAATAGATGAAAGCGGAGGAATGGGGCTTGTTCTCCTGTGCCCCAGGTTGCTTTGCCCCCATTGACCTAAGCCACCTTTGTGCGCACGCAGTCCCCCACCCAGTCAGGTGCTCTATGTTGGCGTGAAGTGCAGTACCAGCTCAACAGAAAGGTAAATTGCTGGAAAACCCTGCTGTGATGCATACATCTACTTTGGAGCACTCTTCTCCTTTGCACTCTTGAATGGCTTAAGCGCAATGTATTCTTCCAGCAAGCTGAATAACGAGATAGGTGAGAGAAGGTGTACCAGCTGTCTGTGCGCCATCAGCAGCCACTAGGTGTCCCTCTTGGGTTTTCCCGGGGATCCTGATTGTGCAGGAATTCATCGGTTCAGTAGCAAGGGGGAGAGGATGGCCTGTGCCTGGAAGTGACAGGCAGTCTGGTGGCATCATGAGGATTAAGTTCCGATTCATATTTGCTGTAGAATAAAATATGTTTTCAGCCCCCATGAGCTTTGTCACTCGGAGAGCAGTGTATGAACTTTTGCTGCACGGCTCTGGGCTCCCTGGTGGTCTAGTGGTTAGGATTCGGCGCTCTCACCGCCGCGGCCCGGGTTCGATTCCCGGTCAGGGAAAAGTCCCTCTTCTGACCTTGAAAGCTTTTCCTTCCCGTAGGTCAGGGCTTCTCAAAATGAAGTTGCTTTTCTGACTCACAATTTGCCTAGCATGACGCGGTATCGCTCAAAATATGATTTTCGCAAGGTTCCTTTAGAGCTGCTTCCCATGGTGGGAGGCAAGGCTCTTGAGCAAGTGAGATCCTGTATTCCGAGGCGCGCTTCCTTTTGTAGGCTTCTGACCCCATGGCCTGTGGCAGGTAGTCCTCCTTTGACTGGGCCGCAGGCTTTGTCTCCAAATGGCGTCCTGGACCCACTGCAACCCACCTGTTTGCTAAAACGGAAGTCTGCCTCTGGGTAAGAAAAAGCTGAGCTGCACGTACGGAAAGCGGCAGAGGCCAGAGGCGGGGAGGGTGTGGCAAGGGCTGCCTGATTTGCATAGTGACCTGTTGCATCTTGGGAATGTACAGGCTTTGGAGCTTAACAGGTACTGCAGGTGTCTGCCTGGCCTGAGAGATGCCTGTCTGGTGCTCCCCTCAGGACACACAGGCCTTCCATTCGAGCATGGAGGGTGAGGGACATGGGTCACCCTCATATACAGGGGTGTGGGCATGGGCAGGATAGGTTGTGGGGGACCCGTCAGGGCATTGCCCGTTTGGAAGCCCGTTCGGAAGGCGAGAGGAGGCGGGGCAGGAAACTCTGCTCAATTTCTTTCCCAGAGGCCTGTGGAGAACCCTTTGCACGTTTGAGCCAGCCGGGCCTGCATCAGCAGATCCTGCTCCACTGGGAAGGGAGAGCCTGTAGGCGTAAATCAAAAAAAGGGGAGAAATCTGCAAATTCTAGTGGCAGACCCATGTTGCCCAGGAAGCAATCAGTTTCTCCTGCTCCCTATAGTGGAAAAAGACATAGGAGGTGTATTTCTCTAGGCAGGGGCTCTGTGTAGATGGCACTTCATTGCTCTGGGAAGCATCCATGCTGGTAGAAGAGTAGCAGCAGACTCCACACCTGAGGCTTGAATGGGGACCGTTGGGGAGGGGCAGTGGGAGGCCGAGGAGGGCGGAGGAAAATGCTTTTCAAAAGCATCTGCACGTTCCTACAAACCTGCTGAAAACCCATACCAGGAATGGGGCTCGAACCCATGCGGACAAACGTCCATTGGATCTTAAGTCCAACGCCTTAACCACTCGGCCACCCTGGTGAGACCCAAGGATTTACTTTCTTCAACTCCCTTTTTATGCTTGCTACTGTAGCACCAGCTGTCCAGCAAGAGGTGATTGCAGAGTTAAAAGGCTTTTGCAGGAGGTTAAAAGTAATTGCTTATAACAAACACACTGTGTGACACCTAACTTTCTCCCACTCGGACCTTACCGTTAATTTTTATATTGGAGTTAGCTTAGTCACAATAAGGGGGTGAGCAAGGCAGGCACACTAGAGCATCTACTCCCTGGTGGTCTAGTGGCTAGGATTCGGCGCTTTCACCGCCGCGGCCCGGGTTCGATTCCCGGTCAGGGAAGATCCCTCTAAAGCATAGATTGCTTAATTTGTCTGTGTATCTTTTTTAAAAGAAGGTCTTTAAAAAGGCACCCCTCCCAATAGATGAAAGCGGAGGAATGGGGCTTGTTCTCCTGTGCCCCAGGTTGCTTTGCCCCCATTGACCTAAGCCACCTTTGTGCGCACGCAGTCCCCCACCCAGTCAGGTGCTCTATGTTGGCGTGAAGTGCAGTACCAGCTCAACAGAAAGGTAAATTGCTGGAAAACCCTGCTGTGATGCATACATCTACTTTGGAGCACTCTTCTCCTTTGCACTCTTGAATCGCTTAAGCGCAATGTATTCTTCCAGCAAGCTGAATAACGAGATAGGTGAGAGAAGGTGTACCAGCTGTCTGTGCGCCATCAGCAGCCACTAAGTGTCCCTCTTGGGTTTTCCCGGGGATCCTGATTGTGCAGGAATTCATCGGTTCAGTAGCAAGGGGGAGAGGATGGCCTGTGCCTGGAAGTGACAGGCAGTCTGGTGGCATCATGAGGATTAAGTTCCGATTCATATTTGCTGTAGAATAAAATATGTTTTCAGCCCCCATGAGCTTTGTCACTCGGAGAGCAGTGTATGAACTTTTGCTGCACGGCTCTGGGCTCCCTGGTGGTCTAGTGGTTAGGATTCGGCGCTCTCACCGCCGCGGCCCGGGTTCGATTCCCGGTCAGGGAAAAGTCCCTCTTCTGACCTTGAAAGCTTTTCCTTCCCGTAGGTCAGGGCTTCTCAAAATGAAGTTGCTTTTCTGACTCACAATTTGCCTAGCATGACGCAGTATCGCTCAAAATATGATTTTCGCAAGGTTCCTTTAGAGCTGCTTCCCATGGTGGGAGGCAAGGCTCTTGAGCAAGTGAGATCCTGTATTCCGAGGCGCGCTTCCTTTTGTAGGCTTCTGACCCCATGGCCTGTGGCAGGTAGTCCTCCTTTGACTGGGCCGCAGGCTTTGTCTCCAAATGGCGTCCTGGACCCACTGCAACCCACCTGTTTGCTAAAACGGAAGTCTGCCTCTGGGTAAGAAAAAGCTGAGCTGCACGTACGGAAAGCGGCAGAGGCCAGAGGCGGGGAGGGTGTGGCAAGGGCTGCCTGATTTGCATAGTGACCTGTTGCATCTTGGGAATGTACAGGCTTTGGAGCTTAACAGGTACTGCAGGTGTCTGCCTGGCCTGAGAGATGCCTGTCTGGTGCTCCCCTCAGGACACACAGGCCTTCCATTCGAGCATGGAGGGTGAGGGACATGGGTCACCCTCATATACAGGGGTGTGGGCATGGGCAGGATAGGTTGTGGGGGACCCGTCAGGGCATTGCCCGTTTGGAAGCCCGTTCGGAAGGCGAGAGGAGGCGGGGCAGGAAACTCTGCTCAATTTCTTTCCCAGAGGCCTGTGGAGAACCCTTTGCACGTTTGAGCCAGCCGGGCCTGCATCAGCAGATCCTGCTCCACTGGGAAGGGAGAGCCTGTAGGCGTAAATCAAAAAAAGGGGAGAAATCTGCAAATTCTAGTGGCAGACCCATGTTGCCCAGGAAGCAATCAGTTTCTCCTGCTCCCTATAGTGGAAAAAGACATAGGAGGTGTATTTCTCTAGGCAGGGGCTCTGTGTAGATGGCACTTCATTGCTCTGGGAAGCATCCATGCTGGTAGAAGAGAAGCAGCAGACTCCACACCTGAGGCTTGAATGGGGACCGTTGGGGAGGGGCAGTGGGAGGCCGAGGAGGGCGGAGGAAAATGCTTTTCAAAAGCATCTGCACGTTCCTACAAACCTGCTGAAAACCCATACCAGGAATGGGGCTCGAACCCATGCGGACAAACGTCCATTGGATCTTAAGTCCAACGCCTTAACCACTCGGCCACCCTGGTGAGACCCAAGGATTTACTTTCTTCAACTCCCTTTTTATGCTTGCTACTGTAGCACCAGCTGTCCAGCAAGAGGTGATTGCAGAGTTAAAAGGCTTTTGCAGGAGGTTAAAAGTAATTGCTTATAACAAACACACTGTGTGACACCTAACTTTCTCCCACTCGGACCTTACCGTTAATTTTTATATTGGAGTTAGCTTAGTCACAATAAGGGGGTGAGCAAGGCAGGCACACTAGAGCATCTACTCCCTGGTGGTCTAGTGGCTAGGATTCGGCGCTTTCACCGCCGCGGCCCGGGTTCGATTCCCGGTCAGGGAAGATCCCTCTAAAGCATAGATTGCTTAATTTGTCTGTGTATCTTTTTTAAAAGAAGGTCTTTAAAAAGGCACCCCTCCCAATAGATGAAAGCGGAGGAATGGGGCTTGTTCTCCTGTGCCCCAGGTTGCTTTGCCCCCATTGACCTAAGCCACCTTTGTGCGCACGCAGTCCCCCACCCAGTCAGGTGCTCTATGTTGGCGTGAAGTGCAGTACCAGCTCAACAGAAAGGTAAATTGCTGGAAAACCCTGCTGTGATGCATACATCTACTTTGGAGCACTCTTCTCCTTTGCACTCTTGAATGGCTTAAGCGCAATGTATTCTTCCAGCAAGCTGAATAACGAGATAGGTGAGAGAAGGTGTACCAGCTGTCTGTGCGCCATCAGCAGCCACTAGGTGTCCCTCTTGGGTTTTCCCGGGGATCCTGATTGTGCAGGAATTCATCGGTTCAGTAGCAAGGGGGAGAGGATGGCCTGTGCCTGGAAGTGACAGGCAGTCTGGTGGCATCATGAGGATTAAGTTCCGATTCATATTTGCTGTAGAATAAAATATGTTTTCAGCCCCCATGAGCTTTGTCACTCGGAGAGCAGTGTATGAACTTTTGCTGCACGGCTCTGGGCTCCCTGGTGGTCTAGTGGTTAGGATTCGGCGCTCTCACCGCCGCGGCCCGGGTTCGATTCCCGGTCAGGGAAAAGTCCCTCTTCTGACCTTGAAAGCTTTTCCTTCCCGTAGGTCAGGGCTTCTCAAAATGAAGTTGCTTTTCTGACTCACAATTTGCCTAGCATGACGCGGTATCGCTCAAAATATGATTTTCGCAAGGTTCCTTTAGAGCTGCTTCCCATGGTGGGAGGCAAGGCTCTTGAGCAAGTGAGATCCTGTATTCCGAGGCGCGCTTCCTTTTGTAGGCTTCTGACCCCATGGCCTGTGGCAGGTAGTCCTCCTTTGACTGGGCCGCAGGCTTTGTCTCCAAATGGCGTCCTGGACCCACTGCAACCCACCTGTTTGCTAAAACGGAAGTCTGCCTCTGGGTAAGAAAAAGCTGAGCTGCACGTACGGAAAGCGGCAGAGGCCAGAGGCGGGGAGGGTGTGGCAAGGGCTGCCTGATTTGCATAGTGACCTGTTGCATCTTGGGAATGTACAGGCTTTGGAGCTTAACAGGTACTGCAGGTGTCTGCCTGGCCTGAGAGATGCCTGTCTGGTGCTCCCCTCAGGACACACAGGCCTTCCATTCGAGCATGGAGGGTGAGGGACATGGGTCACCCTCATATACAGGGGTGTGGGCATGGGCAGGATAGGTTGTGGGGGACCCGTCAGGGCATTGCCCGTTTGGAAGCCCGTTCGGAAGGCGAGAGGAGGCGGGGCAGGAAACTCTGCTCAATTTCTTTCCCAGAGGCCTGTGGAGAACCCTTTGCACGTTTGAGCCAGCCGGGCCTGCATCAGCAGATCCTGCTCCACTGGGAAGGGAGAGCCTGTAGGCGTAAATCAAAAAAAGGGGAGAAATCTGCAAATTCTAGTGGCAGACCCATGTTGCCCAGGAAGCAATCAGTTTCTCCTGCTCCCTATAGTGGAAAAAGACATAGGAGGTGTATTTCTCTAGGCAGGGGCTCTGTGTAGATGGCACTTCATTGCTCTGGGAAGCATCCATGCTGGTAGAAGAGTAGCAGCAGACTCCACACCTGAGGCTTGAATGGGGACCGTTGGGGAGGGGCAGTGGGAGGCCGAGGAGGGCGGAGGAAAATGCTTTTCAAAAGCATCTGCACGTTCCTACAAACCTGCTGAAAACCCATACCAGGAATGGGGCTCGAACCCATGCGGACAAACGTCCATTGGATCTTAAGTCCAACGCCTTAACCACTCGGCCACCCTGGTGAGACCCAAGGATTTACTTTCTTCAACTCCCTTTTTATGCTTGCTACTGTAGCACCAGCTGTCCAGCAAGAGGTGATTGCAGAGTTAAAAGGCTTTTGCAGGAGGTTAAAAGTAATTGCTTATAACAAACACACTGTGTGACACCTAACTTTCTCCCACTCGGACCTTACCGTTAATTTTTATATTGGAGTTAGCTTAGTCACAATAAGGGGGTGAGCAAGGCAGGCACACTAGAGCATCTACTCCCTGGTGGTCTAGTGGCTAGGATTCGGCGCTTTCACCGCCGCGGCCCGGGTTCGATTCCCGGTCAGGGAAGATCCCTCTAAAGCATAGATTGCTTAATTTGTCTGTGTATCTTTTTTAAAAGAAGGTCTTTAAAAAGGCACCCCTCCCAATAGATGAAAGCGGAGGAATGGGGCTTGTTCTCCTGTGCCCCAGGTTGCTTTGCCCCCATTGACCTAAGCCACCTTTGTGCGCACGCAGTCCCCCACCCAGTCAGGTGCTCTATGTTGGCGTGAAGTGCAGTACCAGCTCAACAGAAAGGTAAATTGCTGGAAAACCCTGCTGTGATGCATACATCTACTTTGGAGCACTCTTCTCCTTTGCACTCTTGAATGGCTTAAGCGCAATGTATTCTTCCAGCAAGCTGAATAACGAGATAGGTGAGAGAAGGTGTACCAGCTGTCTGTGCGCCATCAGCAGCCACTAGGTGTCCCTCTTGGGTTTTCCCGGGGATCCTGATTGTGCAGGAATTCATCGGTTCAGTAGCAAGGGGGAGAGGATGGCCTGTGCCTGGAAGTGACAGGCAGTCTGGTGGCATCATGAGGATTAAGTTCCGATTCATATTTGCTGTAGAATAAAATATGTTTTCAGCCCCCATGAGCTTTGTCACTCGGAGAGCAGTGTATGAACTTTTGCTGCACGGCTCTGGGCTCCCTGGTGGTCTAGTGGTTAGGATTCGGCGCTCTCACCGCCGCGGCCCGGGTTCGATTCCCGGTCAGGGAAAAGTCCCTCTTCTGACCTTGAAAGCTTTTCCTTCCCGTAGGTCAGGGCTTCTCAAAATGAAGTTGCTTTTCTGACTCACAATTTGCCTAGCATGACGCGGTATCGCTCAAAATATGATTTTCGCAAGGTTCCTTTAGAGCTGCTTCCCATGGTGGGAGGCAAGGCTCTTGAGCAAGTGAGATCCTGTATTCCGAGGCGCGCTTCCTTTTGTAGGCTTCTGACCCCATGGCCTGTGGCAGGTAGTCCTCCTTTGACTGGGCCGCAGGCTTTGTCTCCAAATGGCGTCCTGGACCCACTGCAACCCACCTGTTTGCTAAAACGGAAGTCTGCCTCTGGGTAAGAAAAAGCTGAGCTGCACGTACGGAAAGCGGCAGAGGCCAGAGGCGGGGAGGGTGTGGCAAGGGCTGCCTGATTTGCATAGTGACCTGTTGCATCTTGGGAATGTACAGGCTTTGGAGCTTAACAGGTACTGCAGGTGTCTGCCTGGCCTGAGAGATGCCTGTCTGGTGCTCCCCTCAGGACACACAGGCCTTCCATTCGAGCATGGAGGGTGAGGGACATGGGTCACCCTCATATACAGGGGTGTGGGCATGGGCAGGATAGGTTGTGGGGGACCCGTCAGGGCATTGCCCGTTTGGAAGCCCGTTCGGAAGGCGAGAGGAGGCGGGGCAGGAAACTCTGCTCAATTTCTTTCCCAGAGGCCTGTGGAGAACCCTTTGCACGTTTGAGCCAGCCGGGCCTGCATCAGCAGATCCTGCTCCACTGGGAAGGGAGAGCCTGTAGGCGTAAATCAAAAAAAGGGGAGAAATCTGCAAATTCTAGTGGCAGACCCATGTTGCCCAGGAAGCAATCAGTTTCTCCTGCTCCCTATAGTGGAAAAAGACATAGGAGGTGTATTTCTCTAGGCAGGGGCTCTGTGTAGATGGCACTTCATTGCTCTGGGAAGCATCCATGCTGGTAGAAGAGTAGCAGCAGACTCCACACCTGAGGCTTGAATGGGGACCGTTGGGGAGGGGCAGTGGGAGGCCGAGGAGGGCGGAGGAAAATGCTTTTCAAAAGCATCTGCACGTTCCTACAAACCTGCTGAAAACCCATACCAGGAATGGGGCTCGAACCCATGCGGACAAACGTCCATTGGATCTTAAGTCCAACGCCTTAACCACTCGGCCACCCTGGTGAGACCCAAGGATTTACTTTCTTCAACTCCCTTTTTATGCTTGCTACTGTAGCACCAGCTGTCCAGCAAGAGGTGATTGCAGAGTTAAAAGGCTTTTGCAGGAGGTTAAAAGTAATTGCTTATAACAAACACACTGTGTGACACCTAACTTTCTCCCACTCGGACCTTACCGTTAATTTTTATATTGGAGTTAGCTTAGTCACAATAAGGGGGTGAGCAAGGCAGGCACACTAGAGCATCTACTCCCTGGTGGTCTAGTGGCTAGGATTCGGCGCTTTCACCGCCGCGGCCCGGGTTCGATTCCCGGTCAGGGAAGATCCCTCTAAAGCATAGATTGCTTAATTTGTCTGTGTATCTTTTTTAAAAGAAGGTCTTTAAAAAGGCACCCCTCCCAATAGATGAAAGCGGAGGAATGGGGCTTGTTCTCCTGTGCCCCAGGTTGCTTTGCCCCCATTGACCTAAGCCACCTTTGTGCGCACGCAGTCCCCCACCCAGTCAGGTGCTCTATGTTGGCGTGAAGTGCAGTACCAGCTCAACAGAAAGGTAAATTGCTGGAAAACCCTGCTGTGATGCATACATCTACTTTGGAGCACTCTTCTCCTTTGCACTCTTGAATCGCTTAAGCGCAATGTATTCTTCCAGCAAGCTGAATAACGAGATAGGTGAGAGAAGGTGTACCAGCTGTCTGTGCGCCATCAGCAGCCACTAAGTGTCCCTCTTGGGTTTTCCCGGGGATCCTGATTGTGCAGGAATTCATCGGTTCAGTAGCAAGGGGGAGAGGATGGCCTGTGCCTGGAAGTGACAGGCAGTCTGGTGGCATCATGAGGATTAAGTTCCGATTCATATTTGCTGTAGAATAAAATATGTTTTCAGCCCCCATGAGCTTTGTCACTCGGAGAGCAGTGTATGAACTTTTGCTGCACGGCTCTGGGCTCCCTGGTGGTCTAGTGGTTAGGATTCGGCGCTCTCACCGCCGCGGCCCGGGTTCGATTCCCGGTCAGGGAAAAGTCCCTCTTCTGACCTTGAAAGCTTTTCCTTCCCGTAGGTCAGGGCTTCTCAAAATGAAGTTGCTTTTCTGACTCACAATTTGCCTAGCATGACGCAGTATCGCTCAAAATATGATTTTCGCAAGGTTCCTTTAGAGCTGCTTCCCATGGTGGGAGGCAAGGCTCTTGAGCAAGTGAGATCCTGTATTCCGAGGCGCGCTTCCTTTTGTAGGCTTCTGACCCCATGGCCTGTGGCAGGTAGTCCTCCTTTGACTGGGCCGCAGGCTTTGTCTCCAAATGGCGTCCTGGACCCACTGCAACCCACCTGTTTGCTAAAACGGAAGTCTGCCTCTGGGTAAGAAAAAGCTGAGCTGCACGTACGGAAAGCGGCAGAGGCCAGAGGCGGGGAGGGTGTGGCAAGGGCTGCCTGATTTGCATAGTGACCTGTTGCATCTTGGGAATGTACAGGCTTTGGAGCTTAACAGGTACTGCAGGTGTCTGCCTGGCCTGAGAGATGCCTGTCTGGTGCTCCCCTCAGGACACACAGGCCTTCCATTCGAGCATGGAGGGTGAGGGACATGGGTCACCCTCATATACAGGGGTGTGGGCATGGGCAGGATAGGTTGTGGGGGACCCGTCAGGGCATTGCCCGTTTGGAAGCCCGTTCGGAAGGCGAGAGGAGGCGGGGCAGGAAACTCTGCTCAATTTCTTTCCCAGAGGCCTGTGGAGAACCCTTTGCACGTTTGAGCCAGCCGGGCCTGCATCAGCAGATCCTGCTCCACTGGGAAGGGAGAGCCTGTAGGCGTAAATCAAAAAAAGGGGAGAAATCTGCAAATTCTAGTGGCAGACCCATGTTGCCCAGGAAGCAATCAGTTTCTCCTGCTCCCTATAGTGGAAAAAGACATAGGAGGTGTATTTCTCTAGGCAGGGGCTCTGTGTAGATGGCACTTCATTGCTCTGGGAAGCATCCATGCTGGTAGAAGAGTAGCAGCAGACTCCACACCTGAGGCTTGAATGGGGACCGTTGGGGAGGGGCAGTGGGAGGCCGAGGAGGGCGGAGGAAAATGCTTTTCAAAAGCATCTGCACGTTCCTACAAACCTGCTGAAAACCCATACCAGGAATGGGGCTCGAACCCATGCGGACAAACGTCCATTGGATCTTAAGTCCAACGCCTTAACCACTCGGCCACCCTGGTGAGACCCAAGGATTTACTTTCTTCAACTCCCTTTTTATGCTTGCTACTGTAGCACCAGCTGTCCCGCAAGAGGTGATTGCAGAGTTAAAAGGCTTTTGCAGGAGGTTAAAAGTAATTGCTTATAACAAACACACTGTGTGACACCTAACTTTCTCCCACTCGGACCTTACCGTTAATTTTTATATTGGAGTTAGCTTAGTCACAATAAGGGGGTGAGCAAGACAGTTACACTAGAGCATCTACTCCCTGGTGGTCTAGTGGCTAGGATTCGGCGCTTTCACCGCCGCGGCCCGGGTTCGATTCCCGGTCAGGGAAGATCCCTCTAAAGCATAGATTGCTTAATTTGTCTGTGTATCTTTTTTAAAAGAAGGTCTTTAAAAAGGCACCCCTCCCAATAGATGAAAGCGGAGGAATTGGGCTTGTTCTCCTGTGCCCCAGGTTGCTTTGCCCCCATTGACCTAAGCCACCTTTGTGCGCACGCAGTCCCCCACCCAGTCAGGTGCTCTATGTTGGCGTGAAGTGCAGTACCAGCTCAACAGAAAGGTAAATTGCTGGAAAACCCTGCTGTGATGCATACATCTACTTTGGAGCACTCTTCTCCTTTGCACTCTTGAATGGCTTAAGCGCAATGTATTCTTCCAGCAAGCTGAATAACGAGATAGGTGAGAGAAGGTGTACCAGCTGTCTGTGCGCCATCAGCAGCCACTAGGTGTCCCTCTTGGGTTTTCCCGGGGATCCTGATTGTGCAGGAATTCATCGGTTCAGTAGCAAGGGGGAGAGGATGGCCTGTGCCTGGAAGTGACAGGCAGTCTGGTGGCATCATGAGGATTAAGTTCCGATTCATATTTGCTGTAGAATAAAATATGTTTTCAGCCCCCATGAGCTTTGTCACTCGGAGAGCAGTGTATGAACTTTTGCTGCACGGCTCTGGGCTCCCTGGTGGTCTAGTGGTTAGGATTCGGCGCTCTCACCGCCGCGGCCCGGGTTCGATTCCCGGTCAGGGAAAAGTCCCTCTTCTGACCTTGAAAGCTTTTCCTTCCCGTAGGTCAGGGCTTCTCAAAATGAAGTTGCTTTTCTGACTCACAATTTGCCTAGCATGACGCAGTATCGCTCAAAATATGATTTTCGCAAGGTTCCTTTAGAGCTGCTTCCCATGGTGGGAGGCAAGGCTCTTGAGCAAGTGAGATCCTGTATTCCGAGGCGCGCTTCCTTTTGTAGGCTTCTGACCCCATGGCCTGTGGCAGGTAGTCCTCCTTTGACTGGGCCGCAGGCTTTGTCTCCAAATGGCGTCCTGGACCCACTGCAACCCACCTGTTTGCTAAAACGGAAGTCTGCCTCTGGGTAAGAAAAAGCTGAGCTGCACGTACGGAAAGCGGCAGAGGCCAGAGGCGGGGAGGGTGTGGCAAGGGCTGCCTGATTTGCATAGTGACGTGTTGCATCTTGGGAATGTACAGGCTTTGGAGCTTAACAGGTACTGCAGGTGTCTGCCTGGCCTGAGAGATGCCTGTCTGGTGCTCCCCTCAGGACACACAGGCCTTCCATTCGAGCATGGAGGGTGAGGGACATGGGTCACCCTCATATACAGGGGTGTGGGCATGGGCAGGATAGGTTGTGGGGGACCCGTCAGGGCATTGCCCGTTTGGAAGCCCGTTCGGAAGGCGAGAGGAGGCGGGGCAGGAAACTCTGCTCAATTTCTTTCCCAGAGGCCTGTGGAGAACCCTTTGCACGTTTGAGCCAGCCGGGCCTGCATCAGCAGATCCTGCTCCACTGGGAAGGGAGAGCCTGTAGGCGTAAATCAAAAAAAGGGGAGAAATCTGCAAATTCTAGTGGCAGACCCATGTTGCCCAGGAAGCAATCAGTTTCTCCTGCTCCCTATAGTGGAAAAAGACATAGGAGGTGTATTTCTCTAGGCAGGGGCTCTGTGTAGATGGCACTTCATTGCTCTGGGAAGCATCCATGCTGGTAGAAGAGTAGCAGCAGACTCCACACCTGAGGCTTGAATGGGGACCGTTGGGGAGGGGCAGTGGGAGGCCGAGGAGGGCGGAGGAAAATGCTTTTCAAAAGCATCTGCACGTTCCTACAAACCTGCTGAAAACCCATACCAGGAATGGGGCTCGAACCCATGCGGACAAACGTCCATTGGATCTTAAGTCCAACGCCTTAACCACTCGGCCACCCTGGTGAGACCCAAGGATTTACTTTCTTCAACTCCCTTTTTATGCTTGCTACTGTAGCACCAGCTGTCCAGCAAGAGGTGATTGCAGAGTTAAAAGGCTTTTGCAGGAGGTTAAAAGTAATTGCTTATAACAAACACACTGTGTGACACCTAACTTTCTCCCACTCGGACCTTACCGTTAATTTTTATATTGGAGTTAGCTTAGTCACAATAAGGGGGTGAGCAAGGCAGGCACACTAGAGCATCTACTCCCTGGTGGTCTAGTGGCTAGGATTCGGCGCTTTCACCGCCGCGGCCCGGGTTCGATTCCCGGTCAGGGAAGATCCCTCTAAAGCATAGATTGCTTAATTTGTCTGTGTATCTTTTTTAAAAGAAGGTCTTTAAAAAGGCACCCCTCCCAATAGATGAAAGCGGAGGAATGGGGCTTGTTCTCCTGTGCCCCAGGTTGCTTTGCCCCCATTGACCTAAGCCACCTTTGTGCGCACGCAGTCCCCCACCCAGTCAGGTGCTCTATGTTGGCGTGAAGTGCAGTACCAGCTCAACAGAAAGGTAAATTGCTGGAAAACCCTGCTGTGATGCATACATCTACTTTGGAGCACTCTTCTCCTTTGCACTCTTGAATCGCTTAAGCGCAATGTATTCTTCCAGCAAGCTGAATAACGAGATAGGTGAGAGAAGGTGTACCAGCTGTCTGTGCGCCATCAGCAGCCACTAAGTGTCCCTCTTGGGTTTTCCCGGGGATCCTGATTGTGCAGGAATTCATCGGTTCAGTAGCAAGGGGGAGAGGATGGCCTGTGCCTGGAAGTGACAGGCAGTCTGGTGGCATCATGAGGATTAAGTTCCGATTCATATTTGCTGTAGAATAAAATATGTTTTCAGCCCCCATGAGCTTTGTCACTCGGAGAGCAGTGTATGAACTTTTGCTGCACGGCTCTGGGCTCCCTGGTGGTCTAGTGGTTAGGATTCGGCGCTCTCACCGCCGCGGCCCGGGTTCGATTCCCGGTCAGGGAAAAGTCCCTCTTCTGACCTTGAAAGCTTTTCCTTCCCGTAGGTCAGGGCTTCTCAAAATGAAGTTGCTTTTCTGACTCACAATTTGCCTAGCATGACGCAGTATCGCTCAAAATATGATTTTCGCAAGGTTCCTTTAGAGCTGCTTCCCATGGTGGGAGGCAAGGCTCTTGAGCAAGTGAGATCCTGTATTCCGAGGCGCGCTTCCTTTTGTAGGCTTCTGACCCCATGGCCTGTGGCAGGTAGTCCTCCTTTGACTGGGCCGCAGGCTTTGTCTCCAAATGGCGTCCTGGACCCACTGCAACCCACCTGTTTGCTAAAACGGAAGTCTGCCTCTGGGTAAGAAAAAGCTGAGCTGCACGTACGGAAAGCGGCAGAGGCCAGAGGCGGGGAGGGTGTGGCAAGGGCTGCCTGATTTGCATAGTGACCTGTTGCATCTTGGGAATGTACAGGCTTTGGAGCTTAACAGGTACTGCAGGTGTCTGCCTGGCCTGAGAGATGCCTGTCTGGTGCTCCCCTCAGGACACACAGGCCTTCCATTCGAGCATGGAGGGTGAGGGACATGGGTCACCCTCATATACAGGGGTGTGGGCATGGGCAGGATAGGTTGTGGGGGACCCGTCAGGGCATTGCCCGTTTGGAAGCCCGTTCGGAAGGCGAGAGGAGGCGGGGCAGGAAACTCTGCTCAATTTCTTTCCCAGAGGCCTGTGGAGAACCCTTTGCACGTTTGAGCCAGCCGGGCCTGCATCAGCAGATCCTGCTCCACTGGGAAGGGAGAGCCTGTAGGCGTAAATCAAAAAAAGGGGAGAAATCTGCAAATTCTAGTGGCAGACCCATGTTGCCCAGGAAGCAATCAGTTTCTCCTGCTCCCTATAGTGGAAAAAGACATAGGAGGTGTATTTCTCTAGGCAGGGGCTCTGTGTAGATGGCACTTCATTGCTCTGGGAAGCATCCATGCTGGTAGAAGAGTAGCAGCAGACTCCACACCTGAGGCTTGAATGGGGACCGTTGGGGAGGGGCAGTGGGAGGCCGAGGAGGGCGGAGGAAAATGCTTTTCAAAAGCATCTGCACGTTCCTACAAACCTGCTGAAAACCCATACCAGGAATGGGGCTCGAACCCATGCGGACAAACGTCCATTGGATCTTAAGTCCAACGCCTTAACCACTCGGCCACCCTGGTGAGACCCAAGGATTTACTTTCTTCAACTCCCTTTTTATGCTTGCTACTGTAGCACCAGCTGTCCAGCAAGAGGTGATTGCAGAGTTAAAAGGCTTTTGCAGGAGGTTAAAAGTAATTGCTTATAACAAACACACTGTGTGACACCTAACTTTCTCCCACTCGGACCTTACCGTTAATTTTTATATTGGAGTTAGCTTAGTCACAATAAGGGGGTGAGCAAGGCAGGCACACTAGAGCATCTACTCCCTGGTGGTCTAGTGGCTAGGATTCGGCGCTTTCACCGCCGCGGCCCGGGTTCGATTCCCGGTCAGGGAAGATCCCTCTAAAGCATAGATTGCTTAATTTGTCTGTGTATCTTTTTTAAAAGAAGGTCTTTAAAAAGGCACCCCTCCCAATAGATGAAAGCGGAGGAATGGGGCTTGTTCTCCTGTGCCCCAGGTTGCTTTGCCCCCATTGACCTAAGCCACCTTTGTGCGCACGCAGTCCCCCACCCAGTCAGGTGCTCTATGTTGGCGTGAAGTGCAGTACCAGCTCAACAGAAAGGTAAATTGCTGGAAAACCCTGCTGTGATGCATACATCTACTTTGGAGCACTCTTCTCCTTTGCACTCTTGAATGGCTTAAGCGCAATGTATTCTTCCAGCAAGCTGAATAACGAGATAGGTGAGAGAAGGTGTACCAGCTGTCTGTGCGCCATCAGCAGCCACTAGGTGTCCCTCTTGGGTTTTCCCGGGGATCCTGATTGTGCAGGAATTCATCGGTTCAGTAGCAAGGGGGAGAGGATGGCCTGTGCCTGGAAGTGACAGGCAGTCTGGTGGCATCATGAGGATTAAGTTCCGATTCATATTTGCTGTAGAATAAAATATGTTTTCAGCCCCCATGAGCTTTGTCACTCGGAGAGCAGTGTATGAACTTTTGCTGCACGGCTCTGGGCTCCCTGGTGGTCTAGTGGTTAGGATTCGGCGCTCTCACCGCCGCGGCCCGGGTTCGATTCCCGGTCAGGGAAAAGTCCCTCTTCTGACCTTGAAAGCTTTTCCTTCCCGTAGGTCAGGGCTTCTCAAAATGAAGTTGCTTTTCTGACTCACAATTTGCCTAGCATGACGCGGTATCGCTCAAAATATGATTTTCGCAAGGTTCCTTTAGAGCTGCTTCCCATGGTGGGAGGCAAGGCTCTTGAGCAAGTGAGATCCTGTATTCCGAGGCGCGCTTCCTTTTGTAGGCTTCTGACCCCATGGCCTGTGGCAGGTAGTCCTCCTTTGACTGGGCCGCAGGCTTTGTCTCCAAATGGCGTCCTGGACCCACTGCAACCCACCTGTTTGCTAAAACGGAAGTCTGCCTCTGGGTAAGAAAAAGCTGAGCTGCACGTACGGAAAGCGGCAGAGGCCAGAGGCGGGGAGGGTGTGGCAAGGGCTGCCTGATTTGCATAGTGACCTGTTGCATCTTGGGAATGTACAGGCTTTGGAGCTTAACAGGTACTGCAGGTGTCTGCCTGGCCTGAGAGATGCCTGTCTGGTGCTCCCCTCAGGACACACAGGCCTTCCATTCGAGCATGGAGGGTGAGGGACATGGGTCACCCTCATATACAGGGGTGTGGGCATGGGCAGGATAGGTTGTGGGGGACCCGTCAGGGCATTGCCCGTTTGGAAGCCCGTTCGGAAGGCGAGAGGAGGCGGGGCAGGAAACTCTGCTCAATTTCTTTCCCAGAGGCCTGTGGAGAACCCTTTGCACGTTTGAGCCAGCCGGGCCTGCATCAGCAGATCCTGCTCCACTGGGAAGGGAGAGCCTGTAGGCGTAAATCAAAAAAAGGGGAGAAATCTGCAAATTCTAGTGGCAGACCCATGTTGCCCAGGAAGCAATCAGTTTCTCCTGCTCCCTATAGTGGAAAAAGACATAGGAGGTGTATTTCTCTAGGCAGGGGCTCTGTGTAGATGGCACTTCATTGCTCTGGGAAGCATCCATGCTGGTAGAAGAGTAGCAGCAGACTCCACACCTGAGGCTTGAATGGGGACCGTTGGGGAGGGGCAGTGGGAGGCCGAGGAGGGCGGAGGAAAATGCTTTTCAAAAGCATCTGCACGTTCCTACAAACCTGCTGAAAACCCATACCAGGAATGGGGCTCGAACCCATGCGGACAAACGTCCATTGGATCTTAAGTCCAACGCCTTAACCACTCGGCCACCCTGGTGAGACCCAAGGATTTACTTTCTTCAACTCCCTTTTTATGCTTGCTACTGTAGCACCAGCTGTCCAGCAAGAGGTGATTGCAGAGTTAAAAGGCTTTTGCAGGAGGTTAAAAGTAATTGCTTATAACAAACACACTGTGTGACACCTAACTTTCTCCCACTCGGACCTTACCGTTAATTTTTATATTGGAGTTAGCTTAGTCACAATAAGGGGGTGAGCAAGGCAGGCACACTAGAGCATCTACTCCCTGGTGGTCTAGTGGCTAGGATTCGGCGCTTTCACCGCCGCGGCCCGGGTTCGATTCCCGGTCAGGGAAGATCCCTCTAAAGCATAGATTGCTTAATTTGTCTGTGTATCTTTTTTAAAAGAAGGTCTTTAAAAAGGCACCCCTCCCAATAGATGAAAGCGGAGGAATGGGGCTTGTTCTCCTGTGCCCCAGGTTGCTTTGCCCCCATTGACCTAAGCCACCTTTGTGCGCACGCAGTCCCCCACCCAGTCAGGTGCTCTATGTTGGCGTGAAGTGCAGTACCAGCTCAACAGAAAGGTAAATTGCTGGAAAACCCTGCTGTGATGCATACATCTACTTTGGAGCACTCTTCTCCTTTGCACTCTTGAATCGCTTAAGCGCAATGTATTCTTCCAGCAAGCTGAATAACGAGATAGGTGAGAGAAGGTGTACCAGCTGTCTGTGCGCCATCAGCAGCCACTAAGTGTCCCTCTTGGGTTTTCCCGGGGATCCTGATTGTGCAGGAATTCATCGGTTCAGTAGCAAGGGGGAGAGGATGGCCTGTGCCTGGAAGTGACAGGCAGTCTGGTGGCATCATGAGGATTAAGTTCCGATTCATATTTGCTGTAGAATAAAATATGTTTTCAGCCCCCATGAGCTTTGTCACTCGGAGAGCAGTGTATGAACTTTTGCTGCACGGCTCTGGGCTCCCTGGTGGTCTAGTGGTTAGGATTCGGCGCTCTCACCGCCGCGGCCCGGGTTCGATTCCCGGTCAGGGAAAAGTCCCTCTTCTGACCTTGAAAGCTTTTCCTTCCCGTAGGTCAGGGCTTCTCAAAATGAAGTTGCTTTTCTGACTCACAATTTGCCTAGCATGACGCAGTATCGCTCAAAATATGATTTTCGCAAGGTTCCTTTAGAGCTGCTTCCCATGGTGGGAGGCAAGGCTCTTGAGCAAGTGAGATCCTGTATTCCGAGGCGCGCTTCCTTTTGTAGGCTTCTGACCCCATGGCCTGTGGCAGGTAGTCCTCCTTTGACTGGGCCGCAGGCTTTGTCTCCAAATGGCGTCCTGGACCCACTGCAACCCACCTGTTTGCTAAAACGGAAGTCTGCCTCTGGGTAAGAAAAAGCTGAGCTGCACGTACGGAAAGCGGCAGAGGCCAGAGGCGGGGAGGGTGTGGCAAGGGCTGCCTGATTTGCATAGTGACCTGTTGCATCTTGGGAATGTACAGGCTTTGGAGCTTAACAGGTACTGCAGGTGTCTGCCTGGCCTGAGAGATGCCTGTCTGGTGCTCCCCTCAGGACACACAGGCCTTCCATTCGAGCATGGAGGGTGAGGGACATGGGTCACCCTCATATACAGGGGTGTGGGCATGGGCAGGATAGGTTGTGGGGGACCCGTCAGGGCATTGCCCGTTTGGAAGCCCGTTCGGAAGGCGAGAGGAGGCGGGGCAGGAAACTCTGCTCAATTTCTTTCCCAGAGGCCTGTGGAGAACCCTTTGCACGTTTGAGCCAGCCGGGCCTGCATCAGCAGATCCTGCTCCACTGGGAAGGGAGAGCCTGTAGGCGTAAATCAAAAAAAGGGGAGAAATCTGCAAATTCTAGTGGCAGACCCATGTTGCCCAGGAAGCAATCAGTTTCTCCTGCTCCCTATAGTGGAAAAAGACATAGGAGGTGTATTTCTCTAGGCAGGGGCTCTGTGTAGATGGCACTTCATTGCTCTGGGAAGCATCCATGCTGGTAGAAGAGTAGCAGCAGACTCCACACCTGAGGCTTGAATGGGGACCGTTGGGGAGGGGCAGTGGGAGGCCGAGGAGGGCGGAGGAAAATGCTTTTCAAAAGCATCTGCACGTTCCTACAAACCTGCTGAAAACCCATACCAGGAATGGGGCTCGAACCCATGCGGACAAACGTCCATTGGATCTTAAGTCCAACGCCTTAACCACTCGGCCACCCTGGTGAGACCCAAGGATTTACTTTCTTCAACTCCCTTTTTATGCTTGCTACTGTAGCACCAGCTGTCCCGCAAGAGGTGATTGCAGAGTTAAAAGGCTTTTGCAGGAGGTTAAAAGTAATTGCTTATAACAAACACACTGTGTGACACCTAACTTTCTCCCACTCGGACCTTACCGTTAATTTTTATATTGGAGTTAGCTTAGTCACAATAAGGGGGTGAGCAAGACAGTTACACTAGAGCATCTACTCCCTGGTGGTCTAGTGGCTAGGATTCGGCGCTTTCACCGCCGCGGCCCGGGTTCGATTCCCGGTCAGGGAAGATCCCTCTAAAGCATAGATTGCTTAATTTGTCTGTGTATCTTTTTTAAAAGAAGGTCTTTAAAAAGGCACCCCTCCCAATAGATGAAAGCGGAGGAATTGGGCTTGTTCTCCTGTGCCCCAGGTTGCTTTGCCCCCATTGACCTAAGCCACCTTTGTGCGCACGCAGTCCCCCACCCAGTCAGGTGCTCTATGTTGGCGTGAAGTGCAGTACCAGCTCAACAGAAAGGTAAATTGCTGGAAAACCCTGCTGTGATGCATACATCTACTTTGGAGCACTCTTCTCCTTTGCACTCTTGAATGGCTTAAGCGCAATGTATTCTTCCAGCAAGCTGAATAACGAGATAGGTGAGAGAAGGTGTACCAGCTGTCTGTGCGCCATCAGCAGCCACTAGGTGTCCCTCTTGGGTTTTCCCGGGGATCCTGATTGTGCAGGAATTCATCGGTTCAGTAGCAAGGGGGAGAGGATGGCCTGTGCCTGGAAGTGACAGGCAGTCTGGTGGCATCATGAGGATTAAGTTCCGATTCATATTTGCTGTAGAATAAAATATGTTTTCAGCCCCCATGAGCTTTGTCACTCGGAGAGCAGTGTATGAACTTTTGCTGCACGGCTCTGGGCTCCCTGGTGGTCTAGTGGTTAGGATTCGGCGCTCTCACCGCCGCGGCCCGGGTTCGATTCCCGGTCAGGGAAAAGTCCCTCTTCTGACCTTGAAAGCTTTTCCTTCCCGTAGGTCAGGGCTTCTCAAAATGAAGTTGCTTTTCTGACTCACAATTTGCCTAGCATGACGCAGTATCGCTCAAAATATGATTTTCGCAAGGTTCCTTTAGAGCTGCTTCCCATGGTGGGAGGCAAGGCTCTTGAGCAAGTGAGATCCTGTATTCCGAGGCGCGCTTCCTTTTGTAGGCTTCTGACCCCATGGCCTGTGGCAGGTAGTCCTCCTTTGACTGGGCCGCAGGCTTTGTCTCCAAATGGCGTCCTGGACCCACTGCAACCCACCTGTTTGCTAAAACGGAAGTCTGCCTCTGGGTAAGAAAAAGCTGAGCTGCACGTACGGAAAGCGGCAGAGGCCAGAGGCGGGGAGGGTGTGGCAAGGGCTGCCTGATTTGCATAGTGACGTGTTGCATCTTGGGAATGTACAGGCTTTGGAGCTTAACAGGTACTGCAGGTGTCTGCCTGGCCTGAGAGATGCCTGTCTGGTGCTCCCCTCAGGACACACAGGCCTTCCATTCGAGCATGGAGGGTGAGGGACATGGGTCACCCTCATATACAGGGGTGTGGGCATGGGCAGGATAGGTTGTGGGGGACCCGTCAGGGCATTGCCCGTTTGGAAGCCCGTTCGGAAGGCGAGAGGAGGCGGGGCAGGAAACTCTGCTCAATTTCTTTCCCAGAGGCCTGTGGAGAACCCTTTGCACGTTTGAGCCAGCCGGGCCTGCATCAGCAGATCCTGCTCCACTGGGAAGGGAGAGCCTGTAGGCGTAAATCAAAAAAAGGGGAGAAATCTGCAAATTCTAGTGGCAGACCCATGTTGCCCAGGAAGCAATCAGTTTCTCCTGCTCCCTATAGTGGAAAAAGACATAGGAGGTGTATTTCTCTAGGCAGGGGCTCTGTGTAGATGGCACTTCATTGCTCTGGGAAGCATCCATGCTGGTAGAAGAGTAGCAGCAGACTCCACACCTGAGGCTTGAATGGGGACCGTTGGGGAGGGGCAGTGGGAGGCCGAGGAGGGCGGAGGAAAATGCTTTTCAAAAGCATCTGCACGTTCCTACAAACCTGCTGAAAACCCATACCAGGAATGGGGCTCGAACCCATGCGGACAAACGTCCATTGGATCTTAAGTCCAACGCCTTAACCACTCGGCCACCCTGGTGAGACCCAAGGATTTACTTTCTTCAACTCCCTTTTTATGCTTGCTACTGTAGCACCAGCTGTCCAGCAAGAGGTGATTGCAGAGTTAAAAGGCTTTTGCAGGAGGTTAAAAGTAATTGCTTATAACAAACACACTGTGTGACACCTAACTTTCTCCCACTCGGACCTTACCGTTAATTTTTATATTGGAGTTAGCTTAGTCACAATAAGGGGGTGAGCAAGGCAGGCACACTAGAGCATCTACTCCCTGGTGGTCTAGTGGCTAGGATTCGGCGCTTTCACCGCCGCGGCCCGGGTTCGATTCCCGGTCAGGGAAGATCCCTCTAAAGCATAGATTGCTTAATTTGTCTGTGTATCTTTTTTAAAAGAAGGTCTTTAAAAAGGCACCCCTCCCAATAGATGAAAGCGGAGGAATGGGGCTTGTTCTCCTGTGCCCCAGGTTGCTTTGCCCCCATTGACCTAAGCCACCTTTGTGCGCACGCAGTCCCCCACCCAGTCAGGTGCTCTATGTTGGCGTGAAGTGCAGTACCAGCTCAACAGAAAGGTAAATTGCTGGAAAACCCTGCTGTGATGCATACATCTACTTTGGAGCACTCTTCTCCTTTGCACTCTTGAATCGCTTAAGCGCAATGTATTCTTCCAGCAAGCTGAATAACGAGATAGGTGAGAGAAGGTGTACCAGCTGTCTGTGCGCCATCAGCAGCCACTAAGTGTCCCTCTTGGGTTTTCCCGGGGATCCTGATTGTGCAGGAATTCATCGGTTCAGTAGCAAGGGGGAGAGGATGGCCTGTGCCTGGAAGTGACAGGCAGTCTGGTGGCATCATGAGGATTAAGTTCCGATTCATATTTGCTGTAGAATAAAATATGTTTTCAGCCCCCATGAGCTTTGTCACTCGGAGAGCAGTGTATGAACTTTTGCTGCACGGCTCTGGGCTCCCTGGTGGTCTAGTGGTTAGGATTCGGCGCTCTCACCGCCGCGGCCCGGGTTCGATTCCCGGTCAGGGAAAAGTCCCTCTTCTGACCTTGAAAGCTTTTCCTTCCCGTAGGTCAGGGCTTCTCAAAATGAAGTTGCTTTTCTGACTCACAATTTGCCTAGCATGACGCAGTATCGCTCAAAATATGATTTTCGCAAGGTTCCTTTAGAGCTGCTTCCCATGGTGGGAGGCAAGGCTCTTGAGCAAGTGAGATCCTGTATTCCGAGGCGCGCTTCCTTTTGTAGGCTTCTGACCCCATGGCCTGTGGCAGGTAGTCCTCCTTTGACTGGGCCGCAGGCTTTGTCTCCAAATGGCGTCCTGGACCCACTGCAACCCACCTGTTTGCTAAAACGGAAGTCTGCCTCTGGGTAAGAAAAAGCTGAGCTGCACGTACGGAAAGCGGCAGAGGCCAGAGGCGGGGAGGGTGTGGCAAGGGCTGCCTGATTTGCATAGTGACCTGTTGCATCTTGGGAATGTACAGGCTTTGGAGCTTAACAGGTACTGCAGGTGTCTGCCTGGCCTGAGAGATGCCTGTCTGGTGCTCCCCTCAGGACACACAGGCCTTCCATTCGAGCATGGAGGGTGAGGGACATGGGTCACCCTCATATACAGGGGTGTGGGCATGGGCAGGATAGGTTGTGGGGGACCCGTCAGGGCATTGCCCGTTTGGAAGCCCGTTCGGAAGGCGAGAGGAGGCGGGGCAGGAAACTCTGCTCAATTTCTTTCCCAGAGGCCTGTGGAGAACCCTTTGCACGTTTGAGCCAGCCGGGCCTGCATCAGCAGATCCTGCTCCACTGGGAAGGGAGAGCCTGTAGGCGTAAATCAAAAAAAGGGGAGAAATCTGCAAATTCTAGTGGCAGACCCATGTTGCCCAGGAAGCAATCAGTTTCTCCTGCTCCCTATAGTGGAAAAAGACATAGGAGGTGTATTTCTCTAGGCAGGGGCTCTGTGTAGATGGCACTTCATTGCTCTGGGAAGCATCCATGCTGGTAGAAGAGTAGCAGCAGACTCCACACCTGAGGCTTGAATGGGGACCGTTGGGGAGGGGCAGTGGGAGGCCGAGGAGGGCGGAGGAAAATGCTTTTCAAAAGCATCTGCACGTTCCTACAAACCTGCTGAAAACCCATACCAGGAATGGGGCTCGAACCCATGCGGACAAACGTCCATTGGATCTTAAGTCCAACGCCTTAACCACTCGGCCACCCTGGTGAGACCCAAGGATTTACTTTCTTCAACTCCCT
Organism: Lissotriton vulgaris; assembly: GCF_964263255.1. Classification (NCBI taxonomy): domain Eukaryota; kingdom Metazoa; phylum Chordata; class Amphibia; order Caudata; family Salamandridae; genus Lissotriton; species Lissotriton vulgaris. The sequence continues at coordinate 519,933,028 of NC_141691.1, forward strand.
TTTTATGCTTGCTACTGTAGCACCAGCTGTCCAGCAAGAGGTGATTGCAGAGTTAAAAGGCTTTTGCAGGAGGTTAAAAGTAATTGCTTATAACAAACACACTGTGTGACACCTAACTTTCTCCCACTCGGACCTTACCGTTAATTTTTATATTGGAGTTAGCTTAGTCACAATAAGGGGGTGAGCAAGGCAGGCACACTAGAGCATCTACTCCCTGGTGGTCTAGTGGCTAGGATTCGGCGCTTTCACCGCCGCGGCCCGGGTTCGATTCCCGGTCAGGGAAGATCCCTCTAAAGCATAGATTGCTTAATTTGTCTGTGTATCTTTTTTAAAAGAAGGTCTTTAAAAAGGCACCCCTCCCAATAGATGAAAGCGGAGGAATGGGGCTTGTTCTCCTGTGCCCCAGGTTGCTTTGCCCCCATTGACCTAAGCCACCTTTGTGCGCACGCAGTCCCCCACCCAGTCAGGTGCTCTATGTTGGCGTGAAGTGCAGTACCAGCTCAACAGAAAGGTAAATTGCTGGAAAACCCTGCTGTGATGCATACATCTACTTTGGAGCACTCTTCTCCTTTGCACTCTTGAATGGCTTAAGCGCAATGTATTCTTCCAGCAAGCTGAATAACGAGATAGGTGAGAGAAGGTGTACCAGCTGTCTGTGCGCCATCAGCAGCCACTAGGTGTCCCTCTTGGGTTTTCCCGGGGATCCTGATTGTGCAGGAATTCATCGGTTCAGTAGCAAGGGGGAGAGGATGGCCTGTGCCTGGAAGTGACAGGCAGTCTGGTGGCATCATGAGGATTAAGTTCCGATTCATATTTGCTGTAGAATAAAATATGTTTTCAGCCCCCATGAGCTTTGTCACTCGGAGAGCAGTGTATGAACTTTTGCTGCACGGCTCTGGGCTCCCTGGTGGTCTAGTGGTTAGGATTCGGCGCTCTCACCGCCGCGGCCCGGGTTCGATTCCCGGTCAGGGAAAAGTCCCTCTTCTGACCTTGAAAGCTTTTCCTTCCCGTAGGTCAGGGCTTCTCAAAATGAAGTTGCTTTTCTGACTCACAATTTGCCTAGCATGACGCGGTATCGCTCAAAATATGATTTTCGCAAGGTTCCTTTAGAGCTGCTTCCCATGGTGGGAGGCAAGGCTCTTGAGCAAGTGAGATCCTGTATTCCGAGGCGCGCTTCCTTTTGTAGGCTTCTGACCCCATGGCCTGTGGCAGGTAGTCCTCCTTTGACTGGGCCGCAGGCTTTGTCTCCAAATGGCGTCCTGGACCCACTGCAACCCACCTGTTTGCTAAAACGGAAGTCTGCCTCTGGGTAAGAAAAAGCTGAGCTGCACGTACGGAAAGCGGCAGAGGCCAGAGGCGGGGAGGGTGTGGCAAGGGCTGCCTGATTTGCATAGTGACCTGTTGCATCTTGGGAATGTACAGGCTTTGGAGCTTAACAGGTACTGCAGGTGTCTGCCTGGCCTGAGAGATGCCTGTCTGGTGCTCCCCTCAGGACACACAGGCCTTCCATTCGAGCATGGAGGGTGAGGGACATGGGTCACCCTCATATACAGGGGTGTGGGCATGGGCAGGATAGGTTGTGGGGGACCCGTCAGGGCATTGCCCGTTTGGAAGCCCGTTCGGAAGGCGAGAGGAGGCGGGGCAGGAAACTCTGCTCAATTTCTTTCCCAGAGGCCTGTGGAGAACCCTTTGCACGTTTGAGCCAGCCGGGCCTGCATCAGCAGATCCTGCTCCACTGGGAAGGGAGAGCCTGTAGGCGTAAATCAAAAAAAGGGGAGAAATCTGCAAATTCTAGTGGCAGACCCATGTTGCCCAGGAAGCAATCAGTTTCTCCTGCTCCCTATAGTGGAAAAAGACATAGGAGGTGTATTTCTCTAGGCAGGGGCTCTGTGTAGATGGCACTTCATTGCTCTGGGAAGCATCCATGCTGGTAGAAGAGTAGCAGCAGACTCCACACCTGAGGCTTGAATGGGGACCGTTGGGGAGGGGCAGTGGGAGGCCGAGGAGGGCGGAGGAAAATGCTTTTCAAAAGCATCTGCACGTTCCTACAAACCTGCTGAAAACCCATACCAGGAATGGGGCTCGAACCCATGCGGACAAACGTCCATTGGATCTTAAGTCCAACGCCTTAACCACTCGGCCACCCTGGTGAGACCCAAGGATTTACTTTCTTCAACTCCCTTTTTATGCTTGCTACTGTAGCACCAGCTGTCCAGCAAGAGGTGATTGCAGAGTTAAAAGGCTTTTGCAGGAGGTTAAAAGTAATTGCTTATAACAAACACACTGTGTGACACCTAACTTTCTCCCACTCGGACCTTACCGTTAATTTTTATATTGGAGTTAGCTTAGTCACAATAAGGGGGTGAGCAAGGCAGGCACACTAGAGCATCTACTCCCTGGTGGTCTAGTGGCTAGGATTCGGCGCTTTCACCGCCGCGGCCCGGGTTCGATTCCCGGTCAGGGAAGATCCCTCTAAAGCATAGATTGCTTAATTTGTCTGTGTATCTTTTTTAAAAGAAGGTCTTTAAAAAGGCACCCCTCCCAATAGATGAAAGCGGAGGAATGGGGCTTGTTCTCCTGTGCCCCAGGTTGCTTTGCCCCCATTGACCTAAGCCACCTTTGTGCGCACGCAGTCCCCCACCCAGTCAGGTGCTCTATGTTGGCGTGAAGTGCAGTACCAGCTCAACAGAAAGGTAAATTGCTGGAAAACCCTGCTGTGATGCATACATCTACTTTGGAGCACTCTTCTCCTTTGCACTCTTGAATCGCTTAAGCGCAATGTATTCTTCCAGCAAGCTGAATAACGAGATAGGTGAGAGAAGGTGTACCAGCTGTCTGTGCGCCATCAGCAGCCACTAAGTGTCCCTCTTGGGTTTTCCCGGGGATCCTGATTGTGCAGGAATTCATCGGTTCAGTAGCAAGGGGGAGAGGATGGCCTGTGCCTGGAAGTGACAGGCAGTCTGGTGGCATCATGAGGATTAAGTTCCGATTCATATTTGCTGTAGAATAAAATATGTTTTCAGCCCCCATGAGCTTTGTCACTCGGAGAGCAGTGTATGAACTTTTGCTGCACAGCTCTGGGCTCCCTGGTGGTCTAGTGGTTAGGATTCGGCGCTCTCACCGCCGCGGCCCGGGTTCGATTCCCGGTCAGGGAAAAGTCCCTCTTCTGACCTTGAAAGCTTTTCCTTCCCGTAGGTCAGGGCTTCTCAAAATGAAGTTGCTTTTCTGACTCACAATTTGCCTAGCATGACGCAGTATCGCTCAAAATATGATTTTCGCAAGGTTCCTTTAGAGCTGCTTCCCATGGTGGGAGGCAAGGCTCTTGAGCAAGTGAGATCCTGTATTCCGAGGCGCGCTTCCTTTTGTAGGCTTCTGACCCCATGGCCTGTGGCAGGTAGTCCTCCTTTGACTGGGCCGCAGGCTTTGTCTCCAAATGGCGTCCTGGACCCACTGCAACCCACCTGTTTGCTAAAACGGAAGTCTGCCTCTGGGTAAGAAAAAGCTGAGCTGCACGTACGGAAAGCGGCAGAGGCCAGAGGCGGGGAGGGTGTGGCAAGGGCTGCCTGATTTGCATAGTGACCTGTTGCATCTTGGGAATGTACAGGCTTTGGAGCTTAACAGGTACTGCAGGTGTCTGCCTGGCCTGAGAGATGCCTGTCTGGTGCTCCCCTCAGGACACACAGGCCTTCCATTCGAGCATGGAGGGTGAGGGACATGGGTCACCCTCATATACAGGGGTGTGGGCATGGGCAGGATAGGTTGTGGGGGACCCGTCAGGGCATTGCCCGTTTGGAAGCCCGTTCGGAAGGCGAGAGGAGGCGGGGCAGGAAACTCTGCTCAATTTCTTTCCCAGAGGCCTGTGGAGAACCCTTTGCACGTTTGAGCCAGCCGGGCCTGCATCAGCAGATCCTGCTCCACTGGGAAGGGAGAGCCTGTAGGCGTAAATCAAAAAAAGGGGAGAAATCTGCAAATTCTAGTGGCAGACCCATGTTGCCCAGGAAGCAATCAGTTTCTCCTGCTCCCTATAGTGGAAAAAGACATAGGAGGTGTATTTCTCTAGGCAGGGGCTCTGTGTAGATGGCACTTCATTGCTCTGGGAAGCATCCATGCTGGTAGAAGAGAAGCAGCAGACTCCACACCTGAGGCTTGAATGGGGACCGTTGGGGAGGGGCAGTGGGAGGCCGAGGAGGGCGGAGGAAAATGCTTTTCAAAAGCATCTGCACGTTCCTACAAACCTGCTGAAAACCCATACCAGGAATGGGGCTCGAACCCATGCGGACAAACGTCCATTGGATCTTAAGTCCAACGCCTTAACCACTCGGCCACCCTGGTGAGACCCAAGGATTTACTTTCTTCAACTCCCTTTTTATGCTTGCTACTGTAGCACCAGCTGTCCAGCAAGAGGTGATTGCAGAGTTAAAAGGCTTTTGCAGGAGGTTAAAAGTAATTGCTTATAACAAACACACTGTGTGACACCTAACTTTCTCCCACTCGGACCTTACCGTTAATTTTTATATTGGAGTTAGCTTAGTCACAATAAGGGGGTGAGCAAGGCAGGCACACTAGAGCATCTACTCCCTGGTGGTCTAGTGGCTAGGATTCGGCGCTTTCACCGCCGCGGCCCGGGTTCGATTCCCGGTCAGGGAAGATCCCTCTAAAGCATAGATTGCTTAATTTGTCTGTGTATCTTTTTTAAAAGAAGGTCTTTAAAAAGGCACCCCTCCCAATAGATGAAAGCGGAGGAATGGGGCTTGTTCTCCTGTGCCCCAGGTTGCTTTGCCCCCATTGACCTAAGCCACCTTTGTGCGCACGCAGTCCCCCACCCAGTCAGGTGCTCTATGTTGGCGTGAAGTGCAGTACCAGCTCAACAGAAAGGTAAATTGCTGGAAAACCCTGCTGTGATGCATACATCTACTTTGGAGCACTCTTCTCCTTTGCACTCTTGAATGGCTTAAGCGCAATGTATTCTTCCAGCAAGCTGAATAACGAGATAGGTGAGAGAAGGTGTACCAGCTGTCTGTGCGCCATCAGCAGCCACTAGGTGTCCCTCTTGGGTTTTCCCGGGGATCCTGATTGTGCAGGAATTCATCGGTTCAGTAGCAAGGGGGAGAGGATGGCCTGTGCCTGGAAGTGACAGGCAGTCTGGTGGCATCATGAGGATTAAGTTCCGATTCATATTTGCTGTAGAATAAAATATGTTTTCAGCCCCCATGAGCTTTGTCACTCGGAGAGCAGTGTATGAACTTTTGCTGCACGGCTCTGGGCTCCCTGGTGGTCTAGTGGTTAGGATTCGGCGCTCTCACCGCCGCGGCCCGGGTTCGATTCCCGGTCAGGGAAAAGTCCCTCTTCTGACCTTGAAAGCTTTTCCTTCCCGTAGGTCAGGGCTTCTCAAAATGAAGTTGCTTTTCTGACTCACAATTTGCCTAGCATGACGCGGTATCGCTCAAAATATGATTTTCGCAAGGTTCCTTTAGAGCTGCTTCCCATGGTGGGAGGCAAGGCTCTTGAGCAAGTGAGATCCTGTATTCCGAGGCGCGCTTCCTTTTGTAGGCTTCTGACCCCATGGCCTGTGGCAGGTAGTCCTCCTTTGACTGGGCCGCAGGCTTTGTCTCCAAATGGCGTCCTGGACCCACTGCAACCCACCTGTTTGCTAAAACGGAAGTCTGCCTCTGGGTAAGAAAAAGCTGAGCTGCACGTACGGAAAGCGGCAGAGGCCAGAGGCGGGGAGGGTGTGGCAAGGGCTGCCTGATTTGCATAGTGACCTGTTGCATCTTGGGAATGTACAGGCTTTGGAGCTTAACAGGTACTGCAGGTGTCTGCCTGGCCTGAGAGATGCCTGTCTGGTGCTCCCCTCAGGACACACAGGCCTTCCATTCGAGCATGGAGGGTGAGGGACATGGGTCACCCTCATATACAGGGGTGTGGGCATGGGCAGGATAGGTTGTGGGGGACCCGTCAGGGCATTGCCCGTTTGGAAGCCCGTTCGGAAGGCGAGAGGAGGCGGGGCAGGAAACTCTGCTCAATTTCTTTCCCAGAGGCCTGTGGAGAACCCTTTGCACGTTTGAGCCAGCCGGGCCTGCATCAGCAGATCCTGCTCCACTGGGAAGGGAGAGCCTGTAGGCGTAAATCAAAAAAAGGGGAGAAATCTGCAAATTCTAGTGGCAGACCCATGTTGCCCAGGAAGCAATCAGTTTCTCCTGCTCCCTATAGTGGAAAAAGACATAGGAGGTGTATTTCTCTAGGCAGGGGCTCTGTGTAGATGGCACTTCATTGCTCTGGGAAGCATCCATGCTGGTAGAAGAGTAGCAGCAGACTCCACACCTGAGGCTTGAATGGGGACCGTTGGGGAGGGGCAGTGGGAGGCCGAGGAGGGCGGAGGAAAATGCTTTTCAAAAGCATCTGCACGTTCCTACAAACCTGCTGAAAACCCATACCAGGAATGGGGCTCGAACCCATGCGGACAAACGTCCATTGGATCTTAAGTCCAACGCCTTAACCACTCGGCCACCCTGGTGAGACCCAAGGATTTACTTTCTTCAACTCCCTTTTTATGCTTGCTACTGTAGCACCAGCTGTCCAGCAAGAGGTGATTGCAGAGTTAAAAGGCTTTTGCAGGAGGTTAAAAGTAATTGCTTATAACAAACACACTGTGTGACACCTAACTTTCTCCCACTCGGACCTTACCGTTAATTTTTATATTGGAGTTAGCTTAGTCACAATAAGGGGGTGAGCAAGGCAGGCACACTAGAGCATCTACTCCCTGGTGGTCTAGTGGCTAGGATTCGGCGCTTTCACCGCCGCGGCCCGGGTTCGATTCCCGGTCAGGGAAGATCCCTCTAAAGCATAGATTGCTTAATTTGTCTGTGTATCTTTTTTAAAAGAAGGTCTTTAAAAAGGCACCCCTCCCAATAGATGAAAGCGGAGGAATGGGGCTTGTTCTCCTGTGCCCCAGGTTGCTTTGCCCCCATTGACCTAAGCCACCTTTGTGCGCACGCAGTCCCCCACCCAGTCAGGTGCTCTATGTTGGCGTGAAGTGCAGTACCAGCTCAACAGAAAGGTAAATTGCTGGAAAACCCTGCTGTGATGCATACATCTACTTTGGAGCACTCTTCTCCTTTGCACTCTTGAATGGCTTAAGCGCAATGTATTCTTCCAGCAAGCTGAATAACGAGATAGGTGAGAGAAGGTGTACCAGCTGTCTGTGCGCCATCAGCAGCCACTAGGTGTCCCTCTTGGGTTTTCCCGGGGATCCTGATTGTGCAGGAATTCATCGGTTCAGTAGCAAGGGGGAGAGGATGGCCTGTGCCTGGAAGTGACAGGCAGTCTGGTGGCATCATGAGGATTAAGTTCCGATTCATATTTGCTGTAGAATAAAATATGTTTTCAGCCCCCATGAGCTTTGTCACTCGGAGAGCAGTGTATGAACTTTTGCTGCACGGCTCTGGGCTCCCTGGTGGTCTAGTGGTTAGGATTCGGCGCTCTCACCGCCGCGGCCCGGGTTCGATTCCCGGTCAGGGAAAAGTCCCTCTTCTGACCTTGAAAGCTTTTCCTTCCCGTAGGTCAGGGCTTCTCAAAATGAAGTTGCTTTTCTGACTCACAATTTGCCTAGCATGACGCGGTATCGCTCAAAATATGATTTTCGCAAGGTTCCTTTAGAGCTGCTTCCCATGGTGGGAGGCAAGGCTCTTGAGCAAGTGAGATCCTGTATTCCGAGGCGCGCTTCCTTTTGTAGGCTTCTGACCCCATGGCCTGTGGCAGGTAGTCCTCCTTTGACTGGGCCGCAGGCTTTGTCTCCAAATGGCGTCCTGGACCCACTGCAACCCACCTGTTTGCTAAAACGGAAGTCTGCCTCTGGGTAAGAAAAAGCTGAGCTGCACGTACGGAAAGCGGCAGAGGCCAGAGGCGGGGAGGGTGTGGCAAGGGCTGCCTGATTTGCATAGTGACCTGTTGCATCTTGGGAATGTACAGGCTTTGGAGCTTAACAGGTACTGCAGGTGTCTGCCTGGCCTGAGAGATGCCTGTCTGGTGCTCCCCTCAGGACACACAGGCCTTCCATTCGAGCATGGAGGGTGAGGGACATGGGTCACCCTCATATACAGGGGTGTGGGCATGGGCAGGATAGGTTGTGGGGGACCCGTCAGGGCATTGCCCGTTTGGAAGCCCGTTCGGAAGGCGAGAGGAGGCGGGGCAGGAAACTCTGCTCAATTTCTTTCCCAGAGGCCTGTGGAGAACCCTTTGCACGTTTGAGCCAGCCGGGCCTGCATCAGCAGATCCTGCTCCACTGGGAAGGGAGAGCCTGTAGGCGTAAATCAAAAAAAGGGGAGAAATCTGCAAATTCTAGTGGCAGACCCATGTTGCCCAGGAAGCAATCAGTTTCTCCTGCTCCCTATAGTGGAAAAAGACATAGGAGGTGTATTTCTCTAGGCAGGGGCTCTGTGTAGATGGCACTTCATTGCTCTGGGAAGCATCCATGCTGGTAGAAGAGTAGCAGCAGACTCCACACCTGAGGCTTGAATGGGGACCGTTGGGGAGGGGCAGTGGGAGGCCGAGGAGGGCGGAGGAAAATGCTTTTCAAAAGCATCTGCACGTTCCTACAAACCTGCTGAAAACCCATACCAGGAATGGGGCTCGAACCCATGCGGACAAACGTCCATTGGATCTTAAGTCCAACGCCTTAACCACTCGGCCACCCTGGTGAGACCCAAGGATTTACTTTCTTCAACTCCCTTTTTATGCTTGCTACTGTAGCACCAGCTGTCCAGCAAGAGGTGATTGCAGAGTTAAAAGGCTTTTGCAGGAGGTTAAAAGTAATTGCTTATAACAAACACACTGTGTGACACCTAACTTTCTCCCACTCGGACCTTACCGTTAATTTTTATATTGGAGTTAGCTTAGTCACAATAAGGGGGTGAGCAAGGCAGGCACACTAGAGCATCTACTCCCTGGTGGTCTAGTGGCTAGGATTCGGCGCTTTCACCGCCGCGGCCCGGGTTCGATTCCCGGTCAGGGAAGATCCCTCTAAAGCATAGATTGCTTAATTTGTCTGTGTATCTTTTTTAAAAGAAGGTCTTTAAAAAGGCACCCCTCCCAATAGATGAAAGCGGAGGAATGGGGCTTGTTCTCCTGTGCCCCAGGTTGCTTTGCCCCCATTGACCTAAGCCACCTTTGTGCGCACGCAGTCCCCCACCCAGTCAGGTGCTCTATGTTGGCGTGAAGTGCAGTACCAGCTCAACAGAAAGGTAAATTGCTGGAAAACCCTGCTGTGATGCATACATCTACTTTGGAGCACTCTTCTCCTTTGCACTCTTGAATCGCTTAAGCGCAATGTATTCTTCCAGCAAGCTGAATAACGAGATAGGTGAGAGAAGGTGTACCAGCTGTCTGTGCGCCATCAGCAGCCACTAAGTGTCCCTCTTGGGTTTTCCCGGGGATCCTGATTGTGCAGGAATTCATCGGTTCAGTAGCAAGGGGGAGAGGATGGCCTGTGCCTGGAAGTGACAGGCAGTCTGGTGGCATCATGAGGATTAAGTTCCGATTCATATTTGCTGTAGAATAAAATATGTTTTCAGCCCCCATGAGCTTTGTCACTCGGAGAGCAGTGTATGAACTTTTGCTGCACGGCTCTGGGCTCCCTGGTGGTCTAGTGGTTAGGATTCGGCGCTCTCACCGCCGCGGCCCGGGTTCGATTCCCGGTCAGGGAAAAGTCCCTCTTCTGACCTTGAAAGCTTTTCCTTCCCGTAGGTCAGGGCTTCTCAAAATGAAGTTGCTTTTCTGACTCACAATTTGCCTAGCATGACGCAGTATCGCTCAAAATATGATTTTCGCAAGGTTCCTTTAGAGCTGCTTCCCATGGTGGGAGGCAAGGCTCTTGAGCAAGTGAGATCCTGTATTCCGAGGCGCGCTTCCTTTTGTAGGCTTCTGACCCCATGGCCTGTGGCAGGTAGTCCTCCTTTGACTGGGCCGCAGGCTTTGTCTCCAAATGGCGTCCTGGACCCACTGCAACCCACCTGTTTGCTAAAACGGAAGTCTGCCTCTGGGTAAGAAAAAGCTGAGCTGCACGTACGGAAAGCGGCAGAGGCCAGAGGCGGGGAGGGTGTGGCAAGGGCTGCCTGATTTGCATAGTGACCTGTTGCATCTTGGGAATGTACAGGCTTTGGAGCTTAACAGGTACTGCAGGTGTCTGCCTGGCCTGAGAGATGCCTGTCTGGTGCTCCCCTCAGGACACACAGGCCTTCCATTCGAGCATGGAGGGTGAGGGACATGGGTCACCCTCATATACAGGGGTGTGGGCATGGGCAGGATAGGTTGTGGGGGACCCGTCAGGGCATTGCCCGTTTGGAAGCCCGTTCGGAAGGCGAGAGGAGGCGGGGCAGGAAACTCTGCTCAATTTCTTTCCCAGAGGCCTGTGGAGAACCCTTTGCACGTTTGAGCCAGCCGGGCCTGCATCAGCAGATCCTGCTCCACTGGGAAGGGAGAGCCTGTAGGCGTAAATCAAAAAAAGGGGAGAAATCTGCAAATTCTAGTGGCAGACCCATGTTGCCCAGGAAGCAATCAGTTTCTCCTGCTCCCTATAGTGGAAAAAGACATAGGAGGTGTATTTCTCTAGGCAGGGGCTCTGTGTAGATGGCACTTCATTGCTCTGGGAAGCATCCATGCTGGTAGAAGAGTAGCAGCAGACTCCACACCTGAGGCTTGAATGGGGACCGTTGGGGAGGGGCAGTGGGAGGCCGAGGAGGGCGGAGGAAAATGCTTTTCAAAAGCATCTGCACGTTCCTACAAACCTGCTGAAAACCCATACCAGGAATGGGGCTCGAACCCATGCGGACAAACGTCCATTGGATCTTAAGTCCAACGCCTTAACCACTCGGCCACCCTGGTGAGACCCAAGGATTTACTTTCTTCAACTCCCTTTTTATGCTTGCTACTGTAGCACCAGCTGTCCCGCAAGAGGTGATTGCAGAGTTAAAAGGCTTTTGCAGGAGGTTAAAAGTAATTGCTTATAACAAACACACTGTGTGACACCTAACTTTCTCCCACTCGGACCTTACCGTTAATTTTTATATTGGAGTTAGCTTAGTCACAATAAGGGGGTGAGCAAGACAGTTACACTAGAGCATCTACTCCCTGGTGGTCTAGTGGCTAGGATTCGGCGCTTTCACCGCCGCGGCCCGGGTTCGATTCCCGGTCAGGGAAGATCCCTCTAAAGCATAGATTGCTTAATTTGTCTGTGTATCTTTTTTAAAAGAAGGTCTTTAAAAAGGCACCCCTCCCAATAGATGAAAGCGGAGGAATTGGGCTTGTTCTCCTGTGCCCCAGGTTGCTTTGCCCCCATTGACCTAAGCCACCTTTGTGCGCACGCAGTCCCCCACCCAGTCAGGTGCTCTATGTTGGCGTGAAGTGCAGTACCAGCTCAACAGAAAGGTAAATTGCTGGAAAACCCTGCTGTGATGCATACATCTACTTTGGAGCACTCTTCTCCTTTGCACTCTTGAATGGCTTAAGCGCAATGTATTCTTCCAGCAAGCTGAATAACGAGATAGGTGAGAGAAGGTGTACCAGCTGTCTGTGCGCCATCAGCAGCCACTAGGTGTCCCTCTTGGGTTTTCCCGGGGATCCTGATTGTGCAGGAATTCATCGGTTCAGTAGCAAGGGGGAGAGGATGGCCTGTGCCTGGAAGTGACAGGCAGTCTGGTGGCATCATGAGGATTAAGTTCCGATTCATATTTGCTGTAGAATAAAATATGTTTTCAGCCCCCATGAGCTTTGTCACTCGGAGAGCAGTGTATGAACTTTTGCTGCACGGCTCTGGGCTCCCTGGTGGTCTAGTGGTTAGGATTCGGCGCTCTCACCGCCGCGGCCCGGGTTCGATTCCCGGTCAGGGAAAAGTCCCTCTTCTGACCTTGAAAGCTTTTCCTTCCCGTAGGTCAGGGCTTCTCAAAATGAAGTTGCTTTTCTGACTCACAATTTGCCTAGCATGACGCAGTATCGCTCAAAATATGATTTTCGCAAGGTTCCTTTAGAGCTGCTTCCCATGGTGGGAGGCAAGGCTCTTGAGCAAGTGAGATCCTGTATTCCGAGGCGCGCTTCCTTTTGTAGGCTTCTGACCCCATGGCCTGTGGCAGGTAGTCCTCCTTTGACTGGGCCGCAGGCTTTGTCTCCAAATGGCGTCCTGGACCCACTGCAACCCACCTGTTTGCTAAAACGGAAGTCTGCCTCTGGGTAAGAAAAAGCTGAGCTGCACGTACGGAAAGCGGCAGAGGCCAGAGGCGGGGAGGGTGTGGCAAGGGCTGCCTGATTTGCATAGTGACGTGTTGCATCTTGGGAATGTACAGGCTTTGGAGCTTAACAGGTACTGCAGGTGTCTGCCTGGCCTGAGAGATGCCTGTCTGGTGCTCCCCTCAGGACACACAGGCCTTCCATTCGAGCATGGAGGGTGAGGGACATGGGTCACCCTCATATACAGGGGTGTGGGCATGGGCAGGATAGGTTGTGGGGGACCCGTCAGGGCATTGCCCGTTTGGAAGCCCGTTCGGAAGGCGAGAGGAGGCGGGGCAGGAAACTCTGCTCAATTTCTTTCCCAGAGGCCTGTGGAGAACCCTTTGCACGTTTGAGCCAGCCGGGCCTGCATCAGCAGATCCTGCTCCACTGGGAAGGGAGAGCCTGTAGGCGTAAATCAAAAAAAGGGGAGAAATCTGCAAATTCTAGTGGCAGACCCATGTTGCCCAGGAAGCAATCAGTTTCTCCTGCTCCCTATAGTGGAAAAAGACATAGGAGGTGTATTTCTCTAGGCAGGGGCTCTGTGTAGATGGCACTTCATTGCTCTGGGAAGCATCCATGCTGGTAGAAGAGTAGCAGCAGACTCCACACCTGAGGCTTGAATGGGGACCGTTGGGGAGGGGCAGTGGGAGGCCGAGGAGGGCGGAGGAAAATGCTTTTCAAAAGCATCTGCACGTTCCTACAAACCTGCTGAAAACCCATACCAGGAATGGGGCTCGAACCCATGCGGACAAACGTCCATTGGATCTTAAGTCCAACGCCTTAACCACTCGGCCACCCTGGTGAGACCCAAGGATTTACTTTCTTCAACTCCCTTTTTATGCTTGCTACTGTAGCACCAGCTGTCCAGCAAGAGGTGATTGCAGAGTTAAAAGGCTTTTGCAGGAGGTTAAAAGTAATTGCTTATAACAAACACACTGTGTGACACCTAACTTTCTCCCACTCGGACCTTACCGTTAATTTTTATATTGGAGTTAGCTTAGTCACAATAAGGGGGTGAGCAAGGCAGGCACACTAGAGCATCTACTCCCTGGTGGTCTAGTGGCTAGGATTCGGCGCTTTCACCGCCGCGGCCCGGGTTCGATTCCCGGTCAGGGAAGATCCCTCTAAAGCATAGATTGCTTAATTTGTCTGTGTATCTTTTTTAAAAGAAGGTCTTTAAAAAGGCACCCCTCCCAATAGATGAAAGCGGAGGAATGGGGCTTGTTCTCCTGTGCCCCAGGTTGCTTTGCCCCCATTGACCTAAGCCACCTTTGTGCGCACGCAGTCCCCCACCCAGTCAGGTGCTCTATGTTGGCGTGAAGTGCAGTACCAGCTCAACAGAAAGGTAAATTGCTGGAAAACCCTGCTGTGATGCATACATCTACTTTGGAGCACTCTTCTCCTTTGCACTCTTGAATCGCTTAAGCGCAATGTATTCTTCCAGCAAGCTGAATAACGAGATAGGTGAGAGAAGGTGTACCAGCTGTCTGTGCGCCATCAGCAGCCACTAAGTGTCCCTCTTGGGTTTTCCCGGGGATCCTGATTGTGCAGGAATTCATCGGTTCAGTAGCAAGGGGGAGAGGATGGCCTGTGCCTGGAAGTGACAGGCAGTCTGGTGGCATCATGAGGATTAAGTTCCGATTCATATTTGCTGTAGAATAAAATATGTTTTCAGCCCCCATGAGCTTTGTCACTCGGAGAGCAGTGTATGAACTTTTGCTGCACGGCTCTGGGCTCCCTGGTGGTCTAGTGGTTAGGATTCGGCGCTCTCACCGCCGCGGCCCGGGTTCGATTCCCGGTCAGGGAAAAGTCCCTCTTCTGACCTTGAAAGCTTTTCCTTCCCGTAGGTCAGGGCTTCTCAAAATGAAGTTGCTTTTCTGACTCACAATTTGCCTAGCATGACGCAGTATCGCTCAAAATATGATTTTCGCAAGGTTCCTTTAGAGCTGCTTCCCATGGTGGGAGGCAAGGCTCTTGAGCAAGTGAGATCCTGTATTCCGAGGCGCGCTTCCTTTTGTAGGCTTCTGACCCCATGGCCTGTGGCAGGTAGTCCTCCTTTGACTGGGCCGCAGGCTTTGTCTCCAAATGGCGTCCTGGACCCACTGCAACCCACCTGTTTGCTAAAACGGAAGTCTGCCTCTGGGTAAGAAAAAGCTGAGCTGCACGTACGGAAAGCGGCAGAGGCCAGAGGCGGGGAGGGTGTGGCAAGGGCTGCCTGATTTGCATAGTGACCTGTTGCATCTTGGGAATGTACAGGCTTTGGAGCTTAACAGGTACTGCAGGTGTCTGCCTGGCCTGAGAGATGCCTGTCTGGTGCTCCCCTCAGGACACACAGGCCTTCCATTCGAGCATGGAGGGTGAGGGACATGGGTCACCCTCATATACAGGGGTGTGGGCATGGGCAGGATAGGTTGTGGGGGACCCGTCAGGGCATTGCCCGTTTGGAAGCCCGTTCGGAAGGCGAGAGGAGGCGGGGCAGGAAACTCTGCTCAATTTCTTTCCCAGAGGCCTGTGGAGAACCCTTTGCACGTTTGAGCCAGCCGGGCCTGCATCAGCAGATCCTGCTCCACTGGGAAGGGAGAGCCTGTAGGCGTAAATCAAAAAAAGGGGAGAAATCTGCAAATTCTAGTGGCAGACCCATGTTGCCCAGGAAGCAATCAGTTTCTCCTGCTCCCTATAGTGGAAAAAGACATAGGAGGTGTATTTCTCTAGGCAGGGGCTCTGTGTAGATGGCACTTCATTGCTCTGGGAAGCATCCATGCTGGTAGAAGAGAAGCAGCAGACTCCACACCTGAGGCTTGAATGGGGACCGTTGGGGAGGGGCAGTGGGAGGCCGAGGAGGGCGGAGGAAAATGCTTTTCAAAAGCATCTGCACGTTCCTACAAACCTGCTGAAAACCCATACCAGGAATGGGGCTCGAACCCATGCGGACAAACGTCCATTGGATCTTAAGTCCAACGCCTTAACCACTCGGCCACCCTGGTGAGACCCAAGGATTTACTTTCTTCAACTCCCTTTTTATGCTTGCTACTGTAGCACCAGCTGTCCAGCAAGAGGTGATTGCAGAGTTAAAAGGCTTTTGCAGGAGGTTAAAAGTAATTGCTTATAACAAACACACTGTGTGACACCTAACTTTCTCCCACTCGGACCTTACCGTTAATTTTTATATTGGAGTTAGCTTAGTCACAATAAGGGGGTGAGCAAGGCAGGCACACTAGAGCATCTACTCCCTGGTGGTCTAGTGGCTAGGATTCGGCGCTTTCACCGCCGCGGCCCGGGTTCGATTCCCGGTCAGGGAAGATCCCTCTAAAGCATAGATTGCTTAATTTGTCTGTGTATCTTTTTTAAAAGAAGGTCTTTAAAAAGGCACCCCTCCCAATAGATGAAAGCGGAGGAATGGGGCTTGTTCTCCTGTGCCCCAGGTTGCTTTGCCCCCATTGACCTAAGCCACCTTTGTGCGCACGCAGTCCCCCACCCAGTCAGGTGCTCTATGTTGGCGTGAAGTGCAGTACCAGCTCAACAGAAAGGTAAATTGCTGGAAAACCCTGCTGTGATGCATACATCTACTTTGGAGCACTCTTCTCCTTTGCACTCTTGAATGGCTTAAGCGCAATGTATTCTTCCAGCAAGCTGAATAACGAGATAGGTGAGAGAAGGTGTACCAGCTGTCTGTGCGCCATCAGCAGCCACTAGGTGTCCCTCTTGGGTTTTCCCGGGGATCCTGATTGTGCAGGAATTCATCGGTTCAGTAGCAAGGGGGAGAGGATGGCCTGTGCCTGGAAGTGACAGGCAGTCTGGTGGCATCATGAGGATTAAGTTCCGATTCATATTTGCTGTAGAATAAAATATGTTTTCAGCCCCCATGAGCTTTGTCACTCGGAGAGCAGTGTATGAACTTTTGCTGCACGGCTCTGGGCTCCCTGGTGGTCTAGTGGTTAGGATTCGGCGCTCTCACCGCCGCGGCCCGGGTTCGATTCCCGGTCAGGGAAAAGTCCCTCTTCTGACCTTGAAAGCTTTTCCTTCCCGTAGGTCAGGGCTTCTCAAAATGAAGTTGCTTTTCTGACTCACAATTTGCCTAGCATGACGCGGTATCGCTCAAAATATGATTTTCGCAAGGTTCCTTTAGAGCTGCTTCCCATGGTGGGAGGCAAGGCTCTTGAGCAAGTGAGATCCTGTATTCCGAGGCGCGCTTCCTTTTGTAGGCTTCTGACCCCATGGCCTGTGGCAGGTAGTCCTCCTTTGACTGGGCCGCAGGCTTTGTCTCCAAATGGCGTCCTGGACCCACTGCAACCCACCTGTTTGCTAAAACGGAAGTCTGCCTCTGGGTAAGAAAAAGCTGAGCTGCACGTACGGAAAGCGGCAGAGGCCAGAGGCGGGGAGGGTGTGGCAAGGGCTGCCTGATTTGCATAGTGACCTGTTGCATCTTGGGAATGTACAGGCTTTGGAGCTTAACAGGTACTGCAGGTGTCTGCCTGGCCTGAGAGATGCCTGTCTGGTGCTCCCCTCAGGACACACAGGCCTTCCATTCGAGCATGGAGGGTGAGGGACATGGGTCACCCTCATATACAGGGGTGTGGGCATGGGCAGGATAGGTTGTGGGGGACCCGTCAGGGCATTGCCCGTTTGGAAGCCCGTTCGGAAGGCGAGAGGAGGCGGGGCAGGAAACTCTGCTCAATTTCTTTCCCAGAGGCCTGTGGAGAACCCTTTGCACGTTTGAGCCAGCCGGGCCTGCATCAGCAGATCCTGCTCCACTGGGAAGGGAGAGCCTGTAGGCGTAAATCAAAAAAAGGGGAGAAATCTGCAAATTCTAGTGGCAGACCCATGTTGCCCAGGAAGCAATCAGTTTCTCCTGCTCCCTATAGTGGAAAAAGACATAGGAGGTGTATTTCTCTAGGCAGGGGCTCTGTGTAGATGGCACTTCATTGCTCTGGGAAGCATCCATGCTGGTAGAAGAGTAGCAGCAGACTCCACACCTGAGGCTTGAATGGGGACCGTTGGGGAGGGGCAGTGGGAGGCCGAGGAGGGCGGAGGAAAATGCTTTTCAAAAGCATCTGCACGTTCCTACAAACCTGCTGAAAACCCATACCAGGAATGGGGCTCGAACCCATGCGGACAAACGTCCATTGGATCTTAAGTCCAACGCCTTAACCACTCGGCCACCCTGGTGAGACCCAAGGATTTACTTTCTTCAACTCCCTTTTTATGCTTGCTACTGTAGCACCAGCTGTCCAGCAAGAGGTGATTGCAGAGTTAAAAGGCTTTTGCAGGAGGTTAAAAGTAATTGCTTATAACAAACACACTGTGTGACACCTAACTTTCTCCCACTCGGACCTTACCGTTAATTTTTATATTGGAGTTAGCTTAGTCACAATAAGGGGGTGAGCAAGGCAGGCACACTAGAGCATCTACTCCCTGGTGGTCTAGTGGCTAGGATTCGGCGCTTTCACCGCCGCGGCCCGGGTTCGATTCCCGGTCAGGGAAGATCCCTCTAAAGCATAGATTGCTTAATTTGTCTGTGTATCTTTTTTAAAAGAAGGTCTTTAAAAAGGCACCCCTCCCAATAGATGAAAGCGGAGGAATGGGGCTTGTTCTCCTGTGCCCCAGGTTGCTTTGCCCCCATTGACCTAAGCCACCTTTGTGCGCACGCAGTCCCCCACCCAGTCAGGTGCTCTATGTTGGCGTGAAGTGCAGTACCAGCTCAACAGAAAGGTAAATTGCTGGAAAACCCTGCTGTGATGCATACATCTACTTTGGAGCACTCTTCTCCTTTGCACTCTTGAATGGCTTAAGCGCAATGTATTCTTCCAGCAAGCTGAATAACGAGATAGGTGAGAGAAGGTGTACCAGCTGTCTGTGCGCCATCAGCAGCCACTAGGTGTCCCTCTTGGGTTTTCCCGGGGATCCTGATTGTGCAGGAATTCATCGGTTCAGTAGCAAGGGGGAGAGGATGGCCTGTGCCTGGAAGTGACAGGCAGTCTGGTGGCATCATGAGGATTAAGTTCCGATTCATATTTGCTGTAGAATAAAATATGTTTTCAGCCCCCATGAGCTTTGTCACTCGGAGAGCAGTGTATGAACTTTTGCTGCACGGCTCTGGGCTCCCTGGTGGTCTAGTGGTTAGGATTCGGCGCTCTCACCGCCGCGGCCCGGGTTCGATTCCCGGTCAGGGAAAAGTCCCTCTTCTGACCTTGAAAGCTTTTCCTTCCCGTAGGTCAGGGCTTCTCAAAATGAAGTTGCTTTTCTGACTCACAATTTGCCTAGCATGACGCGGTATCGCTCAAAATATGATTTTCGCAAGGTTCCTTTAGAGCTGCTTCCCATGGTGGGAGGCAAGGCTCTTGAGCAAGTGAGATCCTGTATTCCGAGGCGCGCTTCCTTTTGTAGGCTTCTGACCCCATGGCCTGTGGCAGGTAGTCCTCCTTTGACTGGGCCGCAGGCTTTGTCTCCAAATGGCGTCCTGGACCCACTGCAACCCACCTGTTTGCTAAAACGGAAGTCTGCCTCTGGGTAAGAAAAAGCTGAGCTGCACGTACGGAAAGCGGCAGAGGCCAGAGGCGGGGAGGGTGTGGCAAGGGCTGCCTGATTTGCATAGTGACCTGTTGCATCTTGGGAATGTACAGGCTTTGGAGCTTAACAGGTACTGCAGGTGTCTGCCTGGCCTGAGAGATGCCTGTCTGGTGCTCCCCTCAGGACACACAGGCCTTCCATTCGAGCATGGAGGGTGAGGGACATGGGTCACCCTCATATACAGGGGTGTGGGCATGGGCAGGATAGGTTGTGGGGGACCCGTCAGGGCATTGCCCGTTTGGAAGCCCGTTCGGAAGGCGAGAGGAGGCGGGGCAGGAAACTCTGCTCAATTTCTTTCCCAGAGGCCTGTGGAGAACCCTTTGCACGTTTGAGCCAGCCGGGCCTGCATCAGCAGATCCTGCTCCACTGGGAAGGGAGAGCCTGTAGGCGTAAATCAAAAAAAGGGGAGAAATCTGCAAATTCTAGTGGCAGACCCATGTTGCCCAGGAAGCAATCAGTTTCTCCTGCTCCCTATAGTGGAAAAAGACATAGGAGGTGTATTTCTCTAGGCAGGGGCTCTGTGTAGATGGCACTTCATTGCTCTGGGAAGCATCCATGCTGGTAGAAGAGTAGCAGCAGACTCCACACCTGAGGCTTGAATGGGGACCGTTGGGGAGGGGCAGTGGGAGGCCGAGGAGGGCGGAGGAAAATGCTTTTCAAAAGCATCTGCACGTTCCTACAAACCTGCTGAAAACCCATACCAGGAATGGGGCTCGAACCCATGCGGACAAACGTCCATTGGATCTTAAGTCCAACGCCTTAACCACTCGGCCACCCTGGTGAGACCCAAGGATTTACTTTCTTCAACTCCCTTTTTATGCTTGCTACTGTAGCACCAGCTGTCCAGCAAGAGGTGATTGCAGAGTTAAAAGGCTTTTGCAGGAGGTTAAAAGTAATTGCTTATAACAAACACACTGTGTGACACCTAACTTTCTCCCACTCGGACCTTACCGTTAATTTTTATATTGGAGTTAGCTTAGTCACAATAAGGGGGTGAGCAAGGCAGGCACACTAGAGCATCTACTCCCTGGTGGTCTAGTGGCTAGGATTCGGCGCTTTCACCGCCGCGGCCCGGGTTCGATTCCCGGTCAGGGAAGATCCCTCTAAAGCATAGATTGCTTAATTTGTCTGTGTATCTTTTTTAAAAGAAGGTCTTTAAAAAGGCACCCCTCCCAATAGATGAAAGCGGAGGAATGGGGCTTGTTCTCCTGTGCCCCAGGTTGCTTTGCCCCCATTGACCTAAGCCACCTTTGTGCGCACGCAGTCCCCCACCCAGTCAGGTGCTCTATGTTGGCGTGAAGTGCAGTACCAGCTCAACAGAAAGGTAAATTGCTGGAAAACCCTGCTGTGATGCATACATCTACTTTGGAGCACTCTTCTCCTTTGCACTCTTGAATCGCTTAAGCGCAATGTATTCTTCCAGCAAGCTGAATAACGAGATAGGTGAGAGAAGGTGTACCAGCTGTCTGTGCGCCATCAGCAGCCACTAAGTGTCCCTCTTGGGTTTTCCCGGGGATCCTGATTGTGCAGGAATTCATCGGTTCAGTAGCAAGGGGGAGAGGATGGCCTGTGCCTGGAAGTGACAGGCAGTCTGGTGGCATCATGAGGATTAAGTTCCGATTCATATTTGCTGTAGAATAAAATATGTTTTCAGCCCCCATGAGCTTTGTCACTCGGAGAGCAGTGTATGAACTTTTGCTGCACGGCTCTGGGCTCCCTGGTGGTCTAGTGGTTAGGATTCGGCGCTCTCACCGCCGCGGCCCGGGTTCGATTCCCGGTCAGGGAAAAGTCCCTCTTCTGACCTTGAAAGCTTTTCCTTCCCGTAGGTCAGGGCTTCTCAAAATGAAGTTGCTTTTCTGACTCACAATTTGCCTAGCATGACGCAGTATCGCTCAAAATATGATTTTCGCAAGGTTCCTTTAGAGCTGCTTCCCATGGTGGGAGGCAAGGCTCTTGAGCAAGTGAGATCCTGTATTCCGAGGCGCGCTTCCTTTTGTAGGCTTCTGACCCCATGGCCTGTGGCAGGTAGTCCTCCTTTGACTGGGCCGCAGGCTTTGTCTCCAAATGGCGTCCTGGACCCACTGCAACCCACCTGTTTGCTAAAACGGAAGTCTGCCTCTGGGTAAGAAAAAGCTGAGCTGCACGTACGGAAAGCGGCAGAGGCCAGAGGCGGGGAGGGTGTGGCAAGGGCTGCCTGATTTGCATAGTGACCTGTTGCATCTTGGGAATGTACAGGCTTTGGAGCTTAACAGGTACTGCAGGTGTCTGCCTGGCCTGAGAGATGCCTGTCTGGTGCTCCCCTCAGGACACACAGGCCTTCCATTCGAGCATGGAGGGTGAGGGACATGGGTCACCCTCATATACAGGGGTGTGGGCATGGGCAGGATAGGTTGTGGGGGACCCGTCAGGGCATTGCCCGTTTGGAAGCCCGTTCGGAAGGCGAGAGGAGGCGGGGCAGGAAACTCTGCTCAATTTCTTTCCCAGAGGCCTGTGGAGAACCCTTTGCACGTTTGAGCCAGCCGGGCCTGCATCAGCAGATCCTGCTCCACTGGGAAGGGAGAGCCTGTAGGCGTAAATCAAAAAAAGGGGAGAAATCTGCAAATTCTAGTGGCAGACCCATGTTGCCCAGGAAGCAATCAGTTTCTCCTGCTCCCTATAGTGGAAAAAGACATAGGAGGTGTATTTCTCTAGGCAGGGGCTCTGTGTAGATGGCACTTCATTGCTCTGGGAAGCATCCATGCTGGTAGAAGAGTAGCAGCAGACTCCACACCTGAGGCTTGAATGGGGACCGTTGGGGAGGGGCAGTGGGAGGCCGAGGAGGGCGGAGGAAAATGCTTTTCAAAAGCATCTGCACGTTCCTACAAACCTGCTGAAAACCCATACCAGGAATGGGGCTCGAACCCATGCGGACAAACGTCCATTGGATCTTAAGTCCAACGCCTTAACCACTCGGCCACCCTGGTGAGACCCAAGGATTTACTTTCTTCAACTCCCTTTTTATGCTTGCTACTGTAGCACCAGCTGTCCCGCAAGAGGTGATTGCAGAGTTAAAAGGCTTTTGCAGGAGGTTAAAAGTAATTGCTTATAACAAACACACTGTGTGACACCTAACTTTCTCCCACTCGGACCTTACCGTTAATTTTTATATTGGAGTTAGCTTAGTCACAATAAGGGGGTGAGCAAGACAGTTACACTAGAGCATCTACTCCCTGGTGGTCTAGTGGCTAGGATTCGGCGCTTTCACCGCCGCGGCCCGGGTTCGATTCCCGGTCAGGGAAGATCCCTCTAAAGCATAGATTGCTTAATTTGTCTGTGTATCTTTTTTAAAAGAAGGTCTTTAAAAAGGCACCCCTCCCAATAGATGAAAGCGGAGGAATTGGGCTTGTTCTCCTGTGCCCCAGGTTGCTTTGCCCCCATTGACCTAAGCCACCTTTGTGCGCACGCAGTCCCCCACCCAGTCAGGTGCTCTATGTTGGCGTGAAGTGCAGTACCAGCTCAACAGAAAGGTAAATTGCTGGAAAACCCTGCTGTGATGCATACATCTACTTTGGAGCACTCTTCTCCTTTGCACTCTTGAATGGCTTAAGCGCAATGTATTCTTCCAGCAAGCTGAATAACGAGATAGGTGAGAGAAGGTGTACCAGCTGTCTGTGCGCCATCAGCAGCCACTAGGTGTCCCTCTTGGGTTTTCCCGGGGATCCTGATTGTGCAGGAATTCATCGGTTCAGTAGCAAGGGGGAGAGGATGGCCTGTGCCTGGAAGTGACAGGCAGTCTGGTGGCATCATGAGGATTAAGTTCCGATTCATATTTGCTGTAGAATAAAATATGTTTTCAGCCCCCATGAGCTTTGTCACTCGGAGAGCAGTGTATGAACTTTTGCTGCACGGCTCTGGGCTCCCTGGTGGTCTAGTGGTTAGGATTCGGCGCTCTCACCGCCGCGGCCCGGGTTCGATTCCCGGTCAGGGAAAAGTCCCTCTTCTGACCTTGAAAGCTTTTCCTTCCCGTAGGTCAGGGCTTCTCAAAATGAAGTTGCTTTTCTGACTCACAATTTGCCTAGCATGACGCGGTATCGCTCAAAATATGATTTTCGCAAGGTTCCTTTAGAGCTGCTTCCCATGGTGGGAGGCAAGGCTCTTGAGCAAGTGAGATCCTGTATTCCGAGGCGCGCTTCCTTTTGTAGGCTTCTGACCCCATGGCCTGTGGCAGGTAGTCCTCCTTTGACTGGGCCGCAGGCTTTGTCTCCAAATGGCGTCCTGGACCCACTGCAACCCACCTGTTTGCTAAAACGGAAGTCTGCCTCTGGGTAAGAAAAAGCTGAGCTGCACGTACGGAAAGCGGCAGAGGCCAGAGGCGGGGAGGGTGTGGCAAGGGCTGCCTGATTTGCATAGTGACCTGTTGCATCTTGGGAATGTACAGGCTTTGGAGCTTAACAGGTACTGCAGGTGTCTGCCTGGCCTGAGAGATGCCTGTCTGGTGCTCCCCTCAGGACACACAGGCCTTCCATTCGAGCATGGAGGGTGAGGGACATGGGTCACCCTCATATACAGGGGTGTGGGCATGGGCAGGATAGGTTGTGGGGGACCCGTCAGGGCATTGCCCGTTTGGAAGCCCGTTCGGAAGGCGAGAGGAGGCGGGGCAGGAAACTCTGCTCAATTTCTTTCCCAGAGGCCTGTGGAGAACCCTTTGCACGTTTGAGCCAGCCGGGCCTGCATCAGCAGATCCTGCTCCACTGGGAAGGGAGAGCCTGTAGGCGTAAATCAAAAAAAGGGGAGAAATCTGCAAATTCTAGTGGCAGACCCATGTTGCCCAGGAAGCAATCAGTTTCTCCTGCTCCCTATAGTGGAAAAAGACATAGGAGGTGTATTTCTCTAGGCAGGGGCTCTGTGTAGATGGCACTTCATTGCTCTGGGAAGCATCCATGCTGGTAGAAGAGTAGCAGCAGACTCCACACCTGAGGCTTGAATGGGGACCGTTGGGGAGGGGCAGTGGGAGGCCGAGGAGGGCGGAGGAAAATGCTTTTCAAAAGCATCTGCACGTTCCTACAAACCTGCTGAAAACCCATACCAGGAATGGGGCTCGAACCCATGCGGACAAACGTCCATTGGATCTTAAGTCCAACGCCTTAACCACTCGGCCACCCTGGTGAGACCCAAGGATTTACTTTCTTCAACTCCCTTTTTATGCTTGCTACTGTAGCACCAGCTGTCCAGCAAGAGGTGATTGCAGAGTTAAAAGGCTTTTGCAGGAGGTTAAAAGTAATTGCTTATAACAAACACACTGTGTGACACCTAACTTTCTCCCACTCGGACCTTACCGTTAATTTTTATATTGGAGTTAGCTTAGTCACAATAAGGGGGTGAGCAAGGCAGGCACACTAGAGCATCTACTCCCTGGTGGTCTAGTGGCTAGGATTCGGCGCTTTCACCGCCGCGGCCCGGGTTCGATTCCCGGTCAGGGAAGATCCCTCTAAAGCATAGATTGCTTAATTTGTCTGTGTATCTTTTTTAAAAGAAGGTCTTTAAAAAGGCACCCCTCCCAATAGATGAAAGCGGAGGAATGGGGCTTGTTCTCCTGTGCCCCAGGTTGCTTTGCCCCCATTGACCTAAGCCACCTTTGTGCGCACGCAGTCCCCCACCCAGTCAGGTGCTCTATGTTGGCGTGAAGTGCAGTACCAGCTCAACAGAAAGGTAAATTGCTGGAAAACCCTGCTGTGATGCATACATCTACTTTGGAGCACTCTTCTCCTTTGCACTCTTGAATGGCTTAAGCGCAATGTATTCTTCCAGCAAGCTGAATAACGAGATAGGTGAGAGAAGGTGTACCAGCTGTCTGTGCGCCATCAGCAGCCACTAGGTGTCCCTCTTGGGTTTTCCCGGGGATCCTGATTGTGCAGGAATTCATCGGTTCAGTAGCAAGGGGGAGAGGATGGCCTGTGCCTGGAAGTGACAGGCAGTCTGGTGGCATCATGAGGATTAAGTTCCGATTCATATTTGCTGTAGAATAAAATATGTTTTCAGCCCCCATGAGCTTTGTCACTCGGAGAGCAGTGTATGAACTTTTGCTGCACGGCTCTGGGCTCCCTGGTGGTCTAGTGGTTAGGATTCGGCGCTCTCACCGCCGCGGCCCGGGTTCGATTCCCGGTCAGGGAAAAGTCCCTCTTCTGACCTTGAAAGCTTTTCCTTCCCGTAGGTCAGGGCTTCTCAAAATGAAGTTGCTTTTCTGACTCACAATTTGCCTAGCATGACGCGGTATCGCTCAAAATATGATTTTCGCAAGGTTCCTTTAGAGCTGCTTCCCATGGTGGGAGGCAAGGCTCTTGAGCAAGTGAGATCCTGTATTCCGAGGCGCGCTTCCTTTTGTAGGCTTCTGACCCCATGGCCTGTGGCAGGTAGTCCTCCTTTGACTGGGCCGCAGGCTTTGTCTCCAAATGGCGTCCTGGACCCACTGCAACCCACCTGTTTGCTAAAACGGAAGTCTGCCTCTGGGTAAGAAAAAGCTGAGCTGCACGTACGGAAAGCGGCAGAGGCCAGAGGCGGGGAGGGTGTGGCAAGGGCTGCCTGATTTGCATAGTGACCTGTTGCATCTTGGGAATGTACAGGCTTTGGAGCTTAACAGGTACTGCAGGTGTCTGCCTGGCCTGAGAGATGCCTGTCTGGTGCTCCCCTCAGGACACACAGGCCTTCCATTCGAGCATGGAGGGTGAGGGACATGGGTCACCCTCATATACAGGGGTGTGGGCATGGGCAGGATAGGTTGTGGGGGACCCGTCAGGGCATTGCCCGTTTGGAAGCCCGTTCGGAAGGCGAGAGGAGGCGGGGCAGGAAACTCTGCTCAATTTCTTTCCCAGAGGCCTGTGGAGAACCCTTTGCACGTTTGAGCCAGCCGGGCCTGCATCAGCAGATCCTGCTCCACTGGGAAGGGAGAGCCTGTAGGCGTAAATCAAAAAAAGGGGAGAAATCTGCAAATTCTAGTGGCAGACCCATGTTGCCCAGGAAGCAATCAGTTTCTCCTGCTCCCTATAGTGGAAAAAGACATAGGAGGTGTATTTCTCTAGGCAGGGGCTCTGTGTAGATGGCACTTCATTGCTCTGGGAAGCATCCATGCTGGTAGAAGAGTAGCAGCAGACTCCACACCTGAGGCTTGAATGGGGACCGTTGGGGAGGGGCAGTGGGAGGCCGAGGAGGGCGGAGGAAAATGCTTTTCAAAAGCATCTGCACGTTCCTACAAACCTGCTGAAAACCCATACCAGGAATGGGGCTCGAACCCATGCGGACAAACGTCCATTGGATCTTAAGTCCAACGCCTTAACCACTCGGCCACCCTGGTGAGACCCAAGGATTTACTTTCTTCAACTCCCTTTTTATGCTTGCTACTGTAGCACCAGCTGTCCAGCAAGAGGTGATTGCAGAGTTAAAAGGCTTTTGCAGGAGGTTAAAAGTAATTGCTTATAACAAACACACTGTGTGACACCTAACTTTCTCCCACTCGGACCTTACCGTTAATTTTTATATTGGAGTTAGCTTAGTCACAATAAGGGGGTGAGCAAGGCAGGCACACTAGAGCATCTACTCCCTGGTGGTCTAGTGGCTAGGATTCGGCGCTTTCACCGCCGCGGCCCGGGTTCGATTCCCGGTCAGGGAAGATCCCTCTAAAGCATAGATTGCTTAATTTGTCTGTGTATCTTTTTTAAAAGAAGGTCTTTAAAAAGGCACCCCTCCCAATAGATGAAAGCGGAGGAATGGGGCTTGTTCTCCTGTGCCCCAGGTTGCTTTGCCCCCATTGACCTAAGCCACCTTTGTGCGCACGCAGTCCCCCACCCAGTCAGGTGCTCTATGTTGGCGTGAAGTGCAGTACCAGCTCAACAGAAAGGTAAATTGCTGGAAAACCCTGCTGTGATGCATACATCTACTTTGGAGCACTCTTCTCCTTTGCACTCTTGAATCGCTTAAGCGCAATGTATTCTTCCAGCAAGCTGAATAACGAGATAGGTGAGAGAAGGTGTACCAGCTGTCTGTGCGCCATCAGCAGCCACTAAGTGTCCCTCTTGGGTTTTCCCGGGGATCCTGATTGTGCAGGAATTCATCGGTTCAGTAGCAAGGGGGAGAGGATGGCCTGTGCCTGGAAGTGACAGGCAGTCTGGTGGCATCATGAGGATTAAGTTCCGATTCATATTTGCTGTAGAATAAAATATGTTTTCAGCCCCCATGAGCTTTGTCACTCGGAGAGCAGTGTATGAACTTTTGCTGCACGGCTCTGGGCTCCCTGGTGGTCTAGTGGTTAGGATTCGGCGCTCTCACCGCCGCGGCCCGGGTTCGATTCCCGGTCAGGGAAAAGTCCCTCTTCTGACCTTGAAAGCTTTTCCTTCCCGTAGGTCAGGGCTTCTCAAAATGAAGTTGCTTTTCTGACTCACAATTTGCCTAGCATGACGCAGTATCGCTCAAAATATGATTTTCGCAAGGTTCCTTTAGAGCTGCTTCCCATGGTGGGAGGCAAGGCTCTTGAGCAAGTGAGATCCTGTATTCCGAGGCGCGCTTCCTTTTGTAGGCTTCTGACCCCATGGCCTGTGGCAGGTAGTCCTCCTTTGACTGGGCCGCAGGCTTTGTCTCCAAATGGCGTCCTGGACCCACTGCAACCCACCTGTTTGCTAAAACGGAAGTCTGCCTCTGGGTAAGAAAAAGCTGAGCTGCACGTACGGAAAGCGGCAGAGGCCAGAGGCGGGGAGGGTGTGGCAAGGGCTGCCTGATTTGCATAGTGACCTGTTGCATCTTGGGAATGTACAGGCTTTGGAGCTTAACAGGTACTGCAGGTGTCTGCCTGGCCTGAGAGATGCCTGTCTGGTGCTCCCCTCAGGACACACAGGCCTTCCATTCGAGCATGGAGGGTGAGGGACATGGGTCACCCTCATATACAGGGGTGTGGGCATGGGCAGGATAGGTTGTGGGGGACCCGTCAGGGCATTGCCCGTTTGGAAGCCCGTTCGGAAGGCGAGAGGAGGCGGGGCAGGAAACTCTGCTCAATTTCTTTCCCAGAGGCCTGTGGAGAACCCTTTGCACGTTTGAGCCAGCCGGGCCTGCATCAGCAGATCCTGCTCCACTGGGAAGGGAGAGCCTGTAGGCGTAAATCAAAAAAAGGGGAGAAATCTGCAAATTCTAGTGGCAGACCCATGTTGCCCAGGAAGCAATCAGTTTCTCCTGCTCCCTATAGTGGAAAAAGACATAGGAGGTGTATTTCTCTAGGCAGGGGCTCTGTGTAGATGGCACTTCATTGCTCTGGGAAGCATCCATGCTGGTAGAAGAGAAGCAGCAGACTCCACACCTGAGGCTTGAATGGGGACCGTTGGGGAGGGGCAGTGGGAGGCCGAGGAGGGCGGAGGAAAATGCTTTTCAAAAGCATCTGCACGTTCCTACAAACCTGCTGAAAACCCATACCAGGAATGGGGCTCGAACCCATGCGGACAAACGTCCATTGGATCTTAAGTCCAACGCCTTAACCACTCGGCCACCCTGGTGAGACCCAAGGATTTACTTTCTTCAACTCCCTTTTTATGCTTGCTACTGTAGCACCAGCTGTCCAGCAAGAGGTGATTGCAGAGTTAAAAGGCTTTTGCAGGAGGTTAAAAGTAATTGCTTATAACAAACACACTGTGTGACACCTAACTTTCTCCCACTCGGACCTTACCGTTAATTTTTATATTGGAGTTAGCTTAGTCACAATAAGGGGGTGAGCAAGGCAGGCACACTAGAGCATCTACTCCCTGGTGGTCTAGTGGCTAGGATTCGGCGCTTTCACCGCCGCGGCCCGGGTTCGATTCCCGGTCAGGGAAGATCCCTCTAAAGCATAGATTGCTTAATTTGTCTGTGTATCTTTTTTAAAAGAAGGTCTTTAAAAAGGCACCCCTCCCAATAGATGAAAGCGGAGGAATGGGGCTTGTTCTCCTGTGCCCCAGGTTGCTTTGCCCCCATTGACCTAAGCCACCTTTGTGCGCACGCAGTCCCCCACCCAGTCAGGTGCTCTATGTTGGCGTGAAGTGCAGTACCAGCTCAACAGAAAGGTAAATTGCTGGAAAACCCTGCTGTGATGCATACATCTACTTTGGAGCACTCTTCTCCTTTGCACTCTTGAATGGCTTAAGCGCAATGTATTCTTCCAGCAAGCTGAATAACGAGATAGGTGAGAGAAGGTGTACCAGCTGTCTGTGCGCCATCAGCAGCCACTAGGTGTCCCTCTTGGGTTTTCCCGGGGATCCTGATTGTGCAGGAATTCATCGGTTCAGTAGCAAGGGGGAGAGGATGGCCTGTGCCTGGAAGTGACAGGCAGTCTGGTGGCATCATGAGGATTAAGTTCCGATTCATATTTGCTGTAGAATAAAATATGTTTTCAGCCCCCATGAGCTTTGTCACTCGGAGAGCAGTGTATGAACTTTTGCTGCACGGCTCTGGGCTCCCTGGTGGTCTAGTGGTTAGGATTCGGCGCTCTCACCGCCGCGGCCCGGGTTCGATTCCCGGTCAGGGAAAAGTCCCTCTTCTGACCTTGAAAGCTTTTCCTTCCCGTAGGTCAGGGCTTCTCAAAATGAAGTTGCTTTTCTGACTCACAATTTGCCTAGCATGACGCGGTATCGCTCAAAATATGATTTTCGCAAGGTTCCTTTAGAGCTGCTTCCCATGGTGGGAGGCAAGGCTCTTGAGCAAGTGAGATCCTGTATTCCGAGGCGCGCTTCCTTTTGTAGGCTTCTGACCCCATGGCCTGTGGCAGGTAGTCCTCCTTTGACTGGGCCGCAGGCTTTGTCTCCAAATGGCGTCCTGGACCCACTGCAACCCACCTGTTTGCTAAAACGGAAGTCTGCCTCTGGGTAAGAAAAAGCTGAGCTGCACGTACGGAAAGCGGCAGAGGCCAGAGGCGGGGAGGGTGTGGCAAGGGCTGCCTGATTTGCATAGTGACCTGTTGCATCTTGGGAATGTACAGGCTTTGGAGCTTAACAGGTACTGCAGGTGTCTGCCTGGCCTGAGAGATGCCTGTCTGGTGCTCCCCTCAGGACACACAGGCCTTCCATTCGAGCATGGAGGGTGAGGGACATGGGTCACCCTCATATACAGGGGTGTGGGCATGGGCAGGATAGGTTGTGGGGGACCCGTCAGGGCATTGCCCGTTTGGAAGCCCGTTCGGAAGGCGAGAGGAGGCGGGGCAGGAAACTCTGCTCAATTTCTTTCCCAGAGGCCTGTGGAGAACCCTTTGCACGTTTGAGCCAGCCGGGCCTGCATCAGCAGATCCTGCTCCACTGGGAAGGGAGAGCCTGTAGGCGTAAATCAAAAAAAGGGGAGAAATCTGCAAATTCTAGTGGCAGACCCATGTTGCCCAGGAAGCAATCAGTTTCTCCTGCTCCCTATAGTGGAAAAAGACATAGGAGGTGTATTTCTCTAGGCAGGGGCTCTGTGTAGATGGCACTTCATTGCTCTGGGAAGCATCCATGCTGGTAGAAGAGTAGCAGCAGACTCCACACCTGAGGCTTGAATGGGGACCGTTGGGGAGGGGCAGTGGGAGGCCGAGGAGGGCGGAGGAAAATGCTTTTCAAAAGCATCTGCACGTTCCTACAAACCTGCTGAAAACCCATACCAGGAATGGGGCTCGAACCCATGCGGACAAACGTCCATTGGATCTTAAGTCCAACGCCTTAACCACTCGGCCACCCTGGTGAGACCCAAGGATTTACTTTCTTCAACTCCCTTTTTATGCTTGCTACTGTAGCACCAGCTGTCCAGCAAGAGGTGATTGCAGAGTTAAAAGGCTTTTGCAGGAGGTTAAAAGTAATTGCTTATAACAAACACACTGTGTGACACCTAACTTTCTCCCACTCGGACCTTACCGTTAATTTTTATATTGGAGTTAGCTTAGTCACAATAAGGGGGTGAGCAAGGCAGGCACACTAGAGCATCTACTCCCTGGTGGTCTAGTGGCTAGGATTCGGCGCTTTCACCGCCGCGGCCCGGGTTCGATTCCCGGTCAGGGAAGATCCCTCTAAAGCATAGATTGCTTAATTTGTCTGTGTATCTTTTTTAAAAGAAGGTCTTTAAAAAGGCACCCCTCCCAATAGATGAAAGCGGAGGAATGGGGCTTGTTCTCCTGTGCCCCAGGTTGCTTTGCCCCCATTGACCTAAGCCACCTTTGTGCGCACGCAGTCCCCCACCCAGTCAGGTGCTCTATGTTGGCGTGAAGTGCAGTACCAGCTCAACAGAAAGGTAAATTGCTGGAAAACCCTGCTGTGATGCATACATCTACTTTGGAGCACTCTTCTCCTTTGCACTCTTGAATGGCTTAAGCGCAATGTATTCTTCCAGCAAGCTGAATAACGAGATAGGTGAGAGAAGGTGTACCAGCTGTCTGTGCGCCATCAGCAGCCACTAGGTGTCCCTCTTGGGTTTTCCCGGGGATCCTGATTGTGCAGGAATTCATCGGTTCAGTAGCAAGGGGGAGAGGATGGCCTGTGCCTGGAAGTGACAGGCAGTCTGGTGGCATCATGAGGATTAAGTTCCGATTCATATTTGCTGTAGAATAAAATATGTTTTCAGCCCCCATGAGCTTTGTCACTCGGAGAGCAGTGTATGAACTTTTGCTGCACGGCTCTGGGCTCCCTGGTGGTCTAGTGGTTAGGATTCGGCGCTCTCACCGCCGCGGCCCGGGTTCGATTCCCGGTCAGGGAAAAGTCCCTCTTCTGACCTTGAAAGCTTTTCCTTCCCGTAGGTCAGGGCTTCTCAAAATGAAGTTGCTTTTCTGACTCACAATTTGCCTAGCATGACGCGGTATCGCTCAAAATATGATTTTCGCAAGGTTCCTTTAGAGCTGCTTCCCATGGTGGGAGGCAAGGCTCTTGAGCAAGTGAGATCCTGTATTCCGAGGCGCGCTTCCTTTTGTAGGCTTCTGACCCCATGGCCTGTGGCAGGTAGTCCTCCTTTGACTGGGCCGCAGGCTTTGTCTCCAAATGGCGTCCTGGACCCACTGCAACCCACCTGTTTGCTAAAACGGAAGTCTGCCTCTGGGTAAGAAAAAGCTGAGCTGCACGTACGGAAAGCGGCAGAGGCCAGAGGCGGGGAGGGTGTGGCAAGGGCTGCCTGATTTGCATAGTGACCTGTTGCATCTTGGGAATGTACAGGCTTTGGAGCTTAACAGGTACTGCAGGTGTCTGCCTGGCCTGAGAGATGCCTGTCTGGTGCTCCCCTCAGGACACACAGGCCTTCCATTCGAGCATGGAGGGTGAGGGACATGGGTCACCCTCATATACAGGGGTGTGGGCATGGGCAGGATAGGTTGTGGGGGACCCGTCAGGGCATTGCCCGTTTGGAAGCCCGTTCGGAAGGCGAGAGGAGGCGGGGCAGGAAACTCTGCTCAATTTCTTTCCCAGAGGCCTGTGGAGAACCCTTTGCACGTTTGAGCCAGCCGGGCCTGCATCAGCAGATCCTGCTCCACTGGGAAGGGAGAGCCTGTAGGCGTAAATCAAAAAAAGGGGAGAAATCTGCAAATTCTAGTGGCAGACCCATGTTGCCCAGGAAGCAATCAGTTTCTCCTGCTCCCTATAGTGGAAAAAGACATAGGAGGTGTATTTCTCTAGGCAGGGGCTCTGTGTAGATGGCACTTCATTGCTCTGGGAAGCATCCATGCTGGTAGAAGAGTAGCAGCAGACTCCACACCTGAGGCTTGAATGGGGACCGTTGGGGAGGGGCAGTGGGAGGCCGAGGAGGGCGGAGGAAAATGCTTTTCAAAAGCATCTGCACGTTCCTACAAACCTGCTGAAAACCCATACCAGGAATGGGGCTCGAACCCATGCGGACAAACGTCCATTGGATCTTAAGTCCAACGCCTTAACCACTCGGCCACCCTGGTGAGACCCAAGGATTTACTTTCTTCAACTCCCTTTTTATGCTTGCTACTGTAGCACCAGCTGTCCAGCAAGAGGTGATTGCAGAGTTAAAAGGCTTTTGCAGGAGGTTAAAAGTAATTGCTTATAACAAACACACTGTGTGACACCTAACTTTCTCCCACTCGGACCTTACCGTTAATTTTTATATTGGAGTTAGCTTAGTCACAATAAGGGGGTGAGCAAGGCAGGCACACTAGAGCATCTACTCCCTGGTGGTCTAGTGGCTAGGATTCGGCGCTTTCACCGCCGCGGCCCGGGTTCGATTCCCGGTCAGGGAAGATCCCTCTAAAGCATAGATTGCTTAATTTGTCTGTGTATCTTTTTTAAAAGAAGGTCTTTAAAAAGGCACCCCTCCCAATAGATGAAAGCGGAGGAATGGGGCTTGTTCTCCTGTGCCCCAGGTTGCTTTGCCCCCATTGACCTAAGCCACCTTTGTGCGCACGCAGTCCCCCACCCAGTCAGGTGCTCTATGTTGGCGTGAAGTGCAGTACCAGCTCAACAGAAAGGTAAATTGCTGGAAAACCCTGCTGTGATGCATACATCTACTTTGGAGCACTCTTCTCCTTTGCACTCTTGAATCGCTTAAGCGCAATGTATTCTTCCAGCAAGCTGAATAACGAGATAGGTGAGAGAAGGTGTACCAGCTGTCTGTGCGCCATCAGCAGCCACTAAGTGTCCCTCTTGGGTTTTCCCGGGGATCCTGATTGTGCAGGAATTCATCGGTTCAGTAGCAAGGGGGAGAGGATGGCCTGTGCCTGGAAGTGACAGGCAGTCTGGTGGCATCATGAGGATTAAGTTCCGATTCATATTTGCTGTAGAATAAAATATGTTTTCAGCCCCCATGAGCTTTGTCACTCGGAGAGCAGTGTATGAACTTTTGCTGCACGGCTCTGGGCTCCCTGGTGGTCTAGTGGTTAGGATTCGGCGCTCTCACCGCCGCGGCCCGGGTTCGATTCCCGGTCAGGGAAAAGTCCCTCTTCTGACCTTGAAAGCTTTTCCTTCCCGTAGGTCAGGGCTTCTCAAAATGAAGTTGCTTTTCTGACTCACAATTTGCCTAGCATGACGCAGTATCGCTCAAAATATGATTTTCGCAAGGTTCCTTTAGAGCTGCTTCCCATGGTGGGAGGCAAGGCTCTTGAGCAAGTGAGATCCTGTATTCCGAGGCGCGCTTCCTTTTGTAGGCTTCTGACCCCATGGCCTGTGGCAGGTAGTCCTCCTTTGACTGGGCCGCAGGCTTTGTCTCCAAATGGCGTCCTGGACCCACTGCAACCCACCTGTTTGCTAAAACGGAAGTCTGCCTCTGGGTAAGAAAAAGCTGAGCTGCACGTACGGAAAGCGGCAGAGGCCAGAGGCGGGGAGGGTGTGGCAAGGGCTGCCTGATTTGCATAGTGACCTGTTGCATCTTGGGAATGTACAGGCTTTGGAGCTTAACAGGTACTGCAGGTGTCTGCCTGGCCTGAGAGATGCCTGTCTGGTGCTCCCCTCAGGACACACAGGCCTTCCATTCGAGCATGGAGGGTGAGGGACATGGGTCACCCTCATATACAGGGGTGTGGGCATGGGCAGGATAGGTTGTGGGGGACCCGTCAGGGCATTGCCCGTTTGGAAGCCCGTTCGGAAGGCGAGAGGAGGCGGGGCAGGAAACTCTGCTCAATTTCTTTCCCAGAGGCCTGTGGAGAACCCTTTGCACGTTTGAGCCAGCCGGGCCTGCATCAGCAGATCCTGCTCCACTGGGAAGGGAGAGCCTGTAGGCGTAAATCAAAAAAAGGGGAGAAATCTGCAAATTCTAGTGGCAGACCCATGTTGCCCAGGAAGCAATCAGTTTCTCCTGCTCCCTATAGTGGAAAAAGACATAGGAGGTGTATTTCTCTAGGCAGGGGCTCTGTGTAGATGGCACTTCATTGCTCTGGGAAGCATCCATGCTGGTAGAAGAGAAGCAGCAGACTCCACACCTGAGGCTTGAATGGGGACCGTTGGGGAGGGGCAGTGGGAGGCCGAGGAGGGCGGAGGAAAATGCTTTTCAAAAGCATCTGCACGTTCCTACAAACCTGCTGAAAACCCATACCAGGAATGGGGCTCGAACCCATGCGGACAAACGTCCATTGGATCTTAAGTCCAACGCCTTAACCACTCGGCCACCCTGGTGAGACCCAAGGATTTACTTTCTTCAACTCCCTTTTTATGCTTGCTACTGTAGCACCAGCTGTCCAGCAAGAGGTGATTGCAGAGTTAAAAGGCTTTTGCAGGAGGTTAAAAGTAATTGCTTATAACAAACACACTGTGTGACACCTAACTTTCTCCCACTCGGACCTTACCGTTAATTTTTATATTGGAGTTAGCTTAGTCACAATAAGGGGGTGAGCAAGGCAGGCACACTAGAGCATCTACTCCCTGGTGGTCTAGTGGCTAGGATTCGGCGCTTTCACCGCCGCGGCCCGGGTTCGATTCCCGGTCAGGGAAGATCCCTCTAAAGCATAGATTGCTTAATTTGTCTGTGTATCTTTTTTAAAAGAAGGTCTTTAAAAAGGCACCCCTCCCAATAGATGAAAGCGGAGGAATGGGGCTTGTTCTCCTGTGCCCCAGGTTGCTTTGCCCCCATTGACCTAAGCCACCTTTGTGCGCACGCAGTCCCCCACCCAGTCAGGTGCTCTATGTTGGCGTGAAGTGCAGTACCAGCTCAACAGAAAGGTAAATTGCTGGAAAACCCTGCTGTGATGCATACATCTACTTTGGAGCACTCTTCTCCTTTGCACTCTTGAATCGCTTAAGCGCAATGTATTCTTCCAGCAAGCTGAATAACGAGATAGGTGAGAGAAGGTGTACCAGCTGTCTGTGCGCCATCAGCAGCCACTAAGTGTCCCTCTTGGGTTTTCCCGGGGATCCTGATTGTGCAGGAATTCATCGGTTCAGTAGCAAGGGGGAGAGGATGGCCTGTGCCTGGAAGTGACAGGCAGTCTGGTGGCATCATGAGGATTAAGTTCCGATTCATATTTGCTGTAGAATAAAATATGTTTTCAGCCCCCATGAGCTTTGTCACTCGGAGAGCAGTGTATGAACTTTTGCTGCACGGCTCTGGGCTCCCTGGTGGTCTAGTGGTTAGGATTCGGCGCTCTCACCGCCGCGGCCCGGGTTCGATTCCCGGTCAGGGAAAAGTCCCTCTTCTGACCTTGAAAGCTTTTCCTTCCCGTAGGTCAGGGCTTCTCAAAATGAAGTTGCTTTTCTGACTCACAATTTGCCTAGCATGACGCAGTATCGCTCAAAATATGATTTTCGCAAGGTTCCTTTAGAGCTGCTTCCCATGGTGGGAGGCAAGGCTCTTGAGCAAGTGAGATCCTGTATTCCGAGGCGCGCTTCCTTTTGTAGGCTTCTGACCCCATGGCCTGTGGCAGGTAGTCCTCCTTTGACTGGGCCGCAGGCTTTGTCTCCAAATGGCGTCCTGGACCCACTGCAACCCACCTGTTTGCTAAAACGGAAGTCTGCCTCTGGGTAAGAAAAAGCTGAGCTGCACGTACGGAAAGCGGCAGAGGCCAGAGGCGGGGAGGGTGTGGCAAGGGCTGCCTGATTTGCATAGTGACCTGTTGCATCTTGGGAATGTACAGGCTTTGGAGCTTAACAGGTACTGCAGGTGTCTGCCTGGCCTGAGAGATGCCTGTCTGGTGCTCCCCTCAGGACACACAGGCCTTCCATTCGAGCATGGAGGGTGAGGGACATGGGTCACCCTCATATACAGGGGTGTGGGCATGGGCAGGATAGGTTGTGGGGGACCCGTCAGGGCATTGCCCGTTTGGAAGCCCGTTCGGAAGGCGAGAGGAGGCGGGGCAGGAAACTCTGCTCAATTTCTTTCCCAGAGGCCTGTGGAGAACCCTTTGCACGTTTGAGCCAGCCGGGCCTGCATCAGCAGATCCTGCTCCACTGGGAAGGGAGAGCCTGTAGGCGTAAATCAAAAAAAGGGGAGAAATCTGCAAATTCTAGTGGCAGACCCATGTTGCCCAGGAAGCAATCAGTTTCTCCTGCTCCCTATAGTGGAAAAAGACATAGGAGGTGTATTTCTCTAGGCAGGGGCTCTGTGTAGATGGCACTTCATTGCTCTGGGAAGCATCCATGCTGGTAGAAGAGAAGCAGCAGACTCCACACCTGAGGCTTGAATGGGGACCGTTGGGGAGGGGCAGTGGGAGGCCGAGGAGGGCGGAGGAAAATGCTTTTCAAAAGCATCTGCACGTTCCTACAAACCTGCTGAAAACCCATACCAGGAATGGGGCTCGAACCCATGCGGACAAACGTCCATTGGATCTTAAGTCCAACGCCTTAACCACTCGGCCACCCTGGTGAGACCCAAGGATTTACTTTCTTCAACTCCCTTTTTATGCTTGCTACTGTAGCACCAGCTGTCCAGCAAGAGGTGATTGCAGAGTTAAAAGGCTTTTGCAGGAGGTTAAAAGTAATTGCTTATAACAAACACACTGTGTGACACCTAACTTTCTCCCACTCGGACCTTACCGTTAATTTTTATATTGGAGTTAGCTTAGTCACAATAAGGGGGTGAGCAAGGCAGGCACACTAGAGCATCTACTCCCTGGTGGTCTAGTGGCTAGGATTCGGCGCTTTCACCGCCGCGGCCCGGGTTCGATTCCCGGTCAGGGAAGATCCCTCTAAAGCATAGATTGCTTAATTTGTCTGTGTATCTTTTTTAAAAGAAGGTCTTTAAAAAGGCACCCCTCCCAATAGATGAAAGCGGAGGAATGGGGCTTGTTCTCCTGTGCCCCAGGTTGCTTTGCCCCCATTGACCTAAGCCACCTTTGTGCGCACGCAGTCCCCCACCCAGTCAGGTGCTCTATGTTGGCGTGAAGTGCAGTACCAGCTCAACAGAAAGGTAAATTGCTGGAAAACCCTGCTGTGATGCATACATCTACTTTGGAGCACTCTTCTCCTTTGCACTCTTGAATGGCTTAAGCGCAATGTATTCTTCCAGCAAGCTGAATAACGAGATAGGTGAGAGAAGGTGTACCAGCTGTCTGTGCGCCATCAGCAGCCACTAGGTGTCCCTCTTGGGTTTTCCCGGGGATCCTGATTGTGCAGGAATTCATCGGTTCAGTAGCAAGGGGGAGAGGATGGCCTGTGCCTGGAAGTGACAGGCAGTCTGGTGGCATCATGAGGATTAAGTTCCGATTCATATTTGCTGTAGAATAAAATATGTTTTCAGCCCCCATGAGCTTTGTCACTCGGAGAGCAGTGTATGAACTTTTGCTGCACGGCTCTGGGCTCCCTGGTGGTCTAGTGGTTAGGATTCGGCGCTCTCACCGCCGCGGCCCGGGTTCGATTCCCGGTCAGGGAAAAGTCCCTCTTCTGACCTTGAAAGCTTTTCCTTCCCGTAGGTCAGGGCTTCTCAAAATGAAGTTGCTTTTCTGACTCACAATTTGCCTAGCATGACGCGGTATCGCTCAAAATATGATTTTCGCAAGGTTCCTTTAGAGCTGCTTCCCATGGTGGGAGGCAAGGCTCTTGAGCAAGTGAGATCCTGTATTCCGAGGCGCGCTTCCTTTTGTAGGCTTCTGACCCCATGGCCTGTGGCAGGTAGTCCTCCTTTGACTGGGCCGCAGGCTTTGTCTCCAAATGGCGTCCTGGACCCACTGCAACCCACCTGTTTGCTAAAACGGAAGTCTGCCTCTGGGTAAGAAAAAGCTGAGCTGCACGTACGGAAAGCGGCAGAGGCCAGAGGCGGGGAGGGTGTGGCAAGGGCTGCCTGATTTGCATAGTGACCTGTTGCATCTTGGGAATGTACAGGCTTTGGAGCTTAACAGGTACTGCAGGTGTCTGCCTGGCCTGAGAGATGCCTGTCTGGTGCTCCCCTCAGGACACACAGGCCTTCCATTCGAGCATGGAGGGTGAGGGACATGGGTCACCCTCATATACAGGGGTGTGGGCATGGGCAGGATAGGTTGTGGGGGACCCGTCAGGGCATTGCCCGTTTGGAAGCCCGTTCGGAAGGCGAGAGGAGGCGGGGCAGGAAACTCTGCTCAATTTCTTTCCCAGAGGCCTGTGGAGAACCCTTTGCACGTTTGAGCCAGCCGGGCCTGCATCAGCAGATCCTGCTCCACTGGGAAGGGAGAGCCTGTAGGCGTAAATCAAAAAAAGGGGAGAAATCTGCAAATTCTAGTGGCAGACCCATGTTGCCCAGGAAGCAATCAGTTTCTCCTGCTCCCTATAGTGGAAAAAGACATAGGAGGTGTATTTCTCTAGGCAGGGGCTCTGTGTAGATGGCACTTCATTGCTCTGGGAAGCATCCATGCTGGTAGAAGAGTAGCAGCAGACTCCACACCTGAGGCTTGAATGGGGACCGTTGGGGAGGGGCAGTGGGAGGCCGAGGAGGGCGGAGGAAAATGCTTTTCAAAAGCATCTGCACGTTCCTACAAACCTGCTGAAAACCCATACCAGGAATGGGGCTCGAACCCATGCGGACAAACGTCCATTGGATCTTAAGTCCAACGCCTTAACCACTCGGCCACCCTGGTGAGACCCAAGGATTTACTTTCTTCAACTCCCTTTTTATGCTTGCTACTGTAGCACCAGCTGTCCAGCAAGAGGTGATTGCAGAGTTAAAAGGCTTTTGCAGGAGGTTAAAAGTAATTGCTTATAACAAACACACTGTGTGACACCTAACTTTCTCCCACTCGGACCTTACCGTTAATTTTTATATTGGAGTTAGCTTAGTCACAATAAGGGGGTGAGCAAGGCAGGCACACTAGAGCATCTACTCCCTGGTGGTCTAGTGGCTAGGATTCGGCGCTTTCACCGCCGCGGCCCGGGTTCGATTCCCGGTCAGGGAAGATCCCTCTAAAGCATAGATTGCTTAATTTGTCTGTGTATCTTTTTTAAAAGAAGGTCTTTAAAAAGGCACCCCTCCCAATAGATGAAAGCGGAGGAATGGGGCTTGTTCTCCTGTGCCCCAGGTTGCTTTGCCCCCATTGACCTAAGCCACCTTTGTGCGCACGCAGTCCCCCACCCAGTCAGGTGCTCTATGTTGGCGTGAAGTGCAGTACCAGCTCAACAGAAAGGTAAATTGCTGGAAAACCCTGCTGTGATGCATACATCTACTTTGGAGCACTCTTCTCCTTTGCACTCTTGAATGGCTTAAGCGCAATGTATTCTTCCAGCAAGCTGAATAACGAGATAGGTGAGAGAAGGTGTACCAGCTGTCTGTGCGCCATCAGCAGCCACTAGGTGTCCCTCTTGGGTTTTCCCGGGGATCCTGATTGTGCAGGAATTCATCGGTTCAGTAGCAAGGGGGAGAGGATGGCCTGTGCCTGGAAGTGACAGGCAGTCTGGTGGCATCATGAGGATTAAGTTCCGATTCATATTTGCTGTAGAATAAAATATGTTTTCAGCCCCCATGAGCTTTGTCACTCGGAGAGCAGTGTATGAACTTTTGCTGCACGGCTCTGGGCTCCCTGGTGGTCTAGTGGTTAGGATTCGGCGCTCTCACCGCCGCGGCCCGGGTTCGATTCCCGGTCAGGGAAAAGTCCCTCTTCTGACCTTGAAAGCTTTTCCTTCCCGTAGGTCAGGGCTTCTCAAAATGAAGTTGCTTTTCTGACTCACAATTTGCCTAGCATGACGCGGTATCGCTCAAAATATGATTTTCGCAAGGTTCCTTTAGAGCTGCTTCCCATGGTGGGAGGCAAGGCTCTTGAGCAAGTGAGATCCTGTATTCCGAGGCGCGCTTCCTTTTGTAGGCTTCTGACCCCATGGCCTGTGGCAGGTAGTCCTCCTTTGACTGGGCCGCAGGCTTTGTCTCCAAATGGCGTCCTGGACCCACTGCAACCCACCTGTTTGCTAAAACGGAAGTCTGCCTCTGGGTAAGAAAAAGCTGAGCTGCACGTACGGAAAGCGGCAGAGGCCAGAGGCGGGGAGGGTGTGGCAAGGGCTGCCTGATTTGCATAGTGACCTGTTGCATCTTGGGAATGTACAGGCTTTGGAGCTTAACAGGTACTGCAGGTGTCTGCCTGGCCTGAGAGATGCCTGTCTGGTGCTCCCCTCAGGACACACAGGCCTTCCATTCGAGCATGGAGGGTGAGGGACATGGGTCACCCTCATATACAGGGGTGTGGGCATGGGCAGGATAGGTTGTGGGGGACCCGTCAGGGCATTGCCCGTTTGGAAGCCCGTTCGGAAGGCGAGAGGAGGCGGGGCAGGAAACTCTGCTCAATTTCTTTCCCAGAGGCCTGTGGAGAACCCTTTGCACGTTTGAGCCAGCCGGGCCTGCATCAGCAGATCCTGCTCCACTGGGAAGGGAGAGCCTGTAGGCGTAAATCAAAAAAAGGGGAGAAATCTGCAAATTCTAGTGGCAGACCCATGTTGCCCAGGAAGCAATCAGTTTCTCCTGCTCCCTATAGTGGAAAAAGACATAGGAGGTGTATTTCTCTAGGCAGGGGCTCTGTGTAGATGGCACTTCATTGCTCTGGGAAGCATCCATGCTGGTAGAAGAGTAGCAGCAGACTCCACACCTGAGGCTTGAATGGGGACCGTTGGGGAGGGGCAGTGGGAGGCCGAGGAGGGCGGAGGAAAATGCTTTTCAAAAGCATCTGCACGTTCCTACAAACCTGCTGAAAACCCATACCAGGAATGGGGCTCGAACCCATGCGGACAAACGTCCATTGGATCTTAAGTCCAACGCCTTAACCACTCGGCCACCCTGGTGAGACCCAAGGATTTACTTTCTTCAACTCCCTTTTTATGCTTGCTACTGTAGCACCAGCTGTCCAGCAAGAGGTGATTGCAGAGTTAAAAGGCTTTTGCAGGAGGTTAAAAGTAATTGCTTATAACAAACACACTGTGTGACACCTAACTTTCTCCCACTCGGACCTTACCGTTAATTTTTATATTGGAGTTAGCTTAGTCACAATAAGGGGGTGAGCAAGGCAGGCACACTAGAGCATCTACTCCCTGGTGGTCTAGTGGCTAGGATTCGGCGCTTTCACCGCCGCGGCCCGGGTTCGATTCCCGGTCAGGGAAGATCCCTCTAAAGCATAGATTGCTTAATTTGTCTGTGTATCTTTTTTAAAAGAAGGTCTTTAAAAAGGCACCCCTCCCAATAGATGAAAGCGGAGGAATGGGGCTTGTTCTCCTGTGCCCCAGGTTGCTTTGCCCCCATTGACCTAAGCCACCTTTGTGCGCACGCAGTCCCCCACCCAGTCAGGTGCTCTATGTTGGCGTGAAGTGCAGTACCAGCTCAACAGAAAGGTAAATTGCTGGAAAACCCTGCTGTGATGCATACATCTACTTTGGAGCACTCTTCTCCTTTGCACTCTTGAATCGCTTAAGCGCAATGTATTCTTCCAGCAAGCTGAATAACGAGATAGGTGAGAGAAGGTGTACCAGCTGTCTGTGCGCCATCAGCAGCCACTAAGTGTCCCTCTTGGGTTTTCCCGGGGATCCTGATTGTGCAGGAATTCATCGGTTCAGTAGCAAGGGGGAGAGGATGGCCTGTGCCTGGAAGTGACAGGCAGTCTGGTGGCATCATGAGGATTAAGTTCCGATTCATATTTGCTGTAGAATAAAATATGTTTTCAGCCCCCATGAGCTTTGTCACTCGGAGAGCAGTGTATGAACTTTTGCTGCACGGCTCTGGGCTCCCTGGTGGTCTAGTGGTTAGGATTCGGCGCTCTCACCGCCGCGGCCCGGGTTCGATTCCCGGTCAGGGAAAAGTCCCTCTTCTGACCTTGAAAGCTTTTCCTTCCCGTAGGTCAGGGCTTCTCAAAATGAAGTTGCTTTTCTGACTCACAATTTGCCTAGCATGACGCAGTATCGCTCAAAATATGATTTTCGCAAGGTTCCTTTAGAGCTGCTTCCCATGGTGGGAGGCAAGGCTCTTGAGCAAGTGAGATCCTGTATTCCGAGGCGCGCTTCCTTTTGTAGGCTTCTGACCCCATGGCCTGTGGCAGGTAGTCCTCCTTTGACTGGGCCGCAGGCTTTGTCTCCAAATGGCGTCCTGGACCCACTGCAACCCACCTGTTTGCTAAAACGGAAGTCTGCCTCTGGGTAAGAAAAAGCTGAGCTGCACGTACGGAAAGCGGCAGAGGCCAGAGGCGGGGAGGGTGTGGCAAGGGCTGCCTGATTTGCATAGTGACCTGTTGCATCTTGGGAATGTACAGGCTTTGGAGCTTAACAGGTACTGCAGGTGTCTGCCTGGCCTGAGAGATGCCTGTCTGGTGCTCCCCTCAGGACACACAGGCCTTCCATTCGAGCATGGAGGGTGAGGGACATGGGTCACCCTCATATACAGGGGTGTGGGCATGGGCAGGATAGGTTGTGGGGGACCCGTCAGGGCATTGCCCGTTTGGAAGCCCGTTCGGAAGGCGAGAGGAGGCGGGGCAGGAAACTCTGCTCAATTTCTTTCCCAGAGGCCTGTGGAGAACCCTTTGCACGTTTGAGCCAGCCGGGCCTGCATCAGCAGATCCTGCTCCACTGGGAAGGGAGAGCCTGTAGGCGTAAATCAAAAAAAGGGGAGAAATCTGCAAATTCTAGTGGCAGACCCATGTTGCCCAGGAAGCAATCAGTTTCTCCTGCTCCCTATAGTGGAAAAAGACATAGGAGGTGTATTTCTCTAGGCAGGGGCTCTGTGTAGATGGCACTTCATTGCTCTGGGAAGCATCCATGCTGGTAGAAGAGAAGCAGCAGACTCCACACCTGAGGCTTGAATGGGGACCGTTGGGGAGGGGCAGTGGGAGGCCGAGGAGGGCGGAGGAAAATGCTTTTCAAAAGCATCTGCACGTTCCTACAAACCTGCTGAAAACCCATACCAGGAATGGGGCTCGAACCCATGCGGACAAACGTCCATTGGATCTTAAGTCCAACGCCTTAACCACTCGGCCACCCTGGTGAGACCCAAGGATTTACTTTCTTCAACTCCCTTTTTATGCTTGCTACTGTAGCACCAGCTGTCCAGCAAGAGGTGATTGCAGAGTTAAAAGGCTTTTGCAGGAGGTTAAAAGTAATTGCTTATAACAAACACACTGTGTGACACCTAACTTTCTCCCACTCGGACCTTACCGTTAATTTTTATATTGGAGTTAGCTTAGTCACAATAAGGGGGTGAGCAAGGCAGGCACACTAGAGCATCTACTCCCTGGTGGTCTAGTGGCTAGGATTCGGCGCTTTCACCGCCGCGGCCCGGGTTCGATTCCCGGTCAGGGAAGATCCCTCTAAAGCATAGATTGCTTAATTTGTCTGTGTATCTTTTTTAAAAGAAGGTCTTTAAAAAGGCACCCCTCCCAATAGATGAAAGCGGAGGAATGGGGCTTGTTCTCCTGTGCCCCAGGTTGCTTTGCCCCCATTGACCTAAGCCACCTTTGTGCGCACGCAGTCCCCCACCCAGTCAGGTGCTCTATGTTGGCGTGAAGTGCAGTACCAGCTCAACAGAAAGGTAAATTGCTGGAAAACCCTGCTGTGATGCATACATCTACTTTGGAGCACTCTTCTCCTTTGCACTCTTGAATGGCTTAAGCGCAATGTATTCTTCCAGCAAGCTGAATAACGAGATAGGTGAGAGAAGGTGTACCAGCTGTCTGTGCGCCATCAGCAGCCACTAGGTGTCCCTCTTGGGTTTTCCCGGGGATCCTGATTGTGCAGGAATTCATCGGTTCAGTAGCAAGGGGGAGAGGATGGCCTGTGCCTGGAAGTGACAGGCAGTCTGGTGGCATCATGAGGATTAAGTTCCGATTCATATTTGCTGTAGAATAAAATATGTTTTCAGCCCCCATGAGCTTTGTCACTCGGAGAGCAGTGTATGAACTTTTGCTGCACGGCTCTGGGCTCCCTGGTGGTCTAG
The DNA here is from genome assembly GCF_964263255.1 of Lissotriton vulgaris. Lineage (NCBI taxonomy): Eukaryota > Metazoa > Chordata > Amphibia > Caudata > Salamandridae > Lissotriton > Lissotriton vulgaris. The sequence continues at coordinate 519,977,584 of NC_141691.1, forward strand.
TGGTTAGGATTCGGCGCTCTCACCGCCGCGGCCCGGGTTCGATTCCCGGTCAGGGAAAAGTCCCTCTTCTGACCTTGAAAGCTTTTCCTTCCCGTAGGTCAGGGCTTCTCAAAATGAAGTTGCTTTTCTGACTCACAATTTGCCTAGCATGACGCGGTATCGCTCAAAATATGATTTTCGCAAGGTTCCTTTAGAGCTGCTTCCCATGGTGGGAGGCAAGGCTCTTGAGCAAGTGAGATCCTGTATTCCGAGGCGCGCTTCCTTTTGTAGGCTTCTGACCCCATGGCCTGTGGCAGGTAGTCCTCCTTTGACTGGGCCGCAGGCTTTGTCTCCAAATGGCGTCCTGGACCCACTGCAACCCACCTGTTTGCTAAAACGGAAGTCTGCCTCTGGGTAAGAAAAAGCTGAGCTGCACGTACGGAAAGCGGCAGAGGCCAGAGGCGGGGAGGGTGTGGCAAGGGCTGCCTGATTTGCATAGTGACCTGTTGCATCTTGGGAATGTACAGGCTTTGGAGCTTAACAGGTACTGCAGGTGTCTGCCTGGCCTGAGAGATGCCTGTCTGGTGCTCCCCTCAGGACACACAGGCCTTCCATTCGAGCATGGAGGGTGAGGGACATGGGTCACCCTCATATACAGGGGTGTGGGCATGGGCAGGATAGGTTGTGGGGGACCCGTCAGGGCATTGCCCGTTTGGAAGCCCGTTCGGAAGGCGAGAGGAGGCGGGGCAGGAAACTCTGCTCAATTTCTTTCCCAGAGGCCTGTGGAGAACCCTTTGCACGTTTGAGCCAGCCGGGCCTGCATCAGCAGATCCTGCTCCACTGGGAAGGGAGAGCCTGTAGGCGTAAATCAAAAAAAGGGGAGAAATCTGCAAATTCTAGTGGCAGACCCATGTTGCCCAGGAAGCAATCAGTTTCTCCTGCTCCCTATAGTGGAAAAAGACATAGGAGGTGTATTTCTCTAGGCAGGGGCTCTGTGTAGATGGCACTTCATTGCTCTGGGAAGCATCCATGCTGGTAGAAGAGTAGCAGCAGACTCCACACCTGAGGCTTGAATGGGGACCGTTGGGGAGGGGCAGTGGGAGGCCGAGGAGGGCGGAGGAAAATGCTTTTCAAAAGCATCTGCACGTTCCTACAAACCTGCTGAAAACCCATACCAGGAATGGGGCTCGAACCCATGCGGACAAACGTCCATTGGATCTTAAGTCCAACGCCTTAACCACTCGGCCACCCTGGTGAGACCCAAGGATTTACTTTCTTCAACTCCCTTTTTATGCTTGCTACTGTAGCACCAGCTGTCCAGCAAGAGGTGATTGCAGAGTTAAAAGGCTTTTGCAGGAGGTTAAAAGTAATTGCTTATAACAAACACACTGTGTGACACCTAACTTTCTCCCACTCGGACCTTACCGTTAATTTTTATATTGGAGTTAGCTTAGTCACAATAAGGGGGTGAGCAAGGCAGGCACACTAGAGCATCTACTCCCTGGTGGTCTAGTGGCTAGGATTCGGCGCTTTCACCGCCGCGGCCCGGGTTCGATTCCCGGTCAGGGAAGATCCCTCTAAAGCATAGATTGCTTAATTTGTCTGTGTATCTTTTTTAAAAGAAGGTCTTTAAAAAGGCACCCCTCCCAATAGATGAAAGCGGAGGAATGGGGCTTGTTCTCCTGTGCCCCAGGTTGCTTTGCCCCCATTGACCTAAGCCACCTTTGTGCGCACGCAGTCCCCCACCCAGTCAGGTGCTCTATGTTGGCGTGAAGTGCAGTACCAGCTCAACAGAAAGGTAAATTGCTGGAAAACCCTGCTGTGATGCATACATCTACTTTGGAGCACTCTTCTCCTTTGCACTCTTGAATGGCTTAAGCGCAATGTATTCTTCCAGCAAGCTGAATAACGAGATAGGTGAGAGAAGGTGTACCAGCTGTCTGTGCGCCATCAGCAGCCACTAGGTGTCCCTCTTGGGTTTTCCCGGGGATCCTGATTGTGCAGGAATTCATCGGTTCAGTAGCAAGGGGGAGAGGATGGCCTGTGCCTGGAAGTGACAGGCAGTCTGGTGGCATCATGAGGATTAAGTTCCGATTCATATTTGCTGTAGAATAAAATATGTTTTCAGCCCCCATGAGCTTTGTCACTCGGAGAGCAGTGTATGAACTTTTGCTGCACGGCTCTGGGCTCCCTGGTGGTCTAGTGGTTAGGATTCGGCGCTCTCACCGCCGCGGCCCGGGTTCGATTCCCGGTCAGGGAAAAGTCCCTCTTCTGACCTTGAAAGCTTTTCCTTCCCGTAGGTCAGGGCTTCTCAAAATGAAGTTGCTTTTCTGACTCACAATTTGCCTAGCATGACGCGGTATCGCTCAAAATATGATTTTCGCAAGGTTCCTTTAGAGCTGCTTCCCATGGTGGGAGGCAAGGCTCTTGAGCAAGTGAGATCCTGTATTCCGAGGCGCGCTTCCTTTTGTAGGCTTCTGACCCCATGGCCTGTGGCAGGTAGTCCTCCTTTGACTGGGCCGCAGGCTTTGTCTCCAAATGGCGTCCTGGACCCACTGCAACCCACCTGTTTGCTAAAACGGAAGTCTGCCTCTGGGTAAGAAAAAGCTGAGCTGCACGTACGGAAAGCGGCAGAGGCCAGAGGCGGGGAGGGTGTGGCAAGGGCTGCCTGATTTGCATAGTGACCTGTTGCATCTTGGGAATGTACAGGCTTTGGAGCTTAACAGGTACTGCAGGTGTCTGCCTGGCCTGAGAGATGCCTGTCTGGTGCTCCCCTCAGGACACACAGGCCTTCCATTCGAGCATGGAGGGTGAGGGACATGGGTCACCCTCATATACAGGGGTGTGGGCATGGGCAGGATAGGTTGTGGGGGACCCGTCAGGGCATTGCCCGTTTGGAAGCCCGTTCGGAAGGCGAGAGGAGGCGGGGCAGGAAACTCTGCTCAATTTCTTTCCCAGAGGCCTGTGGAGAACCCTTTGCACGTTTGAGCCAGCCGGGCCTGCATCAGCAGATCCTGCTCCACTGGGAAGGGAGAGCCTGTAGGCGTAAATCAAAAAAAGGGGAGAAATCTGCAAATTCTAGTGGCAGACCCATGTTGCCCAGGAAGCAATCAGTTTCTCCTGCTCCCTATAGTGGAAAAAGACATAGGAGGTGTATTTCTCTAGGCAGGGGCTCTGTGTAGATGGCACTTCATTGCTCTGGGAAGCATCCATGCTGGTAGAAGAGTAGCAGCAGACTCCACACCTGAGGCTTGAATGGGGACCGTTGGGGAGGGGCAGTGGGAGGCCGAGGAGGGCGGAGGAAAATGCTTTTCAAAAGCATCTGCACGTTCCTACAAACCTGCTGAAAACCCATACCAGGAATGGGGCTCGAACCCATGCGGACAAACGTCCATTGGATCTTAAGTCCAACGCCTTAACCACTCGGCCACCCTGGTGAGACCCAAGGATTTACTTTCTTCAACTCCCTTTTTATGCTTGCTACTGTAGCACCAGCTGTCCAGCAAGAGGTGATTGCAGAGTTAAAAGGCTTTTGCAGGAGGTTAAAAGTAATTGCTTATAACAAACACACTGTGTGACACCTAACTTTCTCCCACTCGGACCTTACCGTTAATTTTTATATTGGAGTTAGCTTAGTCACAATAAGGGGGTGAGCAAGGCAGGCACACTAGAGCATCTACTCCCTGGTGGTCTAGTGGCTAGGATTCGGCGCTTTCACCGCCGCGGCCCGGGTTCGATTCCCGGTCAGGGAAGATCCCTCTAAAGCATAGATTGCTTAATTTGTCTGTGTATCTTTTTTAAAAGAAGGTCTTTAAAAAGGCACCCCTCCCAATAGATGAAAGCGGAGGAATGGGGCTTGTTCTCCTGTGCCCCAGGTTGCTTTGCCCCCATTGACCTAAGCCACCTTTGTGCGCACGCAGTCCCCCACCCAGTCAGGTGCTCTATGTTGGCGTGAAGTGCAGTACCAGCTCAACAGAAAGGTAAATTGCTGGAAAACCCTGCTGTGATGCATACATCTACTTTGGAGCACTCTTCTCCTTTGCACTCTTGAATCGCTTAAGCGCAATGTATTCTTCCAGCAAGCTGAATAACGAGATAGGTGAGAGAAGGTGTACCAGCTGTCTGTGCGCCATCAGCAGCCACTAAGTGTCCCTCTTGGGTTTTCCCGGGGATCCTGATTGTGCAGGAATTCATCGGTTCAGTAGCAAGGGGGAGAGGATGGCCTGTGCCTGGAAGTGACAGGCAGTCTGGTGGCATCATGAGGATTAAGTTCCGATTCATATTTGCTGTAGAATAAAATATGTTTTCAGCCCCCATGAGCTTTGTCACTCGGAGAGCAGTGTATGAACTTTTGCTGCACGGCTCTGGGCTCCCTGGTGGTCTAGTGGTTAGGATTCGGCGCTCTCACCGCCGCGGCCCGGGTTCGATTCCCGGTCAGGGAAAAGTCCCTCTTCTGACCTTGAAAGCTTTTCCTTCCCGTAGGTCAGGGCTTCTCAAAATGAAGTTGCTTTTCTGACTCACAATTTGCCTAGCATGACGCAGTATCGCTCAAAATATGATTTTCGCAAGGTTCCTTTAGAGCTGCTTCCCATGGTGGGAGGCAAGGCTCTTGAGCAAGTGAGATCCTGTATTCCGAGGCGCGCTTCCTTTTGTAGGCTTCTGACCCCATGGCCTGTGGCAGGTAGTCCTCCTTTGACTGGGCCGCAGGCTTTGTCTCCAAATGGCGTCCTGGACCCACTGCAACCCACCTGTTTGCTAAAACGGAAGTCTGCCTCTGGGTAAGAAAAAGCTGAGCTGCACGTACGGAAAGCGGCAGAGGCCAGAGGCGGGGAGGGTGTGGCAAGGGCTGCCTGATTTGCATAGTGACCTGTTGCATCTTGGGAATGTACAGGCTTTGGAGCTTAACAGGTACTGCAGGTGTCTGCCTGGCCTGAGAGATGCCTGTCTGGTGCTCCCCTCAGGACACACAGGCCTTCCATTCGAGCATGGAGGGTGAGGGACATGGGTCACCCTCATATACAGGGGTGTGGGCATGGGCAGGATAGGTTGTGGGGGACCCGTCAGGGCATTGCCCGTTTGGAAGCCCGTTCGGAAGGCGAGAGGAGGCGGGGCAGGAAACTCTGCTCAATTTCTTTCCCAGAGGCCTGTGGAGAACCCTTTGCACGTTTGAGCCAGCCGGGCCTGCATCAGCAGATCCTGCTCCACTGGGAAGGGAGAGCCTGTAGGCGTAAATCAAAAAAAGGGGAGAAATCTGCAAATTCTAGTGGCAGACCCATGTTGCCCAGGAAGCAATCAGTTTCTCCTGCTCCCTATAGTGGAAAAAGACATAGGAGGTGTATTTCTCTAGGCAGGGGCTCTGTGTAGATGGCACTTCATTGCTCTGGGAAGCATCCATGCTGGTAGAAGAGTAGCAGCAGACTCCACACCTGAGGCTTGAATGGGGACCGTTGGGGAGGGGCAGTGGGAGGCCGAGGAGGGCGGAGGAAAATGCTTTTCAAAAGCATCTGCACGTTCCTACAAACCTGCTGAAAACCCATACCAGGAATGGGGCTCGAACCCATGCGGACAAACGTCCATTGGATCTTAAGTCCAACGCCTTAACCACTCGGCCACCCTGGTGAGACCCAAGGATTTACTTTCTTCAACTCCCTTTTTATGCTTGCTACTGTAGCACCAGCTGTCCAGCAAGAGGTGATTGCAGAGTTAAAAGGCTTTTGCAGGAGGTTAAAAGTAATTGCTTATAACAAACACACTGTGTGACACCTAACTTTCTCCCACTCGGACCTTACCGTTAATTTTTATATTGGAGTTAGCTTAGTCACAATAAGGGGGTGAGCAAGGCAGGCACACTAGAGCATCTACTCCCTGGTGGTCTAGTGGCTAGGATTCGGCGCTTTCACCGCCGCGGCCCGGGTTCGATTCCCGGTCAGGGAAGATCCCTCTAAAGCATAGATTGCTTAATTTGTCTGTGTATCTTTTTTAAAAGAAGGTCTTTAAAAAGGCACCCCTCCCAATAGATGAAAGCGGAGGAATGGGGCTTGTTCTCCTGTGCCCCAGGTTGCTTTGCCCCCATTGACCTAAGCCACCTTTGTGCGCACGCAGTCCCCCACCCAGTCAGGTGCTCTATGTTGGCGTGAAGTGCAGTACCAGCTCAACAGAAAGGTAAATTGCTGGAAAACCCTGCTGTGATGCATACATCTACTTTGGAGCACTCTTCTCCTTTGCACTCTTGAATGGCTTAAGCGCAATGTATTCTTCCAGCAAGCTGAATAACGAGATAGGTGAGAGAAGGTGTACCAGCTGTCTGTGCGCCATCAGCAGCCACTAGGTGTCCCTCTTGGGTTTTCCCGGGGATCCTGATTGTGCAGGAATTCATCGGTTCAGTAGCAAGGGGGAGAGGATGGCCTGTGCCTGGAAGTGACAGGCAGTCTGGTGGCATCATGAGGATTAAGTTCCGATTCATATTTGCTGTAGAATAAAATATGTTTTCAGCCCCCATGAGCTTTGTCACTCGGAGAGCAGTGTATGAACTTTTGCTGCACGGCTCTGGGCTCCCTGGTGGTCTAGTGGTTAGGATTCGGCGCTCTCACCGCCGCGGCCCGGGTTCGATTCCCGGTCAGGGAAAAGTCCCTCTTCTGACCTTGAAAGCTTTTCCTTCCCGTAGGTCAGGGCTTCTCAAAATGAAGTTGCTTTTCTGACTCACAATTTGCCTAGCATGACGCAGTATCGCTCAAAATATGATTTTCGCAAGGTTCCTTTAGAGCTGCTTCCCATGGTGGGAGGCAAGGCTCTTGAGCAAGTGAGATCCTGTATTCCGAGGCGCGCTTCCTTTTGTAGGCTTCTGACCCCATGGCCTGTGGCAGGTAGTCCTCCTTTGACTGGGCCGCAGGCTTTGTCTCCAAATGGCGTCCTGGACCCACTGCAACCCACCTGTTTGCTAAAACGGAAGTCTGCCTCTGGGTAAGAAAAAGCTGAGCTGCACGTACGGAAAGCGGCAGAGGCCAGAGGCGGGGAGGGTGTGGCAAGGGCTGCCTGATTTGCATAGTGACCTGTTGCATCTTGGGAATGTACAGGCTTTGGAGCTTAACAGGTACTGCAGGTGTCTGCCTGGCCTGAGAGATGCCTGTCTGGTGCTCCCCTCAGGACACACAGGCCTTCCATTCGAGCATGGAGGGTGAGGGACATGGGTCACCCTCATATACAGGGGTGTGGGCATGGGCAGGATAGGTTGTGGGGGACCCGTCAGGGCATTGCCCGTTTGGAAGCCCGTTCGGAAGGCGAGAGGAGGCGGGGCAGGAAACTCTGCTCAATTTCTTTCCCAGAGGCCTGTGGAGAACCCTTTGCACGTTTGAGCCAGCCGGGCCTGCATCAGCAGATCCTGCTCCACTGGGAAGGGAGAGCCTGTAGGCGTAAATCAAAAAAAGGGGAGAAATCTGCAAATTCTAGTGGCAGACCCATGTTGCCCAGGAAGCAATCAGTTTCTCCTGCTCCCTATAGTGGAAAAAGACATAGGAGGTGTATTTCTCTAGGCAGGGGCTCTGTGTAGATGGCACTTCATTGCTCTGGGAAGCATCCATGCTGGTAGAAGAGTAGCAGCAGACTCCACACCTGAGGCTTGAATGGGGACCGTTGGGGAGGGGCAGTGGGAGGCCGAGGAGGGCGGAGGAAAATGCTTTTCAAAAGCATCTGCACGTTCCTACAAACCTGCTGAAAACCCATACCAGGAATGGGGCTCGAACCCATGCGGACAAACGTCCATTGGATCTTAAGTCCAACGCCTTAACCACTCGGCCACCCTGGTGAGACCCAAGGATTTACTTTCTTCAACTCCCTTTTTATGCTTGCTACTGTAGCACCAGCTGTCCAGCAAGAGGTGATTGCAGAGTTAAAAGGCTTTTGCAGGAGGTTAAAAGTAATTGCTTATAACAAACACACTGTGTGACACCTAACTTTCTCCCACTCGGACCTTACCGTTAATTTTTATATTGGAGTTAGCTTAGTCACAATAAGGGGGTGAGCAAGGCAGGCACACTAGAGCATCTACTCCCTGGTGGTCTAGTGGCTAGGATTCGGCGCTTTCACCGCCGCGGCCCGGGTTCGATTCCCGGTCAGGGAAGATCCCTCTAAAGCATAGATTGCTTAATTTGTCTGTGTATCTTTTTTAAAAGAAGGTCTTTAAAAAGGCACCCCTCCCAATAGATGAAAGCGGAGGAATGGGGCTTGTTCTCCTGTGCCCCAGGTTGCTTTGCCCCCATTGACCTAAGCCACCTTTGTGCGCACGCAGTCCCCCACCCAGTCAGGTGCTCTATGTTGGCGTGAAGTGCAGTACCAGCTCAACAGAAAGGTAAATTGCTGGAAAACCCTGCTGTGATGCATACATCTACTTTGGAGCACTCTTCTCCTTTGCACTCTTGAATCGCTTAAGCGCAATGTATTCTTCCAGCAAGCTGAATAACGAGATAGGTGAGAGAAGGTGTACCAGCTGTCTGTGCGCCATCAGCAGCCACTAAGTGTCCCTCTTGGGTTTTCCCGGGGATCCTGATTGTGCAGGAATTCATCGGTTCAGTAGCAAGGGGGAGAGGATGGCCTGTGCCTGGAAGTGACAGGCAGTCTGGTGGCATCATGAGGATTAAGTTCCGATTCATATTTGCTGTAGAATAAAATATGTTTTCAGCCCCCATGAGCTTTGTCACTCGGAGAGCAGTGTATGAACTTTTGCTGCACGGCTCTGGGCTCCCTGGTGGTCTAGTGGTTAGGATTCGGCGCTCTCACCGCCGCGGCCCGGGTTCGATTCCCGGTCAGGGAAAAGTCCCTCTTCTGACCTTGAAAGCTTTTCCTTCCCGTAGGTCAGGGCTTCTCAAAATGAAGTTGCTTTTCTGACTCACAATTTGCCTAGCATGACGCAGTATCGCTCAAAATATGATTTTCGCAAGGTTCCTTTAGAGCTGCTTCCCATGGTGGGAGGCAAGGCTCTTGAGCAAGTGAGATCCTGTATTCCGAGGCGCGCTTCCTTTTGTAGGCTTCTGACCCCATGGCCTGTGGCAGGTAGTCCTCCTTTGACTGGGCCGCAGGCTTTGTCTCCAAATGGCGTCCTGGACCCACTGCAACCCACCTGTTTGCTAAAACGGAAGTCTGCCTCTGGGTAAGAAAAAGCTGAGCTGCACGTACGGAAAGCGGCAGAGGCCAGAGGCGGGGAGGGTGTGGCAAGGGCTGCCTGATTTGCATAGTGACCTGTTGCATCTTGGGAATGTACAGGCTTTGGAGCTTAACAGGTACTGCAGGTGTCTGCCTGGCCTGAGAGATGCCTGTCTGGTGCTCCCCTCAGGACACACAGGCCTTCCATTCGAGCATGGAGGGTGAGGGACATGGGTCACCCTCATATACAGGGGTGTGGGCATGGGCAGGATAGGTTGTGGGGGACCCGTCAGGGCATTGCCCGTTTGGAAGCCCGTTCGGAAGGCGAGAGGAGGCGGGGCAGGAAACTCTGCTCAATTTCTTTCCCAGAGGCCTGTGGAGAACCCTTTGCACGTTTGAGCCAGCCGGGCCTGCATCAGCAGATCCTGCTCCACTGGGAAGGGAGAGCCTGTAGGCGTAAATCAAAAAAAGGGGAGAAATCTGCAAATTCTAGTGGCAGACCCATGTTGCCCAGGAAGCAATCAGTTTCTCCTGCTCCCTATAGTGGAAAAAGACATAGGAGGTGTATTTCTCTAGGCAGGGGCTCTGTGTAGATGGCACTTCATTGCTCTGGGAAGCATCCATGCTGGTAGAAGAGAAGCAGCAGACTCCACACCTGAGGCTTGAATGGGGACCGTTGGGGAGGGGCAGTGGGAGGCCGAGGAGGGCGGAGGAAAATGCTTTTCAAAAGCATCTGCACGTTCCTACAAACCTGCTGAAAACCCATACCAGGAATGGGGCTCGAACCCATGCGGACAAACGTCCATTGGATCTTAAGTCCAACGCCTTAACCACTCGGCCACCCTGGTGAGACCCAAGGATTTACTTTCTTCAACTCCCTTTTTATGCTTGCTACTGTAGCACCAGCTGTCCAGCAAGAGGTGATTGCAGAGTTAAAAGGCTTTTGCAGGAGGTTAAAAGTAATTGCTTATAACAAACACACTGTGTGACACCTAACTTTCTCCCACTCGGACCTTACCGTTAATTTTTATATTGGAGTTAGCTTAGTCACAATAAGGGGGTGAGCAAGGCAGGCACACTAGAGCATCTACTCCCTGGTGGTCTAGTGGCTAGGATTCGGCGCTTTCACCGCCGCGGCCCGGGTTCGATTCCCGGTCAGGGAAGATCCCTCTAAAGCATAGATTGCTTAATTTGTCTGTGTATCTTTTTTAAAAGAAGGTCTTTAAAAAGGCACCCCTCCCAATAGATGAAAGCGGAGGAATGGGGCTTGTTCTCCTGTGCCCCAGGTTGCTTTGCCCCCATTGACCTAAGCCACCTTTGTGCGCACGCAGTCCCCCACCCAGTCAGGTGCTCTATGTTGGCGTGAAGTGCAGTACCAGCTCAACAGAAAGGTAAATTGCTGGAAAACCCTGCTGTGATGCATACATCTACTTTGGAGCACTCTTCTCCTTTGCACTCTTGAATGGCTTAAGCGCAATGTATTCTTCCAGCAAGCTGAATAACGAGATAGGTGAGAGAAGGTGTACCAGCTGTCTGTGCGCCATCAGCAGCCACTAGGTGTCCCTCTTGGGTTTTCCCGGGGATCCTGATTGTGCAGGAATTCATCGGTTCAGTAGCAAGGGGGAGAGGATGGCCTGTGCCTGGAAGTGACAGGCAGTCTGGTGGCATCATGAGGATTAAGTTCCGATTCATATTTGCTGTAGAATAAAATATGTTTTCAGCCCCCATGAGCTTTGTCACTCGGAGAGCAGTGTATGAACTTTTGCTGCACGGCTCTGGGCTCCCTGGTGGTCTAGTGGTTAGGATTCGGCGCTCTCACCGCCGCGGCCCGGGTTCGATTCCCGGTCAGGGAAAAGTCCCTCTTCTGACCTTGAAAGCTTTTCCTTCCCGTAGGTCAGGGCTTCTCAAAATGAAGTTGCTTTTCTGACTCACAATTTGCCTAGCATGACGCGGTATCGCTCAAAATATGATTTTCGCAAGGTTCCTTTAGAGCTGCTTCCCATGGTGGGAGGCAAGGCTCTTGAGCAAGTGAGATCCTGTATTCCGAGGCGCGCTTCCTTTTGTAGGCTTCTGACCCCATGGCCTGTGGCAGGTAGTCCTCCTTTGACTGGGCCGCAGGCTTTGTCTCCAAATGGCGTCCTGGACCCACTGCAACCCACCTGTTTGCTAAAACGGAAGTCTGCCTCTGGGTAAGAAAAAGCTGAGCTGCACGTACGGAAAGCGGCAGAGGCCAGAGGCGGGGAGGGTGTGGCAAGGGCTGCCTGATTTGCATAGTGACCTGTTGCATCTTGGGAATGTACAGGCTTTGGAGCTTAACAGGTACTGCAGGTGTCTGCCTGGCCTGAGAGATGCCTGTCTGGTGCTCCCCTCAGGACACACAGGCCTTCCATTCGAGCATGGAGGGTGAGGGACATGGGTCACCCTCATATACAGGGGTGTGGGCATGGGCAGGATAGGTTGTGGGGGACCCGTCAGGGCATTGCCCGTTTGGAAGCCCGTTCGGAAGGCGAGAGGAGGCGGGGCAGGAAACTCTGCTCAATTTCTTTCCCAGAGGCCTGTGGAGAACCCTTTGCACGTTTGAGCCAGCCGGGCCTGCATCAGCAGATCCTGCTCCACTGGGAAGGGAGAGCCTGTAGGCGTAAATCAAAAAAAGGGGAGAAATCTGCAAATTCTAGTGGCAGACCCATGTTGCCCAGGAAGCAATCAGTTTCTCCTGCTCCCTATAGTGGAAAAAGACATAGGAGGTGTATTTCTCTAGGCAGGGGCTCTGTGTAGATGGCACTTCATTGCTCTGGGAAGCATCCATGCTGGTAGAAGAGTAGCAGCAGACTCCACACCTGAGGCTTGAATGGGGACCGTTGGGGAGGGGCAGTGGGAGGCCGAGGAGGGCGGAGGAAAATGCTTTTCAAAAGCATCTGCACGTTCCTACAAACCTGCTGAAAACCCATACCAGGAATGGGGCTCGAACCCATGCGGACAAACGTCCATTGGATCTTAAGTCCAACGCCTTAACCACTCGGCCACCCTGGTGAGACCCAAGGATTTACTTTCTTCAACTCCCTTTTTATGCTTGCTACTGTAGCACCAGCTGTCCAGCAAGAGGTGATTGCAGAGTTAAAAGGCTTTTGCAGGAGGTTAAAAGTAATTGCTTATAACAAACACACTGTGTGACACCTAACTTTCTCCCACTCGGACCTTACCGTTAATTTTTATATTGGAGTTAGCTTAGTCACAATAAGGGGGTGAGCAAGGCAGGCACACTAGAGCATCTACTCCCTGGTGGTCTAGTGGCTAGGATTCGGCGCTTTCACCGCCGCGGCCCGGGTTCGATTCCCGGTCAGGGAAGATCCCTCTAAAGCATAGATTGCTTAATTTGTCTGTGTATCTTTTTTAAAAGAAGGTCTTTAAAAAGGCACCCCTCCCAATAGATGAAAGCGGAGGAATGGGGCTTGTTCTCCTGTGCCCCAGGTTGCTTTGCCCCCATTGACCTAAGCCACCTTTGTGCGCACGCAGTCCCCCACCCAGTCAGGTGCTCTATGTTGGCGTGAAGTGCAGTACCAGCTCAACAGAAAGGTAAATTGCTGGAAAACCCTGCTGTGATGCATACATCTACTTTGGAGCACTCTTCTCCTTTGCACTCTTGAATGGCTTAAGCGCAATGTATTCTTCCAGCAAGCTGAATAACGAGATAGGTGAGAGAAGGTGTACCAGCTGTCTGTGCGCCATCAGCAGCCACTAGGTGTCCCTCTTGGGTTTTCCCGGGGATCCTGATTGTGCAGGAATTCATCGGTTCAGTAGCAAGGGGGAGAGGATGGCCTGTGCCTGGAAGTGACAGGCAGTCTGGTGGCATCATGAGGATTAAGTTCCGATTCATATTTGCTGTAGAATAAAATATGTTTTCAGCCCCCATGAGCTTTGTCACTCGGAGAGCAGTGTATGAACTTTTGCTGCACGGCTCTGGGCTCCCTGGTGGTCTAGTGGTTAGGATTCGGCGCTCTCACCGCCGCGGCCCGGGTTCGATTCCCGGTCAGGGAAAAGTCCCTCTTCTGACCTTGAAAGCTTTTCCTTCCCGTAGGTCAGGGCTTCTCAAAATGAAGTTGCTTTTCTGACTCACAATTTGCCTAGCATGACGCGGTATCGCTCAAAATATGATTTTCGCAAGGTTCCTTTAGAGCTGCTTCCCATGGTGGGAGGCAAGGCTCTTGAGCAAGTGAGATCCTGTATTCCGAGGCGCGCTTCCTTTTGTAGGCTTCTGACCCCATGGCCTGTGGCAGGTAGTCCTCCTTTGACTGGGCCGCAGGCTTTGTCTCCAAATGGCGTCCTGGACCCACTGCAACCCACCTGTTTGCTAAAACGGAAGTCTGCCTCTGGGTAAGAAAAAGCTGAGCTGCACGTACGGAAAGCGGCAGAGGCCAGAGGCGGGGAGGGTGTGGCAAGGGCTGCCTGATTTGCATAGTGACCTGTTGCATCTTGGGAATGTACAGGCTTTGGAGCTTAACAGGTACTGCAGGTGTCTGCCTGGCCTGAGAGATGCCTGTCTGGTGCTCCCCTCAGGACACACAGGCCTTCCATTCGAGCATGGAGGGTGAGGGACATGGGTCACCCTCATATACAGGGGTGTGGGCATGGGCAGGATAGGTTGTGGGGGACCCGTCAGGGCATTGCCCGTTTGGAAGCCCGTTCGGAAGGCGAGAGGAGGCGGGGCAGGAAACTCTGCTCAATTTCTTTCCCAGAGGCCTGTGGAGAACCCTTTGCACGTTTGAGCCAGCCGGGCCTGCATCAGCAGATCCTGCTCCACTGGGAAGGGAGAGCCTGTAGGCGTAAATCAAAAAAAGGGGAGAAATCTGCAAATTCTAGTGGCAGACCCATGTTGCCCAGGAAGCAATCAGTTTCTCCTGCTCCCTATAGTGGAAAAAGACATAGGAGGTGTATTTCTCTAGGCAGGGGCTCTGTGTAGATGGCACTTCATTGCTCTGGGAAGCATCCATGCTGGTAGAAGAGTAGCAGCAGACTCCACACCTGAGGCTTGAATGGGGACCGTTGGGGAGGGGCAGTGGGAGGCCGAGGAGGGCGGAGGAAAATGCTTTTCAAAAGCATCTGCACGTTCCTACAAACCTGCTGAAAACCCATACCAGGAATGGGGCTCGAACCCATGCGGACAAACGTCCATTGGATCTTAAGTCCAACGCCTTAACCACTCGGCCACCCTGGTGAGACCCAAGGATTTACTTTCTTCAACTCCCTTTTTATGCTTGCTACTGTAGCACCAGCTGTCCAGCAAGAGGTGATTGCAGAGTTAAAAGGCTTTTGCAGGAGGTTAAAAGTAATTGCTTATAACAAACACACTGTGTGACACCTAACTTTCTCCCACTCGGACCTTACCGTTAATTTTTATATTGGAGTTAGCTTAGTCACAATAAGGGGGTGAGCAAGGCAGGCACACTAGAGCATCTACTCCCTGGTGGTCTAGTGGCTAGGATTCGGCGCTTTCACCGCCGCGGCCCGGGTTCGATTCCCGGTCAGGGAAGATCCCTCTAAAGCATAGATTGCTTAATTTGTCTGTGTATCTTTTTTAAAAGAAGGTCTTTAAAAAGGCACCCCTCCCAATAGATGAAAGCGGAGGAATGGGGCTTGTTCTCCTGTGCCCCAGGTTGCTTTGCCCCCATTGACCTAAGCCACCTTTGTGCGCACGCAGTCCCCCACCCAGTCAGGTGCTCTATGTTGGCGTGAAGTGCAGTACCAGCTCAACAGAAAGGTAAATTGCTGGAAAACCCTGCTGTGATGCATACATCTACTTTGGAGCACTCTTCTCCTTTGCACTCTTGAATCGCTTAAGCGCAATGTATTCTTCCAGCAAGCTGAATAACGAGATAGGTGAGAGAAGGTGTACCAGCTGTCTGTGCGCCATCAGCAGCCACTAAGTGTCCCTCTTGGGTTTTCCCGGGGATCCTGATTGTGCAGGAATTCATCGGTTCAGTAGCAAGGGGGAGAGGATGGCCTGTGCCTGGAAGTGACAGGCAGTCTGGTGGCATCATGAGGATTAAGTTCCGATTCATATTTGCTGTAGAATAAAATATGTTTTCAGCCCCCATGAGCTTTGTCACTCGGAGAGCAGTGTATGAACTTTTGCTGCACGGCTCTGGGCTCCCTGGTGGTCTAGTGGTTAGGATTCGGCGCTCTCACCGCCGCGGCCCGGGTTCGATTCCCGGTCAGGGAAAAGTCCCTCTTCTGACCTTGAAAGCTTTTCCTTCCCGTAGGTCAGGGCTTCTCAAAATGAAGTTGCTTTTCTGACTCACAATTTGCCTAGCATGACGCAGTATCGCTCAAAATATGATTTTCGCAAGGTTCCTTTAGAGCTGCTTCCCATGGTGGGAGGCAAGGCTCTTGAGCAAGTGAGATCCTGTATTCCGAGGCGCGCTTCCTTTTGTAGGCTTCTGACCCCATGGCCTGTGGCAGGTAGTCCTCCTTTGACTGGGCCGCAGGCTTTGTCTCCAAATGGCGTCCTGGACCCACTGCAACCCACCTGTTTGCTAAAACGGAAGTCTGCCTCTGGGTAAGAAAAAGCTGAGCTGCACGTACGGAAAGCGGCAGAGGCCAGAGGCGGGGAGGGTGTGGCAAGGGCTGCCTGATTTGCATAGTGACCTGTTGCATCTTGGGAATGTACAGGCTTTGGAGCTTAACAGGTACTGCAGGTGTCTGCCTGGCCTGAGAGATGCCTGTCTGGTGCTCCCCTCAGGACACACAGGCCTTCCATTCGAGCATGGAGGGTGAGGGACATGGGTCACCCTCATATACAGGGGTGTGGGCATGGGCAGGATAGGTTGTGGGGGACCCGTCAGGGCATTGCCCGTTTGGAAGCCCGTTCGGAAGGCGAGAGGAGGCGGGGCAGGAAACTCTGCTCAATTTCTTTCCCAGAGGCCTGTGGAGAACCCTTTGCACGTTTGAGCCAGCCGGGCCTGCATCAGCAGATCCTGCTCCACTGGGAAGGGAGAGCCTGTAGGCGTAAATCAAAAAAAGGGGAGAAATCTGCAAATTCTAGTGGCAGACCCATGTTGCCCAGGAAGCAATCAGTTTCTCCTGCTCCCTATAGTGGAAAAAGACATAGGAGGTGTATTTCTCTAGGCAGGGGCTCTGTGTAGATGGCACTTCATTGCTCTGGGAAGCATCCATGCTGGTAGAAGAGTAGCAGCAGACTCCACACCTGAGGCTTGAATGGGGACCGTTGGGGAGGGGCAGTGGGAGGCCGAGGAGGGCGGAGGAAAATGCTTTTCAAAAGCATCTGCACGTTCCTACAAACCTGCTGAAAACCCATACCAGGAATGGGGCTCGAACCCATGCGGACAAACGTCCATTGGATCTTAAGTCCAACGCCTTAACCACTCGGCCACCCTGGTGAGACCCAAGGATTTACTTTCTTCAACTCCCTTTTTATGCTTGCTACTGTAGCACCAGCTGTCCAGCAAGAGGTGATTGCAGAGTTAAAAGGCTTTTGCAGGAGGTTAAAAGTAATTGCTTATAACAAACACACTGTGTGACACCTAACTTTCTCCCACTCGGACCTTACCGTTAATTTTTATATTGGAGTTAGCTTAGTCACAATAAGGGGGTGAGCAAGGCAGGCACACTAGAGCATCTACTCCCTGGTGGTCTAGTGGCTAGGATTCGGCGCTTTCACCGCCGCGGCCCGGGTTCGATTCCCGGTCAGGGAAGATCCCTCTAAAGCATAGATTGCTTAATTTGTCTGTGTATCTTTTTTAAAAGAAGGTCTTTAAAAAGGCACCCCTCCCAATAGATGAAAGCGGAGGAATGGGGCTTGTTCTCCTGTGCCCCAGGTTGCTTTGCCCCCATTGACCTAAGCCACCTTTGTGCGCACGCAGTCCCCCACCCAGTCAGGTGCTCTATGTTGGCGTGAAGTGCAGTACCAGCTCAACAGAAAGGTAAATTGCTGGAAAACCCTGCTGTGATGCATACATCTACTTTGGAGCACTCTTCTCCTTTGCACTCTTGAATGGCTTAAGCGCAATGTATTCTTCCAGCAAGCTGAATAACGAGATAGGTGAGAGAAGGTGTACCAGCTGTCTGTGCGCCATCAGCAGCCACTAGGTGTCCCTCTTGGGTTTTCCCGGGGATCCTGATTGTGCAGGAATTCATCGGTTCAGTAGCAAGGGGGAGAGGATGGCCTGTGCCTGGAAGTGACAGGCAGTCTGGTGGCATCATGAGGATTAAGTTCCGATTCATATTTGCTGTAGAATAAAATATGTTTTCAGCCCCCATGAGCTTTGTCACTCGGAGAGCAGTGTATGAACTTTTGCTGCACGGCTCTGGGCTCCCTGGTGGTCTAGTGGTTAGGATTCGGCGCACTCACCGCCGCGGCCCGGGTTCGATTCCCGGTCAGGGAAAAGTCCCTCTTCTGACCTTGAAAGCTTTTCCTTCCCGTAGGTCAGGGCTTCTCAAAATGAAGTTGCTTTTCTGACTCACAATTTGCCTAGCATGACGCAGTATCGCTCAAAATATGATTTTCGCAAGGTTCCTTTAGAGCTGCTTCCCATGGTGGGAGGCAAGGCTCTTGAGCAAGTGAGATCCTGTATTCCGAGGCGCGCTTCCTTTTGTAGGCTTCTGACCCCATGGCCTGTGGCAGGTAGTCCTCCTTTGACTGGGCCGCAGGCTTTGTCTCCAAATGGCGTCCTGGACCCACTGCAACCCACCTGTTTGCTAAAACGGAAGTCTGCCTCTGGGTAAGAAAAAGCTGAGCTGCACGTACGGAAAGCGGCAGAGGCCAGAGGCGGGGAGGGTGTGGCAAGGGCTGCCTGATTTGCATAGTGACCTGTTGCATCTTGGGAATGTACAGGCTTTGGAGCTTAACAGGTACTGCAGGTGTCTGCCTGGCCTGAGAGATGCCTGTCTGGTGCTCCCCTCAGGACACACAGGCCTTCCATTCGAGCATGGAGGGTGAGGGACATGGGTCACCCTCATATACAGGGGTGTGGGCATGGGCAGGATAGGTTGTGGGGGACCCGTCAGGGCATTGCCCGTTTGGAAGCCCGTTCGGAAGGCGAGAGGAGGCGGGGCAGGAAACTCTGCTCAATTTCTTTCCCAGAGGCCTGTGGAGAACCCTTTGCACGTTTGAGCCAGCCGGGCCTGCATCAGCAGATCCTGCTCCACTGGGAAGGGAGAGCCTGTAGGCGTAAATCAAAAAAAGGGGAGAAATCTGCAAATTCTAGTGGCAGACCCATGTTGCCCAGGAAGCAATCAGTTTCTCCTGCTCCCTATAGTGGAAAAAGACATAGGAGGTGTATTTCTCTAGGCAGGGGCTCTGTGTAGATGGCACTTCATTGCTCTGGGAAGCATCCATGCTGGTAGAAGAGTAGCAGCAGACTCCACACCTGAGGCTTGAATGGGGACCGTTGGGGAGGGGCAGTGGGAGGCCGAGGAGGGCGGAGGAAAATGCTTTTCAAAAGCATCTGCACGTTCCTACAAACCTGCTGAAAACCCATACCAGGAATGGGGCTCGAACCCATGCGGACAAACGTCCATTGGATCTTAAGTCCAACGCCTTAACCACTCGGCCACCCTGGTGAGACCCAAGGATTTACTTTCTTCAACTCCCTTTTTATGCTTGCTACTGTAGCACCAGCTGTCCAGCAAGAGGTGATTGCAGAGTTAAAAGGCTTTTGCAGGAGGTTAAAAGTAATTGCTTATAACAAACACACTGTGTGACACCTAACTTTCTCCCACTCGGACCTTACCGTTAATTTTTATATTGGAGTTAGCTTAGTCACAATAAGGGGGTGAGCAAGGCAGGCACACTAGAGCATCTACTCCCTGGTGGTCTAGTGGCTAGGATTCGGCGCTTTCACCGCCGCGGCCCGGGTTCGATTCCCGGTCAGGGAAGATCCCTCTAAAGCATAGATTGCTTAATTTGTCTGTGTATCTTTTTTAAAAGAAGGTCTTTAAAAAGGCACCCCTCCCAATAGATGAAAGCGGAGGAATGGGGCTTGTTCTCCTGTGCCCCAGGTTGCTTTGCCCCCATTGACCTAAGCCACCTTTGTGCGCACGCAGTCCCCCACCCAGTCAGGTGCTCTATGTTGGCGTGAAGTGCAGTACCAGCTCAACAGAAAGGTAAATTGCTGGAAAACCCTGCTGTGATGCATACATCTACTTTGGAGCACTCTTCTCCTTTGCACTCTTGAATCGCTTAAGCGCAATGTATTCTTCCAGCAAGCTGAATAACGAGATAGGTGAGAGAAGGTGTACCAGCTGTCTGTGCGCCATCAGCAGCCACTAAGTGTCCCTCTTGGGTTTTCCCGGGGATCCTGATTGTGCAGGAATTCATCGGTTCAGTAGCAAGGGGGAGAGGATGGCCTGTGCCTGGAAGTGACAGGCAGTCTGGTGGCATCATGAGGATTAAGTTCCGATTCATATTTGCTGTAGAATAAAATATGTTTTCAGCCCCCATGAGCTTTGTCACTCGGAGAGCAGTGTATGAACTTTTGCTGCACGGCTCTGGGCTCCCTGGTGGTCTAGTGGTTAGGATTCGGCGCTCTCACCGCCGCGGCCCGGGTTCGATTCCCGGTCAGGGAAAAGTCCCTCTTCTGACCTTGAAAGCTTTTCCTTCCCGTAGGTCAGGGCTTCTCAAAATGAAGTTGCTTTTCTGACTCACAATTTGCCTAGCATGACGCAGTATCGCTCAAAATATGATTTTCGCAAGGTTCCTTTAGAGCTGCTTCCCATGGTGGGAGGCAAGGCTCTTGAGCAAGTGAGATCCTGTATTCCGAGGCGCGCTTCCTTTTGTAGGCTTCTGACCCCATGGCCTGTGGCAGGTAGTCCTCCTTTGACTGGGCCGCAGGCTTTGTCTCCAAATGGCGTCCTGGACCCACTGCAACCCACCTGTTTGCTAAAACGGAAGTCTGCCTCTGGGTAAGAAAAAGCTGAGCTGCACGTACGGAAAGCGGCAGAGGCCAGAGGCGGGGAGGGTGTGGCAAGGGCTGCCTGATTTGCATAGTGACCTGTTGCATCTTGGGAATGTACAGGCTTTGGAGCTTAACAGGTACTGCAGGTGTCTGCCTGGCCTGAGAGATGCCTGTCTGGTGCTCCCCTCAGGACACACAGGCCTTCCATTCGAGCATGGAGGGTGAGGGACATGGGTCACCCTCATATACAGGGGTGTGGGCATGGGCAGGATAGGTTGTGGGGGACCCGTCAGGGCATTGCCCGTTTGGAAGCCCGTTCGGAAGGCGAGAGGAGGCGGGGCAGGAAACTCTGCTCAATTTCTTTCCCAGAGGCCTGTGGAGAACCCTTTGCACGTTTGAGCCAGCCGGGCCTGCATCAGCAGATCCTGCTCCACTGGGAAGGGAGAGCCTGTAGGCGTAAATCAAAAAAAGGGGAGAAATCTGCAAATTCTAGTGGCAGACCCATGTTGCCCAGGAAGCAATCAGTTTCTCCTGCTCCCTATAGTGGAAAAAGACATAGGAGGTGTATTTCTCTAGGCAGGGGCTCTGTGTAGATGGCACTTCATTGCTCTGGGAAGCATCCATGCTGGTAGAAGAGTAGCAGCAGACTCCACACCTGAGGCTTGAATGGGGACCGTTGGGGAGGGGCAGTGGGAGGCCGAGGAGGGCGGAGGAAAATGCTTTTCAAAAGCATCTGCACGTTCCTACAAACCTGCTGAAAACCCATACCAGGAATGGGGCTCGAACCCATGCGGACAAACGTCCATTGGATCTTAAGTCCAACGCCTTAACCACTCGGCCACCCTGGTGAGACCCAAGGATTTACTTTCTTCAACTCCCTTTTTATGCTTGCTACTGTAGCACCAGCTGTCCAGCAAGAGGTGATTGCAGAGTTAAAAGGCTTTTGCAGGAGGTTAAAAGTAATTGCTTATAACAAACACACTGTGTGACACCTAACTTTCTCCCACTCGGACCTTACCGTTAATTTTTATATTGGAGTTAGCTTAGTCACAATAAGGGGGTGAGCAAGGCAGGCACACTAGAGCATCTACTCCCTGGTGGTCTAGTGGCTAGGATTCGGCGCTTTCACCGCCGCGGCCCGGGTTCGATTCCCGGTCAGGGAAGATCCCTCTAAAGCATAGATTGCTTAATTTGTCTGTGTATCTTTTTTAAAAGAAGGTCTTTAAAAAGGCACCCCTCCCAATAGATGAAAGCGGAGGAATGGGGCTTGTTCTCCTGTGCCCCAGGTTGCTTTGCCCCCATTGACCTAAGCCACCTTTGTGCGCACGCAGTCCCCCACCCAGTCAGGTGCTCTATGTTGGCGTGAAGTGCAGTACCAGCTCAACAGAAAGGTAAATTGCTGGAAAACCCTGCTGTGATGCATACATCTACTTTGGAGCACTCTTCTCCTTTGCACTCTTGAATGGCTTAAGCGCAATGTATTCTTCCAGCAAGCTGAATAACGAGATAGGTGAGAGAAGGTGTACCAGCTGTCTGTGCGCCATCAGCAGCCACTAGGTGTCCCTCTTGGGTTTTCCCGGGGATCCTGATTGTGCAGGAATTCATCGGTTCAGTAGCAAGGGGGAGAGGATGGCCTGTGCCTGGAAGTGACAGGCAGTCTGGTGGCATCATGAGGATTAAGTTCCGATTCATATTTGCTGTAGAATAAAATATGTTTTCAGCCCCCATGAGCTTTGTCACTCGGAGAGCAGTGTATGAACTTTTGCTGCACGGCTCTGGGCTCCCTGGTGGTCTAGTGGTTAGGATTCGGCGCTCTCACCGCCGCGGCCCGGGTTCGATTCCCGGTCAGGGAAAAGTCCCTCTTCTGACCTTGAAAGCTTTTCCTTCCCGTAGGTCAGGGCTTCTCAAAATGAAGTTGCTTTTCTGACTCACAATTTGCCTAGCATGACGCAGTATCGCTCAAAATATGATTTTCGCAAGGTTCCTTTAGAGCTGCTTCCCATGGTGGGAGGCAAGGCTCTTGAGCAAGTGAGATCCTGTATTCCGAGGCGCGCTTCCTTTTGTAGGCTTCTGACCCCATGGCCTGTGGCAGGTAGTCCTCCTTTGACTGGGCCGCAGGCTTTGTCTCCAAATGGCGTCCTGGACCCACTGCAACCCACCTGTTTGCTAAAACGGAAGTCTGCCTCTGGGTAAGAAAAAGCTGAGCTGCACGTACGGAAAGCGGCAGAGGCCAGAGGCGGGGAGGGTGTGGCAAGGGCTGCCTGATTTGCATAGTGACCTGTTGCATCTTGGGAATGTACAGGCTTTGGAGCTTAACAGGTACTGCAGGTGTCTGCCTGGCCTGAGAGATGCCTGTCTGGTGCTCCCCTCAGGACACACAGGCCTTCCATTCGAGCATGGAGGGTGAGGGACATGGGTCACCCTCATATACAGGGGTGTGGGCATGGGCAGGATAGGTTGTGGGGGACCCGTCAGGGCATTGCCCGTTTGGAAGCCCGTTCGGAAGGCGAGAGGAGGCGGGGCAGGAAACTCTGCTCAATTTCTTTCCCAGAGGCCTGTGGAGAACCCTTTGCACGTTTGAGCCAGCCGGGCCTGCATCAGCAGATCCTGCTCCACTGGGAAGGGAGAGCCTGTAGGCGTAAATCAAAAAAAGGGGAGAAATCTGCAAATTCTAGTGGCAGACCCATGTTGCCCAGGAAGCAATCAGTTTCTCCTGCTCCCTATAGTGGAAAAAGACATAGGAGGTGTATTTCTCTAGGCAGGGGCTCTGTGTAGATGGCACTTCATTGCTCTGGGAAGCATCCATGCTGGTAGAAGAGTAGCAGCAGACTCCACACCTGAGGCTTGAATGGGGACCGTTGGGGAGGGGCAGTGGGAGGCCGAGGAGGGCGGAGGAAAATGCTTTTCAAAAGCATCTGCACGTTCCTACAAACCTGCTGAAAACCCATACCAGGAATGGGGCTCGAACCCATGCGGACAAACGTCCATTGGATCTTAAGTCCAACGCCTTAACCACTCGGCCACCCTGGTGAGACCCAAGGATTTACTTTCTTCAACTCCCTTTTTATGCTTGCTACTGTAGCACCAGCTGTCCAGCAAGAGGTGATTGCAGAGTTAAAAGGCTTTTGCAGGAGGTTAAAAGTAATTGCTTATAACAAACACACTGTGTGACACCTAACTTTCTCCCACTCGGACCTTACCGTTAATTTTTATATTGGAGTTAGCTTAGTCACAATAAGGGGGTGAGCAAGGCAGGCACACTAGAGCATCTACTCCCTGGTGGTCTAGTGGCTAGGATTCGGCGCTTTCACCGCCGCGGCCCGGGTTCGATTCCCGGTCAGGGAAGATCCCTCTAAAGCATAGATTGCTTAATTTGTCTGTGTATCTTTTTTAAAAGAAGGTCTTTAAAAAGGCACCCCTCCCAATAGATGAAAGCGGAGGAATGGGGCTTGTTCTCCTGTGCCCCAGGTTGCTTTGCCCCCATTGACCTAAGCCACCTTTGTGCGCACGCAGTCCCCCACCCAGTCAGGTGCTCTATGTTGGCGTGAAGTGCAGTACCAGCTCAACAGAAAGGTAAATTGCTGGAAAACCCTGCTGTGATGCATACATCTACTTTGGAGCACTCTTCTCCTTTGCACTCTTGAATCGCTTAAGCGCAATGTATTCTTCCAGCAAGCTGAATAACGAGATAGGTGAGAGAAGGTGTACCAGCTGTCTGTGCGCCATCAGCAGCCACTAAGTGTCCCTCTTGGGTTTTCCCGGGGATCCTGATTGTGCAGGAATTCATCGGTTCAGTAGCAAGGGGGAGAGGATGGCCTGTGCCTGGAAGTGACAGGCAGTCTGGTGGCATCATGAGGATTAAGTTCCGATTCATATTTGCTGTAGAATAAAATATGTTTTCAGCCCCCATGAGCTTTGTCACTCGGAGAGCAGTGTATGAACTTTTGCTGCACGGCTCTGGGCTCCCTGGTGGTCTAGTGGTTAGGATTCGGCGCTCTCACCGCCGCGGCCCGGGTTCGATTCCCGGTCAGGGAAAAGTCCCTCTTCTGACCTTGAAAGCTTTTCCTTCCCGTAGGTCAGGGCTTCTCAAAATGAAGTTGCTTTTCTGACTCACAATTTGCCTAGCATGACGCAGTATCGCTCAAAATATGATTTTCGCAAGGTTCCTTTAGAGCTGCTTCCCATGGTGGGAGGCAAGGCTCTTGAGCAAGTGAGATCCTGTATTCCGAGGCGCGCTTCCTTTTGTAGGCTTCTGACCCCATGGCCTGTGGCAGGTAGTCCTCCTTTGACTGGGCCGCAGGCTTTGTCTCCAAATGGCGTCCTGGACCCACTGCAACCCACCTGTTTGCTAAAACGGAAGTCTGCCTCTGGGTAAGAAAAAGCTGAGCTGCACGTACGGAAAGCGGCAGAGGCCAGAGGCGGGGAGGGTGTGGCAAGGGCTGCCTGATTTGCATAGTGACCTGTTGCATCTTGGGAATGTACAGGCTTTGGAGCTTAACAGGTACTGCAGGTGTCTGCCTGGCCTGAGAGATGCCTGTCTGGTGCTCCCCTCAGGACACACAGGCCTTCCATTCGAGCATGGAGGGTGAGGGACATGGGTCACCCTCATATACAGGGGTGTGGGCATGGGCAGGATAGGTTGTGGGGGACCCGTCAGGGCATTGCCCGTTTGGAAGCCCGTTCGGAAGGCGAGAGGAGGCGGGGCAGGAAACTCTGCTCAATTTCTTTCCCAGAGGCCTGTGGAGAACCCTTTGCACGTTTGAGCCAGCCGGGCCTGCATCAGCAGATCCTGCTCCACTGGGAAGGGAGAGCCTGTAGGCGTAAATCAAAAAAAGGGGAGAAATCTGCAAATTCTAGTGGCAGACCCATGTTGCCCAGGAAGCAATCAGTTTCTCCTGCTCCCTATAGTGGAAAAAGACATAGGAGGTGTATTTCTCTAGGCAGGGGCTCTGTGTAGATGGCACTTCATTGCTCTGGGAAGCATCCATGCTGGTAGAAGAGTAGCAGCAGACTCCACACCTGAGGCTTGAATGGGGACCGTTGGGGAGGGGCAGTGGGAGGCCGAGGAGGGCGGAGGAAAATGCTTTTCAAAAGCATCTGCACGTTCCTACAAACCTGCTGAAAACCCATACCAGGAATGGGGCTCGAACCCATGCGGACAAACGTCCATTGGATCTTAAGTCCAACGCCTTAACCACTCGGCCACCCTGGTGAGACCCAAGGATTTACTTTCTTCAACTCCCTTTTTATGCTTGCTACTGTAGCACCAGCTGTCCAGCAAGAGGTGATTGCAGAGTTAAAAGGCTTTTGCAGGAGGTTAAAAGTAATTGCTTATAACAAACACACTGTGTGACACCTAACTTTCTCCCACTCGGACCTTACCGTTAATTTTTATATTGGAGTTAGCTTAGTCACAATAAGGGGGTGAGCAAGGCAGGCACACTAGAGCATCTACTCCCTGGTGGTCTAGTGGCTAGGATTCGGCGCTTTCACCGCCGCGGCCCGGGTTCGATTCCCGGTCAGGGAAGATCCCTCTAAAGCATAGATTGCTTAATTTGTCTGTGTATCTTTTTTAAAAGAAGGTCTTTAAAAAGGCACCCCTCCCAATAGATGAAAGCGGAGGAATGGGGCTTGTTCTCCTGTGCCCCAGGTTGCTTTGCCCCCATTGACCTAAGCCACCTTTGTGCGCACGCAGTCCCCCACCCAGTCAGGTGCTCTATGTTGGCGTGAAGTGCAGTACCAGCTCAACAGAAAGGTAAATTGCTGGAAAACCCTGCTGTGATGCATACATCTACTTTGGAGCACTCTTCTCCTTTGCACTCTTGAATGGCTTAAGCGCAATGTATTCTTCCAGCAAGCTGAATAACGAGATAGGTGAGAGAAGGTGTACCAGCTGTCTGTGCGCCATCAGCAGCCACTAGGTGTCCCTCTTGGGTTTTCCCGGGGATCCTGATTGTGCAGGAATTCATCGGTTCAGTAGCAAGGGGGAGAGGATGGCCTGTGCCTGGAAGTGACAGGCAGTCTGGTGGCATCATGAGGATTAAGTTCCGATTCATATTTGCTGTAGAATAAAATATGTTTTCAGCCCCCATGAGCTTTGTCACTCGGAGAGCAGTGTATGAACTTTTGCTGCACGGCTCTGGGCTCCCTGGTGGTCTAGTGGTTAGGATTCGGCGCACTCACCGCCGCGGCCCGGGTTCGATTCCCGGTCAGGGAAAAGTCCCTCTTCTGACCTTGAAAGCTTTTCCTTCCCGTAGGTCAGGGCTTCTCAAAATGAAGTTGCTTTTCTGACTCACAATTTGCCTAGCATGACGCAGTATCGCTCAAAATATGATTTTCGCAAGGTTCCTTTAGAGCTGCTTCCCATGGTGGGAGGCAAGGCTCTTGAGCAAGTGAGATCCTGTATTCCGAGGCGCGCTTCCTTTTGTAGGCTTCTGACCCCATGGCCTGTGGCAGGTAGTCCTCCTTTGACTGGGCCGCAGGCTTTGTCTCCAAATGGCGTCCTGGACCCACTGCAACCCACCTGTTTGCTAAAACGGAAGTCTGCCTCTGGGTAAGAAAAAGCTGAGCTGCACGTACGGAAAGCGGCAGAGGCCAGAGGCGGGGAGGGTGTGGCAAGGGCTGCCTGATTTGCATAGTGACCTGTTGCATCTTGGGAATGTACAGGCTTTGGAGCTTAACAGGTACTGCAGGTGTCTGCCTGGCCTGAGAGATGCCTGTCTGGTGCTCCCCTCAGGACACACAGGCCTTCCATTCGAGCATGGAGGGTGAGGGACATGGGTCACCCTCATATACAGGGGTGTGGGCATGGGCAGGATAGGTTGTGGGGGACCCGTCAGGGCATTGCCCGTTTGGAAGCCCGTTCGGAAGGCGAGAGGAGGCGGGGCAGGAAACTCTGCTCAATTTCTTTCCCAGAGGCCTGTGGAGAACCCTTTGCACGTTTGAGCCAGCCGGGCCTGCATCAGCAGATCCTGCTCCACTGGGAAGGGAGAGCCTGTAGGCGTAAATCAAAAAAAGGGGAGAAATCTGCAAATTCTAGTGGCAGACCCATGTTGCCCAGGAAGCAATCAGTTTCTCCTGCTCCCTATAGTGGAAAAAGACATAGGAGGTGTATTTCTCTAGGCAGGGGCTCTGTGTAGATGGCACTTCATTGCTCTGGGAAGCATCCATGCTGGTAGAAGAGTAGCAGCAGACTCCACACCTGAGGCTTGAATGGGGACCGTTGGGGAGGGGCAGTGGGAGGCCGAGGAGGGCGGAGGAAAATGCTTTTCAAAAGCATCTGCACGTTCCTACAAACCTGCTGAAAACCCATACCAGGAATGGGGCTCGAACCCATGCGGACAAACGTCCATTGGATCTTAAGTCCAACGCCTTAACCACTCGGCCACCCTGGTGAGACCCAAGGATTTACTTTCTTCAACTCCCTTTTTATGCTTGCTACTGTAGCACCAGCTGTCCAGCAAGAGGTGATTGCAGAGTTAAAAGGCTTTTGCAGGAGGTTAAAAGTAATTGCTTATAACAAACACACTGTGTGACACCTAACTTTCTCCCACTCGGACCTTACCGTTAATTTTTATATTGGAGTTAGCTTAGTCACAATAAGGGGGTGAGCAAGGCAGGCACACTAGAGCATCTACTCCCTGGTGGTCTAGTGGCTAGGATTCGGCGCTTTCACCGCCGCGGCCCGGGTTCGATTCCCGGTCAGGGAAGATCCCTCTAAAGCATAGATTGCTTAATTTGTCTGTGTATCTTTTTTAAAAGAAGGTCTTTAAAAAGGCACCCCTCCCAATAGATGAAAGCGGAGGAATGGGGCTTGTTCTCCTGTGCCCCAGGTTGCTTTGCCCCCATTGACCTAAGCCACCTTTGTGCGCACGCAGTCCCCCACCCAGTCAGGTGCTCTATGTTGGCGTGAAGTGCAGTACCAGCTCAACAGAAAGGTAAATTGCTGGAAAACCCTGCTGTGATGCATACATCTACTTTGGAGCACTCTTCTCCTTTGCACTCTTGAATCGCTTAAGCGCAATGTATTCTTCCAGCAAGCTGAATAACGAGATAGGTGAGAGAAGGTGTACCAGCTGTCTGTGCGCCATCAGCAGCCACTAAGTGTCCCTCTTGGGTTTTCCCGGGGATCCTGATTGTGCAGGAATTCATCGGTTCAGTAGCAAGGGGGAGAGGATGGCCTGTGCCTGGAAGTGACAGGCAGTCTGGTGGCATCATGAGGATTAAGTTCCGATTCATATTTGCTGTAGAATAAAATATGTTTTCAGCCCCCATGAGCTTTGTCACTCGGAGAGCAGTGTATGAACTTTTGCTGCACGGCTCTGGGCTCCCTGGTGGTCTAGTGGTTAGGATTCGGCGCTCTCACCGCCGCGGCCCGGGTTCGATTCCCGGTCAGGGAAAAGTCCCTCTTCTGACCTTGAAAGCTTTTCCTTCCCGTAGGTCAGGGCTTCTCAAAATGAAGTTGCTTTTCTGACTCACAATTTGCCTAGCATGACGCAGTATCGCTCAAAATATGATTTTCGCAAGGTTCCTTTAGAGCTGCTTCCCATGGTGGGAGGCAAGGCTCTTGAGCAAGTGAGATCCTGTATTCCGAGGCGCGCTTCCTTTTGTAGGCTTCTGACCCCATGGCCTGTGGCAGGTAGTCCTCCTTTGACTGGGCCGCAGGCTTTGTCTCCAAATGGCGTCCTGGACCCACTGCAACCCACCTGTTTGCTAAAACGGAAGTCTGCCTCTGGGTAAGAAAAAGCTGAGCTGCACGTACGGAAAGCGGCAGAGGCCAGAGGCGGGGAGGGTGTGGCAAGGGCTGCCTGATTTGCATAGTGACCTGTTGCATCTTGGGAATGTACAGGCTTTGGAGCTTAACAGGTACTGCAGGTGTCTGCCTGGCCTGAGAGATGCCTGTCTGGTGCTCCCCTCAGGACACACAGGCCTTCCATTCGAGCATGGAGGGTGAGGGACATGGGTCACCCTCATATACAGGGGTGTGGGCATGGGCAGGATAGGTTGTGGGGGACCCGTCAGGGCATTGCCCGTTTGGAAGCCCGTTCGGAAGGCGAGAGGAGGCGGGGCAGGAAACTCTGCTCAATTTCTTTCCCAGAGGCCTGTGGAGAACCCTTTGCACGTTTGAGCCAGCCGGGCCTGCATCAGCAGATCCTGCTCCACTGGGAAGGGAGAGCCTGTAGGCGTAAATCAAAAAAAGGGGAGAAATCTGCAAATTCTAGTGGCAGACCCATGTTGCCCAGGAAGCAATCAGTTTCTCCTGCTCCCTATAGTGGAAAAAGACATAGGAGGTGTATTTCTCTAGGCAGGGGCTCTGTGTAGATGGCACTTCATTGCTCTGGGAAGCATCCATGCTGGTAGAAGAGTAGCAGCAGACTCCACACCTGAGGCTTGAATGGGGACCGTTGGGGAGGGGCAGTGGGAGGCCGAGGAGGGCGGAGGAAAATGCTTTTCAAAAGCATCTGCACGTTCCTACAAACCTGCTGAAAACCCATACCAGGAATGGGGCTCGAACCCATGCGGACAAACGTCCATTGGATCTTAAGTCCAACGCCTTAACCACTCGGCCACCCTGGTGAGACCCAAGGATTTACTTTCTTCAACTCCCTTTTTATGCTTGCTACTGTAGCACCAGCTGTCCAGCAAGAGGTGATTGCAGAGTTAAAAGGCTTTTGCAGGAGGTTAAAAGTAATTGCTTATAACAAACACACTGTGTGACACCTAACTTTCTCCCACTCGGACCTTACCGTTAATTTTTATATTGGAGTTAGCTTAGTCACAATAAGGGGGTGAGCAAGGCAGGCACACTAGAGCATCTACTCCCTGGTGGTCTAGTGGCTAGGATTCGGCGCTTTCACCGCCGCGGCCCGGGTTCGATTCCCGGTCAGGGAAGATCCCTCTAAAGCATAGATTGCTTAATTTGTCTGTGTATCTTTTTTAAAAGAAGGTCTTTAAAAAGGCACCCCTCCCAATAGATGAAAGCGGAGGAATGGGGCTTGTTCTCCTGTGCCCCAGGTTGCTTTGCCCCCATTGACCTAAGCCACCTTTGTGCGCACGCAGTCCCCCACCCAGTCAGGTGCTCTATGTTGGCGTGAAGTGCAGTACCAGCTCAACAGAAAGGTAAATTGCTGGAAAACCCTGCTGTGATGCATACATCTACTTTGGAGCACTCTTCTCCTTTGCACTCTTGAATGGCTTAAGCGCAATGTATTCTTCCAGCAAGCTGAATAACGAGATAGGTGAGAGAAGGTGTACCAGCTGTCTGTGCGCCATCAGCAGCCACTAGGTGTCCCTCTTGGGTTTTCCCGGGGATCCTGATTGTGCAGGAATTCATCGGTTCAGTAGCAAGGGGGAGAGGATGGCCTGTGCCTGGAAGTGACAGGCAGTCTGGTGGCATCATGAGGATTAAGTTCCGATTCATATTTGCTGTAGAATAAAATATGTTTTCAGCCCCCATGAGCTTTGTCACTCGGAGAGCAGTGTATGAACTTTTGCTGCACGGCTCTGGGCTCCCTGGTGGTCTAGTGGTTAGGATTCGGCGCTCTCACCGCCGCGGCCCGGGTTCGATTCCCGGTCAGGGAAAAGTCCCTCTTCTGACCTTGAAAGCTTTTCCTTCCCGTAGGTCAGGGCTTCTCAAAATGAAGTTGCTTTTCTGACTCACAATTTGCCTAGCATGACGCAGTATCGCTCAAAATATGATTTTCGCAAGGTTCCTTTAGAGCTGCTTCCCATGGTGGGAGGCAAGGCTCTTGAGCAAGTGAGATCCTGTATTCCGAGGCGCGCTTCCTTTTGTAGGCTTCTGACCCCATGGCCTGTGGCAGGTAGTCCTCCTTTGACTGGGCCGCAGGCTTTGTCTCCAAATGGCGTCCTGGACCCACTGCAACCCACCTGTTTGCTAAAACGGAAGTCTGCCTCTGGGTAAGAAAAAGCTGAGCTGCACGTACGGAAAGCGGCAGAGGCCAGAGGCGGGGAGGGTGTGGCAAGGGCTGCCTGATTTGCATAGTGACCTGTTGCATCTTGGGAATGTACAGGCTTTGGAGCTTAACAGGTACTGCAGGTGTCTGCCTGGCCTGAGAGATGCCTGTCTGGTGCTCCCCTCAGGACACACAGGCCTTCCATTCGAGCATGGAGGGTGAGGGACATGGGTCACCCTCATATACAGGGGTGTGGGCATGGGCAGGATAGGTTGTGGGGGACCCGTCAGGGCATTGCCCGTTTGGAAGCCCGTTCGGAAGGCGAGAGGAGGCGGGGCAGGAAACTCTGCTCAATTTCTTTCCCAGAGGCCTGTGGAGAACCCTTTGCACGTTTGAGCCAGCCGGGCCTGCATCAGCAGATCCTGCTCCACTGGGAAGGGAGAGCCTGTAGGCGTAAATCAAAAAAAGGGGAGAAATCTGCAAATTCTAGTGGCAGACCCATGTTGCCCAGGAAGCAATCAGTTTCTCCTGCTCCCTATAGTGGAAAAAGACATAGGAGGTGTATTTCTCTAGGCAGGGGCTCTGTGTAGATGGCACTTCATTGCTCTGGGAAGCATCCATGCTGGTAGAAGAGTAGCAGCAGACTCCACACCTGAGGCTTGAATGGGGACCGTTGGGGAGGGGCAGTGGGAGGCCGAGGAGGGCGGAGGAAAATGCTTTTCAAAAGCATCTGCACGTTCCTACAAACCTGCTGAAAACCCATACCAGGAATGGGGCTCGAACCCATGCGGACAAACGTCCATTGGATCTTAAGTCCAACGCCTTAACCACTCGGCCACCCTGGTGAGACCCAAGGATTTACTTTCTTCAACTCCCTTTTTATGCTTGCTACTGTAGCACCAGCTGTCCAGCAAGAGGTGATTGCAGAGTTAAAAGGCTTTTGCAGGAGGTTAAAAGTAATTGCTTATAACAAACACACTGTGTGACACCTAACTTTCTCCCACTCGGACCTTACCGTTAATTTTTATATTGGAGTTAGCTTAGTCACAATAAGGGGGTGAGCAAGGCAGGCACACTAGAGCATCTACTCCCTGGTGGTCTAGTGGCTAGGATTCGGCGCTTTCACCGCCGCGGCCCGGGTTCGATTCCCGGTCAGGGAAGATCCCTCTAAAGCATAGATTGCTTAATTTGTCTGTGTATCTTTTTTAAAAGAAGGTCTTTAAAAAGGCACCCCTCCCAATAGATGAAAGCGGAGGAATGGGGCTTGTTCTCCTGTGCCCCAGGTTGCTTTGCCCCCATTGACCTAAGCCACCTTTGTGCGCACGCAGTCCCCCACCCAGTCAGGTGCTCTATGTTGGCGTGAAGTGCAGTACCAGCTCAACAGAAAGGTAAATTGCTGGAAAACCCTGCTGTGATGCATACATCTACTTTGGAGCACTCTTCTCCTTTGCACTCTTGAATCGCTTAAGCGCAATGTATTCTTCCAGCAAGCTGAATAACGAGATAGGTGAGAGAAGGTGTACCAGCTGTCTGTGCGCCATCAGCAGCCACTAAGTGTCCCTCTTGGGTTTTCCCGGGGATCCTGATTGTGCAGGAATTCATCGGTTCAGTAGCAAGGGGGAGAGGATGGCCTGTGCCTGGAAGTGACAGGCAGTCTGGTGGCATCATGAGGATTAAGTTCCGATTCATATTTGCTGTAGAATAAAATATGTTTTCAGCCCCCATGAGCTTTGTCACTCGGAGAGCAGTGTATGAACTTTTGCTGCACGGCTCTGGGCTCCCTGGTGGTCTAGTGGTTAGGATTCGGCGCTCTCACCGCCGCGGCCCGGGTTCGATTCCCGGTCAGGGAAAAGTCCCTCTTCTGACCTTGAAAGCTTTTCCTTCCCGTAGGTCAGGGCTTCTCAAAATGAAGTTGCTTTTCTGACTCACAATTTGCCTAGCATGACGCAGTATCGCTCAAAATATGATTTTCGCAAGGTTCCTTTAGAGCTGCTTCCCATGGTGGGAGGCAAGGCTCTTGAGCAAGTGAGATCCTGTATTCCGAGGCGCGCTTCCTTTTGTAGGCTTCTGACCCCATGGCCTGTGGCAGGTAGTCCTCCTTTGACTGGGCCGCAGGCTTTGTCTCCAAATGGCGTCCTGGACCCACTGCAACCCACCTGTTTGCTAAAACGGAAGTCTGCCTCTGGGTAAGAAAAAGCTGAGCTGCACGTACGGAAAGCGGCAGAGGCCAGAGGCGGGGAGGGTGTGGCAAGGGCTGCCTGATTTGCATAGTGACCTGTTGCATCTTGGGAATGTACAGGCTTTGGAGCTTAACAGGTACTGCAGGTGTCTGCCTGGCCTGAGAGATGCCTGTCTGGTGCTCCCCTCAGGACACACAGGCCTTCCATTCGAGCATGGAGGGTGAGGGACATGGGTCACCCTCATATACAGGGGTGTGGGCATGGGCAGGATAGGTTGTGGGGGACCCGTCAGGGCATTGCCCGTTTGGAAGCCCGTTCGGAAGGCGAGAGGAGGCGGGGCAGGAAACTCTGCTCAATTTCTTTCCCAGAGGCCTGTGGAGAACCCTTTGCACGTTTGAGCCAGCCGGGCCTGCATCAGCAGATCCTGCTCCACTGGGAAGGGAGAGCCTGTAGGCGTAAATCAAAAAAAGGGGAGAAATCTGCAAATTCTAGTGGCAGACCCATGTTGCCCAGGAAGCAATCAGTTTCTCCTGCT
Organism: Lissotriton vulgaris; assembly: GCF_964263255.1. NCBI lineage: Eukaryota > Metazoa > Chordata > Amphibia > Caudata > Salamandridae > Lissotriton > Lissotriton vulgaris. The sequence continues at coordinate 520,011,236 of NC_141691.1, forward strand.
CCCTATAGTGGAAAAAGACATAGGAGGTGTATTTCTCTAGGCAGGGGCTCTGTGTAGATGGCACTTCATTGCTCTGGGAAGCATCCATGCTGGTAGAAGAGTAGCAGCAGACTCCACACCTGAGGCTTGAATGGGGACCGTTGGGGAGGGGCAGTGGGAGGCCGAGGAGGGCGGAGGAAAATGCTTTTCAAAAGCATCTGCACGTTCCTACAAACCTGCTGAAAACCCATACCAGGAATGGGGCTCGAACCCATGCGGACAAACGTCCATTGGATCTTAAGTCCAACGCCTTAACCACTCGGCCACCCTGGTGAGACCCAAGGATTTACTTTCTTCAACTCCCTTTTTATGCTTGCTACTGTAGCACCAGCTGTCCAGCAAGAGGTGATTGCAGAGTTAAAAGGCTTTTGCAGGAGGTTAAAAGTAATTGCTTATAACAAACACACTGTGTGACACCTAACTTTCTCCCACTCGGACCTTACCGTTAATTTTTATATTGGAGTTAGCTTAGTCACAATAAGGGGGTGAGCAAGGCAGGCACACTAGAGCATCTACTCCCTGGTGGTCTAGTGGCTAGGATTCGGCGCTTTCACCGCCGCGGCCCGGGTTCGATTCCCGGTCAGGGAAGATCCCTCTAAAGCATAGATTGCTTAATTTGTCTGTGTATCTTTTTTAAAAGAAGGTCTTTAAAAAGGCACCCCTCCCAATAGATGAAAGCGGAGGAATGGGGCTTGTTCTCCTGTGCCCCAGGTTGCTTTGCCCCCATTGACCTAAGCCACCTTTGTGCGCACGCAGTCCCCCACCCAGTCAGGTGCTCTATGTTGGCGTGAAGTGCAGTACCAGCTCAACAGAAAGGTAAATTGCTGGAAAACCCTGCTGTGATGCATACATCTACTTTGGAGCACTCTTCTCCTTTGCACTCTTGAATGGCTTAAGCGCAATGTATTCTTCCAGCAAGCTGAATAACGAGATAGGTGAGAGAAGGTGTACCAGCTGTCTGTGCGCCATCAGCAGCCACTAGGTGTCCCTCTTGGGTTTTCCCGGGGATCCTGATTGTGCAGGAATTCATCGGTTCAGTAGCAAGGGGGAGAGGATGGCCTGTGCCTGGAAGTGACAGGCAGTCTGGTGGCATCATGAGGATTAAGTTCCGATTCATATTTGCTGTAGAATAAAATATGTTTTCAGCCCCCATGAGCTTTGTCACTCGGAGAGCAGTGTATGAACTTTTGCTGCACGGCTCTGGGCTCCCTGGTGGTCTAGTGGTTAGGATTCGGCGCTCTCACCGCCGCGGCCCGGGTTCGATTCCCGGTCAGGGAAAAGTCCCTCTTCTGACCTTGAAAGCTTTTCCTTCCCGTAGGTCAGGGCTTCTCAAAATGAAGTTGCTTTTCTGACTCACAATTTGCCTAGCATGACGCAGTATCGCTCAAAATATGATTTTCGCAAGGTTCCTTTAGAGCTGCTTCCCATGGTGGGAGGCAAGGCTCTTGAGCAAGTGAGATCCTGTATTCCGAGGCGCGCTTCCTTTTGTAGGCTTCTGACCCCATGGCCTGTGGCAGGTAGTCCTCCTTTGACTGGGCCGCAGGCTTTGTCTCCAAATGGCGTCCTGGACCCACTGCAACCCACCTGTTTGCTAAAACGGAAGTCTGCCTCTGGGTAAGAAAAAGCTGAGCTGCACGTACGGAAAGCGGCAGAGGCCAGAGGCGGGGAGGGTGTGGCAAGGGCTGCCTGATTTGCATAGTGACCTGTTGCATCTTGGGAATGTACAGGCTTTGGAGCTTAACAGGTACTGCAGGTGTCTGCCTGGCCTGAGAGATGCCTGTCTGGTGCTCCCCTCAGGACACACAGGCCTTCCATTCGAGCATGGAGGGTGAGGGACATGGGTCACCCTCATATACAGGGGTGTGGGCATGGGCAGGATAGGTTGTGGGGGACCCGTCAGGGCATTGCCCGTTTGGAAGCCCGTTCGGAAGGCGAGAGGAGGCGGGGCAGGAAACTCTGCTCAATTTCTTTCCCAGAGGCCTGTGGAGAACCCTTTGCACGTTTGAGCCAGCCGGGCCTGCATCAGCAGATCCTGCTCCACTGGGAAGGGAGAGCCTGTAGGCGTAAATCAAAAAAAGGGGAGAAATCTGCAAATTCTAGTGGCAGACCCATGTTGCCCAGGAAGCAATCAGTTTCTCCTGCTCCCTATAGTGGAAAAAGACATAGGAGGTGTATTTCTCTAGGCAGGGGCTCTGTGTAGATGGCACTTCATTGCTCTGGGAAGCATCCATGCTGGTAGAAGAGTAGCAGCAGACTCCACACCTGAGGCTTGAATGGGGACCGTTGGGGAGGGGCAGTGGGAGGCCGAGGAGGGCGGAGGAAAATGCTTTTCAAAAGCATCTGCACGTTCCTACAAACCTGCTGAAAACCCATACCAGGAATGGGGCTCGAACCCATGCGGACAAACGTCCATTGGATCTTAAGTCCAACGCCTTAACCACTCGGCCACCCTGGTGAGACCCAAGGATTTACTTTCTTCAACTCCCTTTTTATGCTTGCTACTGTAGCACCAGCTGTCCAGCAAGAGGTGATTGCAGAGTTAAAAGGCTTTTGCAGGAGGTTAAAAGTAATTGCTTATAACAAACACACTGTGTGACACCTAACTTTCTCCCACTCGGACCTTACCGTTAATTTTTATATTGGAGTTAGCTTAGTCACAATAAGGGGGTGAGCAAGGCAGGCACACTAGAGCATCTACTCCCTGGTGGTCTAGTGGCTAGGATTCGGCGCTTTCACCGCCGCGGCCCGGGTTCGATTCCCGGTCAGGGAAGATCCCTCTAAAGCATAGATTGCTTAATTTGTCTGTGTATCTTTTTTAAAAGAAGGTCTTTAAAAAGGCACCCCTCCCAATAGATGAAAGCGGAGGAATGGGGCTTGTTCTCCTGTGCCCCAGGTTGCTTTGCCCCCATTGACCTAAGCCACCTTTGTGCGCACGCAGTCCCCCACCCAGTCAGGTGCTCTATGTTGGCGTGAAGTGCAGTACCAGCTCAACAGAAAGGTAAATTGCTGGAAAACCCTGCTGTGATGCATACATCTACTTTGGAGCACTCTTCTCCTTTGCACTCTTGAATCGCTTAAGCGCAATGTATTCTTCCAGCAAGCTGAATAACGAGATAGGTGAGAGAAGGTGTACCAGCTGTCTGTGCGCCATCAGCAGCCACTAAGTGTCCCTCTTGGGTTTTCCCGGGGATCCTGATTGTGCAGGAATTCATCGGTTCAGTAGCAAGGGGGAGAGGATGGCCTGTGCCTGGAAGTGACAGGCAGTCTGGTGGCATCATGAGGATTAAGTTCCGATTCATATTTGCTGTAGAATAAAATATGTTTTCAGCCCCCATGAGCTTTGTCACTCGGAGAGCAGTGTATGAACTTTTGCTGCACGGCTCTGGGCTCCCTGGTGGTCTAGTGGTTAGGATTCGGCGCTCTCACCGCCGCGGCCCGGGTTCGATTCCCGGTCAGGGAAAAGTCCCTCTTCTGACCTTGAAAGCTTTTCCTTCCCGTAGGTCAGGGCTTCTCAAAATGAAGTTGCTTTTCTGACTCACAATTTGCCTAGCATGACGCAGTATCGCTCAAAATATGATTTTCGCAAGGTTCCTTTAGAGCTGCTTCCCATGGTGGGAGGCAAGGCTCTTGAGCAAGTGAGATCCTGTATTCCGAGGCGCGCTTCCTTTTGTAGGCTTCTGACCCCATGGCCTGTGGCAGGTAGTCCTCCTTTGACTGGGCCGCAGGCTTTGTCTCCAAATGGCGTCCTGGACCCACTGCAACCCACCTGTTTGCTAAAACGGAAGTCTGCCTCTGGGTAAGAAAAAGCTGAGCTGCACGTACGGAAAGCGGCAGAGGCCAGAGGCGGGGAGGGTGTGGCAAGGGCTGCCTGATTTGCATAGTGACCTGTTGCATCTTGGGAATGTACAGGCTTTGGAGCTTAACAGGTACTGCAGGTGTCTGCCTGGCCTGAGAGATGCCTGTCTGGTGCTCCCCTCAGGACACACAGGCCTTCCATTCGAGCATGGAGGGTGAGGGACATGGGTCACCCTCATATACAGGGGTGTGGGCATGGGCAGGATAGGTTGTGGGGGACCCGTCAGGGCATTGCCCGTTTGGAAGCCCGTTCGGAAGGCGAGAGGAGGCGGGGCAGGAAACTCTGCTCAATTTCTTTCCCAGAGGCCTGTGGAGAACCCTTTGCACGTTTGAGCCAGCCGGGCCTGCATCAGCAGATCCTGCTCCACTGGGAAGGGAGAGCCTGTAGGCGTAAATCAAAAAAAGGGGAGAAATCTGCAAATTCTAGTGGCAGACCCATGTTGCCCAGGAAGCAATCAGTTTCTCCTGCTCCCTATAGTGGAAAAAGACATAGGAGGTGTATTTCTCTAGGCAGGGGCTCTGTGTAGATGGCACTTCATTGCTCTGGGAAGCATCCATGCTGGTAGAAGAGAAGCAGCAGACTCCACACCTGAGGCTTGAATGGGGACCGTTGGGGAGGGGCAGTGGGAGGCCGAGGAGGGCGGAGGAAAATGCTTTTCAAAAGCATCTGCACGTTCCTACAAACCTGCTGAAAACCCATACCAGGAATGGGGCTCGAACCCATGCGGACAAACGTCCATTGGATCTTAAGTCCAACGCCTTAACCACTCGGCCACCCTGGTGAGACCCAAGGATTTACTTTCTTCAACTCCCTTTTTATGCTTGCTACTGTAGCACCAGCTGTCCAGCAAGAGGTGATTGCAGAGTTAAAAGGCTTTTGCAGGAGGTTAAAAGTAATTGCTTATAACAAACACACTGTGTGACACCTAACTTTCTCCCACTCGGACCTTACCGTTAATTTTTATATTGGAGTTAGCTTAGTCACAATAAGGGGGTGAGCAAGGCAGGCACACTAGAGCATCTACTCCCTGGTGGTCTAGTGGCTAGGATTCGGCGCTTTCACCGCCGCGGCCCGGGTTCGATTCCCGGTCAGGGAAGATCCCTCTAAAGCATAGATTGCTTAATTTGTCTGTGTATCTTTTTTAAAAGAAGGTCTTTAAAAAGGCACCCCTCCCAATAGATGAAAGCGGAGGAATGGGGCTTGTTCTCCTGTGCCCCAGGTTGCTTTGCCCCCATTGACCTAAGCCACCTTTGTGCGCACGCAGTCCCCCACCCAGTCAGGTGCTCTATGTTGGCGTGAAGTGCAGTACCAGCTCAACAGAAAGGTAAATTGCTGGAAAACCCTGCTGTGATGCATACATCTACTTTGGAGCACTCTTCTCCTTTGCACTCTTGAATGGCTTAAGCGCAATGTATTCTTCCAGCAAGCTGAATAACGAGATAGGTGAGAGAAGGTGTACCAGCTGTCTGTGCGCCATCAGCAGCCACTAGGTGTCCCTCTTGGGTTTTCCCGGGGATCCTGATTGTGCAGGAATTCATCGGTTCAGTAGCAAGGGGGAGAGGATGGCCTGTGCCTGGAAGTGACAGGCAGTCTGGTGGCATCATGAGGATTAAGTTCCGATTCATATTTGCTGTAGAATAAAATATGTTTTCAGCCCCCATGAGCTTTGTCACTCGGAGAGCAGTGTATGAACTTTTGCTGCACGGCTCTGGGCTCCCTGGTGGTCTAGTGGTTAGGATTCGGCGCTCTCACCGCCGCGGCCCGGGTTCGATTCCCGGTCAGGGAAAAGTCCCTCTTCTGACCTTGAAAGCTTTTCCTTCCCGTAGGTCAGGGCTTCTCAAAATGAAGTTGCTTTTCTGACTCACAATTTGCCTAGCATGACGCGGTATCGCTCAAAATATGATTTTCGCAAGGTTCCTTTAGAGCTGCTTCCCATGGTGGGAGGCAAGGCTCTTGAGCAAGTGAGATCCTGTATTCCGAGGCGCGCTTCCTTTTGTAGGCTTCTGACCCCATGGCCTGTGGCAGGTAGTCCTCCTTTGACTGGGCCGCAGGCTTTGTCTCCAAATGGCGTCCTGGACCCACTGCAACCCACCTGTTTGCTAAAACGGAAGTCTGCCTCTGGGTAAGAAAAAGCTGAGCTGCACGTACGGAAAGCGGCAGAGGCCAGAGGCGGGGAGGGTGTGGCAAGGGCTGCCTGATTTGCATAGTGACCTGTTGCATCTTGGGAATGTACAGGCTTTGGAGCTTAACAGGTACTGCAGGTGTCTGCCTGGCCTGAGAGATGCCTGTCTGGTGCTCCCCTCAGGACACACAGGCCTTCCATTCGAGCATGGAGGGTGAGGGACATGGGTCACCCTCATATACAGGGGTGTGGGCATGGGCAGGATAGGTTGTGGGGGACCCGTCAGGGCATTGCCCGTTTGGAAGCCCGTTCGGAAGGCGAGAGGAGGCGGGGCAGGAAACTCTGCTCAATTTCTTTCCCAGAGGCCTGTGGAGAACCCTTTGCACGTTTGAGCCAGCCGGGCCTGCATCAGCAGATCCTGCTCCACTGGGAAGGGAGAGCCTGTAGGCGTAAATCAAAAAAAGGGGAGAAATCTGCAAATTCTAGTGGCAGACCCATGTTGCCCAGGAAGCAATCAGTTTCTCCTGCTCCCTATAGTGGAAAAAGACATAGGAGGTGTATTTCTCTAGGCAGGGGCTCTGTGTAGATGGCACTTCATTGCTCTGGGAAGCATCCATGCTGGTAGAAGAGTAGCAGCAGACTCCACACCTGAGGCTTGAATGGGGACCGTTGGGGAGGGGCAGTGGGAGGCCGAGGAGGGCGGAGGAAAATGCTTTTCAAAAGCATCTGCACGTTCCTACAAACCTGCTGAAAACCCATACCAGGAATGGGGCTCGAACCCATGCGGACAAACGTCCATTGGATCTTAAGTCCAACGCCTTAACCACTCGGCCACCCTGGTGAGACCCAAGGATTTACTTTCTTCAACTCCCTTTTTATGCTTGCTACTGTAGCACCAGCTGTCCAGCAAGAGGTGATTGCAGAGTTAAAAGGCTTTTGCAGGAGGTTAAAAGTAATTGCTTATAACAAACACACTGTGTGACACCTAACTTTCTCCCACTCGGACCTTACCGTTAATTTTTATATTGGAGTTAGCTTAGTCACAATAAGGGGGTGAGCAAGGCAGGCACACTAGAGCATCTACTCCCTGGTGGTCTAGTGGCTAGGATTCGGCGCTTTCACCGCCGCGGCCCGGGTTCGATTCCCGGTCAGGGAAGATCCCTCTAAAGCATAGATTGCTTAATTTGTCTGTGTATCTTTTTTAAAAGAAGGTCTTTAAAAAGGCACCCCTCCCAATAGATGAAAGCGGAGGAATGGGGCTTGTTCTCCTGTGCCCCAGGTTGCTTTGCCCCCATTGACCTAAGCCACCTTTGTGCGCACGCAGTCCCCCACCCAGTCAGGTGCTCTATGTTGGCGTGAAGTGCAGTACCAGCTCAACAGAAAGGTAAATTGCTGGAAAACCCTGCTGTGATGCATACATCTACTTTGGAGCACTCTTCTCCTTTGCACTCTTGAATCGCTTAAGCGCAATGTATTCTTCCAGCAAGCTGAATAACGAGATAGGTGAGAGAAGGTGTACCAGCTGTCTGTGCGCCATCAGCAGCCACTAAGTGTCCCTCTTGGGTTTTCCCGGGGATCCTGATTGTGCAGGAATTCATCGGTTCAGTAGCAAGGGGGAGAGGATGGCCTGTGCCTGGAAGTGACAGGCAGTCTGGTGGCATCATGAGGATTAAGTTCCGATTCATATTTGCTGTAGAATAAAATATGTTTTCAGCCCCCATGAGCTTTGTCACTCGGAGAGCAGTGTATGAACTTTTGCTGCACGGCTCTGGGCTCCCTGGTGGTCTAGTGGTTAGGATTCGGCGCTCTCACCGCCGCGGCCCGGGTTCGATTCCCGGTCAGGGAAAAGTCCCTCTTCTGACCTTGAAAGCTTTTCCTTCCCGTAGGTCAGGGCTTCTCAAAATGAAGTTGCTTTTCTGACTCACAATTTGCCTAGCATGACGCAGTATCGCTCAAAATATGATTTTCGCAAGGTTCCTTTAGAGCTGCTTCCCATGGTGGGAGGCAAGGCTCTTGAGCAAGTGAGATCCTGTATTCCGAGGCGCGCTTCCTTTTGTAGGCTTCTGACCCCATGGCCTGTGGCAGGTAGTCCTCCTTTGACTGGGCCGCAGGCTTTGTCTCCAAATGGCGTCCTGGACCCACTGCAACCCACCTGTTTGCTAAAACGGAAGTCTGCCTCTGGGTAAGAAAAAGCTGAGCTGCACGTACGGAAAGCGGCAGAGGCCAGAGGCGGGGAGGGTGTGGCAAGGGCTGCCTGATTTGCATAGTGACCTGTTGCATCTTGGGAATGTACAGGCTTTGGAGCTTAACAGGTACTGCAGGTGTCTGCCTGGCCTGAGAGATGCCTGTCTGGTGCTCCCCTCAGGACACACAGGCCTTCCATTCGAGCATGGAGGGTGAGGGACATGGGTCACCCTCATATACAGGGGTGTGGGCATGGGCAGGATAGGTTGTGGGGGACCCGTCAGGGCATTGCCCGTTTGGAAGCCCGTTCGGAAGGCGAGAGGAGGCGGGGCAGGAAACTCTGCTCAATTTCTTTCCCAGAGGCCTGTGGAGAACCCTTTGCACGTTTGAGCCAGCCGGGCCTGCATCAGCAGATCCTGCTCCACTGGGAAGGGAGAGCCTGTAGGCGTAAATCAAAAAAAGGGGAGAAATCTGCAAATTCTAGTGGCAGACCCATGTTGCCCAGGAAGCAATCAGTTTCTCCTGCTCCCTATAGTGGAAAAAGACATAGGAGGTGTATTTCTCTAGGCAGGGGCTCTGTGTAGATGGCACTTCATTGCTCTGGGAAGCATCCATGCTGGTAGAAGAGTAGCAGCAGACTCCACACCTGAGGCTTGAATGGGGACCGTTGGGGAGGGGCAGTGGGAGGCCGAGGAGGGCGGAGGAAAATGCTTTTCAAAAGCATCTGCACGTTCCTACAAACCTGCTGAAAACCCATACCAGGAATGGGGCTCGAACCCATGCGGACAAACGTCCATTGGATCTTAAGTCCAACGCCTTAACCACTCGGCCACCCTGGTGAGACCCAAGGATTTACTTTCTTCAACTCCCTTTTTATGCTTGCTACTGTAGCACCAGCTGTCCAGCAAGAGGTGATTGCAGAGTTAAAAGGCTTTTGCAGGAGGTTAAAAGTAATTGCTTATAACAAACACACTGTGTGACACCTAACTTTCTCCCACTCGGACCTTACCGTTAATTTGTATATTGGAGTTAGCTTAGTCACAATAAGGGGGTGAGCAAGGCAGGCACACTAGAGCATCTACTCCCTGGTGGTCTAGTGGCTAGGATTCGGCGCTTTCACCGCCGCGGCCCGGGTTCGATTCCCGGTCAGGGAAGATCCCTCTAAAGCATAGATTGCTTAATTTGTCTGTGTATCTTTTTTAAAAGAAGGTCTTTAAAAAGGCACCCCTCCCAATAGATGAAAGCGGAGGAATGGGGCTTGTTCTCCTGTGCCCCAGGTTGCTTTGCCCCCATTGACCTAAGCCACCTTTGTGCGCACGCAGTCCCCCACCCAGTCAGGTGCTCTATGTTGGCGTGAAGTGCAGTACCAGCTCAACAGAAAGGTAAATTGCTGGAAAACCCTGCTGTGATGCATACATCTACTTTGGAGCACTCTTCTCCTTTGCACTCTTGAATGGCTTAAGCGCAATGTATTCTTCCAGCAAGCTGAATAACGAGATAGGTGAGAGAAGGTGTACCAGCTGTCTGTGCGCCATCAGCAGCCACTAGGTGTCCCTCTTGGGTTTTCCCGGGGATCCTGATTGTGCAGGAATTCATCGGTTCAGTAGCAAGGGGGAGAGGATGGCCTGTGCCTGGAAGTGACAGGCAGTCTGGTGGCATCATGAGGATTAAGTTCCGATTCATATTTGCTGTAGAATAAAATATGTTTTCAGCCCCCATGAGCTTTGTCACTCGGAGAGCAGTGTATGAACTTTTGCTGCACGGCTCTGGGCTCCCTGGTGGTCTAGTGGTTAGGATTCGGCGCTCTCACCGCCGCGGCCCGGGTTCGATTCCCGGTCAGGGAAAAGTCCCTCTTCTGACCTTGAAAGCTTTTCCTTCCCGTAGGTCAGGGCTTCTCAAAATGAAGTTGCTTTTCTGACTCACAATTTGCCTAGCATGACGCAGTATCGCTCAAAATATGATTTTCGCAAGGTTCCTTTAGAGCTGCTTCCCATGGTGGGAGGCAAGGCTCTTGAGCAAGTGAGATCCTGTATTCCGAGGCGCGCTTCCTTTTGTAGGCTTCTGACCCCATGGCCTGTGGCAGGTAGTCCTCCTTTGACTGGGCCGCAGGCTTTGTCTCCAAATGGCGTCCTGGACCCACTGCAACCCACCTGTTTGCTAAAACGGAAGTCTGCCTCTGGGTAAGAAAAAGCTGAGCTGCACGTACGGAAAGCGGCAGAGGCCAGAGGCGGGGAGGGTGTGGCAAGGGCTGCCTGATTTGCATAGTGACCTGTTGCATCTTGGGAATGTACAGGCTTTGGAGCTTAACAGGTACTGCAGGTGTCTGCCTGGCCTGAGAGATGCCTGTCTGGTGCTCCCCTCAGGACACACAGGCCTTCCATTCGAGCATGGAGGGTGAGGGACATGGGTCACCCTCATATACAGGGGTGTGGGCATGGGCAGGATAGGTTGTGGGGGACCCGTCAGGGCATTGCCCGTTTGGAAGCCCGTTCGGAAGGCGAGAGGAGGCGGGGCAGGAAACTCTGCTCAATTTCTTTCCCAGAGGCCTGTGGAGAACCCTTTGCACGTTTGAGCCAGCCGGGCCTGCATCAGCAGATCCTGCTCCACTGGGAAGGGAGAGCCTGTAGGCGTAAATCAAAAAAAGGGGAGAAATCTGCAAATTCTAGTGGCAGACCCATGTTGCCCAGGAAGCAATCAGTTTCTCCTGCTCCCTATAGTGGAAAAAGACATAGGAGGTGTATTTCTCTAGGCAGGGGCTCTGTGTAGATGGCACTTCATTGCTCTGGGAAGCATCCATGCTGGTAGAAGAGTAGCAGCAGACTCCACACCTGAGGCTTGAATGGGGACCGTTGGGGAGGGGCAGTGGGAGGCCGAGGAGGGCGGAGGAAAATGCTTTTCAAAAGCATCTGCACGTTCCTACAAACCTGCTGAAAACCCATACCAGGAATGGGGCTCGAACCCATGCGGACAAACGTCCATTGGATCTTAAGTCCAACGCCTTAACCACTCGGCCACCCTGGTGAGACCCAAGGATTTACTTTCTTCAACTCCCTTTTTATGCTTGCTACTGTAGCACCAGCTGTCCAGCAAGAGGTGATTGCAGAGTTAAAAGGCTTTTGCAGGAGGTTAAAAGTAATTGCTTATAACAAACACACTGTGTGACACCTAACTTTCTCCCACTCGGACCTTACCGTTAATTTTTATATTGGAGTTAGCTTAGTCACAATAAGGGGGTGAGCAAGGCAGGCACACTAGAGCATCTACTCCCTGGTGGTCTAGTGGCTAGGATTCGGCGCTTTCACCGCCGCGGCCCGGGTTCGATTCCCGGTCAGGGAAGATCCCTCTAAAGCATAGATTGCTTAATTTGTCTGTGTATCTTTTTTAAAAGAAGGTCTTTAAAAAGGCACCCCTCCCAATAGATGAAAGCGGAGGAATGGGGCTTGTTCTCCTGTGCCCCAGGTTGCTTTGCCCCCATTGACCTAAGCCACCTTTGTGCGCACGCAGTCCCCCACCCAGTCAGGTGCTCTATGTTGGCGTGAAGTGCAGTACCAGCTCAACAGAAAGGTAAATTGCTGGAAAACCCTGCTGTGATGCATACATCTACTTTGGAGCACTCTTCTCCTTTGCACTCTTGAATCGCTTAAGCGCAATGTATTCTTCCAGCAAGCTGAATAACGAGATAGGTGAGAGAAGGTGTACCAGCTGTCTGTGCGCCATCAGCAGCCACTAAGTGTCCCTCTTGGGTTTTCCCGGGGATCCTGATTGTGCAGGAATTCATCGGTTCAGTAGCAAGGGGGAGAGGATGGCCTGTGCCTGGAAGTGACAGGCAGTCTGGTGGCATCATGAGGATTAAGTTCCGATTCATATTTGCTGTAGAATAAAATATGTTTTCAGCCCCCATGAGCTTTGTCACTCGGAGAGCAGTGTATGAACTTTTGCTGCACGGCTCTGGGCTCCCTGGTGGTCTAGTGGTTAGGATTCGGCGCTCTCACCGCCGCGGCCCGGGTTCGATTCCCGGTCAGGGAAAAGTCCCTCTTCTGACCTTGAAAGCTTTTCCTTCCCGTAGGTCAGGGCTTCTCAAAATGAAGTTGCTTTTCTGACTCACAATTTGCCTAGCATGACGCAGTATCGCTCAAAATATGATTTTCGCAAGGTTCCTTTAGAGCTGCTTCCCATGGTGGGAGGCAAGGCTCTTGAGCAAGTGAGATCCTGTATTCCGAGGCGCGCTTCCTTTTGTAGGCTTCTGACCCCATGGCCTGTGGCAGGTAGTCCTCCTTTGACTGGGCCGCAGGCTTTGTCTCCAAATGGCGTCCTGGACCCACTGCAACCCACCTGTTTGCTAAAACGGAAGTCTGCCTCTGGGTAAGAAAAAGCTGAGCTGCACGTACGGAAAGCGGCAGAGGCCAGAGGCGGGGAGGGTGTGGCAAGGGCTGCCTGATTTGCATAGTGACCTGTTGCATCTTGGGAATGTACAGGCTTTGGAGCTTAACAGGTACTGCAGGTGTCTGCCTGGCCTGAGAGATGCCTGTCTGGTGCTCCCCTCAGGACACACAGGCCTTCCATTCGAGCATGGAGGGTGAGGGACATGGGTCACCCTCATATACAGGGGTGTGGGCATGGGCAGGATAGGTTGTGGGGGACCCGTCAGGGCATTGCCCGTTTGGAAGCCCGTTCGGAAGGCGAGAGGAGGCGGGGCAGGAAACTCTGCTCAATTTCTTTCCCAGAGGCCTGTGGAGAACCCTTTGCACGTTTGAGCCAGCCGGGCCTGCATCAGCAGATCCTGCTCCACTGGGAAGGGAGAGCCTGTAGGCGTAAATCAAAAAAAGGGGAGAAATCTGCAAATTCTAGTGGCAGACCCATGTTGCCCAGGAAGCAATCAGTTTCTCCTGCTCCCTATAGTGGAAAAAGACATAGGAGGTGTATTTCTCTAGGCAGGGGCTCTGTGTAGATGGCACTTCATTGCTCTGGGAAGCATCCATGCTGGTAGAAGAGTAGCAGCAGACTCCACACCTGAGGCTTGAATGGGGACCGTTGGGGAGGGGCAGTGGGAGGCCGAGGAGGGCGGAGGAAAATGCTTTTCAAAAGCATCTGCACGTTCCTACAAACCTGCTGAAAACCCATACCAGGAATGGGGCTCGAACCCATGCGGACAAACGTCCATTGGATCTTAAGTCCAACGCCTTAACCACTCGGCCACCCTGGTGAGACCCAAGGATTTACTTTCTTCAACTCCCTTTTTATGCTTGCTACTGTAGCACCAGCTGTCCAGCAAGAGGTGATTGCAGAGTTAAAAGGCTTTTGCAGGAGGTTAAAAGTAATTGCTTATAACAAACACACTGTGTGACACCTAACTTTCTCCCACTCGGACCTTACCGTTAATTTGTATATTGGAGTTAGCTTAGTCACAATAAGGGGGTGAGCAAGGCAGGCACACTAGAGCATCTACTCCCTGGTGGTCTAGTGGCTAGGATTCGGCGCTTTCACCGCCGCGGCCCGGGTTCGATTCCCGGTCAGGGAAGATCCCTCTAAAGCATAGATTGCTTAATTTGTCTGTGTATCTTTTTTAAAAGAAGGTCTTTAAAAAGGCACCCCTCCCAATAGATGAAAGCGGAGGAATGGGGCTTGTTCTCCTGTGCCCCAGGTTGCTTTGCCCCCATTGACCTAAGCCACCTTTGTGCGCACGCAGTCCCCCACCCAGTCAGGTGCTCTATGTTGGCGTGAAGTGCAGTACCAGCTCAACAGAAAGGTAAATTGCTGGAAAACCCTGCTGTGATGCATACATCTACTTTGGAGCACTCTTCTCCTTTGCACTCTTGAATGGCTTAAGCGCAATGTATTCTTCCAGCAAGCTGAATAACGAGATAGGTGAGAGAAGGTGTACCAGCTGTCTGTGCGCCATCAGCAGCCACTAGGTGTCCCTCTTGGGTTTTCCCGGGGATCCTGATTGTGCAGGAATTCATCGGTTCAGTAGCAAGGGGGAGAGGATGGCCTGTGCCTGGAAGTGACAGGCAGTCTGGTGGCATCATGAGGATTAAGTTCCGATTCATATTTGCTGTAGAATAAAATATGTTTTCAGCCCCCATGAGCTTTGTCACTCGGAGAGCAGTGTATGAACTTTTGCTGCACGGCTCTGGGCTCCCTGGTGGTCTAGTGGTTAGGATTCGGCGCTCTCACCGCCGCGGCCCGGGTTCGATTCCCGGTCAGGGAAAAGTCCCTCTTCTGACCTTGAAAGCTTTTCCTTCCCGTAGGTCAGGGCTTCTCAAAATGAAGTTGCTTTTCTGACTCACAATTTGCCTAGCATGACGCAGTATCGCTCAAAATATGATTTTCGCAAGGTTCCTTTAGAGCTGCTTCCCATGGTGGGAGGCAAGGCTCTTGAGCAAGTGAGATCCTGTATTCCGAGGCGCGCTTCCTTTTGTAGGCTTCTGACCCCATGGCCTGTGGCAGGTAGTCCTCCTTTGACTGGGCCGCAGGCTTTGTCTCCAAATGGCGTCCTGGACCCACTGCAACCCACCTGTTTGCTAAAACGGAAGTCTGCCTCTGGGTAAGAAAAAGCTGAGCTGCACGTACGGAAAGCGGCAGAGGCCAGAGGCGGGGAGGGTGTGGCAAGGGCTGCCTGATTTGCATAGTGACCTGTTGCATCTTGGGAATGTACAGGCTTTGGAGCTTAACAGGTACTGCAGGTGTCTGCCTGGCCTGAGAGATGCCTGTCTGGTGCTCCCCTCAGGACACACAGGCCTTCCATTCGAGCATGGAGGGTGAGGGACATGGGTCACCCTCATATACAGGGGTGTGGGCATGGGCAGGATAGGTTGTGGGGGACCCGTCAGGGCATTGCCCGTTTGGAAGCCCGTTCGGAAGGCGAGAGGAGGCGGGGCAGGAAACTCTGCTCAATTTCTTTCCCAGAGGCCTGTGGAGAACCCTTTGCACGTTTGAGCCAGCCGGGCCTGCATCAGCAGATCCTGCTCCACTGGGAAGGGAGAGCCTGTAGGCGTAAATCAAAAAAAGGGGAGAAATCTGCAAATTCTAGTGGCAGACCCATGTTGCCCAGGAAGCAATCAGTTTCTCCTGCTCCCTATAGTGGAAAAAGACATAGGAGGTGTATTTCTCTAGGCAGGGGCTCTGTGTAGATGGCACTTCATTGCTCTGGGAAGCATCCATGCTGGTAGAAGAGTAGCAGCAGACTCCACACCTGAGGCTTGAATGGGGACCGTTGGGGAGGGGCAGTGGGAGGCCGAGGAGGGCGGAGGAAAATGCTTTTCAAAAGCATCTGCACGTTCCTACAAACCTGCTGAAAACCCATACCAGGAATGGGGCTCGAACCCATGCGGACAAACGTCCATTGGATCTTAAGTCCAACGCCTTAACCACTCGGCCACCCTGGTGAGACCCAAGGATTTACTTTCTTCAACTCCCTTTTTATGCTTGCTACTGTAGCACCAGCTGTCCAGCAAGAGGTGATTGCAGAGTTAAAAGGCTTTTGCAGGAGGTTAAAAGTAATTGCTTATAACAAACACACTGTGTGACACCTAACTTTCTCCCACTCGGACCTTACCGTTAATTTTTATATTGGAGTTAGCTTAGTCACAATAAGGGGGTGAGCAAGGCAGGCACACTAGAGCATCTACTCCCTGGTGGTCTAGTGGCTAGGATTCGGCGCTTTCACCGCCGCGGCCCGGGTTCGATTCCCGGTCAGGGAAGATCCCTCTAAAGCATAGATTGCTTAATTTGTCTGTGTATCTTTTTTAAAAGAAGGTCTTTAAAAAGGCACCCCTCCCAATAGATGAAAGCGGAGGAATGGGGCTTGTTCTCCTGTGCCCCAGGTTGCTTTGCCCCCATTGACCTAAGCCACCTTTGTGCGCACGCAGTCCCCCACCCAGTCAGGTGCTCTATGTTGGCGTGAAGTGCAGTACCAGCTCAACAGAAAGGTAAATTGCTGGAAAACCCTGCTGTGATGCATACATCTACTTTGGAGCACTCTTCTCCTTTGCACTCTTGAATCGCTTAAGCGCAATGTATTCTTCCAGCAAGCTGAATAACGAGATAGGTGAGAGAAGGTGTACCAGCTGTCTGTGCGCCATCAGCAGCCACTAAGTGTCCCTCTTGGGTTTTCCCGGGGATCCTGATTGTGCAGGAATTCATCGGTTCAGTAGCAAGGGGGAGAGGATGGCCTGTGCCTGGAAGTGACAGGCAGTCTGGTGGCATCATGAGGATTAAGTTCCGATTCATATTTGCTGTAGAATAAAATATGTTTTCAGCCCCCATGAGCTTTGTCACTCGGAGAGCAGTGTATGAACTTTTGCTGCACGGCTCTGGGCTCCCTGGTGGTCTAGTGGTTAGGATTCGGCGCTCTCACCGCCGCGGCCCGGGTTCGATTCCCGGTCAGGGAAAAGTCCCTCTTCTGACCTTGAAAGCTTTTCCTTCCCGTAGGTCAGGGCTTCTCAAAATGAAGTTGCTTTTCTGACTCACAATTTGCCTAGCATGACGCAGTATCGCTCAAAATATGATTTTCGCAAGGTTCCTTTAGAGCTGCTTCCCATGGTGGGAGGCAAGGCTCTTGAGCAAGTGAGATCCTGTATTCCGAGGCGCGCTTCCTTTTGTAGGCTTCTGACCCCATGGCCTGTGGCAGGTAGTCCTCCTTTGACTGGGCCGCAGGCTTTGTCTCCAAATGGCGTCCTGGACCCACTGCAACCCACCTGTTTGCTAAAACGGAAGTCTGCCTCTGGGTAAGAAAAAGCTGAGCTGCACGTACGGAAAGCGGCAGAGGCCAGAGGCGGGGAGGGTGTGGCAAGGGCTGCCTGATTTGCATAGTGACCTGTTGCATCTTGGGAATGTACAGGCTTTGGAGCTTAACAGGTACTGCAGGTGTCTGCCTGGCCTGAGAGATGCCTGTCTGGTGCTCCCCTCAGGACACACAGGCCTTCCATTCGAGCATGGAGGGTGAGGGACATGGGTCACCCTCATATACAGGGGTGTGGGCATGGGCAGGATAGGTTGTGGGGGACCCGTCAGGGCATTGCCCGTTTGGAAGCCCGTTCGGAAGGCGAGAGGAGGCGGGGCAGGAAACTCTGCTCAATTTCTTTCCCAGAGGCCTGTGGAGAACCCTTTGCACGTTTGAGCCAGCCGGGCCTGCATCAGCAGATCCTGCTCCACTGGGAAGGGAGAGCCTGTAGGCGTAAATCAAAAAAAGGGGAGAAATCTGCAAATTCTAGTGGCAGACCCATGTTGCCCAGGAAGCAATCAGTTTCTCCTGCTCCCTATAGTGGAAAAAGACATAGGAGGTGTATTTCTCTAGGCAGGGGCTCTGTGTAGATGGCACTTCATTGCTCTGGGAAGCATCCATGCTGGTAGAAGAGTAGCAGCAGACTCCACACCTGAGGCTTGAATGGGGACCGTTGGGGAGGGGCAGTGGGAGGCCGAGGAGGGCGGAGGAAAATGCTTTTCAAAAGCATCTGCACGTTCCTACAAACCTGCTGAAAACCCATACCAGGAATGGGGCTCGAACCCATGCGGACAAACGTCCATTGGATCTTAAGTCCAACGCCTTAACCACTCGGCCACCCTGGTGAGACCCAAGGATTTACTTTCTTCAACTCCCTTTTTATGCTTGCTACTGTAGCACCAGCTGTCCAGCAAGAGGTGATTGCAGAGTTAAAAGGCTTTTGCAGGAGGTTAAAAGTAATTGCTTATAACAAACACACTGTGTGACACCTAACTTTCTCCCACTCGGACCTTACCGTTAATTTTTATATTGGAGTTAGCTTAGTCACAATAAGGGGGTGAGCAAGGCAGGCACACTAGAGCATCTACTCCCTGGTGGTCTAGTGGCTAGGATTCGGCGCTTTCACCGCCGCGGCCCGGGTTCGATTCCCGGTCAGGGAAGATCCCTCTAAAGCATAGATTGCTTAATTTGTCTGTGTATCTTTTTTAAAAGAAGGTCTTTAAAAAGGCACCCCTCCCAATAGATGAAAGCGGAGGAATGGGGCTTGTTCTCCTGTGCCCCAGGTTGCTTTGCCCCCATTGACCTAAGCCACCTTTGTGCGCACGCAGTCCCCCACCCAGTCAGGTGCTCTATGTTGGCGTGAAGTGCAGTACCAGCTCAACAGAAAGGTAAATTGCTGGAAAACCCTGCTGTGATGCATACATCTACTTTGGAGCACTCTTCTCCTTTGCACTCTTGAATGGCTTAAGCGCAATGTATTCTTCCAGCAAGCTGAATAACGAGATAGGTGAGAGAAGGTGTACCAGCTGTCTGTGCGCCATCAGCAGCCACTAGGTGTCCCTCTTGGGTTTTCCCGGGGATCCTGATTGTGCAGGAATTCATCGGTTCAGTAGCAAGGGGGAGAGGATGGCCTGTGCCTGGAAGTGACAGGCAGTCTGGTGGCATCATGAGGATTAAGTTCCGATTCATATTTGCTGTAGAATAAAATATGTTTTCAGCCCCCATGAGCTTTGTCACTCGGAGAGCAGTGTATGAACTTTTGCTGCACGGCTCTGGGCTCCCTGGTGGTCTAGTGGTTAGGATTCGGCGCTCTCACCGCCGCGGCCCGGGTTCGATTCCCGGTCAGGGAAAAGTCCCTCTTCTGACCTTGAAAGCTTTTCCTTCCCGTAGGTCAGGGCTTCTCAAAATGAAGTTGCTTTTCTGACTCACAATTTGCCTAGCATGACGCGGTATCGCTCAAAATATGATTTTCGCAAGGTTCCTTTAGAGCTGCTTCCCATGGTGGGAGGCAAGGCTCTTGAGCAAGTGAGATCCTGTATTCCGAGGCGCGCTTCCTTTTGTAGGCTTCTGACCCCATGGCCTGTGGCAGGTAGTCCTCCTTTGACTGGGCCGCAGGCTTTGTCTCCAAATGGCGTCCTGGACCCACTGCAACCCACCTGTTTGCTAAAACGGAAGTCTGCCTCTGGGTAAGAAAAAGCTGAGCTGCACGTACGGAAAGCGGCAGAGGCCAGAGGCGGGGAGGGTGTGGCAAGGGCTGCCTGATTTGCATAGTGACCTGTTGCATCTTGGGAATGTACAGGCTTTGGAGCTTAACAGGTACTGCAGGTGTCTGCCTGGCCTGAGAGATGCCTGTCTGGTGCTCCCCTCAGGACACACAGGCCTTCCATTCGAGCATGGAGGGTGAGGGACATGGGTCACCCTCATATACAGGGGTGTGGGCATGGGCAGGATAGGTTGTGGGGGACCCGTCAGGGCATTGCCCGTTTGGAAGCCCGTTCGGAAGGCGAGAGGAGGCGGGGCAGGAAACTCTGCTCAATTTCTTTCCCAGAGGCCTGTGGAGAACCCTTTGCACGTTTGAGCCAGCCGGGCCTGCATCAGCAGATCCTGCTCCACTGGGAAGGGAGAGCCTGTAGGCGTAAATCAAAAAAAGGGGAGAAATCTGCAAATTCTAGTGGCAGACCCATGTTGCCCAGGAAGCAATCAGTTTCTCCTGCTCCCTATAGTGGAAAAAGACATAGGAGGTGTATTTCTCTAGGCAGGGGCTCTGTGTAGATGGCACTTCATTGCTCTGGGAAGCATCCATGCTGGTAGAAGAGTAGCAGCAGACTCCACACCTGAGGCTTGAATGGGGACCGTTGGGGAGGGGCAGTGGGAGGCCGAGGAGGGCGGAGGAAAATGCTTTTCAAAAGCATCTGCACGTTCCTACAAACCTGCTGAAAACCCATACCAGGAATGGGGCTCGAACCCATGCGGACAAACGTCCATTGGATCTTAAGTCCAACGCCTTAACCACTCGGCCACCCTGGTGAGACCCAAGGATTTACTTTCTTCAACTCCCTTTTTATGCTTGCTACTGTAGCACCAGCTGTCCAGCAAGAGGTGATTGCAGAGTTAAAAGGCTTTTGCAGGAGGTTAAAAGTAATTGCTTATAACAAACACACTGTGTGACACCTAACTTTCTCCCACTCGGACCTTACCGTTAATTTTTATATTGGAGTTAGCTTAGTCACAATAAGGGGGTGAGCAAGGCAGGCACACTAGAGCATCTACTCCCTGGTGGTCTAGTGGCTAGGATTCGGCGCTTTCACCGCCGCGGCCCGGGTTCGATTCCCGGTCAGGGAAGATCCCTCTAAAGCATAGATTGCTTAATTTGTCTGTGTATCTTTTTTAAAAGAAGGTCTTTAAAAAGGCACCCCTCCCAATAGATGAAAGCGGAGGAATGGGGCTTGTTCTCCTGTGCCCCAGGTTGCTTTGCCCCCATTGACCTAAGCCACCTTTGTGCGCACGCAGTCCCCCACCCAGTCAGGTGCTCTATGTTGGCGTGAAGTGCAGTACCAGCTCAACAGAAAGGTAAATTGCTGGAAAACCCTGCTGTGATGCATACATCTACTTTGGAGCACTCTTCTCCTTTGCACTCTTGAATGGCTTAAGCGCAATGTATTCTTCCAGCAAGCTGAATAACGAGATAGGTGAGAGAAGGTGTACCAGCTGTCTGTGCGCCATCAGCAGCCACTAGGTGTCCCTCTTGGGTTTTCCCGGGGATCCTGATTGTGCAGGAATTCATCGGTTCAGTAGCAAGGGGGAGAGGATGGCCTGTGCCTGGAAGTGACAGGCAGTCTGGTGGCATCATGAGGATTAAGTTCCGATTCATATTTGCTGTAGAATAAAATATGTTTTCAGCCCCCATGAGCTTTGTCACTCGGAGAGCAGTGTATGAACTTTTGCTGCACGGCTCTGGGCTCCCTGGTGGTCTAGTGGTTAGGATTCGGCGCTCTCACCGCCGCGGCCCGGGTTCGATTCCCGGTCAGGGAAAAGTCCCTCTTCTGACCTTGAAAGCTTTTCCTTCCCGTAGGTCAGGGCTTCTCAAAATGAAGTTGCTTTTCTGACTCACAATTTGCCTAGCATGACGCAGTATCGCTCAAAATATGATTTTCGCAAGGTTCCTTTAGAGCTGCTTCCCATGGTGGGAGGCAAGGCTCTTGAGCAAGTGAGATCCTGTATTCCGAGGCGCGCTTCCTTTTGTAGGCTTCTGACCCCATGGCCTGTGGCAGGTAGTCCTCCTTTGACTGGGCCGCAGGCTTTGTCTCCAAATGGCGTCCTGGACCCACTGCAACCCACCTGTTTGCTAAAACGGAAGTCTGCCTCTGGGTAAGAAAAAGCTGAGCTGCACGTACGGAAAGCGGCAGAGGCCAGAGGCGGGGAGGGTGTGGCAAGGGCTGCCTGATTTGCATAGTGACCTGTTGCATCTTGGGAATGTACAGGCTTTGGAGCTTAACAGGTACTGCAGGTGTCTGCCTGGCCTGAGAGATGCCTGTCTGGTGCTCCCCTCAGGACACACAGGCCTTCCATTCGAGCATGGAGGGTGAGGGACATGGGTCACCCTCATATACAGGGGTGTGGGCATGGGCAGGATAGGTTGTGGGGGACCCGTCAGGGCATTGCCCGTTTGGAAGCCCGTTCGGAAGGCGAGAGGAGGCGGGGCAGGAAACTCTGCTCAATTTCTTTCCCAGAGGCCTGTGGAGAACCCTTTGCACGTTTGAGCCAGCCGGGCCTGCATCAGCAGATCCTGCTCCACTGGGAAGGGAGAGCCTGTAGGCGTAAATCAAAAAAAGGGGAGAAATCTGCAAATTCTAGTGGCAGACCCATGTTGCCCAGGAAGCAATCAGTTTCTCCTGCTCCCTATAGTGGAAAAAGACATAGGAGGTGTATTTCTCTAGGCAGGGGCTCTGTGTAGATGGCACTTCATTGCTCTGGGAAGCATCCATGCTGGTAGAAGAGTAGCAGCAGACTCCACACCTGAGGCTTGAATGGGGACCGTTGGGGAGGGGCAGTGGGAGGCCGAGGAGGGCGGAGGAAAATGCTTTTCAAAAGCATCTGCACGTTCCTACAAACCTGCTGAAAACCCATACCAGGAATGGGGCTCGAACCCATGCGGACAAACGTCCATTGGATCTTAAGTCCAACGCCTTAACCACTCGGCCACCCTGGTGAGACCCAAGGATTTACTTTCTTCAACTCCCTTTTTATGCTTGCTACTGTAGCACCAGCTGTCCAGCAAGAGGTGATTGCAGAGTTAAAAGGCTTTTGCAGGAGGTTAAAAGTAATTGCTTATAACAAACACACTGTGTGACACCTAACTTTCTCCCACTCGGACCTTACCGTTAATTTTTATATTGGAGTTAGCTTAGTCACAATAAGGGGGTGAGCAAGGCAGGCACACTAGAGCATCTACTCCCTGGTGGTCTAGTGGCTAGGATTCGGCGCTTTCACCGCCGCGGCCCGGGTTCGATTCCCGGTCAGGGAAGATCCCTCTAAAGCATAGATTGCTTAATTTGTCTGTGTATCTTTTTTAAAAGAAGGTCTTTAAAAAGGCACCCCTCCCAATAGATGAAAGCGGAGGAATGGGGCTTGTTCTCCTGTGCCCCAGGTTGCTTTGCCCCCATTGACCTAAGCCACCTTTGTGCGCACGCAGTCCCCCACCCAGTCAGGTGCTCTATGTTGGCGTGAAGTGCAGTACCAGCTCAACAGAAAGGTAAATTGCTGGAAAACCCTGCTGTGATGCATACATCTACTTTGGAGCACTCTTCTCCTTTGCACTCTTGAATCGCTTAAGCGCAATGTATTCTTCCAGCAAGCTGAATAACGAGATAGGTGAGAGAAGGTGTACCAGCTGTCTGTGCGCCATCAGCAGCCACTAAGTGTCCCTCTTGGGTTTTCCCGGGGATCCTGATTGTGCAGGAATTCATCGGTTCAGTAGCAAGGGGGAGAGGATGGCCTGTGCCTGGAAGTGACAGGCAGTCTGGTGGCATCATGAGGATTAAGTTCCGATTCATATTTGCTGTAGAATAAAATATGTTTTCAGCCCCCATGAGCTTTGTCACTCGGAGAGCAGTGTATGAACTTTTGCTGCACGGCTCTGGGCTCCCTGGTGGTCTAGTGGTTAGGATTCGGCGCTCTCACCGCCGCGGCCCGGGTTCGATTCCCGGTCAGGGAAAAGTCCCTCTTCTGACCTTGAAAGCTTTTCCTTCCCGTAGGTCAGGGCTTCTCAAAATGAAGTTGCTTTTCTGACTCACAATTTGCCTAGCATGACGCAGTATCGCTCAAAATATGATTTTCGCAAGGTTCCTTTAGAGCTGCTTCCCATGGTGGGAGGCAAGGCTCTTGAGCAAGTGAGATCCTGTATTCCGAGGCGCGCTTCCTTTTGTAGGCTTCTGACCCCATGGCCTGTGGCAGGTAGTCCTCCTTTGACTGGGCCGCAGGCTTTGTCTCCAAATGGCGTCCTGGACCCACTGCAACCCACCTGTTTGCTAAAACGGAAGTCTGCCTCTGGGTAAGAAAAAGCTGAGCTGCACGTACGGAAAGCGGCAGAGGCCAGAGGCGGGGAGGGTGTGGCAAGGGCTGCCTGATTTGCATAGTGACCTGTTGCATCTTGGGAATGTACAGGCTTTGGAGCTTAACAGGTACTGCAGGTGTCTGCCTGGCCTGAGAGATGCCTGTCTGGTGCTCCCCTCAGGACACACAGGCCTTCCATTCGAGCATGGAGGGTGAGGGACATGGGTCACCCTCATATACAGGGGTGTGGGCATGGGCAGGATAGGTTGTGGGGGACCCGTCAGGGCATTGCCCGTTTGGAAGCCCGTTCGGAAGGCGAGAGGAGGCGGGGCAGGAAACTCTGCTCAATTTCTTTCCCAGAGGCCTGTGGAGAACCCTTTGCACGTTTGAGCCAGCCGGGCCTGCATCAGCAGATCCTGCTCCACTGGGAAGGGAGAGCCTGTAGGCGTAAATCAAAAAAAGGGGAGAAATCTGCAAATTCTAGTGGCAGACCCATGTTGCCCAGGAAGCAATCAGTTTCTCCTGCTCCCTATAGTGGAAAAAGACATAGGAGGTGTATTTCTCTAGGCAGGGGCTCTGTGTAGATGGCACTTCATTGCTCTGGGAAGCATCCATGCTGGTAGAAGAGTAGCAGCAGACTCCACACCTGAGGCTTGAATGGGGACCGTTGGGGAGGGGCAGTGGGAGGCCGAGGAGGGCGGAGGAAAATGCTTTTCAAAAGCATCTGCACGTTCCTACAAACCTGCTGAAAACCCATACCAGGAATGGGGCTCGAACCCATGCGGACAAACGTCCATTGGATCTTAAGTCCAACGCCTTAACCACTCGGCCACCCTGGTGAGACCCAAGGATTTACTTTCTTCAACTCCCTTTTTATGCTTGCTACTGTAGCACCAGCTGTCCAGCAAGAGGTGATTGCAGAGTTAAAAGGCTTTTGCAGGAGGTTAAAAGTAATTGCTTATAACAAACACACTGTGTGACACCTAACTTTCTCCCACTCGGACCTTACCGTTAATTTGTATATTGGAGTTAGCTTAGTCACAATAAGGGGGTGAGCAAGGCAGGCACACTAGAGCATCTACTCCCTGGTGGTCTAGTGGCTAGGATTCGGCGCTTTCACCGCCGCGGCCCGGGTTCGATTCCCGGTCAGGGAAGATCCCTCTAAAGCATAGATTGCTTAATTTGTCTGTGTATCTTTTTTAAAAGAAGGTCTTTAAAAAGGCACCCCTCCCAATAGATGAAAGCGGAGGAATGGGGCTTGTTCTCCTGTGCCCCAGGTTGCTTTGCCCCCATTGACCTAAGCCACCTTTGTGCGCACGCAGTCCCCCACCCAGTCAGGTGCTCTATGTTGGCGTGAAGTGCAGTACCAGCTCAACAGAAAGGTAAATTGCTGGAAAACCCTGCTGTGATGCATACATCTACTTTGGAGCACTCTTCTCCTTTGCACTCTTGAATGGCTTAAGCGCAATGTATTCTTCCAGCAAGCTGAATAACGAGATAGGTGAGAGAAGGTGTACCAGCTGTCTGTGCGCCATCAGCAGCCACTAGGTGTCCCTCTTGGGTTTTCCCGGGGATCCTGATTGTGCAGGAATTCATCGGTTCAGTAGCAAGGGGGAGAGGATGGCCTGTGCCTGGAAGTGACAGGCAGTCTGGTGGCATCATGAGGATTAAGTTCCGATTCATATTTGCTGTAGAATAAAATATGTTTTCAGCCCCCATGAGCTTTGTCACTCGGAGAGCAGTGTATGAACTTTTGCTGCACGGCTCTGGGCTCCCTGGTGGTCTAGTGGTTAGGATTCGGCGCTCTCACCGCCGCGGCCCGGGTTCGATTCCCGGTCAGGGAAAAGTCCCTCTTCTGACCTTGAAAGCTTTTCCTTCCCGTAGGTCAGGGCTTCTCAAAATGAAGTTGCTTTTCTGACTCACAATTTGCCTAGCATGACGCAGTATCGCTCAAAATATGATTTTCGCAAGGTTCCTTTAGAGCTGCTTCCCATGGTGGGAGGCAAGGCTCTTGAGCAAGTGAGATCCTGTATTCCGAGGCGCGCTTCCTTTTGTAGGCTTCTGACCCCATGGCCTGTGGCAGGTAGTCCTCCTTTGACTGGGCCGCAGGCTTTGTCTCCAAATGGCGTCCTGGACCCACTGCAACCCACCTGTTTGCTAAAACGGAAGTCTGCCTCTGGGTAAGAAAAAGCTGAGCTGCACGTACGGAAAGCGGCAGAGGCCAGAGGCGGGGAGGGTGTGGCAAGGGCTGCCTGATTTGCATAGTGACCTGTTGCATCTTGGGAATGTACAGGCTTTGGAGCTTAACAGGTACTGCAGGTGTCTGCCTGGCCTGAGAGATGCCTGTCTGGTGCTCCCCTCAGGACACACAGGCCTTCCATTCGAGCATGGAGGGTGAGGGACATGGGTCACCCTCATATACAGGGGTGTGGGCATGGGCAGGATAGGTTGTGGGGGACCCGTCAGGGCATTGCCCGTTTGGAAGCCCGTTCGGAAGGCGAGAGGAGGCGGGGCAGGAAACTCTGCTCAATTTCTTTCCCAGAGGCCTGTGGAGAACCCTTTGCACGTTTGAGCCAGCCGGGCCTGCATCAGCAGATCCTGCTCCACTGGGAAGGGAGAGCCTGTAGGCGTAAATCAAAAAAAGGGGAGAAATCTGCAAATTCTAGTGGCAGACCCATGTTGCCCAGGAAGCAATCAGTTTCTCCTGCTCCCTATAGTGGAAAAAGACATAGGAGGTGTATTTCTCTAGGCAGGGGCTCTGTGTAGATGGCACTTCATTGCTCTGGGAAGCATCCATGCTGGTAGAAGAGTAGCAGCAGACTCCACACCTGAGGCTTGAATGGGGACCGTTGGGGAGGGGCAGTGGGAGGCCGAGGAGGGCGGAGGAAAATGCTTTTCAAAAGCATCTGCACGTTCCTACAAACCTGCTGAAAACCCATACCAGGAATGGGGCTCGAACCCATGCGGACAAACGTCCATTGGATCTTAAGTCCAACGCCTTAACCACTCGGCCACCCTGGTGAGACCCAAGGATTTACTTTCTTCAACTCCCTTTTTATGCTTGCTACTGTAGCACCAGCTGTCCAGCAAGAGGTGATTGCAGAGTTAAAAGGCTTTTGCAGGAGGTTAAAAGTAATTGCTTATAACAAACACACTGTGTGACACCTAACTTTCTCCCACTCGGACCTTACCGTTAATTTTTATATTGGAGTTAGCTTAGTCACAATAAGGGGGTGAGCAAGGCAGGCACACTAGAGCATCTACTCCCTGGTGGTCTAGTGGCTAGGATTCGGCGCTTTCACCGCCGCGGCCCGGGTTCGATTCCCGGTCAGGGAAGATCCCTCTAAAGCATAGATTGCTTAATTTGTCTGTGTATCTTTTTTAAAAGAAGGTCTTTAAAAAGGCACCCCTCCCAATAGATGAAAGCGGAGGAATGGGGCTTGTTCTCCTGTGCCCCAGGTTGCTTTGCCCCCATTGACCTAAGCCACCTTTGTGCGCACGCAGTCCCCCACCCAGTCAGGTGCTCTATGTTGGCGTGAAGTGCAGTACCAGCTCAACAGAAAGGTAAATTGCTGGAAAACCCTGCTGTGATGCATACATCTACTTTGGAGCACTCTTCTCCTTTGCACTCTTGAATCGCTTAAGCGCAATGTATTCTTCCAGCAAGCTGAATAACGAGATAGGTGAGAGAAGGTGTACCAGCTGTCTGTGCGCCATCAGCAGCCACTAAGTGTCCCTCTTGGGTTTTCCCGGGGATCCTGATTGTGCAGGAATTCATCGGTTCAGTAGCAAGGGGGAGAGGATGGCCTGTGCCTGGAAGTGACAGGCAGTCTGGTGGCATCATGAGGATTAAGTTCCGATTCATATTTGCTGTAGAATAAAATATGTTTTCAGCCCCCATGAGCTTTGTCACTCGGAGAGCAGTGTATGAACTTTTGCTGCACGGCTCTGGGCTCCCTGGTGGTCTAGTGGTTAGGATTCGGCGCTCTCACCGCCGCGGCCCGGGTTCGATTCCCGGTCAGGGAAAAGTCCCTCTTCTGACCTTGAAAGCTTTTCCTTCCCGTAGGTCAGGGCTTCTCAAAATGAAGTTGCTTTTCTGACTCACAATTTGCCTAGCATGACGCAGTATCGCTCAAAATATGATTTTCGCAAGGTTCCTTTAGAGCTGCTTCCCATGGTGGGAGGCAAGGCTCTTGAGCAAGTGAGATCCTGTATTCCGAGGCGCGCTTCCTTTTGTAGGCTTCTGACCCCATGGCCTGTGGCAGGTAGTCCTCCTTTGACTGGGCCGCAGGCTTTGTCTCCAAATGGCGTCCTGGACCCACTGCAACCCACCTGTTTGCTAAAACGGAAGTCTGCCTCTGGGTAAGAAAAAGCTGAGCTGCACGTACGGAAAGCGGCAGAGGCCAGAGGCGGGGAGGGTGTGGCAAGGGCTGCCTGATTTGCATAGTGACCTGTTGCATCTTGGGAATGTACAGGCTTTGGAGCTTAACAGGTACTGCAGGTGTCTGCCTGGCCTGAGAGATGCCTGTCTGGTGCTCCCCTCAGGACACACAGGCCTTCCATTCGAGCATGGAGGGTGAGGGACATGGGTCACCCTCATATACAGGGGTGTGGGCATGGGCAGGATAGGTTGTGGGGGACCCGTCAGGGCATTGCCCGTTTGGAAGCCCGTTCGGAAGGCGAGAGGAGGCGGGGCAGGAAACTCTGCTCAATTTCTTTCCCAGAGGCCTGTGGAGAACCCTTTGCACGTTTGAGCCAGCCGGGCCTGCATCAGCAGATCCTGCTCCACTGGGAAGGGAGAGCCTGTAGGCGTAAATCAAAAAAAGGGGAGAAATCTGCAAATTCTAGTGGCAGACCCATGTTGCCCAGGAAGCAATCAGTTTCTCCTGCTCCCTATAGTGGAAAAAGACATAGGAGGTGTATTTCTCTAGGCAGGGGCTCTGTGTAGATGGCACTTCATTGCTCTGGGAAGCATCCATGCTGGTAGAAGAGTAGCAGCAGACTCCACACCTGAGGCTTGAATGGGGACCGTTGGGGAGGGGCAGTGGGAGGCCGAGGAGGGCGGAGGAAAATGCTTTTCAAAAGCATCTGCACGTTCCTACAAACCTGCTGAAAACCCATACCAGGAATGGGGCTCGAACCCATGCGGACAAACGTCCATTGGATCTTAAGTCCAACGCCTTAACCACTCGGCCACCCTGGTGAGACCCAAGGATTTACTTTCTTCAACTCCCTTTTTATGCTTGCTACTGTAGCACCAGCTGTCCAGCAAGAGGTGATTGCAGAGTTAAAAGGCTTTTGCAGGAGGTTAAAAGTAATTGCTTATAACAAACACACTGTGTGACACCTAACTTTCTCCCACTCGGACCTTACCGTTAATTTTTATATTGGAGTTAGCTTAGTCACAATAAGGGGGTGAGCAAGGCAGGCACACTAGAGCATCTACTCCCTGGTGGTCTAGTGGCTAGGATTCGGCGCTTTCACCGCCGCGGCCCGGGTTCGATTCCCGGTCAGGGAAGATCCCTCTAAAGCATAGATTGCTTAATTTGTCTGTGTATCTTTTTTAAAAGAAGGTCTTTAAAAAGGCACCCCTCCCAATAGATGAAAGCGGAGGAATGGGGCTTGTTCTCCTGTGCCCCAGGTTGCTTTGCCCCCATTGACCTAAGCCACCTTTGTGCGCACGCAGTCCCCCACCCAGTCAGGTGCTCTATGTTGGCGTGAAGTGCAGTACCAGCTCAACAGAAAGGTAAATTGCTGGAAAACCCTGCTGTGATGCATACATCTACTTTGGAGCACTCTTCTCCTTTGCACTCTTGAATGGCTTAAGCGCAATGTATTCTTCCAGCAAGCTGAATAACGAGATAGGTGAGAGAAGGTGTACCAGCTGTCTGTGCGCCATCAGCAGCCACTAGGTGTCCCTCTTGGGTTTTCCCGGGGATCCTGATTGTGCAGGAATTCATCGGTTCAGTAGCAAGGGGGAGAGGATGGCCTGTGCCTGGAAGTGACAGGCAGTCTGGTGGCATCATGAGGATTAAGTTCCGATTCATATTTGCTGTAGAATAAAATATGTTTTCAGCCCCCATGAGCTTTGTCACTCGGAGAGCAGTGTATGAACTTTTGCTGCACGGCTCTGGGCTCCCTGGTGGTCTAGTGGTTAGGATTCGGCGCTCTCACCGCCGCGGCCCGGGTTCGATTCCCGGTCAGGGAAAAGTCCCTCTTCTGACCTTGAAAGCTTTTCCTTCCCGTAGGTCAGGGCTTCTCAAAATGAAGTTGCTTTTCTGACTCACAATTTGCCTAGCATGACGCGGTATCGCTCAAAATATGATTTTCGCAAGGTTCCTTTAGAGCTGCTTCCCATGGTGGGAGGCAAGGCTCTTGAGCAAGTGAGATCCTGTATTCCGAGGCGCGCTTCCTTTTGTAGGCTTCTGACCCCATGGCCTGTGGCAGGTAGTCCTCCTTTGACTGGGCCGCAGGCTTTGTCTCCAAATGGCGTCCTGGACCCACTGCAACCCACCTGTTTGCTAAAACGGAAGTCTGCCTCTGGGTAAGAAAAAGCTGAGCTGCACGTACGGAAAGCGGCAGAGGCCAGAGGCGGGGAGGGTGTGGCAAGGGCTGCCTGATTTGCATAGTGACCTGTTGCATCTTGGGAATGTACAGGCTTTGGAGCTTAACAGGTACTGCAGGTGTCTGCCTGGCCTGAGAGATGCCTGTCTGGTGCTCCCCTCAGGACACACAGGCCTTCCATTCGAGCATGGAGGGTGAGGGACATGGGTCACCCTCATATACAGGGGTGTGGGCATGGGCAGGATAGGTTGTGGGGGACCCGTCAGGGCATTGCCCGTTTGGAAGCCCGTTCGGAAGGCGAGAGGAGGCGGGGCAGGAAACTCTGCTCAATTTCTTTCCCAGAGGCCTGTGGAGAACCCTTTGCACGTTTGAGCCAGCCGGGCCTGCATCAGCAGATCCTGCTCCACTGGGAAGGGAGAGCCTGTAGGCGTAAATCAAAAAAAGGGGAGAAATCTGCAAATTCTAGTGGCAGACCCATGTTGCCCAGGAAGCAATCAGTTTCTCCTGCTCCCTATAGTGGAAAAAGACATAGGAGGTGTATTTCTCTAGGCAGGGGCTCTGTGTAGATGGCACTTCATTGCTCTGGGAAGCATCCATGCTGGTAGAAGAGTAGCAGCAGACTCCACACCTGAGGCTTGAATGGGGACCGTTGGGGAGGGGCAGTGGGAGGCCGAGGAGGGCGGAGGAAAATGCTTTTCAAAAGCATCTGCACGTTCCTACAAACCTGCTGAAAACCCATACCAGGAATGGGGCTCGAACCCATGCGGACAAACGTCCATTGGATCTTAAGTCCAACGCCTTAACCACTCGGCCACCCTGGTGAGACCCAAGGATTTACTTTCTTCAACTCCCTTTTTATGCTTGCTACTGTAGCACCAGCTGTCCAGCAAGAGGTGATTGCAGAGTTAAAAGGCTTTTGCAGGAGGTTAAAAGTAATTGCTTATAACAAACACACTGTGTGACACCTAACTTTCTCCCACTCGGACCTTACCGTTAATTTTTATATTGGAGTTAGCTTAGTCACAATAAGGGGGTGAGCAAGGCAGGCACACTAGAGCATCTACTCCCTGGTGGTCTAGTGGCTAGGATTCGGCGCTTTCACCGCCGCGGCCCGGGTTCGATTCCCGGTCAGGGAAGATCCCTCTAAAGCATAGATTGCTTAATTTGTCTGTGTATCTTTTTTAAAAGAAGGTCTTTAAAAAGGCACCCCTCCCAATAGATGAAAGCGGAGGAATGGGGCTTGTTCTCCTGTGCCCCAGGTTGCTTTGCCCCCATTGACCTAAGCCACCTTTGTGCGCACGCAGTCCCCCACCCAGTCAGGTGCTCTATGTTGGCGTGAAGTGCAGTACCAGCTCAACAGAAAGGTAAATTGCTGGAAAACCCTGCTGTGATGCATACATCTACTTTGGAGCACTCTTCTCCTTTGCACTCTTGAATGGCTTAAGCGCAATGTATTCTTCCAGCAAGCTGAATAACGAGATAGGTGAGAGAAGGTGTACCAGCTGTCTGTGCGCCATCAGCAGCCACTAGGTGTCCCTCTTGGGTTTTCCCGGGGATCCTGATTGTGCAGGAATTCATCGGTTCAGTAGCAAGGGGGAGAGGATGGCCTGTGCCTGGAAGTGACAGGCAGTCTGGTGGCATCATGAGGATTAAGTTCCGATTCATATTTGCTGTAGAATAAAATATGTTTTCAGCCCCCATGAGCTTTGTCACTCGGAGAGCAGTGTATGAACTTTTGCTGCACGGCTCTGGGCTCCCTGGTGGTCTAGTGGTTAGGATTCGGCGCTCTCACCGCCGCGGCCCGGGTTCGATTCCCGGTCAGGGAAAAGTCCCTCTTCTGACCTTGAAAGCTTTTCCTTCCCGTAGGTCAGGGCTTCTCAAAATGAAGTTGCTTTTCTGACTCACAATTTGCCTAGCATGACGCAGTATCGCTCAAAATATGATTTTCGCAAGGTTCCTTTAGAGCTGCTTCCCATGGTGGGAGGCAAGGCTCTTGAGCAAGTGAGATCCTGTATTCCGAGGCGCGCTTCCTTTTGTAGGCTTCTGACCCCATGGCCTGTGGCAGGTAGTCCTCCTTTGACTGGGCCGCAGGCTTTGTCTCCAAATGGCGTCCTGGACCCACTGCAACCCACCTGTTTGCTAAAACGGAAGTCTGCCTCTGGGTAAGAAAAAGCTGAGCTGCACGTACGGAAAGCGGCAGAGGCCAGAGGCGGGGAGGGTGTGGCAAGGGCTGCCTGATTTGCATAGTGACCTGTTGCATCTTGGGAATGTACAGGCTTTGGAGCTTAACAGGTACTGCAGGTGTCTGCCTGGCCTGAGAGATGCCTGTCTGGTGCTCCCCTCAGGACACACAGGCCTTCCATTCGAGCATGGAGGGTGAGGGACATGGGTCACCCTCATATACAGGGGTGTGGGCATGGGCAGGATAGGTTGTGGGGGACCCGTCAGGGCATTGCCCGTTTGGAAGCCCGTTCGGAAGGCGAGAGGAGGCGGGGCAGGAAACTCTGCTCAATTTCTTTCCCAGAGGCCTGTGGAGAACCCTTTGCACGTTTGAGCCAGCCGGGCCTGCATCAGCAGATCCTGCTCCACTGGGAAGGGAGAGCCTGTAGGCGTAAATCAAAAAAAGGGGAGAAATCTGCAAATTCTAGTGGCAGACCCATGTTGCCCAGGAAGCAATCAGTTTCTCCTGCTCCCTATAGTGGAAAAAGACATAGGAGGTGTATTTCTCTAGGCAGGGGCTCTGTGTAGATGGCACTTCATTGCTCTGGGAAGCATCCATGCTGGTAGAAGAGTAGCAGCAGACTCCACACCTGAGGCTTGAATGGGGACCGTTGGGGAGGGGCAGTGGGAGGCCGAGGAGGGCGGAGGAAAATGCTTTTCAAAAGCATCTGCACGTTCCTACAAACCTGCTGAAAACCCATACCAGGAATGGGGCTCGAACCCATGCGGACAAACGTCCATTGGATCTTAAGTCCAACGCCTTAACCACTCGGCCACCCTGGTGAGACCCAAGGATTTACTTTCTTCAACTCCCTTTTTATGCTTGCTACTGTAGCACCAGCTGTCCAGCAAGAGGTGATTGCAGAGTTAAAAGGCTTTTGCAGGAGGTTAAAAGTAATTGCTTATAACAAACACACTGTGTGACACCTAACTTTCTCCCACTCGGACCTTACCGTTAATTTTTATATTGGAGTTAGCTTAGTCACAATAAGGGGGTGAGCAAGGCAGGCACACTAGAGCATCTACTCCCTGGTGGTCTAGTGGCTAGGATTCGGCGCTTTCACCGCCGCGGCCCGGGTTCGATTCCCGGTCAGGGAAGATCCCTCTAAAGCATAGATTGCTTAATTTGTCTGTGTATCTTTTTTAAAAGAAGGTCTTTAAAAAGGCACCCCTCCCAATAGATGAAAGCGGAGGAATGGGGCTTGTTCTCCTGTGCCCCAGGTTGCTTTGCCCCCATTGACCTAAGCCACCTTTGTGCGCACGCAGTCCCCCACCCAGTCAGGTGCTCTATGTTGGCGTGAAGTGCAGTACCAGCTCAACAGAAAGGTAAATTGCTGGAAAACCCTGCTGTGATGCATACATCTACTTTGGAGCACTCTTCTCCTTTGCACTCTTGAATCGCTTAAGCGCAATGTATTCTTCCAGCAAGCTGAATAACGAGATAGGTGAGAGAAGGTGTACCAGCTGTCTGTGCGCCATCAGCAGCCACTAAGTGTCCCTCTTGGGTTTTCCCGGGGATCCTGATTGTGCAGGAATTCATCGGTTCAGTAGCAAGGGGGAGAGGATGGCCTGTGCCTGGAAGTGACAGGCAGTCTGGTGGCATCATGAGGATTAAGTTCCGATTCATATTTGCTGTAGAATAAAATATGTTTTCAGCCCCCATGAGCTTTGTCACTCGGAGAGCAGTGTATGAACTTTTGCTGCACGGCTCTGGGCTCCCTGGTGGTCTAGTGGTTAGGATTCGGCGCTCTCACCGCCGCGGCCCGGGTTCGATTCCCGGTCAGGGAAAAGTCCCTCTTCTGACCTTGAAAGCTTTTCCTTCCCGTAGGTCAGGGCTTCTCAAAATGAAGTTGCTTTTCTGACTCACAATTTGCCTAGCATGACGCAGTATCGCTCAAAATATGATTTTCGCAAGGTTCCTTTAGAGCTGCTTCCCATGGTGGGAGGCAAGGCTCTTGAGCAAGTGAGATCCTGTATTCCGAGGCGCGCTTCCTTTTGTAGGCTTCTGACCCCATGGCCTGTGGCAGGTAGTCCTCCTTTGACTGGGCCGCAGGCTTTGTCTCCAAATGGCGTCCTGGACCCACTGCAACCCACCTGTTTGCTAAAACGGAAGTCTGCCTCTGGGTAAGAAAAAGCTGAGCTGCACGTACGGAAAGCGGCAGAGGCCAGAGGCGGGGAGGGTGTGGCAAGGGCTGCCTGATTTGCATAGTGACCTGTTGCATCTTGGGAATGTACAGGCTTTGGAGCTTAACAGGTACTGCAGGTGTCTGCCTGGCCTGAGAGATGCCTGTCTGGTGCTCCCCTCAGGACACACAGGCCTTCCATTCGAGCATGGAGGGTGAGGGACATGGGTCACCCTCATATACAGGGGTGTGGGCATGGGCAGGATAGGTTGTGGGGGACCCGTCAGGGCATTGCCCGTTTGGAAGCCCGTTCGGAAGGCGAGAGGAGGCGGGGCAGGAAACTCTGCTCAATTTCTTTCCCAGAGGCCTGTGGAGAACCCTTTGCACGTTTGAGCCAGCCGGGCCTGCATCAGCAGATCCTGCTCCACTGGGAAGGGAGAGCCTGTAGGCGTAAATCAAAAAAAGGGGAGAAATCTGCAAATTCTAGTGGCAGACCCATGTTGCCCAGGAAGCAATCAGTTTCTCCTGCTCCCTATAGTGGAAAAAGACATAGGAGGTGTATTTCTCTAGGCAGGGGCTCTGTGTAGATGGCACTTCATTGCTCTGGGAAGCATCCATGCTGGTAGAAGAGAAGCAGCAGACTCCACACCTGAGGCTTGAATGGGGACCGTTGGGGAGGGGCAGTGGGAGGCCGAGGAGGGCGGAGGAAAATGCTTTTCAAAAGCATCTGCACGTTCCTACAAACCTGCTGAAAACCCATACCAGGAATGGGGCTCGAACCCATGCGGACAAACGTCCATTGGATCTTAAGTCCAACGCCTTAACCACTCGGCCACCCTGGTGAGACCCAAGGATTTACTTTCTTCAACTCCCTTTTTATGCTTGCTACTGTAGCACCAGCTGTCCAGCAAGAGGTGATTGCAGAGTTAAAAGGCTTTTGCAGGAGGTTAAAAGTAATTGCTTATAACAAACACACTGTGTGACACCTAACTTTCTCCCACTCGGACCTTACCGTTAATTTTTATATTGGAGTTAGCTTAGTCACAATAAGGGGGTGAGCAAGGCAGGCACACTAGAGCATCTACTCCCTGGTGGTCTAGTGGCTAGGATTCGGCGCTTTCACCGCCGCGGCCCGGGTTCGATTCCCGGTCAGGGAAGATCCCTCTAAAGCATAGATTGCTTAATTTGTCTGTGTATCTTTTTTAAAAGAAGGTCTTTAAAAAGGCACCCCTCCCAATAGATGAAAGCGGAGGAATGGGGCTTGTTCTCCTGTGCCCCAGGTTGCTTTGCCCCCATTGACCTAAGCCACCTTTGTGCGCACGCAGTCCCCCACCCAGTCAGGTGCTCTATGTTGGCGTGAAGTGCAGTACCAGCTCAACAGAAAGGTAAATTGCTGGAAAACCCTGCTGTGATGCATACATCTACTTTGGAGCACTCTTCTCCTTTGCACTCTTGAATGGCTTAAGCGCAATGTATTCTTCCAGCAAGCTGAATAACGAGATAGGTGAGAGAAGGTGTACCAGCTGTCTGTGCGCCATCAGCAGCCACTAGGTGTCCCTCTTGGGTTTTCCCGGGGATCCTGATTGTGCAGGAATTCATCGGTTCAGTAGCAAGGGGGAGAGGATGGCCTGTGCCTGGAAGTGACAGGCAGTCTGGTGGCATCATGAGGATTAAGTTCCGATTCATATTTGCTGTAGAATAAAATATGTTTTCAGCCCCCATGAGCTTTGTCACTCGGAGAGCAGTGTATGAACTTTTGCTGCACGGCTCTGGGCTCCCTGGTGGTCTAGTGGTTAGGATTCGGCGCTCTCACCGCCGCGGCCCGGGTTCGATTCCCGGTCAGGGAAAAGTCCCTCTTCTGACCTTGAAAGCTTTTCCTTCCCGTAGGTCAGGGCTTCTCAAAATGAAGTTGCTTTTCTGACTCACAATTTGCCTAGCATGACGCGGTATCGCTCAAAATATGATTTTCGCAAGGTTCCTTTAGAGCTGCTTCCCATGGTGGGAGGCAAGGCTCTTGAGCAAGTGAGATCCTGTATTCCGAGGCGCGCTTCCTTTTGTAGGCTTCTGACCCCATGGCCTGTGGCAGGTAGTCCTCCTTTGACTGGGCCGCAGGCTTTGTCTCCAAATGGCGTCCTGGACCCACTGCAACCCACCTGTTTGCTAAAACGGAAGTCTGCCTCTGGGTAAGAAAAAGCTGAGCTGCACGTACGGAAAGCGGCAGAGGCCAGAGGCGGGGAGGGTGTGGCAAGGGCTGCCTGATTTGCATAGTGACCTGTTGCATCTTGGGAATGTACAGGCTTTGGAGCTTAACAGGTACTGCAGGTGTCTGCCTGGCCTGAGAGATGCCTGTCTGGTGCTCCCCTCAGGACACACAGGCCTTCCATTCGAGCATGGAGGGTGAGGGACATGGGTCACCCTCATATACAGGGGTGTGGGCATGGGCAGGATAGGTTGTGGGGGACCCGTCAGGGCATTGCCCGTTTGGAAGCCCGTTCGGAAGGCGAGAGGAGGCGGGGCAGGAAACTCTGCTCAATTTCTTTCCCAGAGGCCTGTGGAGAACCCTTTGCACGTTTGAGCCAGCCGGGCCTGCATCAGCAGATCCTGCTCCACTGGGAAGGGAGAGCCTGTAGGCGTAAATCAAAAAAAGGGGAGAAATCTGCAAATTCTAGTGGCAGACCCATGTTGCCCAGGAAGCAATCAGTTTCTCCTGCTCCCTATAGTGGAAAAAGACATAGGAGGTGTATTTCTCTAGGCAGGGGCTCTGTGTAGATGGCACTTCATTGCTCTGGGAAGCATCCATGCTGGTAGAAGAGTAGCAGCAGACTCCACACCTGAGGCTTGAATGGGGACCGTTGGGGAGGGGCAGTGGGAGGCCGAGGAGGGCGGAGGAAAATGCTTTTCAAAAGCATCTGCACGTTCCTACAAACCTGCTGAAAACCCATACCAGGAATGGGGCTCGAACCCATGCGGACAAACGTCCATTGGATCTTAAGTCCAACGCCTTAACCACTCGGCCACCCTGGTGAGACCCAAGGATTTACTTTCTTCAACTCCCTTTTTATGCTTGCTACTGTAGCACCAGCTGTCCAGCAAGAGGTGATTGCAGAGTTAAAAGGCTTTTGCAGGAGGTTAAAAGTAATTGCTTATAACAAACACACTGTGTGACACCTAACTTTCTCCCACTCGGACCTTACCGTTAATTTTTATATTGGAGTTAGCTTAGTCACAATAAGGGGGTGAGCAAGGCAGGCACACTAGAGCATCTACTCCCTGGTGGTCTAGTGGCTAGGATTCGGCGCTTTCACCGCCGCGGCCCGGGTTCGATTCCCGGTCAGGGAAGATCCCTCTAAAGCATAGATTGCTTAATTTGTCTGTGTATCTTTTTTAAAAGAAGGTCTTTAAAAAGGCACCCCTCCCAATAGATGAAAGCGGAGGAATGGGGCTTGTTCTCCTGTGCCCCAGGTTGCTTTGCCCCCATTGACCTAAGCCACCTTTGTGCGCACGCAGTCCCCCACCCAGTCAGGTGCTCTATGTTGGCGTGAAGTGCAGTACCAGCTCAACAGAAAGGTAAATTGCTGGAAAACCCTGCTGTGATGCATACATCTACTTTGGAGCACTCTTCTCCTTTGCACTCTTGAATCGCTTAAGCGCAATGTATTCTTCCAGCAAGCTGAATAACGAGATAGGTGAGAGAAGGTGTACCAGCTGTCTGTGCGCCATCAGCAGCCACTAAGTGTCCCTCTTGGGTTTTCCCGGGGATCCTGATTGTGCAGGAATTCATCGGTTCAGTAGCAAGGGGGAGAGGATGGCCTGTGCCTGGAAGTGACAGGCAGTCTGGTGGCATCATG
The DNA here is from genome assembly GCF_964263255.1 of Lissotriton vulgaris. NCBI lineage: Eukaryota > Metazoa > Chordata > Amphibia > Caudata > Salamandridae > Lissotriton > Lissotriton vulgaris. Next base: position 520,049,466 of record NC_141691.1, read on the forward strand.
AGGATTAAGTTCCGATTCATATTTGCTGTAGAATAAAATATGTTTTCAGCCCCCATGAGCTTTGTCACTCGGAGAGCAGTGTATGAACTTTTGCTGCACGGCTCTGGGCTCCCTGGTGGTCTAGTGGTTAGGATTCGGCGCTCTCACCGCCGCGGCCCGGGTTCGATTCCCGGTCAGGGAAAAGTCCCTCTTCTGACCTTGAAAGCTTTTCCTTCCCGTAGGTCAGGGCTTCTCAAAATGAAGTTGCTTTTCTGACTCACAATTTGCCTAGCATGACGCAGTATCGCTCAAAATATGATTTTCGCAAGGTTCCTTTAGAGCTGCTTCCCATGGTGGGAGGCAAGGCTCTTGAGCAAGTGAGATCCTGTATTCCGAGGCGCGCTTCCTTTTGTAGGCTTCTGACCCCATGGCCTGTGGCAGGTAGTCCTCCTTTGACTGGGCCGCAGGCTTTGTCTCCAAATGGCGTCCTGGACCCACTGCAACCCACCTGTTTGCTAAAACGGAAGTCTGCCTCTGGGTAAGAAAAAGCTGAGCTGCACGTACGGAAAGCGGCAGAGGCCAGAGGCGGGGAGGGTGTGGCAAGGGCTGCCTGATTTGCATAGTGACCTGTTGCATCTTGGGAATGTACAGGCTTTGGAGCTTAACAGGTACTGCAGGTGTCTGCCTGGCCTGAGAGATGCCTGTCTGGTGCTCCCCTCAGGACACACAGGCCTTCCATTCGAGCATGGAGGGTGAGGGACATGGGTCACCCTCATATACAGGGGTGTGGGCATGGGCAGGATAGGTTGTGGGGGACCCGTCAGGGCATTGCCCGTTTGGAAGCCCGTTCGGAAGGCGAGAGGAGGCGGGGCAGGAAACTCTGCTCAATTTCTTTCCCAGAGGCCTGTGGAGAACCCTTTGCACGTTTGAGCCAGCCGGGCCTGCATCAGCAGATCCTGCTCCACTGGGAAGGGAGAGCCTGTAGGCGTAAATCAAAAAAAGGGGAGAAATCTGCAAATTCTAGTGGCAGACCCATGTTGCCCAGGAAGCAATCAGTTTCTCCTGCTCCCTATAGTGGAAAAAGACATAGGAGGTGTATTTCTCTAGGCAGGGGCTCTGTGTAGATGGCACTTCATTGCTCTGGGAAGCATCCATGCTGGTAGAAGAGTAGCAGCAGACTCCACACCTGAGGCTTGAATGGGGACCGTTGGGGAGGGGCAGTGGGAGGCCGAGGAGGGCGGAGGAAAATGCTTTTCAAAAGCATCTGCACGTTCCTACAAACCTGCTGAAAACCCATACCAGGAATGGGGCTCGAACCCATGCGGACAAACGTCCATTGGATCTTAAGTCCAACGCCTTAACCACTCGGCCACCCTGGTGAGACCCAAGGATTTACTTTCTTCAACTCCCTTTTTATGCTTGCTACTGTAGCACCAGCTGTCCAGCAAGAGGTGATTGCAGAGTTAAAAGGCTTTTGCAGGAGGTTAAAAGTAATTGCTTATAACAAACACACTGTGTGACACCTAACTTTCTCCCACTCGGACCTTACCGTTAATTTGTATATTGGAGTTAGCTTAGTCACAATAAGGGGGTGAGCAAGGCAGGCACACTAGAGCATCTACTCCCTGGTGGTCTAGTGGCTAGGATTCGGCGCTTTCACCGCCGCGGCCCGGGTTCGATTCCCGGTCAGGGAAGATCCCTCTAAAGCATAGATTGCTTAATTTGTCTGTGTATCTTTTTTAAAAGAAGGTCTTTAAAAAGGCACCCCTCCCAATAGATGAAAGCGGAGGAATGGGGCTTGTTCTCCTGTGCCCCAGGTTGCTTTGCCCCCATTGACCTAAGCCACCTTTGTGCGCACGCAGTCCCCCACCCAGTCAGGTGCTCTATGTTGGCGTGAAGTGCAGTACCAGCTCAACAGAAAGGTAAATTGCTGGAAAACCCTGCTGTGATGCATACATCTACTTTGGAGCACTCTTCTCCTTTGCACTCTTGAATGGCTTAAGCGCAATGTATTCTTCCAGCAAGCTGAATAACGAGATAGGTGAGAGAAGGTGTACCAGCTGTCTGTGCGCCATCAGCAGCCACTAGGTGTCCCTCTTGGGTTTTCCCGGGGATCCTGATTGTGCAGGAATTCATCGGTTCAGTAGCAAGGGGGAGAGGATGGCCTGTGCCTGGAAGTGACAGGCAGTCTGGTGGCATCATGAGGATTAAGTTCCGATTCATATTTGCTGTAGAATAAAATATGTTTTCAGCCCCCATGAGCTTTGTCACTCGGAGAGCAGTGTATGAACTTTTGCTGCACGGCTCTGGGCTCCCTGGTGGTCTAGTGGTTAGGATTCGGCGCTCTCACCGCCGCGGCCCGGGTTCGATTCCCGGTCAGGGAAAAGTCCCTCTTCTGACCTTGAAAGCTTTTCCTTCCCGTAGGTCAGGGCTTCTCAAAATGAAGTTGCTTTTCTGACTCACAATTTGCCTAGCATGACGCAGTATCGCTCAAAATATGATTTTCGCAAGGTTCCTTTAGAGCTGCTTCCCATGGTGGGAGGCAAGGCTCTTGAGCAAGTGAGATCCTGTATTCCGAGGCGCGCTTCCTTTTGTAGGCTTCTGACCCCATGGCCTGTGGCAGGTAGTCCTCCTTTGACTGGGCCGCAGGCTTTGTCTCCAAATGGCGTCCTGGACCCACTGCAACCCACCTGTTTGCTAAAACGGAAGTCTGCCTCTGGGTAAGAAAAAGCTGAGCTGCACGTACGGAAAGCGGCAGAGGCCAGAGGCGGGGAGGGTGTGGCAAGGGCTGCCTGATTTGCATAGTGACCTGTTGCATCTTGGGAATGTACAGGCTTTGGAGCTTAACAGGTACTGCAGGTGTCTGCCTGGCCTGAGAGATGCCTGTCTGGTGCTCCCCTCAGGACACACAGGCCTTCCATTCGAGCATGGAGGGTGAGGGACATGGGTCACCCTCATATACAGGGGTGTGGGCATGGACAGGATAGGTTGTGGGGGACCCGTCAGGGCATTGCCCGTTTGGAAGCCCGTTCGGAAGGCGAGAGGAGGCGGGGCAGGAAACTCTGCTCAATTTCTTTCCCAGAGGCCTGTGGAGAACCCTTTGCACGTTTGAGCCAGCCGGGCCTGCATCAGCAGATCCTGCTCCACTGGGAAGGGAGAGCCTGTAGGCGTAAATCAAAAAAAGGGGAGAAATCTGCAAATTCTAGTGGCAGACCCATGTTGCCCAGGAAGCAATCAGTTTCTCCTGCTCCCTATAGTGGAAAAAGACATAGGAGGTGTATTTCTCTAGGCAGGGGCTCTGTGTAGATGGCACTTCATTGCTCTGGGAAGCATCCATGCTGGTAGAAGAGTAGCAGCAGACTCCACACCTGAGGCTTGAATGGGGACCGTTGGGGAGGGGCAGTGGGAGGCCGAGGAGGGCGGAGGAAAATGCTTTTCAAAAGCATCTGCACGTTCCTACAAACCTGCTGAAAACCCATACCAGGAATGGGGCTCGAACCCATGCGGACAAACGTCCATTGGATCTTAAGTCCAACGCCTTAACCACTCGGCCACCCTGGTGAGACCCAAGGATTTACTTTCTTCAACTCCCTTTTTATGCTTGCTACTGTAGCACCAGCTGTCCAGCAAGAGGTGATTGCAGAGTTAAAAGGCTTTTGCAGGAGGTTAAAAGTAATTGCTTATAACAAACACACTGTGTGACACCTAACTTTCTCCCACTCGGACCTTACCGTTAATTTTTATATTGGAGTTAGCTTAGTCACAATAAGGGGGTGAGCAAGGCAGGCACACTAGAGCATCTACTCCCTGGTGGTCTAGTGGCTAGGATTCGGCGCTTTCACCGCCGCGGCCCGGGTTCGATTCCCGGTCAGGGAAGATCCCTCTAAAGCATAGATTGCTTAATTTGTCTGTGTATCTTTTTTAAAAGAAGGTCTTTAAAAAGGCACCCCTCCCAATAGATGAAAGCGGAGGAATGGGGCTTGTTCTCCTGTGCCCCAGGTTGCTTTGCCCCCATTGACCTAAGCCACCTTTGTGCGCACGCAGTCCCCCACCCAGTCAGGTGCTCTATGTTGGCGTGAAGTGCAGTACCAGCTCAACAGAAAGGTAAATTGCTGGAAAACCCTGCTGTGATGCATACATCTACTTTGGAGCACTCTTCTCCTTTGCACTCTTGAATCGCTTAAGCGCAATGTATTCTTCCAGCAAGCTGAATAACGAGATAGGTGAGAGAAGGTGTACCAGCTGTCTGTGCGCCATCAGCAGCCACTAAGTGTCCCTCTTGGGTTTTCCCGGGGATCCTGATTGTGCAGGAATTCATCGGTTCAGTAGCAAGGGGGAGAGGATGGCCTGTGCCTGGAAGTGACAGGCAGTCTGGTGGCATCATGAGGATTAAGTTCCGATTCATATTTGCTGTAGAATAAAATATGTTTTCAGCCCCCATGAGCTTTGTCACTCGGAGAGCAGTGTATGAACTTTTGCTGCACGGCTCTGGGCTCCCTGGTGGTCTAGTGGTTAGGATTCGGCGCTCTCACCGCCGCGGCCCGGGTTCGATTCCCGGTCAGGGAAAAGTCCCTCTTCTGACCTTGAAAGCTTTTCCTTCCCGTAGGTCAGGGCTTCTCAAAATGAAGTTGCTTTTCTGACTCACAATTTGCCTAGCATGACGCAGTATCGCTCAAAATATGATTTTCGCAAGGTTCCTTTAGAGCTGCTTCCCATGGTGGGAGGCAAGGCTCTTGAGCAAGTGAGATCCTGTATTCCGAGGCGCGCTTCCTTTTGTAGGCTTCTGACCCCATGGCCTGTGGCAGGTAGTCCTCCTTTGACTGGGCCGCAGGCTTTGTCTCCAAATGGCGTCCTGGACCCACTGCAACCCACCTGTTTGCTAAAACGGAAGTCTGCCTCTGGGTAAGAAAAAGCTGAGCTGCACGTACGGAAAGCGGCAGAGGCCAGAGGCGGGGAGGGTGTGGCAAGGGCTGCCTGATTTGCATAGTGACCTGTTGCATCTTGGGAATGTACAGGCTTTGGAGCTTAACAGGTACTGCAGGTGTCTGCCTGGCCTGAGAGATGCCTGTCTGGTGCTCCCCTCAGGACACACAGGCCTTCCATTCGAGCATGGAGGGTGAGGGACATGGGTCACCCTCATATACAGGGGTGTGGGCATGGGCAGGATAGGTTGTGGGGGACCCGTCAGGGCATTGCCCGTTTGGAAGCCCGTTCGGAAGGCGAGAGGAGGCGGGGCAGGAAACTCTGCTCAATTTCTTTCCCAGAGGCCTGTGGAGAACCCTTTGCACGTTTGAGCCAGCCGGGCCTGCATCAGCAGATCCTGCTCCACTGGGAAGGGAGAGCCTGTAGGCGTAAATCAAAAAAAGGGGAGAAATCTGCAAATTCTAGTGGCAGACCCATGTTGCCCAGGAAGCAATCAGTTTCTCCTGCTCCCTATAGTGGAAAAAGACATAGGAGGTGTATTTCTCTAGGCAGGGGCTCTGTGTAGATGGCACTTCATTGCTCTGGGAAGCATCCATGCTGGTAGAAGAGTAGCAGCAGACTCCACACCTGAGGCTTGAATGGGGACCGTTGGGGAGGGGCAGTGGGAGGCCGAGGAGGGCGGAGGAAAATGCTTTTCAAAAGCATCTGCACGTTCCTACAAACCTGCTGAAAACCCATACCAGGAATGGGGCTCGAACCCATGCGGACAAACGTCCATTGGATCTTAAGTCCAACGCCTTAACCACTCGGCCACCCTGGTGAGACCCAAGGATTTACTTTCTTCAACTCCCTTTTTATGCTTGCTACTGTAGCACCAGCTGTCCAGCAAGAGGTGATTGCAGAGTTAAAAGGCTTTTGCAGGAGGTTAAAAGTAATTGCTTATAACAAACACACTGTGTGACACCTAACTTTCTCCCACTCGGACCTTACCGTTAATTTGTATATTGGAGTTAGCTTAGTCACAATAAGGGGGTGAGCAAGGCAGGCACACTAGAGCATCTACTCCCTGGTGGTCTAGTGGCTAGGATTCGGCGCTTTCACCGCCGCGGCCCGGGTTCGATTCCCGGTCAGGGAAGATCCCTCTAAAGCATAGATTGCTTAATTTGTCTGTGTATCTTTTTTAAAAGAAGGTCTTTAAAAAGGCACCCCTCCCAATAGATGAAAGCGGAGGAATGGGGCTTGTTCTCCTGTGCCCCAGGTTGCTTTGCCCCCATTGACCTAAGCCACCTTTGTGCGCACGCAGTCCCCCACCCAGTCAGGTGCTCTATGTTGGCGTGAAGTGCAGTACCAGCTCAACAGAAAGGTAAATTGCTGGAAAACCCTGCTGTGATGCATACATCTACTTTGGAGCACTCTTCTCCTTTGCACTCTTGAATGGCTTAAGCGCAATGTATTCTTCCAGCAAGCTGAATAACGAGATAGGTGAGAGAAGGTGTACCAGCTGTCTGTGCGCCATCAGCAGCCACTAGGTGTCCCTCTTGGGTTTTCCCGGGGATCCTGATTGTGCAGGAATTCATCGGTTCAGTAGCAAGGGGGAGAGGATGGCCTGTGCCTGGAAGTGACAGGCAGTCTGGTGGCATCATGAGGATTAAGTTCCGATTCATATTTGCTGTAGAATAAAATATGTTTTCAGCCCCCATGAGCTTTGTCACTCGGAGAGCAGTGTATGAACTTTTGCTGCACGGCTCTGGGCTCCCTGGTGGTCTAGTGGTTAGGATTCGGCGCTCTCACCGCCGCGGCCCGGGTTCGATTCCCGGTCAGGGAAAAGTCCCTCTTCTGACCTTGAAAGCTTTTCCTTCCCGTAGGTCAGGGCTTCTCAAAATGAAGTTGCTTTTCTGACTCACAATTTGCCTAGCATGACGCAGTATCGCTCAAAATATGATTTTCGCAAGGTTCCTTTAGAGCTGCTTCCCATGGTGGGAGGCAAGGCTCTTGAGCAAGTGAGATCCTGTATTCCGAGGCGCGCTTCCTTTTGTAGGCTTCTGACCCCATGGCCTGTGGCAGGTAGTCCTCCTTTGACTGGGCCGCAGGCTTTGTCTCCAAATGGCGTCCTGGACCCACTGCAACCCACCTGTTTGCTAAAACGGAAGTCTGCCTCTGGGTAAGAAAAAGCTGAGCTGCACGTACGGAAAGCGGCAGAGGCCAGAGGCGGGGAGGGTGTGGCAAGGGCTGCCTGATTTGCATAGTGACCTGTTGCATCTTGGGAATGTACAGGCTTTGGAGCTTAACAGGTACTGCAGGTGTCTGCCTGGCCTGAGAGATGCCTGTCTGGTGCTCCCCTCAGGACACACAGGCCTTCCATTCGAGCATGGAGGGTGAGGGACATGGGTCACCCTCATATACAGGGGTGTGGGCATGGGCAGGATAGGTTGTGGGGGACCCGTCAGGGCATTGCCCGTTTGGAAGCCCGTTCGGAAGGCGAGAGGAGGCGGGGCAGGAAACTCTGCTCAATTTCTTTCCCAGAGGCCTGTGGAGAACCCTTTGCACGTTTGAGCCAGCCGGGCCTGCATCAGCAGATCCTGCTCCACTGGGAAGGGAGAGCCTGTAGGCGTAAATCAAAAAAAGGGGAGAAATCTGCAAATTCTAGTGGCAGACCCATGTTGCCCAGGAAGCAATCAGTTTCTCCTGCTCCCTATAGTGGAAAAAGACATAGGAGGTGTATTTCTCTAGGCAGGGGCTCTGTGTAGATGGCACTTCATTGCTCTGGGAAGCATCCATGCTGGTAGAAGAGTAGCAGCAGACTCCACACCTGAGGCTTGAATGGGGACCGTTGGGGAGGGGCAGTGGGAGGCCGAGGAGGGCGGAGGAAAATGCTTTTCAAAAGCATCTGCACGTTCCTACAAACCTGCTGAAAACCCATACCAGGAATGGGGCTCGAACCCATGCGGACAAACGTCCATTGGATCTTAAGTCCAACGCCTTAACCACTCGGCCACCCTGGTGAGACCCAAGGATTTACTTTCTTCAACTCCCTTTTTATGCTTGCTACTGTAGCACCAGCTGTCCAGCAAGAGGTGATTGCAGAGTTAAAAGGCTTTTGCAGGAGGTTAAAAGTAATTGCTTATAACAAACACACTGTGTGACACCTAACTTTCTCCCACTCGGACCTTACCGTTAATTTTTATATTGGAGTTAGCTTAGTCACAATAAGGGGGTGAGCAAGGCAGGCACACTAGAGCATCTACTCCCTGGTGGTCTAGTGGCTAGGATTCGGCGCTTTCACCGCCGCGGCCCGGGTTCGATTCCCGGTCAGGGAAGATCCCTCTAAAGCATAGATTGCTTAATTTGTCTGTGTATCTTTTTTAAAAGAAGGTCTTTAAAAAGGCACCCCTCCCAATAGATGAAAGCGGAGGAATGGGGCTTGTTCTCCTGTGCCCCAGGTTGCTTTGCCCCCATTGACCTAAGCCACCTTTGTGCGCACGCAGTCCCCCACCCAGTCAGGTGCTCTATGTTGGCGTGAAGTGCAGTACCAGCTCAACAGAAAGGTAAATTGCTGGAAAACCCTGCTGTGATGCATACATCTACTTTGGAGCACTCTTCTCCTTTGCACTCTTGAATCGCTTAAGCGCAATGTATTCTTCCAGCAAGCTGAATAACGAGATAGGTGAGAGAAGGTGTACCAGCTGTCTGTGCGCCATCAGCAGCCACTAAGTGTCCCTCTTGGGTTTTCCCGGGGATCCTGATTGTGCAGGAATTCATCGGTTCAGTAGCAAGGGGGAGAGGATGGCCTGTGCCTGGAAGTGACAGGCAGTCTGGTGGCATCATGAGGATTAAGTTCCGATTCATATTTGCTGTAGAATAAAATATGTTTTCAGCCCCCATGAGCTTTGTCACTCGGAGAGCAGTGTATGAACTTTTGCTGCACGGCTCTGGGCTCCCTGGTGGTCTAGTGGTTAGGATTCGGCGCTCTCACCGCCGCGGCCCGGGTTCGATTCCCGGTCAGGGAAAAGTCCCTCTTCTGACCTTGAAAGCTTTTCCTTCCCGTAGGTCAGGGCTTCTCAAAATGAAGTTGCTTTTCTGACTCACAATTTGCCTAGCATGACGCAGTATCGCTCAAAATATGATTTTCGCAAGGTTCCTTTAGAGCTGCTTCCCATGGTGGGAGGCAAGGCTCTTGAGCAAGTGAGATCCTGTATTCCGAGGCGCGCTTCCTTTTGTAGGCTTCTGACCCCATGGCCTGTGGCAGGTAGTCCTCCTTTGACTGGGCCGCAGGCTTTGTCTCCAAATGGCGTCCTGGACCCACTGCAACCCACCTGTTTGCTAAAACGGAAGTCTGCCTCTGGGTAAGAAAAAGCTGAGCTGCACGTACGGAAAGCGGCAGAGGCCAGAGGCGGGGAGGGTGTGGCAAGGGCTGCCTGATTTGCATAGTGACCTGTTGCATCTTGGGAATGTACAGGCTTTGGAGCTTAACAGGTACTGCAGGTGTCTGCCTGGCCTGAGAGATGCCTGTCTGGTGCTCCCCTCAGGACACACAGGCCTTCCATTCGAGCATGGAGGGTGAGGGACATGGGTCACCCTCATATACAGGGGTGTGGGCATGGGCAGGATAGGTTGTGGGGGACCCGTCAGGGCATTGCCCGTTTGGAAGCCCGTTCGGAAGGCGAGAGGAGGCGGGGCAGGAAACTCTGCTCAATTTCTTTCCCAGAGGCCTGTGGAGAACCCTTTGCACGTTTGAGCCAGCCGGGCCTGCATCAGCAGATCCTGCTCCACTGGGAAGGGAGAGCCTGTAGGCGTAAATCAAAAAAAGGGGAGAAATCTGCAAATTCTAGTGGCAGACCCATGTTGCCCAGGAAGCAATCAGTTTCTCCTGCTCCCTATAGTGGAAAAAGACATAGGAGGTGTATTTCTCTAGGCAGGGGCTCTGTGTAGATGGCACTTCATTGCTCTGGGAAGCATCCATGCTGGTAGAAGAGTAGCAGCAGACTCCACACCTGAGGCTTGAATGGGGACCGTTGGGGAGGGGCAGTGGGAGGCCGAGGAGGGCGGAGGAAAATGCTTTTCAAAAGCATCTGCACGTTCCTACAAACCTGCTGAAAACCCATACCAGGAATGGGGCTCGAACCCATGCGGACAAACGTCCATTGGATCTTAAGTCCAACGCCTTAACCACTCGGCCACCCTGGTGAGACCCAAGGATTTACTTTCTTCAACTCCCTTTTTATGCTTGCTACTGTAGCACCAGCTGTCCAGCAAGAGGTGATTGCAGAGTTAAAAGGCTTTTGCAGGAGGTTAAAAGTAATTGCTTATAACAAACACACTGTGTGACACCTAACTTTCTCCCACTCGGACCTTACCGTTAATTTTTATATTGGAGTTAGCTTAGTCACAATAAGGGGGTGAGCAAGGCAGGCACACTAGAGCATCTACTCCCTGGTGGTCTAGTGGCTAGGATTCGGCGCTTTCACCGCCGCGGCCCGGGTTCGATTCCCGGTCAGGGAAGATCCCTCTAAAGCATAGATTGCTTAATTTGTCTGTGTATCTTTTTTAAAAGAAGGTCTTTAAAAAGGCACCCCTCCCAATAGATGAAAGCGGAGGAATGGGGCTTGTTCTCCTGTGCCCCAGGTTGCTTTGCCCCCATTGACCTAAGCCACCTTTGTGCGCACGCAGTCCCCCACCCAGTCAGGTGCTCTATGTTGGCGTGAAGTGCAGTACCAGCTCAACAGAAAGGTAAATTGCTGGAAAACCCTGCTGTGATGCATACATCTACTTTGGAGCACTCTTCTCCTTTGCACTCTTGAATGGCTTAAGCGCAATGTATTCTTCCAGCAAGCTGAATAACGAGATAGGTGAGAGAAGGTGTACCAGCTGTCTGTGCGCCATCAGCAGCCACTAGGTGTCCCTCTTGGGTTTTCCCGGGGATCCTGATTGTGCAGGAATTCATCGGTTCAGTAGCAAGGGGGAGAGGATGGCCTGTGCCTGGAAGTGACAGGCAGTCTGGTGGCATCATGAGGATTAAGTTCCGATTCATATTTGCTGTAGAATAAAATATGTTTTCAGCCCCCATGAGCTTTGTCACTCGGAGAGCAGTGTATGAACTTTTGCTGCACGGCTCTGGGCTCCCTGGTGGTCTAGTGGTTAGGATTCGGCGCTCTCACCGCCGCGGCCCGGGTTCGATTCCCGGTCAGGGAAAAGTCCCTCTTCTGACCTTGAAAGCTTTTCCTTCCCGTAGGTCAGGGCTTCTCAAAATGAAGTTGCTTTTCTGACTCACAATTTGCCTAGCATGACGCGGTATCGCTCAAAATATGATTTTCGCAAGGTTCCTTTAGAGCTGCTTCCCATGGTGGGAGGCAAGGCTCTTGAGCAAGTGAGATCCTGTATTCCGAGGCGCGCTTCCTTTTGTAGGCTTCTGACCCCATGGCCTGTGGCAGGTAGTCCTCCTTTGACTGGGCCGCAGGCTTTGTCTCCAAATGGCGTCCTGGACCCACTGCAACCCACCTGTTTGCTAAAACGGAAGTCTGCCTCTGGGTAAGAAAAAGCTGAGCTGCACGTACGGAAAGCGGCAGAGGCCAGAGGCGGGGAGGGTGTGGCAAGGGCTGCCTGATTTGCATAGTGACCTGTTGCATCTTGGGAATGTACAGGCTTTGGAGCTTAACAGGTACTGCAGGTGTCTGCCTGGCCTGAGAGATGCCTGTCTGGTGCTCCCCTCAGGACACACAGGCCTTCCATTCGAGCATGGAGGGTGAGGGACATGGGTCACCCTCATATACAGGGGTGTGGGCATGGGCAGGATAGGTTGTGGGGGACCCGTCAGGGCATTGCCCGTTTGGAAGCCCGTTCGGAAGGCGAGAGGAGGCGGGGCAGGAAACTCTGCTCAATTTCTTTCCCAGAGGCCTGTGGAGAACCCTTTGCACGTTTGAGCCAGCCGGGCCTGCATCAGCAGATCCTGCTCCACTGGGAAGGGAGAGCCTGTAGGCGTAAATCAAAAAAAGGGGAGAAATCTGCAAATTCTAGTGGCAGACCCATGTTGCCCAGGAAGCAATCAGTTTCTCCTGCTCCCTATAGTGGAAAAAGACATAGGAGGTGTATTTCTCTAGGCAGGGGCTCTGTGTAGATGGCACTTCATTGCTCTGGGAAGCATCCATGCTGGTAGAAGAGTAGCAGCAGACTCCACACCTGAGGCTTGAATGGGGACCGTTGGGGAGGGGCAGTGGGAGGCCGAGGAGGGCGGAGGAAAATGCTTTTCAAAAGCATCTGCACGTTCCTACAAACCTGCTGAAAACCCATACCAGGAATGGGGCTCGAACCCATGCGGACAAACGTCCATTGGATCTTAAGTCCAACGCCTTAACCACTCGGCCACCCTGGTGAGACCCAAGGATTTACTTTCTTCAACTCCCTTTTTATGCTTGCTACTGTAGCACCAGCTGTCCAGCAAGAGGTGATTGCAGAGTTAAAAGGCTTTTGCAGGAGGTTAAAAGTAATTGCTTATAACAAACACACTGTGTGACACCTAACTTTCTCCCACTCGGACCTTACCGTTAATTTTTATATTGGAGTTAGCTTAGTCACAATAAGGGGGTGAGCAAGGCAGGCACACTAGAGCATCTACTCCCTGGTGGTCTAGTGGCTAGGATTCGGCGCTTTCACCGCCGCGGCCCGGGTTCGATTCCCGGTCAGGGAAGATCCCTCTAAAGCATAGATTGCTTAATTTGTCTGTGTATCTTTTTTAAAAGAAGGTCTTTAAAAAGGCACCCCTCCCAATAGATGAAAGCGGAGGAATGGGGCTTGTTCTCCTGTGCCCCAGGTTGCTTTGCCCCCATTGACCTAAGCCACCTTTGTGCGCACGCAGTCCCCCACCCAGTCAGGTGCTCTATGTTGGCGTGAAGTGCAGTACCAGCTCAACAGAAAGGTAAATTGCTGGAAAACCCTGCTGTGATGCATACATCTACTTTGGAGCACTCTTCTCCTTTGCACTCTTGAATCGCTTAAGCGCAATGTATTCTTCCAGCAAGCTGAATAACGAGATAGGTGAGAGAAGGTGTACCAGCTGTCTGTGCGCCATCAGCAGCCACTAAGTGTCCCTCTTGGGTTTTCCCGGGGATCCTGATTGTGCAGGAATTCATCGGTTCAGTAGCAAGGGGGAGAGGATGGCCTGTGCCTGGAAGTGACAGGCAGTCTGGTGGCATCATGAGGATTAAGTTCCGATTCATATTTGCTGTAGAATAAAATATGTTTTCAGCCCCCATGAGCTTTGTCACTCGGAGAGCAGTGTATGAACTTTTGCTGCACGGCTCTGGGCTCCCTGGTGGTCTAGTGGTTAGGATTCGGCGCTCTCACCGCCGCGGCCCGGGTTCGATTCCCGGTCAGGGAAAAGTCCCTCTTCTGACCTTGAAAGCTTTTCCTTCCCGTAGGTCAGGGCTTCTCAAAATGAAGTTGCTTTTCTGACTCACAATTTGCCTAGCATGACGCAGTATCGCTCAAAATATGATTTTCGCAAGGTTCCTTTAGAGCTGCTTCCCATGGTGGGAGGCAAGGCTCTTGAGCAAGTGAGATCCTGTATTCCGAGGCGCGCTTCCTTTTGTAGGCTTCTGACCCCATGGCCTGTGGCAGGTAGTCCTCCTTTGACTGGGCCGCAGGCTTTGTCTCCAAATGGCGTCCTGGACCCACTGCAACCCACCTGTTTGCTAAAACGGAAGTCTGCCTCTGGGTAAGAAAAAGCTGAGCTGCACGTACGGAAAGCGGCAGAGGCCAGAGGCGGGGAGGGTGTGGCAAGGGCTGCCTGATTTGCATAGTGACCTGTTGCATCTTGGGAATGTACAGGCTTTGGAGCTTAACAGGTACTGCAGGTGTCTGCCTGGCCTGAGAGATGCCTGTCTGGTGCTCCCCTCAGGACACACAGGCCTTCCATTCGAGCATGGAGGGTGAGGGACATGGGTCACCCTCATATACAGGGGTGTGGGCATGGGCAGGATAGGTTGTGGGGGACCCGTCAGGGCATTGCCCGTTTGGAAGCCCGTTCGGAAGGCGAGAGGAGGCGGGGCAGGAAACTCTGCTCAATTTCTTTCCCAGAGGCCTGTGGAGAACCCTTTGCACGTTTGAGCCAGCCGGGCCTGCATCAGCAGATCCTGCTCCACTGGGAAGGGAGAGCCTGTAGGCGTAAATCAAAAAAAGGGGAGAAATCTGCAAATTCTAGTGGCAGACCCATGTTGCCCAGGAAGCAATCAGTTTCTCCTGCTCCCTATAGTGGAAAAAGACATAGGAGGTGTATTTCTCTAGGCAGGGGCTCTGTGTAGATGGCACTTCATTGCTCTGGGAAGCATCCATGCTGGTAGAAGAGTAGCAGCAGACTCCACACCTGAGGCTTGAATGGGGACCGTTGGGGAGGGGCAGTGGGAGGCCGAGGAGGGCGGAGGAAAATGCTTTTCAAAAGCATCTGCACGTTCCTACAAACCTGCTGAAAACCCATACCAGGAATGGGGCTCGAACCCATGCGGACAAACGTCCATTGGATCTTAAGTCCAACGCCTTAACCACTCGGCCACCCTGGTGAGACCCAAGGATTTACTTTCTTCAACTCCCTTTTTATGCTTGCTACTGTAGCACCAGCTGTCCAGCAAGAGGTGATTGCAGAGTTAAAAGGCTTTTGCAGGAGGTTAAAAGTAATTGCTTATAACAAACACACTGTGTGACACCTAACTTTCTCCCACTCGGACCTTACCGTTAATTTGTATATTGGAGTTAGCTTAGTCACAATAAGGGGGTGAGCAAGGCAGGCACACTAGAGCATCTACTCCCTGGTGGTCTAGTGGCTAGGATTCGGCGCTTTCACCGCCGCGGCCCGGGTTCGATTCCCGGTCAGGGAAGATCCCTCTAAAGCATAGATTGCTTAATTTGTCTGTGTATCTTTTTTAAAAGAAGGTCTTTAAAAAGGCACCCCTCCCAATAGATGAAAGCGGAGGAATGGGGCTTGTTCTCCTGTGCCCCAGGTTGCTTTGCCCCCATTGACCTAAGCCACCTTTGTGCGCACGCAGTCCCCCACCCAGTCAGGTGCTCTATGTTGGCGTGAAGTGCAGTACCAGCTCAACAGAAAGGTAAATTGCTGGAAAACCCTGCTGTGATGCATACATCTACTTTGGAGCACTCTTCTCCTTTGCACTCTTGAATGGCTTAAGCGCAATGTATTCTTCCAGCAAGCTGAATAACGAGATAGGTGAGAGAAGGTGTACCAGCTGTCTGTGCGCCATCAGCAGCCACTAGGTGTCCCTCTTGGGTTTTCCCGGGGATCCTGATTGTGCAGGAATTCATCGGTTCAGTAGCAAGGGGGAGAGGATGGCCTGTGCCTGGAAGTGACAGGCAGTCTGGTGGCATCATGAGGATTAAGTTCCGATTCATATTTGCTGTAGAATAAAATATGTTTTCAGCCCCCATGAGCTTTGTCACTCGGAGAGCAGTGTATGAACTTTTGCTGCACGGCTCTGGGCTCCCTGGTGGTCTAGTGGTTAGGATTCGGCGCTCTCACCGCCGCGGCCCGGGTTCGATTCCCGGTCAGGGAAAAGTCCCTCTTCTGACCTTGAAAGCTTTTCCTTCCCGTAGGTCAGGGCTTCTCAAAATGAAGTTGCTTTTCTGACTCACAATTTGCCTAGCATGACGCAGTATCGCTCAAAATATGATTTTCGCAAGGTTCCTTTAGAGCTGCTTCCCATGGTGGGAGGCAAGGCTCTTGAGCAAGTGAGATCCTGTATTCCGAGGCGCGCTTCCTTTTGTAGGCTTCTGACCCCATGGCCTGTGGCAGGTAGTCCTCCTTTGACTGGGCCGCAGGCTTTGTCTCCAAATGGCGTCCTGGACCCACTGCAACCCACCTGTTTGCTAAAACGGAAGTCTGCCTCTGGGTAAGAAAAAGCTGAGCTGCACGTACGGAAAGCGGCAGAGGCCAGAGGCGGGGAGGGTGTGGCAAGGGCTGCCTGATTTGCATAGTGACCTGTTGCATCTTGGGAATGTACAGGCTTTGGAGCTTAACAGGTACTGCAGGTGTCTGCCTGGCCTGAGAGATGCCTGTCTGGTGCTCCCCTCAGGACACACAGGCCTTCCATTCGAGCATGGAGGGTGAGGGACATGGGTCACCCTCATATACAGGGGTGTGGGCATGGGCAGGATAGGTTGTGGGGGACCCGTCAGGGCATTGCCCGTTTGGAAGCCCGTTCGGAAGGCGAGAGGAGGCGGGGCAGGAAACTCTGCTCAATTTCTTTCCCAGAGGCCTGTGGAGAACCCTTTGCACGTTTGAGCCAGCCGGGCCTGCATCAGCAGATCCTGCTCCACTGGGAAGGGAGAGCCTGTAGGCGTAAATCAAAAAAAGGGGAGAAATCTGCAAATTCTAGTGGCAGACCCATGTTGCCCAGGAAGCAATCAGTTTCTCCTGCTCCCTATAGTGGAAAAAGACATAGGAGGTGTATTTCTCTAGGCAGGGGCTCTGTGTAGATGGCACTTCATTGCTCTGGGAAGCATCCATGCTGGTAGAAGAGTAGCAGCAGACTCCACACCTGAGGCTTGAATGGGGACCGTTGGGGAGGGGCAGTGGGAGGCCGAGGAGGGCGGAGGAAAATGCTTTTCAAAAGCATCTGCACGTTCCTACAAACCTGCTGAAAACCCATACCAGGAATGGGGCTCGAACCCATGCGGACAAACGTCCATTGGATCTTAAGTCCAACGCCTTAACCACTCGGCCACCCTGGTGAGACCCAAGGATTTACTTTCTTCAACTCCCTTTTTATGCTTGCTACTGTAGCACCAGCTGTCCAGCAAGAGGTGATTGCAGAGTTAAAAGGCTTTTGCAGGAGGTTAAAAGTAATTGCTTATAACAAACACACTGTGTGACACCTAACTTTCTCCCACTCGGACCTTACCGTTAATTTGTATATTGGAGTTAGCTTAGTCACAATAAGGGGGTGAGCAAGGCAGGCACACTAGAGCATCTACTCCCTGGTGGTCTAGTGGCTAGGATTCGGCGCTTTCACCGCCGCGGCCCGGGTTCGATTCCCGGTCAGGGAAGATCCCTCTAAAGCATAGATTGCTTAATTTGTCTGTGTATCTTTTTTAAAAGAAGGTCTTTAAAAAGGCACCCCTCCCAATAGATGAAAGCGGAGGAATGGGGCTTGTTCTCCTGTGCCCCAGGTTGCTTTGCCCCCATTGACCTAAGCCACCTTTGTGCGCACGCAGTCCCCCACCCAGTCAGGTGCTCTATGTTGGCGTGAAGTGCAGTACCAGCTCAACAGAAAGGTAAATTGCTGGAAAACCCTGCTGTGATGCATACATCTACTTTGGAGCACTCTTCTCCTTTGCACTCTTGAATGGCTTAAGCGCAATGTATTCTTCCAGCAAGCTGAATAACGAGATAGGTGAGAGAAGGTGTACCAGCTGTCTGTGCGCCATCAGCAGCCACTAGGTGTCCCTCTTGGGTTTTCCCGGGGATCCTGATTGTGCAGGAATTCATCGGTTCAGTAGCAAGGGGGAGAGGATGGCCTGTGCCTGGAAGTGACAGGCAGTCTGGTGGCATCATGAGGATTAAGTTCCGATTCATATTTGCTGTAGAATAAAATATGTTTTCAGCCCCCATGAGCTTTGTCACTCGGAGAGCAGTGTATGAACTTTTGCTGCACGGCTCTGGGCTCCCTGGTGGTCTAGTGGTTAGGATTCGGCGCTCTCACCGCCGCGGCCCGGGTTCGATTCCCGGTCAGGGAAAAGTCCCTCTTCTGACCTTGAAAGCTTTTCCTTCCCGTAGGTCAGGGCTTCTCAAAATGAAGTTGCTTTTCTGACTCACAATTTGCCTAGCATGACGCAGTATCGCTCAAAATATGATTTTCGCAAGGTTCCTTTAGAGCTGCTTCCCATGGTGGGAGGCAAGGCTCTTGAGCAAGTGAGATCCTGTATTCCGAGGCGCGCTTCCTTTTGTAGGCTTCTGACCCCATGGCCTGTGGCAGGTAGTCCTCCTTTGACTGGGCCGCAGGCTTTGTCTCCAAATGGCGTCCTGGACCCACTGCAACCCACCTGTTTGCTAAAACGGAAGTCTGCCTCTGGGTAAGAAAAAGCTGAGCTGCACGTACGGAAAGCGGCAGAGGCCAGAGGCGGGGAGGGTGTGGCAAGGGCTGCCTGATTTGCATAGTGACCTGTTGCATCTTGGGAATGTACAGGCTTTGGAGCTTAACAGGTACTGCAGGTGTCTGCCTGGCCTGAGAGATGCCTGTCTGGTGCTCCCCTCAGGACACACAGGCCTTCCATTCGAGCATGGAGGGTGAGGGACATGGGTCACCCTCATATACAGGGGTGTGGGCATGGGCAGGATAGGTTGTGGGGGACCCGTCAGGGCATTGCCCGTTTGGAAGCCCGTTCGGAAGGCGAGAGGAGGCGGGGCAGGAAACTCTGCTCAATTTCTTTCCCAGAGGCCTGTGGAGAACCCTTTGCACGTTTGAGCCAGCCGGGCCTGCATCAGCAGATCCTGCTCCACTGGGAAGGGAGAGCCTGTAGGCGTAAATCAAAAAAAGGGGAGAAATCTGCAAATTCTAGTGGCAGACCCATGTTGCCCAGGAAGCAATCAGTTTCTCCTGCTCCCTATAGTGGAAAAAGACATAGGAGGTGTATTTCTCTAGGCAGGGGCTCTGTGTAGATGGCACTTCATTGCTCTGGGAAGCATCCATGCTGGTAGAAGAGTAGCAGCAGACTCCACACCTGAGGCTTGAATGGGGACCGTTGGGGAGGGGCAGTGGGAGGCCGAGGAGGGCGGAGGAAAATGCTTTTCAAAAGCATCTGCACGTTCCTACAAACCTGCTGAAAACCCATACCAGGAATGGGGCTCGAACCCATGCGGACAAACGTCCATTGGATCTTAAGTCCAACGCCTTAACCACTCGGCCACCCTGGTGAGACCCAAGGATTTACTTTCTTCAACTCCCTTTTTATGCTTGCTACTGTAGCACCAGCTGTCCAGCAAGAGGTGATTGCAGAGTTAAAAGGCTTTTGCAGGAGGTTAAAAGTAATTGCTTATAACAAACACACTGTGTGACACCTAACTTTCTCCCACTCGGACCTTACCGTTAATTTTTATATTGGAGTTAGCTTAGTCACAATAAGGGGGTGAGCAAGGCAGGCACACTAGAGCATCTACTCCCTGGTGGTCTAGTGGCTAGGATTCGGCGCTTTCACCGCCGCGGCCCGGGTTCGATTCCCGGTCAGGGAAGATCCCTCTAAAGCATAGATTGCTTAATTTGTCTGTGTATCTTTTTTAAAAGAAGGTCTTTAAAAAGGCACCCCTCCCAATAGATGAAAGCGGAGGAATGGGGCTTGTTCTCCTGTGCCCCAGGTTGCTTTGCCCCCATTGACCTAAGCCACCTTTGTGCGCACGCAGTCCCCCACCCAGTCAGGTGCTCTATGTTGGCGTGAAGTGCAGTACCAGCTCAACAGAAAGGTAAATTGCTGGAAAACCCTGCTGTGATGCATACATCTACTTTGGAGCACTCTTCTCCTTTGCACTCTTGAATCGCTTAAGCGCAATGTATTCTTCCAGCAAGCTGAATAACGAGATAGGTGAGAGAAGGTGTACCAGCTGTCTGTGCGCCATCAGCAGCCACTAAGTGTCCCTCTTGGGTTTTCCCGGGGATCCTGATTGTGCAGGAATTCATCGGTTCAGTAGCAAGGGGGAGAGGATGGCCTGTGCCTGGAAGTGACAGGCAGTCTGGTGGCATCATGAGGATTAAGTTCCGATTCATATTTGCTGTAGAATAAAATATGTTTTCAGCCCCCATGAGCTTTGTCACTCGGAGAGCAGTGTATGAACTTTTGCTGCACGGCTCTGGGCTCCCTGGTGGTCTAGTGGTTAGGATTCGGCGCTCTCACCGCCGCGGCCCGGGTTCGATTCCCGGTCAGGGAAAAGTCCCTCTTCTGACCTTGAAAGCTTTTCCTTCCCGTAGGTCAGGGCTTCTCAAAATGAAGTTGCTTTTCTGACTCACAATTTGCCTAGCATGACGCAGTATCGCTCAAAATATGATTTTCGCAAGGTTCCTTTAGAGCTGCTTCCCATGGTGGGAGGCAAGGCTCTTGAGCAAGTGAGATCCTGTATTCCGAGGCGCGCTTCCTTTTGTAGGCTTCTGACCCCATGGCCTGTGGCAGGTAGTCCTCCTTTGACTGGGCCGCAGGCTTTGTCTCCAAATGGCGTCCTGGACCCACTGCAACCCACCTGTTTGCTAAAACGGAAGTCTGCCTCTGGGTAAGAAAAAGCTGAGCTGCACGTACGGAAAGCGGCAGAGGCCAGAGGCGGGGAGGGTGTGGCAAGGGCTGCCTGATTTGCATAGTGACCTGTTGCATCTTGGGAATGTACAGGCTTTGGAGCTTAACAGGTACTGCAGGTGTCTGCCTGGCCTGAGAGATGCCTGTCTGGTGCTCCCCTCAGGACACACAGGCCTTCCATTCGAGCATGGAGGGTGAGGGACATGGGTCACCCTCATATACAGGGGTGTGGGCATGGGCAGGATAGGTTGTGGGGGACCCGTCAGGGCATTGCCCGTTTGGAAGCCCGTTCGGAAGGCGAGAGGAGGCGGGGCAGGAAACTCTGCTCAATTTCTTTCCCAGAGGCCTGTGGAGAACCCTTTGCACGTTTGAGCCAGCCGGGCCTGCATCAGCAGATCCTGCTCCACTGGGAAGGGAGAGCCTGTAGGCGTAAATCAAAAAAAGGGGAGAAATCTGCAAATTCTAGTGGCAGACCCATGTTGCCCAGGAAGCAATCAGTTTCTCCTGCTCCCTATAGTGGAAAAAGACATAGGAGGTGTATTTCTCTAGGCAGGGGCTCTGTGTAGATGGCACTTCATTGCTCTGGGAAGCATCCATGCTGGTAGAAGAGTAGCAGCAGACTCCACACCTGAGGCTTGAATGGGGACCGTTGGGGAGGGGCAGTGGGAGGCCGAGGAGGGCGGAGGAAAATGCTTTTCAAAAGCATCTGCACGTTCCTACAAACCTGCTGAAAACCCATACCAGGAATGGGGCTCGAACCCATGCGGACAAACGTCCATTGGATCTTAAGTCCAACGCCTTAACCACTCGGCCACCCTGGTGAGACCCAAGGATTTACTTTCTTCAACTCCCTTTTTATGCTTGCTACTGTAGCACCAGCTGTCCAGCAAGAGGTGATTGCAGAGTTAAAAGGCTTTTGCAGGAGGTTAAAAGTAATTGCTTATAACAAACACACTGTGTGACACCTAACTTTCTCCCACTCGGACCTTACCGTTAATTTTTATATTGGAGTTAGCTTAGTCACAATAAGGGGGTGAGCAAGGCAGGCACACTAGAGCATCTACTCCCTGGTGGTCTAGTGGCTAGGATTCGGCGCTTTCACCGCCGCGGCCCGGGTTCGATTCCCGGTCAGGGAAGATCCCTCTAAAGCATAGATTGCTTAATTTGTCTGTGTATCTTTTTTAAAAGAAGGTCTTTAAAAAGGCACCCCTCCCAATAGATGAAAGCGGAGGAATGGGGCTTGTTCTCCTGTGCCCCAGGTTGCTTTGCCCCCATTGACCTAAGCCACCTTTGTGCGCACGCAGTCCCCCACCCAGTCAGGTGCTCTATGTTGGCGTGAAGTGCAGTACCAGCTCAACAGAAAGGTAAATTGCTGGAAAACCCTGCTGTGATGCATACATCTACTTTGGAGCACTCTTCTCCTTTGCACTCTTGAATGGCTTAAGCGCAATGTATTCTTCCAGCAAGCTGAATAACGAGATAGGTGAGAGAAGGTGTACCAGCTGTCTGTGCGCCATCAGCAGCCACTAGGTGTCCCTCTTGGGTTTTCCCGGGGATCCTGATTGTGCAGGAATTCATCGGTTCAGTAGCAAGGGGGAGAGGATGGCCTGTGCCTGGAAGTGACAGGCAGTCTGGTGGCATCATGAGGATTAAGTTCCGATTCATATTTGCTGTAGAATAAAATATGTTTTCAGCCCCCATGAGCTTTGTCACTCGGAGAGCAGTGTATGAACTTTTGCTGCACGGCTCTGGGCTCCCTGGTGGTCTAGTGGTTAGGATTCGGCGCTCTCACCGCCGCGGCCCGGGTTCGATTCCCGGTCAGGGAAAAGTCCCTCTTCTGACCTTGAAAGCTTTTCCTTCCCGTAGGTCAGGGCTTCTCAAAATGAAGTTGCTTTTCTGACTCACAATTTGCCTAGCATGACGCGGTATCGCTCAAAATATGATTTTCGCAAGGTTCCTTTAGAGCTGCTTCCCATGGTGGGAGGCAAGGCTCTTGAGCAAGTGAGATTCTGTATTCCGAGGCGCGCTTCCTTTTGTAGGCTTCTGACCCCATGGCCTGTGGCAGGTAGTCCTCCTTTGACTGGGCCGCAGGCTTTGTCTCCAAATGGCGTCCTGGACCCACTGCAACCCACCTGTTTGCTAAAACGGAAGTCTGCCTCTGGGTAAGAAAAAGCTGAGCTGCACGTACGGAAAGCGGCAGAGGCCAGAGGCGGGGAGGGTGTGGCAAGGGCTGCCTGATTTGCATAGTGACCTGTTGCATCTTGGGAATGTACAGGCTTTGGAGCTTAACAGGTACTGCAGGTGTCTGCCTGGCCTGAGAGATGCCTGTCTGGTGCTCCCCTCAGGACACACAGGCCTTCCATTCGAGCATGGAGGGTGAGGGACATGGGTCACCCTCATATACAGGGGTGTGGGCATGGGCAGGATAGGTTGTGGGGGACCCGTCAGGGCATTGCCCGTTTGGAAGCCCGTTCGGAAGGCGAGAGGAGGCGGGGCAGGAAACTCTGCTCAATTTCTTTCCCAGAGGCCTGTGGAGAACCCTTTGCACGTTTGAGCCAGCCGGGCCTGCATCAGCAGATCCTGCTCCACTGGGAAGGGAGAGCCTGTAGGCGTAAATCAAAAAAAGGGGAGAAATCTGCAAATTCTAGTGGCAGACCCATGTTGCCCAGGAAGCAATCAGTTTCTCCTGCTCCCTATAGTGGAAAAAGACATAGGAGGTGTATTTCTCTAGGCAGGGGCTCTGTGTAGATGGCACTTCATTGCTCTGGGAAGCATCCATGCTGGTAGAAGAGTAGCAGCAGACTCCACACCTGAGGCTTGAATGGGGACCGTTGGGGAGGGGCAGTGGGAGGCCGAGGAGGGCGGAGGAAAATGCTTTTCAAAAGCATCTGCACGTTCCTACAAACCTGCTGAAAACCCATACCAGGAATGGGGCTCGAACCCATGCGGACAAACGTCCATTGGATCTTAAGTCCAACGCCTTAACCACTCGGCCACCCTGGTGAGACCCAAGGATTTACTTTCTTCAACTCCCTTTTTATGCTTGCTACTGTAGCACCAGCTGTCCAGCAAGAGGTGATTGCAGAGTTAAAAGGCTTTTGCAGGAGGTTAAAAGTAATTGCTTATAACAAACACACTGTGTGACACCTAACTTTCTCCCACTCGGACCTTACCGTTAATTTTTATATTGGAGTTAGCTTAGTCACAATAAGGGGGTGAGCAAGGCAGGCACACTAGAGCATCTACTCCCTGGTGGTCTAGTGGCTAGGATTCGGCGCTTTCACCGCCGCGGCCCGGGTTCGATTCCCGGTCAGGGAAGATCCCTCTAAAGCATAGATTGCTTAATTTGTCTGTGTATCTTTTTTAAAAGAAGGTCTTTAAAAAGGCACCCCTCCCAATAGATGAAAGCGGAGGAATGGGGCTTGTTCTCCTGTGCCCCAGGTTGCTTTGCCCCCATTGACCTAAGCCACCTTTGTGCGCACGCAGTCCCCCACCCAGTCAGGTGCTCTATGTTGGCGTGAAGTGCAGTACCAGCTCAACAGAAAGGTAAATTGCTGGAAAACCCTGCTGTGATGCATACATCTACTTTGGAGCACTCTTCTCCTTTGCACTCTTGAATCGCTTAAGCGCAATGTATTCTTCCAGCAAGCTGAATAACGAGATAGGTGAGAGAAGGTGTACCAGCTGTCTGTGCGCCATCAGCAGCCACTAAGTGTCCCTCTTGGGTTTTCCCGGGGATCCTGATTGTGCAGGAATTCATCGGTTCAGTAGCAAGGGGGAGAGGATGGCCTGTGCCTGGAAGTGACAGGCAGTCTGGTGGCATCATGAGGATTAAGTTCCGATTCATATTTGCTGTAGAATAAAATATGTTTTCAGCCCCCATGAGCTTTGTCACTCGGAGAGCAGTGTATGAACTTTTGCTGCACGGCTCTGGGCTCCCTGGTGGTCTAGTGGTTAGGATTCGGCGCTCTCACCGCCGCGGCCCGGGTTCGATTCCCGGTCAGGGAAAAGTCCCTCTTCTGACCTTGAAAGCTTTTCCTTCCCGTAGGTCAGGGCTTCTCAAAATGAAGTTGCTTTTCTGACTCACAATTTGCCTAGCATGACGCAGTATCGCTCAAAATATGATTTTCGCAAGGTTCCTTTAGAGCTGCTTCCCATGGTGGGAGGCAAGGCTCTTGAGCAAGTGAGATCCTGTATTCCGAGGCGCGCTTCCTTTTGTAGGCTTCTGACCCCATGGCCTGTGGCAGGTAGTCCTCCTTTGACTGGGCCGCAGGCTTTGTCTCCAAATGGCGTCCTGGACCCACTGCAACCCACCTGTTTGCTAAAACGGAAGTCTGCCTCTGGGTAAGAAAAAGCTGAGCTGCACGTACGGAAAGCGGCAGAGGCCAGAGGCGGGGAGGGTGTGGCAAGGGCTGCCTGATTTGCATAGTGACCTGTTGCATCTTGGGAATGTACAGGCTTTGGAGCTTAACAGGTACTGCAGGTGTCTGCCTGGCCTGAGAGATGCCTGTCTGGTGCTCCCCTCAGGACACACAGGCCTTCCATTCGAGCATGGAGGGTGAGGGACATGGGTCACCCTCATATACAGGGGTGTGGGCATGGGCAGGATAGGTTGTGGGGGACCCGTCAGGGCATTGCCCGTTTGGAAGCCCGTTCGGAAGGCGAGAGGAGGCGGGGCAGGAAACTCTGCTCAATTTCTTTCCCAGAGGCCTGTGGAGAACCCTTTGCACGTTTGAGCCAGCCGGGCCTGCATCAGCAGATCCTGCTCCACTGGGAAGGGAGAGCCTGTAGGCGTAAATCAAAAAAAGGGGAGAAATCTGCAAATTCTAGTGGCAGACCCATGTTGCCCAGGAAGCAATCAGTTTCTCCTGCTCCCTATAGTGGAAAAAGACATAGGAGGTGTATTTCTCTAGGCAGGGGCTCTGTGTAGATGGCACTTCATTGCTCTGGGAAGCATCCATGCTGGTAGAAGAGTAGCAGCAGACTCCACACCTGAGGCTTGAATGGGGACCGTTGGGGAGGGGCAGTGGGAGGCCGAGGAGGGCGGAGGAAAATGCTTTTCAAAAGCATCTGCACGTTCCTACAAACCTGCTGAAAACCCATACCAGGAATGGGGCTCGAACCCATGCGGACAAACGTCCATTGGATCTTAAGTCCAACGCCTTAACCACTCGGCCACCCTGGTGAGACCCAAGGATTTACTTTCTTCAACTCCCTTTTTATGCTTGCTACTGTAGCACCAGCTGTCCAGCAAGAGGTGATTGCAGAGTTAAAAGGCTTTTGCAGGAGGTTAAAAGTAATTGCTTATAACAAACACACTGTGTGACACCTAACTTTCTCCCACTCGGACCTTACCGTTAATTTGTATATTGGAGTTAGCTTAGTCACAATAAGGGGGTGAGCAAGGCAGGCACACTAGAGCATCTACTCCCTGGTGGTCTAGTGGCTAGGATTCGGCGCTTTCACCGCCGCGGCCCGGGTTCGATTCCCGGTCAGGGAAGATCCCTCTAAAGCATAGATTGCTTAATTTGTCTGTGTATCTTTTTTAAAAGAAGGTCTTTAAAAAGGCACCCCTCCCAATAGATGAAAGCGGAGGAATGGGGCTTGTTCTCCTGTGCCCCAGGTTGCTTTGCCCCCATTGACCTAAGCCACCTTTGTGCGCACGCAGTCCCCCACCCAGTCAGGTGCTCTATGTTGGCGTGAAGTGCAGTACCAGCTCAACAGAAAGGTAAATTGCTGGAAAACCCTGCTGTGATGCATACATCTACTTTGGAGCACTCTTCTCCTTTGCACTCTTGAATGGCTTAAGCGCAATGTATTCTTCCAGCAAGCTGAATAACGAGATAGGTGAGAGAAGGTGTACCAGCTGTCTGTGCGCCATCAGCAGCCACTAGGTGTCCCTCTTGGGTTTTCCCGGGGATCCTGATTGTGCAGGAATTCATCGGTTCAGTAGCAAGGGGGAGAGGATGGCCTGTGCCTGGAAGTGACAGGCAGTCTGGTGGCATCATGAGGATTAAGTTCCGATTCATATTTGCTGTAGAATAAAATATGTTTTCAGCCCCCATGAGCTTTGTCACTCGGAGAGCAGTGTATGAACTTTTGCTGCACGGCTCTGGGCTCCCTGGTGGTCTAGTGGTTAGGATTCGGCGCTCTCACCGCCGCGGCCCGGGTTCGATTCCCGGTCAGGGAAAAGTCCCTCTTCTGACCTTGAAAGCTTTTCCTTCCCGTAGGTCAGGGCTTCTCAAAATGAAGTTGCTTTTCTGACTCACAATTTGCCTAGCATGACGCAGTATCGCTCAAAATATGATTTTCGCAAGGTTCCTTTAGAGCTGCTTCCCATGGTGGGAGGCAAGGCTCTTGAGCAAGTGAGATCCTGTATTCCGAGGCGCGCTTCCTTTTGTAGGCTTCTGACCCCATGGCCTGTGGCAGGTAGTCCTCCTTTGACTGGGCCGCAGGCTTTGTCTCCAAATGGCGTCCTGGACCCACTGCAACCCACCTGTTTGCTAAAACGGAAGTCTGCCTCTGGGTAAGAAAAAGCTGAGCTGCACGTACGGAAAGCGGCAGAGGCCAGAGGCGGGGAGGGTGTGGCAAGGGCTGCCTGATTTGCATAGTGACCTGTTGCATCTTGGGAATGTACAGGCTTTGGAGCTTAACAGGTACTGCAGGTGTCTGCCTGGCCTGAGAGATGCCTGTCTGGTGCTCCCCTCAGGACACACAGGCCTTCCATTCGAGCATGGAGGGTGAGGGACATGGGTCACCCTCATATACAGGGGTGTGGGCATGGGCAGGATAGGTTGTGGGGGACCCGTCAGGGCATTGCCCGTTTGGAAGCCCGTTCGGAAGGCGAGAGGAGGCGGGGCAGGAAACTCTGCTCAATTTCTTTCCCAGAGGCCTGTGGAGAACCCTTTGCACGTTTGAGCCAGCCGGGCCTGCATCAGCAGATCCTGCTCCACTGGGAAGGGAGAGCCTGTAGGCGTAAATCAAAAAAAGGGGAGAAATCTGCAAATTCTAGTGGCAGACCCATGTTGCCCAGGAAGCAATCAGTTTCTCCTGCTCCCTATAGTGGAAAAAGACATAGGAGGTGTATTTCTCTAGGCAGGGGCTCTGTGTAGATGGCACTTCATTGCTCTGGGAAGCATCCATGCTGGTAGAAGAGTAGCAGCAGACTCCACACCTGAGGCTTGAATGGGGACCGTTGGGGAGGGGCAGTGGGAGGCCGAGGAGGGCGGAGGAAAATGCTTTTCAAAAGCATCTGCACGTTCCTACAAACCTGCTGAAAACCCATACCAGGAATGGGGCTCGAACCCATGCGGACAAACGTCCATTGGATCTTAAGTCCAACGCCTTAACCACTCGGCCACCCTGGTGAGACCCAAGGATTTACTTTCTTCAACTCCCTTTTTATGCTTGCTACTGTAGCACCAGCTGTCCAGCAAGAGGTGATTGCAGAGTTAAAAGGCTTTTGCAGGAGGTTAAAAGTAATTGCTTATAACAAACACACTGTGTGACACCTAACTTTCTCCCACTCGGACCTTACCGTTAATTTTTATATTGGAGTTAGCTTAGTCACAATAAGGGGGTGAGCAAGGCAGGCACACTAGAGCATCTACTCCCTGGTGGTCTAGTGGCTAGGATTCGGCGCTTTCACCGCCGCGGCCCGGGTTCGATTCCCGGTCAGGGAAGATCCCTCTAAAGCATAGATTGCTTAATTTGTCTGTGTATCTTTTTTAAAAGAAGGTCTTTAAAAAGGCACCCCTCCCAATAGATGAAAGCGGAGGAATGGGGCTTGTTCTCCTGTGCCCCAGGTTGCTTTGCCCCCATTGACCTAAGCCACCTTTGTGCGCACGCAGTCCCCCACCCAGTCAGGTGCTCTATGTTGGCGTGAAGTGCAGTACCAGCTCAACAGAAAGGTAAATTGCTGGAAAACCCTGCTGTGATGCATACATCTACTTTGGAGCACTCTTCTCCTTTGCACTCTTGAATCGCTTAAGCGCAATGTATTCTTCCAGCAAGCTGAATAACGAGATAGGTGAGAGAAGGTGTACCAGCTGTCTGTGCGCCATCAGCAGCCACTAAGTGTCCCTCTTGGGTTTTCCCGGGGATCCTGATTGTGCAGGAATTCATCGGTTCAGTAGCAAGGGGGAGAGGATGGCCTGTGCCTGGAAGTGACAGGCAGTCTGGTGGCATCATGAGGATTAAGTTCCGATTCATATTTGCTGTAGAATAAAATATGTTTTCAGCCCCCATGAGCTTTGTCACTCGGAGAGCAGTGTATGAACTTTTGCTGCACGGCTCTGGGCTCCCTGGTGGTCTAGTGGTTAGGATTCGGCGCTCTCACCGCCGCGGCCCGGGTTCGATTCCCGGTCAGGGAAAAGTCCCTCTTCTGACCTTGAAAGCTTTTCCTTCCCGTAGGTCAGGGCTTCTCAAAATGAAGTTGCTTTTCTGACTCACAATTTGCCTAGCATGACGCAGTATCGCTCAAAATATGATTTTCGCAAGGTTCCTTTAGAGCTGCTTCCCATGGTGGGAGGCAAGGCTCTTGAGCAAGTGAGATCCTGTATTCCGAGGCGCGCTTCCTTTTGTAGGCTTCTGACCCCATGGCCTGTGGCAGGTAGTCCTCCTTTGACTGGGCCGCAGGCTTTGTCTCCAAATGGCGTCCTGGACCCACTGCAACCCACCTGTTTGCTAAAACGGAAGTCTGCCTCTGGGTAAGAAAAAGCTGAGCTGCACGTACGGAAAGCGGCAGAGGCCAGAGGCGGGGAGGGTGTGGCAAGGGCTGCCTGATTTGCATAGTGACCTGTTGCATCTTGGGAATGTACAGGCTTTGGAGCTTAACAGGTACTGCAGGTGTCTGCCTGGCCTGAGAGATGCCTGTCTGGTGCTCCCCTCAGGACACACAGGCCTTCCATTCGAGCATGGAGGGTGAGGGACATGGGTCACCCTCATATACAGGGGTGTGGGCATGGGCAGGATAGGTTGTGGGGGACCCGTCAGGGCATTGCCCGTTTGGAAGCCCGTTCGGAAGGCGAGAGGAGGCGGGGCAGGAAACTCTGCTCAATTTCTTTCCCAGAGGCCTGTGGAGAACCCTTTGCACGTTTGAGCCAGCCGGGCCTGCATCAGCAGATCCTGCTCCACTGGGAAGGGAGAGCCTGTAGGCGTAAATCAAAAAAAGGGGAGAAATCTGCAAATTCTAGTGGCAGACCCATGTTGCCCAGGAAGCAATCAGTTTCTCCTGCTCCCTATAGTGGAAAAAGACATAGGAGGTGTATTTCTCTAGGCAGGGGCTCTGTGTAGATGGCACTTCATTGCTCTGGGAAGCATCCATGCTGGTAGAAGAGTAGCAGCAGACTCCACACCTGAGGCTTGAATGGGGACCGTTGGGGAGGGGCAGTGGGAGGCCGAGGAGGGCGGAGGAAAATGCTTTTCAAAAGCATCTGCACGTTCCTACAAACCTGCTGAAAACCCATACCAGGAATGGGGCTCGAACCCATGCGGACAAACGTCCATTGGATCTTAAGTCCAACGCCTTAACCACTCGGCCACCCTGGTGAGACCCAAGGATTTACTTTCTTCAACTCCCTTTTTATGCTTGCTACTGTAGCACCAGCTGTCCAGCAAGAGGTGATTGCAGAGTTAAAAGGCTTTTGCAGGAGGTTAAAAGTAATTGCTTATAACAAACACACTGTGTGACACCTAACTTTCTCCCACTCGGACCTTACCGTTAATTTGTATATTGGAGTTAGCTTAGTCACAATAAGGGGGTGAGCAAGGCAGGCACACTAGAGCATCTACTCCCTGGTGGTCTAGTGGCTAGGATTCGGCGCTTTCACCGCCGCGGCCCGGGTTCGATTCCCGGTCAGGGAAGATCCCTCTAAAGCATAGATTGCTTAATTTGTCTGTGTATCTTTTTTAAAAGAAGGTCTTTAAAAAGGCACCCCTCCCAATAGATGAAAGCGGAGGAATGGGGCTTGTTCTCCTGTGCCCCAGGTTGCTTTGCCCCCATTGACCTAAGCCACCTTTGTGCGCACGCAGTCCCCCACCCAGTCAGGTGCTCTATGTTGGCGTGAAGTGCAGTACCAGCTCAACAGAAAGGTAAATTGCTGGAAAACCCTGCTGTGATGCATACATCTACTTTGGAGCACTCTTCTCCTTTGCACTCTTGAATGGCTTAAGCGCAATGTATTCTTCCAGCAAGCTGAATAACGAGATAGGTGAGAGAAGGTGTACCAGCTGTCTGTGCGCCATCAGCAGCCACTAGGTGTCCCTCTTGGGTTTTCCCGGGGATCCTGATTGTGCAGGAATTCATCGGTTCAGTAGCAAGGGGGAGAGGATGGCCTGTGCCTGGAAGTGACAGGCAGTCTGGTGGCATCATGAGGATTAAGTTCCGATTCATATTTGCTGTAGAATAAAATATGTTTTCAGCCCCCATGAGCTTTGTCACTCGGAGAGCAGTGTATGAACTTTTGCTGCACGGCTCTGGGCTCCCTGGTGGTCTAGTGGTTAGGATTCGGCGCTCTCACCGCCGCGGCCCGGGTTCGATTCCCGGTCAGGGAAAAGTCCCTCTTCTGACCTTGAAAGCTTTTCCTTCCCGTAGGTCAGGGCTTCTCAAAATGAAGTTGCTTTTCTGACTCACAATTTGCCTAGCATGACGCAGTATCGCTCAAAATATGATTTTCGCAAGGTTCCTTTAGAGCTGCTTCCCATGGTGGGAGGCAAGGCTCTTGAGCAAGTGAGATCCTGTATTCCGAGGCGCGCTTCCTTTTGTAGGCTTCTGACCCCATGGCCTGTGGCAGGTAGTCCTCCTTTGACTGGGCCGCAGGCTTTGTCTCCAAATGGCGTCCTGGACCCACTGCAACCCACCTGTTTGCTAAAACGGAAGTCTGCCTCTGGGTAAGAAAAAGCTGAGCTGCACGTACGGAAAGCGGCAGAGGCCAGAGGCGGGGAGGGTGTGGCAAGGGCTGCCTGATTTGCATAGTGACCTGTTGCATCTTGGGAATGTACAGGCTTTGGAGCTTAACAGGTACTGCAGGTGTCTGCCTGGCCTGAGAGATGCCTGTCTGGTGCTCCCCTCAGGACACACAGGCCTTCCATTCGAGCATGGAGGGTGAGGGACATGGGTCACCCTCATATACAGGGGTGTGGGCATGGGCAGGATAGGTTGTGGGGGACCCGTCAGGGCATTGCCCGTTTGGAAGCCCGTTCGGAAGGCGAGAGGAGGCGGGGCAGGAAACTCTGCTCAATTTCTTTCCCAGAGGCCTGTGGAGAACCCTTTGCACGTTTGAGCCAGCCGGGCCTGCATCAGCAGATCCTGCTCCACTGGGAAGGGAGAGCCTGTAGGCGTAAATCAAAAAAAGGGGAGAAATCTGCAAATTCTAGTGGCAGACCCATGTTGCCCAGGAAGCAATCAGTTTCTCCTGCTCCCTATAGTGGAAAAAGACATAGGAGGTGTATTTCTCTAGGCAGGGGCTCTGTGTAGATGGCACTTCATTGCTCTGGGAAGCATCCATGCTGGTAGAAGAGTAGCAGCAGACTCCACACCTGAGGCTTGAATGGGGACCGTTGGGGAGGGGCAGTGGGAGGCCGAGGAGGGCGGAGGAAAATGCTTTTCAAAAGCATCTGCACGTTCCTACAAACCTGCTGAAAACCCATACCAGGAATGGGGCTCGAACCCATGCGGACAAACGTCCATTGGATCTTAAGTCCAACGCCTTAACCACTCGGCCACCCTGGTGAGACCCAAGGATTTACTTTCTTCAACTCCCTTTTTATGCTTGCTACTGTAGCACCAGCTGTCCAGCAAGAGGTGATTGCAGAGTTAAAAGGCTTTTGCAGGAGGTTAAAAGTAATTGCTTATAACAAACACACTGTGTGACACCTAACTTTCTCCCACTCGGACCTTACCGTTAATTTTTATATTGGAGTTAGCTTAGTCACAATAAGGGGGTGAGCAAGGCAGGCACACTAGAGCATCTACTCCCTGGTGGTCTAGTGGCTAGGATTCGGCGCTTTCACCGCCGCGGCCCGGGTTCGATTCCCGGTCAGGGAAGATCCCTCTAAAGCATAGATTGCTTAATTTGTCTGTGTATCTTTTTTAAAAGAAGGTCTTTAAAAAGGCACCCCTCCCAATAGATGAAAGCGGAGGAATGGGGCTTGTTCTCCTGTGCCCCAGGTTGCTTTGCCCCCATTGACCTAAGCCACCTTTGTGCGCACGCAGTCCCCCACCCAGTCAGGTGCTCTATGTTGGCGTGAAGTGCAGTACCAGCTCAACAGAAAGGTAAATTGCTGGAAAACCCTGCTGTGATGCATACATCTACTTTGGAGCACTCTTCTCCTTTGCACTCTTGAATCGCTTAAGCGCAATGTATTCTTCCAGCAAGCTGAATAACGAGATAGGTGAGAGAAGGTGTACCAGCTGTCTGTGCGCCATCAGCAGCCACTAAGTGTCCCTCTTGGGTTTTCCCGGGGATCCTGATTGTGCAGGAATTCATCGGTTCAGTAGCAAGGGGGAGAGGATGGCCTGTGCCTGGAAGTGACAGGCAGTCTGGTGGCATCATGAGGATTAAGTTCCGATTCATATTTGCTGTAGAATAAAATATGTTTTCAGCCCCCATGAGCTTTGTCACTCGGAGAGCAGTGTATGAACTTTTGCTGCACGGCTCTGGGCTCCCTGGTGGTCTAGTGGTTAGGATTCGGCGCTCTCACCGCCGCGGCCCGGGTTCGATTCCCGGTCAGGGAAAAGTCCCTCTTCTGACCTTGAAAGCTTTTCCTTCCCGTAGGTCAGGGCTTCTCAAAATGAAGTTGCTTTTCTGACTCACAATTTGCCTAGCATGACGCAGTATCGCTCAAAATATGATTTTCGCAAGGTTCCTTTAGAGCTGCTTCCCATGGTGGGAGGCAAGGCTCTTGAGCAAGTGAGATCCTGTATTCCGAGGCGCGCTTCCTTTTGTAGGCTTCTGACCCCATGGCCTGTGGCAGGTAGTCCTCCTTTGACTGGGCCGCAGGCTTTGTCTCCAAATGGCGTCCTGGACCCACTGCAACCCACCTGTTTGCTAAAACGGAAGTCTGCCTCTGGGTAAGAAAAAGCTGAGCTGCACGTACGGAAAGCGGCAGAGGCCAGAGGCGGGGAGGGTGTGGCAAGGGCTGCCTGATTTGCATAGTGACCTGTTGCATCTTGGGAATGTACAGGCTTTGGAGCTTAACAGGTACTGCAGGTGTCTGCCTGGCCTGAGAGATGCCTGTCTGGTGCTCCCCTCAGGACACACAGGCCTTCCATTCGAGCATGGAGGGTGAGGGACATGGGTCACCCTCATATACAGGGGTGTGGGCATGGGCAGGATAGGTTGTGGGGGACCCGTCAGGGCATTGCCCGTTTGGAAGCCCGTTCGGAAGGCGAGAGGAGGCGGGGCAGGAAACTCTGCTCAATTTCTTTCCCAGAGGCCTGTGGAGAACCCTTTGCACGTTTGAGCCAGCCGGGCCTGCATCAGCAGATCCTGCTCCACTGGGAAGGGAGAGCCTGTAGGCGTAAATCAAAAAAAGGGGAGAAATCTGCAAATTCTAGTGGCAGACCCATGTTGCCCAGGAAGCAATCAGTTTCTCCTGCTCCCTATAGTGGAAAAAGACATAGGAGGTGTATTTCTCTAGGCAGGGGCTCTGTGTAGATGGCACTTCATTGCTCTGGGAAGCATCCATGCTGGTAGAAGAGTAGCAGCAGACTCCACACCTGAGGCTTGAATGGGGACCGTTGGGGAGGGGCAGTGGGAGGCCGAGGAGGGCGGAGGAAAATGCTTTTCAAAAGCATCTGCACGTTCCTACAAACCTGCTGAAAACCCATACCAGGAATGGGGCTCGAACCCATGCGGACAAACGTCCATTGGATCTTAAGTCCAACGCCTTAACCACTCGGCCACCCTGGTGAGACCCAAGGATTTACTTTCTTCAACTCCCTTTTTATGCTTGCTACTGTAGCACCAGCTGTCCAGCAAGAGGTGATTGCAGAGTTAAAAGGCTTTTGCAGGAGGTTAAAAGTAATTGCTTATAACAAACACACTGTGTGACACCTAACTTTCTCCCACTCGGACCTTACCGTTAATTTTTATATTGGAGTTAGCTTAGTCACAATAAGGGGGTGAGCAAGGCAGGCACACTAGAGCATCTACTCCCTGGTGGTCTAGTGGCTAGGATTCGGCGCTTTCACCGCCGCGGCCCGGGTTCGATTCCCGGTCAGGGAAGATCCCTCTAAAGCATAGATTGCTTAATTTGTCTGTGTATCTTTTTTAAAAGAAGGTCTTTAAAAAGGCACCCCTCCCAATAGATGAAAGCGGAGGAATGGGGCTTGTTCTCCTGTGCCCCAGGTTGCTTTGCCCCCATTGACCTAAGCCACCTTTGTGCGCACGCAGTCCCCCACCCAGTCAGGTGCTCTATGTTGGCGTGAAGTGCAGTACCAGCTCAACAGAAAGGTAAATTGCTGGAAAACCCTGCTGTGATGCATACATCTACTTTGGAGCACTCTTCTCCTTTGCACTCTTGAATGGCTTAAGCGCAATGTATTCTTCCAGCAAGCTGAATAACGAGATAGGTGAGAGAAGGTGTACCAGCTGTCTGTGCGCCATCAGCAGCCACTAGGTGTCCCTCTTGGGTTTTCCCGGGGATCCTGATTGTGCAGGAATTCATCGGTTCAGTAGCAAGGGGGAGAGGATGGCCTGTGCCTGGAAGTGACAGGCAGTCTGGTGGCATCATGAGGATTAAGTTCCGATTCATATTTGCTGTAGAATAAAATATGTTTTCAGCCCCCATGAGCTTTGTCACTCGGAGAGCAGTGTATGAACTTTTGCTGCACGGCTCTGGGCTCCCTGGTGGTCTAGTGGTTAGGATTCGGCGCTCTCACCGCCGCGGCCCGGGTTCGATTCCCGGTCAGGGAAAAGTCCCTCTTCTGACCTTGAAAGCTTTTCCTTCCCGTAGGTCAGGGCTTCTCAAAATGAAGTTGCTTTTCTGACTCACAATTTGCCTAGCATGACGCGGTATCGCTCAAAATATGATTTTCGCAAGGTTCCTTTAGAGCTGCTTCCCATGGTGGGAGGCAAGGCTCTTGAGCAAGTGAGATCCTGTATTCCGAGGCGCGCTTCCTTTTGTAGGCTTCTGACCCCATGGCCTGTGGCAGGTAGTCCTCCTTTGACTGGGCCGCAGGCTTTGTCTCCAAATGGCGTCCTGGACCCACTGCAACCCACCTGTTTGCTAAAACGGAAGTCTGCCTCTGGGTAAGAAAAAGCTGAGCTGCACGTACGGAAAGCGGCAGAGGCCAGAGGCGGGGAGGGTGTGGCAAGGGCTGCCTGATTTGCATAGTGACCTGTTGCATCTTGGGAATGTACAGGCTTTGGAGCTTAACAGGTACTGCAGGTGTCTGCCTGGCCTGAGAGATGCCTGTCTGGTGCTCCCCTCAGGACACACAGGCCTTCCATTCGAGCATGGAGGGTGAGGGACATGGGTCACCCTCATATACAGGGGTGTGGGCATGGGCAGGATAGGTTGTGGGGGACCCGTCAGGGCATTGCCCGTTTGGAAGCCCGTTCGGAAGGCGAGAGGAGGCGGGGCAGGAAACTCTGCTCAATTTCTTTCCCAGAGGCCTGTGGAGAACCCTTTGCACGTTTGAGCCAGCCGGGCCTGCATCAGCAGATCCTGCTCCACTGGGAAGGGAGAGCCTGTAGGCGTAAATCAAAAAAAGGGGAGAAATCTGCAAATTCTAGTGGCAGACCCATGTTGCCCAGGAAGCAATCAGTTTCTCCTGCTCCCTATAGTGGAAAAAGACATAGGAGGTGTATTTCTCTAGGCAGGGGCTCTGTGTAGATGGCACTTCATTGCTCTGGGAAGCATCCATGCTGGTAGAAGAGTAGCAGCAGACTCCACACCTGAGGCTTGAATGGGGACCGTTGGGGAGGGGCAGTGGGAGGCCGAGGAGGGCGGAGGAAAATGCTTTTCAAAAGCATCTGCACGTTCCTACAAACCTGCTGAAAACCCATACCAGGAATGGGGCTCGAACCCATGCGGACAAACGTCCATTGGATCTTAAGTCCAACGCCTTAACCACTCGGCCACCCTGGTGAGACCCAAGGATTTACTTTCTTCAACTCCCTTTTTATGCTTGCTACTGTAGCACCAGCTGTCCAGCAAGAGGTGATTGCAGAGTTAAAAGGCTTTTGCAGGAGGTTAAAAGTAATTGCTTATAACAAACACACTGTGTGACACCTAACTTTCTCCCACTCGGACCTTACCGTTAATTTTTATATTGGAGTTAGCTTAGTCACAATAAGGGGGTGAGCAAGGCAGGCACACTAGAGCATCTACTCCCTGGTGGTCTAGTGGCTAGGATTCGGCGCTTTCACCGCCGCGGCCCGGGTTCGATTCCCGGTCAGGGAAGATCCCTCTAAAGCATAGATTGCTTAATTTGTCTGTGTATCTTTTTTAAAAGAAGGTCTTTAAAAAGGCACCCCTCCCAATAGATGAAAGCGGAGGAATGGGGCTTGTTCTCCTGTGCCCCAGGTTGCTTTGCCCCCATTGACCTAAGCCACCTTTGTGCGCACGCAGTCCCCCACCCAGTCAGGTGCTCTATGTTGGCGTGAAGTGCAGTACCAGCTCAACAGAAAGGTAAATTGCTGGAAAACCCTGCTGTGATGCATACATCTACTTTGGAGCACTCTTCTCCTTTGCACTCTTGAATCGCTTAAGCGCAATGTATTCTTCCAGCAAGCTGAATAACGAGATAGGTGAGAGAAGGTGTACCAGCTGTCTGTGCGCCATCAGCAGCCACTAAGTGTCCCTCTTGGGTTTTCCCGGGGATCCTGATTGTGCAGGAATTCATCGGTTCAGTAGCAAGGGGGAGAGGATGGCCTGTGCCTGGAAGTGACAGGCAGTCTGGTGGCATCATGAGGATTAAGTTCCGATTCATATTTGCTGTAGAATAAAATATGTTTTCAGCCCCCATGAGCTTTGTCACTCGGAGAGCAGTGTATGAACTTTTGCTGCACGGCTCTGGGCTCCCTGGTGGTCTAGTGGTTAGGATTCGGCGCTCTCACCGCCGCGGCCCGGGTTCGATTCCCGGTCAGGGAAAAGTCCCTCTTCTGACCTTGAAAGCTTTTCCTTCCCGTAGGTCAGGGCTTCTCAAAATGAAGTTGCTTTTCTGACTCACAATTTGCCTAGCATGACGCAGTATCGCTCAAAATATGATTTTCGCAAGGTTCCTTTAGAGCTGCTTCCCATGGTGGGAGGCAAGGCTCTTGAGCAAGTGAGATCCTGTATTCCGAGGCGCGCTTCCTTTTGTAGGCTTCTGACCCCATGGCCTGTGGCAGGTAGTCCTCCTTTGACTGGGCCGCAGGCTTTGTCTCCAAATGGCGTCCTGGACCCACTGCAACCCACCTGTTTGCTAAAACGGAAGTCTGCCTCTGGGTAAGAAAAAGCTGAGCTGCACGTACGGAAAGCGGCAGAGGCCAGAGGCGGGGAGGGTGTGGCAAGGGCTGCCTGATTTGCATAGTGACCTGTTGCATCTTGGGAATGTACAGGCTTTGGAGCTTAACAGGTACTGCAGGTGTCTGCCTGGCCTGAGAGATGCCTGTCTGGTGCTCCCCTCAGGACACACAGGCCTTCCATTCGAGCATGGAGGGTGAGGGACATGGGTCACCCTCATATACAGGGGTGTGGGCATGGGCAGGATAGGTTGTGGGGGACCCGTCAGGGCATTGCCCGTTTGGAAGCCCGTTCGGAAGGCGAGAGGAGGCGGGGCAGGAAACTCTGCTCAATTTCTTTCCCAGAGGCCTGTGGAGAACCCTTTGCACGTTTGAGCCAGCCGGGCCTGCATCAGCAGATCCTGCTCCACTGGGAAGGGAGAGCCTGTAGGCGTAAATCAAAAAAAGGGGAGAAATCTGCAAATTCTAGTGGCAGACCCATGTTGCCCAGGAAGCAATCAGTTTCTCCTGCTCCCTATAGTGGAAAAAGACATAGGAGGTGTATTTCTCTAGGCAGGGGCTCTGTGTAGATGGCACTTCATTGCTCTGGGAAGCATCCATGCTGGTAGAAGAGTAGCAGCAGACTCCACACCTGAGGCTTGAATGGGGACCGTTGGGGAGGGGCAGTGGGAGGCCGAGGAGGGCGGAGGAAAATGCTTTTCAAAAGCATCTGCACGTTCCTACAAACCTGCTGAAAACCCATACCAGGAATGGGGCTCGAACCCATGCGGACAAACGTCCATTGGATCTTAAGTCCAACGCCTTAACCACTCGGCCACCCTGGTGAGACCCAAGGATTTACTTTCTTCAACTCCCTTTTTATGCTTGCTACTGTAGCACCAGCTGTCCAGCAAGAGGTGATTGCAGAGTTAAAAGGCTTTTGCAGGAGGTTAAAAGTAATTGCTTATAACAAACACACTGTGTGACACCTAACTTTCTCCCACTCGGACCTTACCGTTAATTTTTATATTGGAGTTAGCTTAGTCACAATAAGGGGGTGAGCAAGGCAGGCACACTAGAGCATCTACTCCCTGGTGGTCTAGTGGCTAGGATTCGGCGCTTTCACCGCCGCGGCCCGGGTTCGATTCCCGGTCAGGGAAGATCCCTCTAAAGCATAGATTGCTTAATTTGTCTGTGTATCTTTTTTAAAAGAAGGTCTTTAAAAAGGCACCCCTCCCAATAGATGAAAGCGGAGGAATGGGGCTTGTTCTCCTGTGCCCCAGGTTGCTTTGCCCCCATTGACCTAAGCCACCTTTGTGCGCACGCAGTCCCCCACCCAGTCAGGTGCTCTATGTTGGCGTGAAGTGCAGTACCAGCTCAACAGAAAGGTAAATTGCTGGAAAACCCTGCTGTGATGCATACATCTACTTTGGAGCACTCTTCTCCTTTGCACTCTTGAATCGCTTAAGCGCAATGTATTCTTCCAGCAAGCTGAATAACGAGATAGGTGAGAGAAGGTGTACCAGCTGTCTGTGCGCCATCAGCAGCCACTAAGTGTCCCTCTTGGGTTTTCCCGGGGATCCTGATTGTGCAGGAATTCATCGGTTCAGTAGCAAGGGGGAGAGGATGGCCTGTGCCTGGAAGTGACAGGCAGTCTGGTGGCATCATGAGGATTAAGTTCCGATTCATATTTGCTGTAGAATAAAATATGTTTTCAGCCCCCATGAGCTTTGTCACTCGGAGAGCAGTGTATGAACTTTTGCTGCACGGCTCTGGGCTCCCTGGTGGTCTAGTGGTTAGGATTCGGCGCTCTCACCGCCGCGGCCCGGGTTCGATTCCCGGTCAGGGAAAAGTCCCTCTTCTGACCTTGAAAGCTTTTCCTTCCCGTAGGTCAGGGCTTCTCAAAATGAAGTTGCTTTTCTGACTCACAATTTGCCTAGCATGACGCAGTATCGCTCAAAATATGATTTTCGCAAGGTTCCTTTAGAGCTGCTTCCCATGGTGGGAGGCAAGGCTCTTGAGCAAGTGAGATCCTGTATTCCGAGGCGCGCTTCCTTTTGTAGGCTTCTGACCCCATGGCCTGTGGCAGGTAGTCCTCCTTTGACTGGGCCGCAGGCTTTGTCTCCAAATGGCGTCCTGGACCCACTGCAACCCACCTGTTTGCTAAAACGGAAGTCTGCCTCTGGGTAAGAAAAAGCTGAGCTGCACGTACGGAAAGCGGCAGAGGCCAGAGGCGGGGAGGGTGTGGCAAGGGCTGCCTGATTTGCATAGTGACCTGTTGCATCTTGGGAATGTACAGGCTTTGGAGCTTAACAGGTACTGCAGGTGTCTGCCTGGCCTGAGAGATGCCTGTCTGGTGCTCCCCTCAGGACACACAGGCCTTCCATTCGAGCATGGAGGGTGAGGGACATGGGTCACCCTCATATACAGGGGTGTGGGCATGGGCAGGATAGGTTGTGGGGGACCCGTCAGGGCATTGCCCGTTTGGAAGCCCGTTCGGAAGGCGAGAGGAGGCGGGGCAGGAAACTCTGCTCAATTTCTTTCCCAGAGGCCTGTGGAGAACCCTTTGCACGTTTGAGCCAGCCGGGCCTGCATCAGCAGATCCTGCTCCACTGGGAAGGGAGAGCCTGTAGGCGTAAATCAAAAAAAGGGGAGAAATCTGCAAATTCTAGTGGCAGACCCATGTTGCCCAGGAAGCAATCAGTTTCTCCTGCTCCCTATAGTGGAAAAAGACATAGGAGGTGTATTTCTCTAGGCAGGGGCTCTGTGTAGATGGCACTTCATTGCTCTGGGAAGCATCCATGCTGGTAGAAGAGTAGCAGCAGACTCCACACCTGAGGCTTGAATGGGGACCGTTGGGGAGGGGCAGTGGGAGGCCGAGGAGGGCGGAGGAAAATGCTTTTCAAAAGCATCTGCACGTTCCTACAAACCTGCTGAAAACCCATACCAGGAATGGGGCTCGAACCCATGCGGACAAACGTCCATTGGATCTTAAGTCCAACGCCTTAACCACTCGGCCACCCTGGTGAGACCCAAGGATTTACTTTCTTCAACTCCCTTTTTATGCTTGCTACTGTAGCACCAGCTGTCCAGCAAGAGGTGATTGCAGAGTTAAAAGGCTTTTGCAGGAGGTTAAAAGTAATTGCTTATAACAAACACACTGTGTGACACCTAACTTTCTCCCACTCGGACCTTACCGTTAATTTTTATATTGGAGTTAGCTTAGTCACAATAAGGGGGTGAGCAAGGCAGGCACACTAGAGCATCTACTCCCTGGTGGTCTAGTGGCTAGGATTCGGCGCTTTCACCGCCGCGGCCCGGGTTCGATTCCCGGTCAGGGAAGATCCCTCTAAAGCATAGATTGCTTAATTTGTCTGTGTATCTTTTTTAAAAGAAGGTCTTTAAAAAGGCACCCCTCCCAATAGATGAAAGCGGAGGAATGGGGCTTGTTCTCCTGTGCCCCAGGTTGCTTTGCCCCCATTGACCTAAGCCACCTTTGTGCGCACGCAGTCCCCCACCCAGTCAGGTGCTCTATGTTGGCGTGAAGTGCAGTACCAGCTCAACAGAAAGGTAAATTGCTGGAAAACCCTGCTGTGATGCATACATCTACTTTGGAGCACTCTTCTCCTTTGCACTCTTGAATGGCTTAAGCGCAATGTATTCTTCCAGCAAGCTGAATAACGAGATAGGTGAGAGAAGGTGTACCAGCTGTCTGTGCGCCATCAGCAGCCACTAGGTGTCCCTCTTGGGTTTTCCCGGGGATCCTGATTGTGCAGGAATTCATCGGTTCAGTAGCAAGGGGGAGAGGATGGCCTGTGCCTGGAAGTGACAGGCAGTCTGGTGGCATCATGAGGATTAAGTTCCGATTCATATTTGCTGTAGAATAAAATATGTTTTCAGCCCCCATGAGCTTTGTCACTCGGAGAGCAGTGTATGAACTTTTGCTGCACGGCTCTGGGCTCCCTGGTGGTCTAGTGGTTAGGATTCGGCGCTCTCACCGCCGCGGCCCGGGTTCGATTCCCGGTCAGGGAAAAGTCCCTCTTCTGACCTTGAAAGCTTTTCCTTCCCGTAGGTCAGGGCTTCTCAAAATGAAGTTGCTTTTCTGACTCACAATTTGCCTAGCATGACGCGGTATCGCTCAAAATATGATTTTCGCAAGGTTCCTTTAGAGCTGCTTCCCATGGTGGGAGGCAAGGCTCTTGAGCAAGTGAGATCCTGTATTCCGAGGCGCGCTTCCTTTTGTAGGCTTCTGACCCCATGGCCTGTGGCAGGTAGTCCTCCTTTGACTGGGCCGCAGGCTTTGTCTCCAAATGGCGTCCTGGACCCACTGCAACCCACCTGTTTGCTAAAACGGAAGTCTGCCTCTGGGTAAGAAAAAGCTGAGCTGCACGTACGGAAAGCGGCAGAGGCCAGAGGCGGGGAGGGTGTGGCAAGGGCTGCCTGATTTGCATAGTGACCTGTTGCATCTTGGGAATGTACAGGCTTTGGAGCTTAACAGGTACTGCAGGTGTCTGCCTGGCCTGAGAGATGCCTGTCTGGTGCTCCCCTCAGGACACACAGGCCTTCCATTCGAGCATGGAGGGTGAGGGACATGGGTCACCCTCATATACAGGGGTGTGGGCATGGGCAGGATAGGTTGTGGGGGACCCGTCAGGGCATTGCCCGTTTGGAAGCCCGTTCGGAAGGCGAGAGGAGGCGGGGCAGGAAACTCTGCTCAATTTCTTTCCCAGAGGCCTGTGGAGAACCCTTTGCACGTTTGAGCCAGCCGGGCCTGCATCAGCAGATCCTGCTCCACTGGGAAGGGAGAGCCTGTAGGCGTAAATCAAAAAAAGGGGAGAAATCTGCAAATTCT
This sequence comes from Lissotriton vulgaris, assembly GCF_964263255.1. NCBI lineage: Eukaryota > Metazoa > Chordata > Amphibia > Caudata > Salamandridae > Lissotriton > Lissotriton vulgaris. The sequence continues at coordinate 520,091,925 of NC_141691.1, forward strand.
AGTGGCAGACCCATGTTGCCCAGGAAGCAATCAGTTTCTCCTGCTCCCTATAGTGGAAAAAGACATAGGAGGTGTATTTCTCTAGGCAGGGGCTCTGTGTAGATGGCACTTCATTGCTCTGGGAAGCATCCATGCTGGTAGAAGAGTAGCAGCAGACTCCACACCTGAGGCTTGAATGGGGACCGTTGGGGAGGGGCAGTGGGAGGCCGAGGAGGGCGGAGGAAAATGCTTTTCAAAAGCATCTGCACGTTCCTACAAACCTGCTGAAAACCCATACCAGGAATGGGGCTCGAACCCATGCGGACAAACGTCCATTGGATCTTAAGTCCAACGCCTTAACCACTCGGCCACCCTGGTGAGACCCAAGGATTTACTTTCTTCAACTCCCTTTTTATGCTTGCTACTGTAGCACCAGCTGTCCAGCAAGAGGTGATTGCAGAGTTAAAAGGCTTTTGCAGGAGGTTAAAAGTAATTGCTTATAACAAACACACTGTGTGACACCTAACTTTCTCCCACTCGGACCTTACCGTTAATTTGTATATTGGAGTTAGCTTAGTCACAATAAGGGGGTGAGCAAGGCAGGCACACTAGAGCATCTACTCCCTGGTGGTCTAGTGGCTAGGATTCGGCGCTTTCACCGCCGCGGCCCGGGTTCGATTCCCGGTCAGGGAAGATCCCTCTAAAGCATAGATTGCTTAATTTGTCTGTGTATCTTTTTTAAAAGAAGGTCTTTAAAAAGGCACCCCTCCCAATAGATGAAAGCGGAGGAATGGGGCTTGTTCTCCTGTGCCCCAGGTTGCTTTGCCCCCATTGACCTAAGCCACCTTTGTGCGCACGCAGTCCCCCACCCAGTCAGGTGCTCTATGTTGGCGTGAAGTGCAGTACCAGCTCAACAGAAAGGTAAATTGCTGGAAAACCCTGCTGTGATGCATACATCTACTTTGGAGCACTCTTCTCCTTTGCACTCTTGAATGGCTTAAGCGCAATGTATTCTTCCAGCAAGCTGAATAACGAGATAGGTGAGAGAAGGTGTACCAGCTGTCTGTGCGCCATCAGCAGCCACTAGGTGTCCCTCTTGGGTTTTCCCGGGGATCCTGATTGTGCAGGAATTCATCGGTTCAGTAGCAAGGGGGAGAGGATGGCCTGTGCCTGGAAGTGACAGGCAGTCTGGTGGCATCATGAGGATTAAGTTCCGATTCATATTTGCTGTAGAATAAAATATGTTTTCAGCCCCCATGAGCTTTGTCACTCGGAGAGCAGTGTATGAACTTTTGCTGCACGGCTCTGGGCTCCCTGGTGGTCTAGTGGTTAGGATTCGGCGCTCTCACCGCCGCGGCCCGGGTTCGATTCCCGGTCAGGGAAAAGTCCCTCTTCTGACCTTGAAAGCTTTTCCTTCCCGTAGGTCAGGGCTTCTCAAAATGAAGTTGCTTTTCTGACTCACAATTTGCCTAGCATGACGCAGTATCGCTCAAAATATGATTTTCGCAAGGTTCCTTTAGAGCTGCTTCCCATGGTGGGAGGCAAGGCTCTTGAGCAAGTGAGATCCTGTATTCCGAGGCGCGCTTCCTTTTGTAGGCTTCTGACCCCATGGCCTGTGGCAGGTAGTCCTCCTTTGACTGGGCCGCAGGCTTTGTCTCCAAATGGCGTCCTGGACCCACTGCAACCCACCTGTTTGCTAAAACGGAAGTCTGCCTCTGGGTAAGAAAAAGCTGAGCTGCACGTACGGAAAGCGGCAGAGGCCAGAGGCGGGGAGGGTGTGGCAAGGGCTGCCTGATTTGCATAGTGACCTGTTGCATCTTGGGAATGTACAGGCTTTGGAGCTTAACAGGTACTGCAGGTGTCTGCCTGGCCTGAGAGATGCCTGTCTGGTGCTCCCCTCAGGACACACAGGCCTTCCATTCGAGCATGGAGGGTGAGGGACATGGGTCACCCTCATATACAGGGGTGTGGGCATGGGCAGGATAGGTTGTGGGGGACCCGTCAGGGCATTGCCCGTTTGGAAGCCCGTTCGGAAGGCGAGAGGAGGCGGGGCAGGAAACTCTGCTCAATTTCTTTCCCAGAGGCCTGTGGAGAACCCTTTGCACGTTTGAGCCAGCCGGGCCTGCATCAGCAGATCCTGCTCCACTGGGAAGGGAGAGCCTGTAGGCGTAAATCAAAAAAAGGGGAGAAATCTGCAAATTCTAGTGGCAGACCCATGTTGCCCAGGAAGCAATCAGTTTCTCCTGCTCCCTATAGTGGAAAAAGACATAGGAGGTGTATTTCTCTAGGCAGGGGCTCTGTGTAGATGGCACTTCATTGCTCTGGGAAGCATCCATGCTGGTAGAAGAGTAGCAGCAGACTCCACACCTGAGGCTTGAATGGGGACCGTTGGGGAGGGGCAGTGGGAGGCCGAGGAGGGCGGAGGAAAATGCTTTTCAAAAGCATCTGCACGTTCCTACAAACCTGCTGAAAACCCATACCAGGAATGGGGCTCGAACCCATGCGGACAAACGTCCATTGGATCTTAAGTCCAACGCCTTAACCACTCGGCCACCCTGGTGAGACCCAAGGATTTACTTTCTTCAACTCCCTTTTTATGCTTGCTACTGTAGCACCAGCTGTCCAGCAAGAGGTGATTGCAGAGTTAAAAGGCTTTTGCAGGAGGTTAAAAGTAATTGCTTATAACAAACACACTGTGTGACACCTAACTTTCTCCCACTCGGACCTTACCGTTAATTTTTATATTGGAGTTAGCTTAGTCACAATAAGGGGGTGAGCAAGGCAGGCACACTAGAGCATCTACTCCCTGGTGGTCTAGTGGCTAGGATTCGGCGCTTTCACCGCCGCGGCCCGGGTTCGATTCCCGGTCAGGGAAGATCCCTCTAAAGCATAGATTGCTTAATTTGTCTGTGTATCTTTTTTAAAAGAAGGTCTTTAAAAAGGCACCCCTCCCAATAGATGAAAGCGGAGGAATGGGGCTTGTTCTCCTGTGCCCCAGGTTGCTTTGCCCCCATTGACCTAAGCCACCTTTGTGCGCACGCAGTCCCCCACCCAGTCAGGTGCTCTATGTTGGCGTGAAGTGCAGTACCAGCTCAACAGAAAGGTAAATTGCTGGAAAACCCTGCTGTGATGCATACATCTACTTTGGAGCACTCTTCTCCTTTGCACTCTTGAATCGCTTAAGCGCAATGTATTCTTCCAGCAAGCTGAATAACGAGATAGGTGAGAGAAGGTGTACCAGCTGTCTGTGCGCCATCAGCAGCCACTAAGTGTCCCTCTTGGGTTTTCCCGGGGATCCTGATTGTGCAGGAATTCATCGGTTCAGTAGCAAGGGGGAGAGGATGGCCTGTGCCTGGAAGTGACAGGCAGTCTGGTGGCATCATGAGGATTAAGTTCCGATTCATATTTGCTGTAGAATAAAATATGTTTTCAGCCCCCATGAGCTTTGTCACTCGGAGAGCAGTGTATGAACTTTTGCTGCACGGCTCTGGGCTCCCTGGTGGTCTAGTGGTTAGGATTCGGCGCTCTCACCGCCGCGGCCCGGGTTCGATTCCCGGTCAGGGAAAAGTCCCTCTTCTGACCTTGAAAGCTTTTCCTTCCCGTAGGTCAGGGCTTCTCAAAATGAAGTTGCTTTTCTGACTCACAATTTGCCTAGCATGACGCAGTATCGCTCAAAATATGATTTTCGCAAGGTTCCTTTAGAGCTGCTTCCCATGGTGGGAGGCAAGGCTCTTGAGCAAGTGAGATCCTGTATTCCGAGGCGCGCTTCCTTTTGTAGGCTTCTGACCCCATGGCCTGTGGCAGGTAGTCCTCCTTTGACTGGGCCGCAGGCTTTGTCTCCAAATGGCGTCCTGGACCCACTGCAACCCACCTGTTTGCTAAAACGGAAGTCTGCCTCTGGGTAAGAAAAAGCTGAGCTGCACGTACGGAAAGCGGCAGAGGCCAGAGGCGGGGAGGGTGTGGCAAGGGCTGCCTGATTTGCATAGTGACCTGTTGCATCTTGGGAATGTACAGGCTTTGGAGCTTAACAGGTACTGCAGGTGTCTGCCTGGCCTGAGAGATGCCTGTCTGGTGCTCCCCTCAGGACACACAGGCCTTCCATTCGAGCATGGAGGGTGAGGGACATGGGTCACCCTCATATACAGGGGTGTGGGCATGGGCAGGATAGGTTGTGGGGGACCCGTCAGGGCATTGCCCGTTTGGAAGCCCGTTCGGAAGGCGAGAGGAGGCGGGGCAGGAAACTCTGCTCAATTTCTTTCCCAGAGGCCTGTGGAGAACCCTTTGCACGTTTGAGCCAGCCGGGCCTGCATCAGCAGATCCTGCTCCACTGGGAAGGGAGAGCCTGTAGGCGTAAATCAAAAAAAGGGGAGAAATCTGCAAATTCTAGTGGCAGACCCATGTTGCCCAGGAAGCAATCAGTTTCTCCTGCTCCCTATAGTGGAAAAAGACATAGGAGGTGTATTTCTCTAGGCAGGGGCTCTGTGTAGATGGCACTTCATTGCTCTGGGAAGCATCCATGCTGGTAGAAGAGTAGCAGCAGACTCCACACCTGAGGCTTGAATGGGGACCGTTGGGGAGGGGCAGTGGGAGGCCGAGGAGGGCGGAGGAAAATGCTTTTCAAAAGCATCTGCACGTTCCTACAAACCTGCTGAAAACCCATACCAGGAATGGGGCTCGAACCCATGCGGACAAACGTCCATTGGATCTTAAGTCCAACGCCTTAACCACTCGGCCACCCTGGTGAGACCCAAGGATTTACTTTCTTCAACTCCCTTTTTATGCTTGCTACTGTAGCACCAGCTGTCCAGCAAGAGGTGATTGCAGAGTTAAAAGGCTTTTGCAGGAGGTTAAAAGTAATTGCTTATAACAAACACACTGTGTGACACCTAACTTTCTCCCACTCGGACCTTACCGTTAATTTTTATATTGGAGTTAGCTTAGTCACAATAAGGGGGTGAGCAAGGCAGGCACACTAGAGCATCTACTCCCTGGTGGTCTAGTGGCTAGGATTCGGCGCTTTCACCGCCGCGGCCCGGGTTCGATTCCCGGTCAGGGAAGATCCCTCTAAAGCATAGATTGCTTAATTTGTCTGTGTATCTTTTTTAAAAGAAGGTCTTTAAAAAGGCACCCCTCCCAATAGATGAAAGCGGAGGAATGGGGCTTGTTCTCCTGTGCCCCAGGTTGCTTTGCCCCCATTGACCTAAGCCACCTTTGTGCGCACGCAGTCCCCCACCCAGTCAGGTGCTCTATGTTGGCGTGAAGTGCAGTACCAGCTCAACAGAAAGGTAAATTGCTGGAAAACCCTGCTGTGATGCATACATCTACTTTGGAGCACTCTTCTCCTTTGCACTCTTGAATGGCTTAAGCGCAATGTATTCTTCCAGCAAGCTGAATAACGAGATAGGTGAGAGAAGGTGTACCAGCTGTCTGTGCGCCATCAGCAGCCACTAGGTGTCCCTCTTGGGTTTTCCCGGGGATCCTGATTGTGCAGGAATTCATCGGTTCAGTAGCAAGGGGGAGAGGATGGCCTGTGCCTGGAAGTGACAGGCAGTCTGGTGGCATCATGAGGATTAAGTTCCGATTCATATTTGCTGTAGAATAAAATATGTTTTCAGCCCCCATGAGCTTTGTCACTCGGAGAGCAGTGTATGAACTTTTGCTGCACGGCTCTGGGCTCCCTGGTGGTCTAGTGGTTAGGATTCGGCGCTCTCACCGCCGCGGCCCGGGTTCGATTCCCGGTCAGGGAAAAGTCCCTCTTCTGACCTTGAAAGCTTTTCCTTCCCGTAGGTCAGGGCTTCTCAAAATGAAGTTGCTTTTCTGACTCACAATTTGCCTAGCATGACGCGGTATCGCTCAAAATATGATTTTCGCAAGGTTCCTTTAGAGCTGCTTCCCATGGTGGGAGGCAAGGCTCTTGAGCAAGTGAGATCCTGTATTCCGAGGCGCGCTTCCTTTTGTAGGCTTCTGACCCCATGGCCTGTGGCAGGTAGTCCTCCTTTGACTGGGCCGCAGGCTTTGTCTCCAAATGGCGTCCTGGACCCACTGCAACCCACCTGTTTGCTAAAACGGAAGTCTGCCTCTGGGTAAGAAAAAGCTGAGCTGCACGTACGGAAAGCGGCAGAGGCCAGAGGCGGGGAGGGTGTGGCAAGGGCTGCCTGATTTGCATAGTGACCTGTTGCATCTTGGGAATGTACAGGCTTTGGAGCTTAACAGGTACTGCAGGTGTCTGCCTGGCCTGAGAGATGCCTGTCTGGTGCTCCCCTCAGGACACACAGGCCTTCCATTCGAGCATGGAGGGTGAGGGACATGGGTCACCCTCATATACAGGGGTGTGGGCATGGGCAGGATAGGTTGTGGGGGACCCGTCAGGGCATTGCCCGTTTGGAAGCCCGTTCGGAAGGCGAGAGGAGGCGGGGCAGGAAACTCTGCTCAATTTCTTTCCCAGAGGCCTGTGGAGAACCCTTTGCACGTTTGAGCCAGCCGGGCCTGCATCAGCAGATCCTGCTCCACTGGGAAGGGAGAGCCTGTAGGCGTAAATCAAAAAAAGGGGAGAAATCTGCAAATTCTAGTGGCAGACCCATGTTGCCCAGGAAGCAATCAGTTTCTCCTGCTCCCTATAGTGGAAAAAGACATAGGAGGTGTATTTCTCTAGGCAGGGGCTCTGTGTAGATGGCACTTCATTGCTCTGGGAAGCATCCATGCTGGTAGAAGAGTAGCAGCAGACTCCACACCTGAGGCTTGAATGGGGACCGTTGGGGAGGGGCAGTGGGAGGCCGAGGAGGGCGGAGGAAAATGCTTTTCAAAAGCATCTGCACGTTCCTACAAACCTGCTGAAAACCCATACCAGGAATGGGGCTCGAACCCATGCGGACAAACGTCCATTGGATCTTAAGTCCAACGCCTTAACCACTCGGCCACCCTGGTGAGACCCAAGGATTTACTTTCTTCAACTCCCTTTTTATGCTTGCTACTGTAGCACCAGCTGTCCAGCAAGAGGTGATTGCAGAGTTAAAAGGCTTTTGCAGGAGGTTAAAAGTAATTGCTTATAACAAACACACTGTGTGACACCTAACTTTCTCCCACTCGGACCTTACCGTTAATTTTTATATTGGAGTTAGCTTAGTCACAATAAGGGGGTGAGCAAGGCAGGCACACTAGAGCATCTACTCCCTGGTGGTCTAGTGGCTAGGATTCGGCGCTTTCACCGCCGCGGCCCGGGTTCGATTCCCGGTCAGGGAAGATCCCTCTAAAGCATAGATTGCTTAATTTGTCTGTGTATCTTTTTTAAAAGAAGGTCTTTAAAAAGGCACCCCTCCCAATAGATGAAAGCGGAGGAATGGGGCTTGTTCTCCTGTGCCCCAGGTTGCTTTGCCCCCATTGACCTAAGCCACCTTTGTGCGCACGCAGTCCCCCACCCAGTCAGGTGCTCTATGTTGGCGTGAAGTGCAGTACCAGCTCAACAGAAAGGTAAATTGCTGGAAAACCCTGCTGTGATGCATACATCTACTTTGGAGCACTCTTCTCCTTTGCACTCTTGAATCGCTTAAGCGCAATGTATTCTTCCAGCAAGCTGAATAACGAGATAGGTGAGAGAAGGTGTACCAGCTGTCTGTGCGCCATCAGCAGCCACTAAGTGTCCCTCTTGGGTTTTCCCGGGGATCCTGATTGTGCAGGAATTCATCGGTTCAGTAGCAAGGGGGAGAGGATGGCCTGTGCCTGGAAGTGACAGGCAGTCTGGTGGCATCATGAGGATTAAGTTCCGATTCATATTTGCTGTAGAATAAAATATGTTTTCAGCCCCCATGAGCTTTGTCACTCGGAGAGCAGTGTATGAACTTTTGCTGCACGGCTCTGGGCTCCCTGGTGGTCTAGTGGTTAGGATTCGGCGCTCTCACCGCCGCGGCCCGGGTTCGATTCCCGGTCAGGGAAAAGTCCCTCTTCTGACCTTGAAAGCTTTTCCTTCCCGTAGGTCAGGGCTTCTCAAAATGAAGTTGCTTTTCTGACTCACAATTTGCCTAGCATGACGCAGTATCGCTCAAAATATGATTTTCGCAAGGTTCCTTTAGAGCTGCTTCCCATGGTGGGAGGCAAGGCTCTTGAGCAAGTGAGATCCTGTATTCCGAGGCGCGCTTCCTTTTGTAGGCTTCTGACCCCATGGCCTGTGGCAGGTAGTCCTCCTTTGACTGGGCCGCAGGCTTTGTCTCCAAATGGCGTCCTGGACCCACTGCAACCCACCTGTTTGCTAAAACGGAAGTCTGCCTCTGGGTAAGAAAAAGCTGAGCTGCACGTACGGAAAGCGGCAGAGGCCAGAGGCGGGGAGGGTGTGGCAAGGGCTGCCTGATTTGCATAGTGACCTGTTGCATCTTGGGAATGTACAGGCTTTGGAGCTTAACAGGTACTGCAGGTGTCTGCCTGGCCTGAGAGATGCCTGTCTGGTGCTCCCCTCAGGACACACAGGCCTTCCATTCGAGCATGGAGGGTGAGGGACATGGGTCACCCTCATATACAGGGGTGTGGGCATGGGCAGGATAGGTTGTGGGGGACCCGTCAGGGCATTGCCCGTTTGGAAGCCCGTTCGGAAGGCGAGAGGAGGCGGGGCAGGAAACTCTGCTCAATTTCTTTCCCAGAGGCCTGTGGAGAACCCTTTGCACGTTTGAGCCAGCCGGGCCTGCATCAGCAGATCCTGCTCCACTGGGAAGGGAGAGCCTGTAGGCGTAAATCAAAAAAAGGGGAGAAATCTGCAAATTCTAGTGGCAGACCCATGTTGCCCAGGAAGCAATCAGTTTCTCCTGCTCCCTATAGTGGAAAAAGACATAGGAGGTGTATTTCTCTAGGCAGGGGCTCTGTGTAGATGGCACTTCATTGCTCTGGGAAGCATCCATGCTGGTAGAAGAGTAGCAGCAGACTCCACACCTGAGGCTTGAATGGGGACCGTTGGGGAGGGGCAGTGGGAGGCCGAGGAGGGCGGAGGAAAATGCTTTTCAAAAGCATCTGCACGTTCCTACAAACCTGCTGAAAACCCATACCAGGAATGGGGCTCGAACCCATGCGGACAAACGTCCATTGGATCTTAAGTCCAACGCCTTAACCACTCGGCCACCCTGGTGAGACCCAAGGATTTACTTTCTTCAACTCCCTTTTTATGCTTGCTACTGTAGCACCAGCTGTCCAGCAAGAGGTGATTGCAGAGTTAAAAGGCTTTTGCAGGAGGTTAAAAGTAATTGCTTATAACAAACACACTGTGTGACACCTAACTTTCTCCCACTCGGACCTTACCGTTAATTTGTATATTGGAGTTAGCTTAGTCACAATAAGGGGGTGAGCAAGGCAGGCACACTAGAGCATCTACTCCCTGGTGGTCTAGTGGCTAGGATTCGGCGCTTTCACCGCCGCGGCCCGGGTTCGATTCCCGGTCAGGGAAGATCCCTCTAAAGCATAGATTGCTTAATTTGTCTGTGTATCTTTTTTAAAAGAAGGTCTTTAAAAAGGCACCCCTCCCAATAGATGAAAGCGGAGGAATGGGGCTTGTTCTCCTGTGCCCCAGGTTGCTTTGCCCCCATTGACCTAAGCCACCTTTGTGCGCACGCAGTCCCCCACCCAGTCAGGTGCTCTATGTTGGCGTGAAGTGCAGTACCAGCTCAACAGAAAGGTAAATTGCTGGAAAACCCTGCTGTGATGCATACATCTACTTTGGAGCACTCTTCTCCTTTGCACTCTTGAATGGCTTAAGCGCAATGTATTCTTCCAGCAAGCTGAATAACGAGATAGGTGAGAGAAGGTGTACCAGCTGTCTGTGCGCCATCAGCAGCCACTAGGTGTCCCTCTTGGGTTTTCCCGGGGATCCTGATTGTGCAGGAATTCATCGGTTCAGTAGCAAGGGGGAGAGGATGGCCTGTGCCTGGAAGTGACAGGCAGTCTGGTGGCATCATGAGGATTAAGTTCCGATTCATATTTGCTGTAGAATAAAATATGTTTTCAGCCCCCATGAGCTTTGTCACTCGGAGAGCAGTGTATGAACTTTTGCTGCACGGCTCTGGGCTCCCTGGTGGTCTAGTGGTTAGGATTCGGCGCTCTCACCGCCGCGGCCCGGGTTCGATTCCCGGTCAGGGAAAAGTCCCTCTTCTGACCTTGAAAGCTTTTCCTTCCCGTAGGTCAGGGCTTCTCAAAATGAAGTTGCTTTTCTGACTCACAATTTGCCTAGCATGACGCAGTATCGCTCAAAATATGATTTTCGCAAGGTTCCTTTAGAGCTGCTTCCCATGGTGGGAGGCAAGGCTCTTGAGCAAGTGAGATCCTGTATTCCGAGGCGCGCTTCCTTTTGTAGGCTTCTGACCCCATGGCCTGTGGCAGGTAGTCCTCCTTTGACTGGGCCGCAGGCTTTGTCTCCAAATGGCGTCCTGGACCCACTGCAACCCACCTGTTTGCTAAAACGGAAGTCTGCCTCTGGGTAAGAAAAAGCTGAGCTGCACGTACGGAAAGCGGCAGAGGCCAGAGGCGGGGAGGGTGTGGCAAGGGCTGCCTGATTTGCATAGTGACGTGTTGCATCTTGGGAATGTACAGGCTTTGGAGCTTAACAGGTACTGCAGGTGTCTGCCTGGCCTGAGAGATGCCTGTCTGGTGCTCCCCTCAGGACACACAGGCCTTCCATTCGAGCATGGAGGGTGAGGGACATGGGTCACCCTCATATACAGGGGTGTGGGCATGGGCAGGATAGGTTGTGGGGGACCCGTCAGGGCATTGCCCGTTTGGAAGCCCGTTCGGAAGGCGAGAGGAGGCGGGGCAGGAAACTCTGCTCAATTTCTTTCCCAGAGGCCTGTGGAGAACCCTTTGCACGTTTGAGCCAGCCGGGCCTGCATCAGCAGATCCTGCTCCACTGGGAAGGGAGAGCCTGTAGGCGTAAATCAAAAAAAGGGGAGAAATCTGCAAATTCTAGTGGCAGACCCATGTTGCCCAGGAAGCAATCAGTTTCTCCTGCTCCCTATAGTGGAAAAAGACATAGGAGGTGTATTTCTCTAGGCAGGGGCTCTGTGTAGATGGCACTTCATTGCTCTGGGAAGCATCCATGCTGGTAGAAGAGTAGCAGCAGACTCCACACCTGAGGCTTGAATGGGGACCGTTGGGGAGGGGCAGTGGGAGGCCGAGGAGGGCGGAGGAAAATGCTTTTCAAAAGCATCTGCACGTTCCTACAAACCTGCTGAAAACCCATACCAGGAATGGGGCTCGAACCCATGCGGACAAACGTCCATTGGATCTTAAGTCCAACGCCTTAACCACTCGGGCACCCTGGTGAGACCCAAGGATTTACTTTCTTCAACTCCCTTTTTATGCTTGCTACTGTAGCACCAGCTGTCCAGCAAGAGGTGATTGCAGAGTTAAAAGGCTTTTGCAGGAGGTTAAAAGTAATTGCTTATAACAAACACACTGTGTGACACCTAACTTTCTCCCACTCGGACCTTACCGTTAATTTTTATATTGGAGTTAGCTTAGTCACAATAAGGGGGTGAGCAAGGCAGGCACACTAGAGCATCTACTCCCTGGTGGTCTAGTGGCTAGGATTCGGCGCTTTCACCGCCGCGGCCCGGGTTCGATTCCCGGTCAGGGAAGATCCCTCTAAAGCATAGATTGCTTAATTTGTCTGTGTATCTTTTTTAAAAGAAGGTCTTTAAAAAGGCACCCCTCCCAATAGATGAAAGCGGAGGAATGGGGCTTGTTCTCCTGTGCCCCAGGTTGCTTTGCCCCCATTGACCTAAGCCACCTTTGTGCGCACGCAGTCCCCCACCCAGTCAGGTGCTCTATGTTGGCGTGAAGTGCAGTACCAGCTCAACAGAAAGGTAAATTGCTGGAAAACCCTGCTGTGATGCATACATCTACTTTGGAGCACTCTTCTCCTTTGCACTCTTGAATGGCTTAAGCGCAATGTATTCTTCCAGCAAGCTGAATAACGAGATAGGTGAGAGAAGGTGTACCAGCTGTCTGTGCGCCATCAGCAGCCACTAGGTGTCCCTCTTGGGTTTTCCCGGGGATCCTGATTGTGCAGGAATTCATCGGTTCAGTAGCAAGGGGGAGAGGATGGCCTGTGCCTGGAAGTGACAGGCAGTCTGGTGGCATCATGAGGATTAAGTTCCGATTCATATTTGCTGTAGAATAAAATATGTTTTCAGCCCCCATGAGCTTTGTCACTCGGAGAGCAGTGTATGAACTTTTGCTGCACGGCTCTGGGCTCCCTGGTGGTCTAGTGGTTAGGATTCGGCGCTCTCACCGCCGCGGCCCGGGTTCGATTCCCGGTCAGGGAAAAGTCCCTCTTCTGACCTTGAAAGCTTTTCCTTCCCGTAGGTCAGGGCTTCTCAAAATGAAGTTGCTTTTCTGACTCACAATTTGCCTAGCATGACGCAGTATCGCTCAAAATATGATTTTCGCAAGGTTCCTTTAGAGCTGCTTCCCATGGTGGGAGGCAAGGCTCTTGAGCAAGTGAGATCCTGTATTCCGAGGCGCGCTTCCTTTTGTAGGCTTCTGACCCCATGGCCTGTGGCAGGTAGTCCTCCTTTGACTGGGCCGCAGGCTTTGTCTCCAAATGGCGTCCTGGACCCACTGCAACCCACCTGTTTGCTAAAACGGAAGTCTGCCTCTGGGTAAGAAAAAGCTGAGCTGCACGTACGGAAAGCGGCAGAGGCCAGAGGCGGGGAGGGTGTGGCAAGGGCTGCCTGATTTGCATAGTGACCTGTTGCATCTTGGGAATGTACAGGCTTTGGAGCTTAACAGGTACTGCAGGTGTCTGCCTGGCCTGAGAGATGCCTGTCTGGTGCTCCCCTCAGGACACACAGGCCTTCCATTCGAGCATGGAGGGTGAGGGACATGGGTCACCCTCATATACAGGGGTGTGGGCATGGGCAGGATAGGTTGTGGGGGACCCGTCAGGGCATTGCCCGTTTGGAAGCCCGTTCGGAAGGCGAGAGGAGGCGGGGCAGGAAACTCTGCTCAATTTCTTTCCCAGAGGCCTGTGGAGAACCCTTTGCACGTTTGAGCCAGCCGGGCCTGCATCAGCAGATCCTGCTCCACTGGGAAGGGAGAGCCTGTAGGCGTAAATCAAAAAAAGGGGAGAAATCTGCAAATTCTAGTGGCAGACCCATGTTGCCCAGGAAGCAATCAGTTTCTCCTGCTCCCTATAGTGGAAAAAGACATAGGAGGTGTATTTCTCTAGGCAGGGGCTCTGTGTAGATGGCACTTCATTGCTCTGGGAAGCATCCATGCTGGTAGAAGAGTAGCAGCAGACTCCACACCTGAGGCTTGAATGGGGACCGTTGGGGAGGGGCAGTGGGAGGCCGAGGAGGGCGGAGGAAAATGCTTTTCAAAAGCATCTGCACGTTCCTACAAACCTGCTGAAAACCCATACCAGGAATGGGGCTCGAACCCATGCGGACAAACGTCCATTGGATCTTAAGTCCAACGCCTTAACCACTCGGCCACCCTGGTGAGACCCAAGGATTTACTTTCTTCAACTCCCTTTTTATGCTTGCTACTGTAGCACCAGCTGTCCAGCAAGAGGTGATTGCAGAGTTAAAAGGCTTTTGCAGGAGGTTAAAAGTAATTGCTTATAACAAACACACTGTGTGACACCTAACTTTCTCCCACTCGGACCTTACCGTTAATTTTTATATTGGAGTTAGCTTAGTCACAATAAGGGGGTGAGCAAGGCAGGCACACTAGAGCATCTACTCCCTGGTGGTCTAGTGGCTAGGATTCGGCGCTTTCACCGCCGCGGCCCGGGTTCGATTCCCGGTCAGGGAAGATCCCTCTAAAGCATAGATTGCTTAATTTGTCTGTGTATCTTTTTTAAAAGAAGGTCTTTAAAAAGGCACCCCTCCCAATAGATGAAAGCGGAGGAATGGGGCTTGTTCTCCTGTGCCCCAGGTTGCTTTGCCCCCATTGACCTAAGCCACCTTTGTGCGCACGCAGTCCCCCACCCAGTCAGGTGCTCTATGTTGGCGTGAAGTGCAGTACCAGCTCAACAGAAAGGTAAATTGCTGGAAAACCCTGCTGTGATGCATACATCTACTTTGGAGCACTCTTCTCCTTTGCACTCTTGAATCGCTTAAGCGCAATGTATTCTTCCAGCAAGCTGAATAACGAGATAGGTGAGAGAAGGTGTACCAGCTGTCTGTGCGCCATCAGCAGCCACTAAGTGTCCCTCTTGGGTTTTCCCGGGGATCCTGATTGTGCAGGAATTCATCGGTTCAGTAGCAAGGGGGAGAGGATGGCCTGTGCCTGGAAGTGACAGGCAGTCTGGTGGCATCATGAGGATTAAGTTCCGATTCATATTTGCTGTAGAATAAAATATGTTTTCAGCCCCCATGAGCTTTGTCACTCGGAGAGCAGTGTATGAACTTTTGCTGCACGGCTCTGGGCTCCCTGGTGGTCTAGTGGTTAGGATTCGGCGCTCTCACCGCCGCGGCCCGGGTTCGATTCCCGGTCAGGGAAAAGTCCCTCTTCTGACCTTGAAAGCTTTTCCTTCCCGTAGGTCAGGGCTTCTCAAAATGAAGTTGCTTTTCTGACTCACAATTTGCCTAGCATGACGCAGTATCGCTCAAAATATGATTTTCGCAAGGTTCCTTTAGAGCTGCTTCCCATGGTGGGAGGCAAGGCTCTTGAGCAAGTGAGATCCTGTATTCCGAGGCGCGCTTCCTTTTGTAGGCTTCTGACCCCATGGCCTGTGGCAGGTAGTCCTCCTTTGACTGGGCCGCAGGCTTTGTCTCCAAATGGCGTCCTGGACCCACTGCAACCCACCTGTTTGCTAAAACGGAAGTCTGCCTCTGGGTAAGAAAAAGCTGAGCTGCACGTACGGAAAGCGGCAGAGGCCAGAGGCGGGGAGGGTGTGGCAAGGGCTGCCTGATTTGCATAGTGACCTGTTGCATCTTGGGAATGTACAGGCTTTGGAGCTTAACAGGTACTGCAGGTGTCTGCCTGGCCTGAGAGATGCCTGTCTGGTGCTCCCCTCAGGACACACAGGCCTTCCATTCGAGCATGGAGGGTGAGGGACATGGGTCACCCTCATATACAGGGGTGTGGGCATGGGCAGGATAGGTTGTGGGGGACCCGTCAGGGCATTGCCCGTTTGGAAGCCCGTTCGGAAGGCGAGAGGAGGCGGGGCAGGAAACTCTGCTCAATTTCTTTCCCAGAGGCCTGTGGAGAACCCTTTGCACGTTTGAGCCAGCCGGGCCTGCATCAGCAGATCCTGCTCCACTGGGAAGGGAGAGCCTGTAGGCGTAAATCAAAAAAAGGGGAGAAATCTGCAAATTCTAGTGGCAGACCCATGTTGCCCAGGAAGCAATCAGTTTCTCCTGCTCCCTATAGTGGAAAAAGACATAGGAGGTGTATTTCTCTAGGCAGGGGCTCTGTGTAGATGGCACTTCATTGCTCTGGGAAGCATCCATGCTGGTAGAAGAGTAGCAGCAGACTCCACACCTGAGGCTTGAATGGGGACCGTTGGGGAGGGGCAGTGGGAGGCCGAGGAGGGCGGAGGAAAATGCTTTTCAAAAGCATCTGCACGTTCCTACAAACCTGCTGAAAACCCATACCAGGAATGGGGCTCGAACCCATGCGGACAAACGTCCATTGGATCTTAAGTCCAACGCCTTAACCACTCGGCCACCCTGGTGAGACCCAAGGATTTACTTTCTTCAACTCCCTTTTTATGCTTGCTACTGTAGCACCAGCTGTCCAGCAAGAGGTGATTGCAGAGTTAAAAGGCTTTTGCAGGAGGTTAAAAGTAATTGCTTATAACAAACACACTGTGTGACACCTAACTTTCTCCCACTCGGACCTTACCGTTAATTTTTATATTGGAGTTAGCTTAGTCACAATAAGGGGGTGAGCAAGGCAGGCACACTAGAGCATCTACTCCCTGGTGGTCTAGTGGCTAGGATTCGGCGCTTTCACCGCCGCGGCCCGGGTTCGATTCCCGGTCAGGGAAGATCCCTCTAAAGCATAGATTGCTTAATTTGTCTGTGTATCTTTTTTAAAAGAAGGTCTTTAAAAAGGCACCCCTCCCAATAGATGAAAGCGGAGGAATGGGGCTTGTTCTCCTGTGCCCCAGGTTGCTTTGCCCCCATTGACCTAAGCCACCTTTGTGCGCACGCAGTCCCCCACCCAGTCAGGTGCTCTATGTTGGCGTGAAGTGCAGTACCAGCTCAACAGAAAGGTAAATTGCTGGAAAACCCTGCTGTGATGCATACATCTACTTTGGAGCACTCTTCTCCTTTGCACTCTTGAATGGCTTAAGCGCAATGTATTCTTCCAGCAAGCTGAATAACGAGATAGGTGAGAGAAGGTGTACCAGCTGTCTGTGCGCCATCAGCAGCCACTAGGTGTCCCTCTTGGGTTTTCCCGGGGATCCTGATTGTGCAGGAATTCATCGGTTCAGTAGCAAGGGGGAGAGGATGGCCTGTGCCTGGAAGTGACAGGCAGTCTGGTGGCATCATGAGGATTAAGTTCCGATTCATATTTGCTGTAGAATAAAATATGTTTTCAGCCCCCATGAGCTTTGTCACTCGGAGAGCAGTGTATGAACTTTTGCTGCACGGCTCTGGGCTCCCTGGTGGTCTAGTGGTTAGGATTCGGCGCTCTCACCGCCGCGGCCCGGGTTCGATTCCCGGTCAGGGAAAAGTCCCTCTTCTGACCTTGAAAGCTTTTCCTTCCCGTAGGTCAGGGCTTCTCAAAATGAAGTTGCTTTTCTGACTCACAATTTGCCTAGCATGACGCGGTATCGCTCAAAATATGATTTTCGCAAGGTTCCTTTAGAGCTGCTTCCCATGGTGGGAGGCAAGGCTCTTGAGCAAGTGAGATCCTGTATTCCGAGGCGCGCTTCCTTTTGTAGGCTTCTGACCCCATGGCCTGTGGCAGGTAGTCCTCCTTTGACTGGGCCGCAGGCTTTGTCTCCAAATGGCGTCCTGGACCCACTGCAACCCACCTGTTTGCTAAAACGGAAGTCTGCCTCTGGGTAAGAAAAAGCTGAGCTGCACGTACGGAAAGCGGCAGAGGCCAGAGGCGGGGAGGGTGTGGCAAGGGCTGCCTGATTTGCATAGTGACCTGTTGCATCTTGGGAATGTACAGGCTTTGGAGCTTAACAGGTACTGCAGGTGTCTGCCTGGCCTGAGAGATGCCTGTCTGGTGCTCCCCTCAGGACACACAGGCCTTCCATTCGAGCATGGAGGGTGAGGGACATGGGTCACCCTCATATACAGGGGTGTGGGCATGGGCAGGATAGGTTGTGGGGGACCCGTCAGGGCATTGCCCGTTTGGAAGCCCGTTCGGAAGGCGAGAGGAGGCGGGGCAGGAAACTCTGCTCAATTTCTTTCCCAGAGGCCTGTGGAGAACCCTTTGCACGTTTGAGCCAGCCGGGCCTGCATCAGCAGATCCTGCTCCACTGGGAAGGGAGAGCCTGTAGGCGTAAATCAAAAAAAGGGGAGAAATCTGCAAATTCTAGTGGCAGACCCATGTTGCCCAGGAAGCAATCAGTTTCTCCTGCTCCCTATAGTGGAAAAAGACATAGGAGGTGTATTTCTCTAGGCAGGGGCTCTGTGTAGATGGCACTTCATTGCTCTGGGAAGCATCCATGCTGGTAGAAGAGTAGCAGCAGACTCCACACCTGAGGCTTGAATGGGGACCGTTGGGGAGGGGCAGTGGGAGGCCGAGGAGGGCGGAGGAAAATGCTTTTCAAAAGCATCTGCACGTTCCTACAAACCTGCTGAAAACCCATACCAGGAATGGGGCTCGAACCCATGCGGACAAACGTCCATTGGATCTTAAGTCCAACGCCTTAACCACTCGGCCACCCTGGTGAGACCCAAGGATTTACTTTCTTCAACTCCCTTTTTATGCTTGCTACTGTAGCACCAGCTGTCCAGCAAGAGGTGATTGCAGAGTTAAAAGGCTTTTGCAGGAGGTTAAAAGTAATTGCTTATAACAAACACACTGTGTGACACCTAACTTTCTCCCACTCGGACCTTACCGTTAATTTTTATATTGGAGTTAGCTTAGTCACAATAAGGGGGTGAGCAAGGCAGGCACACTAGAGCATCTACTCCCTGGTGGTCTAGTGGCTAGGATTCGGCGCTTTCACCGCCGCGGCCCGGGTTCGATTCCCGGTCAGGGAAGATCCCTCTAAAGCATAGATTGCTTAATTTGTCTGTGTATCTTTTTTAAAAGAAGGTCTTTAAAAAGGCACCCCTCCCAATAGATGAAAGCGGAGGAATGGGGCTTGTTCTCCTGTGCCCCAGGTTGCTTTGCCCCCATTGACCTAAGCCACCTTTGTGCGCACGCAGTCCCCCACCCAGTCAGGTGCTCTATGTTGGCGTGAAGTGCAGTACCAGCTCAACAGAAAGGTAAATTGCTGGAAAACCCTGCTGTGATGCATACATCTACTTTGGAGCACTCTTCTCCTTTGCACTCTTGAATCGCTTAAGCGCAATGTATTCTTCCAGCAAGCTGAATAACGAGATAGGTGAGAGAAGGTGTACCAGCTGTCTGTGCGCCATCAGCAGCCACTAAGTGTCCCTCTTGGGTTTTCCCGGGGATCCTGATTGTGCAGGAATTCATCGGTTCAGTAGCAAGGGGGAGAGGATGGCCTGTGCCTGGAAGTGACAGGCAGTCTGGTGGCATCATGAGGATTAAGTTCCGATTCATATTTGCTGTAGAATAAAATATGTTTTCAGCCCCCATGAGCTTTGTCACTCGGAGAGCAGTGTATGAACTTTTGCTGCACGGCTCTGGGCTCCCTGGTGGTCTAGTGGTTAGGATTCGGCGCTCTCACCGCCGCGGCCCGGGTTCGATTCCCGGTCAGGGAAAAGTCCCTCTTCTGACCTTGAAAGCTTTTCCTTCCCGTAGGTCAGGGCTTCTCAAAATGAAGTTGCTTTTCTGACTCACAATTTGCCTAGCATGACGCAGTATCGCTCAAAATATGATTTTCGCAAGGTTCCTTTAGAGCTGCTTCCCATGGTGGGAGGCAAGGCTCTTGAGCAAGTGAGATCCTGTATTCCGAGGCGCGCTTCCTTTTGTAGGCTTCTGACCCCATGGCCTGTGGCAGGTAGTCCTCCTTTGACTGGGCCGCAGGCTTTGTCTCCAAATGGCGTCCTGGACCCACTGCAACCCACCTGTTTGCTAAAACGGAAGTCTGCCTCTGGGTAAGAAAAAGCTGAGCTGCACGTACGGAAAGCGGCAGAGGCCAGAGGCGGGGAGGGTGTGGCAAGGGCTGCCTGATTTGCATAGTGACCTGTTGCATCTTGGGAATGTACAGGCTTTGGAGCTTAACAGGTACTGCAGGTGTCTGCCTGGCCTGAGAGATGCCTGTCTGGTGCTCCCCTCAGGACACACAGGCCTTCCATTCGAGCATGGAGGGTGAGGGACATGGGTCACCCTCATATACAGGGGTGTGGGCATGGGCAGGATAGGTTGTGGGGGACCCGTCAGGGCATTGCCCGTTTGGAAGCCCGTTCGGAAGGCGAGAGGAGGCGGGGCAGGAAACTCTGCTCAATTTCTTTCCCAGAGGCCTGTGGAGAACCCTTTGCACGTTTGAGCCAGCCGGGCCTGCATCAGCAGATCCTGCTCCACTGGGAAGGGAGAGCCTGTAGGCGTAAATCAAAAAAAGGGGAGAAATCTGCAAATTCTAGTGGCAGACCCATGTTGCCCAGGAAGCAATCAGTTTCTCCTGCTCCCTATAGTGGAAAAAGACATAGGAGGTGTATTTCTCTAGGCAGGGGCTCTGTGTAGATGGCACTTCATTGCTCTGGGAAGCATCCATGCTGGTAGAAGAGTAGCAGCAGACTCCACACCTGAGGCTTGAATGGGGACCGTTGGGGAGGGGCAGTGGGAGGCCGAGGAGGGCGGAGGAAAATGCTTTTCAAAAGCATCTGCACGTTCCTACAAACCTGCTGAAAACCCATACCAGGAATGGGGCTCGAACCCATGCGGACAAACGTCCATTGGATCTTAAGTCCAACGCCTTAACCACTCGGCCACCCTGGTGAGACCCAAGGATTTACTTTCTTCAACTCCCTTTTTATGCTTGCTACTGTAGCACCAGCTGTCCAGCAAGAGGTGATTGCAGAGTTAAAAGGCTTTTGCAGGAGGTTAAAAGTAATTGCTTATAACAAACACACTGTGTGACACCTAACTTTCTCCCACTCGGACCTTACCGTTAATTTGTATATTGGAGTTAGCTTAGTCACAATAAGGGGGTGAGCAAGGCAGGCACACTAGAGCATCTACTCCCTGGTGGTCTAGTGGCTAGGATTCGGCGCTTTCACCGCCGCGGCCCGGGTTCGATTCCCGGTCAGGGAAGATCCCTCTAAAGCATAGATTGCTTAATTTGTCTGTGTATCTTTTTTAAAAGAAGGTCTTTAAAAAGGCACCCCTCCCAATAGATGAAAGCGGAGGAATGGGGCTTGTTCTCCTGTGCCCCAGGTTGCTTTGCCCCCATTGACCTAAGCCACCTTTGTGCGCACGCAGTCCCCCACCCAGTCAGGTGCTCTATGTTGGCGTGAAGTGCAGTACCAGCTCAACAGAAAGGTAAATTGCTGGAAAACCCTGCTGTGATGCATACATCTACTTTGGAGCACTCTTCTCCTTTGCACTCTTGAATGGCTTAAGCGCAATGTATTCTTCCAGCAAGCTGAATAACGAGATAGGTGAGAGAAGGTGTACCAGCTGTCTGTGCGCCATCAGCAGCCACTAGGTGTCCCTCTTGGGTTTTCCCGGGGATCCTGATTGTGCAGGAATTCATCGGTTCAGTAGCAAGGGGGAGAGGATGGCCTGTGCCTGGAAGTGACAGGCAGTCTGGTGGCATCATGAGGATTAAGTTCCGATTCATATTTGCTGTAGAATAAAATATGTTTTCAGCCCCCATGAGCTTTGTCACTCGGAGAGCAGTGTATGAACTTTTGCTGCACGGCTCTGGGCTCCCTGGTGGTCTAGTGGTTAGGATTCGGCGCTCTCACCGCCGCGGCCCGGGTTCGATTCCCGGTCAGGGAAAAGTCCCTCTTCTGACCTTGAAAGCTTTTCCTTCCCGTAGGTCAGGGCTTCTCAAAATGAAGTTGCTTTTCTGACTCACAATTTGCCTAGCATGACGCAGTATCGCTCAAAATATGATTTTCGCAAGGTTCCTTTAGAGCTGCTTCCCATGGTGGGAGGCAAGGCTCTTGAGCAAGTGAGATCCTGTATTCCGAGGCGCGCTTCCTTTTGTAGGCTTCTGACCCCATGGCCTGTGGCAGGTAGTCCTCCTTTGACTGGGCCGCAGGCTTTGTCTCCAAATGGCGTCCTGGACCCACTGCAACCCACCTGTTTGCTAAAACGGAAGTCTGCCTCTGGGTAAGAAAAAGCTGAGCTGCACGTACGGAAAGCGGCAGAGGCCAGAGGCGGGGAGGGTGTGGCAAGGGCTGCCTGATTTGCATAGTGACGTGTTGCATCTTGGGAATGTACAGGCTTTGGAGCTTAACAGGTACTGCAGGTGTCTGCCTGGCCTGAGAGATGCCTGTCTGGTGCTCCCCTCAGGACACACAGGCCTTCCATTCGAGCATGGAGGGTGAGGGACATGGGTCACCCTCATATACAGGGGTGTGGGCATGGGCAGGATAGGTTGTGGGGGACCCGTCAGGGCATTGCCCGTTTGGAAGCCCGTTCGGAAGGCGAGAGGAGGCGGGGCAGGAAACTCTGCTCAATTTCTTTCCCAGAGGCCTGTGGAGAACCCTTTGCACGTTTGAGCCAGCCGGGCCTGCATCAGCAGATCCTGCTCCACTGGGAAGGGAGAGCCTGTAGGCGTAAATCAAAAAAAGGGGAGAAATCTGCAAATTCTAGTGGCAGACCCATGTTGCCCAGGAAGCAATCAGTTTCTCCTGCTCCCTATAGTGGAAAAAGACATAGGAGGTGTATTTCTCTAGGCAGGGGCTCTGTGTAGATGGCACTTCATTGCTCTGGGAAGCATCCATGCTGGTAGAAGAGTAGCAGCAGACTCCACACCTGAGGCTTGAATGGGGACCGTTGGGGAGGGGCAGTGGGAGGCCGAGGAGGGCGGAGGAAAATGCTTTTCAAAAGCATCTGCACGTTCCTACAAACCTGCTGAAAACCCATACCAGGAATGGGGCTCGAACCCATGCGGACAAACGTCCATTGGATCTTAAGTCCAACGCCTTAACCACTCGGCCACCCTGGTGAGACCCAAGGATTTACTTTCTTCAACTCCCTTTTTATGCTTGCTACTGTAGCACCAGCTGTCCAGCAAGAGGTGATTGCAGAGTTAAAAGGCTTTTGCAGGAGGTTAAAAGTAATTGCTTATAACAAACACACTGTGTGACACCTAACTTTCTCCCACTCGGACCTTACCGTTAATTTTTATATTGGAGTTAGCTTAGTCACAATAAGGGGGTGAGCAAGGCAGGCACACTAGAGCATCTACTCCCTGGTGGTCTAGTGGCTAGGATTCGGCGCTTTCACCGCCGCGGCCCGGGTTCGATTCCCGGTCAGGGAAGATCCCTCTAAAGCATAGATTGCTTAATTTGTCTGTGTATCTTTTTTAAAAGAAGGTCTTTAAAAAGGCACCCCTCCCAATAGATGAAAGCGGAGGAATGGGGCTTGTTCTCCTGTGCCCCAGGTTGCTTTGCCCCCATTGACCTAAGCCACCTTTGTGCGCACGCAGTCCCCCACCCAGTCAGGTGCTCTATGTTGGCGTGAAGTGCAGTACCAGCTCAACAGAAAGGTAAATTGCTGGAAAACCCTGCTGTGATGCATACATCTACTTTGGAGCACTCTTCTCCTTTGCACTCTTGAATGGCTTAAGCGCAATGTATTCTTCCAGCAAGCTGAATAACGAGATAGGTGAGAGAAGGTGTACCAGCTGTCTGTGCGCCATCAGCAGCCACTAGGTGTCCCTCTTGGGTTTTCCCGGGGATCCTGATTGTGCAGGAATTCATCGGTTCAGTAGCAAGGGGGAGAGGATGGCCTGTGCCTGGAAGTGACAGGCAGTCTGGTGGCATCATGAGGATTAAGTTCCGATTCATATTTGCTGTAGAATAAAATATGTTTTCAGCCCCCATGAGCTTTGTCACTCGGAGAGCAGTGTATGAACTTTTGCTGCACGGCTCTGGGCTCCCTGGTGGTCTAGTGGTTAGGATTCGGCGCTCTCACCGCCGCGGCCCGGGTTCGATTCCCGGTCAGGGAAAAGTCCCTCTTCTGACCTTGAAAGCTTTTCCTTCCCGTAGGTCAGGGCTTCTCAAAATGAAGTTGCTTTTCTGACTCACAATTTGCCTAGCATGACGCAGTATCGCTCAAAATATGATTTTCGCAAGGTTCCTTTAGAGCTGCTTCCCATGGTGGGAGGCAAGGCTCTTGAGCAAGTGAGATCCTGTATTCCGAGGCGCGCTTCCTTTTGTAGGCTTCTGACCCCATGGCCTGTGGCAGGTAGTCCTCCTTTGACTGGGCCGCAGGCTTTGTCTCCAAATGGCGTCCTGGACCCACTGCAACCCACCTGTTTGCTAAAACGGAAGTCTGCCTCTGGGTAAGAAAAAGCTGAGCTGCACGTACGGAAAGCGGCAGAGGCCAGAGGCGGGGAGGGTGTGGCAAGGGCTGCCTGATTTGCATAGTGACCTGTTGCATCTTGGGAATGTACAGGCTTTGGAGCTTAACAGGTACTGCAGGTGTCTGCCTGGCCTGAGAGATGCCTGTCTGGTGCTCCCCTCAGGACACACAGGCCTTCCATTCGAGCATGGAGGGTGAGGGACATGGGTCACCCTCATATACAGGGGTGTGGGCATGGGCAGGATAGGTTGTGGGGGACCCGTCAGGGCATTGCCCGTTTGGAAGCCCGTTCGGAAGGCGAGAGGAGGCGGGGCAGGAAACTCTGCTCAATTTCTTTCCCAGAGGCCTGTGGAGAACCCTTTGCACGTTTGAGCCAGCCGGGCCTGCATCAGCAGATCCTGCTCCACTGGGAAGGGAGAGCCTGTAGGCGTAAATCAAAAAAAGGGGAGAAATCTGCAAATTCTAGTGGCAGACCCATGTTGCCCAGGAAGCAATCAGTTTCTCCTGCTCCCTATAGTGGAAAAAGACATAGGAGGTGTATTTCTCTAGGCAGGGGCTCTGTGTAGATGGCACTTCATTGCTCTGGGAAGCATCCATGCTGGTAGAAGAGTAGCAGCAGACTCCACACCTGAGGCTTGAATGGGGACCGTTGGGGAGGGGCAGTGGGAGGCCGAGGAGGGCGGAGGAAAATGCTTTTCAAAAGCATCTGCACGTTCCTACAAACCTGCTGAAAACCCATACCAGGAATGGGGCTCGAACCCATGCGGACAAACGTCCATTGGATCTTAAGTCCAACGCCTTAACCACTCGGCCACCCTGGTGAGACCCAAGGATTTACTTTCTTCAACTCCCTTTTTATGCTTGCTACTGTAGCACCAGCTGTCCAGCAAGAGGTGATTGCAGAGTTAAAAGGCTTTTGCAGGAGGTTAAAAGTAATTGCTTATAACAAACACACTGTGTGACACCTAACTTTCTCCCACTCGGACCTTACCGTTAATTTTTATATTGGAGTTAGCTTAGTCACAATAAGGGGGTGAGCAAGGCAGGCACACTAGAGCATCTACTCCCTGGTGGTCTAGTGGCTAGGATTCGGCGCTTTCACCGCCGCGGCCCGGGTTCGATTCCCGGTCAGGGAAGATCCCTCTAAAGCATAGATTGCTTAATTTGTCTGTGTATCTTTTTTAAAAGAAGGTCTTTAAAAAGGCACCCCTCCCAATAGATGAAAGCGGAGGAATGGGGCTTGTTCTCCTGTGCCCCAGGTTGCTTTGCCCCCATTGACCTAAGCCACCTTTGTGCGCACGCAGTCCCCCACCCAGTCAGGTGCTCTATGTTGGCGTGAAGTGCAGTACCAGCTCAACAGAAAGGTAAATTGCTGGAAAACCCTGCTGTGATGCATACATCTACTTTGGAGCACTCTTCTCCTTTGCACTCTTGAATCGCTTAAGCGCAATGTATTCTTCCAGCAAGCTGAATAACGAGATAGGTGAGAGAAGGTGTACCAGCTGTCTGTGCGCCATCAGCAGCCACTAAGTGTCCCTCTTGGGTTTTCCCGGGGATCCTGATTGTGCAGGAATTCATCGGTTCAGTAGCAAGGGGGAGAGGATGGCCTGTGCCTGGAAGTGACAGGCAGTCTGGTGGCATCATGAGGATTAAGTTCCGATTCATATTTGCTGTAGAATAAAATATGTTTTCAGCCCCCATGAGCTTTGTCACTCGGAGAGCAGTGTATGAACTTTTGCTGCACGGCTCTGGGCTCCCTGGTGGTCTAGTGGTTAGGATTCGGCGCTCTCACCGCCGCGGCCCGGGTTCGATTCCCGGTCAGGGAAAAGTCCCTCTTCTGACCTTGAAAGCTTTTCCTTCCCGTAGGTCAGGGCTTCTCAAAATGAAGTTGCTTTTCTGACTCACAATTTGCCTAGCATGACGCAGTATCGCTCAAAATATGATTTTCGCAAGGTTCCTTTAGAGCTGCTTCCCATGGTGGGAGGCAAGGCTCTTGAGCAAGTGAGATCCTGTATTCCGAGGCGCGCTTCCTTTTGTAGGCTTCTGACCCCATGGCCTGTGGCAGGTAGTCCTCCTTTGACTGGGCCGCAGGCTTTGTCTCCAAATGGCGTCCTGGACCCACTGCAACCCACCTGTTTGCTAAAACGGAAGTCTGCCTCTGGGTAAGAAAAAGCTGAGCTGCACGTACGGAAAGCGGCAGAGGCCAGAGGCGGGGAGGGTGTGGCAAGGGCTGCCTGATTTGCATAGTGACCTGTTGCATCTTGGGAATGTACAGGCTTTGGAGCTTAACAGGTACTGCAGGTGTCTGCCTGGCCTGAGAGATGCCTGTCTGGTGCTCCCCTCAGGACACACAGGCCTTCCATTCGAGCATGGAGGGTGAGGGACATGGGTCACCCTCATATACAGGGGTGTGGGCATGGGCAGGATAGGTTGTGGGGGACCCGTCAGGGCATTGCCCGTTTGGAAGCCCGTTCGGAAGGCGAGAGGAGGCGGGGCAGGAAACTCTGCTCAATTTCTTTCCCAGAGGCCTGTGGAGAACCCTTTGCACGTTTGAGCCAGCCGGGCCTGCATCAGCAGATCCTGCTCCACTGGGAAGGGAGAGCCTGTAGGCGTAAATCAAAAAAAGGGGAGAAATCTGCAAATTCTAGTGGCAGACCCATGTTGCCCAGGAAGCAATCAGTTTCTCCTGCTCCCTATAGTGGAAAAAGACATAGGAGGTGTATTTCTCTAGGCAGGGGCTCTGTGTAGATGGCACTTCATTGCTCTGGGAAGCATCCATGCTGGTAGAAGAGTAGCAGCAGACTCCACACCTGAGGCTTGAATGGGGACCGTTGGGGAGGGGCAGTGGGAGGCCGAGGAGGGCGGAGGAAAATGCTTTTCAAAAGCATCTGCACGTTCCTACAAACCTGCTGAAAACCCATACCAGGAATGGGGCTCGAACCCATGCGGACAAACGTCCATTGGATCTTAAGTCCAACGCCTTAACCACTCGGCCACCCTGGTGAGACCCAAGGATTTACTTTCTTCAACTCCCTTTTTATGCTTGCTACTGTAGCACCAGCTGTCCAGCAAGAGGTGATTGCAGAGTTAAAAGGCTTTTGCAGGAGGTTAAAAGTAATTGCTTATAACAAACACACTGTGTGACACCTAACTTTCTCCCACTCGGACCTTACCGTTAATTTTTATATTGGAGTTAGCTTAGTCACAATAAGGGGGTGAGCAAGGCAGGCACACTAGAGCATCTACTCCCTGGTGGTCTAGTGGCTAGGATTCGGCGCTTTCACCGCCGCGGCCCGGGTTCGATTCCCGGTCAGGGAAGATCCCTCTAAAGCCTAGATTGCTTAATTTGTCTGTGTATCTTTTTTAAAAGAAGGTCTTTAAAAAGGCACCCCTCCCAATAGATGAAAGCGGAGGAATGGGGCTTGTTCTCCTGTGCCCCAGGTTGCTTTGCCCCCATTGACCTAAGCCACCTTTGTGCGCACGCAGTCCCCCACCCAGTCAGGTGCTCTATGTTGGCGTGAAGTGCAGTACCAGCTCAACAGAAAGGTAAATTGCTGGAAAACCCTGCTGTGATGCATACATCTACTTTGGAGCACTCTTCTCCTTTGCACTCTTGAATGGCTTAAGCGCAATGTATTCTTCCAGCAAGCTGAATAACGAGATAGGTGAGAGAAGGTGTACCAGCTGTCTGTGCGCCATCAGCAGCCACTAGGTGTCCCTCTTGGGTTTTCCCGGGGATCCTGATTGTGCAGGAATTCATCGGTTCAGTAGCAAGGGGGAGAGGATGGCCTGTGCCTGGAAGTGACAGGCAGTCTGGTGGCATCATGAGGATTAAGTTCCGATTCATATTTGCTGTAGAATAAAATATGTTTTCAGCCCCCATGAGCTTTGTCACTCGGAGAGCAGTGTATGAACTTTTGCTGCACGGCTCTGGGCTCCCTGGTGGTCTAGTGGTTAGGATTCGGCGCTCTCACCGCCGCGGCCCGGGTTCGATTCCCGGTCAGGGAAAAGTCCCTCTTCTGACCTTGAAAGCTTTTCCTTCCCGTAGGTCAGGGCTTCTCAAAATGAAGTTGCTTTTCTGACTCACAATTTGCCTAGCATGACGCAGTATCGCTCAAAATATGATTTTCGCAAGGTTCCTTTAGAGCTGCTTCCCATGGTGGGAGGCAAGGCTCTTGAGCAAGTGAGATCCTGTATTCCGAGGCGCGCTTCCTTTTGTAGGCTTCTGACCCCATGGCCTGTGGCAGGTAGTCCTCCTTTGACTGGGCCGCAGGCTTTGTCTCCAAATGGCGTCCTGGACCCACTGCAACCCACCTGTTTGCTAAAACGGAAGTCTGCCTCTGGGTAAGAAAAAGCTGAGCTGCACGTACGGAAAGCGGCAGAGGCCAGAGGCGGGGAGGGTGTGGCAAGGGCTGCCTGATTTGCATAGTGACCTGTTGCATCTTGGGAATGTACAGGCTTTGGAGCTTAACAGGTACTGCAGGTGTCTGCCTGGCCTGAGAGATGCCTGTCTGGTGCTCCCCTCAGGACACACAGGCCTTCCATTCGAGCATGGAGGGTGAGGGACATGGGTCACCCTCATATACAGGGGTGTGGGCATGGGCAGGATAGGTTGTGGGGGACCCGTCAGGGCATTGCCCGTTTGGAAGCCCGTTCGGAAGGCGAGAGGAGGCGGGGCAGGAAACTCTGCTCAATTTCTTTCCCAGAGGCCTGTGGAGAACCCTTTGCACGTTTGAGCCAGCCGGGCCTGCATCAGCAGATCCTGCTCCACTGGGAAGGGAGAGCCTGTAGGCGTAAATCAAAAAAAGGGGAGAAATCTGCAAATTCTAGTGGCAGACCCATGTTGCCCAGGAAGCAATCAGTTTCTCCTGCTCCCTATAGTGGAAAAAGACATAGGAGGTGTATTTCTCTAGGCAGGGGCTCTGTGTAGATGGCACTTCATTGCTCTGGGAAGCATCCATGCTGGTAGAAGAGTAGCAGCAGACTCCACACCTGAGGCTTGAATGGGGACCGTTGGGGAGGGGCAGTGGGAGGCCGAGGAGGGCGGAGGAAAATGCTTTTCAAAAGCATCTGCACGTTCCTACAAACCTGCTGAAAACCCATACCAGGAATGGGGCTCGAACCCATGCGGACAAACGTCCATTGGATCTTAAGTCCAACGCCTTAACCACTCGGCCACCCTGGTGAGACCCAAGGATTTACTTTCTTCAACTCCCTTTTTATGCTTGCTACTGTAGCACCAGCTGTCCAGCAAGAGGTGATTGCAGAGTTAAAAGGCTTTTGCAGGAGGTTAAAAGTAATTGCTTATAACAAACACACTGTGTGACACCTAACTTTCTCCCACTCGGACCTTACCGTTAATTTTTATATTGGAGTTAGCTTAGTCACAATAAGGGGGTGAGCAAGGCAGGCACACTAGAGCATCTACTCCCTGGTGGTCTAGTGGCTAGGATTCGGCGCTTTCACCGCCGCGGCCCGGGTTCGATTCCCGGTCAGGGAAGATCCCTCTAAAGCATAGATTGCTTAATTTGTCTGTGTATCTTTTTTAAAAGAAGGTCTTTAAAAAGGCACCCCTCCCAATAGATGAAAGCGGAGGAATGGGGCTTGTTCTCCTGTGCCCCAGGTTGCTTTGCCCCCATTTACCTAAGCCACCTTTGTGCGCACGCAGTCCCCCACCCAGTCAGGTGCTCTATGTTGGCGTGAAGTGCAGTACCAGCTCAACAGAAAGGTAAATTGCTGGAAAACCCTGCTGTGATGCATACATCTACTTTGGAGCACTCTTCTCCTTTGCACTCTTGAATCGCTTAAGCGCAATGTATTCTTCCAGCAAGCTGAATAACGAGATAGGTGAGAGAAGGTGTACCAGCTGTCTGTGCGCCATCAGCAGCCACTAAGTGTCCCTCTTGGGTTTTCCCGGGGATCCTGATTGTGCAGGAATTCATCGGTTCAGTAGCAAGGGGGAGAGGATGGCCTGTGCCTGGAAGTGACAGGCAGTCTGGTGGCATCATGAGGATTAAGTTCCGATTCATATTTGCTGTAGAATAAAATATGTTTTCAGCCCCCATGAGCTTTGTCACTCGGAGAGCAGTGTATGAACTTTTGCTGCACGGCTCTGGGCTCCCTGGTGGTCTAGTGGTTAGGATTCGGCGCTCTCACCGCCGCGGCCCGGGTTCGATTCCCGGTCAGGGAAAAGTCCCTCTTCTGACCTTGAAAGCTTTTCCTTCCCGTAGGTCAGGGCTTCTCAAAATGAAGTTGCTTTTCTGACTCACAATTTGCCTAGCATGACGCAGTATCGCTCAAAATATGATTTTCGCAAGGTTCCTTTAGAGCTGCTTCCCATGGTGGGAGGCAAGGCTCTTGAGCAAGTGAGATCCTGTATTCCGAGGCGCGCTTCCTTTTGTAGGCTTCTGACCCCATGGCCTGTGGCAGGTAGTCCTCCTTTGACTGGGCCGCAGGCTTTGTCTCCAAATGGCGTCCTGGACCCACTGCAACCCACCTGTTTGCTAAAACGGAAGTCTGCCTCTGGGTAAGAAAAAGCTGAGCTGCACGTACGGAAAGCGGCAGAGGCCAGAGGCGGGGAGGGTGTGGCAAGGGCTGCCTGATTTGCATAGTGACCTGTTGCATCTTGGGAATGTACAGGCTTTGGAGCTTAACAGGTACTGCAGGTGTCTGCCTGGCCTGAGAGATGCCTGTCTGGTGCTCCCCTCAGGACACACAGGCCTTCCATTCGAGCATGGAGGGTGAGGGACATGGGTCACCCTCATATACAGGGGTGTGGGCATGGGCAGGATAGGTTGTGGGGGACCCGTCAGGGCATTGCCCGTTTGGAAGCCCGTTCGGAAGGCGAGAGGAGGCGGGGCAGGAAACTCTGCTCAATTTCTTTCCCAGAGGCCTGTGGAGAACCCTTTGCACGTTTGAGCCAGCCGGGCCTGCATCAGCAGATCCTGCTCCACTGGGAAGGGAGAGCCTGTAGGCGTAAATCAAAAAAAGGGGAGAAATCTGCAAATTCTAGTGGCAGACCCATGTTGCCCAGGAAGCAATCAGTTTCTCCTGCTCCCTATAGTGGAAAAAGACATAGGAGGTGTATTTCTCTAGGCAGGGGCTCTGTGTAGATGGCACTTCATTGCTCTGGGAAGCATCCATGCTGGTAGAAGAGTAGCAGCAGACTCCACACCTGAGGCTTGAATGGGGACCGTTGGGGAGGGGCAGTGGGAGGCCGAGGAGGGCGGAGGAAAATGCTTTTCAAAAGCATCTGCACGTTCCTACAAACCTGCTGAAAACCCATACCAGGAATGGGGCTCGAACCCATGCGGACAAACGTCCATTGGATCTTAAGTCCAACGCCTTAACCACTCGGCCACCCTGGTGAGACCCAAGGATTTACTTTCTTCAACTCCCTTTTTATGCTTGCTACTGTAGCACCAGCTGTCCAGCAAGAGGTGATTGCAGAGTTAAAAGGCTTTTGCAGGAGGTTAAAAGTAATTGCTTATAACAAACACACTGTGTGACACCTAACTTTCTCCCACTCGGACCTTACCGTTAATTTTTATATTGGAGTTAGCTTAGTCACAATAAGGGGGTGAGCAAGGCAGTTACACTAGAGCATCTACTCCCTGGTGGTCTAGTGGCTAGGATTCGGCGCTTTCACCGCCGCGGCCCGGGTTCGATTCCCGGTCAGGGAAGATCCCTCTAAAGCATAGATTGCTTAATTTGTCTGTGTATCTTTTTTAAAAGAAGGTCTTTAAAAAGGCACCCCTCCCAATAGATGAAAGCGGAGGAATTGGGCTTGTTCTCCTGTGCCCCAGGTTGCTTTGCCCCCATTGACCTAAGCCACCTTTGTGCGCACGCAGTCCCCCACCCAGTCAGGTGCTCTATGTTGGCGTGAAGTGCAGTACCAGCTCAACAGAAAGGTAAATTGCTGGAAAACCCTGCTGTGATGCATACATCTACTTTGGAGCACTCTTCTCCTTTGCACTCTTGAATCGCTTAAGCGCAATGTATTCTTCCAGCAAGCTGAATAACGAGATAGGTGAGAGAAGGTGTACCAGCTGTCTGTGCGCCATCAGCAGCCACTAGGTGTCCCTCTTGGGTTTTCCCGGGGATCCTGATTGTGCAGGAATTCATCGGTTCAGTAGCAAGGGGGAGAGGATGGCCTGTGCCTGGAAGTGACAGGCAGTCTGGTGGCTTCATGAGGATTAAGTTCCGATTCATATTTGCTGTAGAATAAAATATGTTTTCAGCCCCCATGAGCTTTGTCACTCGGAGAGCAGTGTATGAACTTTTGCTGCACGGCTCTGGGCTCCCTGGTGGTCTAGTGGTTAGGATTCGGCGCTCTCACCGCCGCGGCCCGGGTTCGATTCCCGGTCAGGGAAAAGTCCCTCTTCTGACCTTGAAAGCTTTTCCTTCCCGTAGGTCAGGGCTTCTCAAAATGAAGTTGCTTTTCTGACTCACAATTTGCCTAGCATGACGCAGTATCGCTCAAAATATGATTTTCGCAAGGTTCCTTTAGAGCTGCTTCCCATGGTGGGAGGCAAGGCTCTTGAGCAAGTGAGATCCTGTATTCCGAGGCGCGCTTCCTTTTGTAGGCTTCTGACCCCATGGCCTGTGGCAGGTAGTCCTCCTTTGACTGGGCCGCAGGCTTTGTCTCCAAATGGCGTCCTGGACCCACTGCAACCCACCTGTTTGCTAAAACGGAAGTCTGCCTCTGGGTAAGAAAAAGCTGAGCTGCACGTACGGAAAGCGGCAGAGGCCAGAGGCGGGGAGGGTGTGGCAAGGGCTGCCTGATTTGCATAGTGACGTGTTGCATCTTGGGAATGTACAGGCTTTGGAGCTTAACAGGTACTGCAGGTGTCTGCCTGGCCTGAGAGATGCCTGTCTGGTGCTCCCCTCAGGACACACAGGCCTTCCATTCGAGCATGGAGGGTGAGGGACATGGGTCACCCTCATATACAGGGGTGTGGGCATGGGCAGGATAGGTTGTGGGGGACCCGTCAGGGCATTGCCCGTTTGGAAGCCCGTTCGGAAGGTGAGAGGAGGCGGGGCAGGAAACTCTGCTCAATTTCTTTCCCAGAGGCCTGTGGAGAACCCTTTGCACGTTTGAGCCAGCCGGGCCTGCATCAGCAGATCCTGCTCCACTGGGAAGGGAGAGCCTGTAGGCGTAAATCAAAAAAAGGGGAGAAATCTGCAAATTCTAGCGGCAGACCCATGTTGCCCAGGAAGCAATCAGTTTCTCCTGCTCCCTATAGTGGAAAAAGACATAGGAGGTGTATTTCTCTAGGCAGGGGCTCTGTGTAGATGGCACTTCATTGCTCTGGGAAGCATCCATGCTGGTAGAAGAGTAGCAGCAGACTCCACACCTGAGGCTTGAATGGGGACTGTTGGGGAGGGGCAGTGGGAGGCCGAGGAGGGCGGAGGAAAATGCTTTTCAAAAGCATCTGCACGTTCCTACAAACCTGCTGAAAACCCATTCCAGGAATGGGGCTCGAACCCATGCGGACAAACGTCCATTGGATCTTAAGTCCAACGCCTTAACCACTCGGCCACCCTGGTGAGACCCAAGGATTTACTTTCTTCAACTCCCTTTTTATGCTTGCTGCTGTAGCACCAGCTGTCCAGCAAGAGGTGATTGCAGAGTTAAAAGGCTTTTGCAGGAGGTTAAAAGTAATTGCTTATAACAAACACACTGTGTGACACCTAACTTTCTCCCACTCGGACCTTACCGTTAATTTTTATATTGGAGTTAGCTTAGTCACAATGAGGGGGTGAGCAAGGCAGGCACACTAGAGCATCTACTCCCTGGTGGTCTAGTGGCTAGGATTCGGCGCTTTCACCGCCGCGGCCCGGGTTCGATTCCCGGTCAGGGAAGATCCCTCTAAAGCATAGATTGCTTAATTTGTCTGTGTATCTTTTTTAAAAGAAGGTCTTTAAAAAGGCACCCCTCCCAATAGATGAAAGCGGAGGAATGGGGCTTGTTCTCCTGTGCCCCAGGTTGCTTTGCCCCCATTGACCTAAGCCACCTTTGTGCGCACGCAGTCCCCCACCCAGTCAGGTGCTCTATGTTGGCGTGAAGTGCAGTACCAGCTCAACAGAAAGGTAAATTGCTGGAAAACCCTGCTGTGATGCATACATCTACTTTGGAGCACTCTTCTCCTTTGCACTCTTGAATCGCTTAAGCGCAATGTATTCTTCCAGCAAGCTGAATAACGAGATAGGTGAGAGAAGGTGTACCAGCTGTCTGTGCGCCATCAGCAGCCACTAGGTGTCCCTCTTGGGTTTTCCCAGGGATCCTGATTGTGCAGGAATTCATCGGTTCAGTAGCAAGGGGGAGAGGATGGCCTGTGCCTGGAAGTGACAGGCAGTCTGGTGGCATCATGAGGATTAAGTTCCGATTCATATTTGCTGTAGAATAAAATATGTTTTCAGCCCCCATGAGCTTTGTCACTCGGAGAGCAGTGTATGAACTTTTGCTGCACGGCTCTGGGCTCCCTGGTGGTCTAGTGGTTAGGATTCGGCGCTCTCACCGCCGCGGCCCGGGTTCGATTCCCGGTCAGGGAAAAGTCCCTCTTCTGACCTTGAAAGCTTTTCCTTCCCGTAGGTCAGGGCTTCTCAAAATGAAGTTGCTTTTCTGACTCACAATTTGCCTAGCATGACGCAGTATCGCTCAAAATATGATTTTCGCAAGGTTCCTTTAGAGCTGCTTCCCATGGTGGGAGGCAAGGCTCTTGAGCAAGTGAGATCCTGTATTCCGAGGCGCGCTTCCTTTTGTAGGCTTCTGACCCCATGGCCTGTGGCAGGTAGTCCTCCTTTGACTGGGCCGCAGGCTTTGTCTCCAAATGGCGTCCTGGACCCACTGCAACCCACCTGTTTGCTAAAACGGAAGTCTGCCTCTGGGTAAGAAAAAGCTGAGCTGCACGTACGGAAAGCGGCAGAGGCCAGAGGCGGGGAGGGTGTGGCAAGGGCTGCCTGATTTGCATAGTGACCTGTTGCATCTTGGGAATGTACAGGCTTTGGAGCTTAACAGGTACTGCAGGTGTCTGCCTGGCCTGAGAGATGCCTGTCTGGTGCTCCCCTCAGGACACACAGGCCTTCCATTCGAGCATGGAGGGTGAGGGACATGGGTCACCCTCATATACAGGGGTGTGGGCATGGGCAGGATAGGTTGTGGGGGACCCGTCAGGGCATTGCCCGTTTGGAAGCCCGTTCGGAAGGCGAGAGGAGGCGGGGCAGGAAACTCTGCTCAATTTCTTTCCCAGAGGCCTGTGGAGAACCCTTTGCACGTTTGAGCCAGCCGGGCCTGCATCAGCAGATCCTGCTCCACTGGGAAGGGAGAGCCTGTAGGCGTAAATCAAAAAAAGGGGAGAAATCTGCAAATTCTAGTGGCAGACCCATGTTGCCCAGGAAGCAATCAGTTTCTCCTGCTCCCTATAGTGGAAAAAGACATAGGAGGTGTATTTCTCTAGGCAGGGGCTCTGTGTAGATGGCACTTCATTGCTCTGGGAAGCATCCATGCTGGTAGAAGAGTAGCAGCAGACTCCACACCTGAGGCTTGAATGGGGACCGTTGGGGAGGGGCAGTGGGAGGCCGAGGAGGGCGGAGGAAAATGCTTTTCAAAAGCATCTGCACGTTCCTACAAACCTGCTGAAAACCCATACCAGGAATGGGGCTCGAACCCATGCGGACAAACGTCCATTGGATCTTAAGTCCAACGCCTTAACCACTCGGCCACCCTGGTGAGACCCAAGGATTTACTTTCTTCAACTCCCTTTTTATGCTTGCTACTGTAGCACCAGCTGTCCAGCAAGAGGTGATTGCAGAGTTAAAAGGCTTTTGCAGGAGGTTAAAAGTAATTGCTTATAACAAACACACTGTGTGACACCTAACTTTCTCCCACTCGGACCTTACCGTTAATTTTTATATTGGAGTTAGCTTAGTCACAATAAGGGGGTGAGCAAGGCAGGCTCACTAGAGCATCTACTCCCTGGTGGTCTAGTGGCTAGGATTCGGTGCTTTCACCGCCGCGGCCCGGGTTCGATTCCCAGTCAGGGAAGATCCCTCTAAAGCATAGATTGCTTAATTTGTCTGTGTATCTTTTTTAAAAGAAGGTCTTTAAAAAGGCACCCCTCCCAATAGATGAAAGCGGAGGAATTGGGCTTGTTCTCCTGTGCCCCAGGTTGCTTTGCCCCCATTGACCTAAGCCACCTTTGTGCGCACGCAGTCCCCCACCCAGTCAGGTGCTCTATGTTGGCGTGAAGTGCAGTACCAGCTCAACAGAAAGGTAAATTGCTGGAAAACCCTGCTGTGATGCATACATCTACTTTGGAGCACTCTTCTCCTTTGCACTCTTGAATCGCTTAAGCGCAATGTATTCTTCCAGCAAGCTGAATAACGAGATAGGTGAGAGAAGGTGTACCAGCTGTCTGTGCGCCATCAGCAGCCACTAGGTGTCCCTCTTGGGTTTTCCCGGGGATCCTGATTGTGCAGGAATTCATCGGTTCAGTAGCAAGGGGGAGAGGATGGCCTGTGCCTGGAAGTGACAGGCAGTCTGGTGGCATCATGAGGATTAAGTTCCGATTCATATTTGCTGTAGAATAAAATATGTTTTCAGCCCCCATGAGCTTTGTCACTCGGAGAGCAGTGTATGAACTTTTGCTGCACGGCTCTGGGCTCCCTGGTGGTCTAGTGGTTAGGATTCGGCGCTCTCACCGCCGCGGCCCGGGTTCGATTCCCGGTCAGGGAAAAGTCCCTCTTCTGACCTTGAAAGCTTTTCCTTCCCGTAGGTCAGGGCTTCTCAAAATGAAGTTGCTTTTCTGACTCACAATTTGCCTAGCATGACGCAGTATCGCTCAAAATATGATTTTCGCAAGGTTCCTTTAGAGCTGCTTCCCATGGTGGGAGGCAAGGCTCTTGAGCAAGTGAGATCCTGTATTCCGAGGCGCGCTTCCTTTTGTAGGCTTCTGACCCCATGGCCTGTGGCAGGTAGTCCTCCTTTGACTGGGCCGCAGGCTTTGTCTCCAAATGGCGTCCTGGACCCACTGCAACCCACCTGTTTGCTAAAACGGAAGTCTGCCTCTGGGTAAGAAAAAGCTGAGCTGCACGTACGGAAAGCGGCAGAGGCCAGAGGCGGGGAGGGTGTGGCAAGGGCTGCCTGATTTGCATAGTGACGTGTTGCATCTTGGGAATGTACAGGCTTTGGAGCTTAACAGGTACTGCAGGTGTCTGCCTGGCCTGAGAGATGCCTGTCTGGTGCTCCCCTCAGGACACACAGGCCTTCCATTCGAGCATGGAGGGTGAGGGACATGGGTCACCCTCATATACAGGGGTGTGGGCATGGGCAGGATAGGTTGTGGGGGACCCGTCAGGGCATTGCCCGTTTGGAAGCCCGTTCGGAAGGCGAGAGGAGGCGGGGCAGGAAACTCTGCTCAATTTCTTTCCCAGAGGCCTGTGGAGAACCCTTTGCACGTTTGAGCCAGCCGGGCCTGCATCAGCAGATCCTGCTCCACTGGGAAGGGAGAGCCTGTAGGCGTAAATCAAAAAAAGGGGAGAAATCTGCAAATTCTAGTGGCAGACCCATGTTGCCCAGGAAGCAATCAGTTTCTCCTGCTCCCTATAGTGGAAAAAGACATAGGAGGTGTATTTCTCTAGGCAGGGGCTCTGTGTAGATGGCACTTCATTGCTCTGGGAAGCATCCATGCTGGTAGAAGAGTAGCAGCAGACTCCACACCTGAGGCTTGAATGGGGACCGTTGGGGAGGGGCAGTGGGAGGCCGAGGAGGGCGGAGGAAAATGCTTTTCAAAAGCATCTGCACGTTCCTACAAACCTGCTGAAAACCCATACCAGGAATGGGGCTCGAACCCATGCGGACAAACGTCCATTGGATCTTAAGTCCAACGCCTTAACCACTCGGCCACCCTGGTGAGACCCAAGGATTTACTTTCTTCAACTCCCTTTTTATGCTTGCTACTGTAGCACCAGCTGTCCAGCAAGAGGTGATTGCAGAGTTAAAAGGCTTTTGCAGGAGGTTAAAAGTAATTGCTTATAACAAACACACTGTGTGACACCTAACTTTCTCCCACTCGGACCTTACCGTTAATTTTTATATTGGAGTTAGCTTAGTCACAATAAGGGGGTGAGCAAGGCAGTTACACTAGAGCATCTACTCCCTGGTGGTCTAGTGGCTAGGATTCGGCGCTTTCACCGCCGCGGCCCGGGTTCGATTCCCGGTCAGGGAAGATCCCTCTAAAGCATAGATTGCTTAATTTGTCTGTGTATCTTTTTTAAAAGAAGGTCTTTAAAAAGGCACCCCTCCCAATAGATGAAAGCGGAGGAATTGGGCTTGTTCTCCTGTGCCCCAGGTTGCTTTGCCCCCATTGACCTAAGCCACCTTTGTGCGCACGCAGTCCCCCACCCAGTCAGGTGCTCTATGTTGGCGTGAAGTGCAGTACCAGCTCAACAGAAAGGTAAATTGCTGGAAAACCCTGCTGTGATGCATACATCTACTTTGGAGCACTCTTCTCCTTTGCACTCTTGAATCGCTTAAGCGCAATGTATTCTTCCAGCAAGCTGAATAACGAGATAGGTGAGAGAAGGTGTACCAGCTGTCTGTGCGCCATCAGCAGCCACTAGGTGTCCCTCTTGGGTTTTCCCGGGGATCCTGATTGTGCAGGAATTCATCGGTTCAGTAGCAAGGGGGAGAGGATGGCCTGTGCCTGGAAGTGACAGGCAGTCTGGTGGCTTCATGAGGATTAAGTTCCGATTCATATTTGCTGTAGAATAAAATATGTTTTCAGCCCCCATGAGCTTTGTCACTCGGAGAGCAGTGTATGAACTTTTGCTGCACGGCTCTGGGCTCCCTGGTGGTCTAGTGGTTAGGATTCGGCGCTCTCACCGCCGCGGCCCGGGTTCGATTCCCGGTCAGGGAAAAGTCCCTCTTCTGACCTTGAAAGCTTTTCCTTCCCGTAGGTCAGGGCTTCTCAAAATGAAGTTGCTTTTCTGACTCACAATTTGCCTAGCATGACGCAGTATCGCTCAAAATATGATTTTCGCAAGGTTCCTTTAGAGCTGCTTCCCATGGTGGGAGGCAAGGCTCTTGAGCAAGTGAGATCCTGTATTCCGAGGCGCGCTTCCTTTTGTAGGCTTCTGACCCCATGGCCTGTGGCAGGTAGTCCTCCTTTGACTGGGCCGCAGGCTTTGTCTCCAAATGGCGTCCTGGACCCACTGCAACCCACCTGTTTGCTAAAACGGAAGTCTGCCTCTGGGTAAGAAAAAGCTGAGCTGCACGTACGGAAAGCGGCAGAGGCCAGAGGCGGGGAGGGTGTGGCAAGGGCTGCCTGATTTGCATAGTGACGTGTTGCATCTTGGGAATGTACAGGCTTTGGAGCTTAACAGGTACTGCAGGTGTCTGCCTGGCCTGAGAGATGCCTGTCTGGTGCTCCCCTCAGGACACACAGGCCTTCCATTCGAGCATGGAGGGTGAGGGACATGGGTCACCCTCATATACAGGGGTGTGGGCATGGGCAGGATAGGTTGTGGGGGACCCGTCAGGGCATTGCCCGTTTGGAAGCCCGTTCGGAAGGCGAGAGGAGGCGGGGCAGGAAACTCTGCTCAATTTCTTTCCCAGAGGCCTGTGGAGAACCCTTTGCACGTTTGAGCCAGCCGGGCCTGCATCAGCAGATCCTGCTCCACTGGGAAGGGAGAGCCTGTAGGCGTAAATCAAAAAAAGGGGAGAAATCTGCAAATTCTAGCGGCAGACCCATGTTGCCCAGGAAGCAATCAGTTTCTCCTGCTCCCTATAGTGGAAAAAGACATAGGAGGTGTATTTCTCTAGGCAGGGGCTCTGTGTAGATGGCACTTCATTGCTCTGGGAAGCATCCATGCTGGTAGAAGAGTAGCAGCAGACTCCACACCTGAGGCTTGAATGGGGACTGTTGGGGAGGGGCAGTGGGAGGCCGAGGAGGGCGGAGGAAAATGCTTTTCAAAAGCATCTGCACGTTCCTACAAACCTGCTGAAAACCCATTCCAGGAATGGGGCTCGAACCCATGCGGACAAACGTCCATTGGATCTTAAGTCCAACGCCTTAACCACTCGGCCACCCTGGTGAGACCCAAGGATTTACTTTCTTCAACTCCCTTTTTATGCTTGCTGCTGTAGCACCAGCTGTCCAGCAAGAGGTGATTGCAGAGTTAAAAGGCTTTTGCAGGAGGTTAAAAGTAATTGCTTATAACAAACACACTGTGTGACACCTAACTTTCTCCCACTCGGACCTTACCGTTAATTTTTATATTGGAGTTAGCTTAGTCACAATAAGGGGGTGAGCAAGGCAGGCACACTAGAGCATCTACTCCCTGGTGGTCTAGTGGCTAGGATTCGGCGCTTTCACCGCCGCGGCCCGGGTTCGATTCCCGGTCAGGGAAGATCCCTCTAAAGCATAGATTGCTTAATTTGTCTGTGTATCTTTTTTAAAAGAAGGTCTTTAAAAAGGCACCCCTCCCAATAGATGAAAGCGGAGGAATGGGGCTTGTTCTCCTGTGCCCCAGGTTGCTTTGCCCCCATTGACCTAAGCCACCTTTGTGCGCACGCAGTCCCCCACCCAGTCAGGTGCTCTATGTTGGCGTGAAGTGCAGTACCAGCTCAACAGAAAGGTAAATTGCTGGAAAACCCTGCTGTGATGCATACATCTACTTTGGAGCACTCTTCTCCTTTGCACTCTTGAATCGCTTAAGCGCAATGTATTCTTCCAGCAAGCTGAATAACGAGATAGGTGAGAGAAGGTGTACCAGCTGTCTGTGCGCCATCAGCAGCCACTAGGTGTCCCTCTTGGGTTTTCCCAGGGATCCTGATTGTGCAGGAATTCATCGGTTCAGTAGCAAGGGGGAGAGGATGGCCTGTGCCTGGAAGTGACAGGCAGTCTGGTGGCATCATGAGGATTAAGTTCCGATTCATATTTGCTGTAGAATAAAATATGTTTTCAGCCCCCATGAGCTTTGTCACTCGGAGAGCAGTGTATGAACTTTTGCTGCACGGCTCTGGGCTCCCTGGTGGTCTAGTGGTTAGGATTCGGCGCTCTCACCGCCGCGGCCCGGGTTCGATTCCCGGTCAGGGAAAAGTCCCTCTTCTGACCTTGAAAGCTTTTCCTTCCCGTAGGTCAGGGCTTCTCAAAATGAAGTTGCTTTTCTGACTCACAATTTGCCTAGCATGACGCAGTATCGCTCAAAATATGATTTTCGCAAGGTTCCTTTAGAGCTGCTTCCCATGGTGGGAGGCAAGGCTCTTGAGCAAGTGAGATCCTGTATTCCGAGGCGCGCTTCCTTTTGTAGGCTTCTGACCCCATGGCCTGTGGCAGGTAGTCCTCCTTTGACTGGGCCGCAGGCTTTGTCTCCAAATGGCGTCCTGGACCCACTGCAACCCACCTGTTTGCTAAAACGGAAGTCTGCCTCTGGGTAAGAAAAAGCTGAGCTGCACGTACGGAAAGCGGCAGAGGCCAGAGGCGGGGAGGGTGTGGCAAGGGCTGCCTGATTTGCATAGTGACCTGTTGCATCTTGGGAATGTACAGGCTTTGGAGCTTAACAGGTACTGCAGGTGTCTGCCTGGCCTGAGAGATGCCTGTCTGGTGCTCCCCTCAGGACACACAGGCCTTCCATTCGAGCATGGAGGGTGAGGGACATGGGTCACCCTCATATACAGGGGTGTGGGCATGGGCAGGATAGGTTGTGGGGGACCCGTCAGGGCATTGCCCGTTTGGAAGCCCGTTCGGAAGGCGAGAGGAGGCGGGGCAGGAAACTCTGCTCAATTTCTTTCCCAGAGGCCTGTGGAGAACCCTTTGCACGTTTGAGCCAGCCGGGCCTGCATCAGCAGATCCTGCTCCACTGGGAAGGGAGAGCCTGTAGGCGTAAATCAAAAAAAGGGGAGAAATCTGCAAATTCTAGCGGCAGACCCATGTTGCCCAGGAAGCAATCAGTTTCTCCTGCTCCCTATAGTGGAAAAAGACATAGGAGGTGTATTTCTCTAGGCAGGGGCTCTGTGTAGATGGCACTTCATTGCTCTGGGAAGCATCCATGCTGGTAGAAGAGTAGCAGCAGACTCCACACCTGAGGCTTGAATGGGGACTGTTGGGGAGGGGCAGTGGGAGGCCGAGGAGGGCGGAGGAAAATGCTTTTCAAAAGCATCTGCACGTTCCTACAAACCTGCTGAAAACCCATTCCAGGAATGGGGCTCGAACCCATGCGGACAAACGTCCATTGGATCTTAAGTCCAACGCCTTAACCACTCGGCCACCCTGGTGAGACCCAAGGATTTACTTTCTTCAACTCCCTTTTTATGCTTGCTGCTGTAGCACCAGCTGTCCAGCAAGAGGTGATTGCAGAGTTAAAAGGCTTTTGCAGGAGGTTAAAAGTAATTGCTTATAACAAACACACTGTGTGACACCTAACTTTCTCCCACTCGGACCTTACCGTTAATTTTTATATTGGAGTTAGCTTAGTCACAATAAGGGGGTGAGCAAGGCAGGCACACTAGAGCATCTACTCCCTGGTGGTCTAGTGGCTAGGATTCGGCGCTTTCACCGCCGCGGCCCGGGTTCGATTCCCGGTCAGGGAAGATCCCTCTAAAGCATAGATTGCTTAATTTGTCTGTGTATCTTTTTTAAAAGAAGGTCTTTAAAAAGGCACCCCTCCCAATAGATGAAAGCGGAGGAATGGGGCTTGTTCTCCTGTGCCCCAGGTTGCTTTGCCCCCATTGACCTAAGCCACCTTTGTGCGCACGCAGTCCCCCACCCAGTCAGGTGCTCTATGTTGGCGTGAAGTGCAGTACCAGCTCAACAGAAAGGTAAATTGCTGGAAAACCCTGCTGTGATGCATACATCTACTTTGGAGCACTCTTCTCCTTTGCACTCTTGAATCGCTTAAGCGCAATGTATTCTTCCAGCAAGCTGAATAACGAGATAGGTGAGAGAAGGTGTACCAGCTGTCTGTGCGCCATCAGCAGCCACTAGGTGTCCCTCTTGGGTTTTCCCAGGGATCCTGATTGTGCAGGAATTCATCGGTTCAGTAGCAAGGGGGAGAGGATGGCCTGTGCCTGGAAGTGACAGGCAGTCTGGTGGCATCATGAGGATTAAGTTCCGATTCATATTTGCTGTAGAATAAAATATGTTTTCAGCCCCCATGAGCTTTGTCACTCGGAGAGCAGTGTATGAACTTTTGCTGCACGGCTCTGGGCTCCCTGGTGGTCTAGTGGTTAGGATTCGGCGCTCTCACCGCCGCGGCCCGGGTTCGATTCCCGGTCAGGGAAAAGTCCCTCTTCTGACCTT
This sequence comes from Lissotriton vulgaris, assembly GCF_964263255.1. Classification (NCBI taxonomy): domain Eukaryota; kingdom Metazoa; phylum Chordata; class Amphibia; order Caudata; family Salamandridae; genus Lissotriton; species Lissotriton vulgaris. Next base: position 520,134,764 of record NC_141691.1, read on the forward strand.
GAAAGCTTTTCCTTCCCGTAGGTCAGGGCTTCTCAAAATGAAGTTGCTTTTCTGACTCACAATTTGCCTAGCATGACGCAGTATCGCTCAAAATATGATTTTCGCAAGGTTCCTTTAGAGCTGCTTCCCATGGTGGGAGGCAAGGCTCTTGAGCAAGTGAGATCCTGTATTCCGAGGCGCGCTTCCTTTTGTAGGCTTCTGACCCCATGGCCTGTGGCAGGTAGTCCTCCTTTGACTGGGCCGCAGGCTTTGTCTCCAAATGGCGTCCTGGACCCACTGCAACCCACCTGTTTGCTAAAACGGAAGTCTGCCTCTGGGTAAGAAAAAGCTGAGCTGCACGTACGGAAAGCGGCAGAGGCCAGAGGCGGGGAGGGTGTGGCAAGGGCTGCCTGATTTGCATAGTGACCTGTTGCATCTTGGGAATGTACAGGCTTTGGAGCTTAACAGGTACTGCAGGTGTCTGCCTGGCCTGAGAGATGCCTGTCTGGTGCTCCCCTCAGGACACACAGGCCTTCCATTCGAGCATGGAGGGTGAGGGACATGGGTCACCCTCATATACAGGGGTGTGGGCATGGGCAGGATAGGTTGTGGGGGACCCGTCAGGGCATTGCCCGTTTGGAAGCCCGTTCGGAAGGCGAGAGGAGGCGGGGCAGGAAACTCTGCTCAATTTCTTTCCCAGAGGCCTGTGGAGAACCCTTTGCACGTTTGAGCCAGCCGGGCCTGCATCAGCAGATCCTGCTCCACTGGGAAGGGAGAGCCTGTAGGCGTAAATCAAAAAAAGGGGAGAAATCTGCAAATTCTAGTGGCAGACCCATGTTGCCCAGGAAGCAATCAGTTTCTCCTGCTCCCTATAGTGGAAAAAGACATAGGAGGTGTATTTCTCTAGGCAGGGGCTCTGTGTAGATGGCACTTCATTGCTCTGGGAAGCATCCATGCTGGTAGAAGAGTAGCAGCAGACTCCACACCTGAGGCTTGAATGGGGACCGTTGGGGAGGGGCAGTGGGAGGCCGAGGAGGGCGGAGGAAAATGCTTTTCAAAAGCATCTGCACGTTCCTACAAACCTGCTGAAAACCCATACCAGGAATGGGGCTCGAACCCATGCGGACAAACGTCCATTGGATCTTAAGTCCAACGCCTTAACCACTCGGCCACCCTGGTGAGACCCAAGGATTTACTTTCTTCAACTCCCTTTTTATGCTTGCTACTGTAGCACCAGCTGTCCAGCAAGAGGTGATTGCAGAGTTAAAAGGCTTTTGCAGGAGGTTAAAAGTAATTGCTTATAACAAACACACTGTGTGACACCTAACTTTCTCCCACTCGGACCTTACCGTTAATTTTTATATTGGAGTTAGCTTAGTCACAATAAGGGGGTGAGCAAGGCAGGCTCACTAGAGCATCTACTCCCTGGTGGTCTAGTGGCTAGGATTCGGTGCTTTCACCGCCGCGGCCCGGGTTCGATTCCCAGTCAGGGAAGATCCCTCTAAAGCATAGATTGCTTAATTTGTCTGTGTATCTTTTTTAAAAGAAGGTCTTTAAAAAGGCACCCCTCCCAATAGATGAAAGCGGAGGAATTGGGCTTGTTCTCCTGTGCCCCAGGTTGCTTTGCCCCCATTGACCTAAGCCACCTTTGTGCGCACGCAGTCCCCCACCCAGTCAGGTGCTCTATGTTGGCGTGAAGTGCAGTACCAGCTCAACAGAAAGGTAAATTGCTGGAAAACCCTGCTGTGATGCATACATCTACTTTGGAGCACTCTTCTCCTTTGCACTCTTGAATCGCTTAAGCGCAATGTATTCTTCCAGCAAGCTGAATAACGAGATAGGTGAGAGAAGGTGTACCAGCTGTCTGTGCGCCATCAGCAGCCACTAGGTGTCCCTCTTGGGTTTTCCCGGGGATCCTGATTGTGCAGGAATTCATCGGTTCAGTAGCAAGGGGGAGAGGATGGCCTGTGCCTGGAAGTGACAGGCAGTCTGGTGGCATCATGAGGATTAAGTTCCGATTCATATTTGCTGTAGAATAAAATATGTTTTCAGCCCCCATGAGCTTTGTCACTCGGAGAGCAGTGTATGAACTTTTGCTGCACGGCTCTGGGCTCCCTGGTGGTCTAGTGGTTAGGATTCGGCGCTCTCACCGCCGCGGCCCGGGTTCGATTCCCGGTCAGGGAAAAGTCCCTCTTCTGACCTTGAAAGCTTTTCCTTCCCGTAGGTCAGGGCTTCTCAAAATGAAGTTGCTTTTCTGACTCACAATTTGCCTAGCATGACGCAGTATCGCTCAAAATATGATTTTCGCAAGGTTCCTTTAGAGCTGCTTCCCATGGTGGGAGGCAAGGCTCTTGAGCAAGTGAGATCCTGTATTCCGAGGCGCGCTTCCTTTTGTAGGCTTCTGACCCCATGGCCTGTGGCAGGTAGTCCTCCTTTGACTGGGCCGCAGGCTTTGTCTCCAAATGGCGTCCTGGACCCACTGCAACCCACCTGTTTGCTAAAACGGAAGTCTGCCTCTGGGTAAGAAAAAGCTGAGCTGCACGTACGGAAAGCGGCAGAGGCCAGAGGCGGGGAGGGTGTGGCAAGGGCTGCCTGATTTGCATAGTGACGTGTTGCATCTTGGGAATGTACAGGCTTTGGAGCTTAACAGGTACTGCAGGTGTCTGCCTGGCCTGAGAGATGCCTGTCTGGTGCTCCCCTCAGGACACACAGGCCTTCCATTCGAGCATGGAGGGTGAGGGACATGGGTCACCCTCATATACAGGGGTGTGGGCATGGGCAGGATAGGTTGTGGGGGACCCGTCAGGGCATTGCCCGTTTGGAAGCCCGTTCGGAAGGCGAGAGGAGGCGGGGCAGGAAACTCTGCTCAATTTCTTTCCCAGAGGCCTGTGGAGAACCCTTTGCACGTTTGAGCCAGCCGGGCCTGCATCAGCAGATCCTGCTCCACTGGGAAGGGAGAGCCTGTAGGCGTAAATCAAAAAAAGGGGAGAAATCTGCAAATTCTAGTGGCAGACCCATGTTGCCCAGGAAGCAATCAGTTTCTCCTGCTCCCTATAGTGGAAAAAGACATAGGAGGTGTATTTCTCTAGGCAGGGGCTCTGTGTAGATGGCACTTCATTGCTCTGGGAAGCATCCATGCTGGTAGAAGAGTAGCAGCAGACTCCACACCTGAGGCTTGAATGGGGACCGTTGGGGAGGGGCAGTGGGAGGCCGAGGAGGGCGGAGGAAAATGCTTTTCAAAAGCATCTGCACGTTCCTACAAACCTGCTGAAAACCCATACCAGGAATGGGGCTCGAACCCATGCGGACAAACGTCCATTGGATCTTAAGTCCAACGCCTTAACCACTCGGCCACCCTGGTGAGACCCAAGGATTTACTTTCTTCAACTCCCTTTTTATGCTTGCTACTGTAGCACCAGCTGTCCAGCAAGAGGTGATTGCAGAGTTAAAAGGCTTTTGCAGGAGGTTAAAAGTAATTGCTTATAACAAACACACTGTGTGACACCTAACTTTCTCCCACTCGGACCTTACCGTTAATTTTTATATTGGAGTTAGCTTAGTCACAATAAGGGGGTGAGCAAGGCAGTTACACTAGAGCATCTACTCCCTGGTGGTCTAGTGGCTAGGATTCGGCGCTTTCACCGCCGCGGCCCGGGTTCGATTCCCGGTCAGGGAAGATCCCTCTAAAGCATAGATTGCTTAATTTGTCTGTGTATCTTTTTTAAAAGAAGGTCTTTAAAAAGGCACCCCTCCCAATAGATGAAAGCGGAGGAATTGGGCTTGTTCTCCTGTGCCCCAGGTTGCTTTGCCCCCATTGACCTAAGCCACCTTTGTGCGCACGCAGTCCCCCACCCAGTCAGGTGCTCTATGTTGGCGTGAAGTGCAGTACCAGCTCAACAGAAAGGTAAATTGCTGGAAAACCCTGCTGTGATGCATACATCTACTTTGGAGCACTCTTCTCCTTTGCACTCTTGAATCGCTTAAGCGCAATGTATTCTTCCAGCAAGCTGAATAACGAGATAGGTGAGAGAAGGTGTACCAGCTGTCTGTGCGCCATCAGCAGCCACTAGGTGTCCCTCTTGGGTTTTCCCGGGGATCCTGATTGTGCAGGAATTCATCGGTTCAGTAGCAAGGGGGAGAGGATGGCCTGTGCCTGGAAGTGACAGGCAGTCTGGTGGCTTCATGAGGATTAAGTTCCGATTCATATTTGCTGTAGAATAAAATATGTTTTCAGCCCCCATGAGCTTTGTCACTCGGAGAGCAGTGTATGAACTTTTGCTGCACGGCTCTGGGCTCCCTGGTGGTCTAGTGGTTAGGATTCGGCGCTCTCACCGCCGCGGCCCGGGTTCGATTCCCGGTCAGGGAAAAGTCCCTCTTCTGACCTTGAAAGCTTTTCCTTCCCGTAGGTCAGGGCTTCTCAAAATGAAGTTGCTTTTCTGACTCACAATTTGCCTAGCATGACGCAGTATCGCTCAAAATATGATTTTCGCAAGGTTCCTTTAGAGCTGCTTCCCATGGTGGGAGGCAAGGCTCTTGAGCAAGTGAGATCCTGTATTCCGAGGCGCGCTTCCTTTTGTAGGCTTCTGACCCCATGGCCTGTGGCAGGTAGTCCTCCTTTGACTGGGCCGCAGGCTTTGTCTCCAAATGGCGTCCTGGACCCACTGCAACCCACCTGTTTGCTAAAACGGAAGTCTGCCTCTGGGTAAGAAAAAGCTGAGCTGCACGTACGGAAAGCGGCAGAGGCCAGAGGCGGGGAGGGTGTGGCAAGGGCTGCCTGATTTGCATAGTGACCTGTTGCATCTTGGGAATGTACAGGCTTTGGAGCTTAACAGGTACTGCAGGTGTCTGCCTGGCCTGAGAGATGCCTGTCTGGTGCTCCCCTCAGGACACACAGGCCTTCCATTCGAGCATGGAGGGTGAGGGACATGGGTCACCCTCATATACAGGGGTGTGGGCATGGGCAGGATAGGTTGTGGGGGACCCGTCAGGGCATTGCCCGTTTGGAAGCCCGTTCGGAAGGCGAGAGGAGGCGGGGCAGGAAACTCTGCTCAATTTCTTTCCCAGAGGCCTGTGGAGAACCCTTTGCACGTTTGAGCCAGCCGGGCCTGCATCAGCAGATCCTGCTCCACTGGGAAGGGAGAGCCTGTAGGCGTAAATCAAAAAAAGGGGAGAAATCTGCAAATTCTAGCGGCAGACCCATGTTGCCCAGGAAGCAATCAGTTTCTCCTGCTCCCTATAGTGGAAAAAGACATAGGAGGTGTATTTCTCTAGGCAGGGGCTCTGTGTAGATGGCACTTCATTGCTCTGGGAAGCATCCATGCTGGTAGAAGAGTAGCAGCAGACTCCACACCTGAGGCTTGAATGGGGACTGTTGGGGAGGGGCAGTGGGAGGCCGAGGAGGGCGGAGGAAAATGCTTTTCAAAAGCATCTGCACGTTCCTACAAACCTGCTGAAAACCCATTCCAGGAATGGGGCTCGAACCCATGCGGACAAACGTCCATTGGATCTTAAGTCCAACGCCTTAACCACTCGGCCACCCTGGTGAGACCCAAGGATTTACTTTCTTCAACTCCCTTTTTATGCTTGCTGCTGTAGCACCAGCTGTCCAGCAAGAGGTGATTGCAGAGTTAAAAGGCTTTTGCAGGAGGTTAAAAGTAATTGCTTATAACAAACACACTGTGTGACACCTAACTTTCTCCCACTCGGACCTTACCGTTAATTTTTATATTGGAGTTAGCTTAGTCACAATAAGGGGGTGAGCAAGGCAGGCACACTAGAGCATCTACTCCCTGGTGGTCTAGTGGCTAGGATTCGGCGCTTTCACCGCCGCGGCCCGGGTTCGATTCCCGGTCAGGGAAGATCCCTCTAAAGCATAGATTGCTTAATTTGTCTGTGTATCTTTTTTAAAAGAAGGTCTTTAAAAAGGCACCCCTCCCAATAGATGAAAGCGGAGGAATGGGGCTTGTTCTCCTGTGCCCCAGGTTGCTTTGCCCCCATTGACCTAAGCCACCTTTGTGCGCACGCAGTCCCCCACCCAGTCAGGTGCTCTATGTTGGCGTGAAGTGCAGTACCAGCTCAACAGAAAGGTAAATTGCTGGAAAACCCTGCTGTGATGCATACATCTACTTTGGAGCACTCTTCTCCTTTGCACTCTTGAATCGCTTAAGCGCAATGTATTCTTCCAGCAAGCTGAATAACGAGATAGGTGAGAGAAGGTGTACCAGCTGTCTGTGCGCCATCAGCAGCCACTAGGTGTCCCTCTTGGGTTTTCCCAGGGATCCTGATTGTGCAGGAATTCATCGGTTCAGTAGCAAGGGGGAGAGGATGGCCTGTGCCTGGAAGTGACAGGCAGTCTGGTGGCATCATGAGGATTAAGTTCCGATTCATATTTGCTGTAGAATAAAATATGTTTTCAGCCCCCATGAGCTTTGTCACTCGGAGAGCAGTGTATGAACTTTTGCTGCACGGCTCTGGGCTCCCTGGTGGTCTAGTGGTTAGGATTCGGCGCTCTCACCGCCGCGGCCCGGGTTCGATTCCCGGTCAGGGAAAAGTCCCTCTTCTGACCTTGAAAGCTTTTCCTTCCCGTAGGTCAGGGCTTCTCAAAATGAAGTTGCTTTTCTGACTCACAATTTGCCTAGCATGACGCAGTATCGCTCAAAATATGATTTTCGCAAGGTTCCTTTAGAGCTGCTTCCCATGGTGGGAGGCAAGGCTCTTGAGCAAGTGAGATCCTGTATTCCGAGGCGCGCTTCCTTTTGTAGGCTTCTGACCCCATGGCCTGTGGCAGGTAGTCCTCCTTTGACTGGGCCGCAGGCTTTGTCTCCAAATGGCGTCCTGGACCCACTGCAACCCACCTGTTTGCTAAAACGGAAGTCTGCCTCTGGGTAAGAAAAAGCTGAGCTGCACGTACGGAAAGCGGCAGAGGCCAGAGGCGGGGAGGGTGTGGCAAGGGCTGCCTGATTTGCATAGTGACCTGTTGCATCTTGGGAATGTACAGGCTTTGGAGCTTAACAGGTACTGCAGGTGTCTGCCTGGCCTGAGAGATGCCTGTCTGGTGCTCCCCTCAGGACACACAGGCCTTCCATTCGAGCATGGAGGGTGAGGGACATGGGTCACCCTCATATACAGGGGTGTGGGCATGGGCAGGATAGGTTGTGGGGGACCCGTCAGGGCATTGCCCGTTTGGAAGCCCGTTCGGAAGGCGAGAGGAGGCGGGGCAGGAAACTCTGCTCAATTTCTTTCCCAGAGGCCTGTGGAGAACCCTTTGCACGTTTGAGCCAGCCGGGCCTGCATCAGCAGATCCTGCTCCACTGGGAAGGGAGAGCCTGTAGGCGTAAATCAAAAAAAGGGGAGAAATCTGCAAATTCTAGTGGCAGACCCATGTTGCCCAGGAAGCAATCAGTTTCTCCTGCTCCCTATAGTGGAAAAAGACATAGGAGGTGTATTTCTCTAGGCAGGGGCTCTGTGTAGATGGCACTTCATTGCTCTGGGAAGCATCCATGCTGGTAGAAGAGTAGCAGCAGACTCCACACCTGAGGCTTGAATGGGGACCGTTGGGGAGGGGCAGTGGGAGGCCGAGGAGGGCGGAGGAAAATGCTTTTCAAAAGCATCTGCACGTTCCTACAAACCTGCTGAAAACCCATACCAGGAATGGGGCTCGAACCCATGCGGACAAACGTCCATTGGATCTTAAGTCCAACGCCTTAACCACTCGGCCACCCTGGTGAGACCCAAGGATTTACTTTCTTCAACTCCCTTTTTATGCTTGCTACTGTAGCACCAGCTGTCCAGCAAGAGGTGATTGCAGAGTTAAAAGGCTTTTGCAGGAGGTTAAAAGTAATTGCTTATAACAAACACACTGTGTGACACCTAACTTTCTCCCACTCGGACCTTACCGTTAATTTTTATATTGGAGTTAGCTTAGTCACAATAAGGGGGTGAGCAAGGCAGGCTCACTAGAGCATCTACTCCCTGGTGGTCTAGTGGCTAGGATTCGGTGCTTTCACCGCCGCGGCCCGGGTTCGATTCCCAGTCAGGGAAGATCCCTCTAAAGCATAGATTGCTTAATTTGTCTGTGTATCTTTTTTAAAAGAAGGTCTTTAAAAAGGCACCCCTCCCAATAGATGAAAGCGGAGGAATTGGGCTTGTTCTCCTGTGCCCCAGGTTGCTTTGCCCCCATTGACCTAAGCCACCTTTGTGCGCACGCAGTCCCCCACCCAGTCAGGTGCTCTATGTTGGCGTGAAGTGCAGTACCAGCTCAACAGAAAGGTAAATTGCTGGAAAACCCTGCTGTGATGCATACATCTACTTTGGAGCACTCTTCTCCTTTGCACTCTTGAATCGCTTAAGCGCAATGTATTCTTCCAGCAAGCTGAATAACGAGATAGGTGAGAGAAGGTGTACCAGCTGTCTGTGCGCCATCAGCAGCCACTAGGTGTCCCTCTTGGGTTTTCCCGGGGATCCTGATTGTGCAGGAATTCATCGGTTCAGTAGCAAGGGGGAGAGGATGGCCTGTGCCTGGAAGTGACAGGCAGTCTGGTGGCATCATGAGGATTAAGTTCCGATTCATATTTGCTGTAGAATAAAATATGTTTTCAGCCCCCATGAGCTTTGTCACTCGGAGAGCAGTGTATGAACTTTTGCTGCACGGCTCTGGGCTCCCTGGTGGTCTAGTGGTTAGGATTCGGCGCTCTCACCGCCGCGGCCCGGGTTCGATTCCCGGTCAGGGAAAAGTCCCTCTTCTGACCTTGAAAGCTTTTCCTTCCCGTAGGTCAGGGCTTCTCAAAATGAAGTTGCTTTTCTGACTCACAATTTGCCTAGCATGACGCAGTATCGCTCAAAATATGATTTTCGCAAGGTTCCTTTAGAGCTGCTTCCCATGGTGGGAGGCAAGGCTCTTGAGCAAGTGAGATCCTGTATTCCGAGGCGCGCTTCCTTTTGTAGGCTTCTGACCCCATGGCCTGTGGCAGGTAGTCCTCCTTTGACTGGGCCGCAGGCTTTGTCTCCAAATGGCGTCCTGGACCCACTGCAACCCACCTGTTTGCTAAAACGGAAGTCTGCCTCTGGGTAAGAAAAAGCTGAGCTGCACGTACGGAAAGCGGCAGAGGCCAGAGGCGGGGAGGGTGTGGCAAGGGCTGCCTGATTTGCATAGTGACGTGTTGCATCTTGGGAATGTACAGGCTTTGGAGCTTAACAGGTACTGCAGGTGTCTGCCTGGCCTGAGAGATGCCTGTCTGGTGCTCCCCTCAGGACACACAGGCCTTCCATTCGAGCATGGAGGGTGAGGGACATGGGTCACCCTCATATACAGGGGTGTGGGCATGGGCAGGATAGGTTGTGGGGGACCCGTCAGGGCATTGCCCGTTTGGAAGCCCGTTCGGAAGGCGAGAGGAGGCGGGGCAGGAAACTCTGCTCAATTTCTTTCCCAGAGGCCTGTGGAGAACCCTTTGCACGTTTGAGCCAGCCGGGCCTGCATCAGCAGATCCTGCTCCACTGGGAAGGGAGAGCCTGTAGGCGTAAATCAAAAAAAGGGGAGAAATCTGCAAATTCTAGTGGCAGACCCATGTTGCCCAGGAAGCAATCAGTTTCTCCTGCTCCCTATAGTGGAAAAAGACATAGGAGGTGTATTTCTCTAGGCAGGGGCTCTGTGTAGATGGCACTTCATTGCTCTGGGAAGCATCCATGCTGGTAGAAGAGTAGCAGCAGACTCCACACCTGAGGCTTGAATGGGGACCGTTGGGGAGGGGCAGTGGGAGGCCGAGGAGGGCGGAGGAAAATGCTTTTCAAAAGCATCTGCACGTTCCTACAAACCTGCTGAAAACCCATACCAGGAATGGGGCTCGAACCCATGCGGACAAACGTCCATTGGATCTTAAGTCCAACGCCTTAACCACTCGGCCACCCTGGTGAGACCCAAGGATTTACTTTCTTCAACTCCCTTTTTATGCTTGCTACTGTAGCACCAGCTGTCCAGCAAGAGGTGATTGCAGAGTTAAAAGGCTTTTGCAGGAGGTTAAAAGTAATTGCTTATAACAAACACACTGTGTGACACCTAACTTTCTCCCACTCGGACCTTACCGTTAATTTTTATATTGGAGTTAGCTTAGTCACAATAAGGGGGTGAGCAAGGCAGTTACACTAGAGCATCTACTCCCTGGTGGTCTAGTGGCTAGGATTCGGCGCTTTCACCGCCGCGGCCCGGGTTCGATTCCCGGTCAGGGAAGATCCCTCTAAAGCATAGATTGCTTAATTTGTCTGTGTATCTTTTTTAAAAGAAGGTCTTTAAAAAGGCACCCCTCCCAATAGATGAAAGCGGAGGAATTGGGCTTGTTCTCCTGTGCCCCAGGTTGCTTTGCCCCCATTGACCTAAGCCACCTTTGTGCGCACGCAGTCCCCCACCCAGTCAGGTGCTCTATGTTGGCGTGAAGTGCAGTACCAGCTCAACAGAAAGGTAAATTGCTGGAAAACCCTGCTGTGATGCATACATCTACTTTGGAGCACTCTTCTCCTTTGCACTCTTGAATCGCTTAAGCGCAATGTATTCTTCCAGCAAGCTGAATAACGAGATAGGTGAGAGAAGGTGTACCAGCTGTCTGTGCGCCATCAGCAGCCACTAGGTGTCCCTCTTGGGTTTTCCCGGGGATCCTGATTGTGCAGGAATTCATCGGTTCAGTAGCAAGGGGGAGAGGATGGCCTGTGCCTGGAAGTGACAGGCAGTCTGGTGGCTTCATGAGGATTAAGTTCCGATTCATATTTGCTGTAGAATAAAATATGTTTTCAGCCCCCATGAGCTTTGTCACTCGGAGAGCAGTGTATGAACTTTTGCTGCACGGCTCTGGGCTCCCTGGTGGTCTAGTGGTTAGGATTCGGCGCTCTCACCGCCGCGGCCCGGGTTCGATTCCCGGTCAGGGAAAAGTCCCTCTTCTGACCTTGAAAGCTTTTCCTTCCCGTAGGTCAGGGCTTCTCAAAATGAAGTTGCTTTTCTGACTCACAATTTGCCTAGCATGACGCAGTATCGCTCAAAATATGATTTTCGCAAGGTTCCTTTAGAGCTGCTTCCCATGGTGGGAGGCAAGGCTCTTGAGCAAGTGAGATCCTGTATTCCGAGGCGCGCTTCCTTTTGTAGGCTTCTGACCCCATGGCCTGTGGCAGGTAGTCCTCCTTTGACTGGGCCGCAGGCTTTGTCTCCAAATGGCGTCCTGGACCCACTGCAACCCACCTGTTTGCTAAAACGGAAGTCTGCCTCTGGGTAAGAAAAAGCTGAGCTGCACGTACGGAAAGCGGCAGAGGCCAGAGGCGGGGAGGGTGTGGCAAGGGCTGCCTGATTTGCATAGTGACCTGTTGCATCTTGGGAATGTACAGGCTTTGGAGCTTAACAGGTACTGCAGGTGTCTGCCTGGCCTGAGAGATGCCTGTCTGGTGCTCCCCTCAGGACACACAGGCCTTCCATTCGAGCATGGAGGGTGAGGGACATGGGTCACCCTCATATACAGGGGTGTGGGCATGGGCAGGATAGGTTGTGGGGGACCCGTCAGGGCATTGCCCGTTTGGAAGCCCGTTCGGAAGGCGAGAGGAGGCGGGGCAGGAAACTCTGCTCAATTTCTTTCCCAGAGGCCTGTGGAGAACCCTTTGCACGTTTGAGCCAGCCGGGCCTGCATCAGCAGATCCTGCTCCACTGGGAAGGGAGAGCCTGTAGGCGTAAATCAAAAAAAGGGGAGAAATCTGCAAATTCTAGCGGCAGACCCATGTTGCCCAGGAAGCAATCAGTTTCTCCTGCTCCCTATAGTGGAAAAAGACATAGGAGGTGTATTTCTCTAGGCAGGGGCTCTGTGTAGATGGCACTTCATTGCTCTGGGAAGCATCCATGCTGGTAGAAGAGTAGCAGCAGACTCCACACCTGAGGCTTGAATGGGGACTGTTGGGGAGGGGCAGTGGGAGGCCGAGGAGGGCGGAGGAAAATGCTTTTCAAAAGCATCTGCACGTTCCTACAAACCTGCTGAAAACCCATTCCAGGAATGGGGCTCGAACCCATGCGGACAAACGTCCATTGGATCTTAAGTCCAACGCCTTAACCACTCGGCCACCCTGGTGAGACCCAAGGATTTACTTTCTTCAACTCCCTTTTTATGCTTGCTGCTGTAGCACCAGCTGTCCAGCAAGAGGTGATTGCAGAGTTAAAAGGCTTTTGCAGGAGGTTAAAAGTAATTGCTTATAACAAACACACTGTGTGACACCTAACTTTCTCCCACTCGGACCTTACCGTTAATTTTTATATTGGAGTTAGCTTAGTCACAATAAGGGGGTGAGCAAGGCAGGCACACTAGAGCATCTACTCCCTGGTGGTCTAGTGGCTAGGATTCGGCGCTTTCACCGCCGCGGCCCGGGTTCGATTCCCGGTCAGGGAAGATCCCTCTAAAGCATAGATTGCTTAATTTGTCTGTGTATCTTTTTTAAAAGAAGGTCTTTAAAAAGGCACCCCTCCCAATAGATGAAAGCGGAGGAATGGGGCTTGTTCTCCTGTGCCCCAGGTTGCTTTGCCCCCATTGACCTAAGCCACCTTTGTGCGCACGCAGTCCCCCACCCAGTCAGGTGCTCTATGTTGGCGTGAAGTGCAGTACCAGCTCAACAGAAAGGTAAATTGCTGGAAAACCCTGCTGTGATGCATACATCTACTTTGGAGCACTCTTCTCCTTTGCACTCTTGAATCGCTTAAGCGCAATGTATTCTTCCAGCAAGCTGAATAACGAGATAGGTGAGAGAAGGTGTACCAGCTGTCTGTGCGCCATCAGCAGCCACTAGGTGTCCCTCTTGGGTTTTCCCAGGGATCCTGATTGTGCAGGAATTCATCGGTTCAGTAGCAAGGGGGAGAGGATGGCCTGTGCCTGGAAGTGACAGGCAGTCTGGTGGCATCATGAGGATTAAGTTCCGATTCATATTTGCTGTAGAATAAAATATGTTTTCAGCCCCCATGAGCTTTGTCACTCGGAGAGCAGTGTATGAACTTTTGCTGCACGGCTCTGGGCTCCCTGGTGGTCTAGTGGTTAGGATTCGGCGCTCTCACCGCCGCGGCCCGGGTTCGATTCCCGGTCAGGGAAAAGTCCCTCTTCTGACCTTGAAAGCTTTTCCTTCCCGTAGGTCAGGGCTTCTCAAAATGAAGTTGCTTTTCTGACTCACAATTTGCCTAGCATGACGCAGTATCGCTCAAAATATGATTTTCGCAAGGTTCCTTTAGAGCTGCTTCCCATGGTGGGAGGCAAGGCTCTTGAGCAAGTGAGATCCTGTATTCCGAGGCGCGCTTCCTTTTGTAGGCTTCTGACCCCATGGCCTGTGGCAGGTAGTCCTCCTTTGACTGGGCCGCAGGCTTTGTCTCCAAATGGCGTCCTGGACCCACTGCAACCCACCTGTTTGCTAAAACGGAAGTCTGCCTCTGGGTAAGAAAAAGCTGAGCTGCACGTACGGAAAGCGGCAGAGGCCAGAGGCGGGGAGGGTGTGGCAAGGGCTGCCTGATTTGCATAGTGACCTGTTGCATCTTGGGAATGTACAGGCTTTGGAGCTTAACAGGTACTGCAGGTGTCTGCCTGGCCTGAGAGATGCCTGTCTGGTGCTCCCCTCAGGACACACAGGCCTTCCATTCGAGCATGGAGGGTGAGGGACATGGGTCACCCTCATATACAGGGGTGTGGGCATGGGCAGGATAGGTTGTGGGGGACCCGTCAGGGCATTGCCCGTTTGGAAGCCCGTTCGGAAGGCGAGAGGAGGCGGGGCAGGAAACTCTGCTCAATTTCTTTCCCAGAGGCCTGTGGAGAACCCTTTGCACGTTTGAGCCAGCCGGGCCTGCATCAGCAGATCCTGCTCCACTGGGAAGGGAGAGCCTGTAGGCGTAAATCAAAAAAAGGGGAGAAATCTGCAAATTCTAGTGGCAGACCCATGTTGCCCAGGAAGCAATCAGTTTCTCCTGCTCCCTATAGTGGAAAAAGACATAGGAGGTGTATTTCTCTAGGCAGGGGCTCTGTGTAGATGGCACTTCATTGCTCTGGGAAGCATCCATGCTGGTAGAAGAGTAGCAGCAGACTCCACACCTGAGGCTTGAATGGGGACCGTTGGGGAGGGGCAGTGGGAGGCCGAGGAGGGCGGAGGAAAATGCTTTTCAAAAGCATCTGCACGTTCCTACAAACCTGCTGAAAACCCATACCAGGAATGGGGCTCGAACCCATGCGGACAAACGTCCATTGGATCTTAAGTCCAACGCCTTAACCACTCGGCCACCCTGGTGAGACCCAAGGATTTACTTTCTTCAACTCCCTTTTTATGCTTGCTACTGTAGCACCAGCTGTCCAGCAAGAGGTGATTGCAGAGTTAAAAGGCTTTTGCAGGAGGTTAAAAGTAATTGCTTATAACAAACACACTGTGTGACACCTAACTTTCTCCCACTCGGACCTTACCGTTAATTTTTATATTGGAGTTAGCTTAGTCACAATAAGGGGGTGAGCAAGACAGTTACACTAGAGCATCTACTCCCTGGTGGTCTAGTGGCTAGGATTCGGCGCTTTCACCGCCGCGGCCCGGGTTCGATTCCCGGTCAGGGAAGATCCCTCTAAAGCATAGATTGCTTAATTTGTCTGTGTATCTTTTTTAAAAGAAGGTCTTTAAAAAGGCACCCCTCCCAATAGATGAAAGCGGAGGAATTGGGCTTGTTCTCCTGTGCCCCAGGTTGCTTTGCCCCCATTGACCTAAGCCACCTTTGTGCGCACGCAGTCCCCCACCCAGTCAGGTGCTCTATGTTGGCGTGAAGTGCAGTACCAGCTCAACAGAAAGGTAAATTGCTGGAAAACCCTGCTGTGATGCATACATCTACTTTGGAGCACTCTTCTCCTTTGCACTCTTGAATCGCTTAAGCGCAATGTATTCTTCCAGCAAGCTGAATAACGAGATAGGTGAGAGAAGGTGTACCAGCTGTCTGTGCGCCATCAGCAGCCACTAGGTGTCCCTCTTGGGTTTTCCCGGGGATCCTGATTGTGCAGGAATTCATCGGTTCAGTAGCAAGGGGGAGAGGATGGCCTGTGCCTGGAAGTGACAGGCAGTCTGGTGGCATCATGAGGATTAAGTTCCGATTCATATTTGCTGTAGAATAAAATATGTTTTCAGCCCCCATGAGCTTTGTCACTCGGAGAGCAGTGTATGAACTTTTGCTGCACGGCTCTGGGCTCCCTGGTGGTCTAGTGGTTAGGATTCGGCGCTCTCACCGCCGCGGCCCGGGTTCGATTCCCGGTCAGGGAAAAGTCCCTCTTCTGACCTTGAAAGCTTTTCCTTCCCGTAGGTCAGGGCTTCTCAAAATGAAGTTGCTTTTCTGACTCACAATTTGCCTAGCATGACGCAGTATCGCTCAAAATATGATTTTCGCAAGGTTCCTTTAGAGCTGCTTCCCATGGTGGGAGGCAAGGCTCTTGAGCAAGTGAGATCCTGTATTCCGAGGCGCGCTTCCTTTTGTAGGCTTCTGACCCCATGGCCTGTGGCAGGTAGTCCTCCTTTGACTGGGCCGCAGGCTTTGTCTCCAAATGGCGTCCTGGACCCACTGCAACCCACCTGTTTGCTAAAACGGAAGTCTGCCTCTGGGTAAGAAAAAGCTGAGCTGCACGTACGGAAAGCGGCAGAGGCCAGAGGCGGGGAGGGTGTGGCAAGGGCTGCCTGATTTGCATAGTGACCTGTTGCATCTTGGGAATGTACAGGCTTTGGAGCTTAACAGGTACTGCAGGTGTCTGCCTGGCCTGAGAGATGCCTGTCTGGTGCTCCCCTCAGGACACACAGGCCTTCCATTCGAGCATGGAGGGTGAGGGACATGGGTCACCCTCATATACAGGGGTGTGGGCATGGGCAGGATAGGTTGTGGGGGACCCGTCAGGGCATTGCCCGTTTGGAAGCCCGTTCGGAAGGTGAGAGGAGGCGGGGCAGGAAACTCTGCTCAATTTCTTTCCCAGAGGCCTGTGGAGAACCCTTTGCACGTTTGAGCCAGCCGGGCCTGCATCAGCAGATCCTGCTCCACTGGGAAGGGAGAGCCTGTAGGCGTAAATCAAAAAAAGGGGAGAAATCTGCAAATTCTAGTGGCAGACCCATGTTGCCCAGGAAGCAATCAGTTTCTCCTGCTCCCTATAGTGGAAAAAGACATAGGAGGTGTATTTCTCTAGGCAGGGGCTCTGTGTAGATGGCACTTCATTGCTCTGGGAAGCATCCATGCTGGTAGAAGAGTAGCAGCAGACTCCACACCTGAGGCTTGAATGGGGACCGTTGGGGAGGGGCAGTGGGAGGCCGAGGAGGGCGGAGGAAAATGCTTTTCAAAAGCATCTGCACGTTCCTACAAACCTGCTGAAAACCCATACCAGGAATGGGGCTCGAACCCATGCGGACAAACGTCCATTGGATCTTAAGTCCAACGCCTTAACCACTCGGCCACCCTGGTGAGACCCAAGGATTTACTTTCTTCAACTCCCTTTTTATGCTTGCTACTGTAGCACCAGCTGTCCAGCAAGAGGTGATTGCAGAGTTAAAAGGCTTTTGCAGGAGGTTAAAAGTAATTGCTTATAACAAACACACTGTGTGACACCTAACTTTCTCCCACTCGGACCTTACCGTTAATTTTTATATTGGAGTTAGCTTAGTCACAATAAGGGGGTGAGCAAGGCAGGCTCACTAGAGCATCTACTCCCTGGTGGTCTAGTGGCTAGGATTCGGTGCTTTCACCGCCGCGGCCCGGGTTCGATTCCCGGTCAGGGAAGATCCCTCTAAAGCATAGATTGCTTAATTTGTCTGTGTATCTTTTTTAAAAGAAGGTCTTTAAAAAGGCACCCCTCCCAATAGATGAAAGCGGAGGAATTGGGCTTGTTCTCCTGTGCCCCAGGTTGCTTTGCCCCCATTGACCTAAGCCACCTTTGTGCGCACGCAGTCCCCCACCCAGTCAGGTGCTCTATGTTGGCGTGAAGTGCAGTACCAGCTCAACAGAAAGGTAAATTGCTGGAAAACCCTGCTGTGATGCATACATCTACTTTGGAGCACTCTTCTCCTTTGCACTCTTGAATCGCTTAAGCGCAATGTATTCTTCCAGCAAGCTGAATAACGAGATAGGTGAGAGAAGGTGTACCAGCTGTCTGTGCGCCATCAGCAGCCACTAGGTGTCCCTCTTGGGTTTTCCCGGGGATCCTGATTGTGCAGGAATTCATCGGTTCAGTAGCAAGGGGGAGAGGATGGCCTGTGCCTGGAAGTGACAGGCAGTCTGGTGGCATCATGAGGATTAAGTTCCGATTCATATTTGCTGTAGAATAAAATATGTTTTCAGCCCCCATGAGCTTTGTCACTCGGAGAGCAGTGTATGAACTTTTGCTGCACGGCTCTGGGCTCCCTGGTGGTCTAGTGGTTAGGATTCGGCGCTCTCACCGCCGCGGCCCGGGTTCGATTCCCGGTCAGGGAAAAGTCCCTCTTCTGACCTTGAAAGCTTTTCCTTCCCGTAGGTCAGGGCTTCTCAAAATGAAGTTGCTTTTCTGACTCACAATTTGCCTAGCATGACGCAGTATCGCTCAAAATATGATTTTCGCAAGGTTCCTTTAGAGCTGCTTCCCATGGTGGGAGGCAAGGCTCTTGAGCAAGTGAGATCCTGTATTCCGAGGCGCGCTTCCTTTTGTAGGCTTCTGACCCCATGGCCTGTGGCAGGTAGTCCTCCTTTGACTGGGCCGCAGGCTTTGTCTCCAAATGGCGTCCTGGACCCACTGCAACCCACCTGTTTGCTAAAACGGAAGTCTGCCTCTGGGTAAGAAAAAGCTGAGCTGCACGTACGGAAAGCGGCAGAGGCCAGAGGCGGGGAGGGTGTGGCAAGGGCTGCCTGATTTGCATAGTGACCTGTTGCATCTTGGGAATGTACAGGCTTTGGAGCTTAACAGGTACTGCAGGTGTCTGCCTGGCCTGAGAGATGCCTGTCTGGTGCTCCCCTCAGGACACACAGGCCTTCCATTCGAGCATGGAGGGTGAGGGACATGGGTCACCCTCATATACAGGGGTGTGGGCATGGGCAGGATAGGTTGTGGGGGACCCGTCAGGGCATTGCCCGTTTGGAAGCCCGTTCGGAAGGCGAGAGGAGGCGGGGCAGGAAACTCTGCTCAATTTCTTTCCCAGAGGCCTGTGGAGAACCCTTTGCACGTTTGAGCCAGCCGGGCCTGCATCAGCAGATCCTGCTCCACTGGGAAGGGAGAGCCTGTAGGCGTAAATCAAAAAAAGGGGAGAAATCTGCAAATTCTAGTGGCAGACCCATGTTGCCCAGGAAGCAATCAGTTTCTCCTGCTCCCTATAGTGGAAAAAGACATAGGAGGTGTATTTCTCTAGGCAGGGGCTCTGTGTAGATGGCACTTCATTGCTCTGGGAAGCATCCATGCTGGTAGAAGAGTAGCAGCAGACTCCACACCTGAGGCTTGAATGGGGACCGTTGGGGAGGGGCAGTGGGAGGCCGAGGAGGGCGGAGGAAAATGCTTTTCAAAAGCATCTGCACGTTCCTACAAACCTGCTGAAAACCCATACCAGGAATGGGGCTCGAACCCATGCGGACAAACGTCCATTGGATCTTAAGTCCAACGCCTTAACCACTCGGCCACCCTGGTGAGACCCAAGGATTTACTTTCTTCAACTCCCTTTTTATGCTTGCTACTGTAGCACCAGCTGTCCAGCAAGAGGTGATTGCAGAGTTAAAAGGCTTTTGCAGGAGGTTAAAAGTAATTGCTTATAACAAACACACTGTGTGACACCTAACTTTCTCCCACTCGGACCTTACCGTTAATTTTTATATTGGAGTTAGCTTAGTCACAATAAGGGGGTGAGCAAGGCAGTTACACTAGAGCATCTACTCCCTGGTGGTCTAGTGGCTAGGATTCGGCGCTTTCACCGCCGCGGCCCGGGTTCGATTCCCGGTCAGGGAAGATCCCTCTAAAGCATAGATTGCTTAATTTGTCTGTGTATCTTTTTTAAAAGAAGGTCTTTAAAAAGGCACCCCTCCCAATAGATGAAAGCGGAGGAATTGGGCTTGTTCTCCTGTGCCCCAGGTTGCTTTGCCCCCATTGACCTAAGCCACCTTTGTGCGCACGCAGTCCCCCACCCAGTCAGGTGCTCTATGTTGGCGTGAAGTGCAGTACCAGCTCAACAGAAAGGTAAATTGCTGGAAAACCCTGCTGTGATGCATACATCTACTTTGGAGCACTCTTCTCCTTTGCACTCTTGAATCGCTTAAGCGCAATGTATTCTTCCAGCAAGCTGAATAACGAGATAGGTGAGAGAAGGTGTACCAGCTGTCTGTGCGCCATCAGCAGCCACTAGGTGTCCCTCTTGGGTTTTCCCGGGGATCCTGATTGTGCAGGAATTCATCGGTTCAGTAGCAAGGGGGAGAGGATGGCCTGTGCCTGGAAGTGACAGGCAGTCTGGTGGCTTCATGAGGATTAAGTTCCGATTCATATTTGCTGTAGAATAAAATATGTTTTCAGCCCCCATGAGCTTTGTCACTCGGAGAGCAGTGTATGAACTTTTGCTGCACGGCTCTGGGCTCCCTGGTGGTCTAGTGGTTAGGATTCGGCGCTCTCACCGCCGCGGCCCGGGTTCGATTCCCGGTCAGGGAAAAGTCCCTCTTCTGACCTTGAAAGCTTTTCCTTCCCGTAGGTCAGGGCTTCTCAAAATGAAGTTGCTTTTCTGACTCACAATTTGCCTAGCATGACGCAGTATCGCTCAAAATATGATTTTCGCAAGGTTCCTTTAGAGCTGCTTCCCATGGTGGGAGGCAAGGCTCTTGAGCAAGTGAGATCCTGTATTCCGAGGCGCGCTTCCTTTTGTAGGCTTCTGACCCCATGGCCTGTGGCAGGTAGTCCTCCTTTGACTGGGCCGCAGGCTTTGTCTCCAAATGGCGTCCTGGACCCACTGCAACCCACCTGTTTGCTAAAACGGAAGTCTGCCTCTGGGTAAGAAAAAGCTGAGCTGCACGTACGGAAAGCGGCAGAGGCCAGAGGCGGGGAGGGTGTGGCAAGGGCTGCCTGATTTGCATAGTGACCTGTTGCATCTTGGGAATGTACAGGCTTTGGAGCTTAACAGGTACTGCAGGTGTCTGCCTGGCCTGAGAGATGCCTGTCTGGTGCTCCCCTCAGGACACACAGGCCTTCCATTCGAGCATGGAGGGTGAGGGACATGGGTCACCCTCATATACAGGGGTGTGGGCATGGGCAGGATAGGTTGTGGGGGACCCGTCAGGGCATTGCCCGTTTGGAAGCCCGTTCGGAAGGCGAGAGGAGGCGGGGCAGGAAACTCTGCTCAATTTCTTTCCCAGAGGCCTGTGGAGAACCCTTTGCACGTTTGAGCCAGCCGGGCCTGCATCAGCAGATCCTGCTCCACTGGGAAGGGAGAGCCTGTAGGCGTAAATCAAAAAAAGGGGAGAAATCTGCAAATTCTAGCGGCAGACCCATGTTGCCCAGGAAGCAATCAGTTTCTCCTGCTCCCTATAGTGGAAAAAGACATAGGAGGTGTATTTCTCTAGGCAGGGGCTCTGTGTAGATGGCACTTCATTGCTCTGGGAAGCATCCATGCTGGTAGAAGAGTAGCAGCAGACTCCACACCTGAGGCTTGAATGGGGACTGTTGGGGAGGGGCAGTGGGAGGCCGAGGAGGGCGGAGGAAAATGCTTTTCAAAAGCATCTGCACGTTCCTACAAACCTGCTGAAAACCCATTCCAGGAATGGGGCTCGAACCCATGCGGACAAACGTCCATTGGATCTTAAGTCCAACGCCTTAACCACTCGGCCACCCTGGTGAGACCCAAGGATTTACTTTCTTCAACTCCCTTTTTATGCTTGCTGCTGTAGCACCAGCTGTCCAGCAAGAGGTGATTGCAGAGTTAAAAGGCTTTTGCAGGAGGTTAAAAGTAATTGCTTATAACAAACACACTGTGTGACACCTAACTTTCTCCCACTCGGACCTTACCGTTAATTTTTATATTGGAGTTAGCTTAGTCACAATAAGGGGGTGAGCAAGGCAGGCACACTAGAGCATCTACTCCCTGGTGGTCTAGTGGCTAGGATTCGGCGCTTTCACCGCCGCGGCCCGGGTTCGATTCCCGGTCAGGGAAGATCCCTCTAAAGCATAGATTGCTTAATTTGTCTGTGTATCTTTTTTAAAAGAAGGTCTTTAAAAAGGCACCCCTCCCAATAGATGAAAGCGGAGGAATGGGGCTTGTTCTCCTGTGCCCCAGGTTGCTTTGCCCCCATTGACCTAAGCCACCTTTGTGCGCACGCAGTCCCCCACCCAGTCAGGTGCTCTATGTTGGCGTGAAGTGCAGTACCAGCTCAACAGAAAGGTAAATTGCTGGAAAACCCTGCTGTGATGCATACATCTACTTTGGAGCACTCTTCTCCTTTGCACTCTTGAATCGCTTAAGCGCAATGTATTCTTCCAGCAAGCTGAATAACGAGATAGGTGAGAGAAGGTGTACCAGCTGTCTGTGCGCCATCAGCAGCCACTAGGTGTCCCTCTTGGGTTTTCCCAGGGATCCTGATTGTGCAGGAATTCATCGGTTCAGTAGCAAGGGGGAGAGGATGGCCTGTGCCTGGAAGTGACAGGCAGTCTGGTGGCATCATGAGGATTAAGTTCCGATTCATATTTGCTGTAGAATAAAATATGTTTTCAGCCCCCATGAGCTTTGTCACTCGGAGAGCAGTGTATGAACTTTTGCTGCACGGCTCTGGGCTCCCTGGTGGTCTAGTGGTTAGGATTCGGCGCTCTCACCGCCGCGGCCCGGGTTCGATTCCCGGTCAGGGAAAAGTCCCTCTTCTGACCTTGAAAGCTTTTCCTTCCCGTAGGTCAGGGCTTCTCAAAATGAAGTTGCTTTTCTGACTCACAATTTGCCTAGCATGACGCAGTATCGCTCAAAATATGATTTTCGCAAGGTTCCTTTAGAGCTGCTTCCCATGGTGGGAGGCAAGGCTCTTGAGCAAGTGAGATCCTGTATTCCGAGGCGCGCTTCCTTTTGTAGGCTTCTGACCCCATGGCCTGTGGCAGGTAGTCCTCCTTTGACTGGGCCGCAGGCTTTGTCTCCAAATGGCGTCCTGGACCCACTGCAACCCACCTGTTTGCTAAAACGGAAGTCTGCCTCTGGGTAAGAAAAAGCTGAGCTGCACGTACGGAAAGCGGCAGAGGCCAGAGGCGGGGAGGGTGTGGCAAGGGCTGCCTGATTTGCATAGTGACCTGTTGCATCTTGGGAATGTACAGGCTTTGGAGCTTAACAGGTACTGCAGGTGTCTGCCTGGCCTGAGAGATGCCTGTCTGGTGCTCCCCTCAGGACACACAGGCCTTCCATTCGAGCATGGAGGGTGAGGGACATGGGTCACCCTCATATACAGGGGTGTGGGCATGGGCAGGATAGGTTGTGGGGGACCCGTCAGGGCATTGCCCGTTTGGAAGCCCGTTCGGAAGGCGAGAGGAGGCGGGGCAGGAAACTCTGCTCAATTTCTTTCCCAGAGGCCTGTGGAGAACCCTTTGCACGTTTGAGCCAGCCGGGCCTGCATCAGCAGATCCTGCTCCACTGGGAAGGGAGAGCCTGTAGGCGTAAATCAAAAAAAGGGGAGAAATCTGCAAATTCTAGTGGCAGACCCATGTTGCCCAGGAAGCAATCAGTTTCTCCTGCTCCCTATAGTGGAAAAAGACATAGGAGGTGTATTTCTCTAGGCAGGGGCTCTGTGTAGATGGCACTTCATTGCTCTGGGAAGCATCCATGCTGGTAGAAGAGTAGCAGCAGACTCCACACCTGAGGCTTGAATGGGGACCGTTGGGGAGGGGCAGTGGGAGGCCGAGGAGGGCGGAGGAAAATGCTTTTCAAAAGCATCTGCACGTTCCTACAAACCTGCTGAAAACCCATACCAGGAATGGGGCTCGAACCCATGCGGACAAACGTCCATTGGATCTTAAGTCCAACGCCTTAACCACTCGGCCACCCTGGTGAGACCCAAGGATTTACTTTCTTCAACTCCCTTTTTATGCTTGCTACTGTAGCACCAGCTGTCCAGCAAGAGGTGATTGCAGAGTTAAAAGGCTTTTGCAGGAGGTTAAAAGTAATTGCTTATAACAAACACACTGTGTGACACCTAACTTTCTCCCACTCGGACCTTACCGTTAATTTTTATATTGGAGTTAGCTTAGTCACAATAAGGGGGTGAGCAAGGCAGGCTCACTAGAGCATCTACTCCCTGGTGGTCTAGTGGCTAGGATTCGGTGCTTTCACCGCCGCGGCCCGGGTTCGATTCCCGGTCAGGGAAGATCCCTCTAAAGCATAGATTGCTTAATTTGTCTGTGTATCTTTTTTAAAAGAAGGTCTTTAAAAAGGCACCCCTCCCAATAGATGAAAGCGGAGGAATTGGGCTTGTTCTCCTGTGCCCCAGGTTGCTTTGCCCCCATTGACCTAAGCCACCTTTGTGCGCACGCAGTCCCCCACCCAGTCAGGTGCTCTATGTTGGCGTGAAGTGCAGTACCAGCTCAACAGAAAGGTAAATTGCTGGAAAACCCTGCTGTGATGCATACATCTACTTTGGAGCACTCTTCTCCTTTGCACTCTTGAATCGCTTAAGCGCAATGTATTCTTCCAGCAAGCTGAATAACGAGATAGGTGAGAGAAGGTGTACCAGCTGTCTGTGCGCCATCAGCAGCCACTAGGTGTCCCTCTTGGGTTTTCCCGGGGATCCTGATTGTGCAGGAATTCATCGGTTCAGTAGCAAGGGGGAGAGGATGGCCTGTGCCTGGAAGTGACAGGCAGTCTGGTGGCATCATGAGGATTAAGTTCCGATTCATATTTGCTGTAGAATAAAATATGTTTTCAGCCCCCATGAGCTTTGTCACTCGGAGAGCAGTGTATGAACTTTTGCTGCACGGCTCTGGGCTCCCTGGTGGTCTAGTGGTTAGGATTCGGCGCTCTCACCGCCGCGGCCCGGGTTCGATTCCCGGTCAGGGAAAAGTCCCTCTTCTGACCTTGAAAGCTTTTCCTTCCCGTAGGTCAGGGCTTCTCAAAATGAAGTTGCTTTTCTGACTCACAATTTGCCTAGCATGACGCAGTATCGCTCAAAATATGATTTTCGCAAGGTTCCTTTAGAGCTGCTTCCCATGGTGGGAGGCAAGGCTCTTGAGCAAGTGAGATCCTGTATTCCGAGGCGCGCTTCCTTTTGTAGGCTTCTGACCCCATGGCCTGTGGCAGGTAGTCCTCCTTTGACTGGGCCGCAGGCTTTGTCTCCAAATGGCGTCCTGGACCCACTGCAACCCACCTGTTTGCTAAAACGGAAGTCTGCCTCTGGGTAAGAAAAAGCTGAGCTGCACGTACGGAAAGCGGCAGAGGCCAGAGGCGGGGAGGGTGTGGCAAGGGCTGCCTGATTTGCATAGTGACGTGTTGCATCTTGGGAATGTACAGGCTTTGGAGCTTAACAGGTACTGCAGGTGTCTGCCTGGCCTGAGAGATGCCTGTCTGGTGCTCCCCTCAGGACACACAGGCCTTCCATTCGAGCATGGAGGGTGAGGGACATGGGTCACCCTCATATACAGGGGTGTGGGCATGGGCAGGATAGGTTGTGGGGGACCCGTCAGGGCATTGCCCGTTTGGAAGCCCGTTCGGAAGGCGAGAGGAGGCGGGGCAGGAAACTCTGCTCAATTTCTTTCCCAGAGGCCTGTGGAGAACCCTTTGCACGTTTGAGCCAGCCGGGCCTGCATCAGCAGATCCTGCTCCACTGGGAAGGGAGAGCCTGTAGGCGTAAATCAAAAAAAGGGGAGAAATCTGCAAATTCTAGTGGCAGACCCATGTTGCCCAGGAAGCAATCAGTTTCTCCTGCTCCCTATAGTGGAAAAAGACATAGGAGGTGTATTTCTCTAGGCAGGGGCTCTGTGTAGATGGCACTTCATTGCTCTGGGAAGCATCCATGCTGGTAGAAGAGTAGCAGCAGACTCCACACCTGAGGCTTGAATGGGGACCGTTGGGGAGGGGCAGTGGGAGGCCGAGGAGGGCGGAGGAAAATGCTTTTCAAAAGCATCTGCACGTTCCTACAAACCTGCTGAAAACCCATACCAGGAATGGGGCTCGAACCCATGCGGACAAACGTCCATTGGATCTTAAGTCCAACGCCTTAACCACTCGGCCACCCTGGTGAGACCCAAGGATTTACTTTCTTCAACTCCCTTTTTATGCTTGCTACTGTAGCACCAGCTGTCCAGCAAGAGGTGATTGCAGAGTTAAAAGGCTTTTGCAGGAGGTTAAAAGTAATTGCTTATAACAAACACACTGTGTGACACCTAACTTTCTCCCACTCGGACCTTACCGTTAATTTTTATATTGGAGTTAGCTTAGTCACAATAAGGGGGTGAGCAAGACAGTTACACTAGAGCATCTACTCCCTGGTGGTCTAGTGGCTAGGATTCGGCGCTTTCACCGCCGCGGCCCGGGTTCGATTCCTGGTCAGGGAAGATCCCTCTAAAGCATAGATTGCTTAATTTGTCTGTGTATCTTTTTTAAAAGAAGGTCTTTAAAAAGGCACCCCTCCCAATAGATGAAAGCGGAGGAATTGGGCTTGTTCTCCTGTGCCCCAGGTTGCTTTGCCCCCATTGACCTAAGCCACCTTTGTGCGCACGCAGTCCCCCACCCAGTCAGGTGCTCTATGTTGGCGTGAAGTGCAGTACCAGCTCAACAGAAAGGTAAATTGCTGGAAAACCCTGCTGTGATGCATACATCTACTTTGGAGCACTCTTCTCCTTTGCACTCTTGAATCGCTTAAGCGCAATGTATTCTTCCAGCAAGCTGAATAACGAGATAGGTGAGAGAAGGTGTACCAGCTGTCTGTGCGCCATCAGCAGCCACTAGGTGTCCCTCTTGGGTTTTCCCGGGGATCCTGATTGTGCAGGAATTCATCGGTTCAGTAGCAAGGGGGAGAGGATGGCCTGTGCCTGGAAGTGACAGGCAGTCTGGTGGCATCATGAGGATTAAGTTCCGATTCATATTTGCTGTAGAATAAAATATGTTTTCAGCCCCCATGAGCTTTGTCACTCGGAGAGCAGTGTATGAACTTTTGCTGCACGGCTCTGGGCTCCCTGGTGGTCTAGTGGTTAGGATTCGGCGCTCTCACCGCCGCGGCCCGGGTTCGATTCCCGGTCAGGGAAAAGTCCCTCTTCTGACCTTGAAAGCTTTTCCTTCCCGTAGGTCAGGGCTTCTCAAAATGAAGTTGCTTTTCTGACTCACAATTTGCCTAGCATGACGCAGTATCGCTCAAAATATGATTTTCGCAAGGTTCCTTTAGAGCTGCTTCCCATGGTGGGAGGCAAGGCTCTTGAGCAAGTGAGATCCTGTATTCCGAGGCGCGCTTCCTTTTGTAGGCTTCTGACCCCATGGCCTGTGGCAGGTAGTCCTCCTTTGACTGGGCCGCAGGCTTTGTCTCCAAATGGCGTCCTGGACCCACTGCAACCCACCTGTTTGCTAAAACGGAAGTCTGCCTCTGGGTAAGAAAAAGCTGAGCTGCACGTACGGAAAGCGGCAGAGGCCAGAGGCGGGGAGGGTGTGGCAAGGGCTGCCTGATTTGCATAGTGACGTGTTGCATCTTGGGAATGTACAGGCTTTGGAGCTTAACAGGTACTGCAGGTGTCTGCCTGGCCTGAGAGATGCCTGTCTGGTGCTCCCCTCAGGACACACAGGCCTTCCATTCGAGCATGGAGGGTGAGGGACATGGGTCACCCTCATATACAGGGGTGTGGGCATGGGCAGGATAGGTTGTGGGGGACCCGTCAGGGCATTGCCCGTTTGGAAGCCCGTTCGGAAGGCGAGAGGAGGCGGGGCAGGAAACTCTGCTCAATTTCTTTCCCAGAGGCCTGTGGAGAACCCTTTGCACGTTTGAGCCAGCCGGGCCTGCATCAGCAGATCCTGCTCCACTGGGAAGGGAGAGCCTGTAGGCGTAAATCAAAAAAAGGGGAGAAATCTGCAAATTCTAGTGGCAGACCCATGTTGCCCAGGAAGCAATCAGTTTCTCCTGCTCCCTATAGTGGAAAAAGACATAGGAGGTGTATTTCTCTAGGCAGGGGCTCTGTGTAGATGGCACTTCATTGCTCTGGGAAGCATCCATGCTGGTAGAAGAGTAGCAGCAGACTCCACACCTGAGGCTTGAATGGGGACCGTTGGGGAGGGGCAGTGGGAGGCCGAGGAGGGCGGAGGAAAATGCTTTTCAAAAGCATCTGCACGTTCCTACAAACCTGCTGAAAACCCATACCAGGAATGGGGCTCGAACCCATGCGGACAAACGTCCATTGGATCTTAAGTCCAACGCCTTAACCACTCGGCCACCCTGGTGAGACCCAAGGATTTACTTTCTTCAACTCCCTTTTTATGCTTGCTACTGTAGCACCAGCTGTCCAGCAAGAGGTGATTGCAGAGTTAAAAGGCTTTTGCAGGAGGTTAAAAGTAATTGCTTATAACAAACACACTGTGTGACACCTAACTTTCTCCCACTCGGACCTTACCGTTAATTTTTATATTGGAGTTAGCTTAGTCACAATAAGGGGGTGAGCAAGACAGTTACACTAGAGCATCTACTCCCTGGTGGTCTAGTGGCTAGGATTCGGCGCTTTCACCGCCGCGGCCCGGGTTCGATTCCCGGTCAGGGAAGATCCCTCTAAAGCATAGATTGCTTAATTTGTCTGTGTATCTTTTTTAAAAGAAGGTCTTTAAAAAGGCACCCCTCCCAATAGATGAAAGCGGAGGAATTGGGCTTGTTCTCCTGTGCCCCAGGTTGCTTTGCCCCCATTGACCTAAGCCACCTTTGTGCGCACGCAGTCCCCCACCCAGTCAGGTGCTCTATGTTGGCGTGAAGTGCAGTACCAGCTCAACAGAAAGGTAAATTGCTGGAAAACCCTGCTGTGATGCATACATCTACTTTGGAGCACTCTTCTCCTTTGCACTCTTGAATCGCTTAAGCGCAATGTATTCTTCCAGCAAGCTGAATAACGAGATAGGTGAGAGAAGGTGTACCAGCTGTCTGTGCGCCATCAGCAGCCACTAGGTGTCCCTCTTGGGTTTTCCCGGGGATCCTGATTGTGCAGGAATTCATCGGTTCAGTAGCAAGGGGGAGAGGATGGCCTGTGCCTGGAAGTGACAGGCAGTCTGGTGGCATCATGAGGATTAAGTTCCGATTCATATTTGCTGTAGAATAAAATATGTTTTCAGCCCCCATGAGCTTTGTCACTCGGAGAGCAGTGTATGAACTTTTGCTGCACGGCTCTGGGCTCCCTGGTGGTCTAGTGGTTAGGATTCGGCGCTCTCACCGCCGCGGCCCGGGTTCGATTCCCGGTCAGGGAAAAGTCCCTCTTCTGACCTTGAAAGCTTTTCCTTCCCGTAGGTCAGGGCTTCTCAAAATGAAGTTGCTTTTCTGACTCACAATTTGCCTAGCATGACGCAGTATCGCTCAAAATATGATTTTCGCAAGGTTCCTTTAGAGCTGCTTCCCATGGTGGGAGGCAAGGCTCTTGAGCAAGTGAGATCCTGTATTCCGAGGCGCGCTTCCTTTTGTAGGCTTCTGACCCCATGGCCTGTGGCAGGTAGTCCTCCTTTGACTGGGCCGCAGGCTTTGTCTCCAAATGGCGTCCTGGACCCACTGCAACCCACCTGTTTGCTAAAACGGAAGTCTGCCTCTGGGTAAGAAAAAGCTGAGCTGCACGTACGGAAAGCGGCAGAGGCCAGAGGCGGGGAGGGTGTGGCAAGGGCTGCCTGATTTGCATAGTGACGTGTTGCATCTTGGGAATGTACAGGCTTTGGAGCTTAACAGGTACTGCAGGTGTCTGCCTGGCCTGAGAGATGCCTGTCTGGTGCTCCCCTCAGGACACACAGGCCTTCCATTCGAGCATGGAGGGTGAGGGACATGGGTCACCCTCATATACAGGGGTGTGGGCATGGGCAGGATAGGTTGTGGGGGACCCGTCAGGGCATTGCCCGTTTGGAAGCCCGTTCGGAAGGCGAGAGGAGGCGGGGCAGGAAACTCTGCTCAATTTCTTTCCCAGAGGCCTGTGGAGAACCCTTTGCACGTTTGAGCCAGCCGGGCCTGCATCAGCAGATCCTGCTCCACTGGGAAGGGAGAGCCTGTAGGCGTAAATCAAAAAAAGGGGAGAAATCTGCAAATTCTAGTGGCAGACCCATGTTGCCCAGGAAGCAATCAGTTTCTCCTGCTCCCTATAGTGGAAAAAGACATAGGAGGTGTATTTCTCTAGGCAGGGGCTCTGTGTAGATGGCACTTCATTGCTCTGGGAAGCATCCATGCTGGTAGAAGAGTAGCAGCAGACTCCACACCTGAGGCTTGAATGGGGACCGTTGGGGAGGGGCAGTGGGAGGCCGAGGAGGGCGGAGGAAAATGCTTTTCAAAAGCATCTGCACGTTCCTACAAACCTGCTGAAAACCCATACCAGGAATGGGGCTCGAACCCATGCGGACAAACGTCCATTGGATCTTAAGTCCAACGCCTTAACCACTCGGCCACCCTGGTGAGACCCAAGGATTTACTTTCTTCAACTCCCTTTTTATGCTTGCTACTGTAGCACCAGCTGTCCAGCAAGAGGTGATTGCAGAGTTAAAAGGCTTTTGCAGGAGGTTAAAAGTAATTGCTTATAACAAACACACTGTGTGACACCTAACTTTCTCCCACTCGGACCTTACCGTTAATTTTTATATTGGAGTTAGCTTAGTCACAATAAGGGGGTGAGCAAGGCAGGCTCACTAGAGCATCTACTCCCTGGTGGTCTAGTGGCTAGGATTCGGTGCTTTCACCGCCGCGGCCCGGGTTCGATTCCCGGTCAGGGAAGATCCCTCTAAAGCATAGATTGCTTAATTTGTCTGTGTATCTTTTTTAAAAGAAGGTCTTTAAAAAGGCACCCCTCCCAATAGATGAAAGCGGAGGAATTGGGCTTGTTCTCCTGTGCCCCAGGTTGCTTTGCCCCCATTGACCTAAGCCACCTTTGTGCGCACGCAGTCCCCCACCCAGTCAGGTGCTCTATGTTGGCGTGAAGTGCAGTACCAGCTCAACAGAAAGGTAAATTGCTGGAAAACCCTGCTGTGATGCATACATCTACTTTGGAGCACTCTTCTCCTTTGCACTCTTGAATCGCTTAAGCGCAATGTATTCTTCCAGCAAGCTGAATAACGAGATAGGTGAGAGAAGGTGTACCAGCTGTCTGTGCGCCATCAGCAGCCACTAGGTGTCCCTCTTGGGTTTTCCCGGGGATCCTGATTGTGCAGGAATTCATCGGTTCAGTAGCAAGGGGGAGAGGATGGCCTGTGCCTGGAAGTGACAGGCAGTCTGGTGGCATCATGAGGATTAAGTTCCGATTCATATTTGCTGTAGAATAAAATATGTTTTCAGCCCCCATGAGCTTTGTCACTCGGAGAGCAGTGTATGAACTTTTGCTGCACGGCTCTGGGCTCCCTGGTGGTCTAGTGGTTAGGATTCGGCGCTCTCACCGCCGCGGCCCGGGTTCGATTCCCGGTCAGGGAAAAGTCCCTCTTCTGACCTTGAAAGCTTTTCCTTCCCGTAGGTCAGGGCTTCTCAAAATGAAGTTGCTTTTCTGACTCACAATTTGCCTAGCATGACGCAGTATCGCTCAAAATATGATTTTCGCAAGGTTCCTTTAGAGCTGCTTCCCATGGTGGGAGGCAAGGCTCTTGAGCAAGTGAGATCCTGTATTCCGAGGCGCGCTTCCTTTTGTAGGCTTCTGACCCCATGGCCTGTGGCAGGTAGTCCTCCTTTGACTGGGCCGCAGGCTTTGTCTCCAAATGGCGTCCTGGACCCACTGCAACCCACCTGTTTGCTAAAACGGAAGTCTGCCTCTGGGTAAGAAAAAGCTGAGCTGCACGTACGGAAAGCGGCAGAGGCCAGAGGCGGGGAGGGTGTGGCAAGGGCTGCCTGATTTGCATAGTGACGTGTTGCATCTTGGGAATGTACAGGCTTTGGAGCTTAACAGGTACTGCAGGTGTCTGCCTGGCCTGAGAGATGCCTGTCTGGTGCTCCCCTCAGGACACACAGGCCTTCCATTCGAGCATGGAGGGTGAGGGACATGGGTCACCCTCATATACAGGGGTGTGGGCATGGGCAGGATAGGTTGTGGGGGACCCGTCAGGGCATTGCCCGTTTGGAAGCCCGTTCGGAAGGCGAGAGGAGGCGGGGCAGGAAACTCTGCTCAATTTCTTTCCCAGAGGCCTGTGGAGAACCCTTTGCACGTTTGAGCCAGCCGGGCCTGCATCAGCAGATCCTGCTCCACTGGGAAGGGAGAGCCTGTAGGCGTAAATCAAAAAAAGGGGAGAAATCTGCAAATTCTAGTGGCAGACCCATGTTGCCCAGGAAGCAATCAGTTTCTCCTGCTCCCTATAGTGGAAAAAGACATAGGAGGTGTATTTCTCTAGGCAGGGGCTCTGTGTAGATGGCACTTCATTGCTCTGGGAAGCATCCATGCTGGTAGAAGAGTAGCAGCAGACTCCACACCTGAGGCTTGAATGGGGACCGTTGGGGAGGGGCAGTGGGAGGCCGAGGAGGGCGGAGGAAAATGCTTTTCAAAAGCATCTGCACGTTCCTACAAACCTGCTGAAAACCCATACCAGGAATGGGGCTCGAACCCATGCGGACAAACGTCCATTGGATCTTAAGTCCAACGCCTTAACCACTCGGCCACCCTGGTGAGACCCAAGGATTTACTTTCTTCAACTCCCTTTTTATGCTTGCTACTGTAGCACCAGCTGTCCAGCAAGAGGTGATTGCAGAGTTAAAAGGCTTTTGCAGGAGGTTAAAAGTAATTGCTTATAACAAACACACTGTGTGACACCTAACTTTCTCCCACTCGGACCTTACCGTTAATTTTTATATTGGAGTTAGCTTAGTCACAATAAGGGGGTGAGCAAGGCAGGCACACTAGAGCATCTACTCCCTGGTGGTCTAGTGGCTAGGATTCGGCGCTTTCACCGCCGCGGCCCGGGTTCGATTCCCGGTCAGGGAAGATCCCTCTAAAGCATAGATTGCTTAATTTGTCTGTGTATCTTTTTTAAAAGAAGGTCTTTAAAAAGGCACCCCTCCCAATAGATGAAAGCGGAGGAATGGGGCTTGTTCTCCTGTGCCCCAGGTTGCTTTGCCCCCATTGACCTAAGCCACCTTTGTGCGCACGCAGTCCCCCACCCAGTCAGGTGCTCTATGTTGGCGTGAAGTGCAGTACCAGCTCAACAGAAAGGTAAATTGCTGGAAAACCCTGCTGTGATGCATACATCTACTTTGGAGCACTCTTCTCCTTTGCACTCTTGAATGGCTTAAGCGCAATGTATTCTTCCAGCAAGCTGAATAACGAGATAGGTGAGAGAAGGTGTACCAGCTGTCTGTGCGCCATCAGCAGCCACTAGGTGTCCCTCTTGGGTTTTCCCGGGGATCCTGATTGTGCAGGAATTCATCGGTTCAGTAGCAAGGGGGAGAGGATGGCCTGTGCCTGGAAGTGACAGGCAGTCTGGTGGCATCATGAGGATTAAGTTCCGATTCATATTTGCTGTAGAATAAAATATGTTTTCAGCCCCCATGAGCTTTGTCACTCGGAGAGCAGTGTATGAACTTTTGCTGCACGGCTCTGGGCTCCCTGGTGGTCTAGTGGTTAGGATTCGGCGCTCTCACCGCCGCGGCCCGGGTTCGATTCCCGGTCAGGGAAAAGTCCCTCTTCTGACCTTGAAAGCTTTTCCTTCCCGTAGGTCAGGGCTTCTCAAAATGAAGTTGCTTTTCTGACTCACAATTTGCCTAGCATGACGCAGTATCGCTCAAAATATGATTTTCGCAAGGTTCCTTTAGAGCTGCTTCCCATGGTGGGAGGCAAGGCTCTTGAGCAAGTGAGATCCTGTATTCCGAGGCGCGCTTCCTTTTGTAGGCTTCTGACCCCATGGCCTGTGGCAGGTAGTCCTCCTTTGACTGGGCCGCAGGCTTTGTCTCCAAATGGCGTCCTGGACCCACTGCAACCCACCTGTTTGCTAAAACGGAAGTCTGCCTCTGGGTAAGAAAAAGCTGAGCTGCACGTACGGAAAGCGGCAGAGGCCAGAGGCGGGGAGGGTGTGGCAAGGGCTGCCTGATTTGCATAGTGACGTGTTGCATCTTGGGAATGTACAGGCTTTGGAGCTTAACAGGTACTGCAGGTGTCTGCCTGGCCTGAGAGATGCCTGTCTGGTGCTCCCCTCAGGACACACAGGCCTTCCATTCGAGCATGGAGGGTGAGGGACATGGGTCACCCTCATATACAGGGGTGTGGGCATGGGCAGGATAGGTTGTGGGGGACCCGTCAGGGCATTGCCCGTTTGGAAGCCCGTTCGGAAGGCGAGAGGAGGCGGGGCAGGAAACTCTGCTCAATTTCTTTCCCAGAGGCCTGTGGAGAACCCTTTGCACGTTTGAGCCAGCCGGGCCTGCATCAGCAGATCCTGCTCCACTGGGAAGGGAGAGCCTGTAGGCGTAAATCAAAAAAAGGGGAGAAATCTGCAAATTCTAGTGGCAGACCCATGTTGCCCAGGAAGCAATCAGTTTCTCCTGCTCCCTATAGTGGAAAAAGACATAGGAGGTGTATTTCTCTAGGCAGGGGCTCTGTGTAGATGGCACTTCATTGCTCTGGGAAGCATCCATGCTGGTAGAAGAGTAGCAGCAGACTCCACACCTGAGGCTTGAATGGGGACCGTTGGGGAGGGGCAGTGGGAGGCCGAGGAGGGCGGAGGAAAATGCTTTTCAAAAGCATCTGCACGTTCCTACAAACCTGCTGAAAACCCATACCAGGAATGGGGCTCGAACCCATGCGGACAAACGTCCATTGGATCTTAAGTCCAACGCCTTAACCACTCGGCCACCCTGGTGAGACCCAAGGATTTACTTTCTTCAACTCCCTTTTTATGCTTGCTACTGTAGCACCAGCTGTCCAGCAAGAGGTGATTGCAGAGTTAAAAGGCTTTTGCAGGAGGTTAAAAGTAATTGCTTATAACAAACACACTGTGTGACACCTAACTTTCTCCCACTCGGACCTTACCGTTAATTT
Source organism: Lissotriton vulgaris (assembly GCF_964263255.1). Classification (NCBI taxonomy): domain Eukaryota; kingdom Metazoa; phylum Chordata; class Amphibia; order Caudata; family Salamandridae; genus Lissotriton; species Lissotriton vulgaris. The sequence continues at coordinate 520,168,831 of NC_141691.1, forward strand.
TTATATTGGAGTTAGCTTAGTCACAATAAGGGGGTGAGCAAGGCAGGCTCACTAGAGCATCTACTCCCTGGTGGTCTAGTGGCTAGGATTCGGTGCTTTCACCGCCGCGGCCCGGGTTCGATTCCCGGTCAGGGAAGATCCCTCTAAAGCATAGATTGCTTAATTTGTCTGTGTATCTTTTTTAAAAGAAGGTCTTTAAAAAGGCACCCCTCCCAATAGATGAAAGCGGAGGAATTGGGCTTGTTCTCCTGTGCCCCAGGTTGCTTTGCCCCCATTGACCTAAGCCACCTTTGTGCGCACGCAGTCCCCCACCCAGTCAGGTGCTCTATGTTGGCGTGAAGTGCAGTACCAGCTCAACAGAAAGGTAAATTGCTGGAAAACCCTGCTGTGATGCATACATCTACTTTGGAGCACTCTTCTCCTTTGCACTCTTGAATCGCTTAAGCGCAATGTATTCTTCCAGCAAGCTGAATAACGAGATAGGTGAGAGAAGGTGTACCAGCTGTCTGTGCGCCATCAGCAGCCACTAGGTGTCCCTCTTGGGTTTTCCCGGGGATCCTGATTGTGCAGGAATTCATCGGTTCAGTAGCAAGGGGGAGAGGATGGCCTGTGCCTGGAAGTGACAGGCAGTCTGGTGGCATCATGAGGATTAAGTTCCGATTCATATTTGCTGTAGAATAAAATATGTTTTCAGCCCCCATGAGCTTTGTCACTCGGAGAGCAGTGTATGAACTTTTGCTGCACGGCTCTGGGCTCCCTGGTGGTCTAGTGGTTAGGATTCGGCGCTCTCACCGCCGCGGCCCGGGTTCGATTCCCGGTCAGGGAAAAGTCCCTCTTCTGACCTTGAAAGCTTTTCCTTCCCGTAGGTCAGGGCTTCTCAAAATGAAGTTGCTTTTCTGACTCACAATTTGCCTAGCATGACGCAGTATCGCTCAAAATATGATTTTCGCAAGGTTCCTTTAGAGCTGCTTCCCATGGTGGGAGGCAAGGCTCTTGAGCAAGTGAGATCCTGTATTCCGAGGCGCGCTTCCTTTTGTAGGCTTCTGACCCCATGGCCTGTGGCAGGTAGTCCTCCTTTGACTGGGCCGCAGGCTTTGTCTCCAAATGGCGTCCTGGACCCACTGCAACCCACCTGTTTGCTAAAACGGAAGTCTGCCTCTGGGTAAGAAAAAGCTGAGCTGCACGTACGGAAAGCGGCAGAGGCCAGAGGCGGGGAGGGTGTGGCAAGGGCTGCCTGATTTGCATAGTGACGTGTTGCATCTTGGGAATGTACAGGCTTTGGAGCTTAACAGGTACTGCAGGTGTCTGCCTGGCCTGAGAGATGCCTGTCTGGTGCTCCCCTCAGGACACACAGGCCTTCCATTCGAGCATGGAGGGTGAGGGACATGGGTCACCCTCATATACAGGGGTGTGGGCATGGGCAGGATAGGTTGTGGGGGACCCGTCAGGGCATTGCCCGTTTGGAAGCCCGTTCGGAAGGCGAGAGGAGGCGGGGCAGGAAACTCTGCTCAATTTCTTTCCCAGAGGCCTGTGGAGAACCCTTTGCACGTTTGAGCCAGCCGGGCCTGCATCAGCAGATCCTGCTCCACTGGGAAGGGAGAGCCTGTAGGCGTAAATCAAAAAAAGGGGAGAAATCTGCAAATTCTAGTGGCAGACCCATGTTGCCCAGGAAGCAATCAGTTTCTCCTGCTCCCTATAGTGGAAAAAGACATAGGAGGTGTATTTCTCTAGGCAGGGGCTCTGTGTAGATGGCACTTCATTGCTCTGGGAAGCATCCATGCTGGTAGAAGAGTAGCAGCAGACTCCACACCTGAGGCTTGAATGGGGACCGTTGGGGAGGGGCAGTGGGAGGCCGAGGAGGGCGGAGGAAAATGCTTTTCAAAAGCATCTGCACGTTCCTACAAACCTGCTGAAAACCCATACCAGGAATGGGGCTCGAACCCATGCGGACAAACGTCCATTGGATCTTAAGTCCAACGCCTTAACCACTCGGCCACCCTGGTGAGACCCAAGGATTTACTTTCTTCAACTCCCTTTTTATGCTTGCTACTGTAGCACCAGCTGTCCAGCAAGAGGTGATTGCAGAGTTAAAAGGCTTTTGCAGGAGGTTAAAAGTAATTGCTTATAACAAACACACTGTGTGACACCTAACTTTCTCCCACTCGGACCTTACCGTTAATTTTTATATTGGAGTTAGCTTAGTCACAATAAGGGGGTGAGCAAGGCAGGCACACTAGAGCATCTACTCCCTGGTGGTCTAGTGGCTAGGATTCGGCGCTTTCACCGCCGCGGCCCGGGTTCGATTCCCGGTCAGGGAAGATCCCTCTAAAGCATAGATTGCTTAATTTGTCTGTGTATCTTTTTTAAAAGAAGGTCTTTAAAAAGGCACCCCTCCCAATAGATGAAAGCGGAGGAATGGGGCTTGTTCTCCTGTGCCCCAGGTTGCTTTGCCCCCATTGACCTAAGCCACCTTTGTGCGCACGCAGTCCCCCACCCAGTCAGGTGCTCTATGTTGGCGTGAAGTGCAGTACCAGCTCAACAGAAAGGTAAATTGCTGGAAAACCCTGCTGTGATGCATACATCTACTTTGGAGCACTCTTCTCCTTTGCACTCTTGAATGGCTTAAGCGCAATGTATTCTTCCAGCAAGCTGAATAACGAGATAGGTGAGAGAAGGTGTACCAGCTGTCTGTGCGCCATCAGCAGCCACTAGGTGTCCCTCTTGGGTTTTCCCGGGGATCCTGATTGTGCAGGAATTCATCGGTTCAGTAGCAAGGGGGAGAGGATGGCCTGTGCCTGGAAGTGACAGGCAGTCTGGTGGCATCATGAGGATTAAGTTCCGATTCATATTTGCTGTAGAATAAAATATGTTTTCAGCCCCCATGAGCTTTGTCACTCGGAGAGCAGTGTATGAACTTTTGCTGCACGGCTCTGGGCTCCCTGGTGGTCTAGTGGTTAGGATTCGGCGCTCTCACCGCCGCGGCCCGGGTTCGATTCCCGGTCAGGGAAAAGTCCCTCTTCTGACCTTGAAAGCTTTTCCTTCCCGTAGGTCAGGGCTTCTCAAAATGAAGTTGCTTTTCTGACTCACAATTTGCCTAGCATGACGCAGTATCGCTCAAAATATGATTTTCGCAAGGTTCCTTTAGAGCTGCTTCCCATGGTGGGAGGCAAGGCTCTTGAGCAAGTGAGATCCTGTATTCCGAGGCGCGCTTCCTTTTGTAGGCTTCTGACCCCATGGCCTGTGGCAGGTAGTCCTCCTTTGACTGGGCCGCAGGCTTTGTCTCCAAATGGCGTCCTGGACCCACTGCAACCCACCTGTTTGCTAAAACGGAAGTCTGCCTCTGGGTAAGAAAAAGCTGAGCTGCACGTACGGAAAGCGGCAGAGGCCAGAGGCGGGGAGGGTGTGGCAAGGGCTGCCTGATTTGCATAGTGACGTGTTGCATCTTGGGAATGTACAGGCTTTGGAGCTTAACAGGTACTGCAGGTGTCTGCCTGGCCTGAGAGATGCCTGTCTGGTGCTCCCCTCAGGACACACAGGCCTTCCATTCGAGCATGGAGGGTGAGGGACATGGGTCACCCTCATATACAGGGGTGTGGGCATGGGCAGGATAGGTTGTGGGGGACCCGTCAGGGCATTGCCCGTTTGGAAGCCCGTTCGGAAGGCGAGAGGAGGCGGGGCAGGAAACTCTGCTCAATTTCTTTCCCAGAGGCCTGTGGAGAACCCTTTGCACGTTTGAGCCAGCCGGGCCTGCATCAGCAGATCCTGCTCCACTGGGAAGGGAGAGCCTGTAGGCGTAAATCAAAAAAAGGGGAGAAATCTGCAAATTCTAGTGGCAGACCCATGTTGCCCAGGAAGCAATCAGTTTCTCCTGCTCCCTATAGTGGAAAAAGACATAGGAGGTGTATTTCTCTAGGCAGGGGCTCTGTGTAGATGGCACTTCATTGCTCTGGGAAGCATCCATGCTGGTAGAAGAGTAGCAGCAGACTCCACACCTGAGGCTTGAATGGGGACCGTTGGGGAGGGGCAGTGGGAGGCCGAGGAGGGCGGAGGAAAATGCTTTTCAAAAGCATCTGCACGTTCCTACAAACCTGCTGAAAACCCATACCAGGAATGGGGCTCGAACCCATGCGGACAAACGTCCATTGGATCTTAAGTCCAACGCCTTAACCACTCGGCCACCCTGGTGAGACCCAAGGATTTACTTTCTTCAACTCCCTTTTTATGCTTGCTACTGTAGCACCAGCTGTCCAGCAAGAGGTGATTGCAGAGTTAAAAGGCTTTTGCAGGAGGTTAAAAGTAATTGCTTATAACAAACACACTGTGTGACACCTAACTTTCTCCCACTCGGACCTTACCGTTAATTTTTATATTGGAGTTAGCTTAGTCACAATAAGGGGGTGAGCAAGGCAGGCACACTAGAGCATCTACTCCCTGGTGGTCTAGTGGCTAGGATTCGGCGCTTTCACCGCCGCGGCCCGGGTTCGATTCCCGGTCAGGGAAGATCCCTCTAAAGCATAGATTGCTTAATTTGTCTGTGTATCTTTTTTAAAAGAAGGTCTTTAAAAAGGCACCCCTCCCAATAGATGAAAGCGGAGGAATGGGGCTTGTTCTCCTGTGCCCCAGGTTGCTTTGCCCCCATTGACCTAAGCCACCTTTGTGCGCACGCAGTCCCCCACCCAGTCAGGTGCTCTATGTTGGCGTGAAGTGCAGTACCAGCTCAACAGAAAGGTAAATTGCTGGAAAACCCTGCTGTGATGCATACATCTACTTTGGAGCACTCTTCTCCTTTGCACTCTTGAATGGCTTAAGCGCAATGTATTCTTCCAGCAAGCTGAATAACGAGATAGGTGAGAGAAGGTGTACCAGCTGTCTGTGCGCCATCAGCAGCCACTAGGTGTCCCTCTTGGGTTTTCCCGGGGATCCTGATTGTGCAGGAATTCATCGGTTCAGTAGCAAGGGGGAGAGGATGGCCTGTGCCTGGAAGTGACAGGCAGTCTGGTGGCATCATGAGGATTAAGTTCCGATTCATATTTGATGTAGAATAAAATATGTTTTCAGCCCCCATGAGCTTTGTCACTCGGAGAGCAGTGTATGAACTTTTGCTGCACGGCTCTGGGCTCCCTGGTGGTCTAGTGGTTAGGATTCGGCGCTCTCACCGCCGCGGCCCGGGTTCGATTCCCGGTCAGGGAAAAGTCCCTCTTCTGACCTTGAAAGCTTTTCCTTCCCGTAGGTCAGGGCTTCTCAAAATGAAGTTGCTTTTCTGACTCACAATTTGCCTAGCATGACGCAGTATCGCTCAAAATATGATTTTCGCAAGGTTCCTTTAGAGCTGCTTCCCATGGTGGGAGGCAAGGCTCTTGAGCAAGTGAGATCCTGTATTCCGAGGCGCGCTTCCTTTTGTAGGCTTCTGACCCCATGGCCTGTGGCAGGTAGTCCTCCTTTGACTGGGCCGCAGGCTTTGTCTCCAAATGGCGTCCTGGACCCACTGCAACCCACCTGTTTGCTAAAACGGAAGTCTGCCTCTGGGTAAGAAAAAGCTGAGCTGCACGTACGGAAAGCGGCAGAGGCCAGAGGCGGGGAGGGTGTGGCAAGGGCTGCCTGATTTGCATAGTGACCTGTTGCATCTTGGGAATGTACAGGCTTTGGAGCTTAACAGGTACTGCAGGTGTCTGCCTGGCCTGAGAGATGCCTGTCTGGTGCTCCCCTCAGGACACACAGGCCTTCCATTCGAGCATGGAGGGTGAGGGACATGGGTCACCCTCATATACAGGGGTGTGGGCATGGGCAGGATAGGTTGTGGGGGACCCGTCAGGGCATTGCCCGTTTGGAAGCCCGTTCGGAAGGCGAGAGGAGGCGGGGCAGGAAACTCTGCTCAATTTCTTTCCCAGAGGCCTGTGGAGAACCCTTTGCACGTTTGAGCCAGCCGGGCCTGCATCAGCAGATCCTGCTCCACTGGGAAGGGAGAGCCTGTAGGCGTAAATCAAAAAAAGGGGAGAAATCTGCAAATTCTAGTGGCAGACCCATGTTGCCCAGGAAGCAATCAGTTTCTCCTGCTCCCTATAGTGGAAAAAGACATAGGAGGTGTATTTCTCTAGGCAGGGGCTCTGTGTAGATGGCACTTCATTGCTCTGGGAAGCATCCATGCTGGTAGAAGAGTAGCAGCAGACTCCACACCTGAGGCTTGAATGGGGACCGTTGGGGAGGGGCAGTGGGAGGCCGAGGAGGGCGGAGGAAAATGCTTTTCAAAAGCATCTGCACGTTCCTACAAACCTGCTGAAAACCCATACCAGGAATGGGGCTCGAACCCATGCGGACAAACGTCCATTGGATCTTAAGTCCAACGCCTTAACCACTCGGCCACCCTGGTGAGACCCAAGGATTTACTTTCTTCAACTCCCTTTTTATGCTTGCTACTGTAGCACCAGCTGTCCAGCAAGAGGTGATTGCAGAGTTAAAAGGCTTTTGCAGGAGGTTAAAAGTAATTGCTTATAACAAACACACTGTGTGACACCTAACTTTCTCCCACTCGGACCTTACCGTTAATTTTTATATTGGAGTTAGCTTAGTCACAATAAGGGGGTGAGCAAGGCAGGCTCACTAGAGCATCTACTCCCTGGTGGTCTAGTGGCTAGGATTCGGTGCTTTCACCGCCGCGGCCCGGGTTCGATTCCCGGTCAGGGAAGATCCCTCTAAAGCATAGATTGCTTAATTTGTCTGTGTATCTTTTTTAAAAGAAGGTCTTTAAAAAGGCACCCCTCCCAATAGATGAAAGCGGAGGAATTGGGCTTGTTCTCCTGTGCCCCAGGTTGCTTTGCCCCCATTGACCTAAGCCACCTTTGTGCGCACGCAGTCCCCCACCCAGTCAGGTGCTCTATGTTGGCGTGAAGTGCAGTACCAGCTCAACAGAAAGGTAAATTGCTGGAAAACCCTGCTGTGATGCATACATCTACTTTGGAGCACTCTTCTCCTTTGCACTCTTGAATCGCTTAAGCGCAATGTATTCTTCCAGCAAGCTGAATAACGAGATAGGTGAGAGAAGGTGTACCAGCTGTCTGTGCGCCATCAGCAGCCACTAGGTGTCCCTCTTGGGTTTTCCCGGGGATCCTGATTGTGCAGGAATTCATCGGTTCAGTAGCAAGGGGGAGAGGATGGCCTGTGCCTGGAAGTGACAGGCAGTCTGGTGGCATCATGAGGATTAAGTTCCGATTCATATTTGCTGTAGAATAAAATATGTTTTCAGCCCCCATGAGCTTTGTCACTCGGAGAGCAGTGTATGAACTTTTGCTGCACGGCTCTGGGCTCCCTGGTGGTCTAGTGGTTAGGATTCGGCGCTCTCACCGCCGCGGCCCGGGTTCGATTCCCGGTCAGGGAAAAGTCCCTCTTCTGACCTTGAAAGCTTTTCCTTCCCGTAGGTCAGGGCTTCTCAAAATGAAGTTGCTTTTCTGACTCACAATTTGCCTAGCATGACGCAGTATCGCTCAAAATATGATTTTCGCAAGGTTCCTTTAGAGCTGCTTCCCATGGTGGGAGGCAAGGCTCTTGAGCAAGTGAGATCCTGTATTCCGAGGCGCGCTTCCTTTTGTAGGCTTCTGACCCCATGGCCTGTGGCAGGTAGTCCTCCTTTGACTGGGCCGCAGGCTTTGTCTCCAAATGGCGTCCTGGACCCACTGCAACCCACCTGTTTGCTAAAACGGAAGTCTGCCTCTGGGTAAGAAAAAGCTGAGCTGCACGTACGGAAAGCGGCAGAGGCCAGAGGCGGGGAGGGTGTGGCAAGGGCTGCCTGATTTGCATAGTGACGTGTTGCATCTTGGGAATGTACAGGCTTTGGAGCTTAACAGGTACTGCAGGTGTCTGCCTGGCCTGAGAGATGCCTGTCTGGTGCTCCCCTCAGGACACACAGGCCTTCCATTCGAGCATGGAGGGTGAGGGACATGGGTCACCCTCATATACAGGGGTGTGGGCATGGGCAGGATAGGTTGTGGGGGACCCGTCAGGGCATTGCCCGTTTGGAAGCCCGTTCGGAAGGCGAGAGGAGGCGGGGCAGGAAACTCTGCTCAATTTCTTTCCCAGAGGCCTGTGGAGAACCCTTTGCACGTTTGAGCCAGCCGGGCCTGCATCAGCAGATCCTGCTCCACTGGGAAGGGAGAGCCTGTAGGCGTAAATCAAAAAAAGGGGAGAAATCTGCAAATTCTAGTGGCAGACCCATGTTGCCCAGGAAGCAATCAGTTTCTCCTGCTCCCTATAGTGGAAAAAGACATAGGAGGTGTATTTCTCTAGGCAGGGGCTCTGTGTAGATGGCACTTCATTGCTCTGGGAAGCATCCATGCTGGTAGAAGAGTAGCAGCAGACTCCACACCTGAGGCTTGAATGGGGACCGTTGGGGAGGGGCAGTGGGAGGCCGAGGAGGGCGGAGGAAAATGCTTTTCAAAAGCATCTGCACGTTCCTACAAACCTGCTGAAAACCCATACCAGGAATGGGGCTCGAACCCATGCGGACAAACGTCCATTGGATCTTAAGTCCAACGCCTTAACCACTCGGCCACCCTGGTGAGACCCAAGGATTTACTTTCTTCAACTCCCTTTTTATGCTTGCTACTGTAGCACCAGCTGTCCAGCAAGAGGTGATTGCAGAGTTAAAAGGCTTTTGCAGGAGGTTAAAAGTAATTGCTTATAACAAACACACTGTGTGACACCTAACTTTCTCCCACTCGGACCTTACCGTTAATTTTTATATTGGAGTTAGCTTAGTCACAATAAGGGGGTGAGCAAGGCAGGCACACTAGAGCATCTACTCCCTGGTGGTCTAGTGGCTAGGATTCGGCGCTTTCACCGCCGCGGCCCGGGTTCGATTCCCGGTCAGGGAAGATCCCTCTAAAGCATAGATTGCTTAATTTGTCTGTGTATCTTTTTTAAAAGAAGGTCTTTAAAAAGGCACCCCTCCCAATAGATGAAAGCGGAGGAATGGGGCTTGTTCTCCTGTGCCCCAGGTTGCTTTGCCCCCATTGACCTAAGCCACCTTTGTGCGCACGCAGTCCCCCACCCAGTCAGGTGCTCTATGTTGGCGTGAAGTGCAGTACCAGCTCAACAGAAAGGTAAATTGCTGGAAAACCCTGCTGTGATGCATACATCTACTTTGGAGCACTCTTCTCCTTTGCACTCTTGAATGGCTTAAGCGCAATGTATTCTTCCAGCAAGCTGAATAACGAGATAGGTGAGAGAAGGTGTACCAGCTGTCTGTGCGCCATCAGCAGCCACTAGGTGTCCCTCTTGGGTTTTCCCGGGGATCCTGATTGTGCAGGAATTCATCGGTTCAGTAGCAAGGGGGAGAGGATGGCCTGTGCCTGGAAGTGACAGGCAGTCTGGTGGCATCATGAGGATTAAGTTCCGATTCATATTTGCTGTAGAATAAAATATGTTTTCAGCCCCCATGAGCTTTGTCACTCGGAGAGCAGTGTATGAACTTTTGCTGCACGGCTCTGGGCTCCCTGGTGGTCTAGTGGTTAGGATTCGGCGCTCTCACCGCCGCGGCCCGGGTTCGATTCCCGGTCAGGGAAAAGTCCCTCTTCTGATCTTGAAAGCTTTTCCTTCCCGTAGGTCAGGGCTTCTCAAAATGAAGTTGCTTTTCTGACTCACAATTTGCCTAGCATGACGCAGTATCGCTCAAAATATGATTTTCGCAAGGTTCCTTTAGAGCTGCTTCCCATGGTGGGAGGCAAGGCTCTTGAGCAAGTGAGATCCTGTATTCCGAGGCGCGCTTCCTTTTGTAGGCTTCTGACCCCATGGCCTGTGGCAGGTAGTCCTCCTTTGACTGGGCCGCAGGCTTTGTCTCCAAATGGCGTCCTGGACCCACTGCAACCCACCTGTTTGCTAAAACGGAAGTCTGCCTCTGGGTAAGAAAAAGCTGAGCTGCACGTACGGAAAGCGGCAGAGGCCAGAGGCGGGGAGGGTGTGGCAAGGGCTGCCTGATTTGCATAGTGACGTGTTGCATCTTGGGAATGTACAGGCTTTGGAGCTTAACAGGTACTGCAGGTGTCTGCCTGGCCTGAGAGATGCCTGTCTGGTGCTCCCCTCAGGACACACAGGCCTTCCATTCGAGCATGGAGGGTGAGGGACATGGGTCACCCTCATATACAGGGGTGTGGGCATGGGCAGGATAGGTTGTGGGGGACCCGTCAGGGCATTGCCCGTTTGGAAGCCCGTTCGGAAGGCGAGAGGAGGCGGGGCAGGAAACTCTGCTCAATTTCTTTCCCAGAGGCCTGTGGAGAACCCTTTGCACGTTTGAGCCAGCCGGGCCTGCATCAGCAGATCCTGCTCCACTGGGAAGGGAGAGCCTGTAGGCGTAAATCAAAAAAAGGGGAGAAATCTGCAAATTCTAGTGGCAGACCCATGTTGCCCAGGAAGCAATCAGTTTCTCCTGCTCCCTATAGTGGAAAAAGACATAGGAGGTGTATTTCTCTAGGCAGGGGCTCTGTGTAGATGGCACTTCATTGCTCTGGGAAGCATCCATGCTGGTAGAAGAGTAGCAGCAGACTCCACACCTGAGGCTTGAATGGGGACCGTTGGGGAGGGGCAGTGGGAGGCCGAGGAGGGCGGAGGAAAATGCTTTTCAAAAGCATCTGCACGTTCCTACAAACCTGCTGAAAACCCATACCAGGAATGGGGCTCGAACCCATGCGGACAAACGTCCATTGGATCTTAAGTCCAACGCCTTAACCACTCGGCCACCCTGGTGAGACCCAAGGATTTACTTTCTTCAACTCCCTTTTTATGCTTGCTACTGTAGCACCAGCTGTCCAGCAAGAGGTGATTGCAGAGTTAAAAGGCTTTTGCAGGAGGTTAAAAGTAATTGCTTATAACAAACACACTGTGTGACACCTAACTTTCTCCCACTCGGACCTTACCGTTAATTTTTATATTGGAGTTAGCTTAGTCACAATAAGGGGGTGAGCAAGACAGTTACACTAGAGCATCTACTCCCTGGTGGTCTAGTGGCTAGGATTCGGCGCTTTCACCGCCGCGGCCCGGGTTCGATTCCTGGTCAGGGAAGATCCCTCTAAAGCATAGATTGCTTAATTTGTCTGTGTATCTTTTTTAAAAGAAGGTCTTTAAAAAGGCACCCCTCCCAATAGATGAAAGCGGAGGAATTGGGCTTGTTCTCCTGTGCCCCAGGTTGCTTTGCCCCCATTGACCTAAGCCACCTTTGTGCGCACGCAGTCCCCCACCCAGTCAGGTGCTCTATGTTGGCGTGAAGTGCAGTACCAGCTCAACAGAAAGGTAAATTGCTGGAAAACCCTGCTGTGATGCATACATCTACTTTGGAGCACTCTTCTCCTTTGCACTCTTGAATCGCTTAAGCGCAATGTATTCTTCCAGCAAGCTGAATAACGAGATAGGTGAGAGAAGGTGTACCAGCTGTCTGTGCGCCATCAGCAGCCACTAGGTGTCCCTCTTGGGTTTTCCCGGGGATCCTGATTGTGCAGGAATTCATCGGTTCAGTAGCAAGGGGGAGAGGATGGCCTGTGCCTGGAAGTGACAGGCAGTCTGGTGGCATCATGAGGATTAAGTTCCGATTCATATTTGCTGTAGAATAAAATATGTTTTCAGCCCCCATGAGCTTTGTCACTCGGAGAGCAGTGTATGAACTTTTGCTGCACGGCTCTGGGCTCCCTGGTGGTCTAGTGGTTAGGATTCGGCGCTCTCACCGCCGCGGCCCGGGTTCGATTCCCGGTCAGGGAAAAGTCCCTCTTCTGACCTTGAAAGCTTTTCCTTCCCGTAGGTCAGGGCTTCTCAAAATGAAGTTGCTTTTCTGACTCACAATTTGCCTAGCATGACGCAGTATCGCTCAAAATATGATTTTCGCAAGGTTCCTTTAGAGCTGCTTCCCATGGTGGGAGGCAAGGCTCTTGAGCAAGTGAGATCCTGTATTCCGAGGCGCGCTTCCTTTTGTAGGCTTCTGACCCCATGGCCTGTGGCAGGTAGTCCTCCTTTGACTGGGCCGCAGGCTTTGTCTCCAAATGGCGTCCTGGACCCACTGCAACCCACCTGTTTGCTAAAACGGAAGTCTGCCTCTGGGTAAGAAAAAGCTGAGCTGCACGTACGGAAAGCGGCAGAGGCCAGAGGCGGGGAGGGTGTGGCAAGGGCTGCCTGATTTGCATAGTGACGTGTTGCATCTTGGGAATGTACAGGCTTTGGAGCTTAACAGGTACTGCAGGTGTCTGCCTGGCCTGAGAGATGCCTGTCTGGTGCTCCCCTCAGGACACACAGGCCTTCCATTCGAGCATGGAGGGTGAGGGACATGGGTCACCCTCATATACAGGGGTGTGGGCATGGGCAGGATAGGTTGTGGGGGACCCGTCAGGGCATTGCCCGTTTGGAAGCCCGTTCGGAAGGCGAGAGGAGGCGGGGCAGGAAACTCTGCTCAATTTCTTTCCCAGAGGCCTGTGGAGAACCCTTTGCACGTTTGAGCCAGCCGGGCCTGCATCAGCAGATCCTGCTCCACTGGGAAGGGAGAGCCTGTAGGCGTAAATCAAAAAAAGGGGAGAAATCTGCAAATTCTAGTGGCAGACCCATGTTGCCCAGGAAGCAATCAGTTTCTCCTGCTCCCTATAGTGGAAAAAGACATAGGAGGTGTATTTCTCTAGGCAGGGGCTCTGTGTAGATGGCACTTCATTGCTCTGGGAAGCATCCATGCTGGTAGAAGAGTAGCAGCAGACTCCACACCTGAGGCTTGAATGGGGACCGTTGGGGAGGGGCAGTGGGAGGCCGAGGAGGGCGGAGGAAAATGCTTTTCAAAAGCATCTGCACGTTCCTACAAACCTGCTGAAAACCCATACCAGGAATGGGGCTCGAACCCATGCGGACAAACGTCCATTGGATCTTAAGTCCAACGCCTTAACCACTCGGCCACCCTGGTGAGACCCAAGGATTTACTTTCTTCAACTCCCTTTTTATGCTTGCTACTGTAGCACCAGCTGTCCAGCAAGAGGTGATTGCAGAGTTAAAAGGCTTTTGCAGGAGGTTAAAAGTAATTGCTTATAACAAACACACTGTGTGACACCTAACTTTCTCCCACTCGGACCTTACCGTTAATTTTTATATTGGAGTTAGCTTAGTCACAATAAGGGGGTGAGCAAGACAGTTACACTAGAGCATCTACTCCCTGGTGGTCTAGTGGCTAGGATTCGGCGCTTTCACCGCCGCGGCCCGGGTTCGATTCCCGGTCAGGGAAGATCCCTCTAAAGCATAGATTGCTTAATTTGTCTGTGTATCTTTTTTAAAAGAAGGTCTTTAAAAAGGCACCCCTCCCAATAGATGAAAGCGGAGGAATTGGGCTTGTTCTCCTGTGCCCCAGGTTGCTTTGCCCCCATTGACCTAAGCCACCTTTGTGCGCACGCAGTCCCCCACCCAGTCAGGTGCTCTATGTTGGCGTGAAGTGCAGTACCAGCTCAACAGAAAGGTAAATTGCTGGAAAACCCTGCTGTGATGCATACATCTACTTTGGAGCACTCTTCTCCTTTGCACTCTTGAATCGCTTAAGCGCAATGTATTCTTCCAGCAAGCTGAATAACGAGATAGGTGAGAGAAGGTGTACCAGCTGTCTGTGCGCCATCAGCAGCCACTAGGTGTCCCTCTTGGGTTTTCCCGGGGATCCTGATTGTGCAGGAATTCATCGGTTCAGTAGCAAGGGGGAGAGGATGGCCTGTGCCTGGAAGTGACAGGCAGTCTGGTGGCATCATGAGGATTAAGTTCCGATTCATATTTGCTGTAGAATAAAATATGTTTTCAGCCCCCATGAGCTTTGTCACTCGGAGAGCAGTGTATGAACTTTTGCTGCACGGCTCTGGGCTCCCTGGTGGTCTAGTGGTTAGGATTCGGCGCTCTCACCGCCGCGGCCCGGGTTCGATTCCCGGTCAGGGAAAAGTCCCTCTTCTGACCTTGAAAGCTTTTCCTTCCCGTAGGTCAGGGCTTCTCAAAATGAAGTTGCTTTTCTGACTCACAATTTGCCTAGCATGACGCAGTATCGCTCAAAATATGATTTTCGCAAGGTTCCTTTAGAGCTGCTTCCCATGGTGGGAGGCAAGGCTCTTGAGCAAGTGAGATCCTGTATTCCGAGGCGCGCTTCCTTTTGTAGGCTTCTGACCCCATGGCCTGTGGCAGGTAGTCCTCCTTTGACTGGGCCGCAGGCTTTGTCTCCAAATGGCGTCCTGGACCCACTGCAACCCACCTGTTTGCTAAAACGGAAGTCTGCCTCTGGGTAAGAAAAAGCTGAGCTGCACGTACGGAAAGCGGCAGAGGCCAGAGGCGGGGAGGGTGTGGCAAGGGCTGCCTGATTTGCATAGTGACGTGTTGCATCTTGGGAATGTACAGGCTTTGGAGCTTAACAGGTACTGCAGGTGTCTGCCTGGCCTGAGAGATGCCTGTCTGGTGCTCCCCTCAGGACACACAGGCCTTCCATTCGAGCATGGAGGGTGAGGGACATGGGTCACCCTCATATACAGGGGTGTGGGCATGGGCAGGATAGGTTGTGGGGGACCCGTCAGGGCATTGCCCGTTTGGAAGCCCGTTCGGAAGGCGAGAGGAGGCGGGGCAGGAAACTCTGCTCAATTTCTTTCCCAGAGGCCTGTGGAGAACCCTTTGCACGTTTGAGCCAGCCGGGCCTGCATCAGCAGATCCTGCTCCACTGGGAAGGGAGAGCCTGTAGGCGTAAATCAAAAAAAGGGGAGAAATCTGCAAATTCTAGTGGCAGACCCATGTTGCCCAGGAAGCAATCAGTTTCTCCTGCTCCCTATAGTGGAAAAAGACATAGGAGGTGTATTTCTCTAGGCAGGGGCTCTGTGTAGATGGCACTTCATTGCTCTGGGAAGCATCCATGCTGGTAGAAGAGTAGCAGCAGACTCCACACCTGAGGCTTGAATGGGGACCGTTGGGGAGGGGCAGTGGGAGGCCGAGGAGGGCGGAGGAAAATGCTTTTCAAAAGCATCTGCACGTTCCTACAAACCTGCTGAAAACCCATACCAGGAATGGGGCTCGAACCCATGCGGACAAACGTCCATTGGATCTTAAGTCCAACGCCTTAACCACTCGGCCACCCTGGTGAGACCCAAGGATTTACTTTCTTCAACTCCCTTTTTATGCTTGCTACTGTAGCACCAGCTGTCCAGCAAGAGGTGATTGCAGAGTTAAAAGGCTTTTGCAGGAGGTTAAAAGTAATTGCTTATAACAAACACACTGTGTGACACCTAACTTTCTCCCACTCGGACCTTACCGTTAATTTTTATATTGGAGTTAGCTTAGTCACAATAAGGGGGTGAGCAAGGCAGGCTCACTAGAGCATCTACTCCCTGGTGGTCTAGTGGCTAGGATTCGGTGCTTTCACCGCCGCGGCCCGGGTTCGATTCCCGGTCAGGGAAGATCCCTCTAAAGCATAGATTGCTTAATTTGTCTGTGTATCTTTTTTAAAAGAAGGTCTTTAAAAAGGCACCCCTCCCAATAGATGAAAGCGGAGGAATTGGGCTTGTTCTCCTGTGCCCCAGGTTGCTTTGCCCCCATTGACCTAAGCCACCTTTGTGCGCACGCAGTCCCCCACCCAGTCAGGTGCTCTATGTTGGCGTGAAGTGCAGTACCAGCTCAACAGAAAGGTAAATTGCTGGAAAACCCTGCTGTGATGCATACATCTACTTTGGAGCACTCTTCTCCTTTGCACTCTTGAATCGCTTAAGCGCAATGTATTCTTCCAGCAAGCTGAATAACGAGATAGGTGAGAGAAGGTGTACCAGCTGTCTGTGCGCCATCAGCAGCCACTAGGTGTCCCTCTTGGGTTTTCCCGGGGATCCTGATTGTGCAGGAATTCATCGGTTCAGTAGCAAGGGGGAGAGGATGGCCTGTGCCTGGAAGTGACAGGCAGTCTGGTGGCATCATGAGGATTAAGTTCCGATTCATATTTGCTGTAGAATAAAATATGTTTTCAGCCCCCATGAGCTTTGTCACTCGGAGAGCAGTGTATGAACTTTTGCTGCACGGCTCTGGGCTCCCTGGTGGTCTAGTGGTTAGGATTCGGCGCTCTCACCGCCGCGGCCCGGGTTCGATTCCCGGTCAGGGAAAAGTCCCTCTTCTGACCTTGAAAGCTTTTCCTTCCCGTAGGTCAGGGCTTCTCAAAATGAAGTTGCTTTTCTGACTCACAATTTGCCTAGCATGACGCAGTATCGCTCAAAATATGATTTTCGCAAGGTTCCTTTAGAGCTGCTTCCCATGGTGGGAGGCAAGGCTCTTGAGCAAGTGAGATCCTGTATTCCGAGGCGCGCTTCCTTTTGTAGGCTTCTGACCCCATGGCCTGTGGCAGGTAGTCCTCCTTTGACTGGGCCGCAGGCTTTGTCTCCAAATGGCGTCCTGGACCCACTGCAACCCACCTGTTTGCTAAAACGGAAGTCTGCCTCTGGGTAAGAAAAAGCTGAGCTGCACGTACGGAAAGCGGCAGAGGCCAGAGGCGGGGAGGGTGTGGCAAGGGCTGCCTGATTTGCATAGTGACGTGTTGCATCTTGGGAATGTACAGGCTTTGGAGCTTAACAGGTACTGCAGGTGTCTGCCTGGCCTGAGAGATGCCTGTCTGGTGCTCCCCTCAGGACACACAGGCCTTCCATTCGAGCATGGAGGGTGAGGGACATGGGTCACCCTCATATACAGGGGTGTGGGCATGGGCAGGATAGGTTGTGGGGGACCCGTCAGGGCATTGCCCGTTTGGAAGCCCGTTCGGAAGGCGAGAGGAGGCGGGGCAGGAAACTCTGCTCAATTTCTTTCCCAGAGGCCTGTGGAGAACCCTTTGCACGTTTGAGCCAGCCGGGCCTGCATCAGCAGATCCTGCTCCACTGGGAAGGGAGAGCCTGTAGGCGTAAATCAAAAAAAGGGGAGAAATCTGCAAATTCTAGTGGCAGACCCATGTTGCCCAGGAAGCAATCAGTTTCTCCTGCTCCCTATAGTGGAAAAAGACATAGGAGGTGTATTTCTCTAGGCAGGGGCTCTGTGTAGATGGCACTTCATTGCTCTGGGAAGCATCCATGCTGGTAGAAGAGTAGCAGCAGACTCCACACCTGAGGCTTGAATGGGGACCGTTGGGGAGGGGCAGTGGGAGGCCGAGGAGGGCGGAGGAAAATGCTTTTCAAAAGCATCTGCACGTTCCTACAAACCTGCTGAAAACCCATACCAGGAATGGGGCTCGAACCCATGCGGACAAACGTCCATTGGATCTTAAGTCCAACGCCTTAACCACTCGGCCACCCTGGTGAGACCCAAGGATTTACTTTCTTCAACTCCCTTTTTATGCTTGCTACTGTAGCACCAGCTGTCCAGCAAGAGGTGATTGCAGAGTTAAAAGGCTTTTGCAGGAGGTTAAAAGTAATTGCTTATAACAAACACACTGTGTGACACCTAACTTTCTCCCACTCGGACCTTACCGTTAATTTTTATATTGGAGTTAGCTTAGTCACAATAAGGGGGTGAGCAAGGCAGGCACACTAGAGCATCTACTCCCTGGTGGTCTAGTGGCTAGGATTCGGCGCTTTCACCGCCGCGGCCCGGGTTCGATTCCCGGTCAGGGAAGATCCCTCTAAAGCATAGATTGCTTAATTTGTCTGTGTATCTTTTTTAAAAGAAGGTCTTTAAAAAGGCACCCCTCCCAATAGATGAAAGCGGAGGAATGGGGCTTGTTCTCCTGTGCCCCAGGTTGCTTTGCCCCCATTGACCTAAGCCACCTTTGTGCGCACGCAGTCCCCCACCCAGTCAGGTGCTCTATGTTGGCGTGAAGTGCAGTACCAGCTCAACAGAAAGGTAAATTGCTGGAAAACCCTGCTGTGATGCATACATCTACTTTGGAGCACTCTTCTCCTTTGCACTCTTGAATGGCTTAAGCGCAATGTATTCTTCCAGCAAGCTGAATAACGAGATAGGTGAGAGAAGGTGTACCAGCTGTCTGTGCGCCATCAGCAGCCACTAGGTGTCCCTCTTGGGTTTTCCCGGGGATCCTGATTGTGCAGGAATTCATCGGTTCAGTAGCAAGGGGGAGAGGATGGCCTGTGCCTGGAAGTGACAGGCAGTCTGGTGGCATCATGAGGATTAAGTTCCGATTCATATTTGCTGTAGAATAAAATATGTTTTCAGCCCCCATGAGCTTTGTCACTCGGAGAGCAGTGTATGAACTTTTGCTGCACGGCTCTGGGCTCCCTGGTGGTCTAGTGGTTAGGATTCGGCGCTCTCACCGCCGCGGCCCGGGTTCGATTCCCGGTCAGGGAAAAGTCCCTCTTCTGACCTTGAAAGCTTTTCCTTCCCGTAGGTCAGGGCTTCTCAAAATGAAGTTGCTTTTCTGACTCACAATTTGCCTAGCATGACGCAGTATCGCTCAAAATATGATTTTCGCAAGGTTCCTTTAGAGCTGCTTCCCATGGTGGGAGGCAAGGCTCTTGAGCAAGTGAGATCCTGTATTCCGAGGCGCGCTTCCTTTTGTAGGCTTCTGACCCCATGGCCTGTGGCAGGTAGTCCTCCTTTGACTGGGCCGCAGGCTTTGTCTCCAAATGGCGTCCTGGACCCACTGCAACCCACCTGTTTGCTAAAACGGAAGTCTGCCTCTGGGTAAGAAAAAGCTGAGCTGCACGTACGGAAAGCGGCAGAGGCCAGAGGCGGGGAGGGTGTGGCAAGGGCTGCCTGATTTGCATAGTGACGTGTTGCATCTTGGGAATGTACAGGCTTTGGAGCTTAACAGGTACTGCAGGTGTCTGCCTGGCCTGAGAGATGCCTGTCTGGTGCTCCCCTCAGGACACACAGGCCTTCCATTCGAGCATGGAGGGTGAGGGACATGGGTCACCCTCATATACAGGGGTGTGGGCATGGGCAGGATAGGTTGTGGGGGACCCGTCAGGGCATTGCCCGTTTGGAAGCCCGTTCGGAAGGCGAGAGGAGGCGGGGCAGGAAACTCTGCTCAATTTCTTTCCCAGAGGCCTGTGGAGAACCCTTTGCACGTTTGAGCCAGCCGGGCCTGCATCAGCAGATCCTGCTCCACTGGGAAGGGAGAGCCTGTAGGCGTAAATCAAAAAAAGGGGAGAAATCTGCAAATTCTAGTGGCAGACCCATGTTGCCCAGGAAGCAATCAGTTTCTCCTGCTCCCTATAGTGGAAAAAGACATAGGAGGTGTATTTCTCTAGGCAGGGGCTCTGTGTAGATGGCACTTCATTGCTCTGGGAAGCATCCATGCTGGTAGAAGAGTAGCAGCAGACTCCACACCTGAGGCTTGAATGGGGACCGTTGGGGAGGGGCAGTGGGAGGCCGAGGAGGGCGGAGGAAAATGCTTTTCAAAAGCATCTGCACGTTCCTACAAACCTGCTGAAAACCCATACCAGGAATGGGGCTCGAACCCATGCGGACAAACGTCCATTGGATCTTAAGTCCAACGCCTTAACCACTCGGCCACCCTGGTGAGACCCAAGGATTTACTTTCTTCAACTCCCTTTTTATGCTTGCTACTGTAGCACCAGCTGTCCAGCAAGAGGTGATTGCAGAGTTAAAAGGCTTTTGCAGGAGGTTAAAAGTAATTGCTTATAACAAACACACTGTGTGACACCTAACTTTCTCCCACTCGGACCTTACCGTTAATTTTTATATTGGAGTTAGCTTAGTCACAATAAGGGGGTGAGCAAGGCAGGCTCACTAGAGCATCTACTCCCTGGTGGTCTAGTGGCTAGGATTCGGTGCTTTCACCGCCGCGGCCCGGGTTCGATTCCCGGTCAGGGAAGATCCCTCTAAAGCATAGATTGCTTAATTTGTCTGTGTATCTTTTTTAAAAGAAGGTCTTTAAAAAGGCACCCCTCCCAATAGATGAAAGCGGAGGAATTGGGCTTGTTCTCCTGTGCCCCAGGTTGCTTTGCCCCCATTGACCTAAGCCACCTTTGTGCGCACGCAGTCCCCCACCCAGTCAGGTGCTCTATGTTGGCGTGAAGTGCAGTACCAGCTCAACAGAAAGGTAAATTGCTGGAAAACCCTGCTGTGATGCATACATCTACTTTGGAGCACTCTTCTCCTTTGCACTCTTGAATCGCTTAAGCGCAATGTATTCTTCCAGCAAGCTGAATAACGAGATAGGTGAGAGAAGGTGTACCAGCTGTCTGTGCGCCATCAGCAGCCACTAGGTGTCCCTCTTGGGTTTTCCCGGGGATCCTGATTGTGCAGGAATTCATCGGTTCAGTAGCAAGGGGGAGAGGATGGCCTGTGCCTGGAAGTGACAGGCAGTCTGGTGGCATCATGAGGATTAAGTTCCGATTCATATTTGCTGTAGAATAAAATATGTTTTCAGCCCCCATGAGCTTTGTCACTCGGAGAGCAGTGTATGAACTTTTGCTGCACGGCTCTGGGCTCCCTGGTGGTCTAGTGGTTAGGATTCGGCGCTCTCACCGCCGCGGCCCGGGTTCGATTCCCGGTCAGGGAAAAGTCCCTCTTCTGACCTTGAAAGCTTTTCCTTCCCGTAGGTCAGGGCTTCTCAAAATGAAGTTGCTTTTCTGACTCACAATTTGCCTAGCATGACGCAGTATCGCTCAAAATATGATTTTCGCAAGGTTCCTTTAGAGCTGCTTCCCATGGTGGGAGGCAAGGCTCTTGAGCAAGTGAGATCCTGTATTCCGAGGCGCGCTTCCTTTTGTAGGCTTCTGACCCCATGGCCTGTGGCAGGTAGTCCTCCTTTGACTGGGCCGCAGGCTTTGTCTCCAAATGGCGTCCTGGACCCACTGCAACCCACCTGTTTGCTAAAACGGAAGTCTGCCTCTGGGTAAGAAAAAGCTGAGCTGCACGTACGGAAAGCGGCAGAGGCCAGAGGCGGGGAGGGTGTGGCAAGGGCTGCCTGATTTGCATAGTGACGTGTTGCATCTTGGGAATGTACAGGCTTTGGAGCTTAACAGGTACTGCAGGTGTCTGCCTGGCCTGAGAGATGCCTGTCTGGTGCTCCCCTCAGGACACACAGGCCTTCCATTCGAGCATGGAGGGTGAGGGACATGGGTCACCCTCATATACAGGGGTGTGGGCATGGGCAGGATAGGTTGTGGGGGACCCGTCAGGGCATTGCCCGTTTGGAAGCCCGTTCGGAAGGCGAGAGGAGGCGGGGCAGGAAACTCTGCTCAATTTCTTTCCCAGAGGCCTGTGGAGAACCCTTTGCACGTTTGAGCCAGCCGGGCCTGCATCAGCAGATCCTGCTCCACTGGGAAGGGAGAGCCTGTAGGCGTAAATCAAAAAAAGGGGAGAAATCTGCAAATTCTAGTGGCAGACCCATGTTGCCCAGGAAGCAATCAGTTTCTCCTGCTCCCTATAGTGGAAAAAGACATAGGAGGTGTATTTCTCTAGGCAGGGGCTCTGTGTAGATGGCACTTCATTGCTCTGGGAAGCATCCATGCTGGTAGAAGAGTAGCAGCAGACTCCACACCTGAGGCTTGAATGGGGACCGTTGGGGAGGGGCAGTGGGAGGCCGAGGAGGGCGGAGGAAAATGCTTTTCAAAAGCATCTGCACGTTCCTACAAACCTGCTGAAAACCCATACCAGGAATGGGGCTCGAACCCATGCGGACAAACGTCCATTGGATCTTAAGTCCAACGCCTTAACCACTCGGCCACCCTGGTGAGACCCAAGGATTTACTTTCTTCAACTCCCTTTTTATGCTTGCTACTGTAGCACCAGCTGTCCAGCAAGAGGTGATTGCAGAGTTAAAAGGCTTTTGCAGGAGGTTAAAAGTAATTGCTTATAACAAACACACTGTGTGACACCTAACTTTCTCCCACTCGGACCTTACCGTTAATTTTTATATTGGAGTTAGCTTAGTCACAATAAGGGGGTGAGCAAGGCAGGCACACTAGAGCATCTACTCCCTGGTGGTCTAGTGGCTAGGATTCGGCGCTTTCACCGCCGCGGCCCGGGTTCGATTCCCGGTCAGGGAAGATCCCTCTAAAGCATAGATTGCTTAATTTGTCTGTGTATCTTTTTTAAAAGAAGGTCTTTAAAAAGGCACCCCTCCCAATAGATGAAAGCGGAGGAATGGGGCTTGTTCTCCTGTGCCCCAGGTTGCTTTGCCCCCATTGACCTAAGCCACCTTTGTGCGCACGCAGTCCCCCACCCAGTCAGGTGCTCTATGTTGGCGTGAAGTGCAGTACCAGCTCAACAGAAAGGTAAATTGCTGGAAAACCCTGCTGTGATGCATACATCTACTTTGGAGCACTCTTCTCCTTTGCACTCTTGAATGGCTTAAGCGCAATGTATTCTTCCAGCAAGCTGAATAACGAGATAGGTGAGAGAAGGTGTACCAGCTGTCTGTGCGCCATCAGCAGCCACTAGGTGTCCCTCTTGGGTTTTCCCGGGGATCCTGATTGTGCAGGAATTCATCGGTTCAGTAGCAAGGGGGAGAGGATGGCCTGTGCCTGGAAGTGACAGGCAGTCTGGTGGCATCATGAGGATTAAGTTCCGATTCATATTTGCTGTAGAATAAAATATGTTTTCAGCCCCCATGAGCTTTGTCACTCGGAGAGCAGTGTATGAACTTTTGCTGCACGGCTCTGGGCTCCCTGGTGGTCTAGTGGTTAGGATTCGGCGCTCTCACCGCCGCGGCCCGGGTTCGATTCCCGGTCAGGGAAAAGTCCCTCTTCTGATCTTGAAAGCTTTTCCTTCCCGTAGGTCAGGGCTTCTCAAAATGAAGTTGCTTTTCTGACTCACAATTTGCCTAGCATGACGCAGTATCGCTCAAAATATGATTTTCGCAAGGTTCCTTTAGAGCTGCTTCCCATGGTGGGAGGCAAGGCTCTTGAGCAAGTGAGATCCTGTATTCCGAGGCGCGCTTCCTTTTGTAGGCTTCTGACCCCATGGCCTGTGGCAGGTAGTCCTCCTTTGACTGGGCCGCAGGCTTTGTCTCCAAATGGCGTCCTGGACCCACTGCAACCCACCTGTTTGCTAAAACGGAAGTCTGCCTCTGGGTAAGAAAAAGCTGAGCTGCACGTACGGAAAGCGGCAGAGGCCAGAGGCGGGGAGGGTGTGGCAAGGGCTGCCTGATTTGCATAGTGACGTGTTGCATCTTGGGAATGTACAGGCTTTGGAGCTTAACAGGTACTGCAGGTGTCTGCCTGGCCTGAGAGATGCCTGTCTGGTGCTCCCCTCAGGACACACAGGCCTTCCATTCGAGCATGGAGGGTGAGGGACATGGGTCACCCTCATATACAGGGGTGTGGGCATGGGCAGGATAGGTTGTGGGGGACCCGTCAGGGCATTGCCCGTTTGGAAGCCCGTTCGGAAGGCGAGAGGAGGCGGGGCAGGAAACTCTGCTCAATTTCTTTCCCAGAGGCCTGTGGAGAACCCTTTGCACGTTTGAGCCAGCCGGGCCTGCATCAGCAGATCCTGCTCCACTGGGAAGGGAGAGCCTGTAGGCGTAAATCAAAAAAAGGGGAGAAATCTGCAAATTCTAGTGGCAGACCCATGTTGCCCAGGAAGCAATCAGTTTCTCCTGCTCCCTATAGTGGAAAAAGACATAGGAGGTGTATTTCTCTA
Organism: Lissotriton vulgaris; assembly: GCF_964263255.1. Lineage (NCBI taxonomy): Eukaryota > Metazoa > Chordata > Amphibia > Caudata > Salamandridae > Lissotriton > Lissotriton vulgaris. The sequence continues at coordinate 520,192,381 of NC_141691.1, forward strand.
GGCAGGGGCTCTGTGTAGATGGCACTTCATTGCTCTGGGAAGCATCCATGCTGGTAGAAGAGTAGCAGCAGACTCCACACCTGAGGCTTGAATGGGGACCGTTGGGGAGGGGCAGTGGGAGGCCGAGGAGGGCGGAGGAAAATGCTTTTCAAAAGCATCTGCACGTTCCTACAAACCTGCTGAAAACCCATACCAGGAATGGGGCTCGAACCCATGCGGACAAACGTCCATTGGATCTTAAGTCCAACGCCTTAACCACTCGGCCACCCTGGTGAGACCCAAGGATTTACTTTCTTCAACTCCCTTTTTATGCTTGCTACTGTAGCACCAGCTGTCCAGCAAGAGGTGATTGCAGAGTTAAAAGGCTTTTGCAGGAGGTTAAAAGTAATTGCTTATAACAAACACACTGTGTGACACCTAACTTTCTCCCACTCGGACCTTACCGTTAATTTTTATATTGGAGTTAGCTTAGTCACAATAAGGGGGTGAGCAAGGCAGGCACACTAGAGCATCTACTCCCTGGTGGTCTAGTGGCTAGGATTCGGCGCTTTCACCGCCGCGGCCCGGGTTCGATTCCCGGTCAGGGAAGATCCCTCTAAAGCATAGATTGCTTAATTTGTCTGTGTATCTTTTTTAAAAGAAGGTCTTTAAAAAGGCACCCCTCCCAATAGATGAAAGCGGAGGAATGGGGCTTGTTCTCCTGTGCCCCAGGTTGCTTTGCCCCCATTGACCTAAGCCACCTTTGTGCGCACGCAGTCCCCCACCCAGTCAGGTGCTCTATGTTGGCGTGAAGTGCAGTACCAGCTCAACAGAAAGGTAAATTGCTGGAAAACCCTGCTGTGATGCATACATCTACTTTGGAGCACTCTTCTCCTTTGCACTCTTGAATCGCTTAAGCGCAATGTATTCTTCCAGCAAGCTGAATAACGAGATAGGTGAGAGAAGGTGTACCAGCTGTCTGTGCGCCATCAGCAGCCACTAGGTGTCCCTCTTGGGTTTTCCCGGGGATCCTGATTGTGCAGGAATTCATCGGTTCAGTAGCAAGGGGGAGAGGATGGCCTGTGCCTGGAAGTGACAGGCAGTCTGGTGGCATCATGAGGATTAAGTTCCGATTCATATTTGATGTAGAATAAAATATGTTTTCAGCCCCCATGAGCTTTGTCACTCGGAGAGCAGTGTATGAACTTTTGCTGCACGGCTCTGGGCTCCCTGGTGGTCTAGTGGTTAGGATTCGGCGCTCTCACCGCCGCGGCCCGGGTTCGATTCCCGGTCAGGGAAAAGTCCCTCTTCTGACCTTGAAAGCTTTTCCTTCCCGTAGGTCAGGGCTTCTCAAAATGAAGTTGCTTTTCTGACTCACAATTTGCCTAGCATGACGCAGTATCGCTCAAAATATGATTTTCGCAAGGTTCCTTTAGAGCTGCTTCCCATGGTGGGAGGCAAGGCTCTTGAGCAAGTGAGATCCTGTATTCCGAGGCGCGCTTCCTTTTGTAGGCTTCTGACCCCATGGCCTGTGGCAGGTAGTCCTCCTTTGACTGGGCCGCAGGCTTTGTCTCCAAATGGCGTCCTGGACCCACTGCAACCCACCTGTTTGCTAAAACGGAAGTCTGCCTCTGGGTAAGAAAAAGCTGAGCTGCACGTACGGAAAGCGGCAGAGGCCAGAGGCGGGGAGGGTGTGGCAAGGGCTGCCTGATTTGCATAGTGACGTGTTGCATCTTGGGAATGTACAGGCTTTGGAGCTTAACAGGTACTGCAGGTGTCTGCCTGGCCTGAGAGATGCCTGTCTGGTGCTCCCCTCAGGACACACAGGCCTTCCATTCGAGCATGGAGGGTGAGGGACATGGGTCACCCTCATATACAGGGGTGTGGGCATGGGCAGGATAGGTTGTGGGGGACCCGTCAGGGCATTGCCCGTTTGGAAGCCCGTTCGGAAGGCGAGAGGAGGCGGGGCAGGAAACTCTGCTCAATTTCTTTCCCAGAGGCCTGTGGAGAACCCTTTGCACGTTTGAGCCAGCCGGGCCTGCATCAGCAGATCCTGCTCCACTGGGAAGGGAGAGCCTGTAGGCGTAAATCAAAAAAAGGGGAGAAATCTGCAAATTCTAGTGGCAGACCCATGTTGCCCAGGAAGCAATCAGTTTCTCCTGCTCCCTATAGTGGAAAAAGACATAGGAGGTGTATTTCTCTAGGCAGGGGCTCTGTGTAGATGGCACTTCATTGCTCTGGGAAGCATCCATGCTGGTAGAAGAGTAGCAGCAGACTCCACACCTGAGGCTTGAATGGGGACCGTTGGGGAGGGGCAGTGGGAGGCCGAGGAGGGCGGAGGAAAATGCTTTTCAAAAGCATCTGCACGTTCCTACAAACCTGCTGAAAACCCATACCAGGAATGGGGCTCGAACCCATGCGGACAAACGTCCATTGGATCTTAAGTCCAACGCCTTAACCACTCGGCCACCCTGGTGAGACCCAAGGATTTACTTTCTTCAACTCCCTTTTTATGCTTGCTACTGTAGCACCAGCTGTCCAGCAAGAGGTGATTGCAGAGTTAAAAGGCTTTTGCAGGAGGTTAAAAGTAATTGCTTATAACAAACACACTGTGTGACACCTAACTTTCTCCCACTCGGACCTTACCGTTAATTTTTATATTGGAGTTAGCTTAGTCACAATAAGGGGGTGAGCAAGGCAGGCACACTAGAGCATCTACTCCCTGGTGGTCTAGTGGCTAGGATTCGGCGCTTTCACCGCCGCGGCCCGGGTTCGATTCCCGGTCAGGGAAGATCCCTCTAAAGCATAGATTGCTTAATTTGTCTGTGTATCTTTTTTAAAAGAAGGTCTTTAAAAAGGCACCCCTCCCAATAGATGAAAGCGGAGGAATGGGGCTTGTTCTCCTGTGCCCCAGGTTGCTTTGCCCCCATTGACCTAAGCCACCTTTGTGCGCACGCAGTCCCCCACCCAGTCAGGTGCTCTATGTTGGCGTGAAGTGCAGTACCAGCTCAACAGAAAGGTAAATTGCTGGAAAACCCTGCTGTGATGCATACATCTACTTTGGAGCACTCTTCTCCTTTGCACTCTTGAATGGCTTAAGCGCAATGTATTCTTCCAGCAAGCTGAATAACGAGATAGGTGAGAGAAGGTGTACCAGCTGTCTGTGCGCCATCAGCAGCCACTAGGTGTCCCTCTTGGGTTTTCCCGGGGATCCTGATTGTGCAGGAATTCATCGGTTCAGTAGCAAGGGGGAGAGGATGGCCTGTGCCTGGAAGTGACAGGCAGTCTGGTGGCATCATGAGGATTAAGTTCCGATTCATATTTGCTGTAGAATAAAATATGTTTTCAGCCCCCATGAGCTTTGTCACTCGGAGAGCAGTGTATGAACTTTTGCTGCACGGCTCTGGGCTCCCTGGTGGTCTAGTGGTTAGGATTCGGCGCTCTCACCGCCGCGGCCCGGGTTCGATTCCCGGTCAGGGGAAAGTCCCTCTTCTGACCTTGAAAGCTTTTCCTTCCCGTAGGTCAGGGCTTCTCAAAATGAAGTTGCTTTTCTGACTCACAATTTGCCTAGCATGACGCAGTATCGCTCAAAATATGATTTTCGCAAGGTTCCTTTAGAGCTGCTTCCCATGGTGGGAGGCAAGGCTCTTGAGCAAGTGAGATCCTGTATTCCGAGGCGCGCTTCCTTTTGTAGGCTTCTGACCCCATGGCCTGTGGCAGGTAGTCCTCCTTTGACTGGGCCGCAGGCTTTGTCTCCAAATGGCGTCCTGGACCCACTGCAACCCACCTGTTTGCTAAAACGGAAGTCTGCCTCTGGGTAAGAAAAAGCTGAGCTGCACGTACGGAAAGCGGCAGAGGCCAGAGGCGGGGAGGGTGTGGCAAGGGCTGCCTGATTTGCATAGTGACGTGTTGCATCTTGGGAATGTACAGGCTTTGGAGCTTAACAGGTACTGCAGGTGTCTGCCTGGCCTGAGAGATGCCTGTCTGGTGCTCCCCTCAGGACACACAGGCCTTCCATTCGAGCATGGAGGGTGAGGGACATGGGTCACCCTCATATACAGGGGTGTGGGCATGGGCAGGATAGGTTGTGGGGGACCCGTCAGGGCATTGCCCGTTTGGAAGCCCGTTCGGAAGGCGAGAGGAGGCGGGGCAGGAAACTCTGCTCAATTTCTTTCCCAGAGGCCTGTGGAGAACCCTTTGCACGTTTGAGCCAGCCGGGCCTGCATCAGCAGATCCTGCTCCACTGGGAAGGGAGAGCCTGTAGGCGTAAATCAAAAAAAGGGGAGAAATCTGCAAATTCTAGTGGCAGACCCATGTTGCCCAGGAAGCAATCAGTTTCTCCTGCTCCCTATAGTGGAAAAAGACATAGGAGGTGTATTTCTCTAGGCAGGGGCTCTGTGTAGATGGCACTTCATTGCTCTGGGAAGCATCCATGCTGGTAGAAGAGTAGCAGCAGACTCCACACCTGAGGCTTGAATGGGGACCGTTGGGGAGGGGCAGTGGGAGGCCGAGGAGGGCGGAGGAAAATGCTTTTCAAAAGCATCTGCACGTTCCTACAAACCTGCTGAAAACCCATACCAGGAATGGGGCTCGAACCCATGCGGACAAACGTCCATTGGATCTTAAGTCCAACGCCTTAACCACTCGGCCACCCTGGTGAGACCCAAGGATTTACTTTCTTCAACTCCCTTTTTATGCTTGCTACTGTAGCACCAGCTGTCCAGCAAGAGGTGATTGCAGAGTTAAAAGGCTTTTGCAGGAGGTTAAAAGTAATTGCTTATAACAAACACACTGTGTGACACCTAACTTTCTCCCACTCGGACCTTACCGTTAATTTTTATATTGGAGTTAGCTTAGTCACAATAAGGGGGTGAGCAAGGCAGGCACACTAGAGCATCTACTCCCTGGTGGTCTAGTGGCTAGGATTCGGCGCTTTCACCGCCGCGGCCCGGGTTCGATTCCCGGTCAGGGAAGATCCCTCTAAAGCATAGATTGCTTAATTTGTCTGTGTATCTTTTTTAAAAGAAGGTCTTTAAAAAGGCACCCCTCCCAATAGATGAAAGCGGAGGAATGGGGCTTGTTCTCCTGTGCCCCAGGTTGCTTTGCCCCCATTGACCTAAGCCACCTTTGTGCGCACGCAGTCCCCCACCCAGTCAGGTGCTCTATGTTGGCGTGAAGTGCAGTACCAGCTCAACAGAAAGGTAAATTGCTGGAAAACCCTGCTGTGATGCATACATCTACTTTGGAGCACTCTTCTCCTTTGCACTCTTGAATGGCTTAAGCGCAATGTATTCTTCCAGCAAGCTGAATAACGAGATAGGTGAGAGAAGGTGTACCAGCTGTCTGTGCGCCATCAGCAGCCACTAGGTGTCCCTCTTGGGTTTTCCCGGGGATCCTGATTGTGCAGGAATTCATCGGTTCAGTAGCAAGGGGGAGAGGATGGCCTGTGCCTGGAAGTGACAGGCAGTCTGGTGGCATCATGAGGATTAAGTTCCGATTCATATTTGCTGTAGAATAAAATATGTTTTCAGCCCCCATGAGCTTTGTCACTCGGAGAGCAGTGTATGAACTTTTGCTGCACGGCTCTGGGCTCCCTGGTGGTCTAGTGGTTAGGATTCGGCGCTCTCACCGCCGCGGCCCGGGTTCGATTCCCGGTCAGGGAAAAGTCCCTCTTCTGATCTTGAAAGCTTTTCCTTCCCGTAGGTCAGGGCTTCTCAAAATGAAGTTGCTTTTCTGACTCACAATTTGCCTAGCATGACGCAGTATCGCTCAAAATATGATTTTCGCAAGGTTCCTTTAGAGCTGCTTCCCATGGTGGGAGGCAAGGCTCTTGAGCAAGTGAGATCCTGTATTCCGAGGCGCGCTTCCTTTTGTAGGCTTCTGACCCCATGGCCTGTGGCAGGTAGTCCTCCTTTGACTGGGCCGCAGGCTTTGTCTCCAAATGGCGTCCTGGACCCACTGCAACCCACCTGTTTGCTAAAACGGAAGTCTGCCTCTGGGTAAGAAAAAGCTGAGCTGCACGTACGGAAAGCGGCAGAGGCCAGAGGCGGGGAGGGTGTGGCAAGGGCTGCCTGATTTGCATAGTGACGTGTTGCATCTTGGGAATGTACAGGCTTTGGAGCTTAACAGGTACTGCAGGTGTCTGCCTGGCCTGAGAGATGCCTGTCTGGTGCTCCCCTCAGGACACACAGGCCTTCCATTCGAGCATGGAGGGTGAGGGACATGGGTCACCCTCATATACAGGGGTGTGGGCATGGGCAGGATAGGTTGTGGGGGACCCGTCAGGGCATTGCCCGTTTGGAAGCCCGTTCGGAAGGCGAGAGGAGGCGGGGCAGGAAACTCTGCTCAATTTCTTTCCCAGAGGCCTGTGGAGAACCCTTTGCACGTTTGAGCCAGCCGGGCCTGCATCAGCAGATCCTGCTCCACTGGGAAGGGAGAGCCTGTAGGCGTAAATCAAAAAAAGGGGAGAAATCTGCAAATTCTAGTGGCAGACCCATGTTGCCCAGGAAGCAATCAGTTTCTCCTGCTCCCTATAGTGGAAAAAGACATAGGAGGTGTATTTCTCTAGGCAGGGGCTCTGTGTAGATGGCACTTCATTGCTCTGGGAAGCATCCATGCTGGTAGAAGAGTAGCAGCAGACTCCACACCTGAGGCTTGAATGGGGACCGTTGGGGAGGGGCAGTGGGAGGCCGAGGAGGGCGGAGGAAAATGCTTTTCAAAAGCATCTGCACGTTCCTACAAACCTGCTGAAAACCCATACCAGGAATGGGGCTCGAACCCATGCGGACAAACGTCCATTGGATCTTAAGTCCAACGCCTTAACCACTCGGCCACCCTGGTGAGACCCAAGGATTTACTTTCTTCAACTCCCTTTTTATGCTTGCTACTGTAGCACCAGCTGTCCAGCAAGAGGTGATTGCAGAGTTAAAAGGCTTTTGCAGGAGGTTAAAAGTAATTGCTTATAACAAACACACTGTGTGACACCTAACTTTCTCCCACTCGGACCTTACCGTTAATTTTTATATTGGAGTTAGCTTAGTCACAATAAGGGGGTGAGCAAGGCAGGCACACTAGAGCATCTACTCCCTGGTGGTCTAGTGGCTAGGATTCGGCGCTTTCACCGCCGCGGCCCGGGTTCGATTCCCGGTCAGGGAAGATCCCTCTAAAGCATAGATTGCTTAATTTGTCTGTGTATCTTTTTTAAAAGAAGGTCTTTAAAAAGGCACCCCTCCCAATAGATGAAAGCGGAGGAATGGGGCTTGTTCTCCTGTGCCCCAGGTTGCTTTGCCCCCATTGACCTAAGCCACCTTTGTGCGCACGCAGTCCCCCACCCAGTCAGGTGCTCTATGTTGGCGTGAAGTGCAGTACCAGCTCAACAGAAAGGTAAATTGCTGGAAAACCCTGCTGTGATGCATACATCTACTTTGGAGCACTCTTCTCCTTTGCACTCTTGAATCGCTTAAGCGCAATGTATTCTTCCAGCAAGCTGAATAACGAGATAGGTGAGAGAAGGTGTACCAGCTGTCTGTGCGCCATCAGCAGCCACTAGGTGTCCCTCTTGGGTTTTCCCGGGGATCCTGATTGTGCAGGAATTCATCGGTTCAGTAGCAAGGGGGAGAGGATGGCCTGTGCCTGGAAGTGACAGGCAGTCTGGTGGCATCATGAGGATTAAGTTCCGATTCATATTTGATGTAGAATAAAATATGTTTTCAGCCCCCATGAGCTTTGTCACTCGGAGAGCAGTGTATGAACTTTTGCTGCACGGCTCTGGGCTCCCTGGTGGTCTAGTGGTTAGGATTCGGCGCTCTCACCGCCGCGGCCCGGGTTCGATTCCCGGTCAGGGAAAAGTCCCTCTTCTGACCTTGAAAGCTTTTCCTTCCCGTAGGTCAGGGCTTCTCAAAATGAAGTTGCTTTTCTGACTCACAATTTGCCTAGCATGACGCAGTATCGCTCAAAATATGATTTTCGCAAGGTTCCTTTAGAGCTGCTTCCCATGGTGGGAGGCAAGGCTCTTGAGCAAGTGAGATCCTGTATTCCGAGGCGCGCTTCCTTTTGTAGGCTTCTGACCCCATGGCCTGTGGCAGGTAGTCCTCCTTTGACTGGGCCGCAGGCTTTGTCTCCAAATGGCGTCCTGGACCCACTGCAACCCACCTGTTTGCTAAAACGGAAGTCTGCCTCTGGGTAAGAAAAAGCTGAGCTGCACGTACGGAAAGCGGCAGAGGCCAGAGGCGGGGAGGGTGTGGCAAGGGCTGCCTGATTTGCATAGTGACGTGTTGCATCTTGGGAATGTACAGGCTTTGGAGCTTAACAGGTACTGCAGGTGTCTGCCTGGCCTGAGAGATGCCTGTCTGGTGCTCCCCTCAGGACACACAGGCCTTCCATTCGAGCATGGAGGGTGAGGGACATGGGTCACCCTCATATACAGGGGTGTGGGCATGGGCAGGATAGGTTGTGGGGGACCCGTCAGGGCATTGCCCGTTTGGAAGCCCGTTCGGAAGGCGAGAGGAGGCGGGGCAGGAAACTCTGCTCAATTTCTTTCCCAGAGGCCTGTGGAGAACCCTTTGCACGTTTGAGCCAGCCGGGCCTGCATCAGCAGATCCTGCTCCACTGGGAAGGGAGAGCCTGTAGGCGTAAATCAAAAAAAGGGGAGAAATCTGCAAATTCTAGTGGCAGACCCATGTTGCCCAGGAAGCAATCAGTTTCTCCTGCTCCCTATAGTGGAAAAAGACATAGGAGGTGTATTTCTCTAGGCAGGGGCTCTGTGTAGATGGCACTTCATTGCTCTGGGAAGCATCCATGCTGGTAGAAGAGTAGCAGCAGACTCCACACCTGAGGCTTGAATGGGGACCGTTGGGGAGGGGCAGTGGGAGGCCGAGGAGGGCGGAGGAAAATGCTTTTCAAAAGCATCTGCACGTTCCTACAAACCTGCTGAAAACCCATACCAGGAATGGGGCTCGAACCCATGCGGACAAACGTCCATTGGATCTTAAGTCCAACGCCTTAACCACTCGGCCACCCTGGTGAGACCCAAGGATTTACTTTCTTCAACTCCCTTTTTATGCTTGCTACTGTAGCACCAGCTGTCCAGCAAGAGGTGATTGCAGAGTTAAAAGGCTTTTGCAGGAGGTTAAAAGTAATTGCTTATAACAAACACACTGTGTGACACCTAACTTTCTCCCACTCGGACCTTACCGTTAATTTTTATATTGGAGTTAGCTTAGTCACAATAAGGGGGTGAGCAAGGCAGGCACACTAGAGCATCTACTCCCTGGTGGTCTAGTGGCTAGGATTCGGCGCTTTCACCGCCGCGGCCCGGGTTCGATTCCCGGTCAGGGAAGATCCCTCTAAAGCATAGATTGCTTAATTTGTCTGTGTATCTTTTTTAAAAGAAGGTCTTTAAAAAGGCACCCCTCCCAATAGATGAAAGCGGAGGAATGGGGCTTGTTCTCCTGTGCCCCAGGTTGCTTTGCCCCCATTGACCTAAGCCACCTTTGTGCGCACGCAGTCCCCCACCCAGTCAGGTGCTCTATGTTGGCGTGAAGTGCAGTACCAGCTCAACAGAAAGGTAAATTGCTGGAAAACCCTGCTGTGATGCATACATCTACTTTGGAGCACTCTTCTCCTTTGCACTCTTGAATGGCTTAAGCGCAATGTATTCTTCCAGCAAGCTGAATAACGAGATAGGTGAGAGAAGGTGTACCAGCTGTCTGTGCGCCATCAGCAGCCACTAGGTGTCCCTCTTGGGTTTTCCCGGGGATCCTGATTGTGCAGGAATTCATCGGTTCAGTAGCAAGGGGGAGAGGATGGCCTGTGCCTGGAAGTGACAGGCAGTCTGGTGGCATCATGAGGATTAAGTTCCGATTCATATTTGCTGTAGAATAAAATATGTTTTCAGCCCCCATGAGCTTTGTCACTCGGAGAGCAGTGTATGAACTTTTGCTGCACGGCTCTGGGCTCCCTGGTGGTCTAGTGGTTAGGATTCGGCGCTCTCACCGCCGCGGCCCGGGTTCGATTCCCGGTCAGGGGAAAGTCCCTCTTCTGACCTTGAAAGCTTTTCCTTCCCGTAGGTCAGGGCTTCTCAAAATGAAGTTGCTTTTCTGACTCACAATTTGCCTAGCATGACGCAGTATCGCTCAAAATATGATTTTCGCAAGGTTCCTTTAGAGCTGCTTCCCATGGTGGGAGGCAAGGCTCTTGAGCAAGTGAGATCCTGTATTCCGAGGCGCGCTTCCTTTTGTAGGCTTCTGACCCCATGGCCTGTGGCAGGTAGTCCTCCTTTGACTGGGCCGCAGGCTTTGTCTCCAAATGGCGTCCTGGACCCACTGCAACCCACCTGTTTGCTAAAACGGAAGTCTGCCTCTGGGTAAGAAAAAGCTGAGCTGCACGTACGGAAAGCGGCAGAGGCCAGAGGCGGGGAGGGTGTGGCAAGGGCTGCCTGATTTGCATAGTGACGTGTTGCATCTTGGGAATGTACAGGCTTTGGAGCTTAACAGGTACTGCAGGTGTCTGCCTGGCCTGAGAGATGCCTGTCTGGTGCTCCCCTCAGGACACACAGGCCTTCCATTCGAGCATGGAGGGTGAGGGACATGGGTCACCCTCATATACAGGGGTGTGGGCATGGGCAGGATAGGTTGTGGGGGACCCGTCAGGGCATTGCCCGTTTGGAAGCCCGTTCGGAAGGCGAGAGGAGGCGGGGCAGGAAACTCTGCTCAATTTCTTTCCCAGAGGCCTGTGGAGAACCCTTTGCACGTTTGAGCCAGCCGGGCCTGCATCAGCAGATCCTGCTCCACTGGGAAGGGAGAGCCTGTAGGCGTAAATCAAAAAAAGGGGAGAAATCTGCAAATTCTAGTGGCAGACCCATGTTGCCCAGGAAGCAATCAGTTTCTCCTGCTCCCTATAGTGGAAAAAGACATAGGAGGTGTATTTCTCTAGGCAGGGGCTCTGTGTAGATGGCACTTCATTGCTCTGGGAAGCATCCATGCTGGTAGAAGAGTAGCAGCAGACTCCACACCTGAGGCTTGAATGGGGACCGTTGGGGAGGGGCAGTGGGAGGCCGAGGAGGGCGGAGGAAAATGCTTTTCAAAAGCATCTGCACGTTCCTACAAACCTGCTGAAAACCCATACCAGGAATGGGGCTCGAACCCATGCAGACAAACGTCCATTGGATCTTAAGTCCAACGCCTTAACCACTCGGCCACCCTGGTGAGACCCAAGGATTTACTTTCTTCAACTCCCTTTTTATGCTTGCTACTGTAGCACCAGCTGTCCAGCAAGAGGTGATTGCAGAGTTAAAAGGCTTTTGCAGGAGGTTAAAAGTAATTGCTTATAACAAACACACTGTGTGACACCTAACTTTCTCCCACTCGGACCTTACCGTTAATTTTTATATTGGAGTTAGCTTAGTCACAATAAGGGGGTGAGCAAGGCAGGCACACTAGAGCATCTACTCCCTGGTGGTCTAGTGGCTAGGATTCGGCGCTTTCACCGCCGCGGCCCGGGTTCGATTCCCGGTCAGGGAAGATCCCTCTAAAGCATAGATTGCTTAATTTGTCTGTGTATCTTTTTTAAAAGAAGGTCTTTAAAAAGGCACCCCTCCCAATAGATGAAAGCGGAGGAATGGGGCTTGTTCTCCTGTGCCCCAGGTTGCTTTGCCCCCATTGACCTAAGCCACCTTTGTGCGCACGCAGTCCCCCACCCAGTCAGGTGCTCTATGTTGGCGTGAAGTGCAGTACCAGCTCAACAGAAAGGTAAATTGCTGGAAAACCCTGCTGTGATGCATACATCTACTTTGGAGCACTCTTCTCCTTTGCACTCTTGAATGGCTTAAGCGCAATGTATTCTTCCAGCAAGCTGAATAACGAGATAGGTGAGAGAAGGTGTACCAGCTGTCTGTGCGCCATCAGCAGCCACTAGGTGTCCCTCTTGGGTTTTCCCGGGGATCCTGATTGTGCAGGAATTCATCGGTTCAGTAGCAAGGGGGAGAGGATGGCCTGTGCCTGGAAGTGACAGGCAGTCTGGTGGCATCATGAGGATTAAGTTCCGATTCATATTTGCTGTAGAATAAAATATGTTTTCAGCCCCCATGAGCTTTGTCACTCGGAGAGCAGTGTATGAACTTTTGCTGCACGGCTCTGGGCTCCCTGGTGGTCTAGTGGTTAGGATTCGGCGCTCTCACCGCCGTGGCCCGGGTTCGATTCCCGGTCAGGGAAAAGTCCCTCTTCTGACCTTGAAAGCTTTTCCTTCCCGTAGGTCAGGGCTTCTCAAAATGAAGTTGCTTTTCTGACTCACAATTTGCCTAGCATGACGCAGTATCGCTCAAAATATGATTTTCGCAAGGTTCCTTTAGAGCTGCTTCCCATGGTGGGAGGCAAGGCTCTTGAGCAAGTGAGATCCTGTATTCCGAGGCGCGCTTCCTTTTGTAGGCTTCTGACCCCATGGCCTGTGGCAGGTAGTCCTCCTTTGACTGGGCCGCAGGCTTTGTCTCCAAATGGCGTCCTGGACCCACTGCAACCCACCTGTTTGCTAAAACGGAAGTCTGCCTCTGGGTAAGAAAAAGCTGAGCTGCACGTACGGAAAGCGGCAGAGGCCAGAGGCGGGGAGGGTGTGGCAAGGGCTGCCTGATTTGCATAGTGACGTGTTGCATCTTGGGAATGTACAGGCTTTGGAGCTTAACAGGTACTGCAGGTGTCTGCCTGGCCTGAGAGATGCCTGTCTGGTGCTCCCCTCAGGACACACAGGCCTTCCATTCGAGCATGGAGGGTGAGGGACATGGGTCACCCTCATATACAGGGGTGTGGGCATGGGCAGGATAGGTTGTGGGGGACCCGTCAGGGCATTGCCCGTTTGGAAGCCCGTTCGGAAGGCGAGAGGAGGCGGGGCAGGAAACTCTGCTCAATTTCTTTCCCAGAGGCCTGTGGAGAACCCTTTGCACGTTTGAGCCAGCCGGGCCTGCATCAGCAGATCCTGCTCCACTGGGAAGGGAGAGCCTGTAGGCGTAAATCAAAAAAAGGGGAGAAATCTGCAAATTCTAGTGGCAGACCCATGTTGCCCAGGAAGCAATCAGTTTCTCCTGCTCCCTATAGTGGAAAAAGACATAGGAGGTGTATTTCTCTAGGCAGGGGCTCTGTGTAGATGGCACTTCATTGCTCTGGGAAGCATCCATGCTGGTAGAAGAGTAGCAGCAGACTCCACACCTGAGGCTTGAATGGGGACCGTTGGGGAGGGGCAGTGGGAGGCCGAGGAGGGCGGAGGAAAATGCTTTTCAAAAGCATCTGCACGTTCCTACAAACCTGCTGAAAACCCATACCAGGAATGGGGCTCGAACCCATGCGGACAAACGTCCATTGGATCTTAAGTCCAACGCCTTAACCACTCGGCCACCCTGGTGAGACCCAAGGATTTACTTTCTTCAACTCCCTTTTTATGCTTGCTACTGTAGCACCAGCTGTCCAGCAAGAGGTGATTGCAGAGTTAAAAGGCTTTTGCAGGAGGTTAAAAGTAATTGCTTATAACAAACACACTGTGTGACACCTAACTTTCTCCCACTCGGACCTTACCGTTAATTTTTATATTGGAGTTAGCTTAGTCACAATAAGGGGGTGAGCAAGGCAGGCACACTAGAGCATCTACTCCCTGGTGGTCTAGTGGCTAGGATTCGGCGCTTTCACCGCCGCGGCCCGGGTTCGATTCCCGGTCAGGGAAGATCCCTCTAAAGCATAGATTGCTTAATTTGTCTGTGTATCTTTTTTAAAAGAAGGTCTTTAAAAAGGCACCCCTCCCAATAGATGAAAGCGGAGGAATGGGGCTTGTTCTCCTGTGCCCCAGGTTGCTTTGCCCCCATTGACCTAAGCCACCTTTGTGCGCACGCAGTCCCCCACCCAGTCAGGTGCTCTATGTTGGCGTGAAGTGCAGTACCAGCTCAACAGAAAGGTAAATTGCTGGAAAACCCTGCTGTGATGCATACATCTACTTTGGAGCACTCTTCTCCTTTGCACTCTTGAATGGCTTAAGCGCAATGTATTCTTCCAGCAAGCTGAATAACGAGATAGGTGAGAGAAGGTGTACCAGCTGTCTGTGCGCCATCAGCAGCCACTAGGTGTCCCTCTTGGGTTTTCCCGGGGATCCTGATTGTGCAGGAATTCATCGGTTCAGTAGCAAGGGGGAGAGGATGGCCTGTGCCTGGAAGTGACAGGCAGTCTGGTGGCATCATGAGGATTAAGTTCCGATTCATATTTGATGTAGAATAAAATATGTTTTCAGCCCCCATGAGCTTTGTCACTCGGAGAGCAGTGTATGAACTTTTGCTGCACGGCTCTGGGCTCCCTGGTGGTCTAGTGGTTAGGATTCGGCGCTCTCACCGCCGCGGCCCGGGTTCGATTCCCGGTCAGGGAAAAGTCCCTCTTCTGACCTTGAAAGCTTTTCCTTCCCGTAGGTCAGGGCTTCTCAAAATGAAGTTGCTTTTCTGACTCACAATTTGCCTAGCATGACGCAGTATCGCTCAAAATATGATTTTCGCAAGGTTCCTTTAGAGCTGCTTCCCATGGTGGGAGGCAAGGCTCTTGAGCAAGTGAGATCCTGTATTCCGAGGCGCGCTTCCTTTTGTAGGCTTCTGACCCCATGGCCTGTGGCAGGTAGTCCTCCTTTGACTGGGCCGCAGGCTTTGTCTCCAAATGGCGTCCTGGACCCACTGCAACCCACCTGTTTGCTAAAACGGAAGTCTGCCTCTGGGTAAGAAAAAGCTGAGCTGCACGTACGGAAAGCGGCAGAGGCCAGAGGCGGGGAGGGTGTGGCAAGGGCTGCCTGATTTGCATAGTGACCTGTTGCATCTTGGGAATGTACAGGCTTTGGAGCTTAACAGGTACTGCAGGTGTCTGCCTGGCCTGAGAGATGCCTGTCTGGTGCTCCCCTCAGGACACACAGGCCTTCCATTCGAGCATGGAGGGTGAGGGACATGGGTCACCCTCATATACAGGGGTGTGGGCATGGGCAGGATAGGTTGTGGGGGACCCGTCAGGGCATTGCCCGTTTGGAAGCCCGTTCGGAAGGCGAGAGGAGGCGGGGCAGGAAACTCTGCTCAATTTCTTTCCCAGAGGCCTGTGGAGAACCCTTTGCACGTTTGAGCCAGCCGGGCCTGCATCAGCAGATCCTGCTCCACTGGGAAGGGAGAGCCTGTAGGCGTAAATCAAAAAAAGGGGAGAAATCTGCAAATTCTAGTGGCAGACCCATGTTGCCCAGGAAGCAATCAGTTTCTCCTGCTCCCTATAGTGGAAAAAGACATAGGAGGTGTATTTCTCTAGGCAGGGGCTCTGTGTAGATGGCACTTCATTGCTCTGGGAAGCATCCATGCTGGTAGAAGAGTAGCAGCAGACTCCACACCTGAGGCTTGAATGGGGACCGTTGGGGAGGGGCAGTGGGAGGCCGAGGAGGGCGGAGGAAAATGCTTTTCAAAAGCATCTGCACGTTCCTACAAACCTGCTGAAAACCCATACCAGGAATGGGGCTCGAACCCATGCGGACAAACGTCCATTGGATCTTAAGTCCAACGCCTTAACCACTCGGCCACCCTGGTGAGACCCAAGGATTTACTTTCTTCAACTCCCTTTTTATGCTTGCTACTGTAGCACCAGCTGTCCAGCAAGAGGTGATTGCAGAGTTAAAAGGCTTTTGCAGGAGGTTAAAAGTAATTGCTTATAACAAACACACTGTGTGACACCTAACTTTCTCCCACTCGGACCTTACCGTTAATTTTTATATTGGAGTTAGCTTAGTCACAATAAGGGGGTGAGCAAGGCAGGCTCACTAGAGCATCTACTCCCTGGTGGTCTAGTGGCTAGGATTCGGTGCTTTCACCGCCGCGGCCCGGGTTCGATTCCCGGTCAGGGAAGATCCCTCTAAAGCATAGATTGCTTAATTTGTCTGTGTATCTTTTTTAAAAGAAGGTCTTTAAAAAGGCACCCCTCCCAATAGATGAAAGCGGAGGAATTGGGCTTGTTCTCCTGTGCCCCAGGTTGCTTTGCCCCCATTGACCTAAGCCACCTTTGTGCGCACGCAGTCCCCCACCCAGTCAGGTGCTCTATGTTGGCGTGAAGTGCAGTACCAGCTCAACAGAAAGGTAAATTGCTGGAAAACCCTGCTGTGATGCATACATCTACTTTGGAGCACTCTTCTCCTTTGCACTCTTGAATCGCTTAAGCGCAATGTATTCTTCCAGCAAGCTGAATAACGAGATAGGTGAGAGAAGGTGTACCAGCTGTCTGTGCGCCATCAGCAGCCACTAGGTGTCCCTCTTGGGTTTTCCCGGGGATCCTGATTGTGCAGGAATTCATCGGTTCAGTAGCAAGGGGGAGAGGATGGCCTGTGCCTGGAAGTGACAGGCAGTCTGGTGGCATCATGAGGATTAAGTTCCGATTCATATTTGCTGTAGAATAAAATATGTTTTCAGCCCCCATGAGCTTTGTCACTCGGAGAGCAGTGTATGAACTTTTGCTGCACGGCTCTGGGCTCCCTGGTGGTCTAGTGGTTAGGATTCGGCGCTCTCACCGCCGCGGCCCGGGTTCGATTCCCGGTCAGGGAAAAGTCCCTCTTCTGACCTTGAAAGCTTTTCCTTCCCGTAGGTCAGGGCTTCTCAAAATGAAGTTGCTTTTCTGACTCACAATTTGCCTAGCATGACGCAGTATCGCTCAAAATATGATTTTCGCAAGGTTCCTTTAGAGCTGCTTCCCATGGTGGGAGGCAAGGCTCTTGAGCAAGTGAGATCCTGTATTCCGAGGCGCGCTTCCTTTTGTAGGCTTCTGACCCCATGGCCTGTGGCAGGTAGTCCTCCTTTGACTGGGCCGCAGGCTTTGTCTCCAAATGGCGTCCTGGACCCACTGCAACCCACCTGTTTGCTAAAACGGAAGTCTGCCTCTGGGTAAGAAAAAGCTGAGCTGCACGTACGGAAAGCGGCAGAGGCCAGAGGCGGGGAGGGTGTGGCAAGGGCTGCCTGATTTGCATAGTGACGTGTTGCATCTTGGGAATGTACAGGCTTTGGAGCTTAACAGGTACTGCAGGTGTCTGCCTGGCCTGAGAGATGCCTGTCTGGTGCTCCCCTCAGGACACACAGGCCTTCCATTCGAGCATGGAGGGTGAGGGACATGGGTCACCCTCATATACAGGGGTGTGGGCATGGGCAGGATAGGTTGTGGGGGACCCGTCAGGGCATTGCCCGTTTGGAAGCCCGTTCGGAAGGCGAGAGGAGGCGGGGCAGGAAACTCTGCTCAATTTCTTTCCCAGAGGCCTGTGGAGAACCCTTTGCACGTTTGAGCCAGCCGGGCCTGCATCAGCAGATCCTGCTCCACTGGGAAGGGAGAGCCTGTAGGCGTAAATCAAAAAAAGGGGAGAAATCTGCAAATTCTAGTGGCAGACCCATGTTGCCCAGGAAGCAATCAGTTTCTCCTGCTCCCTATAGTGGAAAAAGACATAGGAGGTGTATTTCTCTAGGCAGGGGCTCTGTGTAGATGGCACTTCATTGCTCTGGGAAGCATCCATGCTGGTAGAAGAGTAGCAGCAGACTCCACACCTGAGGCTTGAATGGGGACCGTTGGGGAGGGGCAGTGGGAGGCCGAGGAGGGCGGAGGAAAATGCTTTTCAAAAGCATCTGCACGTTCCTACAAACCTGCTGAAAACCCATACCAGGAATGGGGCTCGAACCCATGCGGACAAACGTCCATTGGATCTTAAGTCCAACGCCTTAACCACTCGGCCACCCTGGTGAGACCCAAGGATTTACTTTCTTCAACTCCCTTTTTATGCTTGCTACTGTAGCACCAGCTGTCCAGCAAGAGGTGATTGCAGAGTTAAAAGGCTTTTGCAGGAGGTTAAAAGTAATTGCTTATAACAAACACACTGTGTGACACCTAACTTTCTCCCACTCGGACCTTACCGTTAATTTTTATATTGGAGTTAGCTTAGTCACAATAAGGGGGTGAGCAAGGCAGGCTCACTAGAGCATCTACTCCCTGGTGGTCTAGTGGCTAGGATTCGGTGCTTTCACCGCCGCGGCCCGGGTTCGATTCCCGGTCAGGGAAGATCCCTCTAAAGCATAGATTGCTTAATTTGTCTGTGTATCTTTTTTAAAAGAAGGTCTTTAAAAAGGCACCCCTCCCAATAGATGAAAGCGGAGGAATTGGGCTTGTTCTCCTGTGCCCCAGGTTGCTTTGCCCCCATTGACCTAAGCCACCTTTGTGCGCACGCAGTCCCCCACCCAGTCAGGTGCTCTATGTTGGCGTGAAGTGCAGTACCAGCTCAACAGAAAGGTAAATTGCTGGAAAACCCTGCTGTGATGCATACATCTACTTTGGAGCACTCTTCTCCTTTGCACTCTTGAATCGCTTAAGCGCAATGTATTCTTCCAGCAAGCTGAATAACGAGATAGGTGAGAGAAGGTGTACCAGCTGTCTGTGCGCCATCAGCAGCCACTAGGTGTCCCTCTTGGGTTTTCCCGGGGATCCTGATTGTGCAGGAATTCATCGGTTCAGTAGCAAGGGGGAGAGGATGGCCTGTGCCTGGAAGTGACAGGCAGTCTGGTGGCATCATGAGGATTAAGTTCCGATTCATATTTGCTGTAGAATAAAATATGTTTTCAGCCCCCATGAGCTTTGTCACTCGGAGAGCAGTGTATGAACTTTTGCTGCACGGCTCTGGGCTCCCTGGTGGTCTAGTGGTTAGGATTCGGCGCTCTCACCGCCGCGGCCCGGGTTCGATTCCCGGTCAGGGAAAAGTCCCTCTTCTGACCTTGAAAGCTTTTCCTTCCCGTAGGTCAGGGCTTCTCAAAATGAAGTTGCTTTTCTGACTCACAATTTGCCTAGCATGACGCAGTATCGCTCAAAATATGATTTTCGCAAGGTTCCTTTAGAGCTGCTTCCCATGGTGGGAGGCAAGGCTCTTGAGCAAGTGAGATCCTGTATTCCGAGGCGCGCTTCCTTTTGTAGGCTTCTGACCCCATGGCCTGTGGCAGGTAGTCCTCCTTTGACTGGGCCGCAGGCTTTGTCTCCAAATGGCGTCCTGGACCCACTGCAACCCACCTGTTTGCTAAAACGGAAGTCTGCCTCTGGGTAAGAAAAAGCTGAGCTGCACGTACGGAAAGCGGCAGAGGCCAGAGGCGGGGAGGGTGTGGCAAGGGCTGCCTGATTTGCATAGTGACGTGTTGCATCTTGGGAATGTACAGGCTTTGGAGCTTAACAGGTACTGCAGGTGTCTGCCTGGCCTGAGAGATGCCTGTCTGGTGCTCCCCTCAGGACACACAGGCCTTCCATTCGAGCATGGAGGGTGAGGGACATGGGTCACCCTCATATACAGGGGTGTGGGCATGGGCAGGATAGGTTGTGGGGGACCCGTCAGGGCATTGCCCGTTTGGAAGCCCGTTCGGAAGGCGAGAGGAGGCGGGGCAGGAAACTCTGCTCAATTTCTTTCCCAGAGGCCTGTGGAGAACCCTTTGCACGTTTGAGCCAGCCGGGCCTGCATCAGCAGATCCTGCTCCACTGGGAAGGGAGAGCCTGTAGGCGTAAATCAAAAAAAGGGGAGAAATCTGCAAATTCTAGTGGCAGACCCATGTTGCCCAGGAAGCAATCAGTTTCTCCTGCTCCCTATAGTGGAAAAAGACATAGGAGGTGTATTTCTCTAGGCAGGGGCTCTGTGTAGATGGCACTTCATTGCTCTGGGAAGCATCCATGCTGGTAGAAGAGTAGCAGCAGACTCCACACCTGAGGCTTGAATGGGGACCGTTGGGGAGGGGCAGTGGGAGGCCGAGGAGGGCGGAGGAAAATGCTTTTCAAAAGCATCTGCACGTTCCTACAAACCTGCTGAAAACCCATACCAGGAATGGGGCTCGAACCCATGCGGACAAACGTCCATTGGATCTTAAGTCCAACGCCTTAACCACTCGGCCACCCTGGTGAGACCCAAGGATTTACTTTCTTCAACTCCCTTTTTATGCTTGCTACTGTAGCACCAGCTGTCCAGCAAGAGGTGATTGCAGAGTTAAAAGGCTTTTGCAGGAGGTTAAAAGTAATTGCTTATAACAAACACACTGTGTGACACCTAACTTTCTCCCACTCGGACCTTACCGTTAATTTTTATATTGGAGTTAGCTTAGTCACAATAAGGGGGTGAGCAAGGCAGGCACACTAGAGCATCTACTCCCTGGTGGTCTAGTGGCTAGGATTCGGCGCTTTCACCGCCGCGGCCCGGGTTCGATTCCCGGTCAGGGAAGATCCCTCTAAAGCATAGATTGCTTAATTTGTCTGTGTATCTTTTTTAAAAGAAGGTCTTTAAAAAGGCACCCCTCCCAATAGATGAAAGCGGAGGAATGGGGCTTGTTCTCCTGTGCCCCAGGTTGCTTTGCCCCCATTGACCTAAGCCACCTTTGTGCGCACGCAGTCCCCCACCCAGTCAGGTGCTCTATGTTGGCGTGAAGTGCAGTACCAGCTCAACAGAAAGGTAAATTGCTGGAAAACCCTGCTGTGATGCATACATCTACTTTGGAGCACTCTTCTCCTTTGCACTCTTGAATGGCTTAAGCGCAATGTATTCTTCCAGCAAGCTGAATAACGAGATAGGTGAGAGAAGGTGTACCAGCTGTCTGTGCGCCATCAGCAGCCACTAGGTGTCCCTCTTGGGTTTTCCCGGGGATCCTGATTGTGCAGGAATTCATCGGTTCAGTAGCAAGGGGGAGAGGATGGCCTGTGCCTGGAAGTGACAGGCAGTCTGGTGGCATCATGAGGATTAAGTTCCGATTCATATTTGCTGTAGAATAAAATATGTTTTCAGCCCCCATGAGCTTTGTCACTCGGAGAGCAGTGTATGAACTTTTGCTGCACGGCTCTGGGCTCCCTGGTGGTCTAGTGGTTAGGATTCGGCGCTCTCACCGCCGCGGCCCGGGTTCGATTCCCGGTCAGGGAAAAGTCCCTCTTCTGACCTTGAAAGCTTTTCCTTCCCGTAGGTCAGGGCTTCTCAAAATGAAGTTGCTTTTCTGACTCACAATTTGCCTAGCATGACGCAGTATCGCTCAAAATATGATTTTCGCAAGGTTCCTTTAGAGCTGCTTCCCATGGTGGGAGGCAAGGCTCTTGAGCAAGTGAGATCCTGTATTCCGAGGCGCGCTTCCTTTTGTAGGCTTCTGACCCCATGGCCTGTGGCAGGTAGTCCTCCTTTGACTGGGCCGCAGGCTTTGTCTCCAAATGGCGTCCTGGACCCACTGCAACCCACCTGTTTGCTAAAACGGAAGTCTGCCTCTGGGTAAGAAAAAGCTGAGCTGCACGTACGGAAAGCGGCAGAGGCCAGAGGCGGGGAGGGTGTGGCAAGGGCTGCCTGATTTGCATAGTGACGTGTTGCATCTTGGGAATGTACAGGCTTTGGAGCTTAACAGGTACTGCAGGTGTCTGCCTGGCCTGAGAGATGCCTGTCTGGTGCTCCCCTCAGGACACACAGGCCTTCCATTCGAGCATGGAGGGTGAGGGACATGGGTCACCCTCATATACAGGGGTGTGGGCATGGGCAGGATAGGTTGTGGGGGACCCGTCAGGGCATTGCCCGTTTGGAAGCCCGTTCGGAAGGCGAGAGGAGGCGGGGCAGGAAACTCTGCTCAATTTCTTTCCCAGAGGCCTGTGGAGAACCCTTTGCACGTTTGAGCCAGCCGGGCCTGCATCAGCAGATCCTGCTCCACTGGGAAGGGAGAGCCTGTAGGCGTAAATCAAAAAAAGGGGAGAAATCTGCAAATTCTAGTGGCAGACCCATGTTGCCCAGGAAGCAATCAGTTTCTCCTGCTCCCTATAGTGGAAAAAGACATAGGAGGTGTATTTCTCTAGGCAGGGGCTCTGTGTAGATGGCACTTCATTGCTCTGGGAAGCATCCATGCTGGTAGAAGAGTAGCAGCAGACTCCACACCTGAGGCTTGAATGGGGACCGTTGGGGAGGGGCAGTGGGAGGCCGAGGAGGGCGGAGGAAAATGCTTTTCAAAAGCATCTGCACGTTCCTACAAACCTGCTGAAAACCCATACCAGGAATGGGGCTCGAACCCATGCGGACAAACGTCCATTGGATCTTAAGTCCAACGCCTTAACCACTCGGCCACCCTGGTGAGACCCAAGGATTTACTTTCTTCAACTCCCTTTTTATGCTTGCTACTGTAGCACCAGCTGTCCAGCAAGAGGTGATTGCAGAGTTAAAAGGCTTTTGCAGGAGGTTAAAAGTAATTGCTTATAACAAACACACTGTGTGACACCTAACTTTCTCCCACTCGGACCTTACCGTTAATTTTTATATTGGAGTTAGCTTAGTCACAATAAGGGGGTGAGCAAGGCAGGCACACTAGAGCATCTACTCCCTGGTGGTCTAGTGGCTAGGATTCGGCGCTTTCACCGCCGCGGCCCGGGTTCGATTCCCGGTCAGGGAAGATCCCTCTAAAGCATAGATTGCTTAATTTGTCTGTGTATCTTTTTTAAAAGAAGGTCTTTAAAAAGGCACCCCTCCCAATAGATGAAAGCGGAGGAATGGGGCTTGTTCTCCTGTGCCCCAGGTTGCTTTGCCCCCATTGACCTAAGCCACCTTTGTGCGCACGCAGTCCCCCACCCAGTCAGGTGCTCTATGTTGGCGTGAAGTGCAGTACCAGCTCAACAGAAAGGTAAATTGCTGGAAAACCCTGCTGTGATGCATACATCTACTTTGGAGCACTCTTCTCCTTTGCACTCTTGAATCGCTTAAGCGCAATGTATTCTTCCAGCAAGCTGAATAACGAGATAGGTGAGAGAAGGTGTACCAGCTGTCTGTGCGCCATCAGCAGCCACTAGGTGTCCCTCTTGGGTTTTCCCGGGGATCCTGATTGTGCAGGAATTCATCGGTTCAGTAGCAAGGGGGAGAGGATGGCCTGTGCCTGGAAGTGACAGGCAGTCTGGTGGCATCATGAGGATTAAGTTCCGATTCATATTTGATGTAGAATAAAATATGTTTTCAGCCCCCATGAGCTTTGTCACTCGGAGAGCAGTGTATGAACTTTTGCTGCACGGCTCTGGGCTCCCTGGTGGTCTAGTGGTTAGGATTCGGCGCTCTCACCGCCGCGGCCCGGGTTCGATTCCCGGTCAGGGAAAAGTCCCTCTTCTGACCTTGAAAGCTTTTCCTTCCCGTAGGTCAGGGCTTCTCAAAATGAAGTTGCTTTTCTGACTCACAATTTGCCTAGCATGACGCAGTATCGCTCAAAATATGATTTTCGCAAGGTTCCTTTAGAGCTGCTTCCCATGGTGGGAGGCAAGGCTCTTGAGCAAGTGAGATCCTGTATTCCGAGGCGCGCTTCCTTTTGTAGGCTTCTGACCCCATGGCCTGTGGCAGGTAGTCCTCCTTTGACTGGGCCGCAGGCTTTGTCTCCAAATGGCGTCCTGGACCCACTGCAACCCACCTGTTTGCTAAAACGGAAGTCTGCCTCTGGGTAAGAAAAAGCTGAGCTGCACGTACGGAAAGCGGCAGAGGCCAGAGGCGGGGAGGGTGTGGCAAGGGCTGCCTGATTTGCATAGTGACCTGTTGCATCTTGGGAATGTACAGGCTTTGGAGCTTAACAGGTACTGCAGGTGTCTGCCTGGCCTGAG
Source organism: Lissotriton vulgaris (assembly GCF_964263255.1). Classification (NCBI taxonomy): domain Eukaryota; kingdom Metazoa; phylum Chordata; class Amphibia; order Caudata; family Salamandridae; genus Lissotriton; species Lissotriton vulgaris. Next base: position 520,215,972 of record NC_141691.1, read on the forward strand.
AGATGCCTGTCTGGTGCTCCCCTCAGGACACACAGGCCTTCCATTCGAGCATGGAGGGTGAGGGACATGGGTCACCCTCATATACAGGGGTGTGGGCATGGGCAGGATAGGTTGTGGGGGACCCGTCAGGGCATTGCCCGTTTGGAAGCCCGTTCGGAAGGCGAGAGGAGGCGGGGCAGGAAACTCTGCTCAATTTCTTTCCCAGAGGCCTGTGGAGAACCCTTTGCACGTTTGAGCCAGCCGGGCCTGCATCAGCAGATCCTGCTCCACTGGGAAGGGAGAGCCTGTAGGCGTAAATCAAAAAAAGGGGAGAAATCTGCAAATTCTAGTGGCAGACCCATGTTGCCCAGGAAGCAATCAGTTTCTCCTGCTCCCTATAGTGGAAAAAGACATAGGAGGTGTATTTCTCTAGGCAGGGGCTCTGTGTAGATGGCACTTCATTGCTCTGGGAAGCATCCATGCTGGTAGAAGAGTAGCAGCAGACTCCACACCTGAGGCTTGAATGGGGACCGTTGGGGAGGGGCAGTGGGAGGCCGAGGAGGGCGGAGGAAAATGCTTTTCAAAAGCATCTGCACGTTCCTACAAACCTGCTGAAAACCCATACCAGGAATGGGGCTCGAACCCATGCGGACAAACGTCCATTGGATCTTAAGTCCAACGCCTTAACCACTCGGCCACCCTGGTGAGACCCAAGGATTTACTTTCTTCAACTCCCTTTTTATGCTTGCTACTGTAGCACCAGCTGTCCAGCAAGAGGTGATTGCAGAGTTAAAAGGCTTTTGCAGGAGGTTAAAAGTAATTGCTTATAACAAACACACTGTGTGACACCTAACTTTCTCCCACTCGGACCTTACCGTTAATTTTTATATTGGAGTTAGCTTAGTCACAATAAGGGGGTGAGCAAGGCAGGCTCACTAGAGCATCTACTCCCTGGTGGTCTAGTGGCTAGGATTCGGTGCTTTCACCGCCGCGGCCCGGGTTCGATTCCCGGTCAGGGAAGATCCCTCTAAAGCATAGATTGCTTAATTTGTCTGTGTATCTTTTTTAAAAGAAGGTCTTTAAAAAGGCACCCCTCCCAATAGATGAAAGCGGAGGAATGGGGCTTGTTCTCCTGTGCCCCAGGTTGCTTTGCCCCCATTGACCTAAGCCACCTTTGTGCGCACGCAGTCCCCCACCCAGTCAGGTGCTCTATGTTGGCGTGAAGTGCAGTACCAGCTCAACAGAAAGGTAAATTGCTGGAAAACCCTGCTGTGATGCATACATCTACTTTGGAGCACTCTTCTCCTTTGCACTCTTGAATCGCTTAAGCGCAATGTATTCTTCCAGCAAGCTGAATAACGAGATAGGTGAGAGAAGGTGTACCAGCTGTCTGTGCGCCATCAGCAGCCACTAGGTGTCCCTCTTGGGTTTTCCCGGGGATCCTGATTGTGCAGGAATTCATCGGTTCAGTAGCAAGGGGGAGAGGATGGCCTGTGCCTGGAAGTGACAGGCAGTCTGGTGGCATCATTAGGATTAAGTTCCGATTCATATTTGCTGTAGAATAAAATATGTTTTCAGCCCCCATGAGTTTTGTCACTCGGAGAGCAGTGTATGAACTTTTGCTGCACGGCTCTGGGCTCCCTGGTGGTCTAGTGGTTAGGATTCGGCGCTCTCACCGCCGCGGCCCGGGTTCGAGTCCCTCTTCTGACCTTGAAAGCTTTTCCTTCCCGTAGGTCAGGGCTTCTCAAAATGACGTTGCTTTTCTGACTCACAATTTGCCTAGCATGACGCAGTATCGCTCAAAATATGATTTTCGCAAGGTTCCTTTAGAGCTGCTTCCCATGGTGGGAGGCAAGGCTCTTGAGCAAGTGAGATCCTGTATTCCGAGGCGCGCTTCCTTTTGTAGGCTTCTGACCCCATGGCCTGTGGCAGGTAGTCCTCCTTTGACTGGGCCGCAGGCTTTGTCTCCAAATGGCGTCCTGGACCCACTGCAACCCACCTGTTTGCTAAAACGGAAGTCTGCCTCTGGGTAAGAAAAAGCTGAGCTGCACGTACGGAAAGCGGCAGAGGCCAGAGGCGGGGAGGGTGTGGCAAGGGCTGCCTGATTTGCATAGTGACCTGTTGCATCTTGGGAATGTACAGGCTTTGGAGCTTAACAGGTTCTGCAGGTGTCTGCCTGGCCTGAGAGATGCCTGTCTGGTGCTCCCCTCAGGACACACAGGCCTTCCATTCGAGCATGGAGGGTGAGGGACATGGGTCACCCTCATATACAGGGGTGTGGGCATGGGCAGGATAGGTTGTGGGGGACCCGTCAGGGCATTGCCCGTTTGGAAGCCCGTTCGGAAGGCGAGAGGAGGCGGGGCAGGAAACTCTGCTCAATTTCTTTCCCAGAGGCCTGTGGAGAACCCTTTGCACGTTTGGGCCAGCCGGGCCTGCATCAGCAGATCCTGCTCCACTGGGAAGGGAGAGCCTGTAGGCGTAAATCAAAAAAAGGGGAGAAATCTGCAAATTCTAGTGGCAGACCCATGTTGCCCAGGAAGCAATCAGTTTCTCCTGCTCCCTATAGTGGAAAAAGACATAGGAGGTGTATTTCTCTAGGCAGGGGCTCTGTGTAGATGGCACTTCATTGCTCTGGGAAGCATCCATGCTGGTAGAAGAGTAGCAGCAGACTCCACACCTGAGGCTTGAATGGGGACCGTTGGGGAGGGGCAGTGGGAGGCCGAGGAGGGCGGAGGAAAATGCTTTTCAAAAGCATCCGCACGTTCCTACAAACCTGCTGAAAACCCATACCAGGAATGGGGCTCGAACCCATGCGGACAAACGTCCATTGGATCTTAAGTCCAACGCCTTAACCACTCGGCCACCCTGGTGAGACCCAAGGATTTACTTTCTTCAACTCCCTTTTTATGCTTGCTACTGTAGCACCAGCTGTCCAGCAAGAGGTGATTGCAGAGTTAAAAGGCTTTTGCAGGAGGTTAAAAGTAATTGCTTATAACAAACACACTGTGTGACACCTAACTTTCTCCCACTCGGACCTTACCGTTAATTTTTATATTGGAGTTAGCTTAGTCACAATAAGGGGGTGAGCAAGGCAGTTACACTAGAGCATCTACTCCCTGGTGGTCTAGTGGCTAGGATTCGGCGCTTTCACCGCCGCGGCCTGGGTTCGATTCCCGGTCAGGGAAGATCCCTCTAAAGCATAGATTGCTTAATTTGTCTGTGTATCTTTTTTAAAAGAAGGTCTTTAAAAAGGCACCCCTCCCAATAGATGAAAGCGGAGGAATTGGGCTTGTTCTCCTGTGCCCCAGGTTGCTTTGCCCCCATTGACCTAAGCCACCTTTGTGCGCACGCAGTCCCCCACCCAGTCAGGTGCTCTATGTTGGCGTGAAGTGCAGTACCAGCTCAACAGAAAGGTAAATTGCTGGAAAACCCTGCTGTGATGCATACATCTACTTTGGAGCACTCTTCTCCTTTGCACTCTTGAATCGCTTAAGCGCAATGTATTCTTCCAGCAAGCTGAATAACGAGATAGGTGAGAGAAGGTGTACCAGCTGTCTGTGCGCCATCAGCAGCCACTAGGTGTCCCTCTTGGGTTTTCCCGGGGATCCTGATTGTGCAGGAATTCATCGGTTCAGTAGCAAGGGGGAGAGGATGGCCTGTGCCTGGAAGTGACAGGCAGTCTGGTGGCATCATGAGGATTAAGTTCCGATTCATATTTGCTGTAGAATAAAATATGTTTTCAGCCCCCATGAGCTTTGTCACTCGGAGAGCAGTGTATGAACTTTTGCTGCACGGCTCTGGGCTCCCTGGTGGTCTAGTGGTTAGGATTCGGCGCTCTCACCGCCGCGGCCCGGGTTCGATTCCCGGTCAGGGAAAAGTCCCTCTTCTGACCTTGAAAGCTTTTCCTTCCCGTAGGTCAGGGCTTCTCAAAATGAAGTTGCTTTTCTGACTCACAATTTGCCTAGCATGACGCAGTATCGCTCAAAATATGATTTTCGCAAGGTTCCTTTAGAGCTGCTTCCCATGGTGGGAGGCAAGGCTCTTGAGCAAGTGAGATCCTGTATTCCGAGGCGCGCTTCCTTTTGTAGGCTTCTGACCCCATGGCCTGTGGCAGGTAGTCCTCCTTTGACTGGGCCGCAGGCTTTGTCTCCAAATGGCGTCCTGGACCCACTGCAACCCACCTGTTTGCTAAAACGGAAGTCTGCCTCTGGGTAAGAAAAAGCTGAGCTGCACGTACGGAAAGCGGCAGAGGCCAGAGGCGGGGAGGGTGTGGCAAGGGCTGCCTGATTTGCATAGTGACCTGTTGCATCTTGGGAATGTACAGGCTTTGGAGCTTAACAGGTACTGCAGGTGTCTGCCTGGCCTGAGAGATGCCTGTCTGGTGCTCCCCTCAGGACACACAGGCCTTCCATTCGAGCATGGAGGGTGAGGGACATGGGTCACCCTCATATACAGGGGTGTGGGCATGGGCAGGATAGGTTGTGGGGGACCCGTCAGGGCATTGCCCGTTTGGAAGCCCGTTCGGAAGGCGAGAGGAGGCGGGGCAGGAAACTCTGCTCAATTTCTTTCCCAGAGGCCTGTGGAGAACCCTTTGCACGTTTGGGCCAGCCGGGCCTGCATCAGCAGATCCTGCTCCACTGGGAAGGGAGAGCCTGTAGGCGTAAATCAAAAAAAGGGGAGAAATCTGCAAATTCTAGTGGCAGACCCATGTTGCCCAGGAAGCAATCAGTTTCTCCTGCTCCCTATAGTGGAAAAAGACATAGGAGGTGTATTTCTCTAGGCAGGGGCTCTGTGTAGATGGCACTTCATTGCTCTGGGAAGCATCCATGCTGGTAGAAGAGTAGCAGCAGACTCCACACCTGAGGCTTGAATGGGGACCGTTGGGGAGGGGCAGTGGGAGGCCGAGGAGGGCGGAGGAAAATGCTTTTCAAAAGCATCTGCACGTTCCTACAAACCTGCTGAAAACCCATACCAGGAATGGGGCTCGAACCCATGCGGACAAACGTCCATTGGATCTTAAGTCCAACGCCTTAACCACTCGGCCACCCTGGTGAGACCCAAGGATTTACTTTCTTCAACTACCTTTTTATGCTTGCTGCTGTAGCACCAGCTGTCCAGCAAGAGGTGATTGCAGAGTTAAAAGGCTTTTGCAGGAGGTTAAAAGTAATTGCTTATAACAAACACACTGTGTGACACCTAACTTTCTCCCACTCGGACTTTACCGTTAATTTTTATATTGGAGTTAGCTTAGTCACAATAAGGGGGTGAGCAAGGCAGGCACACTAGAGCATCTACTCCCTGGTGGTCTAGTGGCTAGGATTCGGCGCTTTCACCGCCGTGGCCCCGGTTCGATTCCCGGTCAGGGAAGATCCCTCTAAAGCATAGATTGCTTAATTTGTCTGTGTATCTTTTTTAAAAGAAGGTCTTTAAAAAGGCACCCCTCCCAATAGATGAAAGCGGAGGAATGGGGCTTGTTCTCCTGTGCCCCAGGTTGCTTTGCCCCCATTGACCTAAGCCACCTTTGTGCGCACGCAGTCCCCCACCCAGTCAGGTGCTCTATGTTGGCGTGAAGTGCAGTACCAGCTCAACAGAAAGGTAAATTGCTGGAAAACCCTGCTGTGATGCATACATCTACTTTGGAGCACTCTTCTCCTTTGCACTCTTGAATCGCTTAAGCGCAATGTATTCTTCCAGCAAGCTGAATAACGAGATAGGTGAGAGAAGGTGTACCAGCTGTCTGTGCGCCATCAGCAGCCACTAGGTGTCCCTCTTGGGTTTTCCCGGGGATCCTGATTGTGCAGGAATTCATCGGTTCAGTAGCAAGGGGGAGAGGATGGCCTGTGCCTGGAAGTGACAGGCAGTCTGGTGGCATCATTAGGATTAAGTTCCGATTCATATTTGCTGTAGAATAAAATATGTTTTCAGCCCCCATGAGTTTTGTCACTCGGAGAGCAGTGTATGAACTTTTGCTGCACGGCTCTGGGCTCCCTGGTGGTCTAGTGGTTAGGATTCGGCGCTCTCACCGCCGCGGCCCGGGTTCGAGTCCCTCTTCTGACCTTGAAAGCTTTTCCTTCCCGTAGGTCAGGGCTTCTCAAAATGACGTTGCTTTTCTGACTCACAATTTGCCTAGCATGACGCAGTATCGCTCAAAATATGATTTTCGCAAGGTTCCTTTAGAGCTGCTTCCCATGGTGGGAGGCAAGGCTCTTGAGCAAGTGAGATCCTGTATTCCGAGGCGCGCTTCCTTTTGTAGGCTTCTGACCCCATGGCCTGTGGCAGGTAGTCCTCCTTTGACTGGGCCGCAGGCTTTGTCTCCAAATGGCGTCCTGGACCCACTGCAACCCACCTGTTTGCTAAAACGGAAGTCTGCCTCTGGGTAAGAAAAAGCTGAGCTGCACGTACGGAAAGCGGCAGAGGCCAGAGGCGGGGAGGGTGTGGCAAGGGCTGCCTGATTTGCATAGTGACCTGTTGCATCTTGGGAATGTACAGGCTTTGGAGCTTAACAGGTTCTGCAGGTGTCTGCCTGGCCTGAGAGATGCCTGTCTGGTGCTCCCCTCAGGACACACAGGCCTTCCATTCGAGCATGGAGGGTGAGGGACATGGGTCACCCTCATATACAGGGGTGTGGGCATGGGCAGGATAGGTTGTGGGGGACCCGTCAGGGCATTGCCCGTTTGGAAGCCCGTTCGGAAGGCGAGAGGAGGCGGGGCAGGAAACTCTGCTCAATTTCTTTCCCAGAGGCCTGTGGAGAACCCTTTGCACGTTTGGGCCAGCCGGGCCTGCATCAGCAGATCCTGCTCCACTGGGAAGGGAGAGCCTGTAGGCGTAAATCAAAAAAAGGGGAGAAATCTGCAAATTCTAGTGGCAGACCCATGTTGCCCAGGAAGCAATCAGTTTCTCCTGCTCCCTATAGTGGAAAAAGACATAGGAGGTGTATTTCTCTAGGCAGGGGCTCTGTGTAGATGGCACTTCATTGCTCTGGGAAGCATCCATGCTGGTAGAAGAGTAGCAGCAGACTCCACACCTGAGGCTTGAATGGGGACCGTTGGGGAGGGGCAGTGGGAGGCCGAGGAGGGCGGAGGAAAATGCTTTTCAAAAGCATCCGCACGTTCCTACAAACCTGCTGAAAACCCATACCAGGAATGGGGCTCGAACCCATGCGGACAAACGTCCATTGGATCTTAAGTCCAACGCCTTAACCACTCGGCCACCCTGGTGAGACCCAAGGATTTACTTTCTTCAACTCCCTTTTTATGCTTGCTACTGTAGCACCAGCTGTCCAGCAAGAGGTGATTGCAGAGTTAAAAGGCTTTTGCAGGAGGTTAAAAGTAATTGCTTATAACAAACACACTGTGTGACACCTAACTTTCTCCCACTCGGACCTTACCGTTAATTTTTATATTGGAGTTAGCTTAGTCACAATAAGGGGGTGAGCAAGGCAGTTACACTAGAGCATCTACTCCCTGGTGGTCTAGTGGCTAGGATTCGGCGCTTTCACCGCCGCGGCCTGGGTTCGATTCCCGGTCAGGGAAGATCCCTCTAAAGCATAGATTGCTTAATTTGTCTGTGTATCTTTTTTAAAAGAAGGTCTTTAAAAAGGCACCCCTCCCAATAGATGAAAGCGGAGGAATTGGGCTTGTTCTCCTGTGCCCCAGGTTGCTTTGCCCCCATTGACCTAAGCCACCTTTGTGCGCACGCAGTCCCCCACCCAGTCAGGTGCTCTATGTTGGCGTGAAGTGCAGTACCAGCTCAACAGAAAGGTAAATTGCTGGAAAACCCTGCTGTGATGCATACATCTACTTTGGAGCACTCTTCTCCTTTGCACTCTTGAATCGCTTAAGCGCAATGTATTCTTCCAGCAAGCTGAATAACGAGATAGGTGAGAGAAGGTGTACCAGCTGTCTGTGCGCCATCAGCAGCCACTAGGTGTCCCTCTTGGGTTTTCCCGGGGATCCTGATTGTGCAGGAATTCATCGGTTCAGTAGCAAGGGGGAGAGGATGGCCTGTGCCTGGAAGTGACAGGCAGTCTGGTGGCATCATGAGGATTAAGTTCCGATTCATATTTGCTGTAGAATAAAATATGTTTTCAGCCCCCATGAGCTTTGTCACTCGGAGAGCAGTGTATGAACTTTTGCTGCACGGCTCTGGGCTCCCTGGTGGTCTAGTGGTTAGGATTCGGCGCTCTCACCGCCGCGGCCCGGGTTCGATTCCCGGTCAGGGAAAAGTCCCTCTTCTGACCTTGAAAGCTTTTCCTTCCCGTAGGTCAGGGCTTCTCAAAATGAAGTTGCTTTTCTGACTCACAATTTGCCTAGCATGACGCAGTATCGCTCAAAATATGATTTTCGCAAGGTTCCTTTAGAGCTGCTTCCCATGGTGGGAGGCAAGGCTCTTGAGCAAGTGAGATCCTGTATTCCGAGGCGCGCTTCCTTTTGTAGGCTTCTGACCCCATGGCCTGTGGCAGGTAGTCCTCCTTTGACTGGGCCGCAGGCTTTGTCTCCAAATGGCGTCCTGGACCCACTGCAACCCACCTGTTTGCTAAAACGGAAGTCTGCCTCTGGGTAAGAAAAAGCTGAGCTGCACGTACGGAAAGCGGCAGAGGCCAGAGGCGGGGAGGGTGTGGCAAGGGCTGCCTGATTTGCATAGTGACCTGTTGCATCTTGGGAATGTACAGGCTTTGGAGCTTAACAGGTACTGCAGGTGTCTGCCTGGCCTGAGAGATGCCTGTCTGGTGCTCCCCTCAGGACACACAGGCCTTCCATTCGAGCATGGAGGGTGAGGGACATGGGTCACCCTCATATACAGGGGTGTGGGCATGGGCAGGATAGGTTGTGGGGGACCCGTCAGGGCATTGCCCGTTTGGAAGCCCGTTCGGAAGGCGAGAGGAGGCGGGGCAGGAAACTCTGCTCAATTTCTTTCCCAGAGGCCTGTGGAGAACCCTTTGCACGTTTGGGCCAGCCGGGCCTGCATCAGCAGATCCTGCTCCACTGGGAAGGGAGAGCCTGTAGGCGTAAATCAAAAAAAGGGGAGAAATCTGCAAATTCTAGTGGCAGACCCATGTTGCCCAGGAAGCAATCAGTTTCTCCTGCTCCCTATAGTGGAAAAAGACATAGGAGGTGTATTTCTCTAGGCAGGGGCTCTGTGTAGATGGCACTTCATTGCTCTGGGAAGCATCCATGCTGGTAGAAGAGTAGCAGCAGACTCCACACCTGAGGCTTGAATGGGGACCGTTGGGGAGGGGCAGTGGGAGGCCGAGGAGGGCGGAGGAAAATGCTTTTCAAAAGCATCTGCACGTTCCTACAAACCTGCTGAAAACCCATACCAGGAATGGGGCTCGAACCCATGCGGACAAACGTCCATTGGATCTTAAGTCCAACGCCTTAACCACTCGGCCACCCTGGTGAGACCCAAGGATTTACTTTCTTCAACTACCTTTTTATGCTTGCTGCTGTAGCACCAGCTGTCCAGCAAGAGGTGATTGCAGAGTTAAAAGGCTTTTGCAGGAGGTTAAAAGTAATTGCTTATAACAAACACACTGTGTGACACCTAACTTTCTCCCACTCGGACTTTACCGTTAATTTTTATATTGGAGTTAGCTTAGTCACAATAAGGGGGTGAGCAAGGCAGGCACACTAGAGCATCTACTCCCTGGTGGTCTAGTGGCTAGGATTCGGCGCTTTCACCGCCGTGGCCCCGGTTCGATTCCCGGTCAGGGAAGATCCCTCTAAAGCATAGATTGCTTAATTTGTCTGTGTATCTTTTTTAAAAGAAGGTCTTTAAAAAGGCACCCCTCCCAATAGATGAAAGCGGAGGAATGGGGCTTGTTCTCCTGTGCCCCAGGTTGCTTTGCCCCCATTGACCTAAGCCACCTTTGTGCGCACGCAGTCCCCCACCCAGTCAGGTGCTCTATGTTGGCGTGAAGTGCAGTACCAGCTCAACAGAAAGGTAAATTGCTGGAAAACCCTGCTGTGATGCATACATCTACTTTGGAGCACTCTTCTCCTTTGCACTCTTGAATCGCTTAAGCGCAATGTATTCTTCCAGCAAGCTGAATAACGAGATAGGTGAGAGAAGGTGTACCAGCTGTCTGTGCGCCATCAGCAGCCACTAGGTGTCCCTCTTGGGTTTTCCCGGGGATCCTGATTGTGCAGGAATTCATCGGTTCAGTAGCAAGGGGGAGAGGATGGCCTGTGCCTGGAAGTGACAGGCAGTCTGGTGGCATCATTAGGATTAAGTTCCGATTCATATTTGCTGTAGAATAAAATATGTTTTCAGCCCCCATGAGTTTTGTCACTCGGAGAGCAGTGTATGAACTTTTGCTGCACGGCTCTGGGCTCCCTGGTGGTCTAGTGGTTAGGATTCGGCGCTCTCACCGCCGCGGCCCGGGTTCGAGTCCCTCTTCTGACCTTGAAAGCTTTTCCTTCCCGTAGGTCAGGGCTTCTCAAAATGACGTTGCTTTTCTGACTCACAATTTGCCTAGCATGACGCAGTATCGCTCAAAATATGATTTTCGCAAGGTTCCTTTAGAGCTGCTTCCCATGGTGGGAGGCAAGGCTCTTGAGCAAGTGAGATCCTGTATTCCGAGGCGCGCTTCCTTTTGTAGGCTTCTGACCCCATGGCCTGTGGCAGGTAGTCCTCCTTTGACTGGGCCGCAGGCTTTGTCTCCAAATGGCGTCCTGGACCCACTGCAACCCACCTGTTTGCTAAAACGGAAGTCTGCCTCTGGGTAAGAAAAAGCTGAGCTGCACGTACGGAAAGCGGCAGAGGCCAGAGGCGGGGAGGGTGTGGCAAGGGCTGCCTGATTTGCATAGTGACCTGTTGCATCTTGGGAATGTACAGGCTTTGGAGCTTAACAGGTTCTGCAGGTGTCTGCCTGGCCTGAGAGATGCCTGTCTGGTGCTCCCCTCAGGACACACAGGCCTTCCATTCGAGCATGGAGGGTGAGGGACATGGGTCACCCTCATATACAGGGGTGTGGGCATGGGCAGGATAGGTTGTGGGGGACCCGTCAGGGCATTGCCCGTTTGGAAGCCCGTTCGGAAGGCGAGAGGAGGCGGGGCAGGAAACTCTGCTCAATTTCTTTCCCAGAGGCCTGTGGAGAACCCTTTGCACGTTTGGGCCAGCCGGGCCTGCATCAGCAGATCCTGCTCCACTGGGAAGGGAGAGCCTGTAGGCGTAAATCAAAAAAAGGGGAGAAATCTGCAAATTCTAGTGGCAGACCCATGTTGCCCAGGAAGCAATCAGTTTCTCCTGCTCCCTATAGTGGAAAAAGACATAGGAGGTGTATTTCTCTAGGCAGGGGCTCTGTGTAGATGGCACTTCATTGCTCTGGGAAGCATCCATGCTGGTAGAAGAGTAGCAGCAGACTCCACACCTGAGGCTTGAATGGGGACCGTTGGGGAGGGGCAGTGGGAGGCCGAGGAGGGCGGAGGAAAATGCTTTTCAAAAGCATCTGCACGTTCCTACAAACCTGCTGAAAACCCATACCAGGAATGGGGCTCGAACCCATGCGGACAAACGTCCATTGGATCTTAAGTCCAACGCCTTAACCACTCGGCCACCCTGGTGAGACCCAAGGATTTACTTTCTTCAACTACCTTTTTATGCTTGCTGCTGTAGCACCAGCTGTCCAGCAAGAGGTGATTGCAGAGTTAAAAGGCTTTTGCAGGAGGTTAAAAGTAATTGCTTATAACAAACACACTGTGTGACACCTAACTTTCTCCCACTCGGACTTTACCGTTAATTTTTATATTGGAGTTAGCTTAGTCACAATAAGGGGGTGAGCAAGGCAGGCACACTAGAGCATCTACTCCCTGGTGGTCTAGTGGCTAGGATTCGGCGCTTTCACCGCCGTGGCCCCGGTTCGATTCCCGGTCAGGGAAGATCCCTCTAAAGCATAGATTGCTTAATTTGTCTGTGTATCTTTTTTAAAAGAAGGTCTTTAAAAAGGCACCCCTCCCAATAGATGAAAGCGGAGGAATGGGGCTTGTTCTCCTGTGCCCCAGGTTGCTTTGCCCCCATTGACCTAAGCCACCTTTGTGCGCACGCAGTCCCCCACCCAGTCAGGTGCTCTATGTTGGCGTGAAGTGCAGTACCAGCTCAACAGAAAGGTAAATTGCTGGAAAACCCTGCTGTGATGCATACATCTACTTTGGAGCACTCTTCTCCTTTGCACTCTTGAATCGCTTAAGCGCAATGTATTCTTCCAGCAAGCTGAATAACGAGATAGGTGAGAGAAGGTGTACCAGCTGTCTGTGCGCCATCAGCAGCCACTAGGTGTCCCTCTTGGGTTTTCCCGGGGATCCTGATTGTGCAGGAATTCATCGGTTCAGTAGCAAGGGGGAGAGGATGGCCTGTGCCTGGAAGTGACAGGCAGTCTGGTGGCATCATTAGGATTAAGTTCCGATTCATATTTGCTGTAGAATAAAATATGTTTTCAGCCCCCATGAGTTTTGTCACTCGGAGAGCAGTGTATGAACTTTTGCTGCACGGCTCTGGGCTCCCTGGTGGTCTAGTGGTTAGGATTCGGCGCTCTCACCGCCGCGGCCCGGGTTCGAGTCCCTCTTCTGACCTTGAAAGCTTTTCCTTCCCGTAGGTCAGGGCTTCTCAAAATGACGTTGCTTTTCTGACTCACAATTTGCCTAGCATGACGCAGTATCGCTCAAAATATGCTTTTCGCAAGGTTCCTTTAGAGCTGCTTCCCATGGTGGGAGGCAAGGCTCTTGAGCAAGTGAGATCCTGTATTCCGAGGCGCGCTTCCTTTTGTAGGCTTCTGACCCCATGGCCTGTGGCAGGTAGTCCTCCTTTGACTGGGCCGCAGGCTTTGTCTCCAAATGGCGTCCTGGACCCACTGCAACCCACCTGTTTGCTAAAACGGAAGTCTGCCTCTGGGTAAGAAAAAGCTGAGCTGCACGTACGGAAAGCGGCAGAGGCCAGAGGCGGGGAGGGTGTGGCAAGGGCTGCCTGATTTGCATAGTGACCTGTTGCATCTTGGGAATGTACAGGCTTTGGAGCTTAACAGGTTCTGCAGGTGTCTGCCTGGCCTGAGAGATGCCTGTCTGGTGCTCCCCTCAGGACACACAGGCCTTCCATTCGAGCATGGAGGGTGAGGGACATGGGTCACCCTCATATACAGGGGTGTGGGCATGGGCAGGATAGGTTGTGGGGGACCCGTCAGGGCATTGCCCGTTTGGAAGCCCGTTCGGAAGGCGAGAGGAGGCGGGGCAGGAAACTCTGCTCAATTTCTTTCCCAGAGGCCTGTGGAGAACCCTTTGCACGTTTGGGCCAGCCGGGCCTGCATCAGCAGATCCTGCTCCACTGGGAAGGGAGAGCCTGTAGGCGTAAATCAAAAAAAGGGGAGAAATCTGCAAATTCTAGTGGCAGACCCATGTTGCCCAGGAAGCAATCAGTTTCTCCTGCTCCCTATAGTGGAAAAAGACATAGGAGGTGTATTTCTCTAGGCAGGGGCTCTGTGTAGATGGCACTTCATTGCTCTGGGAAGCATCCATGCTGGTAGAAGAGTAGCAGCAGACTCCACACCTGAGGCTTGAATGGGGACCGTTGGGGAGGGGCAGTGGGAGGCCGAGGAGGGCGGAGGAAAATGCTTTTCAAAAGCATCTGCACGTTCCTACAAACCTGCTGAAAACCCATACCAGGAATGGGGCTCGAGCCCATGCGGACAAACGTCCATTGGATCTTAAGTCCAACGCCTTAACCACTCGGCCACCCTGGTGAGACCCAAGGATTTACTTTCTTCAACTCCCTTTTTATGCTTGCTGCTGTAGCACCAGCTGTCCAGCAAGAGGTGATTGCAGAGTTAAAAGGCTTTTGCAGGAGGTTAAAAGTAATTGCTTATAACAAACACACTGTGTGACACCTAACTTTCTCCCACTCGGACTTTACCGTTAATTTTTATATTGGAGTTAGCTTAGTCACAATAAGGGGGTGAGCAAGGCAGGCACACTAGAGCATCTACTCCCTGGTGGTCTAGTGGCTAGGATTCGGCGCTTTCACCGCCGCGGCCCGGGTTCGATTCCCGGTCAGGGAAGATCCCTCTAAAGCATAGATTGCTTAATTTGTCTGTGTATCTTTTTTAAAAGAAGGTCTTTAAAAAGGCACCCCTCCCAATAGATGAAAGCGGAGGAATGGGGCTTGTTCTCCTGTGCCCCAGGTTGCTTTGCCCCCATTGACCTAAGCCACCTTTGTGCGCACGCAGTCCCCCACCCAGTCAGGTGCTCTATGTTGGCGTGAAGTGCAGTACCAGCTCAACAGAAAGGTAAATTGCTGGAAAACCCTGCTGTGATGCATACATCTACTTTGGAGCACTCTTCTCCTTTGCACTCTTGAATGGCTTAAGCGCAATGTATTCTTCCAGCAAGCTGAATAACGAGATAGGTGAGAGAAGGTGTACCAGCTGTCTGTGCGCCATCAGCAGCCACTAGGTGTCCCTCTTGGGTTTTCCCGGGGATCCTGATTGTGCAGGAATTCATCGGTTCAGTAGCAAGGGGGAGAGGATGGCCTGTGCCTGGAAGTGACAGGCAGTCTGGTGGCATCATGAGGATTAAGTTCCGATTCATATTTGCTGTAGAATAAAATATGTTTTCAGCCCCCATGAGCTTTGTCACTCGGAGAGCAGTGTATGAACTTTTGCTGCACGGCTCTGGGCTCCCTGGTGGTCTAGTGGTTAGGATTCGGCGCTCTCACCGCCGCGGCCCGGGTTCGAGTCCCTCTTCTGACCTTGAAAGCTTTTCCTTCCCGTAGGTCAGGGCTTCTCAAAATGAAGTTGCTTTTCTGACTCACAATTTGCCTAGCATGACGCAGTATCGCTCAAAATATGATTTTCGCAAGGTTCCTTTAGAGCTGCTTCCCATGGTGGGAGGCAAGGCTCTTGAGCAAGTGAGATCCTGTATTCCGAGGCGCGCTTCCTTTTGTAGGCTTCTGACCCCATGGCCTGTGGCAGGTAGTCCTCCTTTGACTGGGCCGCAGGCTTTGTCTCCAAATGGCGTCCTGGACCCACTGCAACCCACCTGTTTGCTAAAACGGAAGTCTGCCTCTGGGTAAGAAAAAGCTGAGCTGCACGTACGGAAAGCGGCAGAGGCCAGAGGCGGGGAGGGTGTGGCAAGGGCTGCCTGATTTGCATAGTGACCTGTTGCATCTTGGGAATGTACAGGCTTTGGAGCTTAACAGGTACTGCAGGTGTCTGCCTGGCCTGAGAGATGCCTGTCTGGTGCTCCCCTCAGGACACACAGGCCTTCCATTCGAGCATGGAGGGTGAGGGACATGGGTCACCCTCATATACAGGGGTGTGGGCATGGGCAGGATAGGTTGTGGGGGACCCGTCAGGGCATTGCCCGTTTGGAAGCCCGTTCGGAAGGCGAGAGGAGGCGGGGCAGGAAACTCTGCTCAATTTCTTTCCCAGAGGCCTGTGGAGAACCCTTTGCACGTTTGGGCCAGCCGGGCCTGCATCAGCAGATCCTGCTCCACTGGGAAGGGAGAGCCTGTAGGCGTAAATCAAAAAAAGGGGAGAAATCTGCAAATTCTAGTGGCAGACCCATGTTGCCCAGGAAGCAATCAGTTTCTCCTGCTCCCTATAGTGGAAAAAGACATAGGAGGTGTATTTCTCTAGGCAGGGGCTCTGTGTAGATGGCACTTCATTGCTCTGGGAAGCATCCATGCTGGTAGAAGAGTAGCAGCAGACTCCACACCTGAGGCTTGAATGGGGACCGTTGGGGAGGGGCAGTGGGAGGCCGAGGAGGGCGGAGGAAAATGCTTTTCAAAAGCATCTGCACGTTCCTACAAACCTGCTGAAAACCCATACCAGGAATGGGGCTCGAACCCATGCGGACAAACGTCCATTGGATCTTAAGTCCAACGCCTTAACCACTCGGCCACCCTGGTGAGACCC
Source organism: Lissotriton vulgaris (assembly GCF_964263255.1). Lineage (NCBI taxonomy): Eukaryota > Metazoa > Chordata > Amphibia > Caudata > Salamandridae > Lissotriton > Lissotriton vulgaris. Next base: position 520,231,852 of record NC_141691.1, read on the forward strand.
AAGGATTTACTTTCTTCAACTACCTTTTTATGCTTGCTGCTGTAGCACCAGCTGTCCAGCAAGAGGTGATTGCAGAGTTAAAAGGCTTTTGCAGGAGGTTAAAAGTAATTGCTTATAACAAACACACTGTGTGACACCTAACTTTCTCCCACTCGGACTTTACCGTTAATTTTTATATTGGAGTTAGCTTAGTCACAATAAGGGGGTGAGCAAGGCAGGCACACTAGAGCATCTACTCCCTGGTGGTCTAGTGGCTAGGATTCGGCGCTTTCACCGCCGTGGCCCCGGTTCGATTCCCGGTCAGGGAAGATCCCTCTAAAGCATAGATTGCTTAATTTGTCTGTGTATCTTTTTTAAAAGAAGGTCTTTAAAAAGGCACCCCTCCCAATAGATGAAAGCGGAGGAATGGGGCTTGTTCTCCTGTGCCCCAGGTTGCTTTGCCCCCATTGACCTAAGCCACCTTTGTGCGCACGCAGTCCCCCACCCAGTCAGGTGCTCTATGTTGGCGTGAAGTGCAGTACCAGCTCAACAGAAAGGTAAATTGCTGGAAAACCCTGCTGTGATGCATACATCTACTTTGGAGCACTCTTCTCCTTTGCACTCTTGAATCGCTTAAGCGCAATGTATTCTTCCAGCAAGCTGAATAACGAGATAGGTGAGAGAAGGTGTACCAGCTGTCTGTGCGCCATCAGCAGCCACTAGGTGTCCCTCTTGGGTTTTCCCGGGGATCCTGATTGTGCAGGAATTCATCGGTTCAGTAGCAAGGGGGAGAGGATGGCCTGTGCCTGGAAGTGACAGGCAGTCTGGTGGCATCATTAGGATTAAGTTCCGATTCATATTTGCTGTAGAATAAAATATGTTTTCAGCCCCCATGAGTTTTGTCACTCGGAGAGCAGTGTATGAACTTTTGCTGCACGGCTCTGGGCTCCCTGGTGGTCTAGTGGTTAGGATTCGGCGCTCTCACCGCCGCGGCCCGGGTTCGAGTCCCTCTTCTGACCTTGAAAGCTTTTCCTTCCCGTAGGTCAGGGCTTCTCAAAATGACGTTGCTTTTCTGACTCACAATTTGCCTAGCATGACGCAGTATCGCTCAAAATATGCTTTTCGCAAGGTTCCTTTAGAGCTGCTTCCCATGGTGGGAGGCAAGGCTCTTGAGCAAGTGAGATCCTGTATTCCGAGGCGCGCTTCCTTTTGTAGGCTTCTGACCCCATGGCCTGTGGCAGGTAGTCCTCCTTTGACTGGGCCGCAGGCTTTGTCTCCAAATGGCGTCCTGGACCCACTGCAACCCACCTGTTTGCTAAAACGGAAGTCTGCCTCTGGGTAAGAAAAAGCTGAGCTGCACGTACGGAAAGCGGCAGAGGCCAGAGGCGGGGAGGGTGTGGCAAGGGCTGCCTGATTTGCATAGTGACCTGTTGCATCTTGGGAATGTACAGGCTTTGGAGCTTAACAGGTTCTGCAGGTGTCTGCCTGGCCTGAGAGATGCCTGTCTGGTGCTCCCCTCAGGACACACAGGCCTTCCATTCGAGCATGGAGGGTGAGGGACATGGGTCACCCTCATATACAGGGGTGTGGGCATGGGCAGGATAGGTTGTGGGGGACCCGTCAGGGCATTGCCCGTTTGGAAGCCCGTTCGGAAGGCGAGAGGAGGCGGGGCAGGAAACTCTGCTCAATTTCTTTCCCAGAGGCCTGTGGAGAACCCTTTGCACGTTTGGGCCAGCCGGGCCTGCATCAGCAGATCCTGCTCCACTGGGAAGGGAGAGCCTGTAGGCGTAAATCAAAAAAAGGGGAGAAATCTGCAAATTCTAGTGGCAGACCCATGTTGCCCAGGAAGCAATCAGTTTCTCCTGCTCCCTATAGTGGAAAAAGACATAGGAGGTGTATTTCTCTAGGCAGGGGCTCTGTGTAGATGGCACTTCATTGCTCTGGGAAGCATCCATGCTGGTAGAAGAGTAGCAGCAGACTCCACACCTGAGGCTTGAATGGGGACCGTTGGGGAGGGGCAGTGGGAGGCCGAGGAGGGCGGAGGAAAATGCTTTTCAAAAGCATCCGCACGTTCCTACAAACCTACTGAAAACCCATACCAGGAATGGGGCTCGAACCCATGCGGACAAACGTCCATTGGATCTTAAGTCCAACGCCTTAACCACTCGGCCACCCTGGTGAGACCCAAGGATTTACTTTCTTCAACTCCCTTTTTATGCTTGCTACTGTAGCACCAGCTGTCCAGCAAGAGGTGATTGCAGAGTTAAAAGGCTTTTGCAGGAGGTTAAAAGTAATTGCTTATAACAAACACACTGTGTGACACCTAACTTTCTCCCACTCGGACCTTACCGTTAATTTTTATATTGGAGTTAGCTTAGTCACAATAAGGGGGTGAGCAAGGCAGTTACACTAGAGCATCTACTCCCTGGTGGTCTAGTGGCTAGGATTCGGCGCTTTCACCGCCGCGGCCTGGGTTCGATTCCCGGTCAGGGAAGATCCCTCTAAAGCATAGATTGCTTAATTTGTCTGTGTATCTTTTTTAAAAGAAGGTCTTTAAAAAGGCACCCCTCCCAATAGATGAAAGCGGAGGAATTGGGCTTGTTCTCCTGTGCCCCAGGTTGCTTTGCCCCCATTGACCTAAGCCACCTTTGTGCGCACGCAGTCCCCCACCCAGTCAGGTGCTCTATGTTGGCGTGAAGTGCAGTACCAGCTCAACAGAAAGGTAAATTGCTGGAAAACCCTGCTGTGATGCATACATCTACTTTGGAGCACTCTTCTCCTTTGCACTCTTGAATCGCTTAAGCGCAATGTATTCTTCCAGCAAGCTGAATAACGAGATAGGTGAGAGAAGGTGTACCAGCTGTCTGTGCGCCATCAGCAGCCACTAGGTGTCCCTCTTGGGTTTTCCCGGGGATCCTGATTGTGCAGGAATTCATCGGTTCAGTAGCAAGGGGGAGAGGATGGCCTGTGCCTGGAAGTGACAGGCAGTCTGGTGGCATCATGAGGATTAAGTTCCGATTCATATTTGCTGTAGAATAAAATATGTTTTCAGCCCCCATGAGCTTTGTCACTCGGAGAGCAGTGTATGAACTTTTGCTGCACGGCTCTGGGCTCCCTGGTGGTCTAGTGGTTAGGATTCGGCGCTCTCACCGCCGCGGCCCGGGTTCGATTCCCGGTCAGGGAAAAGTCCCTCTTCTGACCTTGAAAGCTTTTCCTTCCCGTAGGTCAGGGCTTCTCAAAATGAAGTTGCTTTTCTGACTCACAATTTGCCTAGCATGACGCAGTATCGCTCAAAATATGATTTTCGCAAGGTTCCTTTAGAGCTGCTTCCCATGGTGGGAGGCAAGGCTCTTGAGCAAGTGAGATCCTGTATTCCGAGGCGCGCTTCCTTTTGTAGGCTTCTGACCCCATGGCCTGTGGCAGGTAGTCCTCCTTTGACTGGGCCGCAGGCTTTGTCTCCAAATGGCGTCCTGGACCCACTGCAACCCACCTGTTTGCTAAAACGGAAGTCTGCCTCTGGGTAAGAAAAAGCTGAGCTGCACGTACGGAAAGCGGCAGAGGCCAGAGGCGGGGAGGGTGTGGCAAGGGCTGCCTGATTTGCATAGTGACCTGTTGCATCTTGGGAATGTACAGGCTTTGGAGCTTAACAGGTACTGCAGGTGTCTGCCTGGCCTGAGAGATGCCTGTCTGGTGCTCCCCTCAGGACACACAGGCCTTCCATTCGAGCATGGAGGGTGAGGGACATGGGTCACCCTCATATACAGGGGTGTGGGCATGGGCAGGATAGGTTGTGGGGGACCCGTCAGGGCATTGCCCGTTTGGAAGCCCGTTCGGAAGGCGAGAGGAGGCGGGGCAGGAAACTCTGCTCAATTTCTTTCCCAGAGGCCTGTGGAGAACCCTTTGCACGTTTGGGCCAGCCGGGCCTGCATCAGCAGATCCTGCTCCACTGGGAAGGGAGAGCCTGTAGGCGTAAATCAAAAAAAGGGGAGAAATCTGCAAATTCTAGTGGCAGACCCATGTTGCCCAGGAAGCAATCAGTTTCTCCTGCTCCCTATAGTGGAAAAAGACATAGGAGGTGTATTTCTCTAGGCAGGGGCTCTGTGTAGATGGCACTTCATTGCTCTGGGAAGCATCCATGCTGGTAGAAGAGTAGCAGCAGACTCCACACCTGAGGCTTGAATGGGGACCGTTGGGGAGGGGCAGTGGGAGGCCGAGGAGGGCGGAGGAAAATGCTTTTCAAAAGCATCTGCACGTTCCTACAAACCTGCTGAAAACCCATACCAGGAATGGGGCTCGAGCCCATGCGGACAAACGTCCATTGGATCTTAAGTCCAACGCCTTAACCACTCGGCCACCCTGGTGAGACCCAAGGATTTACTTTCTTCAACTCCCTTTTTATGCTTGCTGCTGTAGCACCAGCTGTCCAGCAAGAGGTGATTGCAGAGTTAAAAGGCTTTTGCAGGAGGTTAAAAGTAATTGCTTATAACAAACACACTGTGTGACACCTAACTTTCTCCCACTCGGACTTTACCGTTAATTTTTATATTGGAGTTAGCTTAGTCACAATAAGGGGGTGAGCAAGGCAGGCACACTAGAGCATCTACTCCCTGGTGGTCTAGTGGCTAGGATTCGGCGCTTTCACCGCCGCGGCCCGGGTTCGATTCCCGGTCAGGGAAGATCCCTCTAAAGCATAGATTGCTTAATTTGTCTGTGTATCTTTTTTAAAAGAAGGTCTTTAAAAAGGCACCCCTCCCAATAGATGAAAGCGGAGGAATGGGGCTTGTTCTCCTGTGCCCCAGGTTGCTTTGCCCCCATTGACCTAAGCCACCTTTGTGCGCACGCAGTCCCCCACCCAGTCAGGTGCTCTATGTTGGCGTGAAGTGCAGTACCAGCTCAACAGAAAGGTAAATTGCTGGAAAACCCTGCTGTGATGCATACATCTACTTTGGAGCACTCTTCTCCTTTGCACTCTTGAATGGCTTAAGCGCAATGTATTCTTCCAGCAAGCTGAATAACGAGATAGGTGAGAGAAGGTGTACCAGCTGTCTGTGCGCCATCAGCAGCCACTAGGTGTCCCTCTTGGGTTTTCCCGGGGATCCTGATTGTGCAGGAATTCATCGGTTCAGTAGCAAGGGGGAGAGGATGGCCTGTGCCTGGAAGTGACAGGCAGTCTGGTGGCATCATGAGGATTAAGTTCCGATTCATATTTGCTGTAGAATAAAATATGTTTTCAGCCCCCATGAGCTTTGTCACTCGGAGAGCAGTGTATGAACTTTTGCTGCACGGCTCTGGGCTCCCTGGTGGTCTAGTGGTTAGGATTCGGCGCTCTCACCGCCGCGGCCCGGGTTCGAGTCCCTCTTCTGACCTTGAAAGCTTTTCCTTCCCGTAGGTCAGGGCTTCTCAAAATGAAGTTGCTTTTCTGACTCACAATTTGCCTAGCATGACGCAGTATCGCTCAAAATATGATTTTCGCAAGGTTCCTTTAGAGCTGCTTCCCATGGTGGGAGGCAAGGCTCTTGAGCAAGTGAGATCCTGTATTCCGAGGCGCGCTTCCTTTTGTAGGCTTCTGACCCCATGGCCTGTGGCAGGTAGTCCTCCTTTGACTGGGCCGCAGGCTTTGTCTCCAAATGGCGTCCTGGACCCACTGCAACCCACCTGTTTGCTAAAACGGAAGTCTGCCTCTGGGTAAGAAAAAGCTGAGCTGCACGTACGGAAAGCGGCAGAGGCCAGAGGCGGGGAGGGTGTGGCAAGGGCTGCCTGATTTGCATAGTGACCTGTTGCATCTTGGGAATGTACAGGCTTTGGAGCTTAACAGGTACTGCAGGTGTCTGCCTGGCCTGAGAGATGCCTGTCTGGTGCTCCCCTCAGGACACACAGGCCTTCCATTCGAGCATGGAGGGTGAGGGACATGGGTCACCCTCATATACAGGGGTGTGGGCATGGGCAGGATAGGTTGTGGGGGACCCGTCAGGGCATTGCCCGTTTGGAAGCCCGTTCGGAAGGCGAGAGGAGGCGGGGCAGGAAACTCTGCTCAATTTCTTTCCCAGAGGCCTGTGGAGAACCCTTTGCACGTTTGGGCCAGCCGGGCCTGCATCAGCAGATCCTGCTCCACTGGGAAGGGAGAGCCTGTAGGCGTAAATCAAAAAAAGGGGAGAAATCTGCAAATTCTAGTGGCAGACCCATGTTGCCCAGGAAGCAATCAGTTTCTCCTGCTCCCTATAGTGGAAAAAGACATAGGAGGTGTATTTCTCTAGGCAGGGGCTCTGTGTAGATGGCACTTCATTGCTCTGGGAAGCATCCATGCTGGTAGAAGAGTAGCAGCAGACTCCACACCTGAGGCTTGAATGGGGACCGTTGGGGAGGGGCAGTGGGAGGCCGAGGAGGGCGGAGGAAAATGCTTTTCAAAAGCATCTGCACGTTCCTACAAACCTGCTGAAAACCCATACCAGGAATGGGGCTCGAACCCATGCGGACAAACGTCCATTGGATCTTAAGTCCAACGCCTTAACCACTCGGCCACCCTGGTGAGACCCAAGGATTTACTTTCTTCAACTACCTTTTTATGCTTGCTGCTGTAGCACCAGCTGTCCAGCAAGAGGTGATTGCAGAGTTAAAAGGCTTTTGCAGGAGGTTAAAAGTAATTGCTTATAACAAACACACTGTGTGACACCTAACTTTCTCCCACTCGGACTTTACCGTTAATTTTTATATTGGAGTTAGCTTAGTCACAATAAGGGGGTGAGCAAGGCAGGCACACTAGAGCATCTACTCCCTGGTGGTCTAGTGGCTAGGATTCGGCGCTTTCACCGCCGTGGCCCCGGTTCGATTCCCGGTCAGGGAAGATCCCTCTAAAGCATAGATTGCTTAATTTGTCTGTGTATCTTTTTTAAAAGAAGGTCTTTAAAAAGGCACCCCTCCCAATAGATGAAAGCGGAGGAATGGGGCTTGTTCTCCTGTGCCCCAGGTTGCTTTGCCCCCATTGACCTAAGCCACCTTTGTGCGCACGCAGTCCCCCACCCAGTCAGGTGCTCTATGTTGGCGTGAAGTGCAGTACCAGCTCAACAGAAAGGTAAATTGCTGGAAAACCCTGCTGTGATGCATACATCTACTTTGGAGCACTCTTCTCCTTTGCACTCTTGAATCGCTTAAGCGCAATGTATTCTTCCAGCAAGCTGAATAACGAGATAGGTGAGAGAAGGTGTACCAGCTGTCTGTGCGCCATCAGCAGCCACTAGGTGTCCCTCTTGGGTTTTCCCGGGGATCCTGATTGTGCAGGAATTCATCGGTTCAGTAGCAAGGGGGAGAGGATGGCCTGTGCCTGGAAGTGACAGGCAGTCTGGTGGCATCATTAGGATTAAGTTCCGATTCATATTTGCTGTAGAATAAAATATGTTTTCAGCCCCCATGAGTTTTGTCACTCGGAGAGCAGTGTATGAACTTTTGCTGCACGGCTCTGGGCTCCCTGGTGGTCTAGTGGTTAGGATTCGGCGCTCTCACCGCCGCGGCCCGGGTTCGAGTCCCTCTTCTGACCTTGAAAGCTTTTCCTTCCCGTAGGTCAGGGCTTCTCAAAATGACGTTGCTTTTCTGACTCACAATTTGCCTAGCATGACGCAGTATCGCTCAAAATATGCTTTTCGCAAGGTTCCTTTAGAGCTGCTTCCCATGGTGGGAGGCAAGGCTCTTGAGCAAGTGAGATCCTGTATTCCGAGGCGCGCTTCCTTTTGTAGGCTTCTGACCCCATGGCCTGTGGCAGGTAGTCCTCCTTTGACTGGGCCGCAGGCTTTGTCTCCAAATGGCGTCCTGGACCCACTGCAACCCACCTGTTTGCTAAAACGGAAGTCTGCCTCTGGGTAAGAAAAAGCTGAGCTGCACGTACGGAAAGCGGCAGAGGCCAGAGGCGGGGAGGGTGTGGCAAGGGCTGCCTGATTTGCATAGTGACCTGTTGCATCTTGGGAATGTACAGGCTTTGGAGCTTAACAGGTTCTGCAGGTGTCTGCCTGGCCTGAGAGATGCCTGTCTGGTGCTCCCCTCAGGACACACAGGCCTTCCATTCGAGCATGGAGGGTGAGGGACATGGGTCACCCTCATATACAGGGGTGTGGGCATGGGCAGGATAGGTTGTGGGGGACCCGTCAGGGCATTGCCCGTTTGGAAGCCCGTTCGGAAGGCGAGAGGAGGCGGGGCAGGAAACTCTGCTCAATTTCTTTCCCAGAGGCCTGTGGAGAACCCTTTGCACGTTTGGGCCAGCCGGGCCTGCATCAGCAGATCCTGCTCCACTGGGAAGGGAGAGCCTGTAGGCGTAAATCAAAAAAAGGGGAGAAATCTGCAAATTCTAGTGGCAGACCCATGTTGCCCAGGAAGCAATCAGTTTCTCCTGCTCCCTATAGTGGAAAAAGACATAGGAGGTGTATTTCTCTAGGCAGGGGCTCTGTGTAGATGGCACTTCATTGCTCTGGGAAGCATCCATGCTGGTAGAAGAGTAGCAGCAGACTCCACACCTGAGGCTTGAATGGGGACCGTTGGGGAGGGGCAGTGGGAGGCCGAGGAGGGCGGAGGAAAATGCTTTTCAAAAGCATCCGCACGTTCCTACAAACCTGCTGAAAACCCATACCAGGAATGGGGCTCGAACCCATGCGGACAAACGTCCATTGGATCTTAAGTCCAACGCCTTAACCACTCGGCCACCCTGGTGAGACCCAAGGATTTACTTTCTTCAACTCCCTTTTTATGCTTGCTACTGTAGCACCAGCTGTCCAGCAAGAGGTGATTGCAGAGTTAAAAGGCTTTTGCAGGAGGTTAAAAGTAATTGCTTATAACAAACACACTGTGTGACACCTAACTTTCTCCCACTCGGACCTTACCGTTAATTTTTATATTGGAGTTAGCTTAGTCACAATAAGGGGGTGAGCAAGGCAGTTACACTAGAGCATCTACTCCCTGGTGGTCTAGTGGCTAGGATTCGGCGCTTTCACCGCCGCGGCCTGGGTTCGATTCCCGGTCAGGGAAGATCCCTCTAAAGCATAGATTGCTTAATTTGTCTGTGTATCTTTTTTAAAAGAAGGTCTTTAAAAAGGCACCCCTCCCAATAGATGAAAGCGGAGGAATTGGGCTTGTTCTCCTGTGCCCCAGGTTGCTTTGCCCCCATTGACCTAAGCCACCTTTGTGCGCACGCAGTCCCCCACCCAGTCAGGTGCTCTATGTTGGCGTGAAGTGCAGTACCAGCTCAACAGAAAGGTAAATTGCTGGAAAACCCTGCTGTGATGCATACATCTACTTTGGAGCACTCTTCTCCTTTGCACTCTTGAATCGCTTAAGCGCAATGTATTCTTCCAGCAAGCTGAATAACGAGATAGGTGAGAGAAGGTGTACCAGCTGTCTGTGCGCCATCAGCAGCCACTAGGTGTCCCTCTTGGGTTTTCCCGGGGATCCTGATTGTGCAGGAATTCATCGGTTCAGTAGCAAGGGGGAGAGGATGGCCTGTGCCTGGAAGTGACAGGCAGTCTGGTGGCATCATGAGGATTAAGTTCCGATTCATATTTGCTGTAGAATAAAATATGTTTTCAGCCCCCATGAGCTTTGTCACTCGGAGAGCAGTGTATGAACTTTTGCTGCACGGCTCTGGGCTCCCTGGTGGTCTAGTGGTTAGGATTCGGCGCTCTCACCGCCGCGGCCCGGGTTCGATTCCCGGTCAGGGAAAAGTCCCTCTTCTGACCTTGAAAGCTTTTCCTTCCCGTAGGTCAGGGCTTCTCAAAATGAAGTTGCTTTTCTGACTCACAATTTGCCTAGCATGACGCAGTATCGCTCAAAATATGATTTTCGCAAGGTTCCTTTAGAGCTGCTTCCCATGGTGGGAGGCAAGGCTCTTGAGCAAGTGAGATCCTGTATTCCGAGGCGCGCTTCCTTTTGTAGGCTTCTGACCCCATGGCCTGTGGCAGGTAGTCCTCCTTTGACTGGGCCGCAGGCTTTGTCTCCAAATGGCGTCCTGGACCCACTGCAACCCACCTGTTTGCTAAAACGGAAGTCTGCCTCTGGGTAAGAAAAAGCTGAGCTGCACGTACGGAAAGCGGCAGAGGCCAGAGGCGGGGAGGGTGTGGCAAGGGCTGCCTGATTTGCATAGTGACCTGTTGCATCTTGGGAATGTACAGGCTTTGGAGCTTAACAGGTACTGCAGGTGTCTGCCTGGCCTGAGAGATGCCTGTCTGGTGCTCCCCTCAGGACACACAGGCCTTCCATTCGAGCATGGAGGGTGAGGGACATGGGTCACCCTCATATACAGGGGTGTGGGCATGGGCAGGATAGGTTGTGGGGGACCCGTCAGGGCATTGCCCGTTTGGAAGCCCGTTCGGAAGGCGAGAGGAGGCGGGGCAGGAAACTCTGCTCAATTTCTTTCCCAGAGGCCTGTGGAGAACCCTTTGCACGTTTGGGCCAGCCGGGCCTGCATCAGCAGATCCTGCTCCACTGGGAAGGGAGAGCCTGTAGGCGTAAATCAAAAAAAGGGGAGAAATCTGCAAATTCTAGTGGCAGACCCATGTTGCCCAGGAAGCAATCAGTTTCTCCTGCTCCCTATAGTGGAAAAAGACATAGGAGGTGTATTTCTCTAGGCAGGGGCTCTGTGTAGATGGCACTTCATTGCTCTGGGAAGCATCCATGCTGGTAGAAGAGTAGCAGCAGACTCCACACCTGAGGCTTGAATGGGGACCGTTGGGGAGGGGCAGTGGGAGGCCGAGGAGGGCGGAGGAAAATGCTTTTCAAAAGCATCTGCACGTTCCTACAAACCTGCTGAAAACCCATACCAGGAATGGGGCTCGAACCCATGCGGACAAACGTCCATTGGATCTTAAGTCCAACGCCTTAACCACTCGGCCACCCTGGTGAGACCCAAGGATTTACTTTCTTCAACTACCTTTTTATGCTTGCTGCTGTAGCACCAGCTGTCCAGCAAGAGGTGATTGCAGAGTTAAAAGGCTTTTGCAGGAGGTTAAAAGTAATTGCTTATAACAAACACACTGTGTGACACCTAACTTTCTCCCACTCGGACTTTACCGTTAATTTTTATATTGGAGTTAGCTTAGTCACAATAAGGGGGTGAGCAAGGCAGGCACACTAGAGCATCTACTCCCTGGTGGTCTAGTGGCTAGGATTCGGCGCTTTCACCGCCGTGGCCCCGGTTCGATTCCCGGTCAGGGAAGATCCCTCTAAAGCATAGATTGCTTAATTTGTCTGTGTATCTTTTTTAAAAGAAGGTCTTTAAAAAGGCACCCCTCCCAATAGATGAAAGCGGAGGAATGGGGCTTGTTCTCCTGTGCCCCAGGTTGCTTTGCCCCCATTGACCTAAGCCACCTTTGTGCGCACGCAGTCCCCCACCCAGTCAGGTGCTCTATGTTGGCGTGAAGTGCAGTACCAGCTCAACAGAAAGGTAAATTGCTGGAAAACCCTGCTGTGATGCATACATCTACTTTGGAGCACTCTTCTCCTTTGCACTCTTGAATCGCTTAAGCGCAATGTATTCTTCCAGCAAGCTGAATAACGAGATAGGTGAGAGAAGGTGTACCAGCTGTCTGTGCGCCATCAGCAGCCACTAGGTGTCCCTCTTGGGTTTTCCCGGGGATCCTGATTGTGCAGGAATTCATCGGTTCAGTAGCAAGGGGGAGAGGATGGCCTGTGCCTGGAAGTGACAGGCAGTCTGGTGGCATCATTAGGATTAAGTTCCGATTCATATTTGCTGTAGAATAAAATATGTTTTCAGCCCCCATGAGTTTTGTCACTCGGAGAGCAGTGTATGAACTTTTGCTGCACGGCTCTGGGCTCCCTGGTGGTCTAGTGGTTAGGATTCGGCGCTCTCACCGCCGCGGCCCGGGTTCGAGTCCCTCTTCTGACCTTGAAAGCTTTTCCTTCCCGTAGGTCAGGGCTTCTCAAAATGACGTTGCTTTTCTGACTCACAATTTGCCTAGCATGACGCAGTATCGCTCAAAATATGATTTTCGCAAGGTTCCTTTAGAGCTGCTTCCCATGGTGGGAGGCAAGGCTCTTGAGCAAGTGAGATCCTGTATTCCGAGGCGCGCTTCCTTTTGTAGGCTTCTGACCCCATGGCCTGTGGCAGGTAGTCCTCCTTTGACTGGGCCGCAGGCTTTGTCTCCAAATGGCGTCCTGGACCCACTGCAACCCACCTGTTTGCTAAAACGGAAGTCTGCCTCTGGGTAAGAAAAAGCTGAGCTGCACGTACGGAAAGCGGCAGAGGCCAGAGGCGGGGAGGGTGTGGCAAGGGCTGCCTGATTTGCATAGTGACCTGTTGCATCTTGGGAATGTACAGGCTTTGGAGCTTAACAGGTTCTGCAGGTGTCTGCCTGGCCTGAGAGATGCCTGTCTGGTGCTCCCCTCAGGACACACAGGCCTTCCATTCGAGCATGGAGGGTGAGGGACATGGGTCACCCTCATATACAGGGGTGTGGGCATGGGCAGGATAGGTTGTGGGGGACCCGTCAGGGCATTGCCCGTTTGGAAGCCCGTTCGGAAGGCGAGAGGAGGCGGGGCAGGAAACTCTGCTCAATTTCTTTCCCAGAGGCCTGTGGAGAACCCTTTGCACGTTTGGGCCAGCCGGGCCTGCATCAGCAGATCCTGCTCCACTGGGAAGGGAGAGCCTGTAGGCGTAAATCAAAAAAAGGGGAGAAATCTGCAAATTCTAGTGGCAGACCCATGTTGCCCAGGAAGCAATCAGTTTCTCCTGCTCCCTATAGTGGAAAAAGACATAGGAGGTGTATTTCTCTAGGCAGGGGCTCTGTGTAGATGGCACTTCATTGCTCTGGGAAGCATCCATGCTGGTAGAAGAGTAGCAGCAGACTCCACACCTGAGGCTTGAATGGGGACCGTTGGGGAGGGGCAGTGGGAGGCCGAGGAGGGCGGAGGAAAATGCTTTTCAAAAGCATCCGCACGTTCCTACAAACCTGCTGAAAACCCATACCAGGAATGGGGCTCGAACCCATGCGGACAAACGTCCATTGGATCTTAAGTCCAACGCCTTAACCACTCGGCCACCCTGGTGAGACCCAAGGATTTACTTTCTTCAACTCCCTTTTTATGCTTGCTACTGTAGCACCAGCTGTCCAGCAAGAGGTGATTGCAGAGTTAAAAGGCTTTTGCAGGAGGTTAAAAGTAATTGCTTATAACAAACACACTGTGTGACACCTAACTTTCTCCCACTCGGACCTTACCGTTAATTTTTATATTGGAGTTAGCTTAGTCACAATAAGGGGGTGAGCAAGGCAGTTACACTAGAGCATCTACTCCCTGGTGGTCTAGTGGCTAGGATTCGGCGCTTTCACCGCCGCGGCCTGGGTTCGATTCCCGGTCAGGGAAGATCCCTCTAAAGCATAGATTGCTTAATTTGTCTGTGTATCTTTTTTAAAAGAAGGTCTTTAAAAAGGCACCCCTCCCAATAGATGAAAGCGGAGGAATTGGGCTTGTTCTCCTGTGCCCCAGGTTGCTTTGCCCCCATTGACCTAAGCCACCTTTGTGCGCACGCAGTCCCCCACCCAGTCAGGTGCTCTATGTTGGCGTGAAGTGCAGTACCAGCTCAACAGAAAGGTAAATTGCTGGAAAACCCTGCTGTGATGCATACATCTACTTTGGAGCACTCTTCTCCTTTGCACTCTTGAATCGCTTAAGCGCAATGTATTCTTCCAGCAAGCTGAATAACGAGATAGGTGAGAGAAGGTGTACCAGCTGTCTGTGCGCCATCAGCAGCCACTAGGTGTCCCTCTTGGGTTTTCCCGGGGATCCTGATTGTGCAGGAATTCATCGGTTCAGTAGCAAGGGGGAGAGGATGGCCTGTGCCTGGAAGTGACAGGCAGTCTGGTGGCATCATGAGGATTAAGTTCCGATTCATATTTGCTGTAGAATAAAATATGTTTTCAGCCCCCATGAGCTTTGTCACTCGGAGAGCAGTGTATGAACTTTTGCTGCACGGCTCTGGGCTCCCTGGTGGTCTAGTGGTTAGGATTCGGCGCTCTCACCGCCGCGGCCCGGGTTCGATTCCCGGTCAGGGAAAAGTCCCTCTTCTGACCTTGAAAGCTTTTCCTTCCCGTAGGTCAGGGCTTCTCAAAATGAAGTTGCTTTTCTGACTCACAATTTGCCTAGCATGACGCAGTATCGCTCAAAATATGATTTTCGCAAGGTTCCTTTAGAGCTGCTTCCCATGGTGGGAGGCAAGGCTCTTGAGCAAGTGAGATCCTGTATTCCGAGGCGCGCTTCCTTTTGTAGGCTTCTGACCCCATGGCCTGTGGCAGGTAGTCCTCCTTTGACTGGGCCGCAGGCTTTGTCTCCAAATGGCGTCCTGGACCCACTGCAACCCACCTGTTTGCTAAAACGGAAGTCTGCCTCTGGGTAAGAAAAAGCTGAGCTGCACGTACGGAAAGCGGCAGAGGCCAGAGGCGGGGAGGGTGTGGCAAGGGCTGCCTGATTTGCATAGTGACCTGTTGCATCTTGGGAATGTACAGGCTTTGGAGCTTAACAGGTACTGCAGGTGTCTGCCTGGCCTGAGAGATGCCTGTCTGGTGCTCCCCTCAGGACACACAGGCCTTCCATTCGAGCATGGAGGGTGAGGGACATGGGTCACCCTCATATACAGGGGTGTGGGCATGGGCAGGATAGGTTGTGGGGGACCCGTCAGGGCATTGCCCGTTTGGAAGCCCGTTCGGAAGGCGAGAGGAGGCGGGGCAGGAAACTCTGCTCAATTTCTTTCCCAGAGGCCTGTGGAGAACCCTTTGCACGTTTGGGCCAGCCGGGCCTGCATCAGCAGATCCTGCTCCACTGGGAAGGGAGAGCCTGTAGGCGTAAATCAAAAAAAGGGGAGAAATCTGCAAATTCTAGTGGCAGACCCATGTTGCCCAGGAAGCAATCAGTTTCTCCTGCTCCCTATAGTGGAAAAAGACATAGGAGGTGTATTTCTCTAGGCAGGGGCTCTGTGTAGATGGCACTTCATTGCTCTGGGAAGCATCCATGCTGGTAGAAGAGTAGCAGCAGACTCCACACCTGAGGCTTGAATGGGGACCGTTGGGGAGGGGCAGTGGGAGGCCGAGGAGGGCGGAGGAAAATGCTTTTCAAAAGCATCTGCACGTTCCTACAAACCTGCTGAAAACCCATACCAGGAATGGGGCTCGAACCCATGCGGACAAACGTCCATTGGATCTTAAGTCCAACGCCTTAACCACTCGGCCACCCTGGTGAGACCCAAGGATTTACTTTCTTCAACTACCTTTTTATGCTTGCTGCTGTAGCACCAGCTGTCCAGCAAGAGGTGATTGCAGAGTTAAAAGGCTTTTGCAGGAGGTTAAAAGTAATTGCTTATAACAAACACACTGTGTGACACCTAACTTTCTCCCACTCGGACTTTACCGTTAATTTTTATATTGGAGTTAGCTTAGTCACAATAAGGGGGTGAGCAAGGCAGGCACACTAGAGCATCTACTCCCTGGTGGTCTAGTGGCTAGGATTCGGCGCTTTCACCGCCGTGGCCCCGGTTCGATTCCCGGTCAGGGAAGATCCCTCTAAAGCATAGATTGCTTAATTTGTCTGTGTATCTTTTTTAAAAGAAGGTCTTTAAAAAGGCACCCCTCCCAATAGATGAAAGCGGAGGAATGGGGCTTGTTCTCCTGTGCCCCAGGTTGCTTTGCCCCCATTGACCTAAGCCACCTTTGTGCGCACGCAGTCCCCCACCCAGTCAGGTGCTCTATGTTGGCGTGAAGTGCAGTACCAGCTCAACAGAAAGGTAAATTGCTGGAAAACCCTGCTGTGATGCATACATCTACTTTGGAGCACTCTTCTCCTTTGCACTCTTGAATCGCTTAAGCGCAATGTATTCTTCCAGCAAGCTGAATAACGAGATAGGTGAGAGAAGGTGTACCAGCTGTCTGTGCGCCATCAGCAGCCACTAGGTGTCCCTCTTGGGTTTTCCCGGGGATCCTGATTGTGCAGGAATTCATCGGTTCAGTAGCAAGGGGGAGAGGATGGCCTGTGCCTGGAAGTGACAGGCAGTCTGGTGGCATCATTAGGATTAAGTTCCGATTCATATTTGCTGTAGAATAAAATATGTTTTCAGCCCCCATGAGTTTTGTCACTCGGAGAGCAGTGTATGAACTTTTGCTGCACGGCTCTGGGCTCCCTGGTGGTCTAGTGGTTAGGATTCGGCGCTCTCACCGCCGCGGCCCGGGTTCGAGTCCCTCTTCTGACCTTGAAAGCTTTTCCTTCCCGTAGGTCAGGGCTTCTCAAAATGACGTTGCTTTTCTGACTCACAATTTGCCTAGCATGACGCAGTATCGCTCAAAATATGATTTTCGCAAGGTTCCTTTAGAGCTGCTTCCCATGGTGGGAGGCAAGGCTCTTGAGCAAGTGAGATCCTGTATTCCGAGGCGCGCTTCCTTTTGTAGGCTTCTGACCCCATGGCCTGTGGCAGGTAGTCCTCCTTTGACTGGGCCGCAGGCTTTGTCTCCAAATGGCGTCCTGGACCCACTGCAACCCACCTGTTTGCTAAAACGGAAGTCTGCCTCTGGGTAAGAAAAAGCTGAGCTGCACGTACGGAAAGCGGCAGAGGCCAGAGGCGGGGAGGGTGTGGCAAGGGCTGCCTGATTTGCATAGTGACCTGTTGCATCTTGGGAATGTACAGGCTTTGGAGCTTAACAGGTTCTGCAGGTGTCTGCCTGGCCTGAGAGATGCCTGTCTGGTGCTCCCCTCAGGACACACAGGCCTTCCATTCGAGCATGGAGGGTGAGGGACATGGGTCACCCTCATATACAGGGGTGTGGGCATGGGCAGGATAGGTTGTGGGGGACCCGTCAGGGCATTGCCCGTTTGGAAGCCCGTTCGGAAGGCGAGAGGAGGCAGGGCAGGAAACTCTGCTCAATTTCTTTCCCAGAGGCCTGTGGAGAACCCTTTGCACGTTTGGGCCAGCCGGGCCTGCATCAGCAGATCCTGCTCCACTGGGAAGGGAGAGCCTGTAGGCGTAAATCAAAAAAAGGGGAGAAATCTGCAAATTCTAGTGGCAGACCCATGTTGCCCAGGAAGCAATCAGTTTCTCCTGCTCCCTATAGTGGAAAAAGACATAGGAGGTGTATTTCTCTAGGCAGGGGCTCTGTGTAGATGGCACTTCATTGCTCTGGGAAGCATCCATGCTGGTAGAAGAGTAGCAGCAGACTCCACACCTGAGGCTTGAATGGGGACCGTTGGGGAGGGGCAGTGGGAGGCCGAGGAGGGCGGAGGAAAATGCTTTTCAAAAGCATCTGCACGTTCCTACAAACCTGCTGAAAACCCATACCAGGAATGGGGCTCGAACCCATGCGGACAAACGTCCATTGGATCTTAAGTCCAACGCCTTAACCACTCGGCCACCCTGGTGAGACCCAAGGATTTACTTTCTTCAACTACCTTTTTATGCTTGCTGCTGTAGCACCAGCTGTCCAGCAAGAGGTGATTGCAGAGTTAAAAGGCTTTTGCAGGAGGTTAAAAGTAATTGCTTATAACAAACACACTGTGTGACACCTAACTTTCTCCCACTCGGACTTTACCGTTAATTTTTATATTGGAGTTAGCTTAGTCACAATAAGGGGGTGAGCAAGGCAGGCACACTAGAGCATCTACTCCCTGGTGGTCTAGTGGCTAGGATTCGGCGCTTTCACCGCCGTGGCCCCGGTTCGATTCCCGGTCAGGGAAGATCCCTCTAAAGCATAGATTGCTTAATTTGTCTGTGTATCTTTTTTAAAAGAAGGTCTTTAAAAAGGCACCCCTCCCAATAGATGAAAGCGGAGGAATGGGGCTTGTTCTCCTGTGCCCCAGGTTGCTTTGCCCCCATTGACCTAAGCCACCTTTGTGCGCACGCAGTCCCCCACCCAGTCAGGTGCTCTATGTTGGCGTGAAGTGCAGTACCAGCTCAACAGAAAGGTAAATTGCTGGAAAACCCTGCTGTGATGCATACATCTACTTTGGAGCACTCTTCTCCTTTGCACTCTTGAATCGCTTAAGCGCAATGTATTCTTCCAGCAAGCTGAATAACGAGATAGGTGAGAGAAGGTGTACCAGCTGTCTGTGCGCCATCAGCAGCCACTAGGTGTCCCTCTTGGGTTTTCCCGGGGATCCTGATTGTGCAGGAATTCATCGGTTCAGTAGCAAGGGGGAGAGGATGGCCTGTGCCTGGAAGTGACAGGCAGTCTGGTGGCATCATTAGGATTAAGTTCCGATTCATATTTGCTGTAGAATAAAATATGTTTTCAGCCCCCATGAGTTTTGTCACTCGGAGAGCAGTGTATGAACTTTTGCTGCACGGCTCTGGGCTCCCTGGTGGTCTAGTGGTTAGGATTCGGCGCTCTCACCGCCGCGGCCCGGGTTCGAGTCCCTCTTCTGACCTTGAAAGCTTTTCCTTCCCGTAGGTCAGGGCTTCTCAAAATGACGTTGCTTTTCTGACTCACAATTTGCCTAGCATGACGCAGTATCGCTCAAAATATGCTTTTCGCAAGGTTCCTTTAGAGCTGCTTCCCATGGTGGGAGGCAAGGCTCTTGAGCAAGTGAGATCCTGTATTCCGAGGCGCGCTTCCTTTTGTAGGCTTCTGACCCCATGGCCTGTGGCAGGTAGTCCTCCTTTGACTGGGCCGCAGGCTTTGTCTCCAAATGGCGTCCTGGACCCACTGCAACCCACCTGTTTGCTAAAACGGAAGTCTGCCTCTGGGTAAGAAAAAGCTGAGCTGCACGTACGGAAAGCGGCAGAGGCCAGAGGCGGGGAGGGTGTGGCAAGGGCTGCCTGATTTGCATAGTGACCTGTTGCATCTTGGGAATGTACAGGCTTTGGAGCTTAACAGGTTCTGCAGGTGTCTGCCTGGCCTGAGAGATGCCTGTCTGGTGCTCCCCTCAGGACACACAGGCCTTCCATTCGAGCATGGAGGGTGAGGGACATGGGTCACCCTCATATACAGGGGTGTGGGCATGGGCAGGATAGGTTGTGGGGGACCCGTCAGGGCATTGCCCGTTTGGAAGCCCGTTCGGAAGGCGAGAGGAGGCGGGGCAGGAAACTCTGCTCAATTTCTTTCCCAGAGGCCTGTGGAGAACCCTTTGCACGTTTGGGCCAGCCGGGCCTGCATCAGCAGATCCTGCTCCACTGGGAAGGGAGAGCCTGTAGGCGTAAATCAAAAAAAGGGGAGAAATCTGCAAATTCTAGTGGCAGACCCATGTTGCCCAGGAAGCAATCAGTTTCTCCTGCTCCCTATAGTGGAAAAAGACATAGGAGGTGTATTTCTCTAGGCAGGGGCTCTGTGTAGATGGCACTTCATTGCTCTGGGAAGCATCCATGCTGGTAGAAGAGTAGCAGCAGACTCCACACCTGAGGCTTGAATGGGGACCGTTGGGGAGGGGCAGTGGGAGGCCGAGGAGGGCGGAGGAAAATGCTTTTCAAAAGCATCCGCACGTTCCTACAAACCTGCTGAAAACCCATACCAGGAATGGGGCTCGAACCCATGCGGACAAACGTCCATTGGATCTTAAGTCCAACGCCTTAACCACTCGGCCACCCTGGTGAGACCCAAGGATTTACTTTCTTCAACTCCCTTTTTATGCTTGCTACTGTAGCACCAGCTGTCCAGCAAGAGGTGATTGCAGAGTTAAAAGGCTTTTGCAGGAGGTTAAAAGTAATTGCTTATAACAAACACACTGTGTGACACCTAACTTTCTCCCACTCGGACCTTACCGTTAATTTTTATATTGGAGTTAGCTTAGTCACAATAAGGGGGTGAGCAAGGCAGTTACACTAGAGCATCTACTCCCTGGTGGTCTAGTGGCTAGGATTCGGCGCTTTCACCGCCGCGGCCTGGGTTCGATTCCCGGTCAGGGAAGATCCCTCTAAAGCATAGATTGCTTAATTTGTCTGTGTATCTTTTTTAAAAGAAGGTCTTTAAAAAGGCACCCCTCCCAATAGATGAAAGCGGAGGAATTGGGCTTGTTCTCCTGTGCCCCAGGTTGCTTTGCCCCCATTGACCTAAGCCACCTTTGTGCGCACGCAGTCCCCCACCCAGTCAGGTGCTCTATGTTGGCGTGAAGTGCAGTACCAGCTCAACAGAAAGGTAAATTGCTGGAAAACCCTGCTGTGATGCATACATCTACTTTGGAGCACTCTTCTCCTTTGCACTCTTGAATCGCTTAAGCGCAATGTATTCTTCCAGCAAGCTGAATAACGAGATAGGTGAGAGAAGGTGTACCAGCTGTCTGTGCGCCATCAGCAGCCACTAGGTGTCCCTCTTGGGTTTTCCCGGGGATCCTGATTGTGCAGGAATTCATCGGTTCAGTAGCAAGGGGGAGAGGATGGCCTGTGCCTGGAAGTGACAGGCAGTCTGGTGGCATCATGAGGATTAAGTTCCGATTCATATTTGCTGTAGAATAAAATATGTTTTCAGCCCCCATGAGCTTTGTCACTCGGAGAGCAGTGTATGAACTTTTGCTGCACGGCTCTGGGCTCCCTGGTGGTCTAGTGGTTAGGATTCGGCGCTCTCACCGCCGCGGCCCGGGTTCGATTCCCGGTCAGGGAAAAGTCCCTCTTCTGACCTTGAAAGCTTTTCCTTCCCGTAGGTCAGGGCTTCTCAAAATGAAGTTGCTTTTCTGACTCACAATTTGCCTAGCATGACGCAGTATCGCTCAAAATATGATTTTCGCAAGGTTCCTTTAGAGCTGCTTCCCATGGTGGGAGGCAAGGCTCTTGAGCAAGTGAGATCCTGTATTCCGAGGCGCGCTTCCTTTTGTAGGCTTCTGACCCCATGGCCTGTGGCAGGTAGTCCTCCTTTGACTGGGCCGCAGGCTTTGTCTCCAAATGGCGTCCTGGACCCACTGCAACCCACCTGTTTGCTAAAACGGAAGTCTGCCTCTGGGTAAGAAAAAGCTGAGCTGCACGTACGGAAAGCGGCAGAGGCCAGAGGCGGGGAGGGTGTGGCAAGGGCTGCCTGATTTGCATAGTGACCTGTTGCATCTTGGGAATGTACAGGCTTTGGAGCTTAACAGGTACTGCAGGTGTCTGCCTGGCCTGAGAGATGCCTGTCTGGTGCTCCCCTCAGGACACACAGGCCTTCCATTCGAGCATGGAGGGTGAGGGACATGGGTCACCCTCATATACAGGGGTGTGGGCATGGGCAGGATAGGTTGTGGGGGACCCGTCAGGGCATTGCCCGTTTGGAAGCCCGTTCGGAAGGCGAGAGGAGGCGGGGCAGGAAACTCTGCTCAATTTCTTTCCCAGAGGCCTGTGGAGAACCCTTTGCACGTTTGGGCCAGCCGGGCCTGCATCAGCAGATCCTGCTCCACTGGGAAGGGAGAGCCTGTAGGCGTAAATCAAAAAAAGGGGAGAAATCTGCAAATTCTAGTGGCAGACCCATGTTGCCCAGGAAGCAATCAGTTTCTCCTGCTCCCTATAGTGGAAAAAGACATAGGAGGTGTATTTCTCTAGGCAGGGGCTCTGTGTAGATGGCACTTCATTGCTCTGGGAAGCATCCATGCTGGTAGAAGAGTAGCAGCAGACTCCACACCTGAGGCTTGAATGGGGACCGTTGGGGAGGGGCAGTGGGAGGCCGAGGAGGGCGGAGGAAAATGCTTTTCAAAAGCATCTGCACGTTCCTACAAACCTGCTGAAAACCCATACCAGGAATGGGGCTCGAACCCATGCGGACAAACGTCCATTGGATCTTAAGTCCAACGCCTTAACCACTCGGCCACCCTGGTGAGACCCAAGGATTTACTTTCTTCAACTACCTTTTTATGCTTGCTGCTGTAGCACCAGCTGTCCAGCAAGAGGTGATTGCAGAGTTAAAAGGCTTTTGCAGGAGGTTAAAAGTAATTGCTTATAACAAACACACTGTGTGACACCTAACTTTCTCCCACTCGGACTTTACCGTTAATTTTTATATTGGAGTTAGCTTAGTCACAATAAGGGGGTGAGCAAGGCAGGCACACTAGAGCATCTACTCCCTGGTGGTCTAGTGGCTAGGATTCGGCGCTTTCACCGCCGTGGCCCCGGTTCGATTCCCGGTCAGGGAAGATCCCTCTAAAGCATAGATTGCTTAATTTGTCTGTGTATCTTTTTTAAAAGAAGGTCTTTAAAAAGGCACCCCTCCCAATAGATGAAAGCGGAGGAATGGGGCTTGTTCTCCTGTGCCCCAGGTTGCTTTGCCCCCATTGACCTAAGCCACCTTTGTGCGCACGCAGTCCCCCACCCAGTCAGGTGCTCTATGTTGGCGTGAAGTGCAGTACCAGCTCAACAGAAAGGTAAATTGCTGGAAAACCCTGCTGTGATGCATACATCTACTTTGGAGCACTCTTCTCCTTTGCACTCTTGAATCGCTTAAGCGCAATGTATTCTTCCAGCAAGCTGAATAACGAGATAGGTGAGAGAAGGTGTACCAGCTGTCTGTGCGCCATCAGCAGCCACTAGGTGTCCCTCTTGGGTTTTCCCGGGGATCCTGATTGTGCAGGAATTCATCGGTTCAGTAGCAAGGGGGAGAGGATGGCCTGTGCCTGGAAGTGACAGGCAGTCTGGTGGCATCATTAGGATTAAGTTCCGATTCATATTTGCTGTAGAATAAAATATGTTTTCAGCCCCCATGAGTTTTGTCACTCGGAGAGCAGTGTATGAACTTTTGCTGCACGGCTCTGGGCTCCCTGGTGGTCTAGTGGTTAGGATTCGGCGCTCTCACCGCCGCGGCCCGGGTTCGAGTCCCTCTTCTGACCTTGAAAGCTTTTCCTTCCCGTAGGTCAGGGCTTCTCAAAATGACGTTGCTTTTCTGACTCACAATTTGCCTAGCATGACGCAGTATCGCTCAAAATATGATTTTCGCAAGGTTCCTTTAGAGCTGCTTCCCATGGTGGGAGGCAAGGCTCTTGAGCAAGTGAGATCCTGTATTCCGAGGCGCGCTTCCTTTTGTAGGCTTCTGACCCCATGGCCTGTGGCAGGTAGTCCTCCTTTGACTGGGCCGCAGGCTTTGTCTCCAAATGGCGTCCTGGACCCACTGCAACCCACCTGTTTGCTAAAACGGAAGTCTGCCTCTGGGTAAGAAAAAGCTGAGCTGCACGTACGGAAAGCGGCAGAGGCCAGAGGCGGGGAGGGTGTGGCAAGGGCTGCCTGATTTGCATAGTGACCTGTTGCATCTTGGGAATGTACAGGCTTTGGAGCTTAACAGGTTCTGCAGGTGTCTGCCTGGCCTGAGAGATGCCTGTCTGGTGCTCCCCTCAGGACACACAGGCCTTCCATTCGAGCATGGAGGGTGAGGGACATGGGTCACCCTCATATACAGGGGTGTGGGCATGGGCAGGATAGGTTGTGGGGGACCCGTCAGGGCATTGCCCGTTTGGAAGCCCGTTCGGAAGGCGAGAGGAGGCGGGGCAGGAAACTCTGCTCAATTTCTTTCCCAGAGGCCTGTGGAGAACCCTTTGCACGTTTGGGCCAGCCGGGCCTGCATCAGCAGATCCTGCTCCACTGGGAAGGGAGAGCCTGTAGGCGTAAATCAAAAAAAGGGGAGAAATCTGCAAATTCTAGTGGCAGACCCATGTTGCCCAGGAAGCAATCAGTTTCTCCTGCTCCCTATAGTGGAAAAAGACATAGGAGGTGTATTTCTCTAGGCAGGGGCTCTGTGTAGATGGCACTTCATTGCTCTGGGAAGCATCCATGCTGGTAGAAGAGTAGCAGCAGACTCCACACCTGAGGCTTGAATGGGGACCGTTGGGGAGGGGCAGTGGGAGGCCGAGGAGGGCGGAGGAAAATGCTTTTCAAAAGCATCCGCACGTTCCTACAAACCTGCTGAAAACCCATACCAGGAATGGGGCTCGAACCCATGCGGACAAACGTCCATTGGATCTTAAGTCCAACGCCTTAACCACTCGGCCACCCTGGTGAGACCCAAGGATTTACTTTCTTCAACTCCCTTTTTATGCTTGCTACTGTAGCACCAGCTGTCCAGCAAGAGGTGATTGCAGAGTTAAAAGGCTTTTGCAGGAGGTTAAAAGTAATTGCTTATAACAAACACACTGTGTGACACCTAACTTTCTCCCACTCGGACCTTACCGTTAATTTTTATATTGGAGTTAGCTTAGTCACAATAAGGGGGTGAGCAAGGCAGTTACACTAGAGCATCTACTCCCTGGTGGTCTAGTGGCTAGGATTCGGCGCTTTCACCGCCGCGGCCTGGGTTCGATTCCCGGTCAGGGAAGATCCCTCTAAAGCATAGATTGCTTAATTTGTCTGTGTATCTTTTTTAAAAGAAGGTCTTTAAAAAGGCACCCCTCCCAATAGATGAAAGCGGAGGAATTGGGCTTGTTCTCCTGTGCCCCAGGTTGCTTTGCCCCCATTGACCTAAGCCACCTTTGTGCGCACGCAGTCCCCCACCCAGTCAGGTGCTCTATGTTGGCGTGAAGTGCAGTACCAGCTCAACAGAAAGGTAAATTGCTGGAAAACCCTGCTGTGATGCATACATCTACTTTGGAGCACTCTTCTCCTTTGCACTCTTGAATCGCTTAAGCGCAATGTATTCTTCCAGCAAGCTGAATAACGAGATAGGTGAGAGAAGGTGTACCAGCTGTCTGTGCGCCATCAGCAGCCACTAGGTGTCCCTCTTGGGTTTTCCCGGGGATCCTGATTGTGCAGGAATTCATCGGTTCAGTAGCAAGGGGGAGAGGATGGCCTGTGCCTGGAAGTGACAGGCAGTCTGGTGGCATCATGAGGATTAAGTTCCGATTCATATTTGCTGTAGAATAAAATATGTTTTCAGCCCCCATGAGCTTTGTCACTCGGAGAGCAGTGTATGAACTTTTGCTGCACGGCTCTGGGCTCCCTGGTGGTCTAGTGGTTAGGATTCGGCGCTCTCACCGCCGCGGCCCGGGTTCGATTCCCGGTCAGGGAAAAGTCCCTCTTCTGACCTTGAAAGCTTTTCCTTCCCGTAGGTCAGGGCTTCTCAAAATGAAGTTGCTTTTCTGACTCACAATTTGCCTAGCATGACGCAGTATCGCTCAAAATATGATTTTCGCAAGGTTCCTTTAGAGCTGCTTCCCATGGTGGGAGGCAAGGCTCTTGAGCAAGTGAGATCCTGTATTCCGAGGCGCGCTTCCTTTTGTAGGCTTCTGACCCCATGGCCTGTGGCAGGTAGTCCTCCTTTGACTGGGCCGCAGGCTTTGTCTCCAAATGGCGTCCTGGACCCACTGCAACCCACCTGTTTGCTAAAACGGAAGTCTGCCTCTGGGTAAGAAAAAGCTGAGCTGCACGTACGGAAAGCGGCAGAGGCCAGAGGCGGGGAGGGTGTGGCAAGGGCTGCCTGATTTGCATAGTGACCTGTTGCATCTTGGGAATGTACAGGCTTTGGAGCTTAACAGGTACTGCAGGTGTCTGCCTGGCCTGAGAGATGCCTGTCTGGTGCTCCCCTCAGGACACACAGGCCTTCCATTCGAGCATGGAGGGTGAGGGACATGGGTCACCCTCATATACAGGGGTGTGGGCATGGGCAGGATAGGTTGTGGGGGACCCGTCAGGGCATTGCCCGTTTGGAAGCCCGTTCGGAAGGCGAGAGGAGGCGGGGCAGGAAACTCTGCTCAATTTCTTTCCCAGAGGCCTGTGGAGAACCCTTTGCACGTTTGGGCCAGCCGGGCCTGCATCAGCAGATCCTGCTCCACTGGGAAGGGAGAGCCTGTAGGCGTAAATCAAAAAAAGGGGAGAAATCTGCAAATTCTAGTGGCAGACCCATGTTGCCCAGGAAGCAATCAGTTTCTCCTGCTCCCTATAGTGGAAAAAGACATAGGAGGTGTATTTCTCTAGGCAGGGGCTCTGTGTAGATGGCACTTCATTGCTCTGGGAAGCATCCATGCTGGTAGAAGAGTAGCAGCAGACTCCACACCTGAGGCTTGAATGGGGACCGTTGGGGAGGGGCAGTGGGAGGCCGAGGAGGGCGGAGGAAAATGCTTTTCAAAAGCATCTGCACGTTCCTACAAACCTGCTGAAAACCCATACCAGGAATGGGGCTCGAACCCATGCGGACAAACGTCCATTGGATCTTAAGTCCAACGCCTTAACCACTCGGCCACCCTGGTGAGACCCAAGGATTTACTTTCTTCAACTACCTTTTTATGCTTGCTGCTGTAGCACCAGCTGTCCAGCAAGAGGTGATTGCAGAGTTAAAAGGCTTTTGCAGGAGGTTAAAAGTAATTGCTTATAACAAACACACTGTGTGACACCTAACTTTCTCCCACTCGGACTTTACCGTTAATTTTTATATTGGAGTTAGCTTAGTCACAATAAGGGGGTGAGCAAGGCAGGCACACTAGAGCATCTACTCCCTGGTGGTCTAGTGGCTAGGATTCGGCGCTTTCACCGCCGTGGCCCCGGTTCGATTCCCGGTCAGGGAAGATCCCTCTAAAGCATAGATTGCTTAATTTGTCTGTGTATCTTTTTTAAAAGAAGGTCTTTAAAAAGGCACCCCTCCCAATAGATGAAAGCGGAGGAATGGGGCTTGTTCTCCTGTGCCCCAGGTTGCTTTGCCCCCATTGACCTAAGCCACCTTTGTGCGCACGCAGTCCCCCACCCAGTCAGGTGCTCTATGTTGGCGTGAAGTGCAGTACCAGCTCAACAGAAAGGTAAATTGCTGGAAAACCCTGCTGTGATGCATACATCTACTTTGGAGCACTCTTCTCCTTTGCACTCTTGAATCGCTTAAGCGCAATGTATTCTTCCAGCAAGCTGAATAACGAGATAGGTGAGAGAAGGTGTACCAGCTGTCTGTGCGCCATCAGCAGCCACTAGGTGTCCCTCTTGGGTTTTCCCGGGGATCCTGATTGTGCAGGAATTCATCGGTTCAGTAGCAAGGGGGAGAGGATGGCCTGTGCCTGGAAGTGACAGGCAGTCTGGTGGCATCATTAGGATTAAGTTCCGATTCATATTTGCTGTAGAATAAAATATGTTTTCAGCCCCCATGAGTTTTGTCACTCGGAGAGCAGTGTATGAACTTTTGCTGCACGGCTCTGGGCTCCCTGGTGGTCTAGTGGTTAGGATTCGGCGCTCTCACCGCCGCGGCCCGGGTTCGAGTCCCTCTTCTGACCTTGAAAGCTTTTCCTTCCCGTAGGTCAGGGCTTCTCAAAATGACGTTGCTTTTCTGACTCACAATTTGCCTAGCATGACGCAGTATCGCTCAAAATATGATTTTCGCAAGGTTCCTTTAGAGCTGCTTCCCATGGTGGGAGGCAAGGCTCTTGAGCAAGTGAGATCCTGTATTCCGAGGCGCGCTTCCTTTTGTAGGCTTCTGACCCCATGGCCTGTGGCAGGTAGTCCTCCTTTGACTGGGCCGCAGGCTTTGTCTCCAAATGGCGTCCTGGACCCACTGCAACCCACCTGTTTGCTAAAACGGAAGTCTGCCTCTGGGTAAGAAAAAGCTGAGCTGCACGTACGGAAAGCGGCAGAGGCCAGAGGCGGGGAGGGTGTGGCAAGGGCTGCCTGATTTGCATAGTGACCTGTTGCATCTTGGGAATGTACAGGCTTTGGAGCTTAACAGGTTCTGCAGGTGTCTGCCTGGCCTGAGAGATGCCTGTCTGGTGCTCCCCTCAGGACACACAGGCCTTCCATTCGAGCATGGAGGGTGAGGGACATGGGTCACCCTCATATACAGGGGTGTGGGCATGGGCAGGATAGGTTGTGGGGGACCCGTCAGGGCATTGCCCGTTTGGAAGCCCGTTCGGAAGGCGAGAGGAGGCGGGGCAGGAAACTCTGCTCAATTTCTTTCCCAGAGGCCTGTGGAGAACCCTTTGCACGTTTGGGCCAGCCGGGCCTGCATCAGCAGATCCTGCTCCACTGGGAAGGGAGAGCCTGTAGGCGTAAATCAAAAAAAGGGGAGAAATCTGCAAATTCTAGTGGCAGACCCATGTTGCCCAGGAAGCAATCAGTTTCTCCTGCTCCCTATAGTGGAAAAAGACATAGGAGGTGTATTTCTCTAGGCAGGGGCTCTGTGTAGATGGCACTTCATTGCTCTGGGAAGCATCCATGCTGGTAGAAGAGTAGCAGCAGACTCCACACCTGAGGCTTGAATGGGGACCGTTGGGGAGGGGCAGTGGGAGGCCGAGGAGGGCGGAGGAAAATGCTTTTCAAAAGCATCCGCACGTTCCTACAAACCTGCTGAAAACCCATACCAGGAATGGGGCTCGAACCCATGCGGACAAACGTCCATTGGATCTTAAGTCCAACGCCTTAACCACTCGGCCACCCTGGTGAGACCCAAGGATTTACTTTCTTCAACTCCCTTTTTATGCTTGCTACTGTAGCACCAGCTGTCCAGCAAGAGGTGATTGCAGAGTTAAAAGGCTTTTGCAGGAGGTTAAAAGTAATTGCTTATAACAAACACACTGTGTGACACCTAACTTTCTCCCACTCGGACCTTACCGTTAATTTTTATATTGGAGTTAGCTTAGTCACAATAAGGGGGTGAGCAAGGCAGTTACACTAGAGCATCTACTCCCTGGTGGTCTAGTGGCTAGGATTCGGCGCTTTCACCGCCGCGGCCTGGGTTCGATTCCCGGTCAGGGAAGATCCCTCTAAAGCATAGATTGCTTAATTTGTCTGTGTATCTTTTTTAAAAGAAGGTCTTTAAAAAGGCACCCCTCCCAATAGATGAAAGCGGAGGAATTGGGCTTGTTCTCCTGTGCCCCAGGTTGCTTTGCCCCCATTGACCTAAGCCACCTTTGTGCGCACGCAGTCCCCCACCCAGTCAGGTGCTCTATGTTGGCGTGAAGTGCAGTACCAGCTCAACAGAAAGGTAAATTGCTGGAAAACCCTGCTGTGATGCATACATCTACTTTGGAGCACTCTTCTCCTTTGCACTCTTGAATCGCTTAAGCGCAATGTATTCTTCCAGCAAGCTGAATAACGAGATAGGTGAGAGAAGGTGTACCAGCTGTCTGTGCGCCATCAGCAGCCACTAGGTGTCCCTCTTGGGTTTTCCCGGGGATCCTGATTGTGCAGGAATTCATCGGTTCAGTAGCAAGGGGGAGAGGATGGCCTGTGCCTGGAAGTGACAGGCAGTCTGGTGGCATCATGAGGATTAAGTTCCGATTCATATTTGCTGTAGAATAAAATATGTTTTCAGCCCCCATGAGCTTTGTCACTCGGAGAGCAGTGTATGAACTTTTGCTGCACGGCTCTGGGCTCCCTGGTGGTCTAGTGGTTAGGATTCGGCGCTCTCACCGCCGCGGCCCGGGTTCGATTCCCGGTCAGGGAAAAGTCCCTCTTCTGACCTTGAAAGCTTTTCCTTCCCGTAGGTCAGGGCTTCTCAAAATGAAGTTGCTTTTCTGACTCACAATTTGCCTAGCATGACGCAGTATCGCTCAAAATATGATTTTCGCAAGGTTCCTTTAGAGCTGCTTCCCATGGTGGGAGGCAAGGCTCTTGAGCAAGTGAGATCCTGTATTCCGAGGCGCGCTTCCTTTTGTAGGCTTCTGACCCCATGGCCTGTGGCAGGTAGTCCTCCTTTGACTGGGCCGCAGGCTTTGTCTCCAAATGGCGTCCTGGACCCACTGCAACCCACCTGTTTGCTAAAACGGAAGTCTGCCTCTGGGTAAGAAAAAGCTGAGCTGCACGTACGGAAAGCGGCAGAGGCCAGAGGCGGGGAGGGTGTGGCAAGGGCTGCCTGATTTGCATAGTGACCTGTTGCATCTTGGGAATGTACAGGCTTTGGAGCTTAACAGGTACTGCAGGTGTCTGCCTGGCCTGAGAGATGCCTGTCTGGTGCTCCCCTCAGGACACACAGGCCTTCCATTCGAGCATGGAGGGTGAGGGACATGGGTCACCCTCATATACAGGGGTGTGGGCATGGGCAGGATAGGTTGTGGGGGACCCGTCAGGGCATTGCCCGTTTGGAAGCCCGTTCGGAAGGCGAGAGGAGGCGGGGCAGGAAACTCTGCTCAATTTCTTTCCCAGAGGCCTGTGGAGAACCCTTTGCACGTTTGGGCCAGCCGGGCCTGCATCAGCAGATCCTGCTCCACTGGGAAGGGAGAGCCTGTAGGCGTAAATCAAAAAAAGGGGAGAAATCTGCAAATTCTAGTGGCAGACCCATGTTGCCCAGGAAGCAATCAGTTTCTCCTGCTCCCTATAGTGGAAAAAGACATAGGAGGTGTATTTCTCTAGGCAGGGGCTCTGTGTAGATGGCACTTCATTGCTCTGGGAAGCATCCATGCTGGTAGAAGAGTAGCAGCAGACTCCACACCTGAGGCTTGAATGGGGACCGTTGGGGAGGGGCAGTGGGAGGCCGAGGAGGGCGGAGGAAAATGCTTTTCAAAAGCATCTGCACGTTCCTACAAACCTGCTGAAAACCCATACCAGGAATGGGGCTCGAACCCATGCGGACAAACGTCCATTGGATCTTAAGTCCAACGCCTTAACCACTCGGCCACCCTGGTGAGACCCAAGGATTTACTTTCTTCAACTACCTTTTTATGCTTGCTGCTGTAGCACCAGCTGTCCAGCAAGAGGTGATTGCAGAGTTAAAAGGCTTTTGCAGGAGGTTAAAAGTAATTGCTTATAACAAACACACTGTGTGACACCTAACTTTCTCCCACTCGGACTTTACCGTTAATTTTTATATTGGAGTTAGCTTAGTCACAATAAGGGGGTGAGCAAGGCAGGCACACTAGAGCATCTACTCCCTGGTGGTCTAGTGGCTAGGATTCGGCGCTTTCACCGCCGTGGCCCCGGTTCGATTCCCGGTCAGGGAAGATCCCTCTAAAGCATAGATTGCTTAATTTGTCTGTGTATCTTTTTTAAAAGAAGGTCTTTAAAAAGGCACCCCTCCCAATAGATGAAAGCGGAGGAATGGGGCTTGTTCTCCTGTGCCCCAGGTTGCTTTGCCCCCATTGACCTAAGCCACCTTTGTGCGCACGCAGTCCCCCACCCAGTCAGGTGCTCTATGTTGGCGTGAAGTGCAGTACCAGCTCAACAGAAAGGTAAATTGCTGGAAAACCCTGCTGTGATGCATACATCTACTTTGGAGCACTCTTCTCCTTTGCACTCTTGAATCGCTTAAGCGCAATGTATTCTTCCAGCAAGCTGAATAACGAGATAGGTGAGAGAAGGTGTACCAGCTGTCTGTGCGCCATCAGCAGCCACTAGGTGTCCCTCTTGGGTTTTCCCGGGGATCCTGATTGTGCAGGAATTCATCGGTTCAGTAGCAAGGGGGAGAGGATGGCCTGTGCCTGGAAGTGACAGGCAGTCTGGTGGCATCATTAGGATTAAGTTCCGATTCATATTTGCTGTAGAATAAAATATGTTTTCAGCCCCCATGAGTTTTGTCACTCGGAGAGCAGTGTATGAACTTTTGCTGCACGGCTCTGGGCTCCCTGGTGGTCTAGTGGTTAGGATTCGGCGCTCTCACCGCCGCGGCCCGGGTTCGAGTCCCTCTTCTGACCTTGAAAGCTTTTCCTTCCCGTAGGTCAGGGCTTCTCAAAATGACGTTGCTTTTCTGACTCACAATTTGCCTAGCATGACGCAGTATCGCTCAAAATATGATTTTCGCAAGGTTCCTTTAGAGCTGCTTCCCATGGTGGGAGGCAAGGCTCTTGAGCAAGTGAGATCCTGTATTCCGAGGCGCGCTTCCTTTTGTAGGCTTCTGACCCCATGGCCTGTGGCAGGTAGTCCTCCTTTGACTGGGCCGCAGGCTTTGTCTCCAAATGGCGTCCTGGACCCACTGCAACCCACCTGTTTGCTAAAACGGAAGTCTGCCTCTGGGTAAGAAAAAGCTGAGCTGCACGTACGGAAAGCGGCAGAGGCCAGAGGCGGGGAGGGTGTGGCAAGGGCTGCCTGATTTGCATAGTGACCTGTTGCATCTTGGGAATGTACAGGCTTTGGAGCTTAACAGGTTCTGCAGGTGTCTGCCTGGCCTGAGAGATGCCTGTCTGGTGCTCCCCTCAGGACACACAGGCCTTCCATTCGAGCATGGAGGGTGAGGGACATGGGTCACCCTCATATACAGGGGTGTGGGCATGGGCAGGATAGGTTGTGGGGGACCCGTCAGGGCATTGCCCGTTTGGAAGCCCGTTCGGAAGGCGAGAGGAGGCGGGGCAGGAAACTCTGCTCAATTTCTTTCCCAGAGGCCTGTGGAGAACCCTTTGCACGTTTGGGCCAGCCGGGCCTGCATCAGCAGATCCTGCTCCACTGGGAAGGGAGAGCCTGTAGGCGTAAATCAAAAAAAGGGGAGAAATCTGCAAATTCTAGTGGCAGACCCATGTTGCCCAGGAAGCAATCAGTTTCTCCTGCTCCCTATAGTGGAAAAAGACATAGGAGGTGTATTTCTCTAGGCAGGGGCTCTGTGTAGATGGCACTTCATTGCTCTGGGAAGCATCCATGCTGGTAGAAGAGTAGCAGCAGACTCCACACCTGAGGCTTGAATGGGGACCGTTGGGGAGGGGCAGTGGGAGGCCGAGGAGGGCGGAGGAAAATGCTTTTCAAAAGCATCTGCACGTTCCTACAAACCTGCTGAAAACCCATACCAGGAATGGGGCTCGAACCCATGCGGACAAACGTCCATTGGATCTTAAGTCCAACGCCTTAACCACTCGGCCACCCTGGTGAGACCCAAGGATTTACTTTCTTCAACTACCTTTTTATGCTTGCTGCTGTAGCACCAGCTGTCCAGCAAGAGGTGATTGCAGAGTTAAAAGGCTTTTGCAGGAGGTTAAAAGTAATTGCTTATAACAAACACACTGTGTGACACCTAACTTTCTCCCACTCGGACTTTACCGTTAATTTTTATATTGGAGTTAGCTTAGTCACAATAAGGGGGTGAGCAAGGCAGGCACACTAGAGCATCTACTCCCTGGTGGTCTAGTGGCTAGGATTCGGCGCTTTCACCGCCGTGGCCCCGGTTCGATTCCCGGTCAGGGAAGATCCCTCTAAAGCATAGATTGCTTAATTTGTCTGTGTATCTTTTTTAAAAGAAGGTCTTTAAAAAGGCACCCCTCCCAATAGATGAAAGCGGAGGAATGGGGCTTGTTCTCCTGTGCCCCAGGTTGCTTTGCCCCCATTGACCTAAGCCACCTTTGTGCGCACGCAGTCCCCCACCCAGTCAGGTGCTCTATGTTGGCGTGAAGTGCAGTACCAGCTCAACAGAAAGGTAAATTGCTGGAAAACCCTGCTGTGATGCATACATCTACTTTGGAGCACTCTTCTCCTTTGCACTCTTGAATCGCTTAAGCGCAATGTATTCTTCCAGCAAGCTGAATAACGAGATAGGTGAGAGAAGGTGTACCAGCTGTCTGTGCGCCATCAGCAGCCACTAGGTGTCCCTCTTGGGTTTTCCCGGGGATCCTGATTGTGCAGGAATTCATCGGTTCAGTAGCAAGGGGGAGAGGATGGCCTGTGCCTGGAAGTGACAGGCAGTCTGGTGGCATCATTAGGATTAAGTTCCGATTCATATTTGCTGTAGAATAAAATATGTTTTCAGCCCCCATGAGTTTTGTCACTCGGAGAGCAGTGTATGAACTTTTGCTGCACGGCTCTGGGCTCCCTGGTGGTCTAGTGGTTAGGATTCGGCGCTCTCACCGCCGCGGCCCGGGTTCGAGTCCCTCTTCTGACCTTGAAAGCTTTTCCTTCCCGTAGGTCAGGGCTTCTCAAAATGACGTTGCTTTTCTGACTCACAATTTGCCTAGCATGACGCAGTATCGCTCAAAATATGCTTTTCGCAAGGTTCCTTTAGAGCTGCTTCCCATGGTGGGAGGCAAGGCTCTTGAGCAAGTGAGATCCTGTATTCCGAGGCGCGCTTCCTTTTGTAGGCTTCTGACCCCATGGCCTGTGGCAGGTAGTCCTCCTTTGACTGGGCCGCAGGCTTTGTCTCCAAATGGCGTCCTGGACCCACTGCAACCCACCTGTTTGCTAAAACGGAAGTCTGCCTCTGGGTAAGAAAAAGATGAGCTGCACGTACGGAAAGCGGCAGAGGCCAGAGGCGGGGAGGGTGTGGCAAGGGCTGCCTGATTTGCATAGTGACCTGTTGCATCTTGGGAATGTACAGGCTTTGGAGCTTAACAGGTTCTGCAGGTGTCTGCCTGGCCTGAGAGATGCCTGTCTGGTGCTCCCCTCAGGACACACAGGCCTTCCATTCGAGCATGGAGGGTGAGGGACATGGGTCACCCTCATATACAGGGGTGTGGGCATGGGCAGGATAGGTTGTGGGGGACCCGTCAGGGCATTGCCCGTTTGGAAGCCCGTTCGGAAGGCGAGAGGAGGCGGGGCAGGAAACTCTGCTCAATTTCTTTCCCAGAGGCCTGTGGAGAACCCTTTGCACGTTTGGGCCAGCCGGGCCTGCATCAGCAGATCCTGCTCCACTGGGAAGGGAGAGCCTGTAGGCGTAAATCAAAAAAAGGGGAGAAATCTGCAAATTCTAGTGGCAGACCCATGTTGCCCAGGAAGCAATCAGTTTCTCCTGCTCCCTATAGTGGAAAAAGACATAGGAGGTGTATTTCTCTAGGCAGGGGCTCTGTGTAGATGGCACTTCATTGCTCTGGGAAGCATCCATGCTGGTAGAAGAGTAGCAGCAGACTCCACACCTGAGGCTTGAATGGGGACCGTTGGGGAGGGGCAGTGGGAGGCCGAGGAGGGCGGAGGAAAATGCTTTTCAAAAGCATCTGCACGTTCCTACAAACCTGCTGAAAACCCATACCAGGAATGGGGCTCGAGCCCATGCGGACAAACGTCCATTGGATCTTAAGTCCAACGCCTTAACCACTCGGCCACCCTGGTGAGACCCAAGGATTTACTTTCTTCAACTCCCTTTTTATGCTTGCTGCTGTAGCACCAGCTGTCCAGCAAGAGGTGATTGCAGAGTTAAAAGGCTTTTGCAGGAGGTTAAAAGTAATTGCTTATAACAAACACACTGTGTGACACCTAACTTTCTCCCACTCGGACTTTACCGTTAATTTTTATATTGGAGTTAGCTTAGTCACAATAAGGGGGTGAGCAAGGCAGGCACACTAGAGCATCTACTCCCTGGTGGTCTAGTGGCTAGGATTCGGCGCTTTCACCGCCGCGGCCCGGGTTCGATTCCCGGTCAGGGAAGATCCCTCTAAAGCATAGATTGCTTAATTTGTCTGTGTATCTTTTTTAAAAGAAGGTCTTTAAAAAGGCACCCCTCCCAATAGATGAAAGCGGAGGAATGGGGCTTGTTCTCCTGTGCCCCAGGTTGCTTTGCCCCCATTGACCTAAGCCACCTTTGTGCGCACGCAGTCCCCCACCCAGTCAGGTGCTCTATGTTGGCGTGAAGTGCAGTACCAGCTCAACAGAAAGGTAAATTGCTGGAAAACCCTGCTGTGATGCATACATCTACTTTGGAGCACTCTTCTCCTTTGCACTCTTGAATGGCTTAAGCGCAATGTATTCTTCCAGCAAGCTGAATAACGAGATAGGTGAGAGAAGGTGTACCAGCTGTCTGTGCGCCATCAGCAGCCACTAGGTGTCCCTCTTGGGTTTTCCCGGGGATCCTGATTGTGCAGGAATTCATCGGTTCAGTAGCAAGGGGGAGAGGATGGCCTGTGCCTGGAAGTGACAGGCAGTCTGGTGGCATCATGAGGATTAAGTTCCGATTCATATTTGCTGTAGAATAAAATATGTTTTCAGCCCCCATGAGCTTTGTCACTCGGAGAGCAGTGTATGAACTTTTGCTGCACGGCTCTGGGCTCCCTGGTGGTCTAGTGGTTAGGATTCGGCGCTCTCACCGCCGCGGCCCGGGTTCGAGTCCCTCTTCTGACCTTGAAAGCTTTTCCTTCCCGTAGGTCAGGGCTTCTCAAAATGAAGTTGCTTTTCTGACTCACAATTTGCCTAGCATGACGCAGTATCGCTCAAAATATGATTTTCGCAAGGTTCCTTTAGAGCTGCTTCCCATGGTGGGAGGCAAGGCTCTTGAGCAAGTGAGATCCTGTATTCCGAGGCGCGCTTCCTTTTGTAGGCTTCTGACCCCATGGCCTGTGGCAGGTAGTCCTCCTTTGACTGGGCCGCAGGCTTTGTCTCCAAATGGCGTCCTGGACCCACTGCAACCCACCTGTTTGCTAAAACGGAAGTCTGCCTCTGGGTAAGAAAAAGCTGAGCTGCACGTACGGAAAGCGGCAGAGGCCAGAGGCGGGGAGGGTGTGGCAAGGGCTGCCTGATTTGCATAGTGACCTGTTGCATCTTGGGAATGTACAGGCTTTGGAGCTTAACAGGTTCTGCAGGTGTCTGCCTGGCCTGAGAGATGCCTGTCTGGTGCTCCCCTCAGGACACACAGGCCTTCCATTCGAGCATGGAGGGTGAGGGACATGGGTCACCCTCATATACAGGGGTGTGGGCATGGGCAGGATAGGTTGTGGGGGACCCGTCAGGGCATTGCCCGTTTGGAAGCCCGTTCGGAAGGCGAGAGGAGGCGGGGCAGGAAACTCTGCTCAATTTCTTTCCCAGAGGCCTGTGGAGAACCCTTTGCACGTTTGGGCCAGCCGGGCCTGCATCAGCAGATCCTGCTCCACTGGGAAGGGAGAGCCTGTAGGCGTAAATCAAAAAAAGGGGAGAAATCTGCAAATTCTAGTGGCAGACCCATGTTGCCCAGGAAGCAATCAGTTTCTCCTGCTCCCTATAGTGGAAAAAGACATAGGAGGTGTATTTCTCTAGGCAGGGGCTCTGTGTAGATGGCACTTCATTGCTCTGGGAAGCATCCATGCTGGTAGAAGAGTAGCAGCAGACTCCACACCTGAGGCTTGAATGGGGACCGTTGGGGAGGGGCAGTGGGAGGCCGAGGAGGGCGGAGGAAAATGCTTTTCAAAAGCATCTGCACGTTCCTACAAACCTGCTGAAAACCCATACCAGGAATGGGGCTCGAACCCATGCGGACAAACGTCCATTGGATCTTAAGTCCAACGCCTTAACCACTCGGCCACCCTGGTGAGACCCAAGGATTTACTTTCTTCAACTACCTTTTTATGCTTGCTGCTGTAGCACCAGCTGTCCAGCAAGAGGTGATTGCAGAGTTAAAAGGCTTTTGCAGGAGGTTAAAAGTAATTGCTTATAACAAACACACTGTGTGACACCTAACTTTCTCCCACTCGGACTTTACCGTTAATTTTTATATTGGAGTTAGCTTAGTCACAATAAGGGGGTGAGCAAGGCAGGCACACTAGAGCATCTACTCCCTGGTGGTCTAGTGGCTAGGATTCGGCGCTTTCACCGCCGTGGCCCCGGTTCGATTCCCGGTCAGGGAAGATCCCTCTAAAGCATAGATTGCTTAATTTGTCTGTGTATCTTTTTTAAAAGAAGGTCTTTAAAAAGGCACCCCTCCCAATAGATGAAAGCGGAGGAATGGGGCTTGTTCTCCTGTGCCCCAGGTTGCTTTGCCCCCATTGACCTAAGCCACCTTTGTGCGCACGCAGTCCCCCACCCAGTCAGGTGCTCTATGTTGGCGTGAAGTGCAGTACCAGCTCAACAGAAAGGTAAATTGCTGGAAAACCCTGCTGTGATGCATACATCTACTTTGGAGCACTCTTCTCCTTTGCACTCTTGAATCGCTTAAGCGCAATGTATTCTTCCAGCAAGCTGAATAACGAGATAGGTGAGAGAAGGTGTACCAGCTGTCTGTGCGCCATCAGCAGCCACTAGGTGTCCCTCTTGGGTTTTCCCGGGGATCCTGATTGTGCAGGAATTCATCGGTTCAGTAGCAAGGGGGAGAGGATGGCCTGTGCCTGGAAGTGACAGGCAGTCTGGTGGCATCATTAGGATTAAGTTCCGATTCATATTTGCTGTAGAATAAAATATGTTTTCAGCCCCCATGAGTTTTGTCACTCGGAGAGCAGTGTATGAACTTTTGCTGCACGGCTCTGGGCTCCCTGGTGGTCTAGTGGTTAGGATTCGGCGCTCTCACCGCCGCGGCCCGGGTTCGAGTCCCTCTTCTGACCTTGAAAGCTTTTCCTTCCCGTAGGTCAGGGCTTCTCAAAATGACGTTGCTTTTCTGACTCACAATTTGCCTAGCATGACGCAGTATCGCTCAAAATATGATTTTCGCAAGGTTCCTTTAGAGCTGCTTCCCATGGTGGGAGGCAAGGCTCTTGAGCAAGTGAGATCCTGTATTCCGAGGCGCGCTTCCTTTTGTAGGCTTCTGACCCCATGGCCTGTGGCAGGTAGTCCTCCTTTGACTGGGCCGCAGGCTTTGTCTCCAAATGGCGTCCTGGACCCACTGCAACCCACCTGTTTGCTAAAACGGAAGTCTGCCTCTGGGTAAGAAAAAGCTGAGCTGCACGTACGGAAAGCGGCAGAGGCCAGAGGCGGGGAGGGTGTGGCAAGGGCTGCCTGATTTGCATAGTGACCTGTTGCATCTTGGGAATGTACAGGCTTTGGAGCTTAACAGGTTCTGCAGGTGTCTGCCTGGCCTGAGAGATGCCTGTCTGGTGCTCCCCTCAGGACACACAGGCCTTCCATTCGAGCATGGAGGGTGAGGGACATGGGTCACCCTCATATACAGGGGTGTGGGCATGGGCAGGATAGGTTGTGGGGGACCCGTCAGGGCATTGCCCGTTTGGAAGCCCGTTCGGAAGGCGAGAGGAGGCGGGGCAGGAAACTCTGCTCAATTTCTTTCCCAGAGGCCTGTGGAGAACCCTTTGCACGTTTGGGCCAGCCGGGCCTGCATCAGCAGATCCTGCTCCACTGGGAAGGGAGAGCCTGTAGGCGTAAATCATAAAAAGGGGAGAAATCTGCAAATTCTAGTGGCAGACCCATGTTGCCCAGGAAGCAATCAGTTTCTCCTGCTCCCTATAGTGGAAAAAGACATAGGAGGTGTATTTCTCTAGGCAGGGGCTCTGTGTAGATGGCACTTCATTGCTCTGGGAAGCATCCATGCTGGTAGAAGAGTAGCAGCAGACTCCACACCTGAGGCTTGAATGGGGACCGTTGGGGAGGGGCAGTGGGAGGCCGAGGAGGGCGGAGGAAAATGCTTTTCAAAAGCATCTGCACGTTCCTACAAACCTGCTGAAAACCCATACCAGGAATGGGGCTCGAGCCCATGCGGACAAACGTCCATTGGATCTTAAGTCCAACGCCTTAACCACTCGGCCACCCTGGTGAGACCCAAGGATTTACTTTCTTCAACTCCCTTTTTATGCTTGCTGCTGTAGCACCAGCTGTCCAGCAAGAGGTGATTGCAGAGTTAAAAGGCTTTTGCAGGAGGTTAAAAGTAATTGCTTATAACAAACACACTGTGTGACACCTAACTTTCTCCCACTCGGACTTTACCGTTAATTTTTATATTGGAGTTAGCTTAGTCACAATAAGGGGGTGAGCAAGGCAGGCACACTAGAGCATCTACTCCCTGGTGGTCTAGTGGCTAGGATTCGGCGCTTTCACCGCCGCGGCCCGGGTTCGATTCCCGGTCAGGGAAGATCCCTCTAAAGCATAGATTGCTTAATTTGTCTGTGTATCTTTTTTAAAAGAAGGTCTTTAAAAAGGCACCCCTCCCAATAGATGAAAGCGGAGGAATGGGGCTTGTTCTCCTGTGCCCCAGGTTGCTTTGCCCCCATTGACCTAAGCCACCTTTGTGCGCACGCAGTCCCCCACCCAGTCAGGTGCTCTATGTTGGCGTGAAGTGCAGTACCAGCTCAACAGAAAGGTAAATTGCTGGAAAACCCTGCTGTGATGCATACATCTACTTTGGAGCACTCTTCTCCTTTGCACTCTTGAATGGCTTAAGCGCAATGTATTCTTCCAGCAAGCTGAATAACGAGATAGGTGAGAGAAGGTGTACCAGCTGTCTGTGCGCCATCAGC
This sequence comes from Lissotriton vulgaris, assembly GCF_964263255.1. NCBI lineage: Eukaryota > Metazoa > Chordata > Amphibia > Caudata > Salamandridae > Lissotriton > Lissotriton vulgaris. The sequence goes on from NC_141691.1 coordinate 520,271,617, forward strand.
AGCCACTAGGTGTCCCTCTTGGGTTTTCCCGGGGATCCTGATTGTGCAGGAATTCATCGGTTCAGTAGCAAGGGGGAGAGGATGGCCTGTGCCTGGAAGTGACAGGCAGTCTGGTGGCATCATGAGGATTAAGTTCCGATTCATATTTGCTGTAGAATAAAATATGTTTTCAGCCCCCATGAGCTTTGTCACTCGGAGAGCAGTGTATGAACTTTTGCTGCACGGCTCTGGGCTCCCTGGTGGTCTAGTGGTTAGGATTCGGCGCTCTCACCGCCGCGGCCCGGGTTCGAGTCCCTCTTCTGACCTTGAAAGCTTTTCCTTCCCGTAGGTCAGGGCTTCTCAAAATGACGTTGCTTTTCTGACTCACAATTTGCCTAGCATGACGCAGTATCGCTCAAAATATGATTTTCGCAAGGTTCCTTTAGAGCTGCTTCCCATGGTGGGAGGCAAGGCTCTTGAGCAAGTGAGATCCTGTATTCCGAGGCGCGCTTCCTTTTGTAGGCTTCTGACCCCATGGCCTGTGGCAGGTAGTCCTCCTTTGACTGGGCCGCAGGCTTTGTCTCCAAATGGCGTCCTGGACCCACTGCAACCCACCTGTTTGCTAAAACGGAAGTCTGCCTCTGGGTAAGAAAAAGCTGAGCTGCACGTACGGAAAGCGGCAGAGGCCAGAGGCGGGGAGGGTGTGGCAAGGGCTGCCTGATTTGCATAGTGACCTGTTGCATCTTGGGAATGTACAGGCTTTGGAGCTTAACAGGTTCTGCAGGTGTCTGCCTGGCCTGAGAGATGCCTGTCTGGTGCTCCCCTCAGGACACACAGGCCTTCCATTCGAGCATGGAGGGTGAGGGACATGGGTCACCCTCATATACAGGGGTGTGGGCATGGGCAGGATAGGTTGTGGGGGACCCGTCAGGGCATTGCCCGTTTGGAAGCCCGTTCGGAAGGCGAGAGGAGGCGGGGCAGGAAACTCTGCTCAATTTCTTTCCCAGAGGCCTGTGGAGAACCCTTTGCACGTTTGGGCCAGCCGGGCCTGCATCAGCAGATCCTGCTCCACTGGGAAGGGAGAGCCTGTAGGCGTAAATCAAAAAAAGGGGAGAAATCTGCAAATTCTAGTGGCAGACCCATGTTGCCCAGGAAGCAATCAGTTTCTCCTGCTCCCTATAGTGGAAAAAGACATAGGAGGTGTATTTCTCTAGGCAGGGGCTCTGTGTAGATGGCACTTCATTGCTCTGGGAAGCATCCATGCTGGTAGAAGAGTAGCAGCAGACTCCACACCTGAGGCTTGAATGGGGACCGTTGGGGAGGGGCAGTGGGAGGCCGAGGAGGGCGGAGGAAAATGCTTTTCAAAAGCATCTGCACGTTCCTACAAACCTGCTGAAAACCCATACCAGGAATGGGGCTCGAACCCATGCGGACAAACGTCCATTGGATCTTAAGTCCAACGCCTTAACCACTCGGCCACCCTGGTGAGACCCAAGGATTTACTTTCTTCAACTACCTTTTTATGCTTGCTGCTGTAGCACCAGCTGTCCAGCAAGAGGTGATTGCAGAGTTAAAAGGCTTTTGCAGGAGGTTAAAAGTAATTGCTTATAACAAACACACTGTGTGACACCTAACTTTCTCCCACTCGGACTTTACCGTTAATTTTTATATTGGAGTTAGCTTAGTCACAATAAGGGGGTGAGCAAGGCAGGCACACTAGAGCATCTACTCCCTGGTGGTCTAGTGGCTAGGATTCGGCGCTTTCACCGCCGTGGCCCCGGTTCGATTCCCGGTCAGGGAAGATCCCTCTAAAGCATAGATTGCTTAATTTGTCTGTGTATCTTTTTTAAAAGAAGGTCTTTAAAAAGGCACCCCTCCCAATAGATGAAAGCGGAGGAATGGGGCTTGTTCTCCTGTGCCCCAGGTTGCTTTGCCCCCATTGACCTAAGCCACCTTTGTGCGCACGCAGTCCCCCACCCAGTCAGGTGCTCTATGTTGGCGTGAAGTGCAGTACCAGCTCAACAGAAAGGTAAATTGCTGGAAAACCCTGCTGTGATGCATACATCTACTTTGGAGCACTCTTCTCCTTTGCACTCTTGAATCGCTTAAGCGCAATGTATTCTTCCAGCAAGCTGAATAACGAGATAGGTGAGAGAAGGTGTACCAGCTGTCTGTGCGCCATCAGCAGCCACTAGGTGTCCCTCTTGGGTTTTCCCGGGGATCCTGATTGTGCAGGAATTCATCGGTTCAGTAGCAAGGGGGAGAGGATGGCCTGTGCCTGGAAGTGACAGGCAGTCTGGTGGCATCATTAGGATTAAGTTCCGATTCATATTTGCTGTAGAATAAAATATGTTTTCAGCCCCCATGAGTTTTGTCACTCGGAGAGCAGTGTATGAACTTTTGCTGCACGGCTCTGGGCTCCCTGGTGGTCTAGTGGTTAGGATTCGGCGCTCTCACCGCCGCGGCCCGGGTTCGAGTCCCTCTTCTGACCTTGAAAGCTTTTCCTTCCCGTAGGTCAGGGCTTCTCAAAATGACGTTGCTTTTCTGACTCACAATTTGCCTAGCATGACGCAGTATCGCTCAAAATATGCTTTTCGCAAGGTTCCTTTAGAGCTGCTTCCCATGGTGGGAGGCAAGGCTCTTGAGCAAGTGAGATCCTGTATTCCGAGGCGCGCTTCCTTTTGTAGGCTTCTGACCCCATGGCCTGTGGCAGGTAGTCCTCCTTTGACTGGGCCGCAGGCTTTGTCTCCAAATGGCGTCCTGGACCCACTGCAACCCACCTGTTTGCTAAAACGGAAGTCTGCCTCTGGGTAAGAAAAAGATGAGCTGCACGTACGGAAAGCGGCAGAGGCCAGAGGCGGGGAGGGTGTGGCAAGGGCTGCCTGATTTGCATAGTGACCTGTTGCATCTTGGGAATGTACAGGCTTTGGAGCTTAACAGGTTCTGCAGGTGTCTGCCTGGCCTGAGAGATGCCTGTCTGGTGCTCCCCTCAGGACACACAGGCCTTCCATTCGAGCATGGAGGGTGAGGGACATGGGTCACCCTCATATACAGGGGTGTGGGCATGGGCAGGATAGGTTGTGGGGGACCCGTCAGGGCATTGCCCGTTTGGAAGCCCGTTCGGAAGGCGAGAGGAGGCGGGGCAGGAAACTCTGCTCAATTTCTTTCCCAGAGGCCTGTGGAGAACCCTTTGCACGTTTGGGCCAGCCGGGCCTGCATCAGCAGATCCTGCTCCACTGGGAAGGGAGAGCCTGTAGGCGTAAATCAAAAAAAGGGGAGAAATCTGCAAATTCTAGTGGCAGACCCATGTTGCCCAGGAAGCAATCAGTTTCTCCTGCTCCCTATAGTGGAAAAAGACATAGGAGGTGTATTTCTCTAGGCAGGGGCTCTGTGTAGATGGCACTTCATTGCTCTGGGAAGCATCCATGCTGGTAGAAGAGTAGCAGCAGACTCCACACCTGAGGCTTGAATGGGGACCGTTGGGGAGGGGCAGTGGGAGGCCGAGGAGGGCGGAGGAAAATGCTTTTCAAAAGCATCTGCACGTTCCTACAAACCTGCTGAAAACCCATACCAGGAATGGGGCTCGAGCCCATGCGGACAAACGTCCATTGGATCTTAAGTCCAACGCCTTAACCACTCGGCCACCCTGGTGAGACCCAAGGATTTACTTTCTTCAACTCCCTTTTTATGCTTGCTGCTGTAGCACCAGCTGTCCAGCAAGAGGTGATTGCAGAGTTAAAAGGCTTTTGCAGGAGGTTAAAAGTAATTGCTTATAACAAACACACTGTGTGACACCTAACTTTCTCCCACTCGGACTTTACCGTTAATTTTTATATTGGAGTTAGCTTAGTCACAATAAGGGGGTGAGCAAGGCAGGCACACTAGAGCATCTACTCCCTGGTGGTCTAGTGGCTAGGATTCGGCGCTTTCACCGCCGCGGCCCGGGTTCGATTCCCGGTCAGGGAAGATCCCTCTAAAGCATAGATTGCTTAATTTGTCTGTGTATCTTTTTTAAAAGAAGGTCTTTAAAAAGGCACCCCTCCCAATAGATGAAAGCGGAGGAATGGGGCTTGTTCTCCTGTGCCCCAGGTTGCTTTGCCCCCATTGACCTAAGCCACCTTTGTGCGCACGCAGTCCCCCACCCAGTCAGGTGCTCTATGTTGGCGTGAAGTGCAGTACCAGCTCAACAGAAAGGTAAATTGCTGGAAAACCCTGCTGTGATGCATACATCTACTTTGGAGCACTCTTCTCCTTTGCACTCTTGAATGGCTTAAGCGCAATGTATTCTTCCAGCAAGCTGAATAACGAGATAGGTGAGAGAAGGTGTACCAGCTGTCTGTGCGCCATCAGCAGCCACTAGGTGTCCCTCTTGGGTTTTCCCGGGGATCCTGATTGTGCAGGAATTCATCGGTTCAGTAGCAAGGGGGAGAGGATGGCCTGTGCCTGGAAGTGACAGGCAGTCTGGTGGCATCATGAGGATTAAGTTCCGATTCATATTTGCTGTAGAATAAAATATGTTTTCAGCCCCCATGAGCTTTGTCACTCGGAGAGCAGTGTATGAACTTTTGCTGCACGGCTCTGGGCTCCCTGGTGGTCTAGTGGTTAGGATTCGGCGCTCTCACCGCCGCGGCCCGGGTTCGAGTCCCTCTTCTGACCTTGAAAGCTTTTCCTTCCCGTAGGTCAGGGCTTCTCAAAATGAAGTTGCTTTTCTGACTCACAATTTGCCTAGCATGACGCAGTATCGCTCAAAATATGATTTTCGCAAGGTTCCTTTAGAGCTGCTTCCCATGGTGGGAGGCAAGGCTCTTGAGCAAGTGAGATCCTGTATTCCGAGGCGCGCTTCCTTTTGTAGGCTTCTGACCCCATGGCCTGTGGCAGGTAGTCCTCCTTTGACTGGGCCGCAGGCTTTGTCTCCAAATGGCGTCCTGGACCCACTGCAACCCACCTGTTTGCTAAAACGGAAGTCTGCCTCTGGGTAAGAAAAAGCTGAGCTGCACGTACGGAAAGCGGCAGAGGCCAGAGGCGGGGAGGGTGTGGCAAGGGCTGCCTGATTTGCATAGTGACCTGTTGCATCTTGGGAATGTACAGGCTTTGGAGCTTAACAGGTTCTGCAGGTGTCTGCCTGGCCTGAGAGATGCCTGTCTGGTGCTCCCCTCAGGACACACAGGCCTTCCATTCGAGCATGGAGGGTGAGGGACATGGGTCACCCTCATATACAGGGGTGTGGGCATGGGCAGGATAGGTTGTGGGGGACCCGTCAGGGCATTGCCCGTTTGGAAGCCCGTTCGGAAGGCGAGAGGAGGCGGGGCAGGAAACTCTGCTCAATTTCTTTCCCAGAGGCCTGTGGAGAACCCTTTGCACGTTTGGGCCAGCCGGGCCTGCATCAGCAGATCCTGCTCCACTGGGAAGGGAGAGCCTGTAGGCGTAAATCAAAAAAAGGGGAGAAATCTGCAAATTCTAGTGGCAGACCCATGTTGCCCAGGAAGCAATCAGTTTCTCCTGCTCCCTATAGTGGAAAAAGACATAGGAGGTGTATTTCTCTAGGCAGGGGCTCTGTGTAGATGGCACTTCATTGCTCTGGGAAGCATCCATGCTGGTAGAAGAGTAGCAGCAGACTCCACACCTGAGGCTTGAATGGGGACCGTTGGGGAGGGGCAGTGGGAGGCCGAGGAGGGCGGAGGAAAATGCTTTTCAAAAGCATCTGCACGTTCCTACAAACCTGCTGAAAACCCATACCAGGAATGGGGCTCGAACCCATGCGGACAAACGTCCATTGGATCTTAAGTCCAACGCCTTAACCACTCGGCCACCCTGGTGAGACCCAAGGATTTACTTTCTTCAACTACCTTTTTATGCTTGCTGCTGTAGCACCAGCTGTCCAGCAAGAGGTGATTGCAGAGTTAAAAGGCTTTTGCAGGAGGTTAAAAGTAATTGCTTATAACAAACACACTGTGTGACACCTAACTTTCTCCCACTCGGACTTTACCGTTAATTTTTATATTGGAGTTAGCTTAGTCACAATAAGGGGGTGAGCAAGGCAGGCACACTAGAGCATCTACTCCCTGGTGGTCTAGTGGCTAGGATTCGGCGCTTTCACCGCCGTGGCCCCGGTTCGATTCCCGGTCAGGGAAGATCCCTCTAAAGCATAGATTGCTTAATTTGTCTGTGTATCTTTTTTAAAAGAAGGTCTTTAAAAAGGCACCCCTCCCAATAGATGAAAGCGGAGGAATGGGGCTTGTTCTCCTGTGCCCCAGGTTGCTTTGCCCCCATTGACCTAAGCCACCTTTGTGCGCACGCAGTCCCCCACCCAGTCAGGTGCTCTATGTTGGCGTGAAGTGCAGTACCAGCTCAACAGAAAGGTAAATTGCTGGAAAACCCTGCTGTGATGCATACATCTACTTTGGAGCACTCTTCTCCTTTGCACTCTTGAATCGCTTAAGCGCAATGTATTCTTCCAGCAAGCTGAATAACGAGATAGGTGAGAGAAGGTGTACCAGCTGTCTGTGCGCCATCAGCAGCCACTAGGTGTCCCTCTTGGGTTTTCCCGGGGATCCTGATTGTGCAGGAATTCATCGGTTCAGTAGCAAGGGGGAGAGGATGGCCTGTGCCTGGAAGTGACAGGCAGTCTGGTGGCATCATTAGGATTAAGTTCCGATTCATATTTGCTGTAGAATAAAATATGTTTTCAGCCCCCATGAGTTTTGTCACTCGGAGAGCAGTGTATGAACTTTTGCTGCACGGCTCTGGGCTCCCTGGTGGTCTAGTGGTTAGGATTCGGCGCTCTCACCGCCGCGGCCCGGGTTCGAGTCCCTCTTCTGACCTTGAAAGCTTTTCCTTCCCGTAGGTCAGGGCTTCTCAAAATGACGTTGCTTTTCTGACTCACAATTTGCCTAGCATGACGCAGTATCGCTCAAAATATGATTTTCGCAAGGTTCCTTTAGAGCTGCTTCCCATGGTGGGAGGCAAGGCTCTTGAGCAAGTGAGATCCTGTATTCCGAGGCGCGCTTCCTTTTGTAGGCTTCTGACCCCATGGCCTGTGGCAGGTAGTCCTCCTTTGACTGGGCCGCAGGCTTTGTCTCCAAATGGCGTCCTGGACCCACTGCAACCCACCTGTTTGCTAAAACGGAAGTCTGCCTCTGGGTAAGAAAAAGCTGAGCTGCACGTACGGAAAGCGGCAGAGGCCAGAGGCGGGGAGGGTGTGGCAAGGGCTGCCTGATTTGCATAGTGACCTGTTGCATCTTGGGAATGTACAGGCTTTGGAGCTTAACAGGTTCTGCAGGTGTCTGCCTGGCCTGAGAGATGCCTGTCTGGTGCTCCCCTCAGGACACACAGGCCTTCCATTCGAGCATGGAGGGTGAGGGACATGGGTCACCCTCATATACAGGGGTGTGGGCATGGGCAGGATAGGTTGTGGGGGACCCGTCAGGGCATTGCCCGTTTGGAAGCCCGTTCGGAAGGCGAGAGGAGGCGGGGCAGGAAACTCTGCTCAATTTCTTTCCCAGAGGCCTGTGGAGAACCCTTTGCACGTTTGGGCCAGCCGGGCCTGCATCAGCAGATCCTGCTCCACTGGGAAGGGAGAGCCTGTAGGCGTAAATCATAAAAAGGGGAGAAATCTGCAAATTCTAGTGGCAGACCCATGTTGCCCAGGAAGCAATCAGTTTCTCCTGCTCCCTATAGTGGAAAAAGACATAGGAGGTGTATTTCTCTAGGCAGGGGCTCTGTGTAGATGGCACTTCATTGCTCTGGGAAGCATCCATGCTGGTAGAAGAGTAGCAGCAGACTCCACACCTGAGGCTTGAATGGGGACCGTTGGGGAGGGGCAGTGGGAGGCCGAGGAGGGCGGAGGAAAATGCTTTTCAAAAGCATCTGCACGTTCCTACAAACCTGCTGAAAACCCATACCAGGAATGGGGCTCGAGCCCATGCGGACAAACGTCCATTGGATCTTAAGTCCAACGCCTTAACCACTCGGCCACCCTGGTGAGACCCAAGGATTTACTTTCTTCAACTCCCTTTTTATGCTTGCTGCTGTAGCACCAGCTGTCCAGCAAGAGGTGATTGCAGAGTTAAAAGGCTTTTGCAGGAGGTTAAAAGTAATTGCTTATAACAAACACACTGTGTGACACCTAACTTTCTCCCACTCGGACTTTACCGTTAATTTTTATATTGGAGTTAGCTTAGTCACAATAAGGGGGTGAGCAAGGCAGGCACACTAGAGCATCTACTCCCTGGTGGTCTAGTGGCTAGGATTCGGCGCTTTCACCGCCGCGGCCCGGGTTCGATTCCCGGTCAGGGAAGATCCCTCTAAAGCATAGATTGCTTAATTTGTCTGTGTATCTTTTTTAAAAGAAGGTCTTTAAAAAGGCACCCCTCCCAATAGATGAAAGCGGAGGAATGGGGCTTGTTCTCCTGTGCCCCAGGTTGCTTTGCCCCCATTGACCTAAGCCACCTTTGTGCGCACGCAGTCCCCCACCCAGTCAGGTGCTCTATGTTGGCGTGAAGTGCAGTACCAGCTCAACAGAAAGGTAAATTGCTGGAAAACCCTGCTGTGATGCATACATCTACTTTGGAGCACTCTTCTCCTTTGCACTCTTGAATGGCTTAAGCGCAATGTATTCTTCCAGCAAGCTGAATAACGAGATAGGTGAGAGAAGGTGTACCAGCTGTCTGTGCGCCATCAGCAGCCACTAGGTGTCCCTCTTGGGTTTTCCCGGGGATCCTGATTGTGCAGGAATTCATCGGTTCAGTAGCAAGGGGGAGAGGATGGCCTGTGCCTGGAAGTGACAGGCAGTCTGGTGGCATCATGAGGATTAAGTTCCGATTCATATTTGCTGTAGAATAAAATATGTTTTCAGCCCCCATGAGCTTTGTCACTCGGAGAGCAGTGTATGAACTTTTGCTGCACGGCTCTGGGCTCCCTGGTGGTCTAGTGGTTAGGATTCGGCGCTCTCACCGCCGCGGCCCGGGTTCGAGTCCCTCTTCTGACCTTGAAAGCTTTTCCTTCCCGTAGGTCAGGGCTTCTCAAAATGAAGTTGCTTTTCTGACTCACAATTTGCCTAGCATGACGCAGTATCGCTCAAAATATGATTTTCGCAAGGTTCCTTTAGAGCTGCTTCCCATGGTGGGAGGCAAGGCTCTTGAGCAAGTGAGATCCTGTATTCCGAGGCGCGCTTCCTTTTGTAGGCTTCTGACCCCATGGCCTGTGGCAGGTAGTCCTCCTTTGACTGGGCCGCAGGCTTTGTCTCCAAATGGCGTCCTGGACCCACTGCAACCCACCTGTTTGCTAAAACGGAAGTCTGCCTCTGGGTAAGAAAAAGCTGAGCTGCACGTACGGAAAGCGGCAGAGGCCAGAGGCGGGGAGGGTGTGGCAAGGGCTGCCTGATTTGCATAGTGACCTGTTGCATCTTGGGAATGTACAGGCTTTGGAGCTTAACAGGTTCTGCAGGTGTCTGCCTGGCCTGAGAGATGCCTGTCTGGTGCTCCCCTCAGGACACACAGGCCTTCCATTCGAGCATGGAGGGTGAGGGACATGGGTCACCCTCATATACAGGGGTGTGGGCATGGGCAGGATAGGTTGTGGGGGACCCGTCAGGGCATTGCCCGTTTGGAAGCCCGTTCGGAAGGCGAGAGGAGGCGGGGCAGGAAACTCTGCTCAATTTCTTTCCCAGAGGCCTGTGGAGAACCCTTTGCACGTTTGGGCCAGCCGGGCCTGCATCAGCAGATCCTGCTCCACTGGGAAGGGAGAGCCTGTAGGCGTAAATCAAAAAAAGGGGAGAAATCTGCAAATTCTAGTGGCAGACCCATGTTGCCCAGGAAGCAATCAGTTTCTCCTGCTCCCTATAGTGGAAAAAGACATAGGAGGTGTATTTCTCTAGGCAGGGGCTCTGTGTAGATGGCACTTCATTGCTCTGGGAAGCATCCATGCTGGTAGAAGAGTAGCAGCAGACTCCACACCTGAGGCTTGAATGGGGACCGTTGGGGAGGGGCAGTGGGAGGCCGAGGAGGGCGGAGGAAAATGCTTTTCAAAAGCATCTGCACGTTCCTACAAACCTGCTGAAAACCCATACCAGGAATGGGGCTCGAACCCATGCGGACAAACGTCCATTGGATCTTAAGTCCAACGCCTTAACCACTCGGCCACCCTGGTGAGACCCAAGGATTTACTTTCTTCAACTACCTTTTTATGCTTGCTGCTGTAGCACCAGCTGTCCAGCAAGAGGTGATTGCAGAGTTAAAAGGCTTTTGCAGGAGGTTAAAAGTAATTGCTTATAACAAACACACTGTGTGACACCTAACTTTCTCCCACTCGGACTTTACCGTTAATTTTTATATTGGAGTTAGCTTAGTCACAATAAGGGGGTGAGCAAGGCAGGCACACTAGAGCATCTACTCCCTGGTGGTCTAGTGGCTAGGATTCGGCGCTTTCACCGCCGTGGCCCCGGTTCGATTCCCGGTCAGGGAAGATCCCTCTAAAGCATAGATTGCTTAATTTGTCTGTGTATCTTTTTTAAAAGAAGGTCTTTAAAAAGGCACCCCTCCCAATAGATGAAAGCGGAGGAATGGGGCTTGTTCTCCTGTGCCCCAGGTTGCTTTGCCCCCATTGACCTAAGCCACCTTTGTGCGCACGCAGTCCCCCACCCAGTCAGGTGCTCTATGTTGGCGTGAAGTGCAGTACCAGCTCAACAGAAAGGTAAATTGCTGGAAAACCCTGCTGTGATGCATACATCTACTTTGGAGCACTCTTCTCCTTTGCACTCTTGAATCGCTTAAGCGCAATGTATTCTTCCAGCAAGCTGAATAACGAGATAGGTGAGAGAAGGTGTACCAGCTGTCTGTGCGCCATCAGCAGCCACTAGGTGTCCCTCTTGGGTTTTCCCGGGGATCCTGATTGTGCAGGAATTCATCGGTTCAGTAGCAAGGGGGAGAGGATGGCCTGTGCCTGGAAGTGACAGGCAGTCTGGTGGCATCATTAGGATTAAGTTCCGATTCATATTTGCTGTAGAATAAAATATGTTTTCAGCCCCCATGAGTTTTGTCACTCGGAGAGCAGTGTATGAACTTTTGCTGCACGGCTCTGGGCTCCCTGGTGGTCTAGTGGTTAGGATTCGGCGCTCTCACCGCCGCGGCCCGGGTTCGAGTCCCTCTTCTGACCTTGAAAGCTTTTCCTTCCCGTAGGTCAGGGCTTCTCAAAATGACGTTGCTTTTCTGACTCACAATTTGCCTAGCATGACGCAGTATCGCTCAAAATATGATTTTCGCAAGGTTCCTTTAGAGCTGCTTCCCATGGTGGGAGGCAAGGCTCTTGAGCAAGTGAGATCCTGTATTCCGAGGCGCGCTTCCTTTTGTAGGCTTCTGACCCCATGGCCTGTGGCAGGTAGTCCTCCTTTGACTGGGCCGCAGGCTTTGTCTCCAAATGGCGTCCTGGACCCACTGCAACCCACCTGTTTGCTAAAACGGAAGTCTGCCTCTGGGTAAGAAAAAGCTGAGCTGCACGTACGGAAAGCGGCAGAGGCCAGAGGCGGGGAGGGTGTGGCAAGGGCTGCCTGATTTGCATAGTGACCTGTTGCATCTTGGGAATGTACAGGCTTTGGAGCTTAACAGGTTCTGCAGGTGTCTGCCTGGCCTGAGAGATGCCTGTCTGGTGCTCCCCTCAGGACACACAGGCCTTCCATTCGAGCATGGAGGGTGAGGGACATGGGTCACCCTCATATACAGGGGTGTGGGCATGGGCAGGATAGGTTGTGGGGGACCCGTCAGGGCATTGCCCGTTTGGAAGCCCGTTCGGAAGGCGAGAGGAGGCGGGGCAGGAAACTCTGCTCAATTTCTTTCCCAGAGGCCTGTGGAGAACCCTTTGCACGTTTGGGCCAGCCGGGCCTGCATCAGCAGATCCTGCTCCACTGGGAAGGGAGAGCCTGTAGGCGTAAATCAAAAAAAGGGGAGAAATCTGCAAATTCTAGTGGCAGACCCATGTTGCCCAGGAAGCAATCAGTTTCTCCTGCTCCCTATAGTGGAAAAAGACATAGGAGGTGTATTTCTCTAGGCAGGGGCTCTGTGTAGATGGCACTTCATTGCTCTGGGAAGCATCCATGCTGGTAGAAGAGTAGCAGCAGACTCCACACCTGAGGCTTGAATGGGGACCGTTGGGGAGGGGCAGTGGGAGGCCGAGGAGGGCGGAGGAAAATGCTTTTCAAAAGCATCCGCACGTTCCTACAAACCTGCTGAAAACCCATACCAGGAATGGGGCTCGAACCCATGCGGACAAACGTCCATTGGATCTTAAGTCCAACGCCTTAACCACTCGGCCACCCTGGTGAGACCCAAGGATTTACTTTCTTCAACTCCCTTTTTATGCTTGCTACTGTAGCACCAGCTGTCCAGCAAGAGGTGATTGCAGAGTTAAAAGGCTTTTGCAGGAGGTTAAAAGTAATTGCTTATAACAAACACACTGTGTGACACCTAACTTTCTCCCACTCGGACCTTACCGTTAATTTTTATATTGGAGTTAGCTTAGTCACAATAAGGGGGTGAGCAAGGCAGTTACACTAGAGCATCTACTCCCTGGTGGTCTAGTGGCTAGGATTCGGCGCTTTCACCGCCGCGGCCTGGGTTCGATTCCCGGTCAGGGAAGATCCCTCTAAAGCATAGATTGCTTAATTTGTCTGTGTATCTTTTTTAAAAGAAGGTCTTTAAAAAGGCACCCCTCCCAATAGATGAAAGCGGAGGAATTGGGCTTGTTCTCCTGTGCCCCAGGTTGCTTTGCCCCCATTGACCTAAGCCACCTTTGTGCGCACGCAGTCCCCCACCCAGTCAGGTGCTCTATGTTGGCGTGAAGTGCAGTACCAGCTCAACAGAAAGGTAAATTGCTGGAAAACCCTGCTGTGATGCATACATCTACTTTGGAGCACTCTTCTCCTTTGCACTCTTGAATCGCTTAAGCGCAATGTATTCTTCCAGCAAGCTGAATAACGAGATAGGTGAGAGAAGGTGTACCAGCTGTCTGTGCGCCATCAGCAGCCACTAGGTGTCCCTCTTGGGTTTTCCCGGGGATCCTGATTGTGCAGGAATTCATCGGTTCAGTAGCAAGGGGGAGAGGATGGCCTGTGCCTGGAAGTGACAGGCAGTCTGGTGGCATCATGAGGATTAAGTTCCGATTCATATTTGCTGTAGAATAAAATATGTTTTCAGCCCCCATGAGCTTTGTCACTCGGAGAGCAGTGTATGAACTTTTGCTGCACGGCTCTGGGCTCCCTGGTGGTCTAGTGGTTAGGATTCGGCGCTCTCACCGCCGCGGCCCGGGTTCGATTCCCGGTCAGGGAAAAGTCCCTCTTCTGACCTTGAAAGCTTTTCCTTCCCGTAGGTCAGGGCTTCTCAAAATGAAGTTGCTTTTCTGACTCACAATTTGCCTAGCATGACGCAGTATCGCTCAAAATATGATTTTCGCAAGGTTCCTTTAGAGCTGCTTCCCATGGTGGGAGGCAAGGCTCTTGAGCAAGTGAGATCCTGTATTCCGAGGCGCGCTTCCTTTTGTAGGCTTCTGACCCCATGGCCTGTGGCAGGTAGTCCTCCTTTGACTGGGCCGCAGGCTTTGTCTCCAAATGGCGTCCTGGACCCACTGCAACCCACCTGTTTGCTAAAACGGAAGTCTGCCTCTGGGTAAGAAAAAGCTGAGCTGCACGTACGGAAAGCGGCAGAGGCCAGAGGCGGGGAGGGTGTGGCAAGGGCTGCCTGATTTGCATAGTGACCTGTTGCATCTTGGGAATGTACAGGCTTTGGAGCTTAACAGGTACTGCAGGTGTCTGCCTGGCCTGAGAGATGCCTGTCTGGTGCTCCCCTCAGGACACACAGGCCTTCCATTCGAGCATGGAGGGTGAGGGACATGGGTCACCCTCATATACAGGGGTGTGGGCATGGGCAGGATAGGTTGTGGGGGACCCGTCAGGGCATTGCCCGTTTGGAAGCCCGTTCGGAAGGCGAGAGGAGGCGGGGCAGGAAACTCTGCTCAATTTCTTTCCCAGAGGCCTGTGGAGAACCCTTTGCACGTTTGGGCCAGCCGGGCCTGCATCAGCAGATCCTGCTCCACTGGGAAGGGAGAGCCTGTAGGCGTAAATCAAAAAAAGGGGAGAAATCTGCAAATTCTAGTGGCAGACCCATGTTGCCCAGGAAGCAATCAGTTTCTCCTGCTCCCTATAGTGGAAAAAGACATAGGAGGTGTATTTCTCTAGGCAGGGGCTCTGTGTAGATGGCACTTCATTGCTCTGGGAAGCATCCATGCTGGTAGAAGAGTAGCAGCAGACTCCACACCTGAGGCTTGAATGGGGACCGTTGGGGAGGGGCAGTGGGAGGCCGAGGAGGGCGGAGGAAAATGCTTTTCAAAAGCATCTGCACGTTCCTACAAACCTGCTGAAAACCCATACCAGGAATGGGGCTCGAACCCATGCGGACAAACGTCCATTGGATCTTAAGTCCAACGCCTTAACCACTCGGCCACCCTGGTGAGACCCAAGGATTTACTTTCTTCAACTACCTTTTTATGCTTGCTGCTGTAGCACCAGCTGTCCAGCAAGAGGTGATTGCAGAGTTAAAAGGCTTTTGCAGGAGGTTAAAAGTAATTGCTTATAACAAACACACTGTGTGACACCTAACTTTCTCCCACTCGGACTTTACCGTTAATTTTTATATTGGAGTTAGCTTAGTCACAATAAGGGGGTGAGCAAGGCAGGCACACTAGAGCATCTACTCCCTGGTGGTCTAGTGGCTAGGATTCGGCGCTTTCACCGCCGTGGCCCCGGTTCGATTCCCGGTCAGGGAAGATCCCTCTAAAGCATAGATTGCTTAATTTGTCTGTGTATCTTTTTTAAAAGAAGGTCTTTAAAAAGGCACCCCTCCCAATAGATGAAAGCGGAGGAATGGGGCTTGTTCTCCTGTGCCCCAGGTTGCTTTGCCCCCATTGACCTAAGCCACCTTTGTGCGCACGCAGTCCCCCACCCAGTCAGGTGCTCTATGTTGGCGTGAAGTGCAGTACCAGCTCAACAGAAAGGTAAATTGCTGGAAAACCCTGCTGTGATGCATACATCTACTTTGGAGCACTCTTCTCCTTTGCACTCTTGAATCGCTTAAGCGCAATGTATTCTTCCAGCAAGCTGAATAACGAGATAGGTGAGAGAAGGTGTACCAGCTGTCTGTGCGCCATCAGCAGCCACTAGGTGTCCCTCTTGGGTTTTCCCGGGGATCCTGATTGTGCAGGAATTCATCGGTTCAGTAGCAAGGGGGAGAGGATGGCCTGTGCCTGGAAGTGACAGGCAGTCTGGTGGCATCATTAGGATTAAGTTCCGATTCATATTTGCTGTAGAATAAAATATGTTTTCAGCCCCCATGAGTTTTGTCACTCGGAGAGCAGTGTATGAACTTTTGCTGCACGGCTCTGGGCTCCCTGGTGGTCTAGTGGTTAGGATTCGGCGCTCTCACCGCCGCGGCCCGGGTTCGAGTCCCTCTTCTGACCTTGAAAGCTTTTCCTTCCCGTAGGTCAGGGCTTCTCAAAATGACGTTGCTTTTCTGACTCACAATTTGCCTAGCATGACGCAGTATCGCTCAAAATATGATTTTCGCAAGGTTCCTTTAGAGCTGCTTCCCATGGTGGGAGGCAAGGCTCTTGAGCAAGTGAGATCCTGTATTCCGAGGCGCGCTTCCTTTTGTAGGCTTCTGACCCCATGGCCTGTGGCAGGTAGTCCTCCTTTGACTGGGCCGCAGGCTTTGTCTCCAAATGGCGTCCTGGACCCACTGCAACCCACCTGTTTGCTAAAACGGAAGTCTGCCTCTGGGTAAGAAAAAGCTGAGCTGCACGTACGGAAAGCGGCAGAGGCCAGAGGCGGGGAGGGTGTGGCAAGGGCTGCCTGATTTGCATAGTGACCTGTTGCATCTTGGGAATGTACAGGCTTTGGAGCTTAACAGGTTCTGCAGGTGTCTGCCTGGCCTGAGAGATGCCTGTCTGGTGCTCCCCTCAGGACACACAGGCCTTCCATTCGAGCATGGAGGGTGAGGGACATGGGTCACCCTCATATACAGGGGTGTGGGCATGGGCAGGATAGGTTGTGGGGGACCCGTCAGGGCATTGCCCGTTTGGAAGCCCGTTCGGAAGGCGAGAGGAGGCGGGGCAGGAAACTCTGCTCAATTTCTTTCCCAGAGGCCTGTGGAGAACCCTTTGCACGTTTGAGCCAGCCGGGCCTGCATCAGCAGATCCTGCTCCACTGGGAAGGGAGAGCCTGTAGGCGTAAATCAAAAAAAGGGGAGAAATCTGCAAATTCTAGTGGCAGACCCATGTTGCCCAGGAAGCAATCAGTTTCTCCTGCTCCCTATAGTGGAAAAAGACATAGGAGGTGTATTTCTCTAGGCAGGGGCTCTGTGTAGATGGCACTTCATTGCTCTGGGAAGCATCCATGCTGGTAGAAGAGTAGCAGCAGACTCCACACCTGAGGCTTGAATGGGGACCGTTGGGGAGGGGCAGTGGGAGGCCGAGGAGGGCGGAGGAAAATGCTTTTCAAAAGCATCCGCACGTTCCTACAAACCTGCTGAAAACCCATACCAGGAATGGGGCTCGAACCCATGCGGACAAACGTCCATTGGATCTTAAGTCCAACGCCTTAACCACTCGGCCACCCTGGTGAGACCCAAGGATTTACTTTCTTCAACTCCCTTTTTATGCTTGCTTCTGTAGCACCAGCTGTCCAGCAAGAGGTGATTGCAGAGTTAAAAGGCTTTTGCAGGAGGTTAAAAGTAATTGCTTATAACAAACACACTGTGTGACACCTAACTTTCTCCCACTCGGACCTTACCGTTAATTTTTATATTGGAGTTAGCTTAGTCACAATAAGGGGGTGAGCAAGGCAGTTACACTAGAGCATCTACTCCCTGGTGGTCTAGTGGCTAGGATTCGGCGCTTTCACCGCCGCGGCCTGGGTTCGATTCCCGGTCAGGGAAGATCCCTCTAAAGCATAGATTGCTTAATTTGTCTGTGTATCTTTTTTAAAAGAAGGTCTTTAAAAAGGCACCCCTCCCAATAGATGAAAGCGGAGGAATTGGGCTTGTTCTCCTGTGCCCCAGGTTGCTTTGCCCCCATTGACCTAAGCCACCTTTGTGCGCACGCAGTCCCCCACCCAGTCAGGTGCTCTATGTTGGCGTGAAGTGCAGTACCAGCTCAACAGAAAGGTAAATTGCTGGAAAACCCTGCTGTGATGCATACATCTACTTTGGAGCACTCTTCTCCTTTGCACTCTTGAATCGCTTAAGCGCAATGTATTCTTCCAGCAAGCTGAATAACGAGATAGGTGAGAGAAGGTGTACCAGCTGTCTGTGCGCCATCAGCAGCCACTAGGTGTCCCTCTTGGGTTTTCCCGGGGATCCTGATTGTGCAGGAATTCATCGGTTCAGTAGCAAGGGGGAGAGGATGGCCTGTGCCTGGAAGTGACAGGCAGTCTGGTGGCATCATGAGGATTAAGTTCCGATTCATATTTGCTGTAGAATAAAATATGTTTTCAGCCCCCATGAGCTTTGTCACTCGGAGAGCAGTGTATGAACTTTTGCTGCACGGCTCTGGGCTCCCTGGTGGTCTAGTGGTTAGGATTCGGCGCTCTCACCGCCGCGGCCCGGGTTCGATTCCCGGTCAGGGAAAAGTCCCTCTTCTGACCTTGAAAGCTTTTCCTTCCCGTAGGTCAGGGCTTCTCAAAATGAAGTTGCTTTTCTGACTCACAATTTGCCTAGCATGACGCAGTATCGCTCAAAATATGATTTTCGCAAGGTTCCTTTAGAGCTGCTTCCCATGGTGGGAGGCAAGGCTCTTGAGCAAGTGAGATCCTGTATTCCGAGGCGCGCTTCCTTTTGTAGGCTTCTGACCCCATGGCCTGTGGCAGGTAGTCCTCCTTTGACTGGGCCGCAGGCTTTGTCTCCAAATGGCGTCCTGGACCCACTGCAACCCACCTGTTTGCTAAAACGGAAGTCTGCCTCTGGGTAAGAAAAAGCTGAGCTGCACGTACGGAAAGCGGCAGAGGCCAGAGGCGGGGAGGGTGTGGCAAGGGCTGCCTGATTTGCATAGTGACCTGTTGCATCTTGGGAATGTACAGGCTTTGGAGCTTAACAGGTACTGCAGGTGTCTGCCTGGCCTGAGAGATGCCTGTCTGGTGCTCCCCTCAGGACACACAGGCCTTCCATTCGAGCATGGAGGGTGAGGGACATGGGTCACCCTCATATACAGGGGTGTGGGCATGGGCAGGATAGGTTGTGGGGGACCCGTCAGGGCATTGCCCGTTTGGAAGCCCGTTCGGAAGGCGAGAGGAGGCGGGGCAGGAAACTCTGCTCAATTTCTTTCCCAGAGGCCTGTGGAGAACCCTTTGCACGTTTGGGCCAGCCGGGCCTGCATCAGCAGATCCTGCTCCACTGGGAAGGGAGAGCCTGTAGGCGTAAATCAAAAAAAGGGGAGAAATCTGCAAATTCTAGTGGCAGACCCATGTTGCCCAGGAAGCAATCAGTTTCTCCTGCTCCCTATAGTGGAAAAAGACATAGGAGGTGTATTTCTCTAGGCAGGGGCTCTGTGTAGATGGCACTTCATTGCTCTGGGAAGCATCCATGCTGGTAGAAGAGTAGCAGCAGACTCCACACCTGAGGCTTGAATGGGGACCGTTGGGGAGGGGCAGTGGGAGGCCGAGGAGGGCGGAGGAAAATGCTTTTCAAAAGCATCTGCACGTTCCTACAAACCTGCTGAAAACCCATACCAGGAATGGGGCTCGAACCCATGCGGACAAACGTCCATTGGATCTTAAGTCCAACGCCTTAACCACTCGGCCACCCTGGTGAGACCCAAGGATTTACTTTCTTCAACTACCTTTTTATGCTTGCTGCTGTAGCACCAGCTGTCCAGCAAGAGGTGATTGCAGAGTTAAAAGGCTTTTGCAGGAGGTTAAAAGTAATTGCTTATAACAAACACACTGTGTGACACCTAACTTTCTCCCACTCGGACTTTACCGTTAATTTTTATATTGGAGTTAGCTTAGTCACAATAAGGGGGTGAGCAAGGCAGGCACACTAGAGCATCTACTCCCTGGTGGTCTAGTGGCTAGGATTCGGCGCTTTCACCGCCGTGGCCCCGGTTCGATTCCCGGTCAGGGAAGATCCCTCTAAAGCATAGATTGCTTAATTTGTCTGTGTATCTTTTTTAAAAGAAGGTCTTTAAAAAGGCACCCCTCCCAATAGATGAAAGCGGAGGAATGGGGCTTGTTCTCCTGTGCCCCAGGTTGCTTTGCCCCCATTGACCTAAGCCACCTTTGTGCGCACGCAGTCCCCCACCCAGTCAGGTGCTCTATGTTGGCGTGAAGTGCAGTACCAGCTCAACAGAAAGGTAAATTGCTGGAAAACCCTGCTGTGATGCATACATCTACTTTGGAGCACTCTTCTCCTTTGCACTCTTGAATCGCTTAAGCGCAATGTATTCTTCCAGCAAGCTGAATAACGAGATAGGTGAGAGAAGGTGTACCAGCTGTCTGTGCGCCATCAGCAGCCACTAGGTGTCCCTCTTGGGTTTTCCCGGGGATCCTGATTGTGCAGGAATTCATCGGTTCAGTAGCAAGGGGGAGAGGATGGCCTGTGCCTGGAAGTGACAGGCAGTCTGGTGGCATCATTAGGATTAAGTTCCGATTCATATTTGCTGTAGAATAAAATATGTTTTCAGCCCCCATGAGTTTTGTCACTCGGAGAGCAGTGTATGAACTTTTGCTGCACGGCTCTGGGCTCCCTGGTGGTCTAGTGGTTAGGATTCGGCGCTCTCACCGCCGCGGCCCGGGTTCGAGTCCCTCTTCTGACCTTGAAAGCTTTTCCTTCCCGTAGGTCAGGGCTTCTCAAAATGACGTTGCTTTTCTGACTCACAATTTGCCTAGCATGACGCAGTATCGCTCAAAATATGATTTTCGCAAGGTTCCTTTAGAGCTGCTTCCCATGGTGGGAGGCAAGGCTCTTGAGCAAGTGAGATCCTGTATTCCGAGGCGCGCTTCCTTTTGTAGGCTTCTGACCCCATGGCCTGTGGCAGGTAGTCCTCCTTTGACTGGGCCGCAGGCTTTGTCTCCAAATGGCGTCCTGGACCCACTGCAACCCACCTGTTTGCTAAAACGGAAGTCTGCCTCTGGGTAAGAAAAAGCTGAGCTGCACGTACGGAAAGCGGCAGAGGCCAGAGGCGGGGAGGGTGTGGCAAGGGCTGCCTGATTTGCATAGTGACCTGTTGCATCTTGGGAATGTACAGGCTTTGGAGCTTAACAGGTTCTGCAGGTGTCTGCCTGGCCTGAGAGATGCCTGTCTGGTGCTCCCCTCAGGACACACAGGCCTTCCATTCGAGCATGGAGGGTGAGGGACATGGGTCACCCTCATATACAGGGGTGTGGGCATGGGCAGGATAGGTTGTGGGGGACCCGTCAGGGCATTGCCCGTTTGGAAGCCCGTTCGGAAGGCGAGAGGAGGCGGGGCAGGAAACTCTGCTCAATTTCTTTCCCAGAGGCCTGTGGAGAACCCTTTGCACGTTTGGGCCAGCCGGGCCTGCATCAGCAGATCCTGCTCCACTGGGAAGGGAGAGCCTGTAGGCGTAAATCAAAAAAAGGGGAGAAATCTGCAAATTCTAGTGGCAGACCCATGTTGCCCAGGAAGCAATCAGTTTCTCCTGCTCCCTATAGTGGAAAAAGACATAGGAGGTGTATTTCTCTAGGCAGGGGCTCTGTGTAGATGGCACTTCATTGCTCTGGGAAGCATCCATGCTGGTAGAAGAGTAGCAGCAGACTCCACACCTGAGGCTTGAATGGGGACCGTTGGGGAGGGGCAGTGGGAGGCCGAGGAGGGCGGAGGAAAATGCTTTTCAAAAGCATCTGCACGTTCCTACAAACCTGCTGAAAACCCATACCAGGAATGGGGCTCGAACCCATGCGGACAAACGTCCATTGGATCTTAAGTCCAACGCCTTAACCACTCGGCCACCCTGGTGAGACCCAAGGATTTACTTTCTTCAACTACCTTTTTATGCTTGCTGCTGTAGCACCAGCTGTCCAGCAAGAGGTGATTGCAGAGTTAAAAGGCTTTTGCAGGAGGTTAAAAGTAATTGCTTATAACAAACACACTGTGTGACACCTAACTTTCTCCCACTCGGACTTTACCGTTAATTTTTATATTGGAGTTAGCTTAGTCACAATAAGGGGGTGAGCAAGGCAGGCACACTAGAGCATCTACTCCCTGGTGGTCTAGTGGCTAGGATTCGGCGCTTTCACCGCCGTGGCCCCGGTTCGATTCCCGGTCAGGGAAGATCCCTCTAAAGCATAGATTGCTTAATTTGTCTGTGTATCTTTTTTAAAAGAAGGTCTTTAAAAAGGCACCCCTCCCAATAGATGAAAGCGGAGGAATGGGGCTTGTTCTCCTGTGCCCCAGGTTGCTTTGCCCCCATTGACCTAAGCCACCTTTGTGCGCACGCAGTCCCCCACCCAGTCAGGTGCTCTATGTTGGCGTGAAGTGCAGTACCAGCTCAACAGAAAGGTAAATTGCTGGAAAACCCTGCTGTGATGCATACATCTACTTTGGAGCACTCTTCTCCTTTGCACTCTTGAATCGCTTAAGCGCAATGTATTCTTCCAGCAAGCTGAATAACGAGATAGGTGAGAGAAGGTGTACCAGCTGTCTGTGCGCCATCAGCAGCCACTAGGTGTCCCTCTTGGGTTTTCCCGGGGATCCTGATTGTGCAGGAATTCATCGGTTCAGTAGCAAGGGGGAGAGGATGGCCTGTGCCTGGAAGTGACAGGCAGTCTGGTGGCATCATTAGGATTAAGTTCCGATTCATATTTGCTGTAGAATAAAATATGTTTTCAGCCCCCATGAGTTTTGTCACTCGGAGAGCAGTGTATGAACTTTTGCTGCACGGCTCTGGGCTCCCTGGTGGTCTAGTGGTTAGGATTCGGCGCTCTCACCGCCGCGGCCCGGGTTCGAGTCCCTCTTCTGACCTTGAAAGCTTTTCCTTCCCGTAGGTCAGGGCTTCTCAAAATGACGTTGCTTTTCTGACTCACAATTTGCCTAGCATGACGCAGTATCGCTCAAAATATGCTTTTCGCAAGGTTCCTTTAGAGCTGCTTCCCATGGTGGGAGGCAAGGCTCTTGAGCAAGTGAGATCCTGTATTCCGAGGCGCGCTTCCTTTTGTAGGCTTCTGACCCCATGGCCTGTGGCAGGTAGTCCTCCTTTGACTGGGCCGCAGGCTTTGTCTCCAAATGGCGTCCTGGACCCACTGCAACCCACCTGTTTGCTAAAACGGAAGTCTGCCTCTGGGTAAGAAAAAGCTGAGCTGCACGTACGGAAAGCGGCAGAGGCCAGAGGCGGGGAGGGTGTGGCAAGGGCTGCCTGATTTGCATAGTGACCTGTTGCATCTTGGGAATGTACAGGCTTTGGAGCTTAACAGGTTCTGCAGGTGTCTGCCTGGCCTGAGAGATGCCTGTCTGGTGCTCCCCTCAGGACACACAGGCCTTCCATTCGAGCATGGAGGGTGAGGGACATGGGTCACCCTCATATACAGGGGTGTGGGCATGGGCAGGATAGGTTGTGGGGGACCCGTCAGGGCATTGCCCGTTTGGAAGCCCGTTCGGAAGGCGAGAGGAGGCGGGGCAGGAAACTCTGCTCAATTTCTTTCCCAGAGGCCTGTGGAGAACCCTTTGCACGTTTGGGCCAGCCGGGCCTGCATCAGCAGATCCTGCTCCACTGGGAAGGGAGAGCCTGTAGGCGTAAATCAAAAAAAGGGGAGAAATCTGCAAATTCTAGTGGCAGACCCATGTTGCCCAGGAAGCAATCAGTTTCTCCTGCTCCCTATAGTGGAAAAAGACATAGGAGGTGTATTTCTCTAGGCAGGGGCTCTGTGTAGATGGCACTTCATTGCTCTGGGAAGCATCCATGCTGGTAGAAGAGTAGCAGCAGACTCCACACCTGAGGCTTGAATGGGGACCGTTGGGGAGGGGCAGTGGGAGGCCGAGGAGGGCGGAGGAAAATGCTTTTCAAAAGCATCTGCACGTTCCTACAAACCTGCTGAAAACCCATACCAGGAATGGGGCTCGAGCCCATGCGGACAAACGTCCATTGGATCTTAAGTCCAACGCCTTAACCACTCGGCCACCCTGGTGAGACCCAAGGATTTACTTTCTTCAACTCCCTTTTTATGCTTGCTGCTGTAGCACCAGCTGTCCAGCAAGAGGTGATTGCAGAGTTAAAAGGCTTTTGCAGGAGGTTAAAAGTAATTGCTTATAACAAACACACTGTGTGACACCTAACTTTCTCCCACTCGGACTTTACCGTTAATTTTTATATTGGAGTTAGCTTAGTCACAATAAGGGGGTGAGCAAGGCAGGCACACTAGAGCATCTACTCCCTGGTGGTCTAGTGGCTAGGATTCGGCGCTTTCACCGCCGCGGCCCGGGTTCGATTCCCGGTCAGGGAAGATCCCTCTAAAGCATAGATTGCTTAATTTGTCTGTGTATCTTTTTTAAAAGAAGGTCTTTAAAAAGGCACCCCTCCCAATAGATGAAAGCGGAGGAATGGGGCTTGTTCTCCTGTGCCCCAGGTTGCTTTGCCCCCATTGACCTAAGCCACCTTTGTGCGCACGCAGTCCCCCACCCAGTCAGGTGCTCTATGTTGGCGTGAAGTGCAGTACCAGCTCAACAGAAAGGTAAATTGCTGGAAAACCCTGCTGTGATGCATACATCTACTTTGGAGCACTCTTCTCCTTTGCACTCTTGAATGGCTTAAGCGCAATGTATTCTTCCAGCAAGCTGAATAACGAGATAGGTGAGAGAAGGTGTACCAGCTGTCTGTGCGCCATCAGCAGCCACTAGGTGTCCCTCTTGGGTTTTCCCGGGGATCCTGATTGTGCAGGAATTCATCGGTTCAGTAGCAAGGGGGAGAGGATGGCCTGTGCCTGGAAGTGACAGGCAGTCTGGTGGCATCATGAGGATTAAGTTCCGATTCATATTTGCTGTAGAATAAAATATGTTTTCAGCCCCCATGAGCTTTGTCACTCGGAGAGCAGTGTATGAACTTTTGCTGCACGGCTCTGGGCTCCCTGGTGGTCTAGTGGTTAGGATTCGGCGCTCTCACCGCCGCGGCCCGGGTTCGAGTCCCTCTTCTGACCTTGAAAGCTTTTCCTTCCCGTAGGTCAGGGCTTCTCAAAATGAAGTTGCTTTTCTGACTCACAATTTGCCTAGCATGACGCAGTATCGCTCAAAATATGATTTTCGCAAGGTTCCTTTAGAGCTGCTTCCCATGGTGGGAGGCAAGGCTCTTGAGCAAGTGAGATCCTGTATTCCGAGGCGCGCTTCCTTTTGTAGGCTTCTGACCCCATGGCCTGTGGCAGGTAGTCCTCCTTTGACTGGGCCGCAGGCTTTGTCTCCAAATGGCGTCCTGGACCCACTGCAACCCACCTGTTTGCTAAAACGGAAGTCTGCCTCTGGGTAAGAAAAAGCTGAGCTGCACGTACGGAAAGCGGCAGAGGCCAGAGGCGGGGAGGGTGTGGCAAGGGCTGCCTGATTTGCATAGTGACCTGTTGCATCTTGGGAATGTACAGGCTTTGGAGCTTAACAGGTTCTGCAGGTGTCTGCCTGGCCTGAGAGATGCCTGTCTGGTGCTCCCCTCAGGACACACAGGCCTTCCATTCGAGCATGGAGGGTGAGGGACATGGGTCACCCTCATATACAGGGGTGTGGGCATGGGCAGGATAGGTTGTGGGGGACCCGTCAGGGCATTGCCCGTTTGGAAGCCCGTTCGGAAGGCGAGAGGAGGCGGGGCAGGAAACTCTGCTCAATTTCTTTCCCAGAGGCCTGTGGAGAACCCTTTGCACGTTTGGGCCAGCCGGGCCTGCATCAGCAGATCCTGCTCCACTGGGAAGGGAGAGCCTGTAGGCGTAAATCAAAAAAAGGGGAGAAATCTGCAAATTCTAGTGGCAGACCCATGTTGCCCAGGAAGCAATCAGTTTCTCCTGCTCCCTATAGTGGAAAAAGACATAGGAGGTGTATTTCTCTAGGCAGGGGCTCTGTGTAGATGGCACTTCATTGCTCTGGGAAGCATCCATGCTGGTAGAAGAGTAGCAGCAGACTCCACACCTGAGGCTTGAATGGGGACCGTTGGGGAGGGGCAGTGGGAGGCCGAGGAGGGCGGAGGAAAATGCTTTTCAAAAGCATCTGCACGTTCCTACAAACCTGCTGAAAACCCATACCAGGAATGGGGCTCGAACCCATGCGGACAAACGTCCATTGGATCTTAAGTCCAACGCCTTAACCACTCGGCCACCCTGGTGAGACCCAAGGATTTACTTTCTTCAACTACCTTTTTATGCTTGCTGCTGTAGCACCAGCTGTCCAGCAAGAGGTGATTGCAGAGTTAAAAGGCTTTTGCAGGAGGTTAAAAGTAATTGCTTATAACAAACACACTGTGTGACACCTAACTTTCTCCCACTCGGACTTTACCGTTAATTTTTATATTGGAGTTAGCTTAGTCACAATAAGGGGGTGAGCAAGGCAGGCACACTAGAGCATCTACTCCCTGGTGGTCTAGTGGCTAGGATTCGGCGCTTTCACCGCCGTGGCCCCGGTTCGATTCCCGGTCAGGGAAGATCCCTCTAAAGCATAGATTGCTTAATTTGTCTGTGTATCTTTTTTAAAAGAAGGTCTTTAAAAAGGCACCCCTCCCAATAGATGAAAGCGGAGGAATGGGGCTTGTTCTCCTGTGCCCCAGGTTGCTTTGCCCCCATTGACCTAAGCCACCTTTGTGCGCACGCAGTCCCCCACCCAGTCAGGTGCTCTATGTTGGCGTGAAGTGCAGTACCAGCTCAACAGAAAGGTAAATTGCTGGAAAACCCTGCTGTGATGCATACATCTACTTTGGAGCACTCTTCTCCTTTGCACTCTTGAATCGCTTAAGCGCAATGTATTCTTCCAGCAAGCTGAATAACGAGATAGGTGAGAGAAGGTGTACCAGCTGTCTGTGCGCCATCAGCAGCCACTAGGTGTCCCTCTTGGGTTTTCCCGGGGATCCTGATTGTGCAGGAATTCATCGGTTCAGTAGCAAGGGGGAGAGGATGGCCTGTGCCTGGAAGTGACAGGCAGTCTGGTGGCATCATTAGGATTAAGTTCCGATTCATATTTGCTGTAGAATAAAATATGTTTTCAGCCCCCATGAGTTTTGTCACTCGGAGAGCAGTGTATGAACTTTTGCTGCACGGCTCTGGGCTCCCTGGTGGTCTAGTGGTTAGGATTCGGCGCTCTCACCGCCGCGGCCCGGGTTCGAGTCCCTCTTCTGACCTTGAAAGCTTTTCCTTCCCGTAGGTCAGGGCTTCTCAAAATGACGTTGCTTTTCTGACTCACAATTTGCCTAGCATGACGCAGTATCGCTCAAAATATGCTTTTCGCAAGGTTCCTTTAGAGCTGCTTCCCATGGTGGGAGGCAAGGCTCTTGAGCAAGTGAGATCCTGTATTCCGAGGCGCGCTTCCTTTTGTAGGCTTCTGACCCCATGGCCTGTGGCAGGTAGTCCTCCTTTGACTGGGCCGCAGGCTTTGTCTCCAAATGGCGTCCTGGACCCACTGCAACCCACCTGTTTGCTAAAACGGAAGTCTGCCTCTGGGTAAGAAAAAGCTGAGCTGCACGTACGGAAAGCGGCAGAGGCCAGAGGCGGGGAGGGTGTGGCAAGGGCTGCCTGATTTGCATAGTGACCTGTTGCATCTTGGGAATGTACAGGCTTTGGAGCTTAACAGGTTCTGCAGGTGTCTGCCTGGCCTGAGAGATGCCTGTCTGGTGCTCCCCTCAGGACACACAGGCCTTCCATTCGAGCATGGAGGGTGAGGGACATGGGTCACCCTCATATACAGGGGTGTGGGCATGGGCAGGATAGGTTGTGGGGGACCCGTCAGGGCATTGCCCGTTTGGAAGCCCGTTCGGAAGGCGAGAGGAGGCGGGGCAGGAAACTCTGCTCAATTTCTTTCCCAGAGGCCTGTGGAGAACCCT
Source organism: Lissotriton vulgaris (assembly GCF_964263255.1). Classification (NCBI taxonomy): domain Eukaryota; kingdom Metazoa; phylum Chordata; class Amphibia; order Caudata; family Salamandridae; genus Lissotriton; species Lissotriton vulgaris. The sequence goes on from NC_141691.1 coordinate 520,298,635, forward strand.
TTGCACGTTTGGGCCAGCCGGGCCTGCATCAGCAGATCCTGCTCCACTGGGAAGGGAGAGCCTGTAGGCGTAAATCAAAAAAAGGGGAGAAATCTGCAAATTCTAGTGGCAGACCCATGTTGCCCAGGAAGCAATCAGTTTCTCCTGCTCCCTATAGTGGAAAAAGACATAGGAGGTGTATTTCTCTAGGCAGGGGCTCTGTGTAGATGGCACTTCATTGCTCTGGGAAGCATCCATGCTGGTAGAAGAGTAGCAGCAGACTCCACACCTGAGGCTTGAATGGGGACCGTTGGGGAGGGGCAGTGGGAGGCCGAGGAGGGCGGAGGAAAATGCTTTTCAAAAGCATCTGCACGTTCCTACAAACCTGCTGAAAACCCATACCAGGAATGGGGCTCGAGCCCATGCGGACAAACGTCCATTGGATCTTAAGTCCAACGCCTTAACCACTCGGCCACCCTGGTGAGACCCAAGGATTTACTTTCTTCAACTCCCTTTTTATGCTTGCTGCTGTAGCACCAGCTGTCCAGCAAGAGGTGATTGCAGAGTTAAAAGGCTTTTGCAGGAGGTTAAAAGTAATTGCTTATAACAAACACACTGTGTGACACCTAACTTTCTCCCACTCGGACTTTACCGTTAATTTTTATATTGGAGTTAGCTTAGTCACAATAAGGGGGTGAGCAAGGCAGGCACACTAGAGCATCTACTCCCTGGTGGTCTAGTGGCTAGGATTCGGCGCTTTCACCGCCGCGGCCCGGGTTCGATTCCCGGTCAGGGAAGATCCCTCTAAAGCATAGATTGCTTAATTTGTCTGTGTATCTTTTTTAAAAGAAGGTCTTTAAAAAGGCACCCCTCCCAATAGATGAAAGCGGAGGAATGGGGCTTGTTCTCCTGTGCCCCAGGTTGCTTTGCCCCCATTGACCTAAGCCACCTTTGTGCGCACGCAGTCCCCCACCCAGTCAGGTGCTCTATGTTGGCGTGAAGTGCAGTACCAGCTCAACAGAAAGGTAAATTGCTGGAAAACCCTGCTGTGATGCATACATCTACTTTGGAGCACTCTTCTCCTTTGCACTCTTGAATGGCTTAAGCGCAATGTATTCTTCCAGCAAGCTGAATAACGAGATAGGTGAGAGAAGGTGTACCAGCTGTCTGTGCGCCATCAGCAGCCACTAGGTGTCCCTCTTGGGTTTTCCCGGGGATCCTGATTGTGCAGGAATTCATCGGTTCAGTAGCAAGGGGGAGAGGATGGCCTGTGCCTGGAAGTGACAGGCAGTCTGGTGGCATCATGAGGATTAAGTTCCGATTCATATTTGCTGTAGAATAAAATATGTTTTCAGCCCCCATGAGCTTTGTCACTCGGAGAGCAGTGTATGAACTTTTGCTGCACGGCTCTGGGCTCCCTGGTGGTCTAGTGGTTAGGATTCGGCGCTCTCACCGCCGCGGCCCGGGTTCGAGTCCCTCTTCTGACCTTGAAAGCTTTTCCTTCCCGTAGGTCAGGGCTTCTCAAAATGAAGTTGCTTTTCTGACTCACAATTTGCCTAGCATGACGCAGTATCGCTCAAAATATGATTTTCGCAAGGTTCCTTTAGAGCTGCTTCCCATGGTGGGAGGCAAGGCTCTTGAGCAAGTGAGATCCTGTATTCCGAGGCGCGCTTCCTTTTGTAGGCTTCTGACCCCATGGCCTGTGGCAGGTAGTCCTCCTTTGACTGGGCCGCAGGCTTTGTCTCCAAATGGCGTCCTGGACCCACTGCAACCCACCTGTTTGCTAAAACGGAAGTCTGCCTCTGGGTAAGAAAAAGCTGAGCTGCACGTACGGAAAGCGGCAGAGGCCAGAGGCGGGGAGGGTGTGGCAAGGGCTGCCTGATTTGCATAGTGACCTGTTGCATCTTGGGAATGTACAGGCTTTGGAGCTTAACAGGTACTGCAGGTGTCTGCCTGGCCTGAGAGATGCCTGTCTGGTGCTCCCCTCAGGACACACAGGCCTTCCATTCGAGCATGGAGGGTGAGGGACATGGGTCACCCTCATATACAGGGGTGTGGGCATGGGCAGGATAGGTTGTGGGGGACCCGTCAGGGCATTGCCCGTTTGGAAGCCCGTTCGGAAGGCGAGAGGAGGCGGGGCAGGAAACTCTGCTCAATTTCTTTCCCAGAGGCCTGTGGAGAACCCTTTGCACGTTTGGGCCAGCCGGGCCTGCATCAGCAGATCCTGCTCCACTGGGAAGGGAGAGCCTGTAGGCGTAAATCAAAAAAAGGGGAGAAATCTGCAAATTCTAGTGGCAGACCCATGTTGCCCAGGAAGCAATCAGTTTCTCCTGCTCCCTATAGTGGAAAAAGACATAGGAGGTGTATTTCTCTAGGCAGGGGCTCTGTGTAGATGGCACTTCATTGCTCTGGGAAGCATCCATGCTGGTAGAAGAGTAGCAGCAGACTCCACACCTGAGGCTTGAATGGGGACCGTTGGGGAGGGGCAGTGGGAGGCCGAGGAGGGCGGAGGAAAATGCTTTTCAAAAGCATCTGCACGTTCCTACAAACCTGCTGAAAACCCATACCAGGAATGGGGCTCGAACCCATGCGGACAAACGTCCATTGGATCTTAAGTCCAACGCCTTAACCACTCGGCCACCCTGGTGAGACCCAAGTATTTACTTTCTTCAACTACCTTTTTATGCTTGCTGCTGTAGCACCAGCTGTCCAGCAAGAGGTGATTGCAGAGTTAAAAGGCTTTTGCAGGAGGTTAAAAGTAATTGCTTATAACAAACACACTGTGTGACACCTAACTTTCTCCCACTCGGACTTTACCGTTAATTTTTATATTGGAGTTAGCTTAGTCACAATAAGGGGGTGAGCAAGGCAGGCACACTAGAGCATCTACTCCCTGGTGGTCTAGTGGCTAGGATTCGGCGCTTTCACCGCCGTGGCCCCGGTTCGATTCCCGGTCAGGGAAGATCCCTCTAAAGCATAGATTGCTTAATTTGTCTGTGTATCTTTTTTAAAAGAAGGTCTTTAAAAAGGCACCCCTCCCAATAGATGAAAGCGGAGGAATGGGGCTTGTTCTCCTGTGCCCCAGGTTGCTTTGCCCCCATTGACCTAAGCCACCTTTGTGCGCACGCAGTCCCCCACCCAGTCAGGTGCTCTATGTTGGCGTGAAGTGCAGTACCAGCTCAACAGAAAGGTAAATTGCTGGAAAACCCTGCTGTGATGCATACATCTACTTTGGAGCACTCTTCTCCTTTGCACTCTTGAATCGCTTAAGCGCAATGTATTCTTCCAGCAAGCTGAATAACGAGATAGGTGAGAGAAGGTGTACCAGCTGTCTGTGCGCCATCAGCAGCCACTAGGTGTCCCTCTTGGGTTTTCCCGGGGATCCTGATTGTGCAGGAATTCATCGGTTCAGTAGCAAGGGGGAGAGGATGGCCTGTGCCTGGAAGTGACAGGCAGTCTGGTGGCATCATTAGGATTAAGTTCCGATTCATATTTGCTGTAGAATAAAATATGTTTTCAGCCCCCATGAGTTTTGTCACTCGGAGAGCAGTGTATGAACTTTTGCTGCACGGCTCTGGGCTCCCTGGTGGTCTAGTGGTTAGGATTCGGCGCTCTCACCGCCGCGGCCCGGGTTCGAGTCCCTCTTCTGACCTTGAAAGCTTTTCCTTCCCGTAGGTCAGGGCTTCTCAAAATGACGTTGCTTTTCTGACTCACAATTTGCCTAGCATGACGCAGTATCGCTCAAAATATGCTTTTCGCAAGGTTCCTTTAGAGCTGCTTCCCATGGTGGGAGGCAAGGCTCTTGAGCAAGTGAGATCCTGTATTCCGAGGCGCGCTTCCTTTTGTAGGCTTCTGACCCCATGGCCTGTGGCAGGTAGTCCTCCTTTGACTGGGCCGCAGGCTTTGTCTCCAAATGGCGTCCTGGACCCACTGCAACCCACCTGTTTGCTAAAACGGAAGTCTGCCTCTGGGTAAGAAAAAGCTGAGCTGCACGTACGGAAAGCGGCAGAGGCCAGAGGCGGGGAGGGTGTGGCAAGGGCTGCCTGATTTGCATAGTGACCTGTTGCATCTTGGGAATGTACAGGCTTTGGAGCTTAACAGGTTCTGCAGGTGTCTGCCTGGCCTGAGAGATGCCTGTCTGGTGCTCCCCTCAGGACACACAGGCCTTCCATTCGAGCATGGAGGGTGAGGGACATGGGTCACCCTCATATACAGGGGTGTGGGCATGGGCAGGATAGGTTGTGGGGGACCCGTCAGGGCATTGCCCGTTTGGAAGCCCGTTCGGAAGGCGAGAGGAGGCGGGGCAGGAAACTCTGCTCAATTTCTTTCCCAGAGGCCTGTGGAGAACCCTTTGCACGTTTGGGCCAGCCGGGCCTGCATCAGCAGATCCTGCTCCACTGGGAAGGGAGAGCCTGTAGGCGTAAATCAAAAAAAGGGGAGAAATCTGCAAATTCTAGTGGCAGACCCATGTTGCCCAGGAAGCAATCAGTTTCTCCTGCTCCCTATAGTGGAAAAAGACATAGGAGGTGTATTTCTCTAGGCAGGGGCTCTGTGTAGATGGCACTTCATTGCTCTGGGAAGCATCCATGCTGGTAGAAGAGTAGCAGCAGACTCCACACCTGAGGCTTGAATGGGGACCGTTGGGGAGGGGCAGTGGGAGGCCGAGGAGGGCGGAGGAAAATGCTTTTCAAAAGCATCTGCACGTTCCTACAAACCTGCTGAAAACCCATACCAGGAATGGGGCTCGAGCCCATGCGGACAAACGTCCATTGGATCTTAAGTCCAACGCCTTAACCACTCGGCCACCCTGGTGAGACCCAAGGATTTACTTTCTTCAACTCCCTTTTTATGCTTGCTGCTGTAGCACCAGCTGTCCAGCAAGAGGTGATTGCAGAGTTAAAAGGCTTTTGCAGGAGGTTAAAAGTAATTGCTTATAACAAACACACTGTGTGACACCTAACTTTCTCCCACTCGGACTTTACCGTTAATTTTTATATTGGAGTTAGCTTAGTCACAATAAGGGGGTGAGCAAGGCAGGCACACTAGAGCATCTACTCCCTGGTGGTCTAGTGGCTAGGATTCGGCGCTTTCACCGCCGCGGCCCGGGTTCGATTCCCGGTCAGGGAAGATCCCTCTAAAGCATAGATTGCTTAATTTGTCTGTGTATCTTTTTTAAAAGAAGGTCTTTAAAAAGGCACCCCTCCCAATAGATGAAAGCGGAGGAATGGGGCTTGTTCTCCTGTGCCCCAGGTTGCTTTGCCCCCATTGACCTAAGCCACCTTTGTGCGCACGCAGTCCCCCACCCAGTCAGGTGCTCTATGTTGGCGTGAAGTGCAGTACCAGCTCAACAGAAAGGTAAATTGCTGGAAAACCCTGCTGTGATGCATACATCTACTTTGGAGCACTCTTCTCCTTTGCACTCTTGAATGGCTTAAGCGCAATGTATTCTTCCAGCAAGCTGAATAACGAGATAGGTGAGAGAAGGTGTACCAGCTGTCTGTGCGCCATCAGCAGCCACTAGGTGTCCCTCTTGGGTTTTCCCGGGGATCCTGATTGTGCAGGAATTCATCGGTTCAGTAGCAAGGGGGAGAGGATGGCCTGTGCCTGGAAGTGACAGGCAGTCTGGTGGCATCATGAGGATTAAGTTCCGATTCATATTTGCTGTAGAATAAAATATGTTTTCAGCCCCCATGAGCTTTGTCACTCGGAGAGCAGTGTATGAACTTTTGCTGCACGGCTCTGGGCTCCCTGGTGGTCTAGTGGTTAGGATTCGGCGCTCTCACCGCCGCGGCCCGGGTTCGAGTCCCTCTTCTGACCTTGAAAGCTTTTCCTTCCCGTAGGTCAGGGCTTCTCAAAATGAAGTTGCTTTTCTGACTCACAATTTGCCTAGCATGACGCAGTATCGCTCAAAATATGATTTTCGCAAGGTTCCTTTAGAGCTGCTTCCCATGGTGGGAGGCAAGGCTCTTGAGCAAGTGAGATCCTGTATTCCGAGGCGCGCTTCCTTTTGTAGGCTTCTGACCCCATGGCCTGTGGCAGGTAGTCCTCCTTTGACTGGGCCGCAGGCTTTGTCTCCAAATGGCGTCCTGGACCCACTGCAACCCACCTGTTTGCTAAAACGGAAGTCTGCCTCTGGGTAAGAAAAAGCTGAGCTGCACGTACGGAAAGCGGCAGAGGCCAGAGGCGGGGAGGGTGTGGCAAGGGCTGCCTGATTTGCATAGTGACCTGTTGCATCTTGGGAATGTACAGGCTTTGGAGCTTAACAGGTTCTGCAGGTGTCTGCCTGGCCTGAGAGATGCCTGTCTGGTGCTCCCCTCAGGACACACAGGCCTTCCATTCGAGCATGGAGGGTGAGGGACATGGGTCACCCTCATATACAGGGGTGTGGGCATGGGCAGGATAGGTTGTGGGGGACCCGTCAGGGCATTGCCCGTTTGGAAGCCCGTTCGGAAGGCGAGAGGAGGCGGGGCAGGAAACTCTGCTCAATTTCTTTCCCAGAGGCCTGTGGAGAACCCTTTGCACGTTTGGGCCAGCCGGGCCTGCATCAGCAGATCCTGCTCCACTGGGAAGGGAGAGCCTGTAGGCGTAAATCAAAAAAAGGGGAGAAATCTGCAAATTCTAGTGGCAGACCCATGTTGCCCAGGAAGCAATCAGTTTCTCCTGCTCCCTATAGTGGAAAAAGACATAGGAGGTGTATTTCTCTAGGCAGGGGCTCTGTGTAGATGGCACTTCATTGCTCTGGGAAGCATCCATGCTGGTAGAAGAGTAGCAGCAGACTCCACACCTGAGGCTTGAATGGGGACCGTTGGGGAGGGGCAGTGGGAGGCCGAGGAGGGCGGAGGAAAATGCTTTTCAAAAGCATCTGCACGTTCCTACAAACCTGCTGAAAACCCATACCAGGAATGGGGCTCGAACCCATGCGGACAAACGTCCATTGGATCTTAAGTCCAACGCCTTAACCACTCGGCCACCCTGGTGAGACCCAAGTATTTACTTTCTTCAACTACCTTTTTATGCTTGCTGCTGTAGCACCAGCTGTCCAGCAAGAGGTGATTGCAGAGTTAAAAGGCTTTTGCAGGAGGTTAAAAGTAATTGCTTATAACAAACACACTGTGTGACACCTAACTTTCTCCCACTCGGACTTTACCGTTAATTTTTATATTGGAGTTAGCTTAGTCACAATAAGGGGGTGAGCAAGGCAGGCACACTAGAGCATCTACTCCCTGGTGGTCTAGTGGCTAGGATTCGGCGCTTTCACCGCCGTGGCCCCGGTTCGATTCCCGGTCAGGGAAGATCCCTCTAAAGCATAGATTGCTTAATTTGTCTGTGTATCTTTTTTAAAAGAAGGTCTTTAAAAAGGCACCCTTCCCAATAGATGAAAGCGGAGGAATGGGGCTTGTTCTCCTGTGCCCCAGGTTGCTTTGCCCCCATTGACCTAAGCCACCTTTGTGCGCACGCAGTCCCCCACCCAGTCAGGTGCTCTATGTTGGCGTGAAGTGCAGTACCAGCTCAACAGAAAGGTAAATTGCTGGAAAACCCTGCTGTGATGCATACATCTACTTTGGAGCACTCTTCTCCTTTGCACTCTTGAATCGCTTAAGCGCAATGTATTCTTCCAGCAAGCTGAATAACGAGATAGGTGAGAGAAGGTGTACCAGCTGTCTGTGCGCCATCAGCAGCCACTAGGTGTCCCTCTTGGGTTTTCCCGGGGATCCTGATTGTGCAGGAATTCATCGGTTCAGTAGCAAGGGGGAGAGGATGGCCTGTGCCTGGAAGTGACAGGCAGTCTGGTGGCATCATTAGGATTAAGTTCCGATTCATATTTGCTGTAGAATAAAATATGTTTTCAGCCCCCATGAGTTTTGTCACTCGGAGAGCAGTGTATGAACTTTTGCTGCACGGCTCTGGGCTCCCTGGTGGTCTAGTGGTTAGGATTCGGCGCTCTCACCGCCGCGGCCCGGGTTCGAGTCCCTCTTCTGACCTTGAAAGCTTTTCCTTCCCGTAGGTCAGGGCTTCTCAAAATGACGTTGCTTTTCTGACTCACAATTTGCCTAGCATGACGCAGTATCGCTCAAAATATGCTTTTCGCAAGGTTCCTTTAGAGCTGCTTCCCATGGTGGGAGGCAAGGCTCTTGAGCAAGTGAGATCCTGTATTCCGAGGCGCGCTTCCTTTTGTAGGCTTCTGACCCCATGGCCTGTGGCAGGTAGTCCTCCTTTGACTGGGCCGCAGGCTTTGTCTCCAAATGGCGTCCTGGACCCACTGCAACCCACCTGTTTGCTAAAACGGAAGTCTGCCTCTGGGTAAGAAAAAGCTGAGCTGCACGTACGGAAAGCGGCAGAGGCCAGAGGCGGGGAGGGTGTGGCAAGGGCTGCCTGATTTGCATAGTGACCTGTTGCATCTTGGGAATGTACAGGCTTTGGAGCTTAACAGGTTCTGCAGGTGTCTGCCTGGCCTGAGAGATGCCTGTCTGGTGCTCCCCTCAGGACACACAGGCCTTCCATTCGAGCATGGAGGGTGAGGGACATGGGTCACCCTCATATACAGGGGTGTGGGCATGGGCAGGATAGGTTGTGGGGGACCCGTCAGGGCATTGCCCGTTTGGAAGCCCGTTCGGAAGGCGAGAGGAGGCGGGGCAGGAAACTCTGCTCAATTTCTTTCCCAGAGGCCTGTGGAGAACCCTTTGCACGTTTGGGCCAGCCGGGCCTGCATCAGCAGATCCTGCTCCACTGGGAAGGGAGAGCCTGTAGGCGTAAATCAAAAAAAGGGGAGAAATCTGCAAATTCTAGTGGCAGACCCATGTTGCCCAGGAAGCAATCAGTTTCTCCTGCTCCCTATAGTGGAAAAAGACATAGGAGGTGTATTTCTCTAGGCAGGGGCTCTGTGTAGATGGCACTTCATTGCTCTGGGAAGCATCCATGCTGGTAGAAGAGTAGCAGCAGACTCCACACCTGAGGCTTGAATGGGGACCGTTGGGGAGGGGCAGTGGGAGGCCGAGGAGGGCGGAGGAAAATGCTTTTCAAAAGCATCTGCACGTTCCTACAAACCTGCTGAAAACCCATACCAGGAATGGGGCTCGAGCCCATGCGGACAAACGTCCATTGGATCTTAAGTCCAACGCCTTAACCACTCGGCCACCCTGGTGAGACCCAAGGATTTACTTTCTTCAACTCCCTTTTTATGCTTGCTGCTGTAGCACCAGCTGTCCAGCAAGAGGTGATTGCAGAGTTAAAAGGCTTTTGCAGGAGGTTAAAAGTAATTGCTTATAACAAACACACTGTGTGACACCTAACTTTCTCCCACTCGGACTTTACCGTTAATTTTTATATTGGAGTTAGCTTAGTCACAATAAGGGGGTGAGCAAGGCAGGCACACTAGAGCATCTACTCCCTGGTGGTCTAGTGGCTAGGATTCGGCGCTTTCACCGCCGCGGCCCGGGTTCGATTCCCGGTCAGGGAAGATCCCTCTAAAGCATAGATTGCTTAATTTGTCTGTGTATCTTTTTTAAAAGAAGGTCTTTAAAAAGGCACCCCTCCCAATAGATGAAAGCGGAGGAATGGGGCTTGTTCTCCTGTGCCCCAGGTTGCTTTGCCCCCATTGACCTAAGCCACCTTTGTGCGCACGCAGTCCCCTACCCAGTCAGGTGCTCTATGTAGGCGTGAAGTGCAGTACCAGCTCAACAGAAAGGTAAATTGCTGGAAAACCCTGCTGTGATGCATACATCTACTTTGGAGCACTCTTCTCCTTTGCACTCTTGAATGGCTTAAGCGCAATGTATTCTTCCAGCAAGCTGAATAACGAGATAGGTGAGAGAAGGTGTACCAGCTGTCTGTGCGCCATCAGCAGCCACTAGGTGTCCCTCTTGGGTTTTCCCGGGGATCCTGATTGTGCAGGAATTCATCGGTTCAGTAGCAAGGGGGAGAGGATGGCCTGTGCCTGGAAGTGACAGGCAGTCTGGTGGCATCATGAGGATTAAGTTCCGATTCATATTTGCTGTAGAATAAAATATGTTTTCAGCCCCCATGAGCTTTGTCACTCGGAGAGCAGTGTATGAACTTTTGCTGCACGGCTCTGGGCTCCCTGGTGGTCTAGTGGTTAGGATTCGGCGCTCTCACCGCCGCGGCCCGGGTTCGAGTCCCTCTTCTGACCTTGAAAGCTTTTCCTTCCCGTAGGTCAGGGCTTCTCAAAATGAAGTTGCTTTTCTGACTCACAATTTGCCTAGCATGACGCAGTATCGCTCAAAATATGATTTTCGCAAGGTTCCTTTAGAGCTGCTTCCCATGGTGGGAGGCAAGGCTCTTGAGCAAGTGAGATCCTGTATTCCGAGGCGCGCTTCCTTTTGTAGGCTTCTGACCCCATGGCCTGTGGCAGGTAGTCCTCCTTTGACTGGGCCGCAGGCTTTGTCTCCAAATGGCGTCCTGGACCCACTGCAACCCACCTGTTTGCTAAAACGGAAGTCTGCCTCTGGGTAAGAAAAAGCTGAGCTGCACGTACGGAAAGCGGCAGAGGCCAGAGGCGGGGAGGGTGTGGCAAGGGCTGCCTGATTTGCATAGTGACCTGTTGCATCTTGGGAATGTACAGGCTTTGGAGCTTAACAGGTTCTGCAGGTGTCTGCCTGGCCTGAGAGATGCCTGTCTGGTGCTCCCCTCAGGACACACAGGCCTTCCATTCGAGCATGGAGGGTGAGGGACATGGGTCACCCTCATATACAGGGGTGTGGGCATGGGCAGGATAGGTTGTGGGGGACCCGTCAGGGCATTGCCCGTTTGGAAGCCCGTTCGGAAGGCGAGAGGAGGCGGGGCAGGAAACTCTGCTCAATTTCTTTCCCAGAGGCCTGTGGAGAACCCTTTGCACGTTTGGGCCAGCCGGGCCTGCATCAGCAGATCCTGCTCCACTGGGAAGGGAGAGCCTGTAGGCGTAAATCAAAAAAAGGGGAGAAATCTGCAAATTCTAGTGGCAGACCCATGTTGCCCAGGAAGCAATCAGTTTCTCCTGCTCCCTATAGTGGAAAAAGACATAGGAGGTGTATTTCTCTAGGCAGGGGCTCTGTGTAGATGGCACTTCATTGCTCTGGGAAGCATCCATGCTGGTAGAAGAGTAGCAGCAGACTCCACACCTGAGGCTTGAATGGGGACCGTTGGGGAGGGGCAGTGGGAGGCCGAGGAGGGCGGAGGAAAATGCTTTTCAAAAGCATCTGCACGTTCCTACAAACCTGCTGAAAACCCATACCAGGAATGGGGCTCGAACCCATGCGGACAAACGTCCATTGGATCTTAAGTCCAACGCCTTAACCACTCGGCCACCCTGGTGAGACCCAAGTATTTACTTTCTTCAACTACCTTTTTATGCTTGCTGCTGTAGCACCAGCTGTCCAGCAAGAGGTGATTGCAGAGTTAAAAGGCTTTTGCAGGAGGTTAAAAGTAATTGCTTATAACAAACACACTGTGTGACACCTAACTTTCTCCCACTCGGACTTTACCGTTAATTTTTATATTGGAGTTAGCTTAGTCACAATAAGGGGGTGAGCAAGGCAGGCACACTAGAGCATCTACTCCCTGGTGGTCTAGTGGCTAGGATTCGGCGCTTTCACCGCCGTGGCCCCGGTTCGATTCCCGGTCAGGGAAGATCCCTCTAAAGCATAGATTGCTTAATTTGTCTGTGTATCTTTTTTAAAAGAAGGTCTTTAAAAAGGCACCCCTCCCAATAGATGAAAGCGGAGGAATGGGGCTTGTTCTCCTGTGCCCCAGGTTGCTTTGCCCCCATTGACCTAAGCCACCTTTGTGCGCACGCAGTCCCCCACCCAGTCAGGTGCTCTATGTTGGCGTGAAGTGCAGTACCAGCTCAACAGAAAGGTAAATTGCTGGAAAACCCTGCTGTGATGCATACATCTACTTTGGAGCACTCTTCTCCTTTGCACTCTTGAATCGCTTAAGCGCAATGTATTCTTCCAGCAAGCTGAATAACGAGATAGGTGAGAGAAGGTGTACCAGCTGTCTGTGCGCCATCAGCAGCCACTAGGTGTCCCTCTTGGGTTTTCCCGGGGATCCTGATTGTGCAGGAATTCATCGGTTCAGTAGCAAGGGGGAGAGGATGGCCTGTGCCTGGAAGTGACAGGCAGTCTGGTGGCATCATTAGGATTAAGTTCCGATTCATATTTGCTGTAGAATAAAATATGTTTTCAGCCCCCATGAGTTTTGTCACTCGGAGAGCAGTGTATGAACTTTTGCTGCACGGCTCTGGGCTCCCTGGTGGTCTAGTGGTTAGGATTCGGCGCTCTCACCGCCGCGGCCCGGGTTCGAGTCCCTCTTCTGACCTTGAAAGCTTTTCCTTCCCGTAGGTCAGGGCTTCTCAAAATGACGTTGCTTTTCTGACTCACAATTTGCCTAGCATGACGCAGTATCGCTCAAAATATGCTTTTCGCAAGGTTCCTTTAGAGCTGCTTCCCATGGTGGGAGGCAAGGCTCTTGAGCAAGTGAGATCCTGTATTCCGAGGCGCGCTTCCTTTTGTAGGCTTCTGACCCCATGGCCTGTGGCAGGTAGTCCTCCTTTGACTGGGCCGCAGGCTTTGTCTCCAAATGGCGTCCTGGACCCACTGCAACCCACCTGTTTGCTAAAACGGAAGTCTGCCTCTGGGTAAGAAAAAGCTGAGCTGCACGTACGGAAAGCGGCAGAGGCCAGAGGCGGGGAGGGTGTGGCAAGGGCTGCCTGATTTGCATAGTGACCTGTTGCATCTTGGGAATGTACAGGCTTTGGAGCTTAACAGGTTCTGCAGGTGTCTGCCTGGCCTGAGAGATGCCTGTCTGGTGCTCCCCTCAGGACACACAGGCCTTCCATTCGAGCATGGAGGGTGAGGGACATGGGTCACCCTCATATACAGGGGTGTGGGCATGGGCAGGATAGGTTGTGGGGGACCCGTCAGGGCATTGCCCGTTTGGAAGCCCGTTCGGAAGGCGAGAGGAGGCGGGGCAGGAAACTCTGCTCAATTTCTTTCCCAGAGGCCTGTGGAGAACCCTTTGCACGTTTGGGCCAGCCGGGCCTGCATCAGCAGATCCTGCTCCACTGGGAAGGGAGAGCCTGTAGGCGTAAATCAAAAAAAGGGGAGAAATCTGCAAATTCTAGTGGCAGACCCATGTTGCCCAGGAAGCAATCAGTTTCTCCTGCTCCCTATAGTGGAAAAAGACATAGGAGGTGTATTTCTCTAGGCAGGGGCTCTGTGTAGATGGCACTTCATTGCTCTGGGAAGCATCCATGCTGGTAGAAGAGTAGCAGCAGACTCCACACCTGAGGCTTGAATGGGGACCGTTGGGGAGGGGCAGTGGGAGGCCGAGGAGGGCGGAGGAAAATGCTTTTCAAAAGCATCTGCACGTTCCTACAAACCTGCTGAAAACCCATACCAGGAATGGGGCTCGAGCCCATGCGGACAAACGTCCATTGGATCTTAAGTCCAACGCCTTAACCACTCGGCCACCCTGGTGAGACCCAAGGATTTACTTTCTTCAACTCCCTTTTTATGCTTGCTGCTGTAGCACCAGCTGTCCAGCAAGAGGTGATTGCAGAGTTAAAAGGCTTTTGCAGGAGGTTAAAAGTAATTGCTTATAACAAACACACTGTGTGACACCTAACTTTCTCCCACTCGGACTTTACCGTTAATTTTTATATTGGAGTTAGCTTAGTCACAATAAGGGGGTGAGCAAGGCAGGCACACTAGAGCATCTACTCCCTGGTGGTCTAGTGGCTAGGATTCGGCGCTTTCACCGCCGCGGCCCGGGTTCGATTCCCGGTCAGGGAAGATCCCTCTAAAGCATAGATTGCTTAATTTGTCTGTGTATCTTTTTTAAAAGAAGGTCTTTAAAAAGGCACCCCTCCCAATAGATGAAAGCGGAGGAATGGGGCTTGTTCTCCTGTGCCCCAGGTTGCTTTGCCCCCATTGACCTAAGCCACCTTTGTGCGCACGCAGTCCCCTACCCAGTCAGGTGCTCTATGTAGGCGTGAAGTGCAGTACCAGCTCAACAGAAAGGTAAATTGCTGGAAAACCCTGCTGTGATGCATACATCTACTTTGGAGCACTCTTCTCCTTTGCACTCTTGAATGGCTTAAGCGCAATGTATTCTTCCAGCAAGCTGAATAACGAGATAGGTGAGAGAAGGTGTACCAGCTGTCTGTGCGCCATCAGCAGCCACTAGGTGTCCCTCTTGGGTTTTCCCGGGGATCCTGATTGTGCAGGAATTCATCGGTTCAGTAGCAAGGGGGAGAGGATGGCCTGTGCCTGGAAGTGACAGGCAGTCTGGTGGCATCATGAGGATTAAGTTCCGATTCATATTTGCTGTAGAATAAAATATGTTTTCAGCCCCCATGAGCTTTGTCACTCGGAGAGCAGTGTATGAACTTTTGCTGCACGGCTCTGGGCTCCCTGGTGGTCTAGTGGTTAGGATTCGGCGCTCTCACCGCCGCGGCCCGGGTTCGAGTCCCTCTTCTGACCTTGAAAGCTTTTCCTTCCCGTAGGTCAGGGCTTCTCAAAATGAAGTTGCTTTTCTGACTCACAATTTGCCTAGCATGACGCAGTATCGCTCAAAATATGATTTTCGCAAGGTTCCTTTAGAGCTGCTTCCCATGGTGGGAGGCAAGGCTCTTGAGCAAGTGAGATCCTGTATTCCGAGGCGCGCTTCCTTTTGTAGGCTTCTGACCCCATGGCCTGTGGCAGGTAGTCCTCCTTTGACTGGGCCGCAGGCTTTGTCTCCAAATGGCGTCCTGGACCCACTGCAACCCACCTGTTTGCTAAAACGGAAGTCTGCCTCTGGGTAAGAAAAAGCTGAGCTGCACGTACGGAAAGCGGCAGAGGCCAGAGGCGGGGAGGGTGTGGCAAGGGCTGCCTGATTTGCATAGTGACCTGTTGCATCTTGGGAATGTACAGGCTTTGGAGCTTAACAGGTTCTGCAGGTGTCTGCCTGGCCTGAGAGATGCCTGTCTGGTGCTCCCCTCAGGACACACAGGCCTTCCATTCGAGCATGGAGGGTGAGGGACATGGGTCACCCTCATATACAGGGGTGTGGGCATGGGCAGGATAGGTTGTGGGGGACCCGTCAGGGCATTGCCCGTTTGGAAGCCCGTTCGGAAGGCGAGAGGAGGCGGGGCAGGAAACTCTGCTCAATTTCTTTCCCAGAGGCCTGTGGAGAACCCTTTGCACGTTTGGGCCAGCCGGGCCTGCATCAGCAGATCCTGCTCCACTGGGAAGGGAGAGCCTGTAGGCGTAAATCAAAAAAAGGGGAGAAATCTGCAAATTCTAGTGGCAGACCCATGTTGCCCAGGAAGCAATCAGTTTCTCCTGCTCCCTATAGTGGAAAAAGACATAGGAGGTGTATTTCTCTAGGCAGGGGCTCTGTGTAGATGGCACTTCATTGCTCTGGGAAGCATCCATGCTGGTAGAAGAGTAGCAGCAGACTCCACACCTGAGGCTTGAATGGGGACCGTTGGGGAGGGGCAGTGGGAGGCCGAGGAGGGCGGAGGAAAATGCTTTTCAAAAGCATCTGCACGTTCCTACAAACCTGCTGAAAACCCATACCAGGAATGGGGCTCGAACCCATGCGGACAAACGTCCATTGGATCTTAAGTCCAACGCCTTAACCACTCGGCCACCCTGGTGAGACCCAAGGATTTACTTTCTTCAACTACCTTTTTATGCTTGCTGCTGTAGCACCAGCTGTCCAGCAAGAGGTGATTGCAGAGTTAAAAGGCTTTTGCAGGAGGTTAAAAGTAATTGCTTATAACAAACACACTGTGTGACACCTAACTTTCTCCCACTCGGACTTTACCGTTAATTTTTATATTGGAGTTAGCTTAGTCACAATAAGGGGGTGAGCAAGGCAGGCACACTAGAGCATCTACTCCCTGGTGGTCTAGTGGCTAGGATTCGGCGCTTTCACCGCCGTGGCCCCGGTTCGATTCCCGGTCAGGGAAGATCCCTCTAAAGCATAGATTGCTTAATTTGTCTGTGTATCTTTTTTAAAAGAAGGTCTTTAAAAAGGCACCCCTCCCAATAGATGAAAGCGGAGGAATGGGGCTTGTTCTCCTGTGCCCCAGGTTGCTTTGCCCCCATTGACCTAAGCCACCTTTGTGCGCACGCAGTCCCCCACCCAGTCAGGTGCTCTATGTTGGCGTGAAGTGCAGTACCAGCTCAACAGAAAGGTAAATTGCTGGAAAACCCTGCTGTGATGCATACATCTACTTTGGAGCACTCTTCTCCTTTGCACTCTTGAATCGCTTAAGCGCAATGTATTCTTCCAGCAAGCTGAATAACGAGATAGGTGAGAGAAGGTGTACCAGCTGTCTGTGCGCCATCAGCAGCCACTAGGTGTCCCTCTTGGGTTTTCCCGGGGATCCTGATTGTGCAGGAATTCATCGGTTCAGTAGCAAGGGGGAGAGGATGGCCTGTGCCTGGAAGTGACAGGCAGTCTGGTGGCATCATTAGGATTAAGTTCCGATTCATATTTGCTGTAGAATAAAATATGTTTTCAGCCCCCATGAGTTTTGTCACTCGGAGAGCAGTGTATGAACTTTTGCTGCACGGCTCTGGGCTCCCTGGTGGTCTAGTGGTTAGGATTCGGCGCTCTCACCGCCGCGGCCCGGGTTCGAGTCCCTCTTCTGACCTTGAAAGCTTTTCCTTCCCGTAGGTCAGGGCTTCTCAAAATGACGTTGCTTTTCTGACTCACAATTTGCCTAGCATGACGCAGTATCGCTCAAAATATGATTTTCGCAAGGTTCCTTTAGAGCTGCTTCCCATGGTGGGAGGCAAGGCTCTTGAGCAAGTGAGATCCTGTATTCCGAGGCGCGCTTCCTTTTGTAGGCTTCTGACCCCATGGCCTGTGGCAGGTAGTCCTCCTTTGACTGGGCCGCAGGCTTTGTCTCCAAATGGCGTCCTGGACCCACTGCAACCCACCTGTTTGCTAAAACGGAAGTCTGCCTCTGGGTAAGAAAAAGCTGAGCTGCACGTACGGAAAGCGGCAGAGGCCAGAGGCGGGGAGGGTGTGGCAAGGGCTGCCTGATTTGCATAGTGACCTGTTGCATCTTGGGAATGTACAGGCTTTGGAGCTTAACAGGTTCTGCAGGTGTCTGCCTGGCCTGAGAGATGCCTGTCTGGTGCTCCCCTCAGGACACACAGGCCTTCCATTCGAGCATGGAGGGTGAGGGACATGGGTCACCCTCATATACAGGGGTGTGGGCATGGGCAGGATAGGTTGTGGGGGACCCGTCAGGGCATTGCCCGTTTGGAAGCCCGTTCGGAAGGCGAGAGGAGGCGGGGCAGGAAACTCTGCTCAATTTCTTTCCCAGAGGCCTGTGGAGAACCCTTTGCACGTTTGGGCCAGCCGGGCCTGCATCAGCAGATCCTGCTCCACTGGGAAGGGAGAGCCTGTAGGCGTAAATCAAAAAAAGGGGAGAAATCTGCAAATTCTAGTGGCAGACCCATGTTGCCCAGGAAGCAATCAGTTTCTCCTGCTCCCTATAGTGGAAAAAGACATAGGAGGTGTATTTCTCTAGGCAGGGGCTCTGTGTAGATGGCACTTCATTGCTCTGGGAAGCATCCATGCTGGTAGAAGAGTAGCAGCAGACTCCACACCTGAGGCTTGAATGGGGACCGTTGGGGAGGGGCAGTGGGAGGCCGAGGAGGGCGGAGGAAAATGCTTTTCAAAAGCATCCGCACGTTCCTACAAACCTGCTGAAAACCCATACCAGGAATGGGGCTCGAACCCATGCGGACAAACGTCCATTGGATCTTAAGTCCAACGCCTTAACCACTCGGCCACCCTGGTGAGACCCAAGGATTTACTTTCTTCAACTCCCTTTTTATGCTTGCTACTGTAGCACCAGCTGTCCAGCAAGAGGTGATTGCAGAGTTAAAAGGCTTTTGCAGGAGGTTAAAAGTAATTGCTTATAACAAACACACTGTGTGACACCTAACTTTCTCCCACTCGGACCTTACCGTTAATTTTTATATTGGAGTTAGCTTAGTCACAATAAGGGGGTGAGCAAGGCAGTTACACTAGAGCATCTACTCCCTGGTGGTCTAGTGGCTAGGATTCGGCGCTTTCACCGCCGCGGCCTGGGTTCGATTCCCGGTCAGGGAAGATCCCTCTAAAGCATAGATTGCTTAATTTGTCTGTGTATCTTTTTTAAAAGAAGGTCTTTAAAAAGGCACCCCTCCCAATAGATGAAAGCGGAGGAATTGGGCTTGTTCTCCTGTGCCCCAGGTTGCTTTGCCCCCATTGACCTAAGCCACCTTTGTGCGCACGCAGTCCCCCACCCAGTCAGGTGCTCTATGTTGGCGTGAAGTGCAGTACCAGCTCAACAGAAAGGTAAATTGCTGGAAAACCCTGCTGTGATGCATACATCTACTTTGGAGCACTCTTCTCCTTTGCACTCTTGAATCGCTTAAGCGCAATGTATTCTTCCAGCAAGCTGAATAACGAGATAGGTGAGAGAAGGTGTACCAGCTGTCTGTGCGCCATCAGCAGCCACTAGGTGTCCCTCTTGGGTTTTCCCGGGGATCCTGATTGTGCAGGAATTCATCGGTTCAGTAGCAAGGGGGAGAGGATGGCCTGTGCCTGGAAGTGACAGGCAGTCTGGTGGCATCATGAGGATTAAGTTCCGATTCATATTTGCTGTAGAATAAAATATGTTTTCAGCCCCCATGAGCTTTGTCACTCGGAGAGCAGTGTATGAACTTTTGCTGCACGGCTCTGGGCTCCCTGGTGGTCTAGTGGTTAGGATTCGGCGCTCTCACCGCCGCGGCCCGGGTTCGATTCCCGGTCAGGGAAAAGTCCCTCTTCTGACCTTGAAAGCTTTTCCTTCCCGTAGGTCAGGGCTTCTCAAAATGAAGTTGCTTTTCTGACTCACAATTTGCCTAGCATGACGCAGTATCGCTCAAAATATGATTTTCGCAAGGTTCCTTTAGAGCTGCTTCCCATGGTGGGAGGCAAGGCTCTTGAGCAAGTGAGATCCTGTATTCCGAGGCGCGCTTCCTTTTGTAGGCTTCTGACCCCATGGCCTGTGGCAGGTAGTCCTCCTTTGACTGGGCCGCAGGCTTTGTCTCCAAATGGCGTCCTGGACCCACTGCAACCCACCTGTTTGCTAAAACGGAAGTCTGCCTCTGGGTAAGAAAAAGCTGAGCTGCACGTACGGAAAGCGGCAGAGGCCAGAGGCGGGGAGGGTGTGGCAAGGGCTGCCTGATTTGCATAGTGACCTGTTGCATCTTGGGAATGTACAGGCTTTGGAGCTTAACAGGTACTGCAGGTGTCTGCCTGGCCTGAGAGATGCCTGTCTGGTGCTCCCCTCAGGACACACAGGCCTTCCATTCGAGCATGGAGGGTGAGGGACATGGGTCACCCTCATATACAGGGGTGTGGGCATGGGCAGGATAGGTTGTGGGGGACCCGTCAGGGCATTGCCCGTTTGGAAGCCCGTTCGGAAGGCGAGAGGAGGCGGGGCAGGAAACTCTGCTCAATTTCTTTCCCAGAGGCCTGTGGAGAACCCTTTGCACGTTTGGGCCAGCCGGGCCTGCATCAGCAGATCCTGCTCCACTGGGAAGGGAGAGCCTGTAGGCGTAAATCAAAAAAAGGGGAGAAATCTGCAAATTCTAGTGGCAGACCCATGTTGCCCAGGAAGCAATCAGTTTCTCCTGCTCCCTATAGTGGAAAAAGACATAGGAGGTGTATTTCTCTAGGCAGGGGCTCTGTGTAGATGGCACTTCATTGCTCTGGGAAGCATCCATGCTGGTAGAAGAGTAGCAGCAGACTCCACACCTGAGGCTTGAATGGGGACCGTTGGGGAGGGGCAGTGGGAGGCCGAGGAGGGCGGAGGAAAATGCTTTTCAAAAGCATCTGCACGTTCCTACAAACCTGCTGAAAACCCATACCAGGAATGGGGCTCGAACCCATGCGGACAAACGTCCATTGGATCTTAAGTCCAACGCCTTAACCACTCGGCCACCCTGGTGAGACCCAAGGATTTACTTTCTTCAACTACCTTTTTATGCTTGCTGCTGTAGCACCAGCTGTCCAGCAAGAGGTGATTGCAGAGTTAAAAGGCTTTTGCAGGAGGTTAAAAGTAATTGCTTATAACAAACACACTGTGTGACACCTAACTTTCTCCCACTCGGACTTTACCGTTAATTTTTATATTGGAGTTAGCTTAGTCACAATAAGGGGGTGAGCAAGGCAGGCACACTAGAGCATCTACTCCCTGGTGGTCTAGTGGCTAGGATTCGGCGCTTTCACCGCCGTGGCCCCGGTTCGATTCCCGGTCAGGGAAGATCCCTCTAAAGCATAGATTGCTTAATTTGTCTGTGTATCTTTTTTAAAAGAAGGTCTTTAAAAAGGCACCCCTCCCAATAGATGAAAGCGGAGGAATGGGGCTTGTTCTCCTGTGCCCCAGGTTGCTTTGCCCCCATTGACCTAAGCCACCTTTGTGCGCACGCAGTCCCCCACCCAGTCAGGTGCTCTATGTTGGCGTGAAGTGCAGTACCAGCTCAACAGAAAGGTAAATTGCTGGAAAACCCTGCTGTGATGCATACATCTACTTTGGAGCACTCTTCTCCTTTGCACTCTTGAATCGCTTAAGCGCAATGTATTCTTCCAGCAAGCTGAATAACGAGATAGGTGAGAGAAGGTGTACCAGCTGTCTGTGCGCCATCAGCAGCCACTAGGTGTCCCTCTTGGGTTTTCCCGGGGATCCTGATTGTGCAGGAATTCATCGGTTCAGTAGCAAGGGGGAGAGGATGGCCTGTGCCTGGAAGTGACAGGCAGTCTGGTGGCATCATTAGGATTAAGTTCCGATTCATATTTGCTGTAGAATAAAATATGTTTTCAGCCCCCATGAGTTTTGTCACTCGGAGAGCAGTGTATGAACTTTTGCTGCACGGCTCTGGGCTCCCTGGTGGTCTAGTGGTTAGGATTCGGCGCTCTCACCGCCGCGGCCCGGGTTCGAGTCCCTCTTCTGACCTTGAAAGCTTTTCCTTCCCGTAGGTCAGGGCTTCTCAAAATGACGTTGCTTTTCTGACTCACAATTTGCCTAGCATGACGCAGTATCGCTCAAAATATGATTTTCGCAAGGTTCCTTTAGAGCTGCTTCCCATGGTGGGAGGCAAGGCTCTTGAGCAAGTGAGATCCTGTATTCCGAGGCGCGCTTCCTTTTGTAGGCTTCTGACCCCATGGCCTGTGGCAGGTAGTCCTCCTTTGACTGGGCCGCAGGCTTTGTCTCCAAATGGCGTCCTGGACCCACTGCAACCCACCTGTTTGCTAAAACGGAAGTCTGCCTCTGGGTAAGAAAAAGCTGAGCTGCACGTACGGAAAGCGGCAGAGGCCAGAGGCGGGGAGGGTGTGGCAAGGGCTGCCTGATTTGCATAGTGACCTGTTGCATCTTGGGAATGTACAGGCTTTGGAGCTTAACAGGTTCTGCAGGTGTCTGCCTGGCCTGAGAGATGCCTGTCTGGTGCTCCCCTCAGGACACACAGGCCTTCCATTCGAGCATGGAGGGTGAGGGACATGGGTCACCCTCATATACAGGGGTGTGGGCATGGGCAGGATAGGTTGTGGGGGACCCGTCAGGGCATTGCCCGTTTGGAAGCCCGTTCGGAAGGCGAGAGGAGGCGGGGCAGGAAACTCTGCTCAATTTCTTTCCCAGAGGCCTGTGGAGAACCCTTTGCACGTTTGGGCCAGCCGGGCCTGCATCAGCAGATCCTGCTCCACTGGGAAGGGAGAGCCTGTAGGCGTAAATCAAAAAAAGGGGAGAAATCTGCAAATTCTAGTGGCAGACCCATGTTGCCCAGGAAGCAATCAGTTTCTCCTGCTCCCTATAGTGGAAAAAGACATAGGAGGTGTATTTCTCTAGGCAGGGGCTCTGTGTAGATGGCACTTCATTGCTCTGGGAAGCATCCATGCTGGTAGAAGAGTAGCAGCAGACTCCACACCTGAGGCTTGAATGGGGACCGTTGGGGAGGGGCAGTGGGAGGCCGAGGAGGGCGGAGGAAAATGCTTTTCAAAAGCATCTGCACGTTCCTACAAACCTGCTGAAAACCCATACCAGGAATGGGGCTCGAGCCCATGCGGACAAACGTCCATTGGATCTTAAGTCCAACGCCTTAACCACTCGGCCACCCTGGTGAGACCCAAGGATTTACTTTCTTCAACTCCCTTTTTATGCTTGCTGCTGTAGCACCAGCTGTCCAGCAAGAGGTGATTGCAGAGTTAAAAGGCTTTTGCAGGAGGTTAAAAGTAATTGCTTATAACAAACACACTGTGTGACACCTAACTTTCTCCCACTCGGACTTTACCGTTAATTTTTATATTGGAGTTAGCTTAGTCACAATAAGGGGGTGAGCAAGGCAGGCACACTAGAGCATCTACTCCCTGGTGGTCTAGTGGCTAGGATTCGGCGCTTTCACCGCCGCGGCCCGGGTTCGATTCCCGGTCAGGGAAGATCCCTCTAAAGCATAGATTGCTTAATTTGTCTGTGTATCTTTTTTAAAAGAAGGTCTTTAAAAAGGCACCCCTCCCAATAGATGAAAGCGGAGGAATGGGGCTTGTTCTCCTGTGCCCCAGGTTGCTTTGCCCCCATTGACCTAAGCCACCTTTGTGCGCACGCAGTCCCCCACCCAGTCAGGTGCTCTATGTTGGCGTGAAGTGCAGTACCAGCTCAACAGAAAGGTAAATTGCTGGAAAACCCTGCTGTGATGCATACATCTACTTTGGAGCACTCTTCTCCTTTGCACTCTTGAATGGCTTAAGCGCAATGTATTCTTCCAGCAAGCTGAATAACGAGATAGGTGAGAGAAGGTGTACCAGCTGTCTGTGCGCCATCAGCAGCCACTAGGTGTCCCTCTTGGGTTTTCCCGGGGATCCTGATTGTGCAGGAATTCATCGGTTCAGTAGCAAGGGGGAGAGGATGGCCTGTGCCTGGAAGTGACAGGCAGTCTGGTGGCATCATGAGGATTAAGTTCCGATTCATATTTGCTGTAGAATAAAATATGTTTTCAGCCCCCATGAGCTTTGTCACTCGGAGAGCAGTGTATGAACTTTTGCTGCACGGCTCTGGGCTCCCTGGTGGTCTAGTGGTTAGGATTCGGCGCTCTCACCGCCGCGGCCCGGGTTCGAGTCCCTCTTCTGACCTTGAAAGCTTTTCCTTCCCGTAGGTCAGGGCTTCTCAAAATGAAGTTGCTTTTCTGACTCACAATTTGCCTAGCATGACGCAGTATCGCTCAAAATATGATTTTCGCAAGGTTCCTTTAGAGCTGCTTCCCATGGTGGGAGGCAAGGCTCTTGAGCAAGTGAGATCCTGTATTCCGAGGCGCGCTTCCTTTTGTAGGCTTCTGACCCCATGGCCTGTGGCAGGTAGTCCTCCTTTGACTGGGCCGCAGGCTTTGTCTCCAAATGGCGTCCTGGACCCACTGCAACCCACCTGTTTGCTAAAACGGAAGTCTGCCTCTGGGTAAGAAAAAGCTGAGCTGCACGTACGGAAAGCGGCAGAGGCCAGAGGCGGGGAGGGTGTGGCAAGGGCTGCCTGATTTGCATAGTGACCTGTTGCATCTTGGGAATGTACAGGCTTTGGAGCTTAACAGGTTCTGCAGGTGTCTGCCTGGCCTGAGAGATGCCTGTCTGGTGCTCCCCTCAGGACACACAGGCCTTCCATTCGAGCATGGAGGGTGAGGGACATGGGTCACCCTCATATACAGGGGTGTGGGCATGGGCAGGATAGGTTGTGGGGGACCCGTCAGGGCATTGCCCGTTTGGAAGCCCGTTCGGAAGGCGAGAGGAGGCGGGGCAGGAAACTCTGCTCAATTTCTTTCCCAGAGGCCTGTGGAGAACCCTTTGCACGTTTGGGCCAGCCGGGCCTGCATCAGCAGATCCTGCTCCACTGGGAAGGGAGAGCCTGTAGGCGTAAATCAAAAAAAGGGGAGAAATCTGCAAATTCTAGTGGCAGACCCATGTTGCCCAGGAAGCAATCAGTTTCTCCTGCTCCCTATAGTGGAAAAAGACATAGGAGGTGTATTTCTCTAGGCAGGGGCTCTGTGTAGATGGCACTTCATTGCTCTGGGAAGCATCCATGCTGGTAGAAGAGTAGCAGCAGACTCCACACCTGAGGCTTGAATGGGGACCGTTGGGGAGGGGCAGTGGGAGGCCGAGGAGGGCGGAGGAAAATGCTTTTCAAAAGCATCTGCACGTTCCTACAAACCTGCTGAAAACCCATACCAGGAATGGGGCTCGAACCCATGCGGACAAACGTCCATTGGATCTTAAGTCCAACGCCTTAACCACTCGGCCACCCTGGTGAGACCCAAGGATTTACTTTCTTCAACTACCTTTTTATGCTTGCTGCTGTAGCACCAGCTGTCCAGCAAGAGGTGATTGCAGAGTTAAAAGGCTTTTGCAGGAGGTTAAAAGTAATTGCTTATAACAAACACACTGTGTGACACCTAACTTTCTCCCACTCGGACTTTACCGTTAATTTTTATATTGGAGTTAGCTTAGTCACAATAAGGGGGTGAGCAAGGCAGGCACACTAGAGCATCTACTCCCTGGTGGTCTAGTGGCTAGGATTCGGCGCTTTCACCGCCGTGGCCCCGGTTCGATTCCCGGTCAGGGAAGATCCCTCTAAAGCATAGATTGCTTAATTTGTCTGTGTATCTTTTTTAAAAGAAGGTCTTTAAAAAGGCACCCCTCCCAATAGATGAAAGCGGAGGAATGGGGCTTGTTCTCCTGTGCCCCAGGTTGCTTTGCCCCCATTGACCTAAGCCACCTTTGTGCGCACGCAGTCCCCCACCCAGTCAGGTGCTCTATGTTGGCGTGAAGTGCAGTACCAGCTCAACAGAAAGGTAAATTGCTGGAAAACCCTGCTGTGATGCATACATCTACTTTGGAGCACTCTTCTCCTTTGCACTCTTGAATCGCTTAAGCGCAATGTATTCTTCCAGCAAGCTGAATAACGAGATAGGTGAGAGAAGGTGTACCAGCTGTCTGTGCGCCATCAGCAGCCACTAGGTGTCCCTCTTGGGTTTTCCCGGGGATCCTGATTGTGCAGGAATTCATCGGTTCAGTAGCAAGGGGGAGAGGATGGCCTGTGCCTGGAAGTGACAGGCAGTCTGGTGGCATCATTAGGATTAAGTTCCGATTCATATTTGCTGTAGAATAAAATATGTTTTCAGCCCCCATGAGTTTTGTCACTCGGAGAGCAGTGTATGAACTTTTGCTGCACGGCTCTGGGCTCCCTGGTGGTCTAGTGGTTAGGATTCGGCGCTCTCACCGCCGCGGCCCGGGTTCGAGTCCCTCTTCTGACCTTGAAAGCTTTTCCTTCCCGTAGGTCAGGGCTTCTCAAAATGACGTTGCTTTTCTGACTCACAATTTGCCTAGCATGACGCAGTATCGCTCAAAATATGATTTTCGCAAGGTTCCTTTAGAGCTGCTTCCCATGGTGGGAGGCAAGGCTCTTGAGCAAGTGAGATCCTGTATTCCGAGGCGCGCTTCCTTTTGTAGGCTTCTGACCCCATGGCCTGTGGCAGGTAGTCCTCCTTTGACTGGGCCGCAGGCTTTGTCTCCAAATGGCGTCCTGGACCCACTGCAACCCACCTGTTTGCTAAAACGGAAGTCTGCCTCTGGGTAAGAAAAAGCTGAGCTGCACGTACGGAAAGCGGCAGAGGCCAGAGGCGGGGAGGGTGTGGCAAGGGCTGCCTGATTTGCATAGTGACCTGTTGCATCTTGGGAATGTACAGGCTTTGGAGCTTAACAGGTTCTGCAGGTGTCTGCCTGGCCTGAGAGATGCCTGTCTGGTGCTCCCCTCAGGACACACAGGCCTTCCATTCGAGCATGGAGGGTGAGGGACATGGGTCACCCTCATATACAGGGGTGTGGGCATGGGCAGGATAGGTTGTGGGGGACCCGTCAGGGCATTGCCCGTTTGGAAGCCCGTTCGGAAGGCGAGAGGAGGCGGGGCAGGAAACTCTGCTCAATTTCTTTCCCAGAGGCCTGTGGAGAACCCTTTGCACGTTTGGGCCAGCCGGGCCTGCATCAGCAGATCCTGCTCCACTGGGAAGGGAGAGCCTGTAGGCGTAAATCAAAAAAAGGGGAGAAATCTGCAAATTCTAGTGGCAGACCCATGTTGCCCAGGAAGCAATCAGTTTCTCCTGCTCCCTATAGTGGAAAAAGACATAGGAGGTGTATTTCTCTAGGCAGGGGCTCTGTGTAGATGGCACTTCATTGCTCTGGGAAGCATCCATGCTGGTAGAAGAGTAGCAGCAGACTCCACACCTGAGGCTTGAATGGGGACCGTTGGGGAGGGGCAGTGGGAGGCCGAGGAGGGCGGAGGAAAATGCTTTTCAAAAGCATCTGCACGTTCCTACAAACCTGCTGAAAACCCATACCAGGAATGGGGCTCGAGCCCATGCGGACAAACGTCCATTGGATCTTAAGTCCAACGCCTTAACCACTCGGCCACCCTGGTGAGACCCAAGGATTTACTTTCTTCAACTCCCTTTTTATGCTTGCTGCTGTAGCACCAGCTGTCCAGCAAGAGGTGATTGCAGAGTTAAAAGGCTTTTGCAGGAGGTTAAAAGTAATTGCTTATAACAAACACACTGTGTGACACCTAACTTTCTCCCACTCGGACTTTACCGTTAATTTTTATATTGGAGTTAGCTTAGTCACAATAAGGGGGTGAGCAAGGCAGGCACACTAGAGCATCTACTCCCTGGTGGTCTAGTGGCTAGGATTCGGCGCTTTCACCGCCACGGCCCGGGTTCGATTCCCGGTCAGGGAAGATCCCTCTAAAGCATAGATTGCTTAATTTGTCTGTGTATCTTTTTTAAAAGAAGGTCTTTAAAAAGGCACCCCTCCCAATAGATGAAAGCGGAGGAATGGGGCTTGTTCTCCTGTGCCCCAGGTTGCTTTGCCCCCATTGACCTAAGCCACCTTTGTGCGCACGCAGTCCCCCACCCAGTCAGGTGCTCTATGTTGGCGTGAAGTGCAGTACCAGCTCAACAGAAAGGTAAATTGCTGGAAAACCCTGCTGTGATGCATACATCTACTTTGGAGCACTCTTCTCCTTTGCACTCTTGAATGGCTTAAGCGCAATGTATTCTTCCAGCAAGCTGAATAACGAGATAGGTGAGAGAAGGTGTACCAGCTGTCTGTGCGCCATCAGCAGCCACTAGGTGTCCCTCTTGGGTTTTCCCGGGGATCCTGATTGTGCAGGAATTCATCGGTTCAGTAGCAAGGGGGAGAGGATGGCCTGTGCCTGGAAGTGACAGGCAGTCTGGTGGCATCATGAGGATTAAGTTCCGATTCATATTTGCTGTAGAATAAAATATGTTTTCAGCCCCCATGAGCTTTGTCACTCGGAGAGCAGTGTATGAACTTTTGCTGCACGGCTCTGGGCTCCCTGGTGGTCTAGTGGTTAGGATTCGGCGCTCTCACCGCCGCGGCCCGGGTTCGAGTCCCTCTTCTGACCTTGAAAGCTTTTCCTTCCCGTAGGTCAGGGCTTCTCAAAATGAAGTTGCTTTTCTGACTCACAATTTGCCTAGCATGACGCAGTATCGCTCAAAATATGATTTTCGCAAGGTTCCTTTAGAGCTGCTTCCCATGGTGGGAGGCAAGGCTCTTGAGCAAGTGAGATCCTGTATTCCGAGGCGCGCTTCCTTTTGTAGGCTTCTGACCCCATGGCCTGTGGCAGGTAGTCCTCCTTTGACTGGGCCGCAGGCTTTGTCTCCAAATGGCGTCCTGGACCCACTGCAACCCACCTGTTTGCTAAAACGGAAGTCTGCCTCTGGGTAAGAAAAAGCTGAGCTGCACGTACGGAAAGCGGCAGAGGCCAGAGGCGGGGAGGGTGTGGCAAGGGCTGCCTGATTTGCATAGTGACCTGTTGCATCTTGGGAATGTACAGGCTTTGGAGCTTAACAGGTTCTGCAGGTGTCTGCCTGGCCTGAGAGATGCCTGTCTGGTGCTCCCCTCAGGACACACAGGCCTTCCATTCGAGCATGGAGGGTGAGGGACATGGGTCACCCTCATATACAGGGGTGTGGGCATGGGCAGGATAGGTTGTGGGGGACCCGTCAGGGCATTGCCCGTTTGGAAGCCCGTTCGGAAGGCGAGAGGAGGCGGGGCAGGAAACTCTGCTCAATTTCTTTCCCAGAGGCCTGTGGAGAACCCTTTGCACGTTTGGGCCAGCCGGGCCTGCATCAGCAGATCCTGCTCCACTGGGAAGGGAGAGCCTGTAGGCGTAAATCAAAAAAAGGGGAGAAATCTGCAAATTCTAGTGGCAGACCCATGTTGCCCAGGAAGCAATCAGTTTCTCCTGCTCCCTATAGTGGAAAAAGACATAGGAGGTGTATTTCTCTAGGCAGGGGCTCTGTGTAGATGGCACTTCATTGCTCTGGGAAGCATCCATGCTGGTAGAAGAGTAGCAGCAGACTCCACACCTGAGGCTTGAATGGGGACCGTTGGGGAGGGGCAGTGGGAGGCCGAGGAGGGCGGAGGAAAATGCTTTTCAAAAGCATCTGCACGTTCCTACAAACCTGCTGAAAACCCATACCAGGAATGGGGCTCAAACCCATGCGGACAAACGTCCATTGGATCTTAAGTCCAACGCCTTAACCACTCGGCCACCCTGGTGAGACCCAAGGATTTACTTTCTTCAACTACCTTTTTATGCTTGCTGCTGTAGCACCAGCTGTCCAGCAAGAGGTGATTGCAGAGTTAAAAGGCTTTTGCAGGAGGTTAAAAGTAATTGCTTATAACAAACACACTGTGTGACACCTAACTTTCTCCCACTCGGACTTTACCGTTAATTTTTATATTGGAGTTAGCTTAGTCACAATAAGGGGGTGAGCAAGGCAGGCACACTAGAGCATCTACTCCCTGGTGGTCTAGTGGCTAGGATTCGGCGCTTTCACCGCCGTGGCCCCGGTTCGATTCCCGGTCAGGGAAGATCCCTCTAAAGCATAGATTGCTTAATTTGTCTGTGTATCTTTTTTAAAAGAAGGTCTTTAAAAAGGCACCCCTCCCAATAGATGAAAGCGGAGGAATGGGGCTTGTTCTCCTGTGCCCCAGGTTGCTTTGCCCCCATTGACCTAAGCCACCTTTGTGCGCACGCAGTCCCCCACCCAGTCAGGTGCTCTATGTTGGCGTGAAGTGCAGTACCAGCTCAACAGAAAGGTAAATTGCTGGAAAACCCTGCTGTGATGCATACATCTACTTTGGAGCACTCTTCTCCTTTGCACTCTTGAATCGCTTAAGCGCAATGTATTCTTCCAGCAAGCTGAATAACGAGATAGGTGAGAGAAGGTGTACCAGCTGTCTGTGCGCCATCAGCAGCCACTAGGTGTCCCTCTTGGGTTTTCCCGGGGATCCTGATTGTGCAGGAATTCATCGGTTCAGTAGCAAGGGGGAGAGGATGGCCTGTGCCTGGAAGTGACAGGCAGTCTGGTGGCATCATTAGGATTAAGTTCCGATTCATATTTGCTGTAGAATAAAATATGTTTTCAGCCCCCATGAGTTTTGTCACTCGGAGAGCAGTGTATGAACTTTTGCTGCACGGCTCTGGGCTCCCTGGTGGTCTAGTGGTTAGGATTCGGCGCTCTCACCGCCGCGGCCCGGGTTCGAGTCCCTCTTCTGACCTTGAAAGCTTTTCCTTCCCGTAGGTCAGGGCTTCTCAAAATGACGTTGCTTTTCTGACTCACAATTTGCCTAGCATGACGCAGTATCGCTCAAAATATGATTTTCGCAAGGTTCCTTTAGAGCTGCTTCCCATGGTGGGAGGCAAGGCTCTTGAGCAAGTGAGATCCTGTATTCCGAGGCGCGCTTCCTTTTGTAGGCTTCTGACCCCATGGCCTGTGGCAGGTAGTCCTCCTTTGACTGGGCCGCAGGCTTTGTCTCCAAATGGCGTCCTGGACCCACTGCAACCCACCTGTTTGCTAAAACGGAAGTCTGCCTCTGGGTAAGAAAAAGCTGAGCTGCACGTACGGAAAGCGGCAGAGGCCAGAGGCGGGGAGGGTGTGGCAAGGGCTGCCTGATTTGCATAGTGACCTGTTGCATCTTGGGAATGTACAGGCTTTGGAGCTTAACAGGTTCTGCAGGTGTCTGCCTGGCCTGAGAGATGCCTGTCTGGTGCTCCCCTCAGGACACACAGGCCTTCCATTCGAGCATGGAGGGTGAGGGACATGGGTCACCCTCATATACAGGGGTGTGGGCATGGGCAGGATAGGTTGTGGGGGACCCGTCAGGGCATTGCCCGTTTGGAAGCCCGTTCGGAAGGCGAGAGGAGGCGGGGCAGGAAACTCTGCTCAATTTCTTTCCCAGAGGCCTGTGGAGAACCCTTTGCACGTTTGGGCCAGCCGGGCCTGCATCAGCAGATCCTGCTCCACTGGGAAGGGAGAGCCTGTAGGCGTAAATCAAAAAAAGGGGAGAAATCTGCAAATTCTAGTGGCAGACCCATGTTGCCCAGGAAGCAATCAGTTTCTCCTGCTCCCTATAGTGGAAAAAGACATAGGAGGTGTATTTCTCTAGGCAGGGGCTCTGTGTAGATGGCACTTCATTGCTCTGGGAAGCATCCATGCTGGTAGAAGAGTAGCAGCAGACTCCACACCTGAGGCTTGAATGGGGACCGTTGGGGAGGGGCAGTGGGAGGCCGAGGAGGGCGGAGGAAAATGCTTTTCAAAAGCATCTGCACGTTCCTACAAACCTGCTGAAAACCCATACCAGGAATGGGGCTCGAGCCCATGCGGACAAACGTCCATTGGATCTTAAGTCCAACGCCTTAACCACTCGGCCACCCTGGTGAGACCCAAGGATTTACTTTCTTCAACTCCCTTTTTATGCTTGCTGCTGTAGCACCAGCTGTCCAGCAAGAGGTGATTGCAGAGTTAAAAGGCTTTTGCAGGAGGTTAAAAGTAATTGCTTATAACAAACACACTGTGTGACACCTAACTTTCTCCCACTCGGACTTTACCGTTAATTTTTATATTGGAGTTAGCTTAGTCACAATAAGGGGGTGAGCAAGGCAGGCACACTAGAGCATCTACTCCCTGGTGGTCTAGTGGCTAGGATTCGGCGCTTTCACCGCCGCGGCCCGGGTTCGATTCCCGGTCAGGGAAGATCCCTCTAAAGCATAGATTGCTTAATTTGTCTGTGTATCTTTTTTAAAAGAAGGTCTTTAAAAAGGCACCCCTCCCAATAGATGAAAGCGGAGGAATGGGGCTTGTTCTCCTGTGCCCCAGGTTGCTTTGCCCCCATTGACCTAAGCCACCTTTGTGCGCACGCAGTCCCCCACCCAGTCAGGTGCTCTATGTTGGCGTGAAGTGCAGTACCAGCTCAACAGAAAGGTAAATTGCTGGAAAACCCTGCTGTGATGCATACATCTACTTTGGAGCACTCTTCTCCTTTGCACTCTTGAATGGCTTAAGCGCAATGTATTCTTCCAGCAAGCTGAATAACGAGATAGGTGAGAGAAGGTGTACCAGCTGTCTGTGCGCCATCAGCAGCCACTAGGTGTCCCTCTTGGGTTTTCCCGGGGATCCTGATTGTGCAGGAATTCATCGGTTCAGTAGCAAGGGGGAGAGGATGGCCTGTGCCTGGAAGTGACAGGCAGTCTGGTGGCATCATGAGGATTAAGTTCCGATTCATATTTGCTGTAGAATAAAATATGTTTTCAGCCCCCATGAGCTTTGTCACTCGGAGAGCAGTGTATGAACTTTTGCTGCACGGCTCTGGGCTCCCTGGTGGTCTAGTGGTTAGGATTCGGCGCTCTCACCGCCGCGGCCCGGGTTCGAGTCCCTCTTCTGACCTTGAAAGCTTTTCCTTCCCGTAGGTCAGGGCTTCTCAAAATGAAGTTGCTTTTCTGACTCACAATTTGCCTAGCATGACGCAGTATCGCTCAAAATATGATTTTCGCAAGGTTCCTTTAGAGCTGCTTCCCATGGTGGGAGGCAAGGCTCTTGAGCAAGTGAGATCCTGTATTCCGAGGCGCGCTTCCTTTTGTAGGCTTCTGACCCCATGGCCTGTGGCAGGTAGTCCTCCTTTGACTGGGCCGCAGGCTTTGTCTCCAAATGGCGTCCTGGACCCACTGCAACCCACCTGTTTGCTAAAACGGAAGTCTGCCTCTGGGTAAGAAAAAGCTGAGCTGCACGTACGGAAAGCGGCAGAGGCCAGAGGCGGGGAGGGTGTGGCAAGGGCTGCCTGATTTGCATAGTGACCTGTTGCATCTTGGGAATGTACAGGCTTTGGAGCTTAACAGGTTCTGCAGGTGTCTGCCTGGCCTGAGAGATGCCTGTCTGGTGCTCCCCTCAGGACACACAGGCCTTCCATTCGAGCATGGAGGGTGAGGGACATGGGTCACCCTCATATACAGGGGTGTGGGCATGGGCAGGATAGGTTGTGGGGGACCCGTCAGGGCATTGCCCGTTTGGAAGCCCGTTCGGAAGGCGAGAGGAGGCGGGGCAGGAAACTCTGCTCAATTTCTTTCCCAGAGGCCTGTGGAGAACCCTTTGCACGTTTGGGCCAGCCGGGCCTGCATCAGCAGATCCTGCTCCACTGGGAAGGGAGAGCCTGTAGGCGTAAATCAAAAAAAGGGGAGAAATCTGCAAATTCTAGTGGCAGACCCATGTTGCCCAGGAAGCAATCAGTTTCTCCTGCTCCCTATAGTGGAAAAAGACATAGGAGGTGTATTTCTCTAGGCAGGGGCTCTGTGTAGATGGCACTTCATTGCTCTGGGAAGCATCCATGCTGGTAGAAGAGTAGCAGCAGACTCCACACCTGAGGCTTGAATGGGGACCGTTGGGGAGGGGCAGTGGGAGGCCGAGGAGGGCGGAGGAAAATGCTTTTCAAAAGCATCTGCACGTTCCTACAAACCTGCTGAAAACCCATACCAGGAATGGGGCTCGAACCCATGCGGACAAACGTCCATTGGATCTTAAGTCCAACGCCTTAACCACTCGGCCACCCTGGTGAGACCCAAGGATTTACTTTCTTCAACTACCTTTTTATGCTTGCTGCTGTAGCACCAGCTGTCCAGCAAGAGGTGATTGCAGAGTTAAAAGGCTTTTGCAGGAGGTTAAAAGTAATTGCTTATAACAAACACACTGTGTGACACCTAACTTTCTCCCACTCGGACTTTACCGTTAATTTTTATATTGGAGTTAGCTTAGTCACAATAAGGGGGTGAGCAAGGCAGGCACACTAGAGCATCTACTCCCTGGTGGTCTAGTGGCTAGGATTCGGCGCTTTCACCGCCGTGGCCCCGGTTCGATTCCCGGTCAGGGAAGATCCCTCTAAAGCATAGATTGCTTAATTTGTCTGTGTATCTTTTTTAAAAGAAGGTCTTTAAAAAGGCACCCCTCCCAATAGATGAAAGCGGAGGAATGGGGCTTGTTCTCCTGTGCCCCAGGTTGCTTTGCCCCCATTGACCTAAGCCACCTTTGTGCGCACGCAGTCCCCCACCCAGTCAGGTGCTCTATGTTGGCGTGAAGTGCAGTACCAGCTCAACAGAAAGGTAAATTGCTGGAAAACCCTGCTGTGATGCATACATCTACTTTGGAGCACTCTTCTCCTTTGCACTCTTGAATCGCTTAAGCGCAATGTATTCTTCCAGCAAGCTGAATAACGAGATAGGTGAGAGAAGGTGTACCAGCTGTCTGTGCGCCATCAGCAGCCACTAGGTGTCCCTCTTGGGTTTTCCCGGGGATCCTGATTGTGCAGGAATTCATCGGTTCAGTAGCAAGGGGGAGAGGATGGCCTGTGCCTGGAAGTGACAGGCAGTCTGGTGGCATCATTAGGATTAAGTTCCGATTCATATTTGCTGTAGAATAAAATATGTTTTCAGCCCCCATGAGTTTTGTCACTCGGAGAGCAGTGTATGAACTTTTGCTGCACGGCTCTGGGCTCCCTGGTGGTCTAGTGGTTAGGATTCGGCGCTCTCACCGCCGCGGCCCGGGTTCGAGTCCCTCTTCTGACCTTGAAAGCTTTTCCTTCCCGTAGGTCAGGGCTTCTCAAAATGACGTTGCTTTTCTGACTCACAATTTGCCTAGCATGACGCAGTATCGCTCAAAATATGATTTTCGCAAGGTTCCTTTAGAGCTGCTTCCCATGGTGGGAGGCAAGGCTCTTGAGCAAGTGAGATCCTGTATTCCGAGGCGCGCTTCCTTTTGTAGGCTTCTGACCCCATGGCCTGTGGCAGGTAGTCCTCCTTTGACTGGGCCGCAGGCTTTGTCTCCAAATGGCGTCCTGGACCCACTGCAACCCACCTGTTTGCTAAAACGGAAGTCTGCCTCTGGGTAAGAAAAAGCTGAGCTGCACGTACGGAAAGCGGCAGAGGCCAGAGGCGGGGAGGGTGTGGCAAGGGCTGCCTGATTTGCATAGTGACCTGTTGCATCTTGGGAATGTACAGGCTTTGGAGCTTAACAGGTTCTGCAGGTGTCTGCCTGGCCTGAGAGATGCCTGTCTGGTGCTCCCCTCAGGACACACAGGCCTTCCATTCGAGCATGGAGGGTGAGGGACATGGGTCACCCTCATATACAGGGGTGTGGGCATGGGCAGGATAGGTTGTGGGGGACCCGTCAGGGCATTGCCCGTTTGGAAGCCCGTTCGGAAGGCGAGAGGAGGCGGGGCAGGAAACTCTGCTCAATTTCTTTCCCAGAGGCCTGTGGAGAACCCTTTGCACGTTTGGGCCAGCCGGGCCTGCATCAGCAGATCCTGCTCCACTGGGAAGGGAGAGCCTGTAGGCGTAAATCAAAAAAAGGGGAGAAATCTGCAAATTCTAGTGGCAGACCCATGTTGCCCAGGAAGCAATCAGTTTCTCCTGCTCCCTATAGTGGAAAAAGACATAGGAGGTGTATTTCTCTAGGCAGGGGCTCTGTGTAGATGGCACTTCATTGCTCTGGGAAGCATCCATGCTGGTAGAAGAGTAGCAGCAGACTCCACACCTGAGGCTTGAATGGGGACCGTTGGGGAGGGGCAGTGGGAGGCCGAGGAGGGCGGAGGAAAATGCTTTTCAAAAGCATCTGCACGTTCCTACAAACCTGCTGAAAACCCATACCAGGAATGGGGCTCGAGCCCATGCGGACAAACGTCCATTGGATCTTAAGTCCAACGCCTTAACCACTCGGCCACCCTGGTGAGACCCAAGGATTTACTTTCTTCAACTCCCTTTTTATGCTTGCTGCTGTAGCACCAGCTGTCCAGCAAGAGGTGATTGCAGAGTTAAAAGGCTTTTGCAGGAGGTTAAAAGTAATTGCTTATAACAAACACACTGTGTGACACCTAACTTTCTCCCACTCGGACTTTACCGTTAATTTTTATATTGGAGTTAGCTTAGTCACAATAAGGGGGTGAGCAAGGCAGGCACACTAGAGCATCTACTCCCTGGTGGTCTAGTGGCTAGGATTCGGCGCTTTCACCGCCACGGCCCGGGTTCGATTCCCGGTCAGGGAAGATCCCTCTAAAGCATAGATTGCTTAATTTGTCTGTGTATCTTTTTTAAAAGAAGGTCTTTAAAAAGGCACCCCTCCCAATAGATGAAAGCGGAGGAATGGGGCTTGTTCTCCTGTGCCCCAGGTTGCTTTGCCCCCATTGACCTAAGCCACCTTTGTGCGCACGCAGTCCCCCACCCAGTCAGGTGCTCTATGTTGGCGTGAAGTGCAGTACCAGCTCAACAGAAAGGTAAATTGCTGGAAAACCCTGCTGTGATGCATACATCTACTTTGGAGCACTCTTCTCCTTTGCACTCTTGAATGGCTTAAGCGCAATGTATTCTTCCAGCAAGCTGAATAACGAGATAGGTGAGAGAAGGTGTACCAGCTGTCTGTGCGCCATCAGCAGCCACTAGGTGTCCCTCTTGGGTTTTCCCGGGGATCCTGATTGTGCAGGAATTCATCGGTTCAGTAGCAAGGGGGAGAGGATGGCCTGTGCCTGGAAGTGACAGGCAGTCTGGTGGCATCATGAGGATTAAGTTCCGATTCATATTTGCTGTAGAATAAAATATGTTTTCAGCCCCCATGAGCTTTGTCACTCGGAGAGCAGTGTATGAACTTTTGCTGCACGGCTCTGGGCTCCCTGGTGGTCTAGTGGTTAGGATTCGGCGCTCTCACCGCCGCGGCCCGGGTTCGAGTCCCTCTTCTGACCTTGAAAGCTTTTCCTTCCCGTAGGTCAGGGCTTCTCAAAATGAAGTTGCTTTTCTGACTCACAATTTGCCTAGCATGACGCAGTATCGCTCAAAATATGATTTTCGCAAGGTTCCTTTAGAGCTGCTTCCCATGGTGGGAGGCAAGGCTCTTGAGCAAGTGAGATCCTGTATTCCGAGGCGCGCTTCCTTTTGTAGGCTTCTGACCCCATGGCCTGTGGCAGGTAGTCCTCCTTTGACTGGGCCGCAGGCTTTGTCTCCAAATGGCGTCCTGGACCCACTGCAACCCACCTGTTTGCTAAAACGGAAGTCTGCCTCTGGGTAAGAAAAAGCTGAGCTGCACGTACGGAAAGCGGCAGAGGCCAGAGGCGGGGAGGGTGTGGCAAGGGCTGCCTGATTTGCATAGTGACCTGTTGCATCTTGGGAATGTACAGGCTTTGGAGCTTAACAGGTTCTGCAGGTGTCTGCCTGGCCTGAGAGATGCCTGTCTGGTGCTCCCCTCAGGACACACAGGCCTTCCATTCGAGCATGGAGGGTGAGGGACATGGGTCACCCTCATATACAGGGGTGTGGGCATGGGCAGGATAGGTTGTGGGGGACCCGTCAGGGCATTGCCCGTTTGGAAGCCCGTTCGGAAGGCGAGAGGAGGCGGGGCAGGAAACTCTGCTCAATTTCTTTCCCAGAGGCCTGTGGAGAACCCTTTGCACGTTTGGGCCAGCCGGGCCTGCATCAGCAGATCCTGCTCCACTGGGAAGGGAGAGCCTGTAGGCGTAAATCAAAAAAAGGGGAGAAATCTGCAAATTCTAGTGGCAGACCCATGTTGCCCAGGAAGCAATCAGTTTCTCCTGCTCCCTATAGTGGAAAAAGACATAGGAGGTGTATTTCTCTAGGCAGGGGCTCTGTGTAGATGGCACTTCATTGCTCTGGGAAGCATCCATGCTGGTAGAAGAGTAGCAGCAGACTCCA
Source organism: Lissotriton vulgaris (assembly GCF_964263255.1). NCBI lineage: Eukaryota > Metazoa > Chordata > Amphibia > Caudata > Salamandridae > Lissotriton > Lissotriton vulgaris. The sequence continues at coordinate 520,335,722 of NC_141691.1, forward strand.
CACCTGAGGCTTGAATGGGGACCGTTGGGGAGGGGCAGTGGGAGGCCGAGGAGGGCGGAGGAAAATGCTTTTCAAAAGCATCTGCACGTTCCTACAAACCTGCTGAAAACCCATACCAGGAATGGGGCTCAAACCCATGCGGACAAACGTCCATTGGATCTTAAGTCCAACGCCTTAACCACTCGGCCACCCTGGTGAGACCCAAGGATTTACTTTCTTCAACTACCTTTTTATGCTTGCTGCTGTAGCACCAGCTGTCCAGCAAGAGGTGATTGCAGAGTTAAAAGGCTTTTGCAGGAGGTTAAAAGTAATTGCTTATAACAAACACACTGTGTGACACCTAACTTTCTCCCACTCGGACTTTACCGTTAATTTTTATATTGGAGTTAGCTTAGTCACAATAAGGGGGTGAGCAAGGCAGGCACACTAGAGCATCTACTCCCTGGTGGTCTAGTGGCTAGGATTCGGCGCTTTCACCGCCGTGGCCCCGGTTCGATTCCCGGTCAGGGAAGATCCCTCTAAAGCATAGATTGCTTAATTTGTCTGTGTATCTTTTTTAAAAGAAGGTCTTTAAAAAGGCACCCCTCCCAATAGATGAAAGCGGAGGAATGGGGCTTGTTCTCCTGTGCCCCAGGTTGCTTTGCCCCCATTGACCTAAGCCACCTTTGTGCGCACGCAGTCCCCCACCCAGTCAGGTGCTCTATGTTGGCGTGAAGTGCAGTACCAGCTCAACAGAAAGGTAAATTGCTGGAAAACCCTGCTGTGATGCATACATCTACTTTGGAGCACTCTTCTCCTTTGCACTCTTGAATCGCTTAAGCGCAATGTATTCTTCCAGCAAGCTGAATAACGAGATAGGTGAGAGAAGGTGTACCAGCTGTCTGTGCGCCATCAGCAGCCACTAGGTGTCCCTCTTGGGTTTTCCCGGGGATCCTGATTGTGCAGGAATTCATCGGTTCAGTAGCAAGGGGGAGAGGATGGCCTGTGCCTGGAAGTGACAGGCAGTCTGGTGGCATCATTAGGATTAAGTTCCGATTCATATTTGCTGTAGAATAAAATATGTTTTCAGCCCCCATGAGTTTTGTCACTCGGAGAGCAGTGTATGAACTTTTGCTGCACGGCTCTGGGCTCCCTGGTGGTCTAGTGGTTAGGATTCGGCGCTCTCACCGCCGCGGCCCGGGTTCGAGTCCCTCTTCTGACCTTGAAAGCTTTTCCTTCCCGTAGGTCAGGGCTTCTCAAAATGACGTTGCTTTTCTGACTCACAATTTGCCTAGCATGACGCAGTATCGCTCAAAATATGATTTTCGCAAGGTTCCTTTAGAGCTGCTTCCCATGGTGGGAGGCAAGGCTCTTGAGCAAGTGAGATCCTGTATTCCGAGGCGCGCTTCCTTTTGTAGGCTTCTGACCCCATGGCCTGTGGCAGGTAGTCCTCCTTTGACTGGGCCGCAGGCTTTGTCTCCAAATGGCGTCCTGGACCCACTGCAACCCACCTGTTTGCTAAAACGGAAGTCTGCCTCTGGGTAAGAAAAAGCTGAGCTGCACGTACGGAAAGCGGCAGAGGCCAGAGGCGGGGAGGGTGTGGCAAGGGCTGCCTGATTTGCATAGTGACCTGTTGCATCTTGGGAATGTACAGGCTTTGGAGCTTAACAGGTTCTGCAGGTGTCTGCCTGGCCTGAGAGATGCCTGTCTGGTGCTCCCCTCAGGACACACAGGCCTTCCATTCGAGCATGGAGGGTGAGGGACATGGGTCACCCTCATATACAGGGGTGTGGGCATGGGCAGGATAGGTTGTGGGGGACCCGTCAGGGCATTGCCCGTTTGGAAGCCCGTTCGGAAGGCGAGAGGAGGCGGGGCAGGAAACTCTGCTCAATTTCTTTCCCAGAGGCCTGTGGAGAACCCTTTGCACGTTTGGGCCAGCCGGGCCTGCATCAGCAGATCCTGCTCCACTGGGAAGGGAGAGCCTGTAGGCGTAAATCAAAAAAAGGGGAGAAATCTGCAAATTCTAGTGGCAGACCCATGTTGCCCAGGAAGCAATCAGTTTCTCCTGCTCCCTATAGTGGAAAAAGACATAGGAGGTGTATTTCTCTAGGCAGGGGCTCTGTGTAGATGGCACTTCATTGCTCTGGGAAGCATCCATGCTGGTAGAAGAGTAGCAGCAGACTCCACACCTGAGGCTTGAATGGGGACCGTTGGGGAGGGGCAGTGGGAGGCCGAGGAGGGCGGAGGAAAATGCTTTTCAAAAGCATCTGCACGTTCCTACAAACCTGCTGAAAACCCATACCAGGAATGGGGCTCGAGCCCATGCGGACAAACGTCCATTGGATCTTAAGTCCAACGCCTTAACCACTCGGCCACCCTGGTGAGACCCAAGGATTTACTTTCTTCAACTCCCTTTTTATGCTTGCTGCTGTAGCACCAGCTGTCCAGCAAGAGGTGATTGCAGAGTTAAAAGGCTTTTGCAGGAGGTTAAAAGTAATTGCTTATAACAAACACACTGTGTGACACCTAACTTTCTCCCACTCGGACTTTACCGTTAATTTTTATATTGGAGTTAGCTTAGTCACAATAAGGGGGTGAGCAAGGCAGGCACACTAGAGCATCTACTCCCTGGTGGTCTAGTGGCTAGGATTCGGCGCTTTCACCGCCGCGGCCCGGGTTCGATTCCCGGTCAGGGAAGATCCCTCTAAAGCATAGATTGCTTAATTTGTCTGTGTATCTTTTTTAAAAGAAGGTCTTTAAAAAGGCACCCCTCCCAATAGATGAAAGCGGAGGAATGGGGCTTGTTCTCCTGTGCCCCAGGTTGCTTTGCCCCCATTGACCTAAGCCACCTTTGTGCGCACGCAGTCCCCCACCCAGTCAGGTGCTCTATGTTGGCGTGAAGTGCAGTACCAGCTCAACAGAAAGGTAAATTGCTGGAAAACCCTGCTGTGATGCATACATCTACTTTGGAGCACTCTTCTCCTTTGCACTCTTGAATCGCTTAAGCGCAATGTATTCTTCCAGCAAGCTGAATAACGAGATAGGTGAGAGAAGGTGTACCAGCTGTCTGTGCGCCATCAGCAGCCACTAGGTGTCCCTCTTGGGTTTTCCCGGGGATCCTGATTGTGCAGGAATTCATCGGTTCAGTAGCAAGGGGGAGAGGATGGCCTGTGCCTGGAAGTGACAGGCAGTCTGGTGGCATCATTAGGATTAAGTTCCGATTCATATTTGCTGTAGAATAAAATATGTTTTCAGCCCCCATGAGTTTTGTCACTCGGAGAGCAGTGTATGAACTTTTGCTGCACGGCTCTGGGCTCCCTGGTGGTCTAGTGGTTAGGATTCGGCGCTCTCACCGCCGCGGCCCGGGTTCGAGTCCCTCTTCTGACCTTGAAAGCTTTTCCTTCCCGTAGGTCAGGGCTTCTCAAAATGACGTTGCTTTTCTGACTCACAATTTGCCTAGCATGACGCAGTATCGCTCAAAATATGATTTTCGCAAGGTTCCTTTAGAGCTGCTTCCCATGGTGGGAGGCAAGGCTCTTGAGCAAGTGAGATCCTGTATTCCGAGGCGCGCTTCCTTTTGTAGGCTTCTGACCCCATGGCCTGTGGCAGGTAGTCCTCCTTTGACTGGGCCGCAGGCTTTGTCTCCAAATGGCGTCCTGGACCCACTGCAACCCACCTGTTTGCTAAAACGGAAGTCTGCCTCTGGGTAAGAAAAAGCTGAGCTGCACGTACGGAAAGCGGCAGAGGCCAGAGGCGGGGAGGGTGTGGCAAGGGCTGCCTGATTTGCATAGTGACCTGTTGCATCTTGGGAATGTACAGGCTTTGGAGCTTAACAGGTTCTGCAGGTGTCTGCCTGGCCTGAGAGATGCCTGTCTGGTGCTCCCCTCAGGACACACAGGCCTTCCATTCGAGCATGGAGGGTGAGGGACATGGGTCACCCTCATATACAGGGGTGTGGGCATGGGCAGGATAGGTTGTGGGGGACCCGTCAGGGCATTGCCCGTTTGGAAGCCCGTTCGGAAGGCGAGAGGAGGCGGGGCAGGAAACTCTGCTCAATTTCTTTCCCAGAGGCCTGTGGAGAACCCTTTGCACGTTTGGGCCAGCCGGGCCTGCATCAGCAGATCCTGCTCCACTGGGAAGGGAGAGCCTGTAGGCGTAAATCAAAAAAAGGGGAGAAATCTGCAAATTCTAGTGGCAGACCCATGTTGCCCAGGAAGCAATCAGTTTCTCCTGCTCCCTATAGTGGAAAAAGACATAGGAGGTGTATTTCTCTAGGCAGGGGCTCTGTGTAGATGGCACTTCATTGCTCTGGGAAGCATCCATGCTGGTAGAAGAGTAGCAGCAGACTCCACACCTGAGGCTTGAATGGGGACCGTTGGGGAGGGGCAGTGGGAGGCCGAGGAGGGCGGAGGAAAATGCTTTTCAAAAGCATCCGCACGTTCCTACAAACCTGCTGAAAACCCATACCAGGAATGGGGCTCGAACCCATGCGGACAAACGTCCATTGGATCTTAAGTCCAACGCCTTAACCACTCGGCCACCCTGGTGAGACCCAAGGATTTACTTTCTTCAACTCCCTTTTTATGCTTGCTACTGTAGCACCAGCTGTCCAGCAAGAGGTGATTGCAGAGTTAAAAGGCTTTTGCAGGAGGTTAAAAGTAATTGCTTATAACAAACACACTGTGTGACACCTAACTTTCTCCCACTCGGACCTTACCGTTAATTTTTATATTGGAGTTAGCTTAATCACAATAAGGGGGTGAGCAAGGCAGTTACACTAGAGCATCTACTCCCTGGTGGTCTAGTGGCTAGGATTCGGCGCTTTCACCGCCGCGGCCCGGGTTCGATTCCCGGTCAGGGAAGATCCCTCTAAAGCATAGATTGCTTAATTTGTCTGTGTATCTTTTTTAAAAGAAGGTCTTTAAAAAGGCACCCCTCCCAATAGATGAAAGCGGAGGAATTGGGCTTGTTCTCCTGTGCCCCAGGTTGCTTTGCCCCCATTGACCTAAGCCACCTTTGTGCGCACGCAGTCCCCCACCCAGTCAGGTGCTCTATGTTGGCGTGAAGTGCAGTACCAGCTCAACAGAAAGGTAAATTGCTGGAAAACCCTGCTGTGATGCATACATCTACTTTGGAGCACTCTTCTCCTTTGCACTCTTGAATCGCTTAAGCGCAATGTATTCTTCCAGCAAGCTGAATAACGAGATAGGTGAGAGAAGGTGTACCAGCTGTCTGTGCGCCATCAGCAGCCACTAGGTGTCCCTCTTGGGTTTTCCCGGGGATCCTGATTGTGCAGGAATTCATCGGTTCAGTAGCAAGGGGGAGAGGATGGCCTGTGCCTGGAAGTGACAGGCAGTCTGGTGGCATCATGAGGATTAAGTTCCGATTCATATTTGCTGTAGAATAAAATATGTTTTCAGCCCCCATGAGCTTTGTCACTCGGAGAGCAGTGTATGAACTTTTGCTGCACGGCTCTGGGCTCCCTGGTGGTCTAGTGGTTAGGATTCGGCGCTCTCACCGCCGCGGCCCGGGTTCGATTCCCGGTCAGGGAAAAGTCCCTCTTCTGACCTTGAAAGCTTTTCCTTCCCGTAGGTCAGGGCTTCTCAAAATGAAGTTGCTTTTCTGACTCACAATTTGCCTAGCATGACGCAGTATCGCTCAAAATATGATTTTCGCAAGGTTCCTTTAGAGCTGCTTCCCATGGTGGGAGGCAAGGCTCTTGAGCAAGTGAGATCCTGTATTCCGAGGCGCGCTTCCTTTTGTAGGCTTCTGACCCCATGGCCTGTGGCAGGTAGTCCTCCTTTGACTGGGCCGCAGGCTTTGTCTCCAAATGGCGTCCTGGACCCACTGCAACCCACCTGTTTGCTAAAACGGAAGTCTGCCTCTGGGTAAGAAAAAGCTGAGCTGCACGTACGGAAAGCGGCAGAGGCCAGAGGCGGGGAGGGTGTGGCAAGGGCTGCCTGATTTGCATAGTGACCTGTTGCATCTTGGGAATGTACAGGCTTTGGAGCTTAACAGGTACTGCAGGTGTCTGCCTGGCCTGAGAGATGCCTGTCTGGTGCTCCCCTCAGGACACACAGGCCTTCCATTCGAGCATGGAGGGTGAGGGACATGGGTCACCCTCATATACAGGGGTGTGGGCATGGGCAGGATAGGTTGTGGGGGACCCGTCAGGGCATTGCCCGTTTGGAAGCCCGTTCGGAAGGCGAGAGGAGGCGGGGCAGGAAACTCTGCTCAATTTCTTTCCCAGAGGCCTGTGGAGAACCCTTTGCACGTTTGGGCCAGCCGGGCCTGCATCAGCAGATCCTGCTCCACTGGGAAGGGAGAGCCTGTAGGCGTAAATCAAAAAAAGGGGAGAAATCTGCAAATTCTAGTGGCAGACCCATGTTGCCCAGGAAGCAATCAGTTTCTCCTGCTCCCTATAGTGGAAAAAGACATAGGAGGTGTATTTCTCTAGGCAGGGGCTCTGTGTAGATGGCACTTCATTGCTCTGGGAAGCATCCATGCTGGTAGAAGAGTAGCAGCAGACTCCACACCTGAGGCTTGAATGGGGACCGTTGGGGAGGGGCAGTGGGAGGCCGAGGAGGGCGGAGGAAAATGCTTTTCAAAAGCATCTGCACGTTCCTACAAACCTGCTGAAAACCCATACCAGGAATGGGGCTCGAGCCCATGCGGACAAACGTCCATTGGATCTTAAGTCCAACGCCTTAACCACTCGGCCACCCTGGTGAGACCCAAGGATTTACTTTCTTCAACTCCCTTTTTATGCTTGCTGCTGTAGCACCAGCTGTCCAGCAAGAGGTGATTGCAGAGTTAAAAGGCTTTTGCAGGAGGTTAAAAGTAATTGCTTATAACAAACACACTGTGTGACACCTAACTTTCTCCCACTCGGACTTTACCGTTAATTTTTATATTGGAGTTAGCTTAGTCACAATAAGGGGGTGAGCAAGGCAGGCACACTAGAGCATCTACTCCCTGGTGGTCTAGTGGCTAGGATTCGGCGCTTTCACCGCCGCGGCCCGGGTTCGATTCCCGGTCAGGGAAGATCCCTCTAAAGCATAGATTGCTTAATTTGTCTGTGTATCTTTTTTAAAAGAAGGTCTTTAAAAAGGCACCCCTCCCAATAGATGAAAGCGGAGGAATGGGGCTTGTTCTCCTGTGCCCCAGGTTGCTTTGCCCCCATTGACCTAAGCCACCTTTGTGCGCACGCAGTCCCCCACCCAGTCAGGTGCTCTATGTTGGCGTGAAGTGCAGTACCAGCTCAACAGAAAGGTAAATTGCTGGAAAACCCTGCTGTGATGCATACATCTACTTTGGAGCACTCTTCTCCTTTGCACTCTTGAATGGCTTAAGCGCAATGTATTCTTCCAGCAAGCTGAATAACGAGATAGGTGAGAGAAGGTGTACCAGCTGTCTGTGCGCCATCAGCAGCCACTAGGTGTCCCTCTTGGGTTTTCCCGGGGATCCTGATTGTGCAGGAATTCATCGGTTCAGTAGCAAGGGGGAGAGGATGGCCTGTGCCTGGAAGTGACAGGCAGTCTGGTGGCATCATGAGGATTAAGTTCCGATTCATATTTGCTGTAGAATAAAATATGTTTTCAGCCCCCATGAGCTTTGTCACTCGGAGAGCAGTGTATGAACTTTTGCTGCACGGCTCTGGGCTCCCTGGTGGTCTAGTGGTTAGGATTCGGCGCTCTCACCGCCGCGGCCCGGGTTCGAGTCCCTCTTCTGACCTTGAAAGCTTTTCCTTCCCGTAGGTCAGGGCTTCTCAAAATGAAGTTGCTTTTCTGACTCACAATTTGCCTAGCATGACGCAGTATCGCTCAAAATATGATTTTCGCAAGGTTCCTTTAGAGCTGCTTCCCATGGTGGGAGGCAAGGCTCTTGAGCAAGTGAGATCCTGTATTCCGAGGCGCGCTTCCTTTTGTAGGCTTCTGACCCCATGGCCTGTGGCAGGTAGTCCTCCTTTGACTGGGCCGCAGGCTTTGTCTCCAAATGGCGTCCTGGACCCACTGCAACCCACCTGTTTGCTAAAACGGAAGTCTGCCTCTGGGTAAGAAAAAGCTGAGCTGCACGTACGGAAAGCGGCAGAGGCCAGAGGCGGGGAGGGTGTGGCAAGGGCTGCCTGATTTGCATAGTGACCTGTTGCATCTTGGGAATGTACAGGCTTTGGAGCTTAACAGGTTCTGCAGGTGTCTGCCTGGCCTGAGAGATGCCTGTCTGGTGCTCCCCTCAGGACACACAGGCCTTCCATTCGAGCATGGAGGGTGAGGGACATGGGTCACCCTCATATACAGGGGTGTGGGCATGGGCAGGATAGGTTGTGGGGGACCCGTCAGGGCATTGCCCGTTTGGAAGCCCGTTCGGAAGGCGAGAGGAGGCGGGGCAGGAAACTCTGCTCAATTTCTTTCCCAGAGGCCTGTGGAGAACCCTTTGCACGTTTGGGCCAGCCGGGCCTGCATCAGCAGATCCTGCTCCACTGGGAAGGGAGAGCCTGTAGGCGTAAATCAAAAAAAGGGGAGAAATCTGCAAATTCTAGTGGCAGACCCATGTTGCCCAGGAAGCAATCAGTTTCTCCTGCTCCCTATAGTGGAAAAAGACATAGGAGGTGTATTTCTCTAGGCAGGGGCTCTGTGTAGATGGCACTTCATTGCTCTGGGAAGCATCCATGCTGGTAGAAGAGTAGCAGCAGACTCCACACCTGAGGCTTGAATGGGGACCGTTGGGGAGGGGCAGTGGGAGGCCGAGGAGGGCGGAGGAAAATGCTTTTCAAAAGCATCTGCACGTTCCTACAAACCTGCTGAAAACCCATACCAGGAATGGGGCTCAAACCCATGCGGACAAACGTCCATTGGATCTTAAGTCCAACGCCTTAACCACTCGGCCACCCTGGTGAGACCCAAGGATTTACTTTCTTCAACTACCTTTTTATGCTTGCTGCTGTAGCACCAGCTGTCCAGCAAGAGGTGATTGCAGAGTTAAAAGGCTTTTGCAGGAGGTTAAAAGTAATTGCTTATAACAAACACACTGTGTGACACCTAACTTTCTCCCACTCGGACTTTACCGTTAATTTTTATATTGGAGTTAGCTTAGTCACAATAAGGGGGTGAGCAAGGCAGGCACACTAGAGCATCTACTCCCTGGTGGTCTAGTGGCTAGGATTCGGCGCTTTCACCGCCGTGGCCCCGGTTCGATTCCCGGTCAGGGAAGATCCCTCTAAAGCATAGATTGCTTAATTTGTCTGTGTATCTTTTTTAAAAGAAGGTCTTTAAAAAGGCACCCCTCCCAATAGATGAAAGCGGAGGAATGGGGCTTGTTCTCCTGTGCCCCAGGTTGCTTTGCCCCCATTGACCTAAGCCACCTTTGTGCGCACGCAGTCCCCCACCCAGTCAGGTGCTCTATGTTGGCGTGAAGTGCAGTACCAGCTCAACAGAAAGGTAAATTGCTGGAAAACCCTGCTGTGATGCATACATCTACTTTGGAGCACTCTTCTCCTTTGCACTCTTGAATCGCTTAAGCGCAATGTATTCTTCCAGCAAGCTGAATAACGAGATAGGTGAGAGAAGGTGTACCAGCTGTCTGTGCGCCATCAGCAGCCACTAGGTGTCCCTCTTGGGTTTTCCCGGGGATCCTGATTGTGCAGGAATTCATCGGTTCAGTAGCAAGGGGGAGAGGATGGCCTGTGCCTGGAAGTGACAGGCAGTCTGGTGGCATCATTAGGATTAAGTTCCGATTCATATTTGCTGTAGAATAAAATATGTTTTCAGCCCCCATGAGTTTTGTCACTCGGAGAGCAGTGTATGAACTTTTGCTGCACGGCTCTGGGCTCCCTGGTGGTCTAGTGGTTAGGATTCGGCGCTCTCACCGCCGCGGCCCGGGTTCGAGTCCCTCTTCTGACCTTGAAAGCTTTTCCTTCCCGTAGGTCAGGGCTTCTCAAAATGACGTTGCTTTTCTGACTCACAATTTGCCTAGCATGACGCAGTATCGCTCAAAATATGATTTTCGCAAGGTTCCTTTAGAGCTGCTTCCCATGGTGGGAGGCAAGGCTCTTGAGCAAGTGAGATCCTGTATTCCGAGGCGCGCTTCCTTTTGTAGGCTTCTGACCCCATGGCCTGTGGCAGGTAGTCCTCCTTTGACTGGGCCGCAGGCTTTGTCTCCAAATGGCGTCCTGGACCCACTGCAACCCACCTGTTTGCTAAAACGGAAGTCTGCCTCTGGGTAAGAAAAAGCTGAGCTGCACGTACGGAAAGCGGCAGAGGCCAGAGGCGGGGAGGGTGTGGCAAGGGCTGCCTGATTTGCATAGTGACCTGTTGCATCTTGGGAATGTACAGGCTTTGGAGCTTAACAGGTTCTGCAGGTGTCTGCCTGGCCTGAGAGATGCCTGTCTGGTGCTCCCCTCAGGACACACAGGCCTTCCATTCGAGCATGGAGGGTGAGGGACATGGGTCACCCTCATATACAGGGGTGTGGGCATGGGCAGGATAGGTTGTGGGGGACCCGTCAGGGCATTGCCCGTTTGGAAGCCCGTTCGGAAGGCGAGAGGAGGCGGGGCAGGAAACTCTGCTCAATTTCTTTCCCAGAGGCCTGTGGAGAACCCTTTGCACGTTTGGGCCAGCCGGGCCTGCATCAGCAGATCCTGCTCCACTGGGAAGGGAGAGCCTGTAGGCGTAAATCAAAAAAAGGGGAGAAATCTGCAAATTCTAGTGGCAGACCCATGTTGCCCAGGAAGCAATCAGTTTCTCCTGCTCCCTATAGTGGAAAAAGACATAGGAGGTGTATTTCTCTAGGCAGGGGCTCTGTGTAGATGGCACTTCATTGCTCTGGGAAGCATCCATGCTGGTAGAAGAGTAGCAGCAGACTCCACACCTGAGGCTTGAATGGGGACCGTTGGGGAGGGGCAGTGGGAGGCCGAGGAGGGCGGAGGAAAATGCTTTTCAAAAGCATCTGCACGTTCCTACAAACCTGCTGAAAACCCATACCAGGAATGGGGCTCGAGCCCATGCGGACAAACGTCCATTGGATCTTAAGTCCAACGCCTTAACCACTCGGCCACCCTGGTGAGACCCAAGGATTTACTTTCTTCAACTCCCTTTTTATGCTTGCTGCTGTAGCACCAGCTGTCCAGCAAGAGGTGATTGCAGAGTTAAAAGGCTTTTGCAGGAGGTTAAAAGTAATTGCTTATAACAAACACACTGTGTGACACCTAACTTTCTCCCACTCGGACTTTACCGTTAATTTTTATATTGGAGTTAGCTTAGTCACAATAAGGGGGTGAGCAAGGCAGGCACACTAGAGCATCTACTCCCTGGTGGTCTAGTGGCTAGGATTCGGCGCTTTCACCGCCGCGGCCCGGGTTCGATTCCCGGTCAGGGAAGATCCCTCTAAAGCATAGATTGCTTAATTTGTCTGTGTATCTTTTTTAAAAGAAGGTCTTTAAAAAGGCACCCCTCCCAATAGATGAAAGCGGAGGAATGGGGCTTGTTCTCCTGTGCCCCAGGTTGCTTTGCCCCCATTGACCTAAGCCACCTTTGTGCGCACGCAGTCCCCCACCCAGTCAGGTGCTCTATGTTGGCGTGAAGTGCAGTACCAGCTCAACAGAAAGGTAAATTGCTGGAAAACCCTGCTGTGATGCATACATCTACTTTGGAGCACTCTTCTCCTTTGCACTCTTGAATGGCTTAAGCGCAATGTATTCTTCCAGCAAGCTGAATAACGAGATAGGTGAGAGAAGGTGTACCAGCTGTCTGTGCGCCATCAGCAGCCACTAGGTGTCCCTCTTGGGTTTTCCCGGGGATCCTGATTGTGCAGGAATTCATCGGTTCAGTAGCAAGGGGGAGAGGATGGCCTGTGCCTGGAAGTGACAGGCAGTCTGGTGGCATCATGAGGATTAAGTTCCGATTCATATTTGCTGTAGAATAAAATATGTTTTCAGCCCCCATGAGCTTTGTCACTCGGAGAGCAGTGTATGAACTTTTGCTGCACGGCTCTGGGCTCCCTGGTGGTCTAGTGGTTAGGATTCGGCGCTCTCACCGCCGCGGCCCGGGTTCGAGTCCCTCTTCTGACCTTGAAAGCTTTTCCTTCCCGTAGGTCAGGGCTTCTCAAAATGAAGTTGCTTTTCTGACTCACAATTTGCCTAGCATGACGCAGTATCGCTCAAAATATGATTTTCGCAAGGTTCCTTTAGAGCTGCTTCCCATGGTGGGAGGCAAGGCTCTTGAGCAAGTGAGATCCTGTATTCCGAGGCGCGCTTCCTTTTGTAGGCTTCTGACCCCATGGCCTGTGGCAGGTAGTCCTCCTTTGACTGGGCCGCAGGCTTTGTCTCCAAATGGCGTCCTGGACCCACTGCAACCCACCTGTTTGCTAAAACGGAAGTCTGCCTCTGGGTAAGAAAAAGCTGAGCTGCACGTACGGAAAGCGGCAGAGGCCAGAGGCGGGGAGGGTGTGGCAAGGGCTGCCTGATTTGCATAGTGACCTGTTGCATCTTGGGAATGTACAGGCTTTGGAGCTTAACAGGTTCTGCAGGTGTCTGCCTGGCCTGAGAGATGCCTGTCTGGTGCTCCCCTCAGGACACACAGGCCTTCCATTCGAGCATGGAGGGTGAGGGACATGGGTCACCCTCATATACAGGGGTGTGGGCATGGGCAGGATAGGTTGTGGGGGACCCGTCAGGGCATTGCCCGTTTGGAAGCCCGTTCGGAAGGCGAGAGGAGGCGGGGCAGGAAACTCTGCTCAATTTCTTTCCCAGAGGCCTGTGGAGAACCCTTTGCACGTTTGGGCCAGCCGGGCCTGCATCAGCAGATCCTGCTCCACTGGGAAGGGAGAGCCTGTAGGCGTAAATCAAAAAAAGGGGAGAAATCTGCAAATTCTAGTGGCAGACCCATGTTGCCCAGGAAGCAATCAGTTTCTCCTGCTCCCTATAGTGGAAAAAGACATAGGAGGTGTATTTCTCTAGGCAGGGGCTCTGTGTAGATGGCACTTCATTGCTCTGGGAAGCATCCATGCTGGTAGAAGAGTAGCAGCAGACTCCACACCTGAGGCTTGAATGGGGACCGTTGGGGAGGGGCAGTGGGAGGCCGAGGAGGGCGGAGGAAAATGCTTTTCAAAAGCATCTGCACGTTCCTACAAACCTGCTGAAAACCCATACCAGGAATGGGGCTCAAACCCATGCGGACAAACGTCCATTGGATCTTAAGTCCAACGCCTTAACCACTCGGCCACCCTGGTGAGACCCAAGGATTTACTTTCTTCAACTACCTTTTTATGCTTGCTGCTGTAGCACCAGCTGTCCAGCAAGAGGTGATTGCAGAGTTAAAAGGCTTTTGCAGGAGGTTAAAAGTAATTGCTTATAACAAACACACTGTGTGACACCTAACTTTCTCCCACTCGGACTTTACCGTTAATTTTTATATTGGAGTTAGCTTAGTCACAATAAGGGGGTGAGCAAGGCAGGCACACTAGAGCATCTACTCCCTGGTGGTCTAGTGGCTAGGATTCGGCGCTTTCACCGCCGTGGCCCCGGTTCGATTCCCGGTCAGGGAAGATCCCTCTAAAGCATAGATTGCTTAATTTGTCTGTGTATCTTTTTTAAAAGAAGGTCTTTAAAAAGGCACCCCTCCCAATAGATGAAAGCGGAGGAATGGGGCTTGTTCTCCTGTGCCCCAGGTTGCTTTGCCCCCATTGACCTAAGCCACCTTTGTGCGCACGCAGTCCCCCACCCAGTCAGGTGCTCTATGTTGGCGTGAAGTGCAGTACCAGCTCAACAGAAAGGTAAATTGCTGGAAAACCCTGCTGTGATGCATACATCTACTTTGGAGCACTCTTCTCCTTTGCACTCTTGAATCGCTTAAGCGCAATGTATTCTTCCAGCAAGCTGAATAACGAGATAGGTGAGAGAAGGTGTACCAGCTGTCTGTGCGCCATCAGCAGCCACTAGGTGTCCCTCTTGGGTTTTCCCGGGGATCCTGATTGTGCAGGAATTCATCGGTTCAGTAGCAAGGGGGAGAGGATGGCCTGTGCCTGGAAGTGACAGGCAGTCTGGTGGCATCATTAGGATTAAGTTCCGATTCATATTTGCTGTAGAATAAAATATGTTTTCAGCCCCCATGAGTTTTGTCACTCGGAGAGCAGTGTATGAACTTTTGCTGCACGGCTCTGGGCTCCCTGGTGGTCTAGTGGTTAGGATTCGGCGCTCTCACCGCCGCGGCCCGGGTTCGAGTCCCTCTTCTGACCTTGAAAGCTTTTCCTTCCCGTAGGTCAGGGCTTCTCAAAATGACGTTGCTTTTCTGACTCACAATTTGCCTAGCATGACGCAGTATCGCTCAAAATATGATTTTCGCAAGGTTCCTTTAGAGCTGCTTCCCATGGTGGGAGGCAAGGCTCTTGAGCAAGTGAGATCCTGTATTCCGAGGCGCGCTTCCTTTTGTAGGCTTCTGACCCCATGGCCTGTGGCAGGTAGTCCTCCTTTGACTGGGCCGCAGGCTTTGTCTCCAAATGGCGTCCTGGACCCACTGCAACCCACCTGTTTGCTAAAACGGAAGTCTGCCTCTGGGTAAGAAAAAGCTGAGCTGCACGTACGGAAAGCGGCAGAGGCCAGAGGCGGGGAGGGTGTGGCAAGGGCTGCCTGATTTGCATAGTGACCTGTTGCATCTTGGGAATGTACAGGCTTTGGAGCTTAACAGGTTCTGCAGGTGTCTGCCTGGCCTGAGAGATGCCTGTCTGGTGCTCCCCTCAGGACACACAGGCCTTCCATTCGAGCATGGAGGGTGAGGGACATGGGTCACCCTCATATACAGGGGTGTGGGCATGGGCAGGATAGGTTGTGGGGGACCCGTCAGGGCATTGCCCGTTTGGAAGCCCGTTCGGAAGGCGAGAGGAGGCGGGGCAGGAAACTCTGCTCAATTTCTTTCCCAGAGGCCTGTGGAGAACCCTTTGCACGTTTGGGCCAGCCGGGCCTGCATCAGCAGATCCTGCTCCACTGGGAAGGGAGAGCCTGTAGGCGTAAATCAAAAAAAGGGGAGAAATCTGCAAATTCTAGTGGCAGACCCATGTTGCCCAGGAAGCAATCAGTTTCTCCTGCTCCCTATAGTGGAAAAAGACATAGGAGGTGTATTTCTCTAGGCAGGGGCTCTGTGTAGATGGCACTTCATTGCTCTGGGAAGCATCCATGCTGGTAGAAGAGTAGCAGCAGACTCCACACCTGAGGCTTGAATGGGGACCGTTGGGGAGGGGCAGTGGGAGGCCGAGGAGGGCGGAGGAAAATGCTTTTCAAAAGCATCTGCACGTTCCTACAAACCTGCTGAAAACCCATACCAGGAATGGGGCTCGAGCCCATGCGGACAAACGTCCATTGGATCTTAAGTCCAACGCCTTAACCACTCGGCCACCCTGGTGAGACCCAAGGATTTACTTTCTTCAACTCCCTTTTTATGCTTGCTGCTGTAGCACCAGCTGTCCAGCAAGAGGTGATTGCAGAGTTAAAAGGCTTTTGCAGGAGGTTAAAAGTAATTGCTTATAACAAACACACTGTGTGACACCTAACTTTCTCCCACTCGGACTTTACCGTTAATTTTTATATTGGAGTTAGCTTAGTCACAATAAGGGGGTGAGCAAGGCAGGCACACTAGAGCATCTACTCCCTGGTGGTCTAGTGGCTAGGATTCGGCGCTTTCACCGCCGCGGCCCGGGTTCGATTCCCGGTCAGGGAAGATCCCTCTAAAGCATAGATTGCTTAATTTGTCTGTGTATCTTTTTTAAAAGAAGGTCTTTAAAAAGGCACCCCTCCCAATAGATGAAAGCGGAGGAATGGGGCTTGTTCTCCTGTGCCCCAGGTTGCTTTGCCCCCATTGACCTAAGCCACCTTTGTGCGCACGCAGTCCCCCACCCAGTCAGGTGCTCTATGTTGGCGTGAAGTGCAGTACCAGCTCAACAGAAAGGTAAATTGCTGGAAAACCCTGCTGTGATGCATACATCTACTTTGGAGCACTCTTCTCCTTTGCACTCTTGAATCGCTTAAGCGCAATGTATTCTTCCAGCAAGCTGAATAACGAGATAGGTGAGAGAAGGTGTACCAGCTGTCTGTGCGCCATCAGCAGCCACTAGGTGTCCCTCTTGGGTTTTCCCGGGGATCCTGATTGTGCAGGAATTCATCGGTTCAGTAGCAAGGGGGAGAGGATGGCCTGTGCCTGGAAGTGACAGGCAGTCTGGTGGCATCATTAGGATTAAGTTCCGATTCATATTTGCTGTAGAATAAAATATGTTTTCAGCCCCCATGAGTTTTGTCACTCGGAGAGCAGTGTATGAACTTTTGCTGCACGGCTCTGGGCTCCCTGGTGGTCTAGTGGTTAGGATTCGGCGCTCTCACCGCCGCGGCCCGGGTTCGAGTCCCTCTTCTGACCTTGAAAGCTTTTCCTTCCCGTAGGTCAGGGCTTCTCAAAATGACGTTGCTTTTCTGACTCACAATTTGCCTAGCATGACGCAGTATCGCTCAAAATATGATTTTCGCAAGGTTCCTTTAGAGCTGCTTCCCATGGTGGGAGGCAAGGCTCTTGAGCAAGTGAGATCCTGTATTCCGAGGCGCGCTTCCTTTTGTAGGCTTCTGACCCCATGGCCTGTGGCAGGTAGTCCTCCTTTGACTGGGCCGCAGGCTTTGTCTCCAAATGGCGTCCTGGACCCACTGCAACCCACCTGTTTGCTAAAACGGAAGTCTGCCTCTGGGTAAGAAAAAGCTGAGCTGCACGTACGGAAAGCGGCAGAGGCCAGAGGCGGGGAGGGTGTGGCAAGGGCTGCCTGATTTGCATAGTGACCTGTTGCATCTTGGGAATGTACAGGCTTTGGAGCTTAACAGGTTCTGCAGGTGTCTGCCTGGCCTGAGAGATGCCTGTCTGGTGCTCCCCTCAGGACACACAGGCCTTCCATTCGAGCATGGAGGGTGAGGGACATGGGTCACCCTCATATACAGGGGTGTGGGCATGGGCAGGATAGGTTGTGGGGGACCCGTCAGGGCATTGCCCGTTTGGAAGCCCGTTCGGAAGGCGAGAGGAGGCGGGGCAGGAAACTCTGCTCAATTTCTTTCCCAGAGGCCTGTGGAGAACCCTTTGCACGTTTGGGCCAGCCGGGCCTGCATCAGCAGATCCTGCTCCACTGGGAAGGGAGAGCCTGTAGGCGTAAATCAAAAAAAGGGGAGAAATCTGCAAATTCTAGTGGCAGACCCATGTTGCCCAGGAAGCAATCAGTTTCTCCTGCTCCCTATAGTGGAAAAAGACATAGGAGGTGTATTTCTCTAGGCAGGGGCTCTGTGTAGATGGCACTTCATTGCTCTGGGAAGCATCCATGCTGGTAGAAGAGTAGCAGCAGACTCCACA
This sequence comes from Lissotriton vulgaris, assembly GCF_964263255.1. Classification (NCBI taxonomy): domain Eukaryota; kingdom Metazoa; phylum Chordata; class Amphibia; order Caudata; family Salamandridae; genus Lissotriton; species Lissotriton vulgaris. Next base: position 520,353,061 of record NC_141691.1, read on the forward strand.
CCTGAGGCTTGAATGGGGACCGTTGGGGAGGGGCAGTGGGAGGCCGAGGAGGGCGGAGGAAAATGCTTTTCAAAAGCATCCGCACGTTCCTACAAACCTGCTGAAAACCCATACCAGGAATGGGGCTCGAACCCATGCGGACAAACGTCCATTGGATCTTAAGTCCAACGCCTTAACCACTCGGCCACCCTGGTGAGACCCAAGGATTTACTTTCTTCAACTCCCTTTTTATGCTTGCTACTGTAGCACCAGCTGTCCAGCAAGAGGTGATTGCAGAGTTAAAAGGCTTTTGCAGGAGGTTAAAAGTAATTGCTTATAACAAACACACTGTGTGACACCTAACTTTCTCCCACTCGGACCTTACCGTTAATTTTTATATTGGAGTTAGCTTAGTCACAATAAGGGGGTGAGCAAGGCAGTTACACTAGAGCATCTACTCCCTGGTGGTCTAGTGGCTAGGATTCGGCGCTTTCACCGCCGCGGCCCGGGTTCGATTCCCGGTCAGGGAAGATCCCTCTAAAGCATAGATTGCTTAATTTGTCTGTGTATCTTTTTTAAAAGAAGGTCTTTAAAAAGGCACCCCTCCCAATAGATGAAAGCGGAGGAATTGGGCTTGTTCTCCTGTGCCCCAGGTTGCTTTGCCCCCATTGACCTAAGCCACCTTTGTGCGCACGCAGTCCCCCACCCAGTCAGGTGCTCTATGTTGGCGTGAAGTGCAGTACCAGCTCAACAGAAAGGTAAATTGCTGGAAAACCCTGCTGTGATGCATACATCTACTTTGGAGCACTCTTCTCCTTTGCACTCTTGAATCGCTTAAGCGCAATGTATTCTTCCAGCAAGCTGAATAACGAGATAGGTGAGAGAAGGTGTACCAGCTGTCTGTGCGCCATCAGCAGCCACTAGGTGTCCCTCTTGGGTTTTCCCGGGGATCCTGATTGTGCAGGAATTCATCGGTTCAGTAGCAAGGGGGAGAGGATGGCCTGTGCCTGGAAGTGACAGGCAGTCTGGTGGCATCATGAGGATTAAGTTCCGATTCATATTTGCTGTAGAATAAAATATGTTTTCAGCCCCCATGAGCTTTGTCACTCGGAGAGCAGTGTATGAACTTTTGCTGCACGGCTCTGGGCTCCCTGGTGGTCTAGTGGTTAGGATTCGGCGCTCTCACCGCCGCGGCCCGGGTTCGATTCCCGGTCAGGGAAAAGTCCCTCTTCTGACCTTGAAAGCTTTTCCTTCCCGTAGGTCAGGGCTTCTCAAAATGAAGTTGCTTTTCTGACTCACAATTTGCCTAGCATGACGCAGTATCGCTCAAAATATGATTTTCGCAAGGTTCCTTTAGAGCTGCTTCCCATGGTGGGAGGCAAGGCTCTTGAGCAAGTGAGATCCTGTATTCCGAGGCGCGCTTCCTTTTGTAGGCTTCTGACCCCATGGCCTGTGGCAGGTAGTCCTCCTTTGACTGGGCCGCAGGCTTTGTCTCCAAATGGCGTCCTGGACCCACTGCAACCCACCTGTTTGCTAAAACGGAAGTCTGCCTCTGGGTAAGAAAAAGCTGAGCTGCACGTACGGAAAGCGGCAGAGGCCAGAGGCGGGGAGGGTGTGGCAAGGGCTGCCTGATTTGCATAGTGACCTGTTGCATCTTGGGAATGTACAGGCTTTGGAGCTTAACAGGTACTGCAGGTGTCTGCCTGGCCTGAGAGATGCCTGTCTGGTGCTCCCCTCAGGACACACAGGCCTTCCATTCGAGCATGGAGGGTGAGGGACATGGGTCACCCTCATATACAGGGGTGTGGGCATGGGCAGGATAGGTTGTGGGGGACCCGTCAGGGCATTGCCCGTTTGGAAGCCCGTTCGGAAGGCGAGAGGAGGCGGGGCAGGAAACTCTGCTCAATTTCTTTCCCAGAGGCCTGTGGAGAACCCTTTGCACGTTTGAGCCAGCCGGGCCTGCATCAGCAGATCCTGCTCCACTGGGAAGGGAGAGCCTGTAGGCGTAAATCAAAAAAAGGGGAGAAATCTGCAAATTCTAGTGGCAGACCCATGTTGCCCAGGAAGCAATCAGTTTCTCCTGCTCCCTATAGTGGAAAAAGACATAGGAGGTGTATTTCTCTAGGCAGGGGCTCGGTGTAGATGGCACTTCATTGCTCTGGGAAGCATCCATGCTGGTAGAAGAGTAGCAGCAGACTCCACACCTGAGGCTTGAATGGGGACCGTTGGGGAGGGGCAGTGGGAGGCCGAGGAGGGCGGAGGAAAATGCTTTTCAAAAGCATCCGCACGTTCCTACAAACCTGCTGAAAACCCATACCAGGAATGGGGCTCGAACCCATGCGGACAAACGTCCATTGGATCTTAAGTCCAACGCCTTAACCACTCGGCCACCCTGGTGAGACCCAAGGATTTACTTTCTTCAACTCCCTTTTTATGCTTGCTACTGTAGCACCAGCTGTCCAGCAAGAGGTGATTGCAGAGTTAAAAGGCTTTTGCAGGAGGTTAAAAGTAATTGCTTATAACAAACACACTGTGTGACACCTAACTTTCTCCCACTCGGACCTTACCGTTAATTTTTATATTGGAGTTAGCTTAGTCACAATAAGGGGGTGAGCAAGGCAGTTACACTAGAGCATCTACTCCCTGGTGGTCTAGTGGCTAGGATTCGGCGCTTTCACCGCCGCGGCCCGGGTTCGATTCCCGGTCAGGGAAGATCCCTCTAAAGCATAGATTGCTTAATTTGTCTGTGTATCTTTTTTAAAAGAAGGTCTTTAAAAAGGCACCCCTCCCAATAGATGAAAGCGGAGGAATTGGGCTTGTTCTCCTGTGCCCCAGGTTGCTTTGCCCCCATTGACCTAAGCCACCTTTGTGCGCACGCAGTCCCCCACCCAGTCAGGTGCTCTATGTTGGCGTGAAGTGCAGTACCAGCTCAACAGAAAGGTAAATTGCTGGAAAACCCTGCTGTGATGCATACATCTACTTTGGAGCACTCTTCTCCTTTGCACTCTTGAATCGCTTAAGCGCAATGTATTCTTCCAGCAAGCTGAATAACGAGATAGGTGAGAGAAGGTGTACCAGCTGTCTGTGCGCCATCAGCAGCCACTAGGTGTCCCTCTTGGGTTTTCCCGGGGATCCTGATTGTGCAGGAATTCATCGGTTCAGTAGCAAGGGGGAGAGGATGGCCTGTGCCTGGAAGTGACAGGCAGTCTGGTGGCATCATGAGGATTAAGTTCCGATTCATATTTGCTGTAGAATAAAATATGTTTTCAGCCCCCATGAGCTTTGTCACTCGGAGAGCAGTGTATGAACTTTTGCTGCACGGCTCTGGGCTCCCTGGTGGTCTAGTGGTTAGGATTCGGCGCTCTCACCGCCGCGGCCCGGGTTCGATTCCCGGTCAGGGAAAAGTCCCTCTTCTGACCTTGAAAGCTTTTCCTTCCCGTAGGTCAGGGCTTCTCAAAATGAAGTTGCTTTTCTGACTCACAATTTGCCTAGCATGACGCAGTATCGCTCAAAATATGATTTTCGCAAGGTTCCTTTAGAGCTGCTTCCCATGGTGGGAGGCAAGGCTCTTGAGCAAGTGAGATCCTGTATTCCGAGGCGCGCTTCCTTTTGTAGGCTTCTGACCCCATGGCCTGTGGCAGGTAGTCCTCCTTTGACTGGGCCGCAGGCTTTGTCTCCAAATGGCGTCCTGGACCCACTGCAACCCACCTGTTTGCTAAAACGGAAGTCTGCCTCTGGGTAAGAAAAAGCTGAGCTGCACGTACGGAAAGCGGCAGAGGCCAGAGGCGGGGAGGGTGTGGCAAGGGCTGCCTGATTTGCATAGTGACCTGTTGCATCTTGGGAATGTACAGGCTTTGGAGCTTAACAGGTACTGCAGGTGTCTGCCTGGCCTGAGAGATGCCTGTCTGGTGCTCCCCTCAGGACACACAGGCCTTCCATTCGAGCATGGAGGGTGAGGGACATGGGTCACCCTCATATACAGGGGTGTGGGCATGGGCAGGATAGGTTGTGGGGGACCCGTCAGGGCATTGCCCGTTTGGAAGCCCGTTCGGAAGGCGAGAGGAGGCGGGGCAGGAAACTCTGCTCAATTTCTTTCCCAGAGGCCTGTGGAGAACCCTTTGCACGTTTGGGCCAGCCGGGCCTGCATCAGCAGATCCTGCTCCACTGGGAAGGGAGAGCCTGTAGGCGTAAATCAAAAAAAGGGGAGAAATCTGCAAATTCTAGTGGCAGACCCATGTTGCCCAGGAAGCAATCAGTTTCTCCTGCTCCCTATAGTGGAAAAAGACATAGGAGGTGTATTTCTCTAGGCAGGGGCTCTGTGTAGATGGCACTTCATTGCTCTGGGAAGCATCCATGCTGGTAGAAGAGTAGCAGCAGACTCCACACCTGAGGCTTGAATGGGGACCGTTGGGGAGGGGCAGTGGGAGGCCGAGGAGGGCGGAGGAAAATGCTTTTCAAAAGCATCTGCACGTTCCTACAAACCTGCTGAAAACCCATACCAGGAATGGGGCTCGAGCCCATGCGGACAAACGTCCATTGGATCTTAAGTCCAACGCCTTAACCACTCGGCCACCCTGGTGAGACCCAAGGATTTACTTTCTTCAACTCCCTTTTTATGCTTGCTGCTGTAGCACCAGCTGTCCAGCAAGAGGTGATTGCAGAGTTAAAAGGCTTTTGCAGGAGGTTAAAAGTAATTGCTTATAACAAACACACTGTGTGACACCTAACTTTCTCCCACTCGGACTTTACCGTTAATTTTTATATTGGAGTTAGCTTAGTCACAATAAGGGGGTGAGCAAGGCAGGCACACTAGAGCATCTACTCCCTGGTGGTCTAGTGGCTAGGATTCGGCGCTTTCACCGCCGCGGCCCGGGTTCGATTCCCGGTCAGGGAAGATCCCTCTAAAGCATAGATTGCTTAATTTGTCTGTGTATCTTTTTTAAAAGAAGGTCTTTAAAAAGGCACCCCTCCCAATAGATGAAAGCGGAGGAATGGGGCTTGTTCTCCTGTGCCCCAGGTTGCTTTGCCCCCATTGACCTAAGCCACCTTTGTGCGCACGCAGTCCCCCACCCAGTCAGGTGCTCTATGTTGGCGTGAAGTGCAGTACCAGCTCAACAGAAAGGTAAATTGCTGGAAAACCCTGCTGTGATGCATACATCTACTTTGGAGCACTCTTCTCCTTTGCACTCTTGAATGGCTTAAGCGCAATGTATTCTTCCAGCAAGCTGAATAACGAGATAGGTGAGAGAAGGTGTACCAGCTGTCTGTGCGCCATCAGCAGCCACTAGGTGTCCCTCTTGGGTTTTCCCGGGGATCCTGATTGTGCAGGAATTCATCGGTTCAGTAGCAAGGGGGAGAGGATGGCCTGTGCCTGGAAGTGACAGGCAGTCTGGTGGCATCATGAGGATTAAGTTCCGATTCATATTTGCTGTAGAATAAAATATGTTTTCAGCCCCCATGAGCTTTGTCACTCGGAGAGCAGTGTATGAACTTTTGCTGCACGGCTCTGGGCTCCCTGGTGGTCTAGTGGTTAGGATTCGGCGCTCTCACCGCCGCGGCCCGGGTTCGAGTCCCTCTTCTGACCTTGAAAGCTTTTCCTTCCCGTAGGTCAGGGCTTCTCAAAATGAAGTTGCTTTTCTGACTCACAATTTGCCTAGCATGACGCAGTATCGCTCAAAATATGATTTTCGCAAGGTTCCTTTAGAGCTGCTTCCCATGGTGGGAGGCAAGGCTCTTGAGCAAGTGAGATCCTGTATTCCGAGGCGCGCTTCCTTTTGTAGGCTTCTGACCCCATGGCCTGTGGCAGGTAGTCCTCCTTTGACTGGGCCGCAGGCTTTGTCTCCAAATGGCGTCCTGGACCCACTGCAACCCACCTGTTTGCTAAAACGGAAGTCTGCCTCTGGGTAAGAAAAAGCTGAGCTGCACGTACGGAAAGCGGCAGAGGCCAGAGGCGGGGAGGGTGTGGCAAGGGCTGCCTGATTTGCATAGTGACCTGTTGCATCTTGGGAATGTACAGGCTTTGGAGCTTAACAGGTTCTGCAGGTGTCTGCCTGGCCTGAGAGATGCCTGTCTGGTGCTCCCCTCAGGACACACAGGCCTTCCATTCGAGCATGGAGGGTGAGGGACATGGGTCACCCTCATATACAGGGGTGTGGGCATGGGCAGGATAGGTTGTGGGGGACCCGTCAGGGCATTGCCCGTTTGGAAGCCCGTTCGGAAGGCGAGAGGAGGCGGGGCAGGAAACTCTGCTCAATTTCTTTCCCAGAGGCCTGTGGAGAACCCTTTGCACGTTTGGGCCAGCCGGGCCTGCATCAGCAGATCCTGCTCCACTGGGAAGGGAGAGCCTGTAGGCGTAAATCAAAAAAAGGGGAGAAATCTGCAAATTCTAGTGGCAGACCCATGTTGCCCAGGAAGCAATCAGTTTCTCCTGCTCCCTATAGTGGAAAAAGACATAGGAGGTGTATTTCTCTAGGCAGGGGCTCTGTGTAGATGGCACTTCATTGCTCTGGGAAGCATCCATGCTGGTAGAAGAGTAGCAGCAGACTCCACACCTGAGGCTTGAATGGGGACCGTTGGGGAGGGGCAGTGGGAGGCCGAGGAGGGCGGAGGAAAATGCTTTTCAAAAGCATCTGCACGTTCCTACAAACCTGCTGAAAACCCATACCAGGAATGGGGCTCAAACCCATGCGGACAAACGTCCATTGGATCTTAAGTCCAACGCCTTAACCACTCGGCCACCCTGGTGAGACCCAAGGATTTACTTTCTTCAACTACCTTTTTATGCTTGCTGCTGTAGCACCAGCTGTCCAGCAAGAGGTGATTGCAGAGTTAAAAGGCTTTTGCAGGAGGTTAAAAGTAATTGCTTATAACAAACACACTGTGTGACACCTAACTTTCTCCCACTCGGACTTTACCGTTAATTTTTATATTGGAGTTAGCTTAGTCACAATAAGGGGGTGAGCAAGGCAGGCACACTAGAGCATCTACTCCCTGGTGGTCTAGTGGCTAGGATTCGGCGCTTTCACCGCCGTGGCCCCGGTTCGATTCCCGGTCAGGGAAGATCCCTCTAAAGCATAGATTGCTTAATTTGTCTGTGTATCTTTTTTAAAAGAAGGTCTTTAAAAAGGCACCCCTCCCAATAGATGAAAGCGGAGGAATGGGGCTTGTTCTCCTGTGCCCCAGGTTGCTTTGCCCCCATTGACCTAAGCCACCTTTGTGCGCACGCAGTCCCCCACCCAGTCAGGTGCTCTATGTTGGCGTGAAGTGCAGTACCAGCTCAACAGAAAGGTAAATTGCTGGAAAACCCTGCTGTGATGCATACATCTACTTTGGAGCACTCTTCTCCTTTGCACTCTTGAATCGCTTAAGCGCAATGTATTCTTCCAGCAAGCTGAATAACGAGATAGGTGAGAGAAGGTGTACCAGCTGTCTGTGCGCCATCAGCAGCCACTAGGTGTCCCTCTTGGGTTTTCCCGGGGATCCTGATTGTGCAGGAATTCATCGGTTCAGTAGCAAGGGGGAGAGGATGGCCTGTGCCTGGAAGTGACAGGCAGTCTGGTGGCATCATTAGGATTAAGTTCCGATTCATATTTGCTGTAGAATAAAATATGTTTTCAGCCCCCATGAGTTTTGTCACTCGGAGAGCAGTGTATGAACTTTTGCTGCACGGCTCTGGGCTCCCTGGTGGTCTAGTGGTTAGGATTCGGCGCTCTCACCGCCGCGGCCCGGGTTCGAGTCCCTCTTCTGACCTTGAAAGCTTTTCCTTCCCGTAGGTCAGGGCTTCTCAAAATGACGTTGCTTTTCTGACTCACAATTTGCCTAGCATGACGCAGTATCGCTCAAAATATGATTTTCGCAAGGTTCCTTTAGAGCTGCTTCCCATGGTGGGAGGCAAGGCTCTTGAGCAAGTGAGATCCTGTATTCCGAGGCGCGCTTCCTTTTGTAGGCTTCTGACCCCATGGCCTGTGGCAGGTAGTCCTCCTTTGACTGGGCCGCAGGCTTTGTCTCCAAATGGCGTCCTGGACCCACTGCAACCCACCTGTTTGCTAAAACGGAAGTCTGCCTCTGGGTAAGAAAAAGCTGAGCTGCACGTACGGAAAGCGGCAGAGGCCAGAGGCGGGGAGGGTGTGGCAAGGGCTGCCTGATTTGCATAGTGACCTGTTGCATCTTGGGAATGTACAGGCTTTGGAGCTTAACAGGTTCTGCAGGTGTCTGCCTGGCCTGAGAGATGCCTGTCTGGTGCTCCCCTCAGGACACACAGGCCTTCCATTCGAGCATGGAGGGTGAGGGACATGGGTCACCCTCATATACAGGGGTGTGGGCATGGGCAGGATAGGTTGTGGGGGACCCGTCAGGGCATTGCCCGTTTGGAAGCCCGTTCGGAAGGCGAGAGGAGGCGGGGCAGGAAACTCTGCTCAATTTCTTTCCCAGAGGCCTGTGGAGAACCCTTTGCACGTTTGGGCCAGCCGGGCCTGCATCAGCAGATCCTGCTCCACTGGGAAGGGAGAGCCTGTAGGCGTAAATCAAAAAAAGGGGAGAAATCTGCAAATTCTAGTGGCAGACCCATGTTGCCCAGGAAGCAATCAGTTTCTCCTGCTCCCTATAGTGGAAAAAGACATAGGAGGTGTATTTCTCTAGGCAGGGGCTCTGTGTAGATGGCACTTCATTGCTCTGGGAAGCATCCATGCTGGTAGAAGAGTAGCAGCAGACTCCACACCTGAGGCTTGAATGGGGACCGTTGGGGAGGGGCAGTGGGAGGCCGAGGAGGGCGGAGGAAAATGCTTTTCAAAAGCATCTGCACGTTCCTACAAACCTGCTGAAAACCCATACCAGGAATGGGGCTCGAGCCCATGCGGACAAACGTCCATTGGATCTTAAGTCCAACGCCTTAACCACTCGGCCACCCTGGTGAGACCCAAGGATTTACTTTCTTCAACTCCCTTTTTATGCTTGCTGCTGTAGCACCAGCTGTCCAGCAAGAGGTGATTGCAGAGTTAAAAGGCTTTTGCAGGAGGTTAAAAGTAATTGCTTATAACAAACACACTGTGTGACACCTAACTTTCTCCCACTCGGACTTTACCGTTAATTTTTATATTGGAGTTAGCTTAGTCACAATAAGGGGGTGAGCAAGGCAGGCACACTAGAGCATCTACTCCCTGGTGGTCTAGTGGCTAGGATTCGGCGCTTTCACCGCCGCGGCCCGGGTTCGATTCCCGGTCAGGGAAGATCCCTCTAAAGCATAGATTGCTTAATTTGTCTGTGTATCTTTTTTAAAAGAAGGTCTTTAAAAAGGCACCCCTCCCAATAGATGAAAGCGGAGGAATGGGGCTTGTTCTCCTGTGCCCCAGGTTGCTTTGCCCCCATTGACCTAAGCCACCTTTGTGCGCACGCAGTCCCCCACCCAGTCAGGTGCTCTATGTTGGCGTGAAGTGCAGTACCAGCTCAACAGAAAGGTAAATTGCTGGAAAACCCTGCTGTGATGCATACATCTACTTTGGAGCACTCTTCTCCTTTGCACTCTTGAATCGCTTAAGCGCAATGTATTCTTCCAGCAAGCTGAATAACGAGATAGGTGAGAGAAGGTGTACCAGCTGTCTGTGCGCCATCAGCAGCCACTAGGTGTCCCTCTTGGGTTTTCCCGGGGATCCTGATTGTGCAGGAATTCATCGGTTCAGTAGCAAGGGGGAGAGGATGGCCTGTGCCTGGAAGTGACAGGCAGTCTGGTGGCATCATTAGGATTAAGTTCCGATTCATATTTGCTGTAGAATAAAATATGTTTTCAGCCCCCATGAGTTTTGTCACTCGGAGAGCAGTGTATGAACTTTTGCTGCACGGCTCTGGGCTCCCTGGTGGTCTAGTGGTTAGGATTCGGCGCTCTCACCGCCGCGGCCCGGGTTCGAGTCCCTCTTCTGACCTTGAAAGCTTTTCCTTCCCGTAGGTCAGGGCTTCTCAAAATGACGTTGCTTTTCTGACTCACAATTTGCCTAGCATGACGCAGTATCGCTCAAAATATGATTTTCGCAAGGTTCCTTTAGAGCTGCTTCCCATGGTGGGAGGCAAGGCTCTTGAGCAAGTGAGATCCTGTATTCCGAGGCGCGCTTCCTTTTGTAGGCTTCTGACCCCATGGCCTGTGGCAGGTAGTCCTCCTTTGACTGGGCCGCAGGCTTTGTCTCCAAATGGCGTCCTGGACCCACTGCAACCCACCTGTTTGCTAAAACGGAAGTCTGCCTCTGGGTAAGAAAAAGCTGAGCTGCACGTACGGAAAGCGGCAGAGGCCAGAGGCGGGGAGGGTGTGGCAAGGGCTGCCTGATTTGCATAGTGACCTGTTGCATCTTGGGAATGTACAGGCTTTGGAGCTTAACAGGTTCTGCAGGTGTCTGCCTGGCCTGAGAGATGCCTGTCTGGTGCTCCCCTCAGGACACACAGGCCTTCCATTCGAGCATGGAGGGTGAGGGACATGGGTCACCCTCATATACAGGGGTGTGGGCATGGGCAGGATAGGTTGTGGGGGACCCGTCAGGGCATTGCCCGTTTGGAAGCCCGTTCGGAAGGCGAGAGGAGGCGGGGCAGGAAACTCTGCTCAATTTCTTTCCCAGAGGCCTGTGGAGAACCCTTTGCACGTTTGGGCCAGCCGGGCCTGCATCAGCAGATCCTGCTCCACTGGGAAGGGAGAGCCTGTAGGCGTAAATCAAAAAAAGGGGAGAAATCTGCAAATTCTAGTGGCAGACCCATGTTGCCCAGGAAGCAATCAGTTTCTCCTGCTCCCTATAGTGGAAAAAGACATAGGAGGTGTATTTCTCTAGGCAGGGGCTCTGTGTAGATGGCACTTCATTGCTCTGGGAAGCATCCATGCTGGTAGAAGAGTAGCAGCAGACTCCACACCTGAGGCTTGAATGGGGACCGTTGGGGAGGGGCAGTGGGAGGCCGAGGAGGGCGGAGGAAAATGCTTTTCAAAAGCATCCGCACGTTCCTACAAACCTGCTGAAAACCCATACCAGGAATGGGGCTCGAACCCATGCGGACAAACGTCCATTGGATCTTAAGTCCAACGCCTTAACCACTCGGCCACCCTGGTGAGACCCAAGGATTTACTTTCTTCAACTCCCTTTTTATGCTTGCTACTGTAGCACCAGCTGTCCAGCAAGAGGTGATTGCAGAGTTAAAAGGCTTTTGCAGGAGGTTAAAAGTAATTGCTTATAACAAACACACTGTGTGACACCTAACTTTCTCCCACTCGGACCTTACCGTTAATTTTTATATTGGAGTTAGCTTAGTCACAATAAGGGGGTGAGCAAGGCAGTTACACTAGAGCATCTACTCCCTGGTGGTCTAGTGGCTAGGATTCGGCGCTTTCACCGCCGCGGCCCGGGTTCGATTCCCGGTCAGGGAAGATCCCTCTAAAGCATAGATTGCTTAATTTGTCTGTGTATCTTTTTTAAAAGAAGGTCTTTAAAAAGGCACCCCTCCCAATAGATGAAAGCGGAGGAATTGGGCTTGTTCTCCTGTGCCCCAGGTTGCTTTGCCCCCATTGACCTAAGCCACCTTTGTGCGCACGCAGTCCCCCACCCAGTCAGGTGCTCTATGTTGGCGTGAAGTGCAGTACCAGCTCAACAGAAAGGTAAATTGCTGGAAAACCCTGCTGTGATGCATACATCTACTTTGGAGCACTCTTCTCCTTTGCACTCTTGAATCGCTTAAGCGCAATGTATTCTTCCAGCAAGCTGAATAACGAGATAGGTGAGAGAAGGTGTACCAGCTGTCTGTGCGCCATCAGCAGCCACTAGGTGTCCCTCTTGGGTTTTCCCGGGGATCCTGATTGTGCAGGAATTCATCGGTTCAGTAGCAAGGGGGAGAGGATGGCCTGTGCCTGGAAGTGACAGGCAGTCTGGTGGCATCATGAGGATTAAGTTCCGATTCATATTTGCTGTAGAATAAAATATGTTTTCAGCCCCCATGAGCTTTGTCACTCGGAGAGCAGTGTATGAACTTTTGCTGCACGGCTCTGGGCTCCCTGGTGGTCTAGTGGTTAGGATTCGGCGCTCTCACCGCCGCGGCCCGGGTTCGATTCCCGGTCAGGGAAAAGTCCCTCTTCTGACCTTGAAAGCTTTTCCTTCCCGTAGGTCAGGGCTTCTCAAAATGAAGTTGCTTTTCTGACTCACAATTTGCCTAGCATGACGCAGTATCGCTCAAAATATGATTTTCGCAAGGTTCCTTTAGAGCTGCTTCCCATGGTGGGAGGCAAGGCTCTTGAGCAAGTGAGATCCTGTATTCCGAGGCGCGCTTCCTTTTGTAGGCTTCTGACCCCATGGCCTGTGGCAGGTAGTCCTCCTTTGACTGGGCCGCAGGCTTTGTCTCCAAATGGCGTCCTGGACCCACTGCAACCCACCTGTTTGCTAAAACGGAAGTCTGCCTCTGGGTAAGAAAAAGCTGAGCTGCACGTACGGAAAGCGGCAGAGGCCAGAGGCGGGGAGGGTGTGGCAAGGGCTGCCTGATTTGCATAGTGACCTGTTGCATCTTGGGAATGTACAGGCTTTGGAGCTTAACAGGTACTGCAGGTGTCTGCCTGGCCTGAGAGATGCCTGTCTGGTGCTCCCCTCAGGACACACAGGCCTTCCATTCGAGCATGGAGGGTGAGGGACATGGGTCACCCTCATATACAGGGGTGTGGGCATGGGCAGGATAGGTTGTGGGGGACCCGTCAGGGCATTGCCCGTTTGGAAGCCCGTTCGGAAGGCGAGAGGAGGCGGGGCAGGAAACTCTGCTCAATTTCTTTCCCAGAGGCCTGTGGAGAACCCTTTGCACGTTTGAGCCAGCCGGGCCTGCATCAGCAGATCCTGCTCCACTGGGAAGGGAGAGCCTGTAGGCGTAAATCAAAAAAAGGGGAGAAATCTGCAAATTCTAGTGGCAGACCCATGTTGCCCAGGAAGCAATCAGTTTCTCCTGCTCCCTATAGTGGAAAAAGACATAGGAGGTGTATTTCTCTAGGCAGGGGCTCGGTGTAGATGGCACTTCATTGCTCTGGGAAGCATCCATGCTGGTAGAAGAGTAGCAGCAGACTCCACACCTGAGGCTTGAATGGGGACCGTTGGGGAGGGGCAGTGGGAGGCCGAGGAGGGCGGAGGAAAATGCTTTTCAAAAGCATCCGCACGTTCCTACAAACCTGCTGAAAACCCATACCAGGAATGGGGCTCGAACCCATGCGGACAAACGTCCATTGGATCTTAAGTCCAACGCCTTAACCACTCGGCCACCCTGGTGAGACCCAAGGATTTACTTTCTTCAACTCCCTTTTTATGCTTGCTACTGTAGCACCAGCTGTCCAGCAAGAGGTGATTGCAGAGTTAAAAGGCTTTTGCAGGAGGTTAAAAGTAATTGCTTATAACAAACACACTGTGTGACACCTAACTTTCTCCCACTCGGACCTTACCGTTAATTTTTATATTGGAGTTAGCTTAGTCACAATAAGGGGGTGAGCAAGGCAGTTACACTAGAGCATCTACTCCCTGGTGGTCTAGTGGCTAGGATTCGGCGCTTTCACCGCCGCGGCCCGGGTTCGATTCCCGGTCAGGGAAGATCCCTCTAAAGCATAGATTGCTTAATTTGTCTGTGTATCTTTTTTAAAAGAAGGTCTTTAAAAAGGCACCCCTCCCAATAGATGAAAGCGGAGGAATTGGGCTTGTTCTCCTGTGCCCCAGGTTGCTTTGCCCCCATTGACCTAAGCCACCTTTGTGCGCACGCAGTCCCCCACCCAGTCAGGTGCTCTATGTTGGCGTGAAGTGCAGTACCAGCTCAACAGAAAGGTAAATTGCTGGAAAACCCTGCTGTGATGCATACATCTACTTTGGAGCACTCTTCTCCTTTGCACTCTTGAATCGCTTAAGCGCAATGTATTCTTCCAGCAAGCTGAATAACGAGATAGGTGAGAGAAGGTGTACCAGCTGTCTGTGCGCCATCAGCAGCCACTAGGTGTCCCTCTTGGGTTTTCCCGGGGATCCTGATTGTGCAGGAATTCATCGGTTCAGTAGCAAGGGGGAGAGGATGGCCTGTGCCTGGAAGTGACAGGCAGTCTGGTGGCATCATGAGGATTAAGTTCCGATTCATATTTGCTGTAGAATAAAATATGTTTTCAGCCCCCATGAGCTTTGTCACTCGGAGAGCAGTGTATGAACTTTTGCTGCACGGCTCTGGGCTCCCTGGTGGTCTAGTGGTTAGGATTCGGCGCTCTCACCGCCGCGGCCCGGGTTCGATTCCCGGTCAGGGAAAAGTCCCTCTTCTGACCTTGAAAGCTTTTCCTTCCCGTAGGTCAGGGCTTCTCAAAATGAAGTTGCTTTTCTGACTCACAATTTGCCTAGCATGACGCAGTATCGCTCAAAATATGATTTTCGCAAGGTTCCTTTAGAGCTGCTTCCCATGGTGGGAGGCAAGGCTCTTGAGCAAGTGAGATCCTGTATTCCGAGGCGCGCTTCCTTTTGTAGGCTTCTGACCCCATGGCCTGTGGCAGGTAGTCCTCCTTTGACTGGGCCGCAGGCTTTGTCTCCAAATGGCGTCCTGGACCCACTGCAACCCACCTGTTTGCTAAAACGGAAGTCTGCCTCTGGGTAAGAAAAAGCTGAGCTGCACGTACGGAAAGCGGCAGAGGCCAGAGGCGGGGAGGGTGTGGCAAGGGCTGCCTGATTTGCATAGTGACCTGTTGCATCTTGGGAATGTACAGGCTTTGGAGCTTAACAGGTTCTGCAGGTGTCTGCCTGGCCTGAGAGATGCCTGTCTGGTGCTCCCCTCAGGACACACAGGCCTTCCATTCGAGCATGGAGGGTGAGGGACATGGGTCACCCTCATATACAGGGGTGTGGGCATGGGCAGGATAGGTTGTGGGGGACCCGTCAGGGCATTGCCCGTTTGGAAGCCCGTTCGGAAGGCGAGAGGAGGCGGGGCAGGAAACTCTGCTCAATTTCTTTCCCAGAGGCCTGTGGAGAACCCTTTGCACGTTTGGGCCAGCCGGGCCTGCATCAGCAGATCCTGCTCCACTGGGAAGGGAGAGCCTGTAGGCGTAAATCAAAAAAAGGGGAGAAATCTGCAAATTCTAGTGGCAGACCCATGTTGCCCAGGAAGCAATCAGTTTCTCCTGCTCCCTATAGTGGAAAAAGACATAGGAGGTGTATTTCTCTAGGCAGGGGCTCTGTGTAGATGGCACTTCATTGCTCTGGGAAGCATCCATGCTGGTAGAAGAGTAGCAGCAGACTCCACACCTGAGGCTTGAATGGGGACCGTTGGGGAGGGGCAGTGGGAGGCCGAGGAGGGCGGAGGAAAATGCTTTTCAAAAGCATCCGCACGTTCCTACAAACCTGCTGAAAACCCATACCAGGAATGGGGCTCGAACCCATGCGGACAAACGTCCATTGGATCTTAAGTCCAACGCCTTAACCACTCGGCCACCCTGGTGAGACCCAAGGATTTACTTTCTTCAACTCCCTTTTTATGCTTGCTACTGTAGCACCAGCTGTCCAGCAAGAGGTGATTGCAGAGTTAAAAGGCTTTTGCAGGAGGTTAAAAGTAATTGCTTATAACAAACACACTGTGTGACACCTAACTTTCTCCCACTCGGACCTTACCGTTAATTTTTATATTGGAGTTAGCTTAGTCACAATAAGGGGGTGAGCAAGGCAGTTACACTAGAGCATCTACTCCCTGGTGGTCTAGTGGCTAGGATTCGGCGCTTTCACCGCCGCGGCCCGGGTTCGATTCCCGGTCAGGGAAGATCCCTCTAAAGCATAGATTGCTTAATTTGTCTGTGTATCTTTTTTAAAAGAAGGTCTTTAAAAAGGCACCCCTCCCAATAGATGAAAGCGGAGGAATTGGGCTTGTTCTCCTGTGCCCCAGGTTGCTTTGCCCCCATTGACCTAAGCCACCTTTGTGCGCACGCAGTCCCCCACCCAGTCAGGTGCTCTATGTTGGCGTGAAGTGCAGTACCAGCTCAACAGAAAGGTAAATTGCTGGAAAACCCTGCTGTGATGCATACATCTACTTTGGAGCACTCTTCTCCTTTGCACTCTTGAATCGCTTAAGCGCAATGTATTCTTCCAGCAAGCTGAATAACGAGATAGGTGAGAGAAGGTGTACCAGCTGTCTGTGCGCCATCAGCAGCCACTAGGTGTCCCTCTTGGGTTTTCCCGGGGATCCTGATTGTGCAGGAATTCATCGGTTCAGTAGCAAGGGGGAGAGGATGGCCTGTGCCTGGAAGTGACAGGCAGTCTGGTGGCATCATGAGGATTAAGTTCCGATTCATATTTGCTGTAGAATAAAATATGTTTTCAGCCCCCATGAGCTTTGTCACTCGGAGAGCAGTGTATGAACTTTTGCTGCACGGCTCTGGGCTCCCTGGTGGTCTAGTGGTTAGGATTCGGCGCTCTCACCGCCGCGGCCCGGGTTCGATTCCCGGTCAGGGAAAAGTCCCTCTTCTGACCTTGAAAGCTTTTCCTTCCCGTAGGTCAGGGCTTCTCAAAATGAAGTTGCTTTTCTGACTCACAATTTGCCTAGCATGACGCAGTATCGCTCAAAATATGATTTTCGCAAGGTTCCTTTAGAGCTGCTTCCCATGGTGGGAGGCAAGGCTCTTGAGCAAGTGAGATCCTGTATTCCGAGGCGCGCTTCCTTTTGTAGGCTTCTGACCCCATGGCCTGTGGCAGGTAGTCCTCCTTTGACTGGGCCGCAGGCTTTGTCTCCAAATGGCGTCCTGGACCCACTGCAACCCACCTGTTTGCTAAAACGGAAGTCTGCCTCTGGGTAAGAAAAAGCTGAGCTGCACGTACGGAAAGCGGCAGAGGCCAGAGGCGGGGAGGGTGTGGCAAGGGCTGCCTGATTTGCATAGTGACCTGTTGCATCTTGGGAATGTACAGGCTTTGGAGCTTAACAGGTACTGCAGGTGTCTGCCTGGCCTGAGAGATGCCTGTCTGGTGCTCCCCTCAGGACACACAGGCCTTCCATTCGAGCATGGAGGGTGAGGGACATGGGTCACCCTCATATACAGGGGTGTGGGCATGGGCAGGATAGGTTGTGGGGGACCCGTCAGGGCATTGCCCGTTTGGAAGCCCGTTCGGAAGGCGAGAGGAGGCGGGGCAGGAAACTCTGCTCAATTTCTTTCCCAGAGGCCTGTGGAGAACCCTTTGCACGTTTGAGCCAGCCGGGCCTGCATCAGCAGATCCTGCTCCACTGGGAAGGGAGAGCCTGTAGGCGTAAATCAAAAAAAGGGGAGAAATCTGCAAATTCTAGTGGCAGACCCATGTTGCCCAGGAAGCAATCAGTTTCTCCTGCTCCCTATAGTGGAAAAAGACATAGGAGGTGTATTTCTCTAGGCAGGGGCTCGGTGTAGATGGCACTTCATTGCTCTGGGAAGCATCCATGCTGGTAGAAGAGTAGCAGCAGACTCCACACCTGAGGCTTGAATGGGGACCGTTGGGGAGGGGCAGTGGGAGGCCGAGGAGGGCGGAGGAAAATGCTTTTCAAAAGCATCCGCACGTTCCTACAAACCTGCTGAAAACCCATACCAGGAATGGGGCTCGAACCCATGCGGACAAACGTCCATTGGATCTTAAGTCCAACGCCTTAACCACTCGGCCACCCTGGTGAGACCCAAGGATTTACTTTCTTCAACTCCCTTTTTATGCTTGCTACTGTAGCACCAGCTGTCCAGCAAGAGGTGATTGCAGAGTTAAAAGGCTTTTGCAGGAGGTTAAAAGTAATTGCTTATAACAAACACACTGTGTGACACCTAACTTTCTCCCACTCGGACCTTACCGTTAATTTTTATATTGGAGTTAGCTTAGTCACAATAAGGGGGTGAGCAAGGCAGTTACACTAGAGCATCTACTCCCTGGTGGTCTAGTGGCTAGGATTCGGCGCTTTCACCGCCGCGGCCCGGGTTCGATTCCCGGTCAGGGAAGATCCCTCTAAAGCATAGATTGCTTAATTTGTCTGTGTATCTTTTTTAAAAGAAGGTCTTTAAAAAGGCACCCCTCCCAATAGATGAAAGCGGAGGAATTGGGCTTGTTCTCCTGTGCCCCAGGTTGCTTTGCCCCCATTGACCTAAGCCACCTTTGTGCGCACGCAGTCCCCCACCCAGTCAGGTGCTCTATGTTGGCGTGAAGTGCAGTACCAGCTCAACAGAAAGGTAAATTGCTGGAAAACCCTGCTGTGATGCATACATCTACTTTGGAGCACTCTTCTCCTTTGCACTCTTGAATCGCTTAAGCGCAATGTATTCTTCCAGCAAGCTGAATAACGAGATAGGTGAGAGAAGGTGTACCAGCTGTCTGTGCGCCATCAGCAGCCACTAGGTGTCCCTCTTGGGTTTTCCCGGGGATCCTGATTGTGCAGGAATTCATCGGTTCAGTAGCAAGGGGGAGAGGATGGCCTGTGCCTGGAAGTGACAGGCAGTCTGGTGGCATCATGAGGATTAAGTTCCGATTCATATTTGCTGTAGAATAAAATATGTTTTCAGCCCCCATGAGCTTTGTCACTCGGAGAGCAGTGTATGAACTTTTGCTGCACGGCTCTGGGCTCCCTGGTGGTCTAGTGGTTAGGATTCGGCGCTCTCACCGCCGCGGCCCGGGTTCGATTCCCGGTCAGGGAAAAGTCCCTCTTCTGACCTTGAAAGCTTTTCCTTCCCGTAGGTCAGGGCTTCTCAAAATGAAGTTGCTTTTCTGACTCACAATTTGCCTAGCATGACGCAGTATCGCTCAAAATATGATTTTCGCAAGGTTCCTTTAGAGCTGCTTCCCATGGTGGGAGGCAAGGCTCTTGAGCAAGTGAGATCCTGTATTCCGAGGCGCGCTTCCTTTTGTAGGCTTCTGACCCCATGGCCTGTGGCAGGTAGTCCTCCTTTGACTGGGCCGCAGGCTTTGTCTCCAAATGGCGTCCTGGACCCACTGCAACCCACCTGTTTGCTAAAACGGAAGTCTGCCTCTGGGTAAGAAAAAGCTGAGCTGCACGTACGGAAAGCGGCAGAGGCCAGAGGCGGGGAGGGTGTGGCAAGGGCTGCCTGATTTGCATAGTGACCTGTTGCATCTTGGGAATGTACAGGCTTTGGAGCTTAACAGGTACTGCAGGTGTCTGCCTGGCCTGAGAGATGCCTGTCTGGTGCTCCCCTCAGGACACACAGGCCTTCCATTCGAGCATGGAGGGTGAGGGACATGGGTCACCCTCATATACAGGGGTGTGGGCATGGGCAGGATAGGTTGTGGGGGACCCGTCAGGGCATTGCCCGTTTGGAAGCCCGTTCGGAAGGCGAGAGGAGGCGGGGCAGGAAACTCTGCTCAATTTCTTTCCCAGAGGCCTGTGGAGAACCCTTTGCACGTTTGAGCCAGCCGGGCCTGCATCAGCAGATCCTGCTCCACTGGGAAGGGAGAGCCTGTAGGCGTAAATCAAAAAAAGGGGAGAAATCTGCAAATTCTAGTGGCAGACCCATGTTGCCCAGGAAGCAATCAGTTTCTCCTGCTCCCTATAGTGGAAAAAGACATAGGAGGTGTATTTCTCTAGGCAGGGGCTCTGTGTAGATGGCACTTCATTGCTCTGGGAAGCATCCATGCTGGTAGAAGAGTAGCAGCAGACTCCACACCTGAGGCTTGAATGGGGACCGTTGGGGAGGGGCAGTGGGAGGCCGAGGAGGGCGGAGGAAAATGCTTTTCAAAAGCATCTGCACGTTCCTACAAACCTGCTGAAAACCCATACCAGGAATGGGGCTCGAACCCATGCAGACAAACGTCCATTGGATCTTAAGTCCAACGCCTTAACCACTCGGCCACCCTGGTGAGACCCAAGGATTTACTTTCTTCAACTCCCTTTTTATGCTTGCTGCTGTAGCACCAGCTGTCCAGCAAGAGGTGATTGCAGAGTTAAAAGGCTTTTGCAGGAGGTTAAAAGTAATTGCTTATAACAAACACACTGTGTGACACCTAACTTTCTCCCACTCGGACCTTACCGTTAATTTTTATATTGGAGTTAGCTTAGTCACAATAAGGGGGTGAGCAAGGCAGGCACACTAGAGCATCTACTCCCTGGTGGTCTAGTGGCTAGGATTCGGCGCTTTCACCGCCGCGGCCCGGGTTCGATTCCCGGTCAGGGAAGATCCCTCTAAAGCATAGATTGCTTAATTTGTCTGTGTATCTTTTTTAAAAGAAGGTCTTTAAAAAGGCACCCCTCCCAATAGATGAAAGCGGAGGAATGGGGCTTGTTCTCCTGTGCCCCAGGTTGCTTTGCCCCCATTGACCTAAGCCACCTTTGTGCGCACGCAGTCCCCCACCCAGTCAGGTGCTCTATGTTGGCGTGAAGTGCAGTACCAGCTCAACAGAAAGGTAAATTGCTGGAAAACCCTGCTGTGATGCATACATCTACTTTGGAGCACTCTTCTCCTTTGCACTCTTGAATCGCTTAAGCGCAATGTATTCTTCCAGCAAGCTGAATAACGAGATAGGTGAGAGAAGGTGTACCAGCTGTCTGTGCGCCATCAGCAGCCACTAGGTGTCCCTCTTGTGTTTTCCCAGGGATCCTGATTGTGCAGGAATTCATCGGTTCAGTAGCAAGGGGGAGAGGATGGCCTGTGCCTGGAAGTGACAGGCAGTCTGGTGGCATCATGAGGATTAAGTTCCGATTCATATTTGCTGTAGAATAAAATATGTTTTCAGCCCCCATGAGCTTTGTCACTCGGAGAGCAGTGTATGAACTTTTGCTGCACGGCTCTGGGCTCCCTGGTGGTCTAGTGGTTAGGATTCGGCGCTCTCACCGCCGCGGCCCGGGTTCGAGTCCCTCTTCTGACCTTGAAAGCTTTTCCTTCCCGTAGGTCAGGGCTTCTCAAAATGACGTTGCTTTTCTGACTCACAATTTGCCTAGCATGACGCAGTATCGCTCAAAATATGATTTTCGCAAGGTTCCTTTAGAGCTGCTTCCCATGGTGGGAGGCAAGGCTCTTGAGCAAGTGAGATCCTGTATTCCGAGGCGCGCTTCCTTTTGTAGGCTTCTGACCCCATGGCCTGTGGCAGGTAGTCCTCCTTTGACTGGGCCGCAGGCTTTGTCTCCAAATGGCGTCCTGGACCCACTGCAACCCACCTGTTTGCTAAAACGGAAGTCTGCCTCTGGGTAAGAAAAAGCTGAGCTGCACGTACGGAAAGCGGCAGAGGCCAGAGGCGGGGAGGGTGTGGCAAGGGCTGCCTGATTTGCATAGTGACCTGTTGCATCTTGGGAATGTACAGGCTTTGGAGCTTAACAGGTTCTGCAGGTGTCTGCCTGGCCTGAGAGATGCCTGTCTGGTGCTCCCCTCAGGACACACAGGCCTTCCATTCGAGCATGGAGGGTGAGGGACATGGGTCACCCTCATATACAGGGGTGTGGGCATGGGCAGGATAGGTTGTGGGGGACCCGTCAGGGCATTGCCCGTTTGGAAGCCCGTTCGGAAGGCGAGAGGAGGCGGGGCAGGAAACTCTGCTCAATTTCTTTCCCAGAGGCCTGTGGAGAACCCTTTGCACGTTTGGGCCAGCCGGGCCTGCATCAGCAGATCCTGCTCCACTGGGAAGGGAGAGCCTGTAGGCGTAAATCAAAAAAAGGGGAGAAATCTGCAAATTCTAGTGGCAGACCCATGTTGCCCAGGAAGCAATCAGTTTCTCCTGCTCCCTATAGTGGAAAAAGACATAGGAGGTGTATTTCTCTAGGCAGGGGCTCTGTGTAGATGGCACTTCATTGCTCTGGGAAGCATCCATGCTGGTAGAAGAGTAGCAGCAGACTCCACACCTGAGGCTTGAATGGGGACCGTTGGGGAGGGGCAGTGGGAGGCCGAGGAGGGCGGAGGAAAATGCTTTTCAAAAGCATCTGCACGTTCCTACAAACCTGCTGAAAACCCATACCAGGAATGGGGCTCGAGCCCATGCGGACAAACGTCCATTGGATCTTAAGTCCAACGCCTTAACCACTCGGCCACCCTGGTGAGACCCAAGGATTTACTTTCTTCAACTCCCTTTTTATGCTTGCTGCTGTAGCACCAGCTGTCCAGCAAGAGGTGATTGCAGAGTTAAAAGGCTTTTGCAGGAGGTTAAAAGTAATTGCTTATAACAAACACACTGTGTGACACCTAACTTTCTCCCACTCGGACTTTACCGTTAATTTTTATATTGGAGTTAGCTTAGTCACAATAAGGGGGTGAGCAAGGCAGGCACACTAGAGCATCTACTCCCTGGTGGTCTAGTGGCTAGGATTCGGCGCTTTCACCGCCGCGGCCCGGGTTCGATTCCCGGTCAGGGAAGATCCCTCTAAAGCATAGATTGCTTAATTTGTCTGTGTATCTTTTTTAAAAGAAGGTCTTTAAAAAGGCACCCCTCCCAATAGATGAAAGCGGAGGAATGGGGCTTGTTCTCCTGTGCCCCAGGTTGCTTTGCCCCCATTGACCTAAGCCACCTTTGTGCGCACGCAGTCCCCCACCCAGTCAGGTGCTCTATGTTGGCGTGAAGTGCAGTACCAGCTCAACAGAAAGGTAAATTGCTGGAAAACCCTGCTGTGATGCATACATCTACTTTGGAGCACTCTTCTCCTTTGCACTCTTGAATCGCTTAAGCGCAATGTATTCTTCCAGCAAGCTGAATAACGAGATAGGTGAGAGAAGGTGTACCAGCTGTCTGTGCGCCATCAGCAGCCACTAGGTGTCCCTCTTGGGTTTTCCCGGGGATCCTGATTGTGCAGGAATTCATCGGTTCAGTAGCAAGGGGGAGAGGATGGCCTGTGCCTGGAAGTGACAGGCAGTCTGGTGGCATCATTAGGATTAAGTTCCGATTCATATTTGCTGTAGAATAAAATATGTTTTCAGCCCCCATGAGTTTTGTCACTCGGAGAGCAGTGTATGAACTTTTGCTGCACGGCTCTGGGCTCCCTGGTGGTCTAGTGGTTAGGATTCGGCGCTCTCACCGCCGCGGCCCGGGTTCGAGTCCCTCTTCTGACCTTGAAAGCTTTTCCTTCCCGTAGGTCAGGGCTTCTCAAAATGACGTTGCTTTTCTGACTCACAATTTGCCTAGCATGACGCAGTATCGCTCAAAATATGATTTTCGCAAGGTTCCTTTAGAGCTGCTTCCCATGGTGGGAGGCAAGGCTCTTGAGCAAGTGAGATCCTGTATTCCGAGGCGCGCTTCCTTTTGTAGGCTTCTGACCCCATGGCCTGTGGCAGGTAGTCCTCCTTTGACTGGGCCGCAGGCTTTGTCTCCAAATGGCGTCCTGGACCCACTGCAACCCACCTGTTTGCTAAAACGGAAGTCTGCCTCTGGGTAAGAAAAAGCTGAGCTGCACGTACGGAAAGCGGCAGAGGCCAGAGGCGGGGAGGGTGTGGCAAGGGCTGCCTGATTTGCATAGTGACCTGTTGCATCTTGGGAATGTACAGGCTTTGGAGCTTAACAGGTTCTGCAGGTGTCTGCCTGGCCTGAGAGATGCCTGTCTGGTGCTCCCCTCAGGACACACAGGCCTTCCATTCGAGCATGGAGGGTGAGGGACATGGGTCACCCTCATATACAGGGGTGTGGGCATGGGCAGGATAGGTTGTGGGGGACCCGTCAGGGCATTGCCCGTTTGGAAGCCCGTTCGGAAGGCGAGAGGAGGCGGGGCAGGAAACTCTGCTCAATTTCTTTCCCAGAGGCCTGTGGAGAACCCTTTGCACGTTTGGGCCAGCCGGGCCTGCATCAGCAGATCCTGCTCCACTGGGAAGGGAGAGCCTGTAGGCGTAAATCAAAAAAAGGGGAGAAATCTGCAAATTCTAGTGGCAGACCCATGTTGCCCAGGAAGCAATCAGTTTCTCCTGCTCCCTATAGTGGAAAAAGACATAGGAGGTGTATTTCTCTAGGCAGGGGCTCTGTGTAGATGGCACTTCATTGCTCTGGGAAGCATCCATGCTGGTAGAAGAGTAGCAGCAGACTCCACACCTGAGGCTTGAATGGGGACCGTTGGGGAGGGGCAGTGGGAGGCCGAGGAGGGCGGAGGAAAATGCTTTTCAAAAGCATCCGCACGTTCCTACAAACCTGCTGAAAACCCATACCAGGAATGGGGCTCGAACCCATGCGGACAAACGTCCATTGGATCTTAAGTCCAACGCCTTAACCACTCGGCCACCCTGGTGAGACCCAAGGATTTACTTTCTTCAACTCCCTTTTTATGCTTGCTACTGTAGCACCAGCTGTCCAGCAAGAGGTGATTGCAGAGTTAAAAGGCTTTTGCAGGAGGTTAAAAGTAATTGCTTATAACAAACACACTGTGTGACACCTAACTTTCTCCCACTCGGACCTTACCGTTAATTTTTATATTGGAGTTAGCTTAGTCACAATAAGGGGGTGAGCAAGGCAGTTACACTAGAGCATCTACTCCCTGGTGGTCTAGTGGCTAGGATTCGGCGCTTTCACCGCCGCGGCCCGGGTTCGATTCCCGGTCAGGGAAGATCCCTCTAAAGCATAGATTGCTTAATTTGTCTGTGTATCTTTTTTAAAAGAAGGTCTTTAAAAAGGCACCCCTCCCAATAGATGAAAGCGGAGGAATTGGGCTTGTTCTCCTGTGCCCCAGGTTGCTTTGCCCCCATTGACCTAAGCCACCTTTGTGCGCACGCAGTCCCCCACCCAGTCAGGTGCTCTATGTTGGCGTGAAGTGCAGTACCAGCTCAACAGAAAGGTAAATTGCTGGAAAACCCTGCTGTGATGCATACATCTACTTTGGAGCACTCTTCTCCTTTGCACTCTTGAATCGCTTAAGCGCAATGTATTCTTCCAGCAAGCTGAATAACGAGATAGGTGAGAGAAGGTGTACCAGCTGTCTGTGCGCCATCAGCAGCCACTAGGTGTCCCTCTTGGGTTTTCCCGGGGATCCTGATTGTGCAGGAATTCATCGGTTCAGTAGCAAGGGGGAGAGGATGGCCTGTGCCTGGAAGTGACAGGCAGTCTGGTGGCATCATGAGGATTAAGTTCCGATTCATATTTGCTGTAGAATAAAATATGTTTTCAGCCCCCATGAGCTTTGTCACTCGGAGAGCAGTGTATGAACTTTTGCTGCACGGCTCTGGGCTCCCTGGTGGTCTAGTGGTTAGGATTCGGCGCTCTCACCGCCGCGGCCCGGGTTCGATTCCCGGTCAGGGAAAAGTCCCTCTTCTGACCTTGAAAGCTTTTCCTTCCCGTAGGTCAGGGCTTCTCAAAATGAAGTTGCTTTTCTGACTCACAATTTGCCTAGCATGACGCAGTATCGCTCAAAATATGATTTTCGCAAGGTTCCTTTAGAGCTGCTTCCCATGGTGGGAGGCAAGGCTCTTGAGCAAGTGAGATCCTGTATTCCGAGGCGCGCTTCCTTTTGTAGGCTTCTGACCCCATGGCCTGTGGCAGGTAGTCCTCCTTTGACTGGGCCGCAGGCTTTGTCTCCAAATGGCGTCCTGGACCCACTGCAACCCACCTGTTTGCTAAAACGGAAGTCTGCCTCTGGGTAAGAAAAAGCTGAGCTGCACGTACGGAAAGCGGCAGAGGCCAGAGGCGGGGAGGGTGTGGCAAGGGCTGCCTGATTTGCATAGTGACCTGTTGCATCTTGGGAATGTACAGGCTTTGGAGCTTAACAGGTACTGCAGGTGTCTGCCTGGCCTGAGAGATGCCTGTCTGGTGCTCCCCTCAGGACACACAGGCCTTCCATTCGAGCATGGAGGGTGAGGGACATGGGTCACCCTCATATACAGGGGTGTGGGCATGGGCAGGATAGGTTGTGGGGGACCCGTCAGGGCATTGCCCGTTTGGAAGCCCGTTCGGAAGGCGAGAGGAGGCGGGGCAGGAAACTCTGCTCAATTTCTTTCCCAGAGGCCTGTGGAGAACCCTTTGCACGTTTGAGCCAGCCGGGCCTGCATCAGCAGATCCTGCTCCACTGGGAAGGGAGAGCCTGTAGGCGTAAATCAAAAAAAGGGGAGAAATCTGCAAATTCTAGTGGCAGACCCATGTTGCCCAGGAAGCAATCAGTTTCTCCTGCTCCCTATAGTGGAAAAAGACATAGGAGGTGTATTTCTCTAGGCAGGGGCTCGGTGTAGATGGCACTTCATTGCTCTGGGAAGCATCCATGCTGGTAGAAGAGTAGCAGCAGACTCCACACCTGAGGCTTGAATGGGGACCGTTGGGGAGGGGCAGTGGGAGGCCGAGGAGGGCGGAGGAAAATGCTTTTCAAAAGCATCCGCACGTTCCTACAAACCTGCTGAAAACCCATACCAGGAATGGGGCTCGAACCCATGCGGACAAACGTCCATTGGATCTTAAGTCCAACGCCTTAACCACTCGGCCACCCTGGTGAGACCCAAGGATTTACTTTCTTCAACTCCCTTTTTATGCTTGCTACTGTAGCACCAGCTGTCCAGCAAGAGGTGATTGCAGAGTTAAAAGGCTTTTGCAGGAGGTTAAAAGTAATTGCTTATAACAAACACACTGTGTGACACCTAACTTTCTCCCACTCGGACCTTACCGTTAATTTTTATATTGGAGTTAGCTTAGTCACAATAAGGGGGTGAGCAAGGCAGTTACACTAGAGCATCTACTCCCTGGTGGTCTAGTGGCTAGGATTCGGCGCTTTCACCGCCGCGGCCCGGGTTCGATTCCCGGTCAGGGAAGATCCCTCTAAAGCATAGATTGCTTAATTTGTCTGTGTATCTTTTTTAAAAGAAGGTCTTTAAAAAGGCACCCCTCCCAATAGATGAAAGCGGAGGAATTGGGCTTGTTCTCCTGTGCCCCAGGTTGCTTTGCCCCCATTGACCTAAGCCACCTTTGTGCGCACGCAGTCCCCCACCCAGTCAGGTGCTCTATGTTGGCGTGAAGTGCAGTACCAGCTCAACAGAAAGGTAAATTGCTGGAAAACCCTGCTGTGATGCATACATCTACTTTGGAGCACTCTTCTCCTTTGCACTCTTGAATCGCTTAAGCGCAATGTATTCTTCCAGCAAGCTGAATAACGAGATAGGTGAGAGAAGGTGTACCAGCTGTCTGTGCGCCATCAGCAGCCACTAGGTGTCCCTCTTGGGTTTTCCCGGGGATCCTGATTGTGCAGGAATTCATCGGTTCAGTAGCAAGGGGGAGAGGATGGCCTGTGCCTGGAAGTGACAGGCAGTCTGGTGGCATCATGAGGATTAAGTTCCGATTCATATTTGCTGTAGAATAAAATATGTTTTCAGCCCCCATGAGCTTTGTCACTCGGAGAGCAGTGTATGAACTTTTGCTGCACGGCTCTGGGCTCCCTGGTGGTCTAGTGGTTAGGATTCGGCGCTCTCACCGCCGCGGCCCGGGTTCGATTCCCGGTCAGGGAAAAGTCCCTCTTCTGACCTTGAAAGCTTTTCCTTCCCGTAGGTCAGGGCTTCTCAAAATGAAGTTGCTTTTCTGACTCACAATTTGCCTAGCATGACGCAGTATCGCTCAAAATATGATTTTCGCAAGGTTCCTTTAGAGCTGCTTCCCATGGTGGGAGGCAAGGCTCTTGAGCAAGTGAGATCCTGTATTCCGAGGCGCGCTTCCTTTTGTAGGCTTCTGACCCCATGGCCTGTGGCAGGTAGTCCTCCTTTGACTGGGCCGCAGGCTTTGTCTCCAAATGGCGTCCTGGACCCACTGCAACCCACCTGTTTGCTAAAACGGAAGTCTGCCTCTGGGTAAGAAAAAGCTGAGCTGCACGTACGGAAAGCGGCAGAGGCCAGAGGCGGGGAGGGTGTGGCAAGGGCTGCCTGATTTGCATAGTGACCTGTTGCATCTTGGGAATGTACAGGCTTTGGAGCTTAACAGGTTCTGCAGGTGTCTGCCTGGCCTGAGAGATGCCTGTCTGGTGCTCCCCTCAGGACACACAGGCCTTCCATTCGAGCATGGAGGGTGAGGGACATGGGTCACCCTCATATACAGGGGTGTGGGCATGGGCAGGATAGGTTGTGGGGGACCCGTCAGGGCATTGCCCGTTTGGAAGCCCGTTCGGAAGGCGAGAGGAGGCGGGGCAGGAAACTCTGCTCAATTTCTTTCCCAGAGGCCTGTGGAGAACCCTTTGCACGTTTGGGCCAGCCGGGCCTGCATCAGCAGATCCTGCTCCACTGGGAAGGGAGAGCCTGTAGGCGTAAATCAAAAAAAGGGGAGAAATCTGCAAATTCTAGTGGCAGACCCATGTTGCCCAGGAAGCAATCAGTTTCTCCTGCTCCCTATAGTGGAAAAAGACATAGGAGGTGTATTTCTCTAGGCAGGGGCTCTGTGTAGATGGCACTTCATTGCTCTGGGAAGCATCCATGCTGGTAGAAGAGTAGCAGCAGACTCCACACCTGAGGCTTGAATGGGGACCGTTGGGGAGGGGCAGTGGGAGGCCGAGGAGGGCGGAGGAAAATGCTTTTCAAAAGCATCCGCACGTTCCTACAAACCTGCTGAAAACCCATACCAGGAATGGGGCTCGAACCCATGCGGACAAACGTCCATTGGATCTTAAGTCCAACGCCTTAACCACTCGGCCACCCTGGTGAGACCCAAGGATTTACTTTCTTCAACTCCCTTTTTATGCTTGCTACTGTAGCACCAGCTGTCCAGCAAGAGGTGATTGCAGAGTTAAAAGGCTTTTGCAGGAGGTTAAAAGTAATTGCTTATAACAAACACACTGTGTGACACCTAACTTTCTCCCACTCGGACCTTACCGTTAATTTTTATATTGGAGTTAGCTTAGTCACAATAAGGGGGTGAGCAAGGCAGTTACACTAGAGCATCTACTCCCTGGTGGTCTAGTGGCTAGGATTCGGCGCTTTCACCGCCGCGGCCCGGGTTCGATTCCCGGTCAGGGAAGATCCCTCTAAAGCATAGATTGCTTAATTTGTCTGTGTATCTTTTTTAAAAGAAGGTCTTTAAAAAGGCACCCCTCCCAATAGATGAAAGCGGAGGAATTGGGCTTGTTCTCCTGTGCCCCAGGTTGCTTTGCCCCCATTGACCTAAGCCACCTTTGTGCGCACGCAGTCCCCCACCCAGTCAGGTGCTCTATGTTGGCGTGAAGTGCAGTACCAGCTCAACAGAAAGGTAAATTGCTGGAAAACCCTGCTGTGATGCATACATCTACTTTGGAGCACTCTTCTCCTTTGCACTCTTGAATCGCTTAAGCGCAATGTATTCTTCCAGCAAGCTGAATAACGAGATAGGTGAGAGAAGGTGTACCAGCTGTCTGTGCGCCATCAGCAGCCACTAGGTGTCCCTCTTGGGTTTTCCCGGGGATCCTGATTGTGCAGGAATTCATCGGTTCAGTAGCAAGGGGGAGAGGATGGCCTGTGCCTGGAAGTGACAGGCAGTCTGGTGGCATCATGAGGATTAAGTTCCGATTCATATTTGCTGTAGAATAAAATATGTTTTCAGCCCCCATGAGCTTTGTCACTCGGAGAGCAGTGTATGAACTTTTGCTGCACGGCTCTGGGCTCCCTGGTGGTCTAGTGGTTAGGATTCGGCGCTCTCACCGCCGCGGCCCGGGTTCGATTCCCGGTCAGGGAAAAGTCCCTCTTCTGACCTTGAAAGCTTTTCCTTCCCGTAGGTCAGGGCTTCTCAAAATGAAGTTGCTTTTCTGACTCACAATTTGCCTAGCATGACGCAGTATCGCTCAAAATATGATTTTCGCAAGGTTCCTTTAGAGCTGCTTCCCATGGTGGGAGGCAAGGCTCTTGAGCAAGTGAGATCCTGTATTCCGAGGCGCGCTTCCTTTTGTAGGCTTCTGACCCCATGGCCTGTGGCAGGTAGTCCTCCTTTGACTGGGCCGCAGGCTTTGTCTCCAAATGGCGTCCTGGACCCACTGCAACCCACCTGTTTGCTAAAACGGAAGTCTGCCTCTGGGTAAGAAAAAGCTGAGCTGCACGTACGGAAAGCGGCAGAGGCCAGAGGCGGGGAGGGTGTGGCAAGGGCTGCCTGATTTGCATAGTGACCTGTTGCATCTTGGGAATGTACAGGCTTTGGAGCTTAACAGGTACTGCAGGTGTCTGCCTGGCCTGAGAGATGCCTGTCTGGTGCTCCCCTCAGGACACACAGGCCTTCCATTCGAGCATGGAGGGTGAGGGACATGGGTCACCCTCATATACAGGGGTGTGGGCATGGGCAGGATAGGTTGTGGGGGACCCGTCAGGGCATTGCCCGTTTGGAAGCCCGTTCGGAAGGCGAGAGGAGGCGGGGCAGGAAACTCTGCTCAATTTCTTTCCCAGAGGCCTGTGGAGAACCCTTTGCACGTTTGAGCCAGCCGGGCCTGCATCAGCAGATCCTGCTCCACTGGGAAGGGAGAGCCTGTAGGCGTAAATCAAAAAAAGGGGAGAAATCTGCAAATTCTAGTGGCAGACCCATGTTGCCCAGGAAGCAATCAGTTTCTCCTGCTCCCTATAGTGGAAAAAGACATAGGAGGTGTATTTCTCTAGGCAGGGGCTCGGTGTAGATGGCACTTCATTGCTCTGGGAAGCATCCATGCTGGTAGAAGAGTAGCAGCAGACTCCACACCTGAGGCTTGAATGGGGACCGTTGGGGAGGGGCAGTGGGAGGCCGAGGAGGGCGGAGGAAAATGCTTTTCAAAAGCATCCGCACGTTCCTACAAACCTGCTGAAAACCCATACCAGGAATGGGGCTCGAACCCATGCGGACAAACGTCCATTGGATCTTAAGTCCAACGCCTTAACCACTCGGCCACCCTGGTGAGACCCAAGGATTTACTTTCTTCAACTCCCTTTTTATGCTTGCTACTGTAGCACCAGCTGTCCAGCAAGAGGTGATTGCAGAGTTAAAAGGCTTTTGCAGGAGGTTAAAAGTAATTGCTTATAACAAACACACTGTGTGACACCTAACTTTCTCCCACTCGGACCTTACCGTTAATTTTTATATTGGAGTTAGCTTAGTCACAATAAGGGGGTGAGCAAGGCAGTTACACTAGAGCATCTACTCCCTGGTGGTCTAGTGGCTAGGATTCGGCGCTTTCACCGCCGCGGCCCGGGTTCGATTCCCGGTCAGGGAAGATCCCTCTAAAGCATAGATTGCTTAATTTGTCTGTGTATCTTTTTTAAAAGAAGGTCTTTAAAAAGGCACCCCTCCCAATAGATGAAAGCGGAGGAATTGGGCTTGTTCTCCTGTGCCCCAGGTTGCTTTGCCCCCATTGACCTAAGCCACCTTTGTGCGCACGCAGTCCCCCACCCAGTCAGGTGCTCTATGTTGGCGTGAAGTGCAGTACCAGCTCAACAGAAAGGTAAATTGCTGGAAAACCCTGCTGTGATGCATACATCTACTTTGGAGCACTCTTCTCCTTTGCACTCTTGAATCGCTTAAGCGCAATGTATTCTTCCAGCAAGCTGAATAACGAGATAGGTGAGAGAAGGTGTACCAGCTGTCTGTGCGCCATCAGCAGCCACTAGGTGTCCCTCTTGGGTTTTCCCGGGGATCCTGATTGTGCAGGAATTCATCGGTTCAGTAGCAAGGGGGAGAGGATGGCCTGTGCCTGGAAGTGACAGGCAGTCTGGTGGCATCATGAGGATTAAGTTCCGATTCATATTTGCTGTAGAATAAAATATGTTTTCAGCCCCCATGAGCTTTGTCACTCGGAGAGCAGTGTATGAACTTTTGCTGCACGGCTCTGGGCTCCCTGGTGGTCTAGTGGTTAGGATTCGGCGCTCTCACCGCCGCGGCCCGGGTTCGATTCCCGGTCAGGGAAAAGTCCCTCTTCTGACCTTGAAAGCTTTTCCTTCCCGTAGGTCAGGGCTTCTCAAAATGAAGTTGCTTTTCTGACTCACAATTTGCCTAGCATGACGCAGTATCGCTCAAAATATGATTTTCGCAAGGTTCCTTTAGAGCTGCTTCCCATGGTGGGAGGCAAGGCTCTTGAGCAAGTGAGATCCTGTATTCCGAGGCGCGCTTCCTTTTGTAGGCTTCTGACCCCATGGCCTGTGGCAGGTAGTCCTCCTTTGACTGGGCCGCAGGCTTTGTCTCCAAATGGCGTCCTGGACCCACTGCAACCCACCTGTTTGCTAAAACGGAAGTCTGCCTCTGGGTAAGAAAAAGCTGAGCTGCACGTACGGAAAGCGGCAGAGGCCAGAGGCGGGGAGGGTGTGGCAAGGGCTGCCTGATTTGCATAGTGACCTGTTGCATCTTGGGAATGTACAGGCTTTGGAGCTTAACAGGTACTGCAGGTGTCTGCCTGGCCTGAGAGATGCCTGTCTGGTGCTCCCCTCAGGACACACAGGCCTTCCATTCGAGCATGGAGGGTGAGGGACATGGGTCACCCTCATATACAGGGGTGTGGGCATGGGCAGGATAGGTTGTGGGGGACCCGTCAGGGCATTGCCCGTTTGGAAGCCCGTTCGGAAGGCGAGAGGAGGCGGGGCAGGAAACTCTGCTCAATTTCTTTCCCAGAGGCCTGTGGAGAACCCTTTGCACGTTTGAGCCAGCCGGGCCTGCATCAGCAGATCCTGCTCCACTGGGAAGGGAGAGCCTGTAGGCGTAAATCAAAAAAAGGGGAGAAATCTGCAAATTCTAGTGGCAGACCCATGTTGCCCAGGAAGCAATCAGTTTCTCCTGCTCCCTATAGTGGAAAAAGACATAGGAGGTGTATTTCTCTAGGCAGGGGCTCTGTGTAGATGGCACTTCATTGCTCTGGGAAGCATCCATGCTGGTAGAAGAGTAGCAGCAGACTCCACACCTGAGGCTTGAATGGGGACCGTTGGGGAGGGGCAGTGGGAGGCCGAGGAGGGCGGAGGAAAATGCTTTTCAAAAGCATCTGCACGTTCCTACAAACCTGCTGAAAACCCATACCAGGAATGGGGCTCGAACCCATGCAGACAAACGTCCATTGGATCTTAAGTCCAACGCCTTAACCACTCGGCCACCCTGGTGAGACCCAAGGATTTACTTTC
This sequence comes from Lissotriton vulgaris, assembly GCF_964263255.1. Taxonomy (NCBI): domain Eukaryota; kingdom Metazoa; phylum Chordata; class Amphibia; order Caudata; family Salamandridae; genus Lissotriton; species Lissotriton vulgaris. The sequence goes on from NC_141691.1 coordinate 520,385,921, forward strand.
TTCAACTCCCTTTTTATGCTTGCTGCTGTAGCACCAGCTGTCCAGCAAGAGGTGATTGCAGAGTTAAAAGGCTTTTGCAGGAGGTTAAAAGTAATTGCTTATAACAAACACACTGTGTGACACCTAACTTTCTCCCACTCGGACCTTACCGTTAATTTTTATATTGGAGTTAGCTTAGTCACAATAAGGGGGTGAGCAAGGCAGGCACACTAGAGCATCTACTCCCTGGTGGTCTAGTGGCTAGGATTCGGCGCTTTCACCGCCGCGGCCCGGGTTCGATTCCCGGTCAGGGAAGATCCCTCTAAAGCATAGATTGCTTAATTTGTCTGTGTATCTTTTTTAAAAGAAGGTCTTTAAAAAGGCACCCCTCCCAATAGATGAAAGCGGAGGAATGGGGCTTGTTCTCCTGTGCCCCAGGTTGCTTTGCCCCCATTGACCTAAGCCACCTTTGTGCGCACGCAGTCCCCCACCCAGTCAGGTGCTCTATGTTGGCGTGAAGTGCAGTACCAGCTCAACAGAAAGGTAAATTGCTGGAAAACCCTGCTGTGATGCATACATCTACTTTGGAGCACTCTTCTCCTTTGCACTCTTGAATCGCTTAAGCGCAATGTATTCTTCCAGCAAGCTGAATAACGAGATAGGTGAGAGAAGGTGTACCAGCTGTCTGTGCGCCATCAGCAGCCACTAGGTGTCCCTCTTGTGTTTTCCCAGGGATCCTGATTGTGCAGGAATTCATCGGTTCAGTAGCAAGGGGGAGAGGATGGCCTGTGCCTGGAAGTGACAGGCAGTCTGGTGGCATCATGAGGATTAAGTTCCGATTCATATTTGCTGTAGAATAAAATATGTTTTCAGCCCCCATGAGCTTTGTCACTCGGAGAGCAGTGTATGAACTTTTGCTGCACGGCTCTGGGCTCCCTGGTGGTCTAGTGGTTAGGATTCGGCGCTCTCACCGCCGCGGCCCGGGTTCGAGTCCCTCTTCTGACCTTGAAAGCTTTTCCTTCCCGTAGGTCAGGGCTTCTCAAAATGACGTTGCTTTTCTGACTCACAATTTGCCTAGCATGACGCAGTATCGCTCAAAATATGATTTTCGCAAGGTTCCTTTAGAGCTGCTTCCCATGGTGGGAGGCAAGGCTCTTGAGCAAGTGAGATCCTGTATTCCGAGGCGCGCTTCCTTTTGTAGGCTTCTGACCCCATGGCCTGTGGCAGGTAGTCCTCCTTTGACTGGGCCGCAGGCTTTGTCTCCAAATGGCGTCCTGGACCCACTGCAACCCACCTGTTTGCTAAAACGGAAGTCTGCCTCTGGGTAAGAAAAAGCTGAGCTGCACGTACGGAAAGCGGCAGAGGCCAGAGGCGGGGAGGGTGTGGCAAGGGCTGCCTGATTTGCATAGTGACCTGTTGCATCTTGGGAATGTACAGGCTTTGGAGCTTAACAGGTTCTGCAGGTGTCTGCCTGGCCTGAGAGATGCCTGTCTGGTGCTCCCCTCAGGACACACAGGCCTTCCATTCGAGCATGGAGGGTGAGGGACATGGGTCACCCTCATATACAGGGGTGTGGGCATGGGCAGGATAGGTTGTGGGGGACCCGTCAGGGCATTGCCCGTTTGGAAGCCCGTTCGGAAGGCGAGAGGAGGCGGGGCAGGAAACTCTGCTCAATTTCTTTCCCAGAGGCCTGTGGAGAACCCTTTGCACGTTTGGGCCAGCCGGGCCTGCATCAGCAGATCCTGCTCCACTGGGAAGGGAGAGCCTGTAGGCGTAAATCAAAAAAAGGGGAGAAATCTGCAAATTCTAGTGGCAGACCCATGTTGCCCAGGAAGCAATCAGTTTCTCCTGCTCCCTATAGTGGAAAAAGACATAGGAGGTGTATTTCTCTAGGCAGGGGCTCTGTGTAGATGGCACTTCATTGCTCTGGGAAGCATCCATGCTGGTAGAAGAGTAGCAGCAGACTCCACACCTGAGGCTTGAATGGGGACCGTTGGGGAGGGGCAGTGGGAGGCCGAGGAGGGCGGAGGAAAATGCTTTTCAAAAGCATCCGCACGTTCCTACAAACCTGCTGAAAACCCATACCAGGAATGGGGCTCGAACCCATGCGGACAAACGTCCATTGGATCTTAAGTCCAACGCCTTAACCACTCGGCCACCCTGGTGAGACCCAAGGATTTACTTTCTTCAACTCCCTTTTTATGCTTGCTACTGTAGCACCAGCTGTCCAGCAAGAGGTGATTGCAGAGTTAAAAGGCTTTTGCAGGAGGTTAAAAGTAATTGCTTATAACAAACACACTGTGTGACACCTAACTTTCTCCCACTCGGACCTTACCGTTAATTTTTATATTGGAGTTAGCTTAGTCACAATAAGGGGGTGAGCAAGGCAGTTACACTAGAGCATCTACTCCCTGGTGGTCTAGTGGCTAGGATTCGGCGCTTTCACCGCCGCGGCCCGGGTTCGATTCCCGGTCAGGGAAGATCCCTCTAAAGCATAGATTGCTTAATTTGTCTGTGTATCTTTTTTAAAAGAAGGTCTTTAAAAAGGCACCCCTCCCAATAGATGAAAGCGGAGGAATTGGGCTTGTTCTCCTGTGCCCCAGGTTGCTTTGCCCCCATTGACCTAAGCCACCTTTGTGCGCACGCAGTCCCCCACCCAGTCAGGTGCTCTATGTTGGCGTGAAGTGCAGTACCAGCTCAACAGAAAGGTAAATTGCTGGAAAACCCTGCTGTGATGCATACATCTACTTTGGAGCACTCTTCTCCTTTGCACTCTTGAATCGCTTAAGCGCAATGTATTCTTCCAGCAAGCTGAATAACGAGATAGGTGAGAGAAGGTGTACCAGCTGTCTGTGCGCCATCAGCAGCCACTAGGTGTCCCTCTTGGGTTTTCCCGGGGATCCTGATTGTGCAGGAATTCATCGGTTCAGTAGCAAGGGGGAGAGGATGGCCTGTGCCTGGAAGTGACAGGCAGTCTGGTGGCATCATGAGGATTAAGTTCCGATTCATATTTGCTGTAGAATAAAATATGTTTTCAGCCCCCATGAGCTTTGTCACTCGGAGAGCAGTGTATGAACTTTTGCTGCACGGCTCTGGGCTCCCTGGTGGTCTAGTGGTTAGGATTCGGCGCTCTCACCGCCGCGGCCCGGGTTCGATTCCCGGTCAGGGAAAAGTCCCTCTTCTGACCTTGAAAGCTTTTCCTTCCCGTAGGTCAGGGCTTCTCAAAATGAAGTTGCTTTTCTGACTCACAATTTGCCTAGCATGACGCAGTATCGCTCAAAATATGATTTTCGCAAGGTTCCTTTAGAGCTGCTTCCCATGGTGGGAGGCAAGGCTCTTGAGCAAGTGAGATCCTGTATTCCGAGGCGCGCTTCCTTTTGTAGGCTTCTGACCCCATGGCCTGTGGCAGGTAGTCCTCCTTTGACTGGGCCGCAGGCTTTGTCTCCAAATGGCGTCCTGGACCCACTGCAACCCACCTGTTTGCTAAAACGGAAGTCTGCCTCTGGGTAAGAAAAAGCTGAGCTGCACGTACGGAAAGCGGCAGAGGCCAGAGGCGGGGAGGGTGTGGCAAGGGCTGCCTGATTTGCATAGTGACCTGTTGCATCTTGGGAATGTACAGGCTTTGGAGCTTAACAGGTACTGCAGGTGTCTGCCTGGCCTGAGAGATGCCTGTCTGGTGCTCCCCTCAGGACACACAGGCCTTCCATTCGAGCATGGAGGGTGAGGGACATGGGTCACCCTCATATACAGGGGTGTGGGCATGGGCAGGATAGGTTGTGGGGGACCCGTCAGGGCATTGCCCGTTTGGAAGCCCGTTCGGAAGGCGAGAGGAGGCGGGGCAGGAAACTCTGCTCAATTTCTTTCCCAGAGGCCTGTGGAGAACCCTTTGCACGTTTGAGCCAGCCGGGCCTGCATCAGCAGATCCTGCTCCACTGGGAAGGGAGAGCCTGTAGGCGTAAATCAAAAAAAGGGGAGAAATCTGCAAATTCTAGTGGCAGACCCATGTTGCCCAGGAAGCAATCAGTTTCTCCTGCTCCCTATAGTGGAAAAAGACATAGGAGGTGTATTTCTCTAGGCAGGGGCTCGGTGTAGATGGCACTTCATTGCTCTGGGAAGCATCCATGCTGGTAGAAGAGTAGCAGCAGACTCCACACCTGAGGCTTGAATGGGGACCGTTGGGGAGGGGCAGTGGGAGGCCGAGGAGGGCGGAGGAAAATGCTTTTCAAAAGCATCCGCACGTTCCTACAAACCTGCTGAAAACCCATACCAGGAATGGGGCTCGAACCCATGCGGACAAACGTCCATTGGATCTTAAGTCCAACGCCTTAACCACTCGGCCACCCTGGTGAGACCCAAGGATTTACTTTCTTCAACTCCCTTTTTATGCTTGCTACTGTAGCACCAGCTGTCCAGCAAGAGGTGATTGCAGAGTTAAAAGGCTTTTGCAGGAGGTTAAAAGTAATTGCTTATAACAAACACACTGTGTGACACCTAACTTTCTCCCACTCGGACCTTACCGTTAATTTTTATATTGGAGTTAGCTTAGTCACAATAAGGGGGTGAGCAAGGCAGTTACACTAGAGCATCTACTCCCTGGTGGTCTAGTGGCTAGGATTCGGCGCTTTCACCGCCGCGGCCCGGGTTCGATTCCCGGTCAGGGAAGATCCCTCTAAAGCATAGATTGCTTAATTTGTCTGTGTATCTTTTTTAAAAGAAGGTCTTTAAAAAGGCACCCCTCCCAATAGATGAAAGCGGAGGAATTGGGCTTGTTCTCCTGTGCCCCAGGTTGCTTTGCCCCCATTGACCTAAGCCACCTTTGTGCGCACGCAGTCCCCCACCCAGTCAGGTGCTCTATGTTGGCGTGAAGTGCAGTACCAGCTCAACAGAAAGGTAAATTGCTGGAAAACCCTGCTGTGATGCATACATCTACTTTGGAGCACTCTTCTCCTTTGCACTCTTGAATCGCTTAAGCGCAATGTATTCTTCCAGCAAGCTGAATAACGAGATAGGTGAGAGAAGGTGTACCAGCTGTCTGTGCGCCATCAGCAGCCACTAGGTGTCCCTCTTGGGTTTTCCCGGGGATCCTGATTGTGCAGGAATTCATCGGTTCAGTAGCAAGGGGGAGAGGATGGCCTGTGCCTGGAAGTGACAGGCAGTCTGGTGGCATCATGAGGATTAAGTTCCGATTCATATTTGCTGTAGAATAAAATATGTTTTCAGCCCCCATGAGCTTTGTCACTCGGAGAGCAGTGTATGAACTTTTGCTGCACGGCTCTGGGCTCCCTGGTGGTCTAGTGGTTAGGATTCGGCGCTCTCACCGCCGCGGCCCGGGTTCGATTCCCGGTCAGGGAAAAGTCCCTCTTCTGACCTTGAAAGCTTTTCCTTCCCGTAGGTCAGGGCTTCTCAAAATGAAGTTGCTTTTCTGACTCACAATTTGCCTAGCATGACGCAGTATCGCTCAAAATATGATTTTCGCAAGGTTCCTTTAGAGCTGCTTCCCATGGTGGGAGGCAAGGCTCTTGAGCAAGTGAGATCCTGTATTCTGAGGCGCGCTTCCTTTTGTAGGCTTCTGACCCCATGGCCTGTGGCAGGTAGTCCTCCTTTGACTGGGCCGCAGGCTTTGTCTCCAAATGGCGTCCTGGACCCACTGCAACCCACCTGTTTGCTAAAACGGAAGTCTGCCTCTGGGTAAGAAAAAGCTGAGCTGCACGTACGGAAAGCGGCAGAGGCCAGAGGCGGGGAGGGTGTGGCAAGGGCTGCCTGATTTGCATAGTGACCTGTTGCATCTTGGGAATGTACAGGCTTTGGAGCTTAACAGGTACTGCAGGTGTCTGCCTGGCCTGAGAGATGCCTGTCTGGTGCTCCCCTCAGGACACACAGGCCTTCCATTCGAGCATGGAGGGTGAGGGACATGGGTCACCCTCATATACAGGGGTGTGGGCATGGGCAGGATAGGTTGTGGGGGACCCGTCAGGGCATTGCCCGTTTGGAAGCCCGTTCGGAAGGCGAGAGGAGGCGGGGCAGGAAACTCTGCTCAATTTCTTTCCCAGAGGCCTGTGGAGAACCCTTTGCACGTTTGAGCCAGCCGGGCCTGCATCAGCAGATCCTGCTCCACTGGGAAGGGAGAGCCTGTAGGCGTAAATCAAAAAAAGGGGAGAAATCTGCAAATTCTAGTGGCAGACCCATGTTGCCCAGGAAGCAATCAGTTTCTCCTGCTCCCTATAGTGGAAAAAGACATAGGAGGTGTATTTCTCTAGGCAGGGGCTCTGTGTAGATGGCACTTCATTGCTCTGGGAAGCATCCATGCTGGTAGAAGAGTAGCAGCAGACTCCACACCTGAGGCTTGAATGGGGACCGTTGGGGAGGGGCAGTGGGAGGCCGAGGAGGGCGGAGGAAAATGCTTTTCAAAAGCATCTGCACGTTCCTACAAACCTGCTGAAAACCCATACCAGGAATGGGGCTCGAACCCATGCGGACAAACGTCCATTGGATCTTAAGTCCAACGCCTTAACCACTCGGCCACCCTGGTGAGACCCAAGGATTTACTTTCTTCAACTCCCTTTTTATGCTTGCTGCTGTAGCACCAGCTGTCCAGCAAGAGGTGATTGCAGAGTTAAAAGGCTTTTGCAGGAGGTTAAAAGTAATTGCTTATAACAAACACACTGTGTGACACCTAACTTTCTCCCACTCGGACCTTACCGTTAATTTTTATATTGGAGTTAGCTTAGTCACAATAAGGGGGTGAGCAAGGCAGGCACACTAGAGCATCTACTCCCTGGTGGTCTAGTGGCTAGGATTCGGCGCTTTCACCGCCGCGGCCCGGGTTCGATTCCCGGTCAGGGAAGATCCCTCTAAAGCATAGATTGCTTAATTTGTCTGTGTATCTTTTTTAAAAGAAGGTCTTTAAAAAGGCACCCCTCCCAATAGATGAAAGCGGAGGAATGGGGCTTGTTCTCCTGTGCCCCAGGTTGCTTTGCCCCCATTGACCTAAGCCACCTTTGTGCGCACGCAGTCCCCCACCCAGTCAGGTGCTCTATGTTGGCGTGAAGTGCAGTACCAGCTCAACAGAAAGGTAAATTGCTGGAAAACCCTGCTGTGATGCATACATCTACTTTGGAGCACTCTTCTCCTTTGCACTCTTGAATCGCTTAAGCGCAATGTATTCTTCCAGCAAGCTGAATAACGAGATAGGTGAGAGAAGGTGTACCAGCTGTCTGTGCGCCATCAGCAGCCACTAGGTGTCCCTCTTGTGTTTTCCCAGGGATCCTGATTGTGCAGGAATTCATCGGTTCAGTAGCAAGGGGGAGAGGATGGCCTGTGCCTGGAAGTGACAGGCAGTCTGGTGGCATCATGAGGATTAAGTTCCGATTCATATTTGCTGTAGAATAAAATATGTTTTCAGCCCCCATGAGCTTTGTCACTCGGAGAGCAGTGTATGAACTTTTGCTGCACGGCTCTGGGCTCCCTGGTGGTCTAGTGGTTAGGATTCGGCGCTCTCACCGCCGCGGCCCGGGTTCGATTCCCGGTCAGGGAAAAGTCCCTCTTCTGACCTTGAAAGCTTTTCCTTCCCGTAGGTCAGGGCTTCTCAAAATGAAGTTGCTTTTCTGACTCACAATTTGCCTAGCATGACGCAGTATCGCTCAAAATATGATTTTCGCAAGGTTCCTTTAGAGCTGCTTCCCATGGTGGGAGGCAAGGCTCTTGAGCAAGTGAGATCCTGTATTCCGAGGCGCGCTTCCTTTTGTAGGCTTCTGACCCCATGGCCTGTGGCAGGTAGTCCTCCTTTGACTGGGCCGCAGGCTTTGTCTCCAAATGGCGTCCTGGACCCACTGCAACCCACCTGTTTGCTAAAACGGAAGTCTGCCTCTGGGTAAGAAAAAGCTGAGCTGCACGTACGGAAAGCGGCAGAGGCCAGAGGCGGGGAGGGTGTGGCAAGGGCTGCCTGATTTGCATAGTGACGTGTTGCATCTTGGGAATGTACAGGCTTTGGAGCTTAACAGGTACTGCAGGTGTCTGCCTGGCCTGAGAGATGCCTGTCTGGTGCTCCCCTCAGGACACACAGGCCTTCCATTCGAGCATGGAGGGTAAGGGACATGGGTCACCCTCATATACAGGGGTGTGGGCATGGGCAGGATAGGTTGTGGGGGACCCGTCAGGGCATTGCCCGTTTGGAAGCCCGTTCGGAAGGCGAGAGGAGGCGGGGCAGGAAACTCTGCTCAATTTCTTTCCCAGAGGCCTGTGGAGAACCCTTTGCACGTTTGAGCCAGCCGGGCCTGCATCAGCAGATCCTGCTCCACTGGGAAGGGAGAGCCTGTAGGCGTAAATCAAAAAAAGGGGAGAAATCTGCAAATTCTAGTGGCAGACCCATGTTGCCCAGGAAGCAATCAGTTTCTCCTGCTCCCTATAGTGGAAAAAGACATAGGAGGTGTATTTCTCTAGGCAGGGGCTCTGTGTAGATGGCACTTCATTGCTCTGGGAAGCATCCATGCTGGTAGAAGAGTAGCAGCAGACTCCACACCTGAGGCTTGAATGGGGACCGTTGGGGAGGGGCAGTGGGAGGCCGAGGAGGGCGGAGGAAAATGCTTTTCAAAAGCATCTGCACGTTCCTACAAACCTGCTGAAAACCCATACCAGGAATGGGGCTCGAACCCATGCGGACAAACGTCCATTGGATCTTAAGTCCAACGCCTTAACCGCTCGGCCACCCTGGTGAGACCCAAGGATTTACTTTCTTCAACTCCCTTTTTATGCTTGCTACTGTAGCACCAGCTGTCCAGCAAGAGGTGATTGCAGAGTTAAAAGGCTTTTGCAGGAGGTTAAAAGTAATTGCTTATAACAAACACACTGTGTGACACCTAACTTTCTCCCACTCGGACCTTACCGTTAATTTTTATATTGGAGTTAGCTTAGTCACAATAAGGGGGTGAGCAAGGCAGTTACACTAGAGCATCTACTCCCTGGTGGTCTAGTGGCTAGGATTCGGCGCTTTCACCGCCGCGGCCCGGGTTCGATTCCCGGTCAGGGAAGATCCCTCTAAAGCATAGATTGCTTAATTTGTCTGTGTATCTTTTTTAAAAGAAGGTCTTTAAAAAGGCACCCCTCCCAATAGATGAAAGCGGAGGAATTGGGCTTGTTCTCCTGTGCCCCAGGTTGCTTTGCCCCCATTGACCTAAGCCACCTTTGTGCGCACGCAGTCCCCCACCCAGTCAGGTGCTCTATGTTGGCGTGAAGTGCAGTACCAGCTCAACAGAAAGGTAAATTGCTGGAAAACCCTGCTGTGATGCATACATCTACTTTGGAGCACTCTTCTCCTTTGCACTCTTGAATCGCTTAAGCGCAATGTATTCTTCCAGCAAGCTGAATAACGAGATAGGTGAGAGAAGGTGTACCAGCTGTCTGTGCGCCATCAGCAGCCACTAGGTGTCCCTCTTGGGTTTTCCCGGGGATCCTGATTGTGCAGGAATTCATCGGTTCAGTAGCAAGGGGGAGAGGATGGCCTGTGCCTGGAAGTGACAGGCAGTCTGGTGGCATCATGAGGATTAAGTTCCGATTCATATTTGCTGTAGAATAAAATATGTTTTCAGCCCCCATGAGCTTTGTCACTCGGAGAGCAGTGTATGAACTTTTGCTGCACGGCTCTGGGCTCCCTGGTGGTCTAGTGGTTAGGATTCGGCGCTCTCACCGCCGCGGCCCGGGTTCGATTCCCGGTCAGGGAAAAGTCCCTCTTCTGACCTTGAAAGCTTTTCCTTCCCGTAGGTCAGGGCTTCTCAAAATGAAGTTGCTTTTCTGACTCACAATTTGCCTAGCATGACGCAGTATCGCTCAAAATATGATTTTCGCAAGGTTCCTTTAGAGCTGCTTCCCATGGTGGGAGGCAAGGCTCTTGAGCAAGTGAGATCCTGTATTCCGAGGCGCGCTTCCTTTTGTAGGCTTCTGACCCCATGGCCTGTGGCAGGTAGTCCTCCTTTGACTGGGCCGCAGGCTTTGTCTCCAAATGGCGTCCTGGACCCACTGCAACCCACCTGTTTGCTAAAACGGAAGTCTGCCTCTGGGTAAGAAAAAGCTGAGCTGCACGTACGGAAAGCGGCAGAGGCCAGAGGCGGGGAGGGTGTGGCAAGGGCTGCCTGATTTGCATAGTGACGTGTTGCATCTTGGGAATGTACAGGCTTTGGAGCTTAACAGGTACTGCAGGTGTCTGCCTGGCCTGAGAGATGCCTGTCTGGTGCTCCCCTCAGGACACACAGGCCTTCCATTCGAGCATGGAGGGTGAGGGACATGGGTCACCCTCATATACAGGGGTGTGGGCATGGGCAGGATAGGTTGTGGGGGACCCGTCAGGGCATTGCCCGTTTGGAAGCCCGTTCGGAAGGCGAGAGGAGGCGGGGCAGGAAACTCTGCTCAATTTCTTTCCCAGAGGCCTGTGGAGAACCCTTTGCACGTTTGAGCCAGCCGGGCCTGCATCAGCAGATCCTGCTCCACTGGGAAGGGAGAGCCTGTAGGCGTAAATCAAAAAAAGGGGAGAAATCTGCAAATTCTAGTGGCAGACCCATGTTGCCCAGGAAGCAATCAGTTTCTCCTGCTCCCTATAGTGGAAAAAGACATAGGAGGTGTATTTCTCTAGGCAGGGGCTCTGTGTAGATGGCACTTCATTGCTCTGGGAAGCATCCATGCTGGTAGAAGAGTAGCAGCAGACTCCACACCTGAGGCTTGAATGGGGACTGTTGGGGAGGGGCAGTGGGAGGCCGAGGAGGGCGGAGGAAAATGCTTTTCAAAAGCATCTGCACGTTCCTACAAACCTGCTGAAAACCCATACCAGGAATGGGGCTCGAACCCATGCGGACAAACGTCCATTGGATCTTAAGTCCAACGCCTTAACCACTCGGCCACCCTGGTGAGACCCAAGGATTTACTTTCTTCAACTCCCTTTTTATGCTTGCTGCTGTAGCACCAGCTGTCCAGCAAGAGGTGATTGCAGAGTTAAAAGGCTTTTGCAGGAGGTTAAAAGTAATTGCTTATAACAAACACACTGTGTGACACCTAACTTTCTCCCCCTCGGACCTTACCGTTAATTTTTATATTGGAGTTAGCTTAGTCACAATAAGGGGGTGAGCAAGGCAGGCACACTAGAGCATCTACTCCCTGGTGGTCTAGTGGCTAGGATTCGGCGCTTTCACCGCCGCGGCCCGGGTTCGATTCCCGGTCAGGGAAGATCCCTCTAAAGCATAGATTGCTTAATTTGTCTGTGTATCTTTTTTAAAAGAAGGTCTTTAAAAAGGCACCCCTCCCAATAGATGAAAGCGGAGGAATGGGGCTTGTTCTCCTGTGCCCCAGGTTGCTTTGCCCCCATTGACCTAAGCCACCTTTGTGCGCACGCAGTCCCCCACCCAGTCAGGTGCTCTATGTTGGCGTGAAGTGCAGTACCAGCTCAACAGAAAGGTAAATTGCTGGAAAACCCTGCTGTGATGCATACATCTACTTTGGAGCACTCTTCTCCTTTGCACTCTTGAATCGCTTAAGCGCAATGTATTCTTCCAGCAAGCTGAATAACGAGATAGGTGAGAGAAGGTGTACCAGCTGTCTGTGCGCCATCAGCAGCCACTAGGTGTCCCTCTTGTGTTTTCCCGGGGATCCTGATTGTGCAGGAATTCATCGGTTCAGTAGCAAGGGGGAGAGGATGGCCTGTGCCTGGAAGTGACAGGCAGTCTGGTGGCATCATGAGGATTAAGTTCCGATTCATATTTGCTGTAGAATAAAATATGTTTTCAGCCCCCATGAGCTTTGTCACTCGGAGAGCAGTGTATGAACTTTTGCTGCACGGCTCTGGGCTCCCTGGTGGTCTAGTGGTTAGGATTCGGCGCTCTCACCGCCGCGGCCCGGGTTCGATTCCCGGTCAGGGAAAAGTCCCTCTTCTGACCTTGAAAGCTTTTCCTTCCCGTAGGTCAGGGCTTCTCAAAATGAAGTTGCTTTTCTGACTCACAATTTGCCTAGCATGACGCAGTATCGCTCAAAATATGATTTTCGCAAGGTTCCTTTAGAGCTGCTTCCCATGGTGGGAGGCAAGGCTCTTGAGCAAGTGAGATCCTGTATTCCGAGGCGCGCTTCCTTTTGTAGGCTTCTGACCCCATGGCCTGTGGCAGGTAGTCCTCCTTTGACTGGGCCGCAGGCTTTGTCTCCAAATGGCGTCCTGGACCCACTGCAACCCACCTGTTTGCTAAAACGGAAGTCTGCCTCTGGGTAAGAAAAAGCTGAGCTGCACGTACGGAAAGCGGCAGAGGCCAGAGGCGGGGAGGGTGTGGCAAGGGCTGCCTGATTTGCATAGTGACGTGTTGCATCTTGGGAATGTACAGGCTTTGGAGCTTAACAGGTACTGCAGGTGTCTGCCTGGCCTGAGAGATGCCTGTCTGGTGCTCCCCTCAGGACACACAGGCCTTCCATTCGAGCATGGAGGGTGAGGGACATGGGTCACCCTCATATACAGGGGTGTGGGCATGGGCAGGATAGGTTGTGGGGGACCCGTCAGGGCATTGCCCGTTTGGAAGCCCGTTCGGAAGGCGGGGCAGGAAACTCTGCTCAATTTCTTTCCCAGAGGCCTGTGGAGAACCCTTTGCACGTTTGAGCCAGCCGGGCCTGCATCAGCAGATCCTGCTCCACTGGGAAGGGAGAGCCTGTAGGCGTAAATCAAAAAAAGGGGAGAAATCTGCAAATTCTAGTGGCAGACCCATGTTGCCCAGGAAGCAATCAGTTTCTCCTGCTCCCTATAGTGGAAAAAGACATAGGAGGTGTATTTCTCTAGGCAGGGGCTCTGTGTAGATGGCACTTCATTGCTCTGGGAAGCATCCATGCTGGTAGAAGAGTAGCAGCAGACTCCACACCTGAGGCTTGAATGGGGACCGTTGGGGAGGGGCAGTGGGAGGCCGAGGAGGGCGGAGGAAAATGCTTTTCAAAAGCATCTGCACGTTCCTACAAACCTGCTGAAAACCCATACCAGGAATGGGGCTCGAACCCATGCGGACAAACGTCCATTGGATCTTAAGTCCAACGCCTTAACCACTCGGCCACCCTGGTGAGACCCAAGGATTTACTTTCTTCAACTCCCTTTTTATGCTTGCTGCTGTAGCACCAGCTGTCCAGCAAGAGGTGATTGCAGAGTTAAAAGGCTTTTGCAGGAGGTTAAAAGTAATTGCTTATAACAAACACACTGTGTGACACCTAACTTTCTCCCACTCGGACCTTACCGTTAATTTTTATATTGGAGTTAGCTTAGTCACAATAAGGGGGTGAGCAAGGCAGGCACACTAGAGCATCTACTCCCTGGTGGTCTAGTGGCTAGGATTCGGCGCTTTCACCGCCGCGGCCCGGGTTCGATTCCCGGTCAGGGAAGATCCCTCTAAAGCATAGATTGCTTAATTTGTCTGTGTATCTTTTTTAAAAGAAGGTCTTTAAAAAGGCACCCCTCCCAATAGATGAAAGCGGAGGAATGGGGCTTGTTCTCCTGTGCCCCAGGTTGCTTTGCCCCCATTGACCTAAGCCACCTTTGTGCGCACGCAGTCCCCCACCCAGTCAGGTGCTCTATGTTGGCGTGAAGTGCAGTACCAGCTCAACAGAAAGGTAAATTGCTGGAAAACCCTGCTGTGATGCATACATCTACTTTGGAGCACTCTTCTCCTTTGCACTCTTGAATCGCTTAAGCGCAATGTATTCTTCCAGCAAGCTGAATAACGAGATAGGTGAGAGAAGGTGTACCAGCTGTCTGTGCGCCATCAGCAGCCACTAGGTGTCCCTCTTGTGTTTTCCCAGGGATCCTGATTGTGCAGGAATTCATCGGTTCAGTAGCAAGGGGGAGAGGATGGCCTGTGCCTGGAAGTGACAGGCAGTCTGGTGGCATCATGAGGATTAAGTTCCGATTCATATTTGCTGTAGAATAAAATATGTTTTCAGCCCCCATGAGCTTTGTCACTCGGAGAGCAGTGTATGAACTTTTGCTGCACGGCTCTGGGCTCCCTGGTGGTCTAGTGGTTAGGATTCGGCGCTCTCACCGCCGCGGCCCGGGTTCGATTCCCGGTCAGGGAAAAGTCCCTCTTCTGACCTTGAAAGCTTTTCCTTCCCGTAGGTCAGGGCTTCTCAAAATGAAGTTGCTTTTCTGACTCACAATTTGCCTAGCATGACGCAGTATCGCTCAAAATATGATTTTCGCAAGGTTCCTTTAGAGCTGCTTCCCATGGTGGGAGGCAAGGCTCTTGAGCAAGTGAGATCCTGTGTTCCGAGGCGCGCTTCCTTTTGTAGGCTTCTGACCCCATGGCCTGTGGCAGGTAGTCCTCCTTTGACTGGGCCGCAGGCTTTGTCTCCAAATGGCGTCCTGGACCCACTGCAACCCACCTGTTTGCTAAAACGGAAGTCTGCCTCTGGGTAAGAAAAAGCTGAGCTGCACGTACGGAAAGCGGCAGAGGCCAGAGGCGGGGAGGGTGTGGCAAGGGCTGCCTGATTTGCATAGTGACGTGTTGCATCTTGGGAATGTACAGGCTTTGGAGCTTAACAGGTACTGCAGGTGTCTGCCTGGCCTGAGAGATGCCTGTCTGGTGCTCCCCTCAGGACACACAGGCCTTCCATTCGAGCATGGAGGGTAAGGGACATGGGTCACCCTCATATACAGGGGTGTGGGCATGGGCAGGATAGGTTGTGGGGGACCCGTCAGGGCATTGCCCGTTTGGAAGCCCGTTCGGAAGGCGAGAGGAGGCGGGGCAGGAAACTCTGCTCAATTTCTTTCCCAGAGGCCTGTGGAGAACCCTTTGCACGTTTGAGCCAGCCGGGCCTGCATCAGCAGATCCTGCTCCACTGGGAAGGGAGAGCCTGTAGGCGTAAATCAAAAAAAGGGGAGAAATCTGCAAATTCTAGTGGCAGACCCATGTTGCCCAGGAAGCAATCAGTTTCTCCTGCTCCCTATAGTGGAAAAAGACATAGGAGGTGTATTTCTCTAGGCAGGGGCTCTGTGTAGATGGCACTTCATTGCTCTGGGAAGCATCCATGCTGGTAGAAGAGTAGCAGCAGACTCCACACCTGAGGCTTGAATGGGGACCGTTGGGGAGGGGCAGTGGGAGGCCGAGGAGGGCGGAGGAAAATGCTTTTCAAAAGCATCTGCACGTTCCTACAAACCTGCTGAAAACCCATACCAGGAATGGGGCTCGAACCCATGCGGACAAACGTCCATTGGATCTTAAGTCCAACGCCTTAACCGCTCGGCCACCCTGGTGAGACCCAAGGATTTACTTTCTTCAACTCCCTTTTTATGCTTGCTACTGTAGCACCAGCTGTCCAGCAAGAGGTGATTGCAGAGTTAAAAGGCTTTTGCAGGAGGTTAAAAGTAATTGCTTATAACAAACACACTGTGTGACACCTAACTTTCTCCCACTCGGACCTTACCGTTAATTTTTATATTGGAGTTAGCTTAGTCACAATAAGGGGGTGAGCAAGGCAGTTACACTAGAGCATCTACTCCCTGGTGGTCTAGTGGCTAGGATTCGGCGCTTTCACCGCCGCGGCCCGGGTTCGATTCCCGGTCAGGGAAGATCCCTCTAAAGCATAGATTGCTTAATTTGTCTGTGTATCTTTTTTAAAAGAAGGTCTTTAAAAAGGCACCCCTCCCAATAGATGAAAGCGGAGGAATTGGGCTTGTTCTCCTGTGCCCCAGGTTGCTTTGCCCCCATTGACCTAAGCCACCTTTGTGCGCACGCAGTCCCCCACCCAGTCAGGTGCTCTATGTTGGCGTGAAGTGCAGTACCAGCTCAACAGAAAGGTAAATTGCTGGAAAACCCTGCTGTGATGCATACATCTACTTTGGAGCACTCTTCTCCTTTGCACTCTTGAATCGCTTAAGCGCAATGTATTCTTCCAGCAAGCTGAATAACGAGATAGGTGAGAGAAGGTGTACCAGCTGTCTGTGCGCCATCAGCAGCCACTAGGTGTCCCTCTTGGGTTTTCCCGGGGATCCTGATTGTGCAGGAATTCATCGGTTCAGTAGCAAGGGGGAGAGGATGGCCTGTGCCTGGAAGTGACAGGCAGTCTGGTGGCATCATGAGGATTAAGTTCCGATTCATATTTGCTGTAGAATAAAATATGTTTTCAGCCCCCATGAGCTTTGTCACTCGGAGAGCAGTGTATGAACTTTTGCTGCACGGCTCTGGGCTCCCTGGTGGTCTAGTGGTTAGGATTCGGCGCTCTCACCGCCGCGGCCCGGGTTCGATTCCCGGTCAGGGAAAAGTCCCTCTTCTGACCTTGAAAGCTTTTCCTTCCCGTAGGTCAGGGCTTCTCAAAATGAAGTTGCTTTTCTGACTCACAATTTGCCTAGCATGACGCAGTATCGCTCAAAATATGATTTTCGCAAGGTTCCTTTAGAGCTGCTTCCCATGGTGGGAGGCAAGGCTCTTGAGCAAGTGAGATCCTGTATTCCGAGGCGCGCTTCCTTTTGTAGGCTTCTGACCCCATGGCCTGTGGCAGGTAGTCCTCCTTTGACTGGGCCGCAGGCTTTGTCTCCAAATGGCGTCCTGGACCCACTGCAACCCACCTGTTTGCTAAAACGGAAGTCTGCCTCTGGGTAAGAAAAAGCTGAGCTGCACGTACGGAAAGCGGCAGAGGCCAGAGGCGGGGAGGGTGTGGCAAGGGCTGCCTGATTTGCATAGTGACGTGTTGCATCTTGGGAATGTACAGGCTTTGGAGCTTAACAGGTACTGCAGGTGTCTGCCTGGCCTGAGAGATGCCTGTCTGGTGCTCCCCTCAGGACACACAGGCCTTCCATTCGAGCATGGAGGGTGAGGGACATGGGTCACCCTCATATACAGGGGTGTGGGCATGGGCAGGATAGGTTGTGGGGGACCCGTCAGGGCATTGCCCGTTTGGAAGCCCGTTCGGAAGGCGAGAGGAGGCGGGGCAGGAAACTCTGCTCAATTTCTTTCCCAGAGGCCTGTGGAGAACCCTTTGCACGTTTGAGCCAGCCGGGCCTGCATCAGCAGATCCTGCTCCACTGGGAAGGGAGAGCCTGTAGGCGTAAATCAAAAAAAGGGGAGAAATCTGCAAATTCTAGTGGCAGACCCATGTTGCCCAGGAAGCAATCAGTTTCTCCTGCTCCCTATAGTGGAAAAAGACATAGGAGGTGTATTTCTCTAGGCAGGGGCTCTGTGTAGATGGCACTTCATTGCTCTGGGAAGCATCCATGCTGGTAGAAGAGTAGCAGCAGACTCCACACCTGAGGCTTGAATGGGGACTGTTGGGGAGGGGCAGTGGGAGGCCGAGGAGGGCGGAGGAAAATGCTTTTCAAAAGCATCTGCACGTTCCTACAAACCTGCTGAAAACCCATACCAGGAATGGGGCTCGAACCCATGCGGACAAACGTCCATTGGATCTTAAGTCCAACGCCTTAACCACTCGGCCACCCTGGTGAGACCCAAGGATTTACTTTCTTCAACTCCCTTTTTATGCTTGCTGCTGTAGCACCAGCTGTCCAGCAAGAGGTGATTGCAGAGTTAAAAGGCTTTTGCAGGAGGTTAAAAGTAATTGCTTATAACAAACACACTGTGTGACACCTAACTTTCTCCCCCTCGGACCTTACCGTTAATTTTTATATTGGAGTTAGCTTAGTCACAATAAGGGGGTGAGCAAGGCAGGCACACTAGAGCATCTACTCCCTGGTGGTCTAGTGGCTAGGATTCGGCGCTTTCACCGCCGCGGCCCGGGTTCGATTCCCGGTCAGGGAAGATCCCTCTAAAGCATAGATTGCTTAATTTGTCTGTGTATCTTTTTTAAAAGAAGGTCTTTAAAAAGGCACCCCTCCCAATAGATGAAAGCGGAGGAATGGGGCTTGTTCTCCTGTGCCCCAGGTTGCTTTGCCCCCATTGACCTAAGCCACCTTTGTGCGCACGCAGTCCCCCACCCAGTCAGGTGCTCTATGTTGGCGTGAAGTGCAGTACCAGCTCAACAGAAAGGTAAATTGCTGGAAAACCCTGCTGTGATGCATACATCTACTTTGGAGCACTCTTCTCCTTTGCACTCTTGAATCGCTTAAGCGCAATGTATTCTTCCAGCAAGCTGAATAACGAGATAGGTGAGAGAAGGTGTACCAGCTGTCTGTGCGCCATCAGCAGCCACTAGGTGTCCCTCTTGTGTTTTCCCGGGGATCCTGATTGTGCAGGAATTCATCGGTTCAGTAGCAAGGGGGAGAGGATGGCCTGTGCCTGGAAGTGACAGGCAGTCTGGTGGCATCATGAGGATTAAGTTCCGATTCATATTTGCTGTAGAATAAAATATGTTTTCAGCCCCCATGAGCTTTGTCACTCGGAGAGCAGTGTATGAACTTTTGCTGCACGGCTCTGGGCTCCCTGGTGGTCTAGTGGTTAGGATTCGGCGCTCTCACCGCCGCGGCCCGGGTTCGATTCCCGGTCAGGGAAAAGTCCCTCTTCTGACCTTGAAAGCTTTTCCTTCCCGTAGGTCAGGGCTTCTCAAAATGAAGTTGCTTTTCTGACTCACAATTTGCCTAGCATGACGCAGTATCGCTCAAAATATGATTTTCGCAAGGTTCCTTTAGAGCTGCTTCCCATGGTGGGAGGCAAGGCTCTTGAGCAAGTGAGATCCTGTATTCCGAGGCGCGCTTCCTTTTGTAGGCTTCTGACCCCATGGCCTGTGGCAGGTAGTCCTCCTTTGACTGGGCCGCAGGCTTTGTCTCCAAATGGCGTCCTGGACCCACTGCAACCCACCTGTTTGCTAAAACGGAAGTCTGCCTCTGGGTAAGAAAAAGCTGAGCTGCACGTACGGAAAGCGGCAGAGGCCAGAGGCGGGGAGGGTGTGGCAAGGGCTGCCTGATTTGCATAGTGACGTGTTGCATCTTGGGAATGTACAGGCTTTGGAGCTTAACAGGTACTGCAGGTGTCTGCCTGGCCTGAGAGATGCCTGTCTGGTGCTCCCCTCAGGACACACAGGCCTTCCATTCGAGCATGGAGGGTGAGGGACATGGGTCACCCTCATATACAGGGGTGTGGGCATGGGCAGGATAGGTTGTGGGGGACCCGTCAGGGCATTGCCCGTTTGGAAGCCCGTTCGGAAGGCGGGGCAGGAAACTCTGCTCAATTTCTTTCCCAGAGGCCTGTGGAGAACCCTTTGCACGTTTGAGCCAGCCGGGCCTGCATCAGCAGATCCTGCTCCACTGGGAAGGGAGAGCCTGTAGGCGTAAATCAAAAAAAGGGGAGAAATCTGCAAATTCTAGTGGCAGACCCATGTTGCCCAGGAAGCAATCAGTTTCTCCTGCTCCCTATAGTGGAAAAAGACATAGGAGGTGTATTTCTCTAGGCAGGGGCTCTGTGTAGATGGCACTTCATTGCTCTGGGAAGCATCCATGCTGGTAGAAGAGTAGCAGCAGACTCCACACCTGAGGCTTGAATGGGGACCGTTGGGGAGGGGCAGTGGGAGGCCGAGGAGGGCGGAGGAAAATGCTTTTCAAAAGCATCTGCACGTTCCTACAAACCTGCTGAAAACCCATACCAGGAATGGGGCTCGAACCCATGCGGACAAACGTCCATTGGATCTTAAGTCCAACGCCTTAACCACTCGGCCACCCTGGTGAGACCCAAGGATTTACTTTCTTCAACTCCCTTTTTATGCTTGCTGCTGTAGCACCAGCTGTCCAGCAAGAGGTGATTGCAGAGTTAAAAGGCTTTTGCAGGAGGTTAAAAGTAATTGCTTATAACAAACACACTGTGTGACACCTAACTTTCTCCCACTCGGACCTTACCGTTAATTTTTATATTGGAGTTAGCTTAGTCACAATAAGGGGGTGAGCAAGGCAGGCACACTAGAGCATCTACTCCCTGGTGGTCTAGTGGCTAGGATTCGGCGCTTTCACCGCCGCGGCCCGGGTTCGATTCCCGGTCAGGGAAGATCCCTCTAAAGCATAGATTGCTTAATTTGTCTGTGTATCTTTTTTAAAAGAAGGTCTTTAAAAAGGCACCCCTCCCAATAGATGAAAGCGGAGGAATGGGGCTTGTTCTCCTGTGCCCCAGGTTGCTTTGCCCCCATTGACCTAAGCCACCTTTGTGCGCACGCAGTCCCCCACCCAGTCAGGTGCTCTATGTTGGCGTGAAGTGCAGTACCAGCTCAACAGAAAGGTAAATTGCTGGAAAACCCTGCTGTGATGCATACATCTACTTTGGAGCACTCTTCTCCTTTGCACTCTTGAATCGCTTAAGCGCAATGTATTCTTCCAGCAAGCTGAATAACGAGATAGGTGAGAGAAGGTGTACCAGCTGTCTGTGCGCCATCAGCAGCCACTAGGTGTCCCTCTTGTGTTTTCCCAGGGATCCTGATTGTGCAGGAATTCATCGGTTCAGTAGCAAGGGGGAGAGGATGGCCTGTGCCTGGAAGTGACAGGCAGTCTGGTGGCATCATGAGGATTAAGTTCCGATTCATATTTGCTGTAGAATAAAATATGTTTTCAGCCCCCATGAGCTTTGTCACTCGGAGAGCAGTGTATGAACTTTTGCTGCACGGCTCTGGGCTCCCTGGTGGTCTAGTGGTTAGGATTCGGCGCTCTCACCGCCGCGGCCCGGGTTCGATTCCCGGTCAGGGAAAAGTCCCTCTTCTGACCTTGAAAGCTTTTCCTTCCCGTAGGTCAGGGCTTCTCAAAATGAAGTTGCTTTTCTGACTCACAATTTGCCTAGCATGACGCAGTATCGCTCAAAATATGATTTTCGCAAGGTTCCTTTAGAGCTGCTTCCCATGGTGGGAGGCAAGGCTCTTGAGCAAGTGAGATCCTGTGTTCCGAGGCGCGCTTCCTTTTGTAGGCTTCTGACCCCATGGCCTGTGGCAGGTAGTCCTCCTTTGACTGGGCCGCAGGCTTTGTCTCCAAATGGCGTCCTGGACCCACTGCAACCCACCTGTTTGCTAAAACGGAAGTCTGCCTCTGGGTAAGAAAAAGCTGAGCTGCACGTACGGAAAGCGGCAGAGGCCAGAGGCGGGGAGGGTGTGGCAAGGGCTGCCTGATTTGCATAGTGACGTGTTGCATCTTGGGAATGTACAGGCTTTGGAGCTTAACAGGTACTGCAGGTGTCTGCCTGGCCTGAGAGATGCCTGTCTGGTGCTCCCCTCAGGACACACAGGCCTTCCATTCGAGCATGGAGGGTAAGGGACATGGGTCACCCTCATATACAGGGGTGTGGGCATGGGCAGGATAGGTTGTGGGGGACCCGTCAGGGCATTGCCCGTTTGGAAGCCCGTTCGGAAGGCGAGAGGAGGCGGGGCAGGAAACTCTGCTCAATTTCTTTCCCAGAGGCCTGTGGAGAACCCTTTGCACGTTTGAGCCAGCCGGGCCTGCATCAGCAGATCCTGCTCCACTGGGAAGGGAGAGCCTGTAGGCGTAAATCAAAAAAAGGGGAGAAATCTGCAAATTCTAGTGGCAGACCCATGTTGCCCAGGAAGCAATCAGTTTCTCCTGCTCCCTATAGTGGAAAAAGACATAGGAGGTGTATTTCTCTAGGCAGGGGCTCTGTGTAGATGGCACTTCATTGCTCTGGGAAGCATCCATGCTGGTAGAAGAGTAGCAGCAGACTCCACACCTGAGGCTTGAATGGGGACCGTTGGGGAGGGGCAGTGGGAGGCCGAGGAGGGCGGAGGAAAATGCTTTTCAAAAGCATCCGCACGTTCCTACAAACCTGCTGAAAACCCATACCAGGAATGGGGCTCGAACCCATGCGGACAAACGTCCATTGGATCTTAAGTCCAACGCCTTAACCACTCGGCCACCCTGGTGAGACCCAAGGATTTACTTTCTTCAACTCCCTTTTTATGCTTGCTACTGTAGCACCAGCTGTCCAGCAAGAGGTGATTGCAGAGTTAAAAGGCTTTTGCAGGAGGTTAAAAGTAATTGCTTATAACAAACACACTGTGTGACACCTAACTTTCTCCCACTCGGACCTTACCGTTAATTTTTATATTGGAGTTAGCTTAGTCACAATAAGGGGGTGAGCAAGGCAGTTACACTAGAGCATCTACTCCCTGGTGGTCTAGTGGCTAGGATTCGGCGCTTTCACCGCCGCGGCCCGGGTTCGATTCCCGGTCAGGGAAGATCCCTCTAAAGCATAGATTGCTTAATTTGTCTGTGTATCTTTTTTAAAAGAAGGTCTTTAAAAAGGCACCCCTCCCAATAGATGAAAGCGGAGGAATTGGGCTTGTTCTCCTGTGCCCCAGGTTGCTTTGCCCCCATTGACCTAAGCCACCTTTGTGCGCACGCAGTCCCCCACCCAGTCAGGTGCTCTATGTTGGCGTGAAGTGCAGTACCAGCTCAACAGAAAGGTAAATTGCTGGAAAACCCTGCTGTGATGCATACATCTACTTTGGAGCACTCTTCTCCTTTGCACTCTTGAATCGCTTAAGCGCAATGTATTCTTCCAGCAAGCTGAATAACGAGATAGGTGAGAGAAGGTGTACCAGCTGTCTGTGCGCCATCAGCAGCCACTAGGTGTCCCTCTTGGGTTTTCCCGGGGATCCTGATTGTGCAGGAATTCATCGGTTCAGTAGCAAGGGGGAGAGGATGGCCTGTGCCTGGAAGTGACAGGCAGTCTGGTGGCATCATGAGGATTAAGTTCCGATTCATATTTGCTGTAGAATAAAATATGTTTTCAGCCCCCATGAGCTTTGTCACTCGGAGAGCAGTGTATGAACTTTTGCTGCACGGCTCTGGGCTCCCTGGTGGTCTAGTGGTTAGGATTCGGCGCTCTCACCGCCGCGGCCCGGGTTCGATTCCCGGTCAGGGAAAAGTCCCTCTTCTGACCTTGAAAGCTTTTCCTTCCCGTAGGTCAGGGCTTCTCAAAATGAAGTTGCTTTTCTGACTCACAATTTGCCTAGCATGACGCAGTATCGCTCAAAATATGATTTTCGCAAGGTTCCTTTAGAGCTGCTTCCCATGGTGGGAGGCAAGGCTCTTGAGCAAGTGAGATCCTGTATTCCGAGGCGCGCTTCCTTTTGTAGGCTTCTGACCCCATGGCCTGTGGCAGGTAGTCCTCCTTTGACTGGGCCGCAGGCTTTGTCTCCAAATGGCGTCCTGGACCCACTGCAACCCACCTGTTTGCTAAAACGGAAGTCTGCCTCTGGGTAAGAAAAAGCTGAGCTGCACGTACGGAAAGCGGCAGAGGCCAGAGGCGGGGAGGGTGTGGCAAGGGCTGCCTGATTTGCATAGTGACCTGTTGCATCTTGGGAATGTACAGGCTTTGGAGCTTAACAGGTACTGCAGGTGTCTGCCTGGCCTGAGAGATGCCTGTCTGGTGCTCCCCTCAGGACACACAGGCCTTCCATTCGAGCATGGAGGGTGAGGGACATGGGTCACCCTCATATACAGGGGTGTGGGCATGGGCAGGATAGGTTGTGGGGGACCCGTCAGGGCATTGCCCGTTTGGAAGCCCGTTCGGAAGGCGAGAGGAGGCGGGGCAGGAAACTCTGCTCAATTTCTTTCCCAGAGGCCTGTGGAGAACCCTTTGCACGTTTGAGCCAGCCGGGCCTGCATCAGCAGATCCTGCTCCACTGGGAAGGGAGAGCCTGTAGGCGTAAATCAAAAAAAGGGGAGAAATCTGCAAATTCTAGTGGCAGACCCATGTTGCCCAGGAAGCAATCAGTTTCTCCTGCTCCCTATAGTGGAAAAAGACATAGGAGGTGTATTTCTCTAGGCAGGGGCTCGGTGTAGATGGCACTTCATTGCTCTGGGAAGCATCCATGCTGGTAGAAGAGTAGCAGCAGACTCCACACCTGAGGCTTGAATGGGGACCGTTGGGGAGGGGCAGTGGGAGGCCGAGGAGGGCGGAGGAAAATGCTTTTCAAAAGCATCCGCACGTTCCTACAAACCTGCTGAAAACCCATACCAGGAATGGGGCTCGAACCCATGCGGACAAACGTCCATTGGATCTTAAGTCCAACGCCTTAACCACTCGGCCACCCTGGTGAGACCCAAGGATTTACTTTCTTCAACTCCCTTTTTATGCTTGCTACTGTAGCACCAGCTGTCCAGCAAGAGGTGATTGCAGAGTTAAAAGGCTTTTGCAGGAGGTTAAAAGTAATTGCTTATAACAAACACACTGTGTGACACCTAACTTTCTCCCACTCGGACCTTACCGTTAATTTTTATATTGGAGTTAGCTTAGTCACAATAAGGGGGTGAGCAAGGCAGTTACACTAGAGCATCTACTCCCTGGTGGTCTAGTGGCTAGGATTCGGCGCTTTCACCGCCGCGGCCCGGGTTCGATTCCCGGTCAGGGAAGATCCCTCTAAAGCATAGATTGCTTAATTTGTCTGTGTATCTTTTTTAAAAGAAGGTCTTTAAAAAGGCACCCCTCCCAATAGATGAAAGCGGAGGAATTGGGCTTGTTCTCCTGTGCCCCAGGTTGCTTTGCCCCCATTGACCTAAGCCACCTTTGTGCGCACGCAGTCCCCCACCCAGTCAGGTGCTCTATGTTGGCGTGAAGTGCAGTACCAGCTCAACAGAAAGGTAAATTGCTGGAAAACCCTGCTGTGATGCATACATCTACTTTGGAGCACTCTTCTCCTTTGCACTCTTGAATCGCTTAAGCGCAATGTATTCTTCCAGCAAGCTGAATAACGAGATAGGTGAGAGAAGGTGTACCAGCTGTCTGTGCGCCATCAGCAGCCACTAGGTGTCCCTCTTGGGTTTTCCCGGGGATCCTGATTGTGCAGGAATTCATCGGTTCAGTAGCAAGGGGGAGAGGATGGCCTGTGCCTGGAAGTGACAGGCAGTCTGGTGGCATCATGAGGATTAAGTTCCGATTCATATTTGCTGTAGAATAAAATATGTTTTCAGCCCCCATGAGCTTTGTCACTCGGAGAGCAGTGTATGAACTTTTGCTGCACGGCTCTGGGCTCCCTGGTGGTCTAGTGGTTAGGATTCGGCGCTCTCACCGCCGCGGCCCGGGTTCGATTCCCGGTCAGGGAAAAGTCCCTCTTCTGACCTTGAAAGCTTTTCCTTCCCGTAGGTCAGGGCTTCTCAAAATGAAGTTGCTTTTCTGACTCACAATTTGCCTAGCATGACGCAGTATCGCTCAAAATATGATTTTCGCAAGGTTCCTTTAGAGCTGCTTCCCATGGTGGGAGGCAAGGCTCTTGAGCAAGTGAGATCCTGTATTCTGAGGCGCGCTTCCTTTTGTAGGCTTCTGACCCCATGGCCTGTGGCAGGTAGTCCTCCTTTGACTGGGCCGCAGGCTTTGTCTCCAAATGGCGTCCTGGACCCACTGCAACCCACCTGTTTGCTAAAACGGAAGTCTGCCTCTGGGTAAGAAAAAGCTGAGCTGCACGTACGGAAAGCGGCAGAGGCCAGAGGCGGGGAGGGTGTGGCAAGGGCTGCCTGATTTGCATAGTGACCTGTTGCATCTTGGGAATGTACAGGCTTTGGAGCTTAACAGGTACTGCAGGTGTCTGCCTGGCCTGAGAGATGCCTGTCTGGTGCTCCCCTCAGGACACACAGGCCTTCCATTCGAGCATGGAGGGTGAGGGACATGGGTCACCCTCATATACAGGGGTGTGGGCATGGGCAGGATAGGTTGTGGGGGACCCGTCAGGGCATTGCCCGTTTGGAAGCCCGTTCGGAAGGCGAGAGGAGGCGGGGCAGGAAACTCTGCTCAATTTCTTTCCCAGAGGCCTGTGGAGAACCCTTTGCACGTTTGAGCCAGCCGGGCCTGCATCAGCAGATCCTGCTCCACTGGGAAGGGAGAGCCTGTAGGCGTAAATCAAAAAAAGGGGAGAAATCTGCAAATTCTAGTGGCAGACCCATGTTGCCCAGGAAGCAATCAGTTTCTCCTGCTCCCTATAGTGGAAAAAGACATAGGAGGTGTATTTCTCTAGGCAGGGGCTCTGTGTAGATGGCACTTCATTGCTCTGGGAAGCATCCATGCTGGTAGAAGAGTAGCAGCAGACTCCACACCTGAGGCTTGAATGGGGACCGTTGGGGAGGGGCAGTGGGAGGCCGAGGAGGGCGGAGGAAAATGCTTTTCAAAAGCATCTGCACGTTCCTACAAACCTGCTGAAAACCCATACCAGGAATGGGGCTCGAACCCATGCGGACAAACGTCCATTGGATCTTAAGTCCAACGCCTTAACCACTCGGCCACCCTGGTGAGACCCAAGGATTTACTTTCTTCAACTCCCTTTTTATGCTTGCTGCTGTAGCACCAGCTGTCCAGCAAGAGGTGATTGCAGAGTTAAAAGGCTTTTGCAGGAGGTTAAAAGTAATTGCTTATAACAAACACACTGTGTGACACCTAACTTTCTCCCACTCGGACCTTACCGTTAATTTTTATATTGGAGTTAGCTTAGTCACAATAAGGGGGTGAGCAAGGCAGGCACACTAGAGCATCTACTCCCTGGTGGTCTAGTGGCTAGGATTCGGCGCTTTCACCGCCGCGGCCCGGGTTCGATTCCCGGTCAGGGAAGATCCCTCTAAAGCATAGATTGCTTAATTTGTCTGTGTATCTTTTTTAAAAGAAGGTCTTTAAAAAGGCACCCCTCCCAATAGATGAAAGCGGAGGAATGGGGCTTGTTCTCCTGTGCCCCAGGTTGCTTTGCCCCCATTGACCTAAGCCACCTTTGTGCGCACGCAGTCCCCCACCCAGTCAGGTGCTCTATGTTGGCGTGAAGTGCAGTACCAGCTCAACAGAAAGGTAAATTGCTGGAAAACCCTGCTGTGATGCATACATCTACTTTGGAGCACTCTTCTCCTTTGCACTCTTGAATCGCTTAAGCGCAATGTATTCTTCCAGCAAGCTGAATAACGAGATAGGTGAGAGAAGGTGTACCAGCTGTCTGTGCGCCATCAGCAGCCACTAGGTGTCCCTCTTGTGTTTTCCCAGGGATCCTGATTGTGCAGGAATTCATCGGTTCAGTAGCAAGGGGGAGAGGATGGCCTGTGCCTGGAAGTGACAGGCAGTCTGGTGGCATCATGAGGATTAAGTTCCGATTCATATTTGCTGTAGAATAAAATATGTTTTCAGCCCCCATGAGCTTTGTCACTCGGAGAGCAGTGTATGAACTTTTGCTGCACGGCTCTGGGCTCCCTGGTGGTCTAGTGGTTAGGATTCGGCGCTCTCACCGCCGCGGCCCGGGTTCGATTCCCGGTCAGGGAAAAGTCCCTCTTCTGACCTTGAAAGCTTTTCCTTCCCGTAGGTCAGGGCTTCTCAAAATGAAGTTGCTTTTCTGACTCACAATTTGCCTAGCATGACGCAGTATCGCTCAAAATATGATTTTCGCAAGGTTCCTTTAGAGCTGCTTCCCATGGTGGGAGGCAAGGCTCTTGAGCAAGTGAGATCCTGTATTCCGAGGCGCGCTTCCTTTTGTAGGCTTCTGACCCCATGGCCTGTGGCAGGTAGTCCTCCTTTGACTGGGCCGCAGGCTTTGTCTCCAAATGGCGTCCTGGACCCACTGCAACCCACCTGTTTGCTAAAACGGAAGTCTGCCTCTGGGTAAGAAAAAGCTGAGCTGCACGTACGGAAAGCGGCAGAGGCCAGAGGCGGGGAGGGTGTGGCAAGGGCTGCCTGATTTGCATAGTGACGTGTTGCATCTTGGGAATGTACAGGCTTTGGAGCTTAACAGGTACTGCAGGTGTCTGCCTGGCCTGAGAGATGCCTGTCTGGTGCTCCCCTCAGGACACACAGGCCTTCCATTCGAGCATGGAGGGTAAGGGACATGGGTCACCCTCATATACAGGGGTGTGGGCATGGGCAGGATAGGTTGTGGGGGACCCGTCAGGGCATTGCCCGTTTGGAAGCCCGTTCGGAAGGCGAGAGGAGGCGGGGCAGGAAACTCTGCTCAATTTCTTTCCCAGAGGCCTGTGGAGAACCCTTTGCACGTTTGAGCCAGCCGGGCCTGCATCAGCAGATCCTGCTCCACTGGGAAGGGAGAGCCTGTAGGCGTAAATCAAAAAAAGGGGAGAAATCTGCAAATTCTAGTGGCAGACCCATGTTGCCCAGGAAGCAATCAGTTTCTCCTGCTCCCTATAGTGGAAAAAGACATAGGAGGTGTATTTCTCTAGGCAGGGGCTCTGTGTAGATGGCACTTCATTGCTCTGGGAAGCATCCATGCTGGTAGAAGAGTAGCAGCAGACTCCACACCTGAGGCTTGAATGGGGACCGTTGGGGAGGGGCAGTGGGAGGCCGAGGAGGGCGGAGGAAAATGCTTTTCAAAAGCATCTGCACGTTCCTACAAACCTGCTGAAAACCCATACCAGGAATGGGGCTCGAACCCATGCGGACAAACGTCCATTGGATCTTAAGTCCAACGCCTTAACCGCTCGGCCACCCTGGTGAGACCCAAGGATTTACTTTCTTCAACTCCCTTTTTATGCTTGCTACTGTAGCACCAGCTGTCCAGCAAGAGGTGATTGCAGAGTTAAAAGGCTTTTGCAGGAGGTTAAAAGTAATTGCTTATAACAAACACACTGTGTGACACCTAACTTTCTCCCACTCGGACCTTACCGTTAATTTTTATATTGGAGTTAGCTTAGTCACAATAAGGGGGTGAGCAAGGCAGTTACACTAGAGCATCTACTCCCTGGTGGTCTAGTGGCTAGGATTCGGCGCTTTCACCGCCGCGGCCCGGGTTCGATTCCCGGTCAGGGAAGATCCCTCTAAAGCATAGATTGCTTAATTTGTCTGTGTATCTTTTTTAAAAGAAGGTCTTTAAAAAGGCACCCCTCCCAATAGATGAAAGCGGAGGAATTGGGCTTGTTCTCCTGTGCCCCAGGTTGCTTTGCCCCCATTGACCTAAGCCACCTTTGTGCGCACGCAGTCCCCCACCCAGTCAGGTGCTCTATGTTGGCGTGAAGTGCAGTACCAGCTCAACAGAAAGGTAAATTGCTGGAAAACCCTGCTGTGATGCATACATCTACTTTGGAGCACTCTTCTCCTTTGCACTCTTGAATCGCTTAAGCGCAATGTATTCTTCCAGCAAGCTGAATAACGAGATAGGTGAGAGAAGGTGTACCAGCTGTCTGTGCGCCATCAGCAGCCACTAGGTGTCCCTCTTGGGTTTTCCCGGGGATCCTGATTGTGCAGGAATTCATCGGTTCAGTAGCAAGGGGGAGAGGATGGCCTGTGCCTGGAAGTGACAGGCAGTCTGGTG
This sequence comes from Lissotriton vulgaris, assembly GCF_964263255.1. Taxonomy (NCBI): domain Eukaryota; kingdom Metazoa; phylum Chordata; class Amphibia; order Caudata; family Salamandridae; genus Lissotriton; species Lissotriton vulgaris. Next base: position 520,415,045 of record NC_141691.1, read on the forward strand.
GCATCATGAGGATTAAGTTCCGATTCATATTTGCTGTAGAATAAAATATGTTTTCAGCCCCCATGAGCTTTGTCACTCGGAGAGCAGTGTATGAACTTTTGCTGCACGGCTCTGGGCTCCCTGGTGGTCTAGTGGTTAGGATTCGGCGCTCTCACCGCCGCGGCCCGGGTTCGATTCCCGGTCAGGGAAAAGTCCCTCTTCTGACCTTGAAAGCTTTTCCTTCCCGTAGGTCAGGGCTTCTCAAAATGAAGTTGCTTTTCTGACTCACAATTTGCCTAGCATGACGCAGTATCGCTCAAAATATGATTTTCGCAAGGTTCCTTTAGAGCTGCTTCCCATGGTGGGAGGCAAGGCTCTTGAGCAAGTGAGATCCTGTATTCCGAGGCGCGCTTCCTTTTGTAGGCTTCTGACCCCATGGCCTGTGGCAGGTAGTCCTCCTTTGACTGGGCCGCAGGCTTTGTCTCCAAATGGCGTCCTGGACCCACTGCAACCCACCTGTTTGCTAAAACGGAAGTCTGCCTCTGGGTAAGAAAAAGCTGAGCTGCACGTACGGAAAGCGGCAGAGGCCAGAGGCGGGGAGGGTGTGGCAAGGGCTGCCTGATTTGCATAGTGACGTGTTGCATCTTGGGAATGTACAGGCTTTGGAGCTTAACAGGTACTGCAGGTGTCTGCCTGGCCTGAGAGATGCCTGTCTGGTGCTCCCCTCAGGACACACAGGCCTTCCATTCGAGCATGGAGGGTGAGGGACATGGGTCACCCTCATATACAGGGGTGTGGGCATGGGCAGGATAGGTTGTGGGGGACCCGTCAGGGCATTGCCCGTTTGGAAGCCCGTTCGGAAGGCGAGAGGAGGCGGGGCAGGAAACTCTGCTCAATTTCTTTCCCAGAGGCCTGTGGAGAACCCTTTGCACGTTTGAGCCAGCCGGGCCTGCATCAGCAGATCCTGCTCCACTGGGAAGGGAGAGCCTGTAGGCGTAAATCAAAAAAAGGGGAGAAATCTGCAAATTCTAGTGGCAGACCCATGTTGCCCAGGAAGCAATCAGTTTCTCCTGCTCCCTATAGTGGAAAAAGACATAGGAGGTGTATTTCTCTAGGCAGGGGCTCTGTGTAGATGGCACTTCATTGCTCTGGGAAGCATCCATGCTGGTAGAAGAGTAGCAGCAGACTCCACACCTGAGGCTTGAATGGGGACTGTTGGGGAGGGGCAGTGGGAGGCCGAGGAGGGCGGAGGAAAATGCTTTTCAAAAGCATCTGCACGTTCCTACAAACCTGCTGAAAACCCATACCAGGAATGGGGCTCGAACCCATGCGGACAAACGTCCATTGGATCTTAAGTCCAACGCCTTAACCACTCGGCCACCCTGGTGAGACCCAAGGATTTACTTTCTTCAACTCCCTTTTTATGCTTGCTGCTGTAGCACCAGCTGTCCAGCAAGAGGTGATTGCAGAGTTAAAAGGCTTTTGCAGGAGGTTAAAAGTAATTGCTTATAACAAACACACTGTGTGACACCTAACTTTCTCCCCCTCGGACCTTACCGTTAATTTTTATATTGGAGTTAGCTTAGTCACAATAAGGGGGTGAGCAAGGCAGGCACACTAGAGCATCTACTCCCTGGTGGTCTAGTGGCTAGGATTCGGCGCTTTCACCGCCGCGGCCCGGGTTCGATTCCCGGTCAGGGAAGATCCCTCTAAAGCATAGATTGCTTAATTTGTCTGTGTATCTTTTTTAAAAGAAGGTCTTTAAAAAGGCACCCCTCCCAATAGATGAAAGCGGAGGAATGGGGCTTGTTCTCCTGTGCCCCAGGTTGCTTTGCCCCCATTGACCTAAGCCACCTTTGTGCGCACGCAGTCCCCCACCCAGTCAGGTGCTCTATGTTGGCGTGAAGTGCAGTACCAGCTCAACAGAAAGGTAAATTGCTGGAAAACCCTGCTGTGATGCATACATCTACTTTGGAGCACTCTTCTCCTTTGCACTCTTGAATCGCTTAAGCGCAATGTATTCTTCCAGCAAGCTGAATAACGAGATAGGTGAGAGAAGGTGTACCAGCTGTCTGTGCGCCATCAGCAGCCACTAGGTGTCCCTCTTGTGTTTTCCCAGGGATCCTGATTGTGCAGGAATTCATCGGTTCAGTAGCAAGGGGGAGAGGATGGCCTGTGCCTGGAAGTGACAGGCAGTCTGGTGGCATCATGAGGATTAAGTTCCGATTCATATTTGCTGTAGAATAAAATATGTTTTCAGCCCCCATGAGCTTTGTCACTCGGAGAGCAGTGTATGAACTTTTGCTGCACGGCTCTGGGCTCCCTGGTGGTCTAGTGGTTAGGATTCGGCGCTCTCACCGCCGCGGCCCGGGTTCGATTCCCGGTCAGGGAAAAGTCCCTCTTCTGACCTTGAAAGCTTTTCCTTCCCGTAGGTCAGGGCTTCTCAAAATGAAGTTGCTTTTCTGACTCACAATTTGCCTAGCATGACGCAGTATCGCTCAAAATATGATTTTCGCAAGGTTCCTTTAGAGCTGCTTCCCATGGTGGGAGGCAAGGCTCTTGAGCAAGTGAGATCCTGTATTCCGAGGCGCGCTTCCTTTTGTAGGCTTCTGACCCCATGGCCTGTGGCAGGTAGTCCTCCTTTGACTGGGCCGCAGGCTTTGTCTCCAAATGGCGTCCTGGACCCACTGCAACCCACCTGTTTGCTAAAACGGAAGTCTGCCTCTGGGTAAGAAAAAGCTGAGCTGCACGTACGGAAAGCGGCAGAGGCCAGAGGCGGGGAGGGTGTGGCAAGGGCTGCCTGATTTGCATAGTGACGTGTTGCATCTTGGGAATGTACAGGCTTTGGAGCTTAACAGGTACTGCAGGTGTCTGCCTGGCCTGAGAGATGCCTGTCTGGTGCTCCCCTCAGGACACACAGGCCTTCCATTCGAGCATGGAGGGTAAGGGACATGGGTCACCCTCATATACAGGGGTGTGGGCATGGGCAGGATAGGTTGTGGGGGACCCGTCAGGGCATTGCCCGTTTGGAAGCCCGTTCGGAAGGCGAGAGGAGGCGGGGCAGGAAACTCTGCTCAATTTCTTTCCCAGAGGCCTGTGGAGAACCCTTTGCACGTTTGAGCCAGCCGGGCCTGCATCAGCAGATCCTGCTCCACTGGGAAGGGAGAGCCTGTAGGCGTAAATCAAAAAAAGGGGAGAAATCTGCAAATTCTAGTGGCAGACCCATGTTGCCCAGGAAGCAATCAGTTTCTCCTGCTCCCTATAGTGGAAAAAGACATAGGAGGTGTATTTCTCTAGGCAGGGGCTCTGTGTAGATGGCACTTCATTGCTCTGGGAAGCATCCATGCTGGTAGAAGAGTAGCAGCAGACTCCACACCTGAGGCTTGAATGGGGACCGTTGGGGAGGGGCAGTGGGAGGCCGAGGAGGGCGGAGGAAAATGCTTTTCAAAAGCATCTGCACGTTCCTACAAACCTGCTGAAAACCCATACCAGGAATGGGGCTCGAACCCATGCGGACAAACGTCCATTGGATCTTAAGTCCAACGCCTTAACCGCTCGGCCACCCTGGTGAGACCCAAGGATTTACTTTCTTCAACTCCCTTTTTATGCTTGCTACTGTAGCACCAGCTGTCCAGCAAGAGGTGATTGCAGAGTTAAAAGGCTTTTGCAGGAGGTTAAAAGTAATTGCTTATAACAAACACACTGTGTGACACCTAACTTTCTCCCACTCGGACCTTACCGTTAATTTTTATATTGGAGTTAGCTTAGTCACAATAAGGGGGTGAGCAAGGCAGTTACACTAGAGCATCTACTCCCTGGTGGTCTAGTGGCTAGGATTCGGCGCTTTCACCGCCGCGGCCCGGGTTCGATTCCCGGTCAGGGAAGATCCCTCTAAAGCATAGATTGCTTAATTTGTCTGTGTATCTTTTTTAAAAGAAGGTCTTTAAAAAGGCACCCCTCCCAATAGATGAAAGCGGAGGAATTGGGCTTGTTCTCCTGTGCCCCAGGTTGCTTTGCCCCCATTGACCTAAGCCACCTTTGTGCGCACGCAGTCCCCCACCCAGTCAGGTGCTCTATGTTGGCGTGAAGTGCAGTACCAGCTCAACAGAAAGGTAAATTGCTGGAAAACCCTGCTGTGATGCATACATCTACTTTGGAGCACTCTTCTCCTTTGCACTCTTGAATCGCTTAAGCGCAATGTATTCTTCCAGCAAGCTGAATAACGAGATAGGTGAGAGAAGGTGTACCAGCTGTCTGTGCGCCATCAGCAGCCACTAGGTGTCCCTCTTGGGTTTTCCCGGGGATCCTGATTGTGCAGGAATTCATCGGTTCAGTAGCAAGGGGGAGAGGATGGCCTGTGCCTGGAAGTGACAGGCAGTCTGGTGGCATCATGAGGATTAAGTTCCGATTCATATTTGCTGTAGAATAAAATATGTTTTCAGCCCCCATGAGCTTTGTCACTCGGAGAGCAGTGTATGAACTTTTGCTGCACGGCTCTGGGCTCCCTGGTGGTCTAGTGGTTAGGATTCGGCGCTCTCACCGCCGCGGCCCGGGTTCGATTCCCGGTCAGGGAAAAGTCCCTCTTCTGACCTTGAAAGCTTTTCCTTCCCGTAGGTCAGGGCTTCTCAAAATGAAGTTGCTTTTCTGACTCACAATTTGCCTAGCATGACGCAGTATCGCTCAAAATATGATTTTCGCAAGGTTCCTTTAGAGCTGCTTCCCATGGTGGGAGGCAAGGCTCTTGAGCAAGTGAGATCCTGTATTCCGAGGCGCGCTTCCTTTTGTAGGCTTCTGACCCCATGGCCTGTGGCAGGTAGTCCTCCTTTGACTGGGCCGCAGGCTTTGTCTCCAAATGGCGTCCTGGACCCACTGCAACCCACCTGTTTGCTAAAACGGAAGTCTGCCTCTGGGTAAGAAAAAGCTGAGCTGCACGTACGGAAAGCGGCAGAGGCCAGAGGCGGGGAGGGTGTGGCAAGGGCTGCCTGATTTGCATAGTGACGTGTTGCATCTTGGGAATGTACAGGCTTTGGAGCTTAACAGGTACTGCAGGTGTCTGCCTGGCCTGAGAGATGCCTGTCTGGTGCTCCCCTCAGGACACACAGGCCTTCCATTCGAGCATGGAGGGTGAGGGACATGGGTCACCCTCATATACAGGGGTGTGGGCATGGGCAGGATAGGTTGTGGGGGACCCGTCAGGGCATTGCCCGTTTGGAAGCCCGTTCGGAAGGCGAGAGGAGGCGGGGCAGGAAACTCTGCTCAATTTCTTTCCCAGAGGCCTGTGGAGAACCCTTTGCACGTTTGAGCCAGCCGGGCCTGCATCAGCAGATCCTGCTCCACTGGGAAGGGAGAGCCTGTAGGCGTAAATCAAAAAAAGGGGAGAAATCTGCAAATTCTAGTGGCAGACCCATGTTGCCCAGGAAGCAATCAGTTTCTCCTGCTCCCTATAGTGGAAAAAGACATAGGAGGTGTATTTCTCTAGGCAGGGGCTCTGTGTAGATGGCACTTCATTGCTCTGGGAAGCATCCATGCTGGTAGAAGAGTAGCAGCAGACTCCACACCTGAGGCTTGAATGGGGACTGTTGGGGAGGGGCAGTGGGAGGCCGAGGAGGGCGGAGGAAAATGCTTTTCAAAAGCATCTGCACGTTCCTACAAACCTGCTGAAAACCCATACCAGGAATGGGGCTCGAACCCATGCGGACAAACGTCCATTGGATCTTAAGTCCAACGCCTTAACCACTCGGCCACCCTGGTGAGACCCAAGGATTTACTTTCTTCAACTCCCTTTTTATGCTTGCTGCTGTAGCACCAGCTGTCCAGCAAGAGGTGATTGCAGAGTTAAAAGGCTTTTGCAGGAGGTTAAAAGTAATTGCTTATAACAAACACACTGTGTGACACCTAACTTTCTCCCACTCGGACCTTACCGTTAATTTTTATATTGGAGTTAGCTTAGTCACAATAAGGGGGTGAGCAAGGCAGGCACACTAGAGCATCTACTCCCTGGTGGTCTAGTGGCTAGGATTCGGCGCTTTCACCGCCGCGGCCCGGGTTCGATTCCCGGTCAGGGAAGATCCCTCTAAAGCATAGATTGCTTAATTTGTCTGTGTATCTTTTTTAAAAGAAGGTCTTTAAAAAGGCACCCCTCCCAATAGATGAAAGCGGAGGAATGGGGCTTGTTCTCCTGTGCCCCAGGTTGCTTTGCCCCCATTGACCTAAGCCACCTTTGTGCGCACGCAGTCCCCCACCCAGTCAGGTGCTCTATGTTGGCGTGAAGTGCAGTACCAGCTCAACAGAAAGGTAAATTGCTGGAAAACCCTGCTGTGATGCATACATCTACTTTGGAGCACTCTTCTCCTTTGCACTCTTGAATCGCTTAAGCGCAATGTATTCTTCCAGCAAGCTGAATAACGAGATAGGTGAGAGAAGGTGTACCAGCTGTCTGTGCGCCATCAGCAGCCACTAGGTGTCCCTCTTGTGTTTTCCCGGGGATCCTGATTGTGCAGGAATTCATCGGTTCAGTAGCAAGGGGGAGAGGATGGCCTGTGCCTGGAAGTGACAGGCAGTCTGGTGGCATCATGAGGATTAAGTTCCGATTCATATTTGCTGTAGAATAAAATATGTTTTCAGCCCCCATGAGCTTTGTCACTCGGAGAGCAGTGTATGAACTTTTGCTGCACGGCTCTGGGCTCCCTGGTGGTCTAGTGGTTAGGATTCGGCGCTCTCACCGCCGCGGCCCGGGTTCGATTCCCGGTCAGGGAAAAGTCCCTCTTCTGACCTTGAAAGCTTTTCCTTCCCGTAGGTCAGGGCTTCTCAAAATGAAGTTGCTTTTCTGACTCACAATTTGCCTAGCATGACGCAGTATCGCTCAAAATATGATTTTCGCAAGGTTCCTTTAGAGCTGCTTCCCATGGTGGGAGGCAAGGCTCTTGAGCAAGTGAGATCCTGTATTCCGAGGCGCGCTTCCTTTTGTAGGCTTCTGACCCCATGGCCTGTGGCAGGTAGTCCTCCTTTGACTGGGCCGCAGGCTTTGTCTCCAAATGGCGTCCTGGACCCACTGCAACCCACCTGTTTGCTAAAACGGAAGTCTGCCTCTGGGTAAGAAAAAGCTGAGCTGCACGTACGGAAAGCGGCAGAGGCCAGAGGCGGGGAGGGTGTGGCAAGGGCTGCCTGATTTGCATAGTGACGTGTTGCATCTTGGGAATGTACAGGCTTTGGAGCTTAACAGGTACTGCAGGTGTCTGCCTGGCCTGAGAGATGCCTGTCTGGTGCTCCCCTCAGGACACACAGGCCTTCCATTCGAGCATGGAGGGTGAGGGACATGGGTCACCCTCATATACAGGGGTGTGGGCATGGGCAGGATAGGTTGTGGGGGACCCGTCAGGGCATTGCCCGTTTGGAAGCCCGTTCGGAAGGCGGGGCAGGAAACTCTGCTCAATTTCTTTCCCAGAGGCCTGTGGAGAACCCTTTGCACGTTTGAGCCAGCCGGGCCTGCATCAGCAGATCCTGCTCCACTGGGAAGGGAGAGCCTGTAGGCGTAAATCAAAAAAAGGGGAGAAATCTGCAAATTCTAGTGGCAGACCCATGTTGCCCAGGAAGCAATCAGTTTCTCCTGCTCCCTATAGTGGAAAAAGACATAGGAGGTGTATTTCTCTAGGCAGGGGCTCTGTGTAGATGGCACTTCATTGCTCTGGGAAGCATCCATGCTGGTAGAAGAGTAGCAGCAGACTCCACACCTGAGGCTTGAATGGGGACCGTTGGGGAGGGGCAGTGGGAGGCCGAGGAGGGCGGAGGAAAATGCTTTTCAAAAGCATCTGCACGTTCCTACAAACCTGCTGAAAACCCATACCAGGAATGGGGCTCGAACCCATGCGGACAAACGTCCATTGGATCTTAAGTCCAACGCCTTAACCACTCGGCCACCCTGGTGAGACCCAAGGATTTACTTTCTTCAACTCCCTTTTTATGCTTGCTACTGTAGCACCAGCTGTCCAGCAAGAGGTGATTGCAGAGTTAAAAGGCTTTTGCAGGAGGTTAAAAGTAATTGCTTATAACAAACACACTGTGTGACACCTAACTTTCTCCCACTCGGACCTTACCGTTAATTTTTATATTGGAGTTAGCTTAGTCACAATAAGGGGGTGAGCAAGGCAGTTACACTAGAGCATCTACTCCCTGGTGGTCTAGTGGCTAGGATTCGGCGCTTTCACCGCCGCGGCCCGGGTTCGATTCCCGGTCAGGGAAGATCCCTCTAAAGCATAGATTGCTTAATTTGTCTGTGTATCTTTTTTAAAAGAAGGTCTTTAAAAAGGCACCCCTCCCAATAGATGAAAGCGGAGGAATTGGGCTTGTTCTCCTGTGCCCCAGGTTGCTTTGCCCCCATTGACCTAAGCCACCTTTGTGCGCACGCAGTCCCCCACCCAGTCAGGTGCTCTATGTTGGCGTGAAGTGCAGTACCAGCTCAACAGAAAGGTAAATTGCTGGAAAACCCTGCTGTGATGCATACATCTACTTTGGAGCACTCTTCTCCTTTGCACTCTTGAATCGCTTAAGCGCAATGTATTCTTCCAGCAAGCTGAATAACGAGATAGGTGAGAGAAGGTGTACCAGCTGTCTGTGCGCCATCAGCAGCCACTAGGTGTCCCTCTTGGGTTTTCCCGGGGATCCTGATTGTGCAGGAATTCATCGGTTCAGTAGCAAGGGGGAGAGGATGGCCTGTGCCTGGAAGTGACAGGCAGTCTGGTGGCATCATGAGGATTAAGTTCCGATTCATATTTGCTGTAGAATAAAATATGTTTTCAGCCCCCATGAGCTTTGTCACTCGGAGAGCAGTGTATGAACTTTTGCTGCACGGCTCTGGGCTCCCTGGTGGTCTAGTGGTTAGGATTCGGCGCTCTCACCGCCGCGGCCCGGGTTCGATTCCCGGTCAGGGAAAAGTCCCTCTTCTGACCTTGAAAGCTTTTCCTTCCCGTAGGTCAGGGCTTCTCAAAATGAAGTTGCTTTTCTGACTCACAATTTGCCTAGCATGACGCAGTATCGCTCAAAATATGATTTTCGCAAGGTTCCTTTAGAGCTGCTTCCCATGGTGGGAGGCAAGGCTCTTGAGCAAGTGAGATCCTGTATTCCGAGGCGCGCTTCCTTTTGTAGGCTTCTGACCCCATGGCCTGTGGCAGGTAGTCCTCCTTTGACTGGGCCGCAGGCTTTGTCTCCAAATGGCGTCCTGGACCCACTGCAACCCACCTGTTTGCTAAAACGGAAGTCTGCCTCTGGGTAAGAAAAAGCTGAGCTGCACGTACGGAAAGCGGCAGAGGCCAGAGGCGGGGAGGGTGTGGCAAGGGCTGCCTGATTTGCATAGTGACGTGTTGCATCTTGGGAATGTACAGGCTTTGGAGCTTAACAGGTACTGCAGGTGTCTGCCTGGCCTGAGAGATGCCTGTCTGGTGCTCCCCTCAGGACACACAGGCCTTCCATTCGAGCATGGAGGGTGAGGGACATGGGTCACCCTCATATACAGGGGTGTGGGCATGGGCAGGATAGGTTGTGGGGGACCCGTCAGGGCATTGCCCGTTTGGAAGCCCGTTCGGAAGGCGAGAGGAGGCGGGGCAGGAAACTCTGCTCAATTTCTTTCCCAGAGGCCTGTGGAGAACCCTTTGCACGTTTGAGCCAGCCGGGCCTGCATCAGCAGATCCTGCTCCACTGGGAAGGGAGAGCCTGTAGGCGTAAATCAAAAAAAGGGGAGAAATCTGCAAATTCTAGTGGCAGACCCATGTTGCCCAGGAAGCAATCAGTTTCTCCTGCTCCCTATAGTGGAAAAAGACATAGGAGGTGTATTTCTCTAGGCAGGGGCTCTGTGTAGATGGCACTTCATTGCTCTGGGAAGCATCCATGCTGGTAGAAGAGTAGCAGCAGACTCCACACCTGAGGCTTGAATGGGGACTGTTGGGGAGGGGCAGTGGGAGGCCGAGGAGGGCGGAGGAAAATGCTTTTCAAAAGCATCTGCACGTTCCTACAAACCTGCTGAAAACCCATACCAGGAATGGGGCTCGAACCCATGCGGACAAACGTCCATTGGATCTTAAGTCCAACGCCTTAACCACTCGGCCACCCTGGTGAGACCCAAGGATTTACTTTCTTCAACTCCCTTTTTATGCTTGCTGCTGTAGCACCAGCTGTCCAGCAAGAGGTGATTGCAGAGTTAAAAGGCTTTTGCAGGAGGTTAAAAGTAATTGCTTATAACAAACACACTGTGTGACACCTAACTTTCTCCCACTCGGACCTTACCGTTAATTTTTATATTGGAGTTAGCTTAGTCACAATAAGGGGGTGAGCAAGGCAGGCACACTAGAGCATCTACTCCCTGGTGGTCTAGTGGCTAGGATTCGGCGCTTTCACCGCCGCGGCCCGGGTTCGATTCCCGGTCAGGGAAGATCCCTCTAAAGCATAGATTGCTTAATTTGTCTGTGTATCTTTTTTAAAAGAAGGTCTTTAAAAAGGCACCCCTCCCAATAGATGAAAGCGGAGGAATGGGGCTTGTTCTCCTGTGCCCCAGGTTGCTTTGCCCCCATTGACCTAAGCCACCTTTGTGCGCACGCAGTCACCCAGTCAGGTGCTCTATGTTGGCGTGAAGTGCAGTACCAGCTCAACAGAAAGGTAAATTGCTGGAAAACCCTGCTGTGATGCATACATCTACTTTGGAGCACTCTTCTCCTTTGCACTCTTGAATCGCTTAAGCGCAATGTATTCTTCCAGCAAGCTGAATAACGAGATAGGTGAGAGAAGGTGTACCAGCTGTCTGTGCGCCATCAGCAGCCACTAGGTGTCCCTCTTGTGTTTTCCCGGGGATCCTGATTGTGCAGGAATTCATCGGTTCAGTAGCAAGGGGGAGAGGATGGCCTGTGCCTGGAAGTGACAGGCAGTCTGGTGGCATCATGAGGATTAAGTTCCGATTCATATTTGCTGTAGAATAAAATATGTTTTCAGCCCCCATGAGCTTTGTCACTCGGAGAGCAGTGTATGAACTTTTGCTGCACGGCTCTGGGCTCCCTGGTGGTCTAGTGGTTAGGATTCGGCGCTCTCACCGCCGCGGCCCGGGTTCGATTCCCGGTCAGGGAAAAGTCCCTCTTCTGACCTTGAAAGCTTTTCCTTCCCGTAGGTCAGGGCTTCTCAAAATGAAGTTGCTTTTCTGACTCACAATTTGCCTAGCATGACGCAGTATCGCTCAAAATATGATTTTCGCAAGGTTCCTTTAGAGCTGCTTCCCATGGTGGGAGGCAAGGCTCTTGAGCAAGTGAGATCCTGTATTCCGAGGCGCGCTTCCTTTTGTAGGCTTCTGACCCCATGGCCTGTGGCAGGTAGTCCTCCTTTGACTGGGCCGCAGGCTTTGTCTCCAAATGGCGTCCTGGACCCACTGCAACCCACCTGTTTGCTAAAACGGAAGTCTGCCTCTGGGTAAGAAAAAGCTGAGCTGCACGTACGGAAAGCGGCAGAGGCCAGAGGCGGGGAGGGTGTGGCAAGGGCTGCCTGATTTGCATAGTGACGTGTTGCATCTTGGGAATGTACAGGCTTTGGAGCTTAACAGGTACTGCAGGTGTCTGCCTGGCCTGAGAGATGCCTGTCTGGTGCTCCCCTCAGGACACACAGGCCTTCCATTCGAGCATGGAGGGTGAGGGACATGGGTCACCCTCATATACAGGGGTGTGGGCATGGGCAGGATAGGTTGTGGGGGACCCGTCAGGGCATTGCCCGTTTGGAAGCCCGTTCGGAAGGCGGGGCAGGAAACTCTGCTCAATTTCTTTCCCAGAGGCCTGTGGAGAACCCTTTGCACGTTTGAGCCAGCCGGGCCTGCATCAGCAGATCCTGCTCCACTGGGAAGGGAGAGCCTGTAGGCGTAAATCAAAAAAAGGGGAGAAATCTGCAAATTCTAGTGGCAGACCCATGTTGCCCAGGAAGCAATCAGTTTCTCCTGCTCCCTATAGTGGAAAAAGACATAGGAGGTGTATTTCTCTAGGCAGGGGCTCTGTGTAGATGGCACTTCATTGCTCTGGGAAGCATCCATGCTGGTAGAAGAGTAGCAGCAGACTCCACACCTGAGGCTTGAATGGGGACCGTTGGGGAGGGGCAGTGGGAGGCCGAGGAGGGCGGAGGAAAATGCTTTTCAAAAGCATCTGCACGTTCCTACAAACCTGCTGAAAACCCATACCAGGAATGGGGCTCGAACCCATGCGGACAAACGTCCATTGGATCTTAAGTCCAACGCCTTAACCACTCGGCCACCCTGGTGAGACCCAAGGATTTACTTTCTTCAACTCCCTTTTTATGCTTGCTACTGTAGCACCAGCTGTCCAGCAAGAGGTGATTGCAGAGTTAAAAGGCTTTTGCAGGAGGTTAAAAGTAATTGCTTATAACAAACACACTGTGTGACACCTAACTTTCTCCCACTCGGACCTTACCGTTAATTTTTATATTGGAGTTAGCTTAGTCACAATAAGGGGGTGAGCAAGGCAGTTACACTAGAGCATCTACTCCCTGGTGGTCTAGTGGCTAGGATTCGGCGCTTTCACCGCCGCGGCCCGGGTTCGATTCCCGGTCAGGGAAGATCCCTCTAAAGCATAGATTGCTTAATTTGTCTGTGTATCTTTTTTAAAAGAAGGTCTTTAAAAAGGCACCCCTCCCAATAGATGAAAGCGGAGGAATGGGGCTTGTTCTCCTGTGCCCCAGGTTGCTTTGCCCCCATTGACCTAAGCCACCTTTGTGCGCACGCAGTCCCCCACCCAGTCAGGTGCTCTATGTTGGCGTGAAGTGCAGTACCAGCTCAACAGAAAGGTAAATTGCTGGAAAACCCTGCTGTGATGCATACATCTACTTTGGAGCACTCTTCTCCTTTGCACTCTTGAATCGCTTAAGCGCAATGTATTCTTCCAGCAAGCTGAATAACGAGATAGGTGAGAGAAGGTGTACCAGCTGTCTGTGCGCCATCAGCAGCCACTAGGTGTCCCTCTTGGGTTTTCCCGGGGATCCTGATTGTGCAGGAATTCATCGGTTCAGTAGCAAGGGGGAGAGGATGGCCTGTGCCTGGAAGTGACAGGCAGTCTGGTGGCATCATGAGGATTAAGTTCCGATTCATATTTGCTGTAGAATAAAATATGTTTTCAGCCCCCATGAGCTTTGTCACTCGGAGAGCAGTGTATGAACTTTTGCTGCACGGCTCTGGGCTCCCTGGTGGTCTAGTGGTTAGGATTCGGCGCTCTCACCGCCGCGGCCCGGGTTCGATTCCCGGTCAGGGAAAAGTCCCTCTTCTGACCTTGAAAGCTTTTCCTTCCCGTAGGTCAGGGCTTCTCAAAATGAAGTTGCTTTTCTGACTCACAATTTGCCTAGCATGACGCAGTATCGCTCAAAATATGATTTTCGCAAGGTTCCTTTAGAGCTGCTTCCCATGGTGGGAGGCAAGGCTCTTGAGCAAGTGAGATCCTGTATTCCGAGGCGCGCTTCCTTTTGTAGGCTTCTGACCCCATGGCCTGTGGCAGGTAGTCCTCCTTTGACTGGGCCGCAGGCTTTGTCTCCAAATGGCGTCCTGGACCCACTGCAACCCACCTGTTTGCTAAAACGGAAGTCTGCCTCTGGGTAAGAAAAAGCTGAGCTGCACGTACGGAAAGCGGCAGAGGCCAGAGGCGGGGAGGGTGTGGCAAGGGCTGCCTGATTTGCATAGTGACGTGTTGCATCTTGGGAATGTACAGGCTTTGGAGCTTAACAGGTACTGCAGGTGTCTGCCTGGCCTGAGAGATGCCTGTCTGGTGCTCCCCTCAGGACACACAGGCCTTCCATTCGAGCATGGAGGGTGAGGGACATGGGTCACCCTCATATACAGGGGTGTGGGCATGGGCAGGATAGGTTGTGGGGGACCCGTCAGGGCATTGCCCGTTTGGAAGCCCGTTCGGAAGGCGAGAGGAGGCGGGGCAGGAAACTCTGCTCAATTTCTTTCCCAGAGGCCTGTGGAGAACCCTTTGCACATTTGAGCCAGCCGGGCCTGCATCAGCAGATCCTGCTCCACTGGGAAGGGAGAGCCTGTAGGCGTAAATCAAAAAAAGGGGAGAAATCTGCAAATTCTAGTGGCAGACCCATGTTGCCCAGGAAGCAATCAGTTTCTCCTGCTCCCTATAGTGGAAAAAGACATAGGAGGTGTATTTCTCTAGGCAGGGGCTCTGTGTAGATGGCACTTCATTGCTCTGGGAAGCATCCATGCTGGTAGAAGAGTAGCAGCAGACTCCACACCTGAGGCTTGAATGGGGACTGTTGGGGAGGGGCAGTGGGAGGCCGAGGAGGGCGGAGGAAAATGCTTTTCAAAAGCATCTGCACGTTCCTACAAACCTGCTGAAAACCCATACCAGGAATGGGGCTCGAACCCATGCGGACAAACGTCCATTGGATCTTAAGTCCAACGCCTTAACCACTCGGCCACCCTGGTGAGACCCAAGGATTTACTTTCTTCAACTCCCTTTTTATGCTTGCTACTGTAGCACCAGCTGTCCAGCAAGAGGTGATTGCAGAGTTAAAAGGCTTTTGCAGGAGGTTAAAAGTAATTGCTTATAACAAACACACTGTGTGACACCTAACTTTCTCCCACTCGGACCTTACCGTTAATTTTTATATTGGAGTTAGCTTAGTCACAATAAGGGGGTGAGCAAGGCAGTTACACTAGAGCATCTACTCCCTGGTGGTCTAGTGGCTAGGATTCGGCGCTTTCACCGCTGCGGCCCGGGTTCGATTCCCGGTCAGGGAAGATCCCTCTAAAGCATAGATTGCTTAATTTGTCTGTGTATCTTTTTTAAAAGAAGGTCTTTAAAAAGGCACCCCTCCCAATAGATGAAAGCGGAGGAATTGGGCTTGTTCTCCTGTGCCCCAGGTTGCTTTGCCCCCATTGACCTAAGCCACCTTTGTGCGCACGCAGTCCCCCACCCAGTCAGGTGCTCTATGTTGGCGTGAAGTGCAGTACCAGCTCAACAGAAAGGTAAATTGCTGGAAAACCCTGCTGTGATGCATACATCTACTTTGGAGCACTCTTCTCCTTTGCACTCTTGAATCGCTTAAGCGCAATGTATTCTTCCAGCAAGCTGAATAACGAGATAGGTGAGAGAAGGTGTACCAGCTGTCTGTGCGCCATCAGCAGCCACTAGGTGTCCCTCTTGGGTTTTCCCGGGGATCCTGATTGTGCAGGAATTCATCGGTTCAGTAGCAAGGGGGAGAGGATGGCCTGTGCCTGGAAGTGACAGGCAGTCTGGTGGCATCATGAGGATTAAGTTCCGATTCATATTTGCTGTAGAATAAAATATGTTTTCAGCCCCCATGAGCTTTGTCACTCGGAGAGCAGTGTATGAACTTTTGCTGCACGGCTCTGGGCTCCCTGGTGGTCTAGTGGTTAGGATTCGGCGCTCTCACCGCCGCGGCCCGGGTTCGATTCCCGGTCAGGGAAAAGTCCCTCTTCTGACCTTGAAAGCTTTTCCTTCCCGTAGGTCAGGGCTTCTCAAAATGAAGTTGCTTTTCTGACTCACAATTTGCCTAGCATGACGCAGTATCGCTCAAAATATGATTTTCGCAAGGTTCCTTTAGAGCTGCTTCCCATGGTGGGAGGCAAGGCTCTTGAGCAAGTGAGATCCTGTATTCCGAGGCGCGCTTCCTTTTGTAGGCTTCTGACCCCATGGCCTGTGGCAGGTAGTCCTCCTTTGACTGGGCCGCAGGCTTTGTCTCCAAATGGCGTCCTGGACCCACTGCAACCCACCTGTTTGCTAAAACGGAAGTCTGCCTCTGGGTAAGAAAAAGCTGAGCTGCACGTACGGAAAGCGGCAGAGGCCAGAGGCGGGGAGGGTGTGGCAAGGGCTGCCTGATTTGCATAGTGACCTGTTGCATCTTGGGAATGTACAGGCTTTGGAGCTTAACAGGTACTGCAGGTGTCTGCCTGGCCTGAGAGATGCCTGTCTGGTGCTCCCCTCAGGACACACAGGCCTTCCATTCGAGCATGGAGGGTGAGGGACATGGGTCACCCTCATATACAGGGGTGTGGGCATGGGCAGGATAGGTTGTGGGGGACCCGTCAGGGCATTGCCCGTTTGGAAGCCCGTTCGGAAGGCGAGCGGAGGCGGGGCAGGAAACTCTGCTCAATTTCTTTCCCAGAGGCCTGTGGAGAACCCTTTGCACGTTTGAGCCAGCCGGGCCTGCATCAGCAGATCCTGCTCCACTGGGAAGGGAGAGCCTGTAGGCGTAAATCAAAAAAAGGGGAGAAATCTGCAAATTCTAGTGGCAGACCCATGTTGCCCAGGAAGCAATCAGTTTCTCCTGCTCCCTATAGTGGAAAAAGACATAGGAGGTGTATTTCTCTAGGCAGGGGCTCTGTGTAGATGGCACTTCATTGCTCTGGGAAGCATCCATGCTGGTAGAAGAGTAGCAGCAGACTCCACACCTGAGGCTTGAATGGGGACCGTTGGGGAGGGGCAGTGGGAGGCCGAGGAGGGCGGAGGAAAATGCTTTTCAAAAGCATCTGCACGTTCCTACAAACCTGCTGAAAACCCATACCAGGAATGGGGCTCGAACCCATGCGGACAAACGTCCATTGGATCTTAAGTCCAACGCCTTAACCACTCGGCCACCCTGGTGAGACCCAAGGATTTACTTTCTTCAACTCCCTTTTTATGCTTGCTACTGTAGCACCAGCTGTCCAGCAAGAGGTGATTGCAGAGTTAAAAGGCTTTTGCAGGAGGTTAAAAGTAATTGCTTATAACAAACACACTGTGTGACACCTAACTTTCTCCCACTCGGACCTTACCGTTAATTTTTATATTGGAGTTAGCTTAGTCACAATAAGGGGGTGAGCAAGGCAGGCACACTAGAGCATCTACTCCCTGGTGGTCTAGTGGCTAGGATTCGGCGCTTTCACCGCCGCGGCCCGGGTTCGATTCCCGGTCAGGGAAGATCCCTCTAAAGCATAGATTGCTTAATTTGTCTGTGTATCTTTTTTAAAAGAAGGTCTTTAAAAAGGCACCCCTCCCAATAGATGAAAGCGGAGGAATGGGGCTTGTTCTCCTGTGCCCCAGGTTGCTTTGCCCCCATTGACCTAAGCCACCTTTGTGCGCACGCAGTCCCCCACCCAGTCAGGTGCTCTATGTTGGCGTGAAGTGCAGTACCAGCTCAACAGAAAGGTAAATTGCTGGAAAACCCTGCTGTGATGCATACATCTACTTTGGAGCACTCTTCTCCTTTGCACTCTTGAATCGCTTAAGCGCAATGTATTCTTCCAGCAAGCTGAATAACGAGATAGGTGAGAGAAGGTGTACCAGCTGTCTGTGCGCCATCAGCAGCCACTAGGTGTCCCTCTTGTGTTTTCCCGGGGATCCTGATTGTGCAGGAATTCATCGGTTCAG
Source organism: Lissotriton vulgaris (assembly GCF_964263255.1). Classification (NCBI taxonomy): domain Eukaryota; kingdom Metazoa; phylum Chordata; class Amphibia; order Caudata; family Salamandridae; genus Lissotriton; species Lissotriton vulgaris. The sequence continues at coordinate 520,432,426 of NC_141691.1, forward strand.
TAGCAAGGGGGAGAGGATGGCCTGTGCCTGGAAGTGACAGGCAGTCTGGTGGCATCATGAGGATTAAGTTCCGATTCATATTTGCTGTAGAATAAAATATGTTTTCAGCCCCCATGAGCTTTGTCACTCGGAGAGCAGTGTATGAACTTTTGCTGCACGGCTCTGGGCTCCCTGGTGGTCTAGTGGTTAGGATTCGGCGCTCTCACCGCCGCGGCCCGGGTTCGATTCCCGGTCAGGGAAAAGTCCCTCTTCTGACCTTGAAAGCTTTTCCTTCCCGTAGGTCAGGGCTTCTCAAAATGAAGTTGCTTTTCTGACTCACAATTTGCCTAGCATGACGCAGTATCGCTCAAAATATGATTTTCGCAAGGTTCCTTTAGAGCTGCTTCCCATGGTGGGAGGCAAGGCTCTTGAGCAAGTGAGATCCTGTATTCCGAGGCGCGCTTCCTTTTGTAGGCTTCTGACCCCATGGCCTGTGGCAGGTAGTCCTCCTTTGACTGGGCCGCAGGCTTTGTCTCCAAATGGCGTCCTGGACCCACTGCAACCCACCTGTTTGCTAAAACGGAAGTCTGCCTCTGGGTAAGAAAAAGCTGAGCTGCACGTACGGAAAGCGGCAGAGGCCAGAGGCGGGGAGGGTGTGGCAAGGGCTGCCTGATTTGCATAGTGACGTGTTGCATCTTGGGAATGTACAGGCTTTGGAGCTTAACAGGTACTGCAGGTGTCTGCCTGGCCTGAGAGATGCCTGTCTGGTGCTCCCCTCAGGACACACAGGCCTTCCATTCGAGCATGGAGGGTGAGGGACATGGGTCACCCTCATATACAGGGGTGTGGGCATGGGCAGGATAGGTTGTGGGGGACCCGTCAGGGCATTGCCCGTTTGGAAGCCCGTTCGGAAGGCGAGAGGAGGCGGGGCAGGAAACTCTGCTCAATTTCTTTCCCAGAGGCCTGTGGAGAACCCTTTGCACGTTTGAGCCAGCCGGGCCTGCATCAGCAGATCCTGCTCCACTGGGAAGGGAGAGCCTGTAGGCGTAAATCAAAAAAAGGGGAGAAATCTGCAAATTCTAGTGGCAGACCCATGTTGCCCAGGAAGCAATCAGTTTCTCCTGCTCCCTATAGTGGAAAAAGACATAGGAGGTGTATTTCTCTAGGCAGGGGCTCTGTGTAGATGGCACTTCATTGCTCTGGGAAGCATCCATGCTGGTAGAAGAGTAGCAGCAGACTCCACACCTGAGGCTTGAATGGGGACCGTTGGGGAGGGGCAGTGGGAGGCCGAGGAGGGCGGAGGAAAATGCTTTTCAAAAGCATCTGCACGTTCCTACAAACCTGCTGAAAACCCATACCAGGAATGGGGCTCGAACCCATGCGGACAAACGTCCATTGGATCTTAAGTCCAACGCCTTAACCACTCGGCCACCCTGGTGAGACCCAAGGATTTACTTTCTTCAACTCCCTTTTTATGCTTGCTACTGTAGCACCAGCTGTCCAGCAAGAGGTGATTGCAGAGTTAAAAGGCTTTTGCAGGAGGTTAAAAGTAATTGCTTATAACAAACACACTGTGTGACACCTAACTTTCTCCCACTCGGACCTTACCGTTAATTTTTATATTGGAGTTAGCTTAGTCACAATAAGGGGGTGAGCAAGGCAGTTACACTAGAGCATCTACTCCCTGGTGGTCTAGTGGCTAGGATTCAGCGCTTTCACCGCCGCGGCCCGGGTTCGATTCCCGGTCAGGGAAGATCCCTCTAAAGCATAGATTGCTTAATTTGTCTGTGTATCTTTTTTAAAAGAAGGTCTTTAAAAAGGCACCCCTCCCAATAGATGAAAGCGGAGGAATTGGGCTTGTTCTCCTGTGCCCCAGGTTGCTTTGCCCCCATTGACCTAAGCCACCTTTGTCCGCACGCAGTCCCCCACCCAGTCAGGTGCTCTATGTTGGCGTGAAGTGCAGTAACAGCTCAACAGAAAGGTAAATTGCTGGAAAACCCTGCTGTGATGCATACATCTACTTTGGAGCACTCTTCTCCTTTGCACTCTTGAATCGCTTAAGCGCAATGTATTCTTCCAGCAAGCTGAATAACGAGATAGGTGAGAGAAGGTGTACCAGCTGTCTGTGCGCCATCAGCAGCCACTAGGTGTCCCTCTTGGGTTTTCCCGGGGATCCTGATTGTGCAGGAATTCATCGGTTCAGTAGCAAGGGGGAGAGGATGGCCTGTGCCTGGAAGTGACAGGCAGTCTGGTGGCATCATGAGGATTAAGTTCCGATTCATATTTGCTGTAGAATAAAATATGTTTTCAGCCCCCATGAGCTTTGTCACTCGGAGAGCAGTGTATGAACTTTTGCTGCACGGCTCTGGGCTCCCTGGTGGTCTAGTGGTTAGGATTCGGCGCTCTCACCGCCGCGGCCCGGGTTCGATTCCCGGTCAGGGAAAAGTCCCTCTTCTGACCTTGAAAGCTTTTCCTTCCCGTAGGTCAGGGCTTCTCAAAATGAAGTTGCTTTTCTGACTCACAATTTGCCTAGCATGACGCAGTATCGCTCAAAATATGATTTTCGCAAGGTTCCTTTAGAGCTGCTTCCCATGGTGGGAGGCAAGGCTCTTGAGCAAGTGAGATCCTGTATTCCGAGGCGCGCTTCCTTTTGTAGGCTTCTGACCCCATGGCCTGTGGCAGGTAGTCCTCCTTTGACTGGGCCGCAGGCTTTGTCTCCAAATGGCGTCCTGGACCCACTGCAACCCACCTGTTTGCTAAAACGGAAGTCTGCCTCTGGGTAAGAAAAAGCTGAGCTGCACGTACGGAAAGCGGCAGAGGCCAGAGGCGGGGAGGGTGTGGCAAGGGCTGCCTGATTTGCATAGTGACCTGTTGCATCTTGGGAATGTACAGGCTTTGGAGCTTAACAGGTACTGCAGGTGTCTGCCTGGCCTGAGAGATGCCTGTCTGGTGCTCCCCTCAGGACACACAGGCCTTCCATTCGAGCATGGAGGGTGAGGGACATGGGTCACCCTCATATACAGGGGTGTGGGCATGGGCAGGATAGGTTGTGGGGGACCCGTCAGGGCATTGCCCGTTTGGAAGCCCGTTCGGAAGGCGAGCGGAGGCGGGGCAGGAAACTCTGCTCAATTTCTTTCCCAGAGGCCTGTGGAGAACCCTTTGCACGTTTGAGCCAGCCGGGCCTGCATCAGCAGATCCTGCTCCACTGGGAAGGGAGAGCCTGTAGGCGTAAATCAAAAAAAGGGGAGAAATCTGCAAATTCTAGTGGCAGACCCATGTTGCCCAGGAAGCAATCAGTTTCTCCTGCTCCCTATAGTGGAAAAAGACATAGGAGGTGTATTTCTCTAGGCAGGGGCTCTGTGTAGATGGCACTTCATTGCTCTGGGAAGCATCCATGCTGGTAGAAGAGTAGCAGCAGACTCCACACCTGAGGCTTGAATGGGGACCGTTGGGGAGGGGCAGTGGGAGGCCGAGGAGGGCCGAGGAAAATGCTTTTCAAAAGCATCTGCACGTTCCTACAAACCTGCTGAAAACCCATACCAGGAATGGGGCTCGAACCCATGCGGACAAACGTCCATTGGATCTTAAGTCCAACGCCTTAACCACTCGGCCACCCTGGTGAGACCCAAGGATTTACTTTCTTCAACTCCCTTTTTATGCTTGCTACTGTAGCACCAGCTGTCCAGCAAGAGGTGATTGCAGAGTTAAAAGGCTTTTGCAGGAGGTTAAAAGTAATTGCTTATAACAAACACACTGTGTGACACCTAACTTTCTCCCACTCGGACCTTACCGTTAATTTTTATATTGGAGTTAGCTTAGTCACAATAAGGGGGTGAGCAAGGCAGGCACACTAGAGCATCTACTCCCTGGTGGTCTAGTGGCTAGGATTCGGCGCTTTCACCGCCGCGGCCCGGGTTCGATTCCCGGTCAGGGAAGATCCCTCTAAAGCATAGATTGCTTAATTTGTCTGTGTATCTTTTTTAAAAGAAGGTCTTTAAAAAGGCACCCCTCCCAATAGATGAAAGCGGAGGAATGGGGCTTGTTCTCCTGTGCCCCAGGTTGCTTTGCCCCCATTGACCTAAGCCACCTTTGTGCGCACGCAGTCCCCCACCCAGTCAGGTGCTCTATGTTGGCGTGAAGTGCAGTACCAGCTCAACAGAAAGGTAAATTGCTGGAAAACCCTGCTGTGATGCATACATCTACTTTGGAGCACTCTTCTCCTTTGCACTCTTGAATCGCTTAAGCGCAATGTATTCTTCCAGCAAGCTGAATAACGAGATAGGTGAGAGAAGGTGTACCAGCTGTCTGTGCGCCATCAGCAGCCACTAGGTGTCCCTCTTGTGTTTTCCCGGGGATCCTGATTGTGCAGGAATTCATCGGTTCAGTAGCAAGGGGGAGAGGATGGCCTGTGCCTGGAAGTGACAGGCAGTCTGGTGGCATCATGAGGATTAAGTTCCGATTCATATTTGCTGTAGAATAAAATATGTTTTCAGCCCCCATGAGCTTTGTCACTCGGAGAGCAGTGTATGAACTTTTGCTGCACGGCTCTGGGCTCCCTGGTGGTCTAGTGGTTAGGATTCGGCGCTCTCACCGCCGCGGCCCGGGTTCGATTCCCGGTCAGGGAAAAGTCCCTCTTCTGACCTTGAAAGCTTTTCCTTCCCGTAGGTCAGGGCTTCTCAAAATGAAGTTGCTTTTCTGACTCACAATTTGCCTAGCATGACGCAGTATCGCTCAAAATATGATTTTCGCAAGGTTCCTTTAGAGCTGCTTCCCATGGTGGGAGGCAAGGCTCTTGAGCAAGTGAGATCCTGTATTCCGAGGCGCGCTTCCTTTTGTAGGCTTCTGACCCCATGGCCTGTGGCAGGTAGTCCTCCTTTGACTGGGCCGCAGGCTTTGTCTCCAAATGGCGTCCTGGACCCACTGCAACCCACCTGTTTGCTAAAACGGAAGTCTGCCTCTGGGTAAGAAAAAGCTGAGCTGCACGTACGGAAAGCGGCAGAGGCCAGAGGCGGGGAGGGTGTGGCAAGGGCTGCCTGATTTGCATAGTGACGTGTTGCATCTTGGGAATGTACAGGCTTTGGAGCTTAACAGGTACTGCAGGTGTCTGCCTGGCCTGAGAGATGCCTGTCTGGTGCTCCCCTCAGGACACACAGGCCTTCCATTCGAGCATGGAGGGTGAGGGACATGGGTCACCCTCATATACAGGGGTGTGGGCATGGGCAGGATAGGTTGTGGGGGACCCGTCAGGGCATTGCCCGTTTGGAAGCCCGTTCGGAAGGCGAGAGGAGGCGGGGCAGGAAACTCTGCTCAATTTCTTTCCCAGAGGCCTGTGGAGAACCCTTTGCACGTTTGAGCCAGCCGGGCCTGCATCAGCAGATCCTGCTCCACTGGGAAGGGAGAGCCTGTAGGCGTAAATCAAAAAAAGGGGAGAAATCTGCAAATTCTAGTGGCAGACCCATGTTGCCCAGGAAGCAATCAGTTTCTCCTGCTCCCTATAGTGGAAAAAGACATAGGAGGTGTATTTCTCTAGGCAGGGGCTCTGTGTAGATGGCACTTCATTGCTCTGGGAAGCATCCATGCTGGTAGAAGAGTAGCAGCAGACTCCACACCTGAGGCTTGAATGGGGACCGTTGGGGAGGGGCAGTGGGAGGCCGAGGAGGGCGGAGGAAAATGCTTTTCAAAAGCATCTGCACGTTCCTACAAACCTGCTGAAAACCCATACCAGGAATGGGGCTCGAACCCATGCGGACAAACGTCCATTGGATCTTAAGTCCAACGCCTTAACCACTCGGCCACCCTGGTGAGACCCAAGGATTTACTTTCTTCAACTCCCTTTTTATGCTTGCTACTGTAGCACCAGCTGTCCAGCAAGAGGTGATTGCAGAGTTAAAAGGCTTTTGCAGGAGGTTAAAAGTAATTGCTTATAACAAACACACTGTGTGACACCTAACTTTCTCCCACTCGGACCTTACCGTTAATTTTTATATTGGAGTTAGCTTAGTCACAATAAGGGGGTGAGCAAGGCAGTTACACTAGAGCATCTACTCCCTGGTGGTCTAGTGGCTAGGATTCAGCGCTTTCACCGCCGCGGCCCGGGTTCGATTCCCGGTCAGGGAAGATCCCTCTAAAGCATAGATTGCTTAATTTGTCTGTGTATCTTTTTTAAAAGAAGGTCTTTAAAAAGGCACCCCTCCCAATAGATGAAAGCAGAGGAATGGGGCTTGTTCTCCTGTGCCCCAGGTTGCTTTGCCCCCATTGACCTAAGCCACCTTTGTGCGCACGCAGTCCCCCACCCAGTCAGGTGCTCTATGTTGGCGTGAAGTGCAGTACCAGCTCAACAGAAAGGTAAATTGCTGGAAAACCCTGCTGTGATGCATACATCTACTTTGGAGCACTCTTCTCCTTTGCACTCTTGAATCGCTTAAGCGCAATGTATTCTTCCAGCAAGCTGAATAACGAGATAGGTGAGAGAAGGTGTACCAGCTGTCTGTGCGCCATCAGCAGCCACTAGGTGTCCCTCTTGGGTTTTCCCGGGGATCCTGATTGTGCAGGAATTCATCGGTTCAGTAGCAAGGGGGAGAGGATGGCCTGTGCCTGGAAGTGACAGGCAGTCTGGTGGCATCATGAGGATTAAGTTCCGATTCATATTTGCTGTAGAATAAAATATGTTTTCAGCCCCCATGAGCTTTGTCACTCGGAGAGCAGTGTATGAACTTTTGCTGCACGGCTCTGGGCTCCCTGGTGGTCTAGTGGTTAGGATTCGGCGCTCTCACCGCCGCGGCCCGGGTTCGATTCCCGGTCAGGGAAAAGTCCCTCTTCTGACCTTGAAAGCTTTTCCTTCCCGTAGGTCAGGGCTTCTCAAAATGAAGTTGCTTTTCTGACTCACAATTTGCCTAGCATGACGCAGTATCGCTCAAAATATGATTTTCGCAAGGTTCCTTTAGAGCTGCTTCCCATGGTGGGAGGCAAGGCTCTTGAGCAAGTGAGATCCTGTATTCCGAGGCGCGCTTCCTTTTGTAGGCTTCTGACCCCATGGCCTGTGGCAGGTAGTCCTCCTTTGACTGGGCCGCAGGCTTTGTCTCCAAATGGCGTCCTGGACCCACTGCAACCCACCTGTTTGCTAAAACGGAAGTCTGCCTCTGGGTAAGAAAAAGCTGAGCTGCACGTACGGAAAGCGGCAGAGGCCAGAGGCGGGGAGGGTGTGGCAAGGGCTGCCTGATTTGCATAGTGACGTGTTGCATCTTGGGAATGTACAGGCTTTGGAGCTTAACAGGTACTGCAGGTGTCTGCCTGGCCTGAGAGATGCCTGTCTGGTGCTCCCCTCAGGACACACAGGCCTTCCATTCGAGCATGGAGGGTGAGGGACATGGGTCACCCTCATATACAGGGGTGTGGGCATGGGCAGGATAGGTTGTGGGGGACCCGTCAGGGCATTGCCCGTTTGGAAGCCCGTTCGGAAGGCGAGAGGAGGCGGGGCAGGAAACTCTGCTCAATTTCTTTCCCAGAGGCCTGTGGAGAACCCTTTGCACATTTGAGCCAGCCGGGCCTGCATCAGCAGATCCTGCTCCACTGGGAAGGGAGAGCCTGTAGGCGTAAATCAAAAAAAGGGGAGAAATCTGCAAATTCTAGTGGCAGACCCATGTTGCCCAGGAAGCAATCAGTTTCTCCTGCTCCCTATAGTGGAAAAAGACATAGGAGGTGTATTTCTCTAGGCAGGGGCTCTGTGTAGATGGCACTTCATTGCTCTGGGAAGCATCCATGCTGGTAGAAGAGTAGCAGCAGACTCCACACCTGAGGCTTGAATGGGGACTGTTGGGGAGGGGCAGTGGGAGGCCGAGGAGGGCGGAGGAAAATGCTTTTCAAAAGCATCTGCACGTTCCTACAAACCTGCTGAAAACCCATACCAGGAATGGGGCTCGAACCCATGCGGACAAACGTCCATTGGATCTTAAGTCCAACGCCTTAACCACTCGGCCACCCTGGTGAGACCCAAGGATTTACTTTCTTCAACTCCCTTTTTATGCTTGCTACTGTAGCACCAGCTGTCCAGCAAGAGGTGATTGCAGAGTTAAAAGGCTTTTGCAGGAGGTTAAAAGTAATTGCTTATAACAAACACACTGTGTGACACCTAACTTTCTCCCACTCGGACCTTACCGTTAATTTTTATATTGGAGTTAGCTTAGTCACAATAAGGGGGTGAGCAAGGCAGTTACACTAGAGCATCTACTCCCTGGTGGTCTAGTGGCTAGGATTCGGCGCTTTCACCGCTGCGGCCCGGGTTCGATTCCCGGTCAGGGAAGATCCCTCTAAAGCATAGATTGCTTAATTTGTCTGTGTATCTTTTTTAAAAGAAGGTCTTTAAAAAGGCACCCCTCCCAATAGATGAAAGCGGAGGAATTGGGCTTGTTCTCCTGTGCCCCAGGTTGCTTTGCCCCCATTGACCTAAGCCACCTTTGTGCGCACGCAGTCCCCCACCCAGTCAGGTGCTCTATGTTGGCGTGAAGTGCAGTACCAGCTCAACAGAAAGGTAAATTGCTGGAAAACCCTGCTGTGATGCATACATCTACTTTGGAGCACTCTTCTCCTTTGCACTCTTGAATCGCTTAAGCGCAATGTATTCTTCCAGCAAGCTGAATAACGAGATAGGTGAGAGAAGGTGTACCAGCTGTCTGTGCGCCATCAGCAGCCACTAGGTGTCCCTCTTGGGTTTTCCCGGGGATCCTGATTGTGCAGGAATTCATCGGTTCAGTAGCAAGGGGGAGAGGATGGCCTGTGCCTGGAAGTGACAGGCAGTCTGGTGGCATCATGAGGATTAAGTTCCGATTCATATTTGCTGTAGAATAAAATATGTTTTCAGCCCCCATGAGCTTTGTCACTCGGAGAGCAGTGTATGAACTTTTGCTGCACGGCTCTGGGCTCCCTGGTGGTCTAGTGGTTAGGATTCGGCGCTCTCACCGCCGCGGCCCGGGTTCGATTCCCGGTCAGGGAAAAGTCCCTCTTCTGACCTTGAAAGCTTTTCCTTCCCGTAGGTCAGGGCTTCTCAAAATGAAGTTGCTTTTCTGACTCACAATTTGCCTAGCATGACGCAGTATCGCTCAAAATATGATTTTCGCAAGGTTCCTTTAGAGCTGCTTCCCATGGTGGGAGGCAAGGCTCTTGAGCAAGTGAGATCCTGTATTCCGAGGCGCGCTTCCTTTTGTAGGCTTCTGACCCCATGGCCTGTGGCAGGTAGTCCTCCTTTGACTGGGCCGCAGGCTTTGTCTCCAAATGGCGTCCTGGACCCACTGCAACCCACCTGTTTGCTAAAACGGAAGTCTGCCTCTGGGTAAGAAAAAGCTGAGCTGCACGTACGGAAAGCGGCAGAGGCCAGAGGCGGGGAGGGTGTGGCAAGGGCTGCCTGATTTGCATAGTGACCTGTTGCATCTTGGGAATGTACAGGCTTTGGAGCTTAACAGGTACTGCAGGTGTCTGCCTGGCCTGAGAGATGCCTGTCTGGTGCTCCCCTCAGGACACACAGGCCTTCCATTCGAGCATGGAGGGTGAGGGACATGGGTCACCCTCATATACAGGGGTGTGGGCATGGGCAGGATAGGTTGTGGGGGACCCGTCAGGGCATTGCCCGTTTGGAAGCCCGTTCGGAAGGCGAGCGGAGGCGGGGCAGGAAACTCTGCTCAATTTCTTTCCCAGAGGCCTGTGGAGAACCCTTTGCACGTTTGAGCCAGCCGGGCCTGCATCAGCAGATCCTGCTCCACTGGGAAGGGAGAGCCTGTAGGCGTAAATCAAAAAAAGGGGAGAAATCTGCAAATTCTAGTGGCAGACCCATGTTGCCCAGGAAGCAATCAGTTTCTCCTGCTCCCTATAGTGGAAAAAGACATAGGAGGTGTATTTCTCTAGGCAGGGGCTCTGTGTAGATGGCACTTCATTGCTCTGGGAAGCATCCATGCTGGTAGAAGAGTAGCAGCAGACTCCACACCTGAGGCTTGAATGGGGACCGTTGGGGAGGGGCAGTGGGAGGCCGAGGAGGGCGGAGGAAAATGCTTTTCAAAAGCATCTGCACGTTCCTACAAACCTGCTGAAAACCCATACCAGGAATGGGGCTCGAACCCATGCGGACAAACGTCCATTGGATCTTAAGTCCAACGCCTTAACCACTCGGCCACCCTGGTGAGACCCAAGGATTTACTTTCTTCAACTCCCTTTTTATGCTTGCTACTGTAGCACCAGCTGTCCAGCAAGAGGTGATTGCAGAGTTAAAAGGCTTTTGCAGGAGGTTAAAAGTAATTGCTTATAACAAACACACTGTGTGACACCTAACTTTCTCCCACTCGGACCTTACCGTTAATTTTTATATTGGAGTTAGCTTAGTCACAATAAGGGGGTGAGCAAGGCAGGCACACTAGAGCATCTACTCCCTGGTGGTCTAGTGGCTAGGATTCGGCGCTTTCACCGCCGCGGCCCGGGTTCGATTCCCGGTCAGGGAAGATCCCTCTAAAGCATAGATTGCTTAATTTGTCTGTGTATCTTTTTTAAAAGAAGGTCTTTAAAAAGGCACCCCTCCCAATAGATGAAAGCGGAGGAATGGGGCTTGTTCTCCTGTGCCCCAGGTTGCTTTGCCCCCATTGACCTAAGCCACCTTTGTGCGCACGCAGTCCCCCACCCAGTCAGGTGCTCTATGTTGGCGTGAAGTGCAGTACCAGCTCAACAGAAAGGTAAATTGCTGGAAAACCCTGCTGTGATGCATACATCTACTTTGGAGCACTCTTCTCCTTTGCACTCTTGAATCGCTTAAGCGCAATGTATTCTTCCAGCAAGCTGAATAACGAGATAGGTGAGAGAAGGTGTACCAGCTGTCTGTGCGCCATCAGCAGCCACTAGGTGTCCCTCTTGTGTTTTCCCGGGGATCCTGATTGTGCAGGAATTCATCGGTTCAGTAGCAAGGGGGAGAGGATGGCCTGTGCCTGGAAGTGACAGGCAGTCTGGTGGCATCATGAGGATTAAGTTCCGATTCATATTTGCTGTAGAATAAAATATGTTTTCAGCCCCCATGAGCTTTGTCACTCGGAGAGCAGTGTATGAACTTTTGCTGCACGGCTCTGGGCTCCCTGGTGGTCTAGTGGTTAGGATTCGGCGCTCTCACCGCCGCGGCCCGGGTTCGATTCCCGGTCAGGGAAAAGTCCCTCTTCTGACCTTGAAAGCTTTTCCTTCCCGTAGGTCAGGGCTTCTCAAAATGAAGTTGCTTTTCTGACTCACAATTTGCCTAGCATGACGCAGTATCGCTCAAAATATGATTTTCGCAAGGTTCCTTTAGAGCTGCTTCCCATGGTGGGAGGCAAGGCTCTTGAGCAAGTGAGATCCTGTATTCCGAGGCGCGCTTCCTTTTGTAGGCTTCTGACCCCATGGCCTGTGGCAGGTAGTCCTCCTTTGACTGGGCCGCAGGCTTTGTCTCCAAATGGCGTCCTGGACCCACTGCAACCCACCTGTTTGCTAAAACGGAAGTCTGCCTCTGGGTAAGAAAAAGCTGAGCTGCACGTACGGAAAGCGGCAGAGGCCAGAGGCGGGGAGGGTGTGGCAAGGGCTGCCTGATTTGCATAGTGACGTGTTGCATCTTGGGAATGTACAGGCTTTGGAGCTTAACAGGTACTGCAGGTGTCTGCCTGGCCTGAGAGATGCCTGTCTGGTGCTCCCCTCAGGACACACAGGCCTTCCATTCGAGCATGGAGGGTGAGGGACATGGGTCACCCTCATATACAGGGGTGTGGGCATGGGCAGGATAGGTTGTGGGGGACCCGTCAGGGCATTGCCCGTTTGGAAGCCCGTTCGGAAGGCGAGAGGAGGCGGGGCAGGAAACTCTGCTCAATTTCTTTCCCAGAGGCCTGTGGAGAACCCTTTGCACGTTTGAGCCAGCCGGGCCTGCATCAGCAGATCCTGCTCCACTGGGAAGGGAGAGCCTGTAGGCGTAAATCAAAAAAAGGGGAGAAATCTGCAAATTCTAGTGGCAGACCCATGTTGCCCAGGAAGCAATCAGTTTCTCCTGCTCCCTATAGTGGAAAAAGACATAGGAGGTGTATTTCTCTAGGCAGGGGCTCTGTGTAGATGGCACTTCATTGCTCTGGGAAGCATCCATGCTGGTAGAAGAGTAGCAGCAGACTCCACACCTGAGGCTTGAATGGGGACCGTTGGGGAGGGGCAGTGGGAGGCCGAGGAGGGCGGAGGAAAATGCTTTTCAAAAGCATCTGCACGTTCCTACAAACCTGCTGAAAACCCATACCAGGAATGGGGCTCGAACCCATGCGGACAAACGTCCATTGGATCTTAAGTCCAACGCCTTAACCACTCGGCCACCCTGGTGAGACCCAAGGATTTACTTTCTTCAACTCCCTTTTTATGCTTGCTACTGTAGCACCAGCTGTCCAGCAAGAGGTGATTGCAGAGTTAAAAGGCTTTTGCAGGAGGTTAAAAGTAATTGCTTATAACAAACACACTGTGTGACACCTAACTTTCTCCCACTCGGACCTTACCGTTAATTTTTATATTGGAGTTAGCTTAGTCACAATAAGGGGGTGAGCAAGGCAGTTACACTAGAGCATCTACTCCCTGGTGGTCTAGTGGCTAGGATTCAGCGCTTTCACCGCCGCGGCCCGGGTTCGATTCCCGGTCAGGGAAGATCCCTCTAAAGCATAGATTGCTTAATTTGTCTGTGTATCTTTTTTAAAAGAAGGTCTTTAAAAAGGCACCCCTCCCAATAGATGAAAGCGGAGGAATTGGGCTTGTTCTCCTGTGCCCCAGGTTGCTTTGCCCCCATTGACCTAAGCCACCTTTGTCCGCACGCAGTCCCCCACCCAGTCAGGTGCTCTATGTTGGCGTGAAGTGCAGTAACAGCTCAACAGAAAGGTAAATTGCTGGAAAACCCTGCTGTGATGCATACATCTACTTTGGAGCACTCTTCTCCTTTGCACTCTTGAATCGCTTAAGCGCAATGTATTCTTCCAGCAAGCTGAATAACGAGATAGGTGAGAGAAGGTGTACCAGCTGTCTGTGCGCCATCAGCAGCCACTAGGTGTCCCTCTTGGGTTTTCCCGGGGATCCTGATTGTGCAGGAATTCATCGGTTCAGTAGCAAGGGGGAGAGGATGGCCTGTGCCTGGAAGTGACAGGCAGTCTGGTGGCATCATGAGGATTAAGTTCCGATTCATATTTGCTGTAGAATAAAATATGTTTTCAGCCCCCATGAGCTTTGTCACTCGGAGAGCAGTGTATGAACTTTTGCTGCACGGCTCTGGGCTCCCTGGTGGTCTAGTGGTTAGGATTCGGCGCTCTCACCGCCACGGCCCGGGTTCGATTCCCGGTCAGGGAAAAGTCCCTCTTCTGACCTTGAAAGCTTTTCCTTCCCGTAGGTCAGGGCTTCTCAAAATGAAGTTGCTTTTCTGACTCACAATTTGCCTAGCATGACGCAGTATCGCTCAAAATATGATTTTCGCAAGGTTCCTTTAGAGCTGCTTCCCATGGTGGGAGGCAAGGCTCTTGAGCAAGTGAGATCCTGTATTCCGAGGCGCGCTTCCTTTTGTAGGCTTCTGACCCCATGGCCTGTGGCAGGTAGTCCTCCTTTGACTGGGCCGCAGGCTTTGTCTCCAAATGGCGTCCTGGACCCACTGCAACCCACCTGTTTGCTAAACGGAAGTCTGCCTCTGGGTAAGAAAAAGCTGAGCTGCACGTACGGAAAGCGGCAGAGGCCAGAGGCGGGGAGGGTGTGGCAAGGGCTGCCTGATTTGCATAGTGACCTGTTGCATCTTGGGAATGTACAGGCTTTGGAGCTTAACAGGTACTGCAGGTGTCTGCCTGGCCTGAGAGATGCCTGTCTGGTGCTCCCCTCAGGACACACAGGCCTTCCATTCGAGCATGGAGGGTGAGGGACATGGGTCACCCTCATATACAGGGGTGTGGGCATGGGCAGGATAGGTTGTGGGGGACCCGTCAGGGCATTGCCCGTTTGGAAGCCCGTTCGGAAGGCGAGAGGAGGCGGGGCAGGAAACTCTGCTCAATTTCTTTCCCAGAGGCCTGTGGAGAACCCTTTGCACGTTTGAGCCAGCCGGGCCTGCATCAGCAGATCCTGCTCCACTGGGAAGGGAGAGCCTGTAGGCGTAAATCAAAAAAAGGGGAGAAATCTGCAAATTCTAGTGGCAGACCCATGTTGCCCAGGAAGCAATCAGTTTCTCCTGCTCCCTATAGTGGAAAAAGACATAGGAGGTGTATTTCTCTAGGCAGGGGCTCTGTGTAGATGGCACTTCATTGCTCTGGGAAGCATCCATGCTGGTAGAAGAGTAGCAGCAGACTCCACACCTGAGGCTTGAATGGGGACCGTTGGGGAGGGGCAGTGGGAGGCCGAGGAGGGCGGAGGAAAATGCTTTTCAAAAGCATCTGCACGTTCCTACAAACCTGCTGAAAACCCATACCAGGAATGGGGCTCGAACCCATGCGGACAAACGTCCATTGGATCTTAAGTCCAACGCCTTAACCACTCGGCCACCCTGGTGAGACCCAAGGATTTACTTTCTTCAACTCCCTTTTTATGCTTGCTACTGTAGCACCAGCTGTCCAGCAAGAGGTGATTGCAGAGTTAAAAGGCTTTTGCAGGAGGTTAAAAGTAATTGCTTATAACAAACACACTGTGTGACACCTAACTTTCTCCCACTCGGACCTTACCGTTAATTTTTATATTGGAGTTAGCTTAGTCACAATAAGGGGGTGAGCAAGGCAGTTACACTAGAGCATCTACTCCCTGGTGGTCTAGTGGCTAGGATTCAGCGCTTTCACCGCCGCGGCCCGGGTTCGATTCCCGGTCAGGGAAGATCCCTCTAAAGCATAGATTGCTTAATTTGTCTGTGTATCTTTTTTAAAAGAAGGTCTTTAAAAAGGCACCCCTCCCAATAGATGAAAGCGGAGGAATTGGGCTTGTTCTCCTGTGCCCCAGGTTGCTTTGCCCCCATTGACCTAAGCCACCTTTGTCCGCACGCAGTCCCCCACCCAGTCAGGTGCTCTATGTTGGCGTGAAGTGCAGTAACAGCTCAACAGAAAGGTAAATTGCTGGAAAACCCTGCTGTGATGCATACATCTACTTTGGAGCACTCTTCTCCTTTGCACTCTTGAATCGCTTAAGCGCAATGTATTCTTCCAGCAAGCTGAATAACGAGATAGGTGAGAGAAGGTGTACCAGCTGTCTGTGCGCCATCAGCAGCCACTAGGTGTCCCTCTTGGGTTTTCCCGGGGATCCTGATTGTGCAGGAATTCATCGGTTCAGTAGCAAGGGGGAGAGGATGGCCTGTGCCTGGAAGTGACAGGCAGTCTGGTGGCATCATGAGGATTAAGTTCCGATTCATATTTGCTGTAGAATAAAATATGTTTTCAGCCCCCATGAGCTTTGTCACTCGGAGAGCAGTGTATGAACTTTTGCTGCACGGCTCTGGGCTCCCTGGTGGTCTAGTGGTTAGGATTCGGCGCTCTCACCGCCGCGGCCCGGGTTCGATTCCCGGTCAGGGAAAAGTCCCTCTTCTGACCTTGAAAGCTTTTCCTTCCCGTAGGTCAGGGCTTCTCAAAATGAAGTTGCTTTTCTGACTCACAATTTGCCTAGCATGACGCAGTATCGCTCAAAATATGATTTTCGCAAGGTTCCTTTAGAGCTGCTTCCCATGGTGGGAGGCAAGGCTCTTGAGCAAGTGAGATCCTGTATTCCGAGGCGCGCTTCCTTTTGTAGGCTTCTGACCCCATGGCCTGTGGCAGGTAGTCCTCCTTTGACTGGGCCGCAGGCTTTGTCTCCAAATGGCGTCCTGGACCCACTGCAACCCACCTGTTTGCTAAAACGGAAGTCTGCCTCTGGGTAAGAAAAAGCTGAGCTGCACGTACGGAAAGCGGCAGAGGCCAGAGGCGGGGAGGGTGTGGCAAGGGCTGCCTGATTTGCATAGTGACCTGTTGCATCTTGGGAATGTACAGGCTTTGGAGCTTAACAGGTACTGCAGGTGTCTGCCTGGCCTGAGAGATGCCTGTCTGGTGCTCCCCTCAGGACACACAGGCCTTCCATTCGAGCATGGAGGGTGAGGGACATGGGTCACCCTCATATACAGGGGTGTGGGCATGGGCAGGATAGGTTGTGGGGGACCCGTCAGGGCATTGCCCGTTTGGAAGCCCGTTCGGAAGGCGAGCGGAGGCGGGGCAGGAAACTCTGCTCAATTTCTTTCCCAGAGGCCTGTGGAGAACCCTTTGCACGTTTGAGCCAGCCGGGCCTGCATCAGCAGATCCTGCTCCACTGGGAAGGGAGAGCCTGTAGGCGTAAATCAAAAAAAGGGGAGAAATCTGCAAATTCTAGTGGCAGACCCATGTTGCCCAGGAAGCAATCAGTTTCTCCTGCTCCCTATAGTGGAAAAAGACATAGGAGGTGTATTTCTCTAGGCAGGGGCTCTGTGTAGATGGCACTTCATTGCTCTGGGAAGCATCCATGCTGGTAGAAGAGTAGCAGCAGACTCCACACCTGAGGCTTGAATGGGGACCGTTGGGGAGGGGCAGTGGGAGGCCGAGGAGGGCGGAGGAAAATGCTTTTCAAAAGCATCTGCACGTTCCTACAAACCTGCTGAAAACCCATACCAGGAATGGGGTTCGAACCCATGCGGACAAACGTCCATTGGATCTTAAGTCCAACGCCTTAACCACTCGGCCACCCTGGTGAGACCCAAGGATTTACTTTCTTCAACTCCCTTTTTATGCTTGCTACTGTAGCACCAGCTGTCCAGCAAGAGGTGATTGCAGAGTTAAAAGGCTTTTGCAGGAGGTTAAAAGTAATTGCTTATAACAAACACACTGTGTGACACCTAACTTTCTCCCACTCGGACCTTACCGTTAATTTTTATATTGGAGTTAGCTTAGTCACAATAAGGGGGTGAGCAAGGCAGGCACACTAGAGCATCTACTCCCTGGTGGTCTAGTGGCTAGGATTCGGCGCTTTCACCGCCGCGGCCCGGGTTCGATTCCCGGTCAGGGAAGATCCCTCTAAAGCATAGATTGCTTAATTTGTCTGTGTATCTTTTTTAAAAGAAGGTCTTTAAAAAGGCACCCCTCCCAATAGATGAAAGCGGAGGAATGGGGCTTGTTCTCCTGTGCCCCAGGTTGCTTTGCCCCCATTGACCTAAGCCACCTTTGTGCGCACGCAGTCCCCCACCCAGTCAGGTGCTCTATGTTGGCGTGAAGTGCAGTACCAGCTCAACAGAAAGGTAAATTGCTGGAAAACCCTGCTGTGATGCATACATCTACTTTGGAGCACTCTTCTCCTTTGCACTCTTGAATCGCTTAAGCGCAATGTATTCTTCCAGCAAGCTGAATAACGAGATAGGTGAGAGAAGGTGTACCAGCTGTCTGTGCGCCATCAGCAGCCACTAGGTGTCCCTCTTGTGTTTTCCCGGGGATCCTGATTGTGCAGGAATTCATCGGTTCAGTAGCAAGGGGGAGAGGATGGCCTGTGCCTGGAAGTGACAGGCAGTCTGGTGGCATCATGAGGATTAAGTTCCGATTCATATTTGCTGTAGAATAAAATATGTTTTCAGCCCCCATGAGCTTTGTCACTCGGAGAGCAGTGTATGAACTTTTGCTGCACGGCTCTGGGCTCCCTGGTGGTCTAGTGGTTAGGATTCGGCGCTCTCACCGCCGCGGCCCGGGTTCGATTCCCGGTCAGGGAAAAGTCCCTCTTCTGACCTTGAAAGCTTTTCCTTCCCGTAGGTCAGGGCTTCTCAAAATGAAGTTGCTTTTCTGACTCACAATTTGCCTAGCATGACGCAGTATCGCTCAAAATATGATTTTCGCAAGGTTCCTTTAGAGCTGCTTCCCATGGTGGGAGGCAAGGCTCTTGAGCAAGTGAGATCCTGTATTCCGAGGCGCGCTTCCTTTTGTAGGCTTCTGACCCCATGGCCTGTGGCAGGTAGTCCTCCTTTGACTGGGCCGCAGGCTTTGTCTCCAAATGGCGTCCTGGACCCACTGCAACCCACCTGTTTGCTAAAACGGAAGTCTGCCTCTGGGTAAGAAAAAGCTGAGCTGCACGTACGGAAAGCGGCAGAGGCCAGAGGCGGGGAGGGTGTGGCAAGGGCTGCCTGATTTGCATAGTGACGTGTTGCATCTTGGGAATGTACAGGCTTTGGAGCTTAACAGGTACTGCAGGTGTCTGCCTGGCCTGAGAGATGCCTGTCTGGTGCTCCCCTCAGGACACACAGGCCTTCCATTCGAGCATGGAGGGTGAGGGACATGGGTCACCCTCATATACAGGGGTGTGGGCATGGGCAGGATAGGTTGTGGGGGACCCGTCAGGGCATTGCCCGTTTGGAAGCCCGTTCGGAAGGCGAGAGGAGGCGGGGCAGGAAACTCTGCTCAATTTCTTTCCCAGAGGCCTGTGGAGAACCCTTTGCACGTTTGAGCCAGCCGGGCCTGCATCAGCAGATCCTGCTCCACTGGGAAGGGAGAGCCTGTAGGCGTAAATCAAAAAAAGGGGAGAAATCTGCAAATTCTAGTGGCAGACCCATGTTGCCCAGGAAGCAATCAGTTTCTCCTGCTCCCTATAGTGGAAAAAGACATAGGAGGTGTATTTCTCTAGGCAGGGGCTCTGTGTAGATGGCACTTCATTGCTCTGGGAAGCATCCATGCTGGTAGAAGAGTAGCAGCAGACTCCACACCTGAGGCTTGAATGGGGACCGTTGGGGAGGGGCAGTGGGAGGCCGAGGAGGGCGGAGGAAAATGCTTTTCAAAAGCATCTGCACGTTCCTACAAACCTGCTGAAAACCCATACCAGGAATGGGGCTCGAACCCATGCGGACAAACGTCCATTGGATCTTAAGTCCAACGCCTTAACCACTCGGCCACCCTGGTGAGACCCAAGGATTTACTTTCTTCAACTCCCTTTTTATGCTTGCTACTGTAGCACCAGCTGTCCAGCAAGAGGTGATTGCAGAGTTAAAAGGCTTTTGCAGGAGGTTAAAAGTAATTGCTTATAACAAACACACTGTGTGACACCTAACTTTCTCCCACTCGGACCTTACCGTTAATTTTTATATTGGAGTTAGCTTAGTCACAATAAGGGGGTGAGCAAGGCAGTTACACTAGAGCATCTACTCCCTGGTGGTCTAGTGGCTAGGATTCAGCGCTTTCACCGCCGCGGCCCGGGTTCGATTCCCGGTCAGGGAAGATCCCTCTAAAGCATAGATTGCTTAATTTGTCTGTGTATCTTTTTTAAAAGAAGGTCTTTAAAAAGGCACCCCTCCCAATAGATGAAAGCGGAGGAATTGGGCTTGTTCTCCTGTGCCCCAGGTTGCTTTGCCCCCATTGACCTAAGCCACCTTTGTCCGCACGCAGTCCCCCACCCAGTCAGGTGCTCTATGTTGGCGTGAAGTGCAGTAACAGCTCAACAGAAAGGTAAATTGCTGGAAAACCCTGCTGTGATGCATACATCTACTTTGGAGCACTCTTCTCCTTTGCACTCTTGAATCGCTTAAGCGCAATGTATTCTTCCAGCAAGCTGAATAACGAGATAGGTGAGAGAAGGTGTACCAGCTGTCTGTGCGCCATCAGCAGCCACTAGGTGTCCCTCTTGGGTTTTCCCGGGGATCCTGATTGTGCAGGAATTCATCGGTTCAGTAGCAAGGGGGAGAGGATGGCCTGTGCCTGGAAGTGACAGGCAGTCTGGTGGCATCATGAGGATTAAGTTCCGATTCATATTTGCTGTAGAATAAAATATGTTTTCAGCCCCCATGAGCTTTGTCACTCGGAGAGCAGTGTATGAACTTTTGCTGCACGGCTCTGGGCTCCCTGGTGGTCTAGTGGTTAGGATTCGGCGCTCTCACCGCCGCGGCCCGGGTTCGATTCCCGGTCAGGGAAAAGTCCCTCTTCTGACCTTGAAAGCTTTTCCTTCCCGTAGGTCAGGGCTTCTCAAAATGAAGTTGCTTTTCTGACTCACAATTTGCCTAGCATGACGCAGTATCGCTCAAAATATGATTTTCGCAAGGTTCCTTTAGAGCTGCTTCCCATGGTGGGAGGCAAGGCTCTTGAGCAAGTGAGATCCTGTATTCCGAGGCGCGCTTCCTTTTGTAGGCTTCTGACCCCATGGCCTGTGGCAGGTAGTCCTCCTTTGACTGGGCCGCAGGCTTTGTCTCCAAATGGCGTCCTGGACCCACTGCAACCCACCTGTTTGCTAAAACGGAAGTCTGCCTCTGGGTAAGAAAAAGCTGAGCTGCACGTACGGAAAGCGGCAGAGGCCAGAGGCGGGGAGGGTGTGGCAAGGGCTGCCTGATTTGCATAGTGACCTGTTGCATCTTGGGAATGTACAGGCTTTGGAGCTTAACAGGTACTGCAGGTGTCTGCCTGGCCTGAGAGATGCCTGTCTGGTGCTCCCCTCAGGACACACAGGCCTTCCATTCGAGCATGGAGGGTGAGGGACATGGGTCACCCTCATATACAGGGGTGTGGGCATGGGCAGGATAGGTTGTGGGGGACCCGTCAGGGCATTGCCCGTTTGGAAGCCCGTTCGGAAGGCGAGCGGAGGCGGGGCAGGAAACTCTGCTCAATTTCTTTCCCAGAGGCCTGTGGAGAACCCTTTGCACGTTTGAGCCAGCCGGGCCTGCATCAGCAGATCCTGCTCCACTGGGAAGGGAGAGCCTGTAGGCGTAAATCAAAAAAAGGGGAGAAATCTGCAAATTCTAGTGGCAGACCCATGTTGCCCAGGAAGCAATCAGTTTCTCCTGCTCCCTATAGTGGAAAAAGACATAGGAGGTGTATTTCTCTAGGCAGGGGCTCTGTGTAGATGGCACTTCATTGCTCTGGGAAGCATCCATGCTGGTAGAAGAGTAGCAGCAGACTCCACACCTGAGGCTTGAATGGGGACCGTTGGGGAGGGGCAGTGGGAGGCCGAGGAGGGCGGAGGAAAATGCTTTTCAAAAGCATCTGCACGTTCCTACAAACCTGCTGAAAACCCATACCAGGAATGGGGCTCGAACCCATGCGGACAAACGTCCATTGGATCTTAAGTCCAACGCCTTAACCACTCGGCCACCCTGGTGAGACCCAAGGATTTACTTTCTTCAACTCCCTTTTTATGCTTGCTACTGTAGCACCAGCTGTCCAGCAAGAGGTGATTGCAGAGTTAAAAGGCTTTTGCAGGAGGTTAAAAGTAATTGCTTATAACAAACACACTGTGTGACACCTAACTTTCTCCCACTCGGACCTTACCGTTAATTTTTATATTGGAGTTAGCTTAGTCACAATAAGGGGGTGAGCAAGGCAGGCACACTAGAGCATCTACTCCCTGGTGGTCTAGTGGCTAGGATTCGGCGCTTTCACCGCCGCGGCCCGGGTTCGATTCCCGGTCAGGGAAGATCCCTCTAAAGCATAGATTGCTTAATTTGTCTGTGTATCTTTTTTAAAAGAAGGTCTTTAAAAAGGCACCCCTCCCAATAGATGAAAGCGGAGGAATGGGGCTTGTTCTCCTGTGCCCCAGGTTGCTTTGCCCCCATTGACCTAAGCCACCTTTGTGCGCACGCAGTCCCCCACCCAGTCAGGTGCTCTATGTTGGCGTGAAGTGCAGTACCAGCTCAACAGAAAGGTAAATTGCTGGAAAACCCTGCTGTGATGCATACATCTACTTTGGAGCACTCTTCTCCTTTGCACTCTTGAATCGCTTAAGCGCAATGTATTCTTCCAGCAAGCTGAATAACGAGATAGGTGAGAGAAGGTGTACCAGCTGTCTGTGCGCCATCAGCAGCCACTAGGTGTCCCTCTTGTGTTTTCCCGGGGATCCTGATTGTGCAGGAATTCATCGGTTCAGTAGCAAGGGGGAGAGGATGGCCTGTGCCTGGAAGTGACAGGCAGTCTGGTGGCATCATGAGGATTAAGTTCCGATTCATATTTGCTGTAGAATAAAATATGTTTTCAGCCCCCATGAGCTTTGTCACTCGGAGAGCAGTGTATGAACTTTTGCTGCACGGCTCTGGGCTCCCTGGTGGTCTAGTGGTTAGGATTCGGCGCTCTCACCGCCGCGGCCCGGGTTCGATTCCCGGTCAGGGAAAAGTCCCTCTTCTGACCTTGAAAGCTTTTCCTTCCCGTAGGTCAGGGCTTCTCAAAATGAAGTTGCTTTTCTGACTCACAATTTGCCTAGCATGACGCAGTATTGCTCAAAATATGATTTTCGCAAGGTTCCTTTAGAGCTGCTTCCCATGGTGGGAGGCAAGGCTCTTGAGCAAGTGAGATCCTGTATTCCGAGGCGCGCTTCCTTTTGTAGGCTTCTGACCCCATGGCCTGTGGCAGGTAGTCCTCCTTTGACTGGGCCGCAGGCTTTGTCTCCAAATGGCGTCCTGGACCCACTGCAACCCACCTGTTTGCTAAAACGGAAGTCTGCCTCTGGGTAAGAAAAAGCTGAGCTGCACGTACGGAAAGCGGCAGAGGCCAGAGGCGGGGAGGGTGTGGCAAGGGCTGCCTGATTTGCATAGTGACGTGTTGCATCTTGGGAATGTACAGGCTTTGGAGCTTAACAGGTACTGCAGGTGTCTGCCTGGCCTGAGAGATGCCTGTCTGGTGCTCCCCTCAGGACACACAGGCCTTCCATTCGAGCATGGAGGGTGAGGGACATGGGTCACCCTCATATACAGGGGTGTGGGCATGGGCAGGATAGGTTGTGGGGGACCCGTCAGGGCATTGCCCGTTTGGAAGCCCGTTCGGAAGGCGAGAGGAGGCGGGGCAGGAAACTCTGCTCAATTTCTTTCCCAGAGGCCTGTGGAGAACCCTTTGCACGTTTGAGCCAGCCGGGCCTGCATCAGCAGATCCTGCTCCACTGGGAAGGGAGAGCCTGTAGGCGTAAATCAAAAAAAGGGGAGAAATCTGCAAATTCTAGTGGCAGACCCATGTTGCCCAGGAAGCAATCAGTTTCTCCTGCTCCCTATAGTGGAAAAAGACATAGGAGGTGTATTTCTCTAGGCAGGGGCTCTGTGTAGATGGCACTTCATTGCTCTGGGAAGCATCCATGCTGGTAGAAGAGTAGCAGCAGACTCCACACCTGAGGCTTGAATGGGGACCGTTGGGGAGGGGCAGTGGGAGGCCGAGGAGGGCGGAGGAAAATGCTTTTCAAAAGCATCTGCACGTTCCTACAAACCTGCTGAAAACCCATACCAGGAATGGGGCTCGAACCCATGCGGACAAACGTCCATTGGATCTTAAGTCCAACGCCTTAACCACTCGGCCACCCTGGTGAGACCCAAGGATTTACTTTCTTCAACTCCCTTTTTATGCTTGCTACTGTAGCACCAGCTGTCCAGCAAGAGGTGATTGCAGAGTTAAAAGGCTTTTGCAGGAGGTTAAAAGTAATTGCTTATAACAAACACACTGTGTGACACCTAACTTTCTCCCACTCGGACCTTACCGTTAATTTTTATATTGGAGTTAGCTTAGTCACAATAAGGGGGTGAGCAAGGCAGTTACACTAGAGCATCTACTCCCTGGTGGTCTAGTGGCTAGGATTCAGCGCTTTCACCGCCGCGGCCCGGGTTCGATTCCCGGTCAGGGAAGATCCCTCTAAAGCATAGATTGCTTAATTTGTCTGTGTATCTTTTTTAAAAGAAGGTCTTTAAAAAGGCACCCCTCCCAATAGATGAAAGCAGAGGAATGGGGCTTGTTCTCCTGTGCCCCAGGTTGCTTTGCCCCCATTGACCTAAGCCACCTTTGTGCGCACGCAGTCCCCCACCCAGTCAGGTGCTCTATGTTGGCGTGAAGTGCAGTACCAGCTCAACAGAAAGGTAAATTGCTGGAAAACCCTGCTGTGATGCATACATCTACTTTGGAGCACTCTTCTCCTTTGCACTCTTGAATCGCTTAAGCGCAATGTATTCTTCCAGCAAGCTGAATAACGAGATAGGTGAGAGAAGGTGTACCAGCTGTCTGTGCGCCATCAGCAGCCACTAGGTGTCCCTCTTGGGTTTTCCCGGGGATCCTGATTGTGCAGGAATTCATCGGTTCAGTAGCAAGGGGGAGAGGATGGCCTGTGCCTGGAAGTGACAGGCAGTCTGGTGGCATCATGAGGATTAAGTTCCGATTCATATTTGCTGTAGAATAAAATATGTTTTCAGCCCCCATGAGCTTTGTCACTCGGAGAGCAGTGTATGAACTTTTGCTGCACGGCTCTGGGCTCCCTGGTGGTCTAGTGGTTAGGATTCGGCGCTCTCACCGCCGCGGCCCGGGTTCGATTCCCGGTCAGGGAAAAGTCCCTCTTCTGACCTTGAAAGCTTTTCCTTCCCGTAGGTCAGGGCTTCTCAAAATGAAGTTGCTTTTCTGACTCACAATTTGCCTAGCATGACGCAGTATCGCTCAAAATATGATTTTCGCAAGGTTCCTTTAGAGCTGCTTCCCATGGTGGGAGGCAAGGCTCTTGAGCAAGTGAGATCCTGTATTCCGAGGCGCGCTTCCTTTTGTAGGCTTCTGACCCCATGGCCTGTGGCAGGTAGTCCTCCTTTGACTGGGCCGCAGGCTTTGTCTCCAAATGGCGTCCTGGACCCACTGCAACCCACCTGTTTGCTAAAACGGAAGTCTGCCTCTGGGTAAGAAAAAGCTGAGCTGCACGTACGGAAAGCGGCAGAGGCCAGAGGCGGGGAGGGTGTGGCAAGGGCTGCCTGATTTGCATAGTGACGTGTTGCATCTTGGGAATGTACAGGCTTTGGAGCTTAACAGGTACTGCAGGTGTCTGCCTGGCCTGAGAGATGCCTGTCTGGTGCTCCCCTCAGGACACACAGGCCTTCCATTCGAGCATGGAGGGTGAGGGACATGGGTCACCCTCATATACAGGGGTGTGGGCATGGGCAGGATAGGTTGTGGGGGACCCGTCAGGGCATTGCCCGTTTGGAAGCCCGTTCGGAAGGCGAGCGGAGGCGGGGCAGGAAACTCTGCTCAATTTCTTTCCCAGAGGCCTGTGGAGAACCCTTTGCACGTTTGAGCCAGCCGGGCCTGCATCAGCAGATCCTGCTCCACTGGGAAGGGAGAGCCTGTAGGCGTAAATCAAAAAAAGGGGAGAAATCTGCAAATTCTAGTGGCAGACCCATGTTGCCCAGGAAGCAATCAGTTTCTCCTGCTCCCTATAGTGGAAAAAGACATAGGAGGTGTATTTCTCTAGGCAGGGGCTCTGTGTAGATGGCACTTCATTGCTCTGGGAAGCATCCATGCTGGTAGAAGAGTAGCAGCAGACTCCACACCTGAGGCTTGAATGGGGACCGTTGGGGAGGGGCAGTGGGAGGCCGAGGAGGGCGGAGGAAAATGCTTTTCAAAAGCATCTGCACGTTCCTACAAACCTGCTGAAAACCCATACCAGGAATGGGGCTCGAACCCATGCGGACAAACGTCCATTGGATCTTAAGTCCAACGCCTTAACCACTCGGCCACCCTGGTGAGACCCAAGGATTTACTTTCTTCAACTCCCTTTTTATGCTTGCTACTGTAGCACCAGCTGTCCAGCAAGAGGTGATTGCAGAGTTAAAAGGCTTTTGCAGGAGGTTAAAAGTAATTGCTTATAACAAACACACTGTGTGACACCTAACTTTCTCCCACTCGGACCTTACCGTTAATTTTTATATTGGAGTTAGCTTAGTCACAATAAGGGGGTGAGCAAGGCAGGCACACTAGAGCATCTACTCCCTGGTGGTCTAGTGGCTAGGATTCGGCGCTTTCACCGCCGCGGCCCGGGTTCGATTCCCGGTCAGGGAAGATCCCTCTAAAGCATAGATTGCTTAATTTGTCTGTGTATCTTTTTTAAAAGAAGGTCTTTAAAAAGGCACCCCTCCCAATAGATGAAAGCGGAGGAATGGGGCTTGTTCTCCTGTGCCCCAGGTTGCTTTGCCCCCATTGACCTAAGCCACCTTTGTGCGCACGCAGTCCCCCACCCAGTCAGGTGCTCTATGTTGGCGTGAAGTGCAGTACCAGCTCAACAGAAAGGTAAATTGCTGGAAAACCCTGCTGTGATGCATACATCTACTTTGGAGCACTCTTCTCCTTTGCACTCTTGAATCGCTTAAGCGCAATGTATTCTTCCAGCAAGCTGAATAACGAGATAGGTGAGAGAAGGTGTACCAGCTGTCTGTGCGCCATCAGCAGCCACTAGGTGTCCCTCTTGTGTTTTCCCGGGGATCCTGATTGTGCAGGAATTCATCGGTTCAGTAGCAAGGGGGAGAGGATGGCCTGTGCCTGGAAGTGACAGGCAGTCTGGTGGCATCATGAGGATTAAGTTCCGATTCATATTTGCTGTAGAATAAAATATGTTTTCAGCCCCCATGAGCTTTGTCACTCGGAGAGCAGTGTATGAACTTTTGCTGCACGGCTCTGGGCTCCCTGGTGGTCTAGTGGTTAGGATTCGGCGCTCTCACCGCCGCGGCCCGGGTTCGATTCCCGGTCAGGGAAAAGTCCCTCTTCTGACCTTGAAAGCTTTTCCTTCCCGTAGGTCAGGGCTTCTCAAAATGAAGTTGCTTTTCTGACTCACAATTTGCCTAGCATGACGCAGTATCGCTCAAAATATGATTTTCGCAAGGTTCCTTTAGAGCTGCTTCCCATGGTGGGAGGCAAGGCTCTTGAGCAAGTGAGATCCTGTATTCCGAGGCGCGCTTCCTTTTGTAGGCTTCTGACCCCATGGCCTGTGGCAGGTAGTCCTCCTTTGACTGGGCCGCAGGCTTTGTCTCCAAATGGCGTCCTGGACCCACTGCAACCCACCTGTTTGCTAAAACGGAAGTCTGCCTCTGGGTAAGAAAAAGCTGAGCTGCACGTACGGAAAGCGGCAGAGGCCAGAGGCGGGGAGGGTGTGGCAAGGGCTGCCTGATTTGCATAGTGACGTGTTGCATCTTGGGAATGTACAGGCTTTGGAGCTTAACAGGTACTGCAGGTGTCTGCCTGGCCTGAGAGATGCCTGTCTGGTGCTCCCCTCAGGACACACAGGCCTTCCATTCGAGCATGGAGGGTGAGGGACATGGGTCACCCTCATATACAGGGGTGTGGGCATGGGCAGGATAGGTTGTGGGGGACCCGTCAGGGCATTGCCCGTTTGGAAGCCCGTTCGGAAGGCGAGAGGAGGCGGGGCAGGAAACTCTGCTCAATTTCTTTCCCAGAGGCCTGTGGAGAACCCTTTGCACGTTTGAGCCAGCCGGGCCTGCATCAGCAGATCCTGCTCCACTGGGAAGGGAGAGCCTGTAGGCGTAAATCAAAAAAAGGGGAGAAATCTGCAAATTCTAGTGGCAGACCCATGTTGCCCAGGAAGCAATCAGTTTCTCCTGCTCCCTATAGTGGAAAAAGACATAGGAGGTGTATTTCTCTAGGCAGGGGCTCTGTGTAGATGGCACTTCATTGCTCTGGGAAGCATCCATGCTGGTAGAAGAGTAGCAGCAGACTCCACACCTGAGGCTTGAATGGGGACCGTTGGGGAGGGGCAGTGGGAGGCCGAGGAGGGCGGAGGAAAATGCTTTTCAAAAGCATCTGCACGTTCCTACAAACCTGCTGAAAACCCATACCAGGAATGGGGCTCGAACCCATGCGGACAAACGTCCATTGGATCTTAAGTCCAACGCCTTAACCACTCGGCCACCCTGGTGAGACCCAAGGATTTACTTTCTTCAACTCCCTTTTTATGCTTGCTACTGTAGCACCAGCTGTCCAGCAAGAGGTGATTGCAGAGTTAAAAGGCTTTTGCAGGAGGTTAAAAGTAATTGCTTATAACAAACACACTGTGTGACACCTAACTTTCTCCCACTCGGACCTTACCGTTAATTTTTATATTGGAGTTAGCTTAGTCACAATAAGGGGGTGAGCAAGGCAGTTACACTAGAGCATCTACTCCCTGGTGGTCTAGTGGCTAGGATTCAGCGCTTTCACCGCCGCGGCCCGGGTTCGATTCCCGGTCAGGGAAGATCCCTCTAAAGCATAGATTGCTTAATTTGTCTGTGTATCTTTTTTAAAAGAAGGTCTTTAAAAAGGCACCCCTCCCAATAGATGAAAGCGGAGGAATTGGGCTTGTTCTCCTGTGCCCCAGGTTGCTTTGCCCCCATTGACCTAAGCCACCTTTGTCCGCACGCAGTCCCCCACCCAGTCAGGTGCTCTATGTTGGCGTGAAGTGCAGTAACAGCTCAACAGAAAGGTAAATTGCTGGAAAACCCTGCTGTGATGCATACATCTACTTTGGAGCACTCTTCTCCTTTGCACTCTTGAATCGCTTAAGCGCAATGTATTCTTCCAGCAAGCTGAATAACGAGATAGGTGAGAGAAGGTGTACCAGCTGTCTGTGCGCCATCAGCAGCCACTAGGTGTCCCTCTTGGGTTTTCCCGGGGATCCTGATTGTGCAGGAATTCATCGGTTCAGTAGCAAGGGGGAGAGGATGGCCTGTGCCTGGAAGTGACAGGCAGTCTGGTGGCATCATGAGGATTAAGTTCCGATTCATATTTGCTGTAGAATAAAATATGTTTTCAGCCCCCATGAGCTTTGTCCCTCGGAGAGCAGTGTATGAACTTTTGCTGCACGGCTCTGGGCTCCCTGGTGGTCTAGTGGTTAGGATTCGGCGCTCTCACCGCCGCGGCCCGGGTTCGATTCCCGGTCAGGGAAAAGTCCCTCTTCTGACCTTGAAAGCTTTTCCTTCCCGTAGGTCAGGGCTTCTCAAAATGAAGTTGCTTTTCTGACTCACAATTTGCCTAGCATGACGCAGTATCGCTCAAAATATGATTTTCGCAAGGTTCCTTTAGAGCTGCTTCCCATGGTGGGAGGCAAGGCTCTTGAGCAAGTGAGATCCTGTATTCCGAGGCGCGCTTCCTTTTGTAGGCTTCTGACCCCATGGCCTGTGGCAGGTAGTCCTCCTTTGACTGGGCCGCAGGCTTTGTCTCCAAATGGCGTCCTGGACCCACTGCAACCCACCTGTTTGCTAAAACGGAAGTCTGCCTCTGGGTAAGAAAAAGCTGAGCTGCACGTACGGAAAGCGGCAGAGGCCAGAGGCGGGGAGGGTGTGGCAAGGGCTGCCTGATTTGCATAGTGACCTGTTGCATCTTGGGAATGTACAGGCTTTGGAGCTTAACAGGTACTGCAGGTGTCTGCCTGGCCTGAGAGATGCCTGTCTGGTGCTCCCCTCAGGACACACAGGCCTTCCATTCGAGCATGGAGGGTGAGGGACATGGGTCACCCTCATATACAGGGGTGTGGGCATGGGCAGGATAGGTTGTGGGGGACCCGTCAGGGCATTGCCCGTTTGGAAGCCCGTTCGGAAGGCGAGCGGAGGCGGGGCAGGAAACTCTGCTCAATTTCTTTCCCAGAGGCCTGTGGAGAACCCTTTGCACGTTTGAGCCAGCCGGGCCTGCATCAGCAGATCCTGCTCCACTGGGAAGGGAGAGCCTGTAGGCGTAAATCAAAAAAAGGGGAGAAATCTGCAAATTCTAGTGGCAGACCCATGTTGCCCAGGAAGCAATCAGTTTCTCCTGCTCCCTATAGTGGAAAAAGACATAGGAGGTGTATTTCTCTAGGCAGGGGCTCTGTGTAGATGGCACTTCATTGCTCTGGGAAGCATCCATGCTGGTAGAAGAGTAGCAGCAGACTCCACACCTGAGGCTTGAATGGGGACCGTTGGGGAGGGGCAGTGGGAGGCCGAGGAGGGCGGAGGAAAATGCTTTTCAAAAGCATCTGCACGTTCCTACAAACCTGCTGAAAACCCATACCAGGAATGGGGCTCGAACCCATGCGGACAAACGTCCATTGGATCTTAAGTCCAACGCCTTAACCACTCGGCCACCCTGGTGAGACCCAAGGATTTACTTTCTTCAACTCCCTTTTTATGCTTGCTACTGTAGCACCAGCTGTCCAGCAAGAGGTGATTGCAGAGTTAAAAGGCTTTTGCAGGAGGTTAAAAGTAATTGCTTATAACAAACACACTGTGTGACACCTAACTTTCTCCCACTCGGACCTTACCGTTAATTTTTATATTGGAGTTAGCTTAGTCACAATAAGGGGGTGAGCAAGGCAGGCACACTAGAGCATCTACTCCCTGGTGGTCTAGTGGCTAGGATTCGGCGCTTTCACCGCCGCGGCCCGGGTTCGATTCCCGGTCAGGGAAGATCCCTCTAAAGCATAGATTGCTTAATTTGTCTGTGTATCTTTTTTAAAAGAAGGTCTTTAAAAAGGCACCCCTCCCAATAGATGAAAGCGGAGGAATGGGGCTTGTTCTCCTGTGCCCCAGGTTGCTTTGCCCCCATTGACCTAAGCCACCTTTGTGCGCACGCAGTCCCCCACCCAGTCAGGTGCTCTATGTTGGCGTGAAGTGCAGTACCAGCTCAACAGAAAGGTAAATTGCTGGAAAACCCTGCTGTGATGCATACATCTACTTTGGAGCACTCTTCTCCTTTGCACTCTTGAATCGCTTAAGCGCAATGTATTCTTCCAGCAAGCTGAATAACGAGATAGGTGAGAGAAGGTGTACCAGCTGTCTGTGCGCCATCAGCAGCCACTAGGTGTCCCTCTTGGGTTTTCCCGGGGATCCTGATTGTGCAGGAATTCATCGGTTCAGTAGCAAGGGGGAGAGGATGGCCTGTGCCTGGAAGTGACAGGCAGTCTGGTGGCATCATGAGGATTAAGTTCCGATTCATATTTGCTGTAGAATAAAATATGTTTTCAGCCCCCATGAGCTTTGTCACTCGGAGAGCAGTGTATGAACTTTTGCTGCACGGCTCTGGGCTCCCTGGTGGTCTAGTGGTTAGGATTCGGCGCTCTCACCGCCGCGGCCCGGGTTCGATTCCCGGTCAGGGAAAAGTCCCTCTTCTGACCTTGAAAGCTTTTCCTTCCCGTAGGTCAGGGCTTCTCAAAATGAAGTTGCTTTTCTGACTCACAATTTGCCTAGCATGACGCAGTATCGCTCAAAATATGATTTTCGCAAGGTTCCTTTAGAGCTGCTTCCCATGGTGGGAGGCAAGGCTCTTGAGCAAGTGAGATCCTGTATTCCGAGGCGCGCTTCCTTTTGTAGGCTTCTGACCCCATGGCCTGTGGCAGGTAGTCCTCCTTTGACTGGGCCGCAGGCTTTGTCTCCAAATGGCGTCCTGGACCCACTGCAACCCACCTGTTTGCTAAAACGGAAGTCTGCCTCTGGGTAAGAAAAAGCTGAGCTGCACGTACGGAAAGCGGCAGAGGCCAGAGGCGGGGAGGGTGTGGCAAGGGCTGCCTGATTTGCATAGTGACGTGTTGCATCTTGGGAATGTACAGGCTTTGGAGCTTAACAGGTACTGCAGGTGTCTGCCTGGCCTGAGAGATGCCTGTCTGGTGCTCCCCTCAGGACACACAGGCCTTCCATTCGAGCATGGAGGGTGAGGGACATGGGTCACCCTCATATACAGGGGTGTGGGCATGGGCAGGATAGGTTGTGGGGGACCCGTCAGGGCATTGCCCGTTTGGAAGCCCGTTCGGAAGGCGAGAGGAGGCGGGGCAGGAAACTCTGCTCAATTTCTTTCCCAGAGGCCTGTGGAGAACCCTTTGCACGTTTGAGCCAGCCGGGCCTGCATCAGCAGATCCTGCTCCACTGGGAAGGGAGAGCCTGTAGGCGTAAATCAAAAAAAGGGGAGAAATCTGCAAATTCTAGTGGCAGACCCATGTTGCCCAGGAAGCAATCAGTTTCTCCTGCTCCCTATAGTGGAAAAAGACATAGGAGGTGTATTTCTCTAGGCAGGGGCTCTGTGTAGATGGCACTTCATTGCTCTGGGAAGCATCCATGCTGGTAGAAGAGTAGCAGCAGACTCCACACCTGAGGCTTGAATGGGGACCGTTGGGGAGGGGCAGTGGGAGGCCGAGGAGGGCGGAGGAAAATGCTTTTCAAAAGCATCTGCACGTTCCTACAAACCTGCTGAAAACCCATACCAGGAATGGGGCTCGAACCCATGCGGACAAACGTCCATTGGATCTTAAGTCCAACGCCTTAACCACTCGGCCACCCTGGTGAGACCCAAGGATTTACTTTCTTCAACTCCCTTTTTATGCTTGCTACTGTAGCACCAGCTGTCCAGCAAGAGGTGATTGCAGAGTTAAAAGGCTTTTGCAGGAGGTTAAAAGTAATTGCTTATAACAAACACACTGTGTGACACCTAACTTTCTCCCACTCGGACCTTACCGTTAATTTTTATATTGGAGTTAGCTTAGTCACAATAAGGGGGTGAGCAAGGCAGTTACACTAGAGCATCTACTCCCTGGTGGTCTAGTGGCTAGGATTCAGCGCTTTCACCGCCGCGGCCCGGGTTCGATTCCCGGTCAGGGAAGATCCCTCTAAAGCATAGATTGCTTAATTTGTCTGTGTATCTTTTTTAAAAGAAGGTCTTTAAAAAGGCACCCCTCCCAATAGATGAAAGCAGAGGAATGGGGCTTGTTCTCCTGTGCCCCAGGTTGCTTTGCCCCCATTGACCTAAGCCACCTTTGTGCGCACGCAGTCCCCCACCCAGTCAGGTGCTCTATGTTGGCGTGAAGTGCAGTACCAGCTCAACAGAAAGGTAAATTGCTGGAAAACCCTGCTGTGATGCATACATCTACTTTGGAGCACTCTTCTCCTTTGCACTCTTGAATCGCTTAAGCGCAATGTATTCTTCCAGCAAGCTGAATAACGAGATAGGTGAGAGAAGGTGTACCAGCTGTCTGTGCGCCATCAGCAGCCACTAGGTGTCCCTCTTGGGTTTTCCCGGGGATCCTGATTGTGCAGGAATTCATCGGTTCAGTAGCAAGGGGGAGAGGATGGCCTGTGCCTGGAAGTGACAGGCAGTCTGGTGGCATCATGAGGATTAAGTTCCGATTCATATTTGCTGTAGAATAAAATATGTTTTCAGCCCCCATGAGCTTTGTCACTCGGAGAGCAGTGTATGAACTTTTGCTGCACGGCTCTGGGCTCCCTGGTGGTCTAGTGGTTAGGATTCGGCGCTCTCACCGCCGCGGCCCGGGTTCGATTCCCGGTCAGGGAAAAGTCCCTCTTCTGACCTTGAAAGCTTTTCCTTCCCGTAGGTCAGGGCTTCTCAAAATGAAGTTGCTTTTCTGACTCACAATTTGCCTAGCATGACGCAGTATCGCTCAAAATATGATTTTCGCAAGGTTCCTTTAGAGCTGCTTCCCATGGTGGGAGGCAAGGCTCTTGAGCAAGTGAGATCCTGTATTCCGAGGCGCGCTTCCTTTTGTAGGCTTCTGACCCCATGGCCTGTGGCAGGTAGTCCTCCTTTGACTGGGCCGCAGGCTTTGTCTCCAAATGGCGTCCTGGACCCACTGCAACCCACCTGTTTGCTAAAACGGAAGTCTGCCTCTGGGTAAGAAAAAGCTGAGCTGCACGTACGGAAAGCGGCAGAGGCCAGAGGCGGGGAGGGTGTGGCAAGGGCTGCCTGATTTGCATAGTGACGTGTTGCATCTTGGGAATGTACAGGCTTTGGAGCTTAACAGGTACTGCAGGTGTCTGCCTGGCCTGAGAGATGCCTGTCTGGTGCTCCCCTCAGGACACACAGGCCTTCCATTCGAGCATGGAGGGTGAGGGACATGGGTCACCCTCATATACAGGGGTGTGGGCATGGGCAGGATAGGTTGTGGGGGACCCGTCAGGGCATTGCCCGTTTGGAAGCCCGTTCGGAAGGCGAGCGGAGGCGGGGCAGGAAACTCTGCTCAATTTCTTTCCCAGAGGCCTGTGGAGAACCCTTTGCACGTTTGAGCCAGCCGGGCCTGCATCAGCAGATCCTGCTCCACTGGGAAGGGAGAGCCTGTAGGCGTAAATCAAAAAAAGGGGAGAAATCTGCAAATTCTAGTGGCAGACCCATGTTGCCCAGGAAGCAATCAGTTTCTCCTGCTCCCTATAGTGGAAAAAGACATAGGAGGTGTATTTCTCTAGGCAGGGGCTCTGTGTAGATGGCACTTCATTGCTCTGGGAAGCATCCATGCTGGTAGAAGAGTAGCAGCAGACTCCACACCTGAGGCTTGAATGGGGACCGTTGGGGAGGGGCAGTGGGAGGCCGAGGAGGGCGGAGGAAAATGCTTTTCAAAAGCATCTGCACGTTCCTACAAACCTGCTGAAAACCCATACCAGGAATGGGGCTCGAACCCATGCGGACAAACGTCCATTGGATCTTAAGTCCAACGCCTTAACCACTCGGCCACCCTGGTGAGACCCAAGGATTTACTTTCTTCAACTCCCTTTTTATGCTTGCTACTGTAGCACCAGCTGTCCAGCAAGAGGTGATTGCAGAGTTAAAAGGCTTTTGCAGGAGGTTAAAAGTAATTGCTTATAACAAACACACTGTGTGACACCTAACTTTCTCCCACTCGGACCTTACCGTTAATTTTTATATTGGAGTTAGCTTAGTCACAATAAGGGGGTGAGCAAGGCAGGCACACTAGAGCATCTACTCCCTGGTGGTCTAGTGGCTAGGATTCGGCGCTTTCACCGCCGCGGCCCGGGTTCGATTCCCGGTCAGGGAAGATCCCTCTAAAGCATAGATTGCTTAATTTGTCTGTGTATCTTTTTTAAAAGAAGGTCTTTAAAAAGGCACCCCTCCCAATAGATGAAAGCGGAGGAATGGGGCTTGTTCTCCTGTGCCCCAGGTTGCTTTGCCCCCATTGACCTAAGCCACCTTTGTGCGCACGCAGTCCCCCACCCAGTCAGGTGCTCTATGTTGGCGTGAAGTGCAGTACCAGCTCAACAGAAAGGTAAATTGCTGGAAAACCCTGCTGTGATGCATACATCTACTTTGGAGCACTCTTCTCCTTTGCACTCTTGAATCGCTTAAGCGCAATGTATTCTTCCAGCAAGCTGAATAACGAGATAGGTGAGAGAAGGTGTACCAGCTGTCTGTGCGCCATCAGCAGCCACTAGGTGTCCCTCTTGTGTTTTCCCGGGGATCCTGATTGTGCAGGAATTCATCGGTTCAGTAGCAAGGGGGAGAGGATGGCCTGTGCCTGGAAGTGACAGGCAGTCTGGTGGCATCATGAGGATTAAGTTCCGATTCATATTTGCTGTAGAATAAAATATGTTTTCAGCCCCCATGAGCTTTGTCACTCGGAGAGCAGTGTATGAACTTTTGCTGCACGGCTCTGGGCTCCCTGGTGGTCTAGTGGTTAGGATTCGGCGCTCTCACCGCCGCGGCCCGGGTTCGATTCCCGGTCAGGGAAAAGTCCCTCTTCTGACCTTGAAAGCTTTTCCTTCCCGTAGGTCAGGGCTTCTCAAAATGAAGTTGCTTTTCTGACTCACAATTTGCCTAGCATGACGCAGTATCGCTCAAAATATGATTTTCGCAAGGTTCCTTTAGAGCTGCTTCCCATGGTGGGAGGCAAGGCTCTTGAGCAAGTGAGATCCTGTATTCCGAGGCGCGCTTCCTTTTGTAGGCTTCTGACCCCATGGCCTGTGGCAGGTAGTCCTCCTTTGACTGGGCCGCAGGCTTTGTCTCCAAATGGCGTCCTGGACCCACTGCAACCCACCTGTTTGCTAAAACGGAAGTCTGCCTCTGGGTAAGAAAAAGCTGAGCTGCACGTACGGAAAGCGGCAGAGGCCAGAGGCGGGGAGGGTGTGGCAAGGGCTGCCTGATTTGCATAGTGACGTGTTGCATCTTGGGAATGTACAGGCTTTG
Organism: Lissotriton vulgaris; assembly: GCF_964263255.1. Taxonomy (NCBI): domain Eukaryota; kingdom Metazoa; phylum Chordata; class Amphibia; order Caudata; family Salamandridae; genus Lissotriton; species Lissotriton vulgaris. Next base: position 520,468,032 of record NC_141691.1, read on the forward strand.
GAGCTTAACAGGTACTGCAGGTGTCTGCCTGGCCTGAGAGATGCCTGTCTGGTGCTCCCCTCAGGACACACAGGCCTTCCATTCGAGCATGGAGGGTGAGGGACATGGGTCACCCTCATATACAGGGGTGTGGGCATGGGCAGGATAGGTTGTGGGGGACCCGTCAGGGCATTGCCCGTTTGGAAGCCCGTTCGGAAGGCGAGAGGAGGCGGGGCAGGAAACTCTGCTCAATTTCTTTCCCAGAGGCCTGTGGAGAACCCTTTGCACGTTTGAGCCAGCCGGGCCTGCATCAGCAGATCCTGCTCCACTGGGAAGGGAGAGCCTGTAGGCGTAAATCAAAAAAAGGGGAGAAATCTGCAAATTCTAGTGGCAGACCCATGTTGCCCAGGAAGCAATCAGTTTCTCCTGCTCCCTATAGTGGAAAAAGACATAGGAGGTGTATTTCTCTAGGCAGGGGCTCTGTGTAGATGGCACTTCATTGCTCTGGGAAGCATCCATGCTGGTAGAAGAGTAGCAGCAGACTCCACACCTGAGGCTTGAATGGGGACCGTTGGGGAGGGGCAGTGGGAGGCCGAGGAGGGCGGAGGAAAATGCTTTTCAAAAGCATCTGCACGTTCCTACAAACCTGCTGAAAACCCATACCAGGAATGGGGCTCGAACCCATGCGGACAAACGTCCATTGGATCTTAAGTCCAACGCCTTAACCACTCGGCCACCCTGGTGAGACCCAAGGATTTACTTTCTTCAACTCCCTTTTTATGCTTGCTACTGTAGCACCAGCTGTCCAGCAAGAGGTGATTGCAGAGTTAAAAGGCTTTTGCAGGAGGTTAAAAGTAATTGCTTATAACAAACACACTGTGTGACACCTAACTTTCTCCCACTCGGACCTTACCGTTAATTTTTATATTGGAGTTAGCTTAGTCACAATAAGGGGGTGAGCAAGGCAGGCACACTAGAGCATCTACTCCCTGGTGGTCTAGTGGCTAGGATTCGGCGCTTTCACCGCCGCGGCCCGGGTTCGATTCCCGGTCAGGGAAGATCCCTCTAAAGCATAGATTGCTTAATTTGTCTGTGTATCTTTTTTAAAAGAAGGTCTTTAAAAAGGCACCCCTCCCAATAGATGAAAGCGGAGGAATGGGGCTTGTTCTCCTGTGCCCCAGGTTGCTTTGCCCCCATTGACCTAAGCCACCTTTGTGCGCACGCAGTCCCCCACCCAGTCAGGTGCTCTATGTTGGCGTGAAGTGCAGTACCAGCTCAACAGAAAGGTAAATTGCTGGAAAACCCTGCTGTGATGCATACATCTACTTTGGAGCACTCTTCTCCTTTGCACTCTTGAATCGCTTAAGCGCAATGTATTCTTCCAGCAAGCTGAATAACGAGATAGGTGAGAGAAGGTGTACCAGCTGTCTGTGCGCCATCAGCAGCCACTAGGTGTCCCTCTTGGGTTTTCCCGGGGATCCTGATTGTGCAGGAATTCATCGGTTCAGTAGCAAGGGGGAGAGGATGGCCTGTGCCTGGAAGTGACAGGCAGTCTGGTGGCATCATGAGGATTAAGTTCCGATTCATATTTGCTGTAGAATAAAATATGTTTTCAGCCCCCATGAGCTTTGTCACTCGGAGAGCAGTGTATGAACTTTTGCTGCACGGCTCTGGGCTCCCTGGTGGTCTAGTGGTTAGGATTCGGCGCTCTCACCGCCGCGGCCCGGGTTCGATTCCCGGTCAGGGAAAAGTCCCTCTTCTGACCTTGAAAGCTTTTCCTTCCCGTAGGTCAGGGCTTCTCAAAATGAAGTTGCTTTTCTGACTCACAATTTGCCTAGCATGACGCAGTATCGCTCAAAATATGATTTTCGCAAGGTTCCTTTAGAGCTGCTTCCCATGGTGGGAGGCAAGGCTCTTGAGCAAGTGAGATCCTGTATTCCGAGGCGCGCTTCCTTTTGTAGGCTTCTGACCCCATGGCCTGTGGCAGGTAGTCCTCCTTTGACTGGGCCGCAGGCTTTGTCTCCAAATGGCGTCCTGGACCCACTGCAACCCACCTGTTTGCTAAAACGGAAGTCTGCCTCTGGGTAAGAAAAAGCTGAGCTGCACGTACGGAAAGCGGCAGAGGCCAGAGGCGGGGAGGGTGTGGCAAGGGCTGCCTGATTTGCATAGTGACGTGTTGCATCTTGGGAATGTACAGGCTTTGGAGCTTAACAGGTACTGCAGGTGTCTGCCTGGCCTGAGAGATGCCTGTCTGGTGCTCCCCTCAGGACACACAGGCCTTCCATTCGAGCATGGAGGGTGAGGGACATGGGTCACCCTCATATACAGGGGTGTGGGCATGGGCAGGATAGGTTGTGGGGGACCCGTCAGGGCATTGCCCGTTTGGAAGCCCGTTCGGAAGGCGAGAGGAGGCGGGGCAGGAAACTCTGCTCAATTTCTTTCCCAGAGGCCTGTGGAGAACCCTTTGCACGTTTGAGCCAGCCGGGCCTGCATCAGCAGATCCTGCTCCACTGGGAAGGGAGAGCCTGTAGGCGTAAATCAAAAAAAGGGGAGAAATCTGCAAATTCTAGTGGCAGACCCATGTTGCCCAGGAAGCAATCAGTTTCTCCTGCTCCCTATAGTGGAAAAAGACATAGGAGGTGTATTTCTCTAGGCAGGGGCTCTGTGTAGATGGCACTTCATTGCTCTGGGAAGCATCCATGCTGGTAGAAGAGTAGCAGCAGACTCCACACCTGAGGCTTGAATGGGGACCGTTGGGGAGGGGCAGTGGGAGGCCGAGGAGGGCGGAGGAAAATGCTTTTCAAAAGCATCTGCACGTTCCTACAAACCTGCTGAAAACCCATACCAGGAATGGGGCTCGAACCCATGCGGACAAACGTCCATTGGATCTTAAGTCCAACGCCTTAACCACTCGGCCACCCTGGTGAGACCCAAGGATTTACTTTCTTCAACTCCCTTTTTATGCTTGCTACTGTAGCACCAGCTGTCCAGCAAGAGGTGATTGCAGAGTTAAAAGGCTTTTGCAGGAGGTTAAAAGTAATTGCTTATAACAAACACACTGTGTGACACCTAACTTTCTCCCACTCGGACCTTACCGTTAATTTTTATATTGGAGTTAGCTTAGTCACAATAAGGGGGTGAGCAAGGCAGTTACACTAGAGCATCTACTCCCTGGTGGTCTAGTGGCTAGGATTCAGCGCTTTCACCGCCGCGGCCCGGGTTCGATTCCCGGTCAGGGAAGATCCCTCTAAAGCATAGATTGCTTAATTTGTCTGTGTATCTTTTTTAAAAGAAGGTCTTTAAAAAGGCACCCCTCCCAATAGATGAAAGCAGAGGAATGGGGCTTGTTCTCCTGTGCCCCAGGTTGCTTTGCCCCCATTGACCTAAGCCACCTTTGTGCGCACGCAGTCCCCCACCCAGTCAGGTGCTCTATGTTGGCGTGAAGTGCAGTACCAGCTCAACAGAAAGGTAAATTGCTGGAAAACCCTGCTGTGATGCATACATCTACTTTGGAGCACTCTTCTCCTTTGCACTCTTGAATCGCTTAAGCGCAATGTATTCTTCCAGCAAGCTGAATAACGAGATAGGTGAGAGAAGGTGTACCAGCTGTCTGTGCGCCATCAGCAGCCACTAGGTGTCCCTCTTGGGTTTTCCCGGGGATCCTGATTGTGCAGGAATTCATCGGTTCAGTAGCAAGGGGGAGAGGATGGCCTGTGCCTGGAAGTGACAGGCAGTCTGGTGGCATCATGAGGATTAAGTTCCGATTCATATTTGCTGTAGAATAAAATATGTTTTCAGCCCCCATGAGCTTTGTCACTCGGAGAGCAGTGTATGAACTTTTGCTGCACGGCTCTGGGCTCCCTGGTGGTCTAGTGGTTAGGATTCGGCGCTCTCACCGCCGCGGCCCGGGTTCGATTCCCGGTCAGGGAAAAGTCCCTCTTCTGACCTTGAAAGCTTTTCCTTCCCGTAGGTCAGGGCTTCTCAAAATGAAGTTGCTTTTCTGACTCACAATTTGCCTAGCATGACGCAGTATCGCTCAAAATATGATTTTCGCAAGGTTCCTTTAGAGCTGCTTCCCATGGTGGGAGGCAAGGCTCTTGAGCAAGTGAGATCCTGTATTCCGAGGCGCGCTTCCTTTTGTAGGCTTCTGACCCCATGGCCTGTGGCAGGTAGTCCTCCTTTGACTGGGCCGCAGGCTTTGTCTCCAAATGGCGTCCTGGACCCACTGCAACCCACCTGTTTGCTAAAACGGAAGTCTGCCTCTGGGTAAGAAAAAGCTGAGCTGCACGTACGGAAAGCGGCAGAGGCCAGAGGCGGGGAGGGTGTGGCAAGGGCTGCCTGATTTGCATAGTGACGTGTTGCATCTTGGGAATGTACAGGCTTTGGAGCTTAACAGGTACTGCAGGTGTCTGCCTGGCCTGAGAGATGCCTGTCTGGTGCTCCCCTCAGGACACACAGGCCTTCCATTCGAGCATGGAGGGTGAGGGACATGGGTCACCCTCATATACAGGGGTGTGGGCATGGGCAGGATAGGTTGTGGGGGACCCGTCAGGGCATTGCCCGTTTGGAAGCCCGTTCGGAAGGCGAGCGGAGGCGGGGCAGGAAACTCTGCTCAATTTCTTTCCCAGAGGCCTGTGGAGAACCCTTTGCACGTTTGAGCCAGCCGGGCCTGCATCAGCAGATCCTGCTCCACTGGGAAGGGAGAGCCTGTAGGCGTAAATCAAAAAAAGGGGAGAAATCTGCAAATTCTAGTGGCAGACCCATGTTGCCCAGGAAGCAATCAGTTTCTCCTGCTCCCTATAGTGGAAAAAGACATAGGAGGTGTATTTCTCTAGGCAGGGGCTCTGTGTAGATGGCACTTCATTGCTCTGGGAAGCATCCATGCTGGTAGAAGAGTAGCAGCAGACTCCACACCTGAGGCTTGAATGGGGACCGTTGGGGAGGGGCAGTGGGAGGCCGAGGAGGGCGGAGGAAAATGCTTTTCAAAAGCATCTGCACGTTCCTACAAACCTGCTGAAAACCCATACCAGGAATGGGGCTCGAACCCATGCGGACAAACGTCCATTGGATCTTAAGTCCAACGCCTTAACCACTCGGCCACCCTGGTGAGACCCAAGGATTTACTTTCTTCAACTCCCTTTTTATGCTTGCTACTGTAGCACCAGCTGTCCAGCAAGAGGTGATTGCAGAGTTAAAAGGCTTTTGCAGGAGGTTAAAAGTAATTGCTTATAACAAACACACTGTGTGACACCTAACTTTCTCCCACTCGGACCTTACCGTTAATTTTTATATTGGAGTTAGCTTAGTCACAATAAGGGGGTGAGCAAGGCAGGCACACTAGAGCATCTACTCCCTGGTGGTCTAGTGGCTAGGATTCGGCGCTTTCACCGCCGCGGCCCGGGTTCGATTCCCGGTCAGGGAAGATCCCTCTAAAGCATAGATTGCTTAATTTGTCTGTGTATCTTTTTTAAAAGAAGGTCTTTAAAAAGGCACCCCTCCCAATAGATGAAAGCGGAGGAATGGGGCTTGTTCTCCTGTGCCCCAGGTTGCTTTGCCCCCATTGACCTAAGCCACCTTTGTGCGCACGCAGTCCCCCACCCAGTCAGGTGCTCTATGTTGGCGTGAAGTGCAGTACCAGCTCAACAGAAAGGTAAATTGCTGGAAAACCCTGCTGTGATGCATACATCTACTTTGGAGCACTCTTCTCCTTTGCACTCTTGAATCGCTTAAGCGCAATGTATTCTTCCAGCAAGCTGAATAACGAGATAGGTGAGAGAAGGTGTACCAGCTGTCTGTGCGCCATCAGCAGCCACTAGGTGTCCCTCTTGTGTTTTCCCGGGGATCCTGATTGTGCAGGAATTCATCGGTTCAGTAGCAAGGGGGAGAGGATGGCCTGTGCCTGGAAGTGACAGGCAGTCTGGTGGCATCATGAGGATTAAGTTCCGATTCATATTTGCTGTAGAATAAAATATGTTTTCAGCCCCCATGAGCTTTGTCACTCGGAGAGCAGTGTATGAACTTTTGCTGCACGGCTCTGGGCTCCCTGGTGGTCTAGTGGTTAGGATTCGGCGCTCTCACCGCCGCGGCCCGGGTTCGATTCCCGGTCAGGGAAAAGTCCCTCTTCTGACCTTGAAAGCTTTTCCTTCCCGTAGGTCAGGGCTTCTCAAAATGAAGTTGCTTTTCTGACTCACAATTTGCCTAGCATGACGCAGTATCGCTCAAAATATGATTTTCGCAAGGTTCCTTTAGAGCTGCTTCCCATGGTGGGAGGCAAGGCTCTTGAGCAAGTGAGATCCTGTATTCCGAGGCGCGCTTCCTTTTGTAGGCTTCTGACCCCATGGCCTGTGGCAGGTAGTCCTCCTTTGACTGGGCCGCAGGCTTTGTCTCCAAATGGCGTCCTGGACCCACTGCAACCCACCTGTTTGCTAAAACGGAAGTCTGCCTCTGGGTAAGAAAAAGCTGAGCTGCACGTACGGAAAGCGGCAGAGGCCAGAGGCGGGGAGGGTGTGGCAAGGGCTGCCTGATTTGCATAGTGACGTGTTGCATCTTGGGAATGTACAGGCTTTGGAGCTTAACAGGTACTGCAGGTGTCTGCCTGGCCTGAGAGATGCCTGTCTGGTGCTCCCCTCAGGACACACAGGCCTTCCATTCGAGCATGGAGGGTGAGGGACATGGGTCACCCTCATATACAGGGGTGTGGGCATGGGCAGGATAGGTTGTGGGGGACCCGTCAGGGCATTGCCCGTTTGGAAGCCCGTTCGGAAGGCGAGAGGAGGCGGGGCAGGAAACTCTGCTCAATTTCTTTCCCAGAGGCCTGTGGAGAACCCTTTGCACGTTTGAGCCAGCCGGGCCTGCATCAGCAGATCCTGCTCCACTGGGAAGGGAGAGCCTGTAGGCGTAAATCAAAAAAAGGGGAGAAATCTGCAAATTCTAGTGGCAGACCCATGTTGCCCAGGAAGCAATCAGTTTCTCCTGCTCCCTATAGTGGAAAAAGACATAGGAGGTGTATTTCTCTAGGCAGGGGCTCTGTGTAGATGGCACTTCATTGCTCTGGGAAGCATCCATGCTGGTAGAAGAGTAGCAGCAGACTCCACACCTGAGGCTTGAATGGGGACCGTTGGGGAGGGGCAGTGGGAGGCCGAGGAGGGCGGAGGAAAATGCTTTTCAAAAGCATCTGCACGTTCCTACAAACCTGCTGAAAACCCATACCAGGAATGGGGCTCGAACCCATGCGGACAAACGTCCATTGGATCTTAAGTCCAACGCCTTAACCACTCGGCCACCCTGGTGAGACCCAAGGATTTACTTTCTTCAACTCCCTTTTTATGCTTGCTACTGTAGCACCAGCTGTCCAGCAAGAGGTGATTGCAGAGTTAAAAGGCTTTTGCAGGAGGTTAAAAGTAATTGCTTATAACAAACACACTGTGTGACACCTAACTTTCTCCCACTCGGACCTTACCGTTAATTTTTATATTGGAGTTAGCTTAGTCACAATAAGGGGGTGAGCAAGGCAGTTACACTAGAGCATCTACTCCCTGGTGGTCTAGTGGCTAGGATTCAGCGCTTTCACCGCCGCGGCCCGGGTTCGATTCCCGGTCAGGGAAGATCCCTCTAAAGCATAGATTGCTTAATTTGTCTGTGTATCTTTTTTAAAAGAAGGTCTTTAAAAAGGCACCCCTCCCAATAGATGAAAGCGGAGGAATTGGGCTTGTTCTCCTGTGCCCCAGGTTGCTTTGCCCCCATTGACCTAAGCCACCTTTGTCCGCACGCAGTCCCCCACCCAGTCAGGTGCTCTATGTTGGCGTGAAGTGCAGTAACAGCTCAACAGAAAGGTAAATTGCTGGAAAACCCTGCTGTGATGCATACATCTACTTTGGAGCACTCTTCTCCTTTGCACTCTTGAATCGCTTAAGCGCAATGTATTCTTCCAGCAAGCTGAATAACGAGATAGGTGAGAGAAGGTGTACCAGCTGTCTGTGCGCCATCAGCAGCCACTAGGTGTCCCTCTTGGGTTTTCCCGGGGATCCTGATTGTGCAGGAATTCATCGGTTCAGTAGCAAGGGGGAGAGGATGGCCTGTGCCTGGAAGTGACAGGCAGTCTGGTGGCATCATGAGGATTAAGTTCCGATTCATATTTGCTGTAGAATAAAATATGTTTTCAGCCCCCATGAGCTTTGTCCCTCGGAGAGCAGTGTATGAACTTTTGCTGCACGGCTCTGGGCTCCCTGGTGGTCTAGTGGTTAGGATTCGGCGCTCTCACCGCCGCGGCCCGGGTTCGATTCCCGGTCAGGGAAAAGTCCCTCTTCTGACCTTGAAAGCTTTTCCTTCCCGTAGGTCAGGGCTTCTCAAAATGAAGTTGCTTTTCTGACTCACAATTTGCCTAGCATGACGCAGTATCGCTCAAAATATGATTTTCGCAAGGTTCCTTTAGAGCTGCTTCCCATGGTGGGAGGCAAGGCTCTTGAGCAAGTGAGATCCTGTATTCCGAGGCGCGCTTCCTTTTGTAGGCTTCTGACCCCATGGCCTGTGGCAGGTAGTCCTCCTTTGACTGGGCCGCAGGCTTTGTCTCCAAATGGCGTCCTGGACCCACTGCAACCCACCTGTTTGCTAAAACGGAAGTCTGCCTCTGGGTAAGAAAAAGCTGAGCTGCACGTACGGAAAGCGGCAGAGGCCAGAGGCGGGGAGGGTGTGGCAAGGGCTGCCTGATTTGCATAGTGACCTGTTGCATCTTGGGAATGTACAGGCTTTGGAGCTTAACAGGTACTGCAGGTGTCTGCCTGGCCTGAGAGATGCCTGTCTGGTGCTCCCCTCAGGACACACAGGCCTTCCATTCGAGCATGGAGGGTGAGGGACATGGGTCACCCTCATATACAGGGGTGTGGGCATGGGCAGGATAGGTTGTGGGGGACCCGTCAGGGCATTGCCCGTTTGGAAGCCCGTTCGGAAGGCGAGCGGAGGCGGGGCAGGAAACTCTGCTCAATTTCTTTCCCAGAGGCCTGTGGAGAACCCTTTGCACGTTTGAGCCAGCCGGGCCTGCATCAGCAGATCCTGCTCCACTGGGAAGGGAGAGCCTGTAGGCGTAAATCAAAAAAAGGGGAGAAATCTGCAAATTCTAGTGGCAGACCCATGTTGCCCAGGAAGCAATCAGTTTCTCCTGCTCCCTATAGTGGAAAAAGACATAGGAGGTGTATTTCTCTAGGCAGGGGCTCTGTGTAGATGGCACTTCATTGCTCTGGGAAGCATCCATGCTGGTAGAAGAGTAGCAGCAGACTCCACACCTGAGGCTTGAATGGGGACCGTTGGGGAGGGGCAGTGGGAGGCCGAGGAGGGCGGAGGAAAATGCTTTTCAAAAGCATCTGCACGTTCCTACAAACCTGCTGAAAACCCATACCAGGAATGGGGCTCGAACCCATGCGGACAAACGTCCATTGGATCTTAAGTCCAACGCCTTAACCACTCGGCCACCCTGGTGAGACCCAAGGATTTACTTTCTTCAACTCCCTTTTTATGCTTGCTACTGTAGCACCAGCTGTCCAGCAAGAGGTGATTGCAGAGTTAAAAGGCTTTTGCAGGAGGTTAAAAGTAATTGCTTATAACAAACACACTGTGTGACACCTAACTTTCTCCCACTCGGACCTTACCGTTAATTTTTATATTGGAGTTAGCTTAGTCACAATAAGGGGGTGAGCAAGGCAGGCACACTAGAGCATCTACTCCCTGGTGGTCTAGTGGCTAGGATTCGGCGCTTTCACCGCCGCGGCCCGGGTTCGATTCCCGGTCAGGGAAGATCCCTCTAAAGCATAGATTGCTTAATTTGTCTGTGTATCTTTTTTAAAAGAAGGTCTTTAAAAAGGCACCCCTCCCAATAGATGAAAGCGGAGGAATGGGGCTTGTTCTCCTGTGCCCCAGGTTGCTTTGCCCCCATTGACCTAAGCCACCTTTGTGCGCACGCAGTCCCCCACCCAGTCAGGTGCTCTATGTTGGCGTGAAGTGCAGTACCAGCTCAACAGAAAGGTAAATTGCTGGAAAACCCTGCTGTGATGCATACATCTACTTTGGAGCACTCTTCTCCTTTGCACTCTTGAATCGCTTAAGCGCAATGTATTCTTCCAGCAAGCTGAATAACGAGATAGGTGAGAGAAGGTGTACCAGCTGTCTGTGCGCCATCAGCAGCCACTAGGTGTCCCTCTTGGGTTTTCCCGGGGATCCTGATTGTGCAGGAATTCATCGGTTCAGTAGCAAGGGGGAGAGGATGGCCTGTGCCTGGAAGTGACAGGCAGTCTGGTGGCATCATGAGGATTAAGTTCCGATTCATATTTGCTGTAGAATAAAATATGTTTTCAGCCCCCATGAGCTTTGTCACTCGGAGAGCAGTGTATGAACTTTTGCTGCACGGCTCTGGGCTCCCTGGTGGTCTAGTGGTTAGGATTCGGCGCTCTCACCGCCGCGGCCCGGGTTCGATTCCCGGTCAGGGAAAAGTCCCTCTTCTGACCTTGAAAGCTTTTCCTTCCCGTAGGTCAGGGCTTCTCAAAATGAAGTTGCTTTTCTGACTCACAATTTGCCTAGCATGACGCAGTATCGCTCAAAATATGATTTTCGCAAGGTTCCTTTAGAGCTGCTTCCCATGGTGGGAGGCAAGGCTCTTGAGCAAGTGAGATCCTGTATTCCGAGGCGCGCTTCCTTTTGTAGGCTTCTGACCCCATGGCCTGTGGCAGGTAGTCCTCCTTTGACTGGGCCGCAGGCTTTGTCTCCAAATGGCGTCCTGGACCCACTGCAACCCACCTGTTTGCTAAAACGGAAGTCTGCCTCTGGGTAAGAAAAAGCTGAGCTGCACGTACGGAAAGCGGCAGAGGCCAGAGGCGGGGAGGGTGTGGCAAGGGCTGCCTGATTTGCATAGTGACGTGTTGCATCTTGGGAATGTACAGGCTTTGGAGCTTAACAGGTACTGCAGGTGTCTGCCTGGCCTGAGAGATGCCTGTCTGGTGCTCCCCTCAGGACACACAGGCCTTCCATTCGAGCATGGAGGGTGAGGGACATGGGTCACCCTCATATACAGGGGTGTGGGCATGGGCAGGATAGGTTGTGGGGGACCCGTCAGGGCATTGCCCGTTTGGAAGCCCGTTCGGAAGGCGAGAGGAGGCGGGGCAGGAAACTCTGCTCAATTTCTTTCCCAGAGGCCTGTGGAGAACCCTTTGCACGTTTGAGCCAGCCGGGCCTGCATCAGCAGATCCTGCTCCACTGGGAAGGGAGAGCCTGTAGGCGTAAATCAAAAAAAGGGGAGAAATCTGCAAATTCTAGTGGCAGACCCATGTTGCCCAGGAAGCAATCAGTTTCTCCTGCTCCCTATAGTGGAAAAAGACATAGGAGGTGTATTTCTCTAGGCAGGGGCTCTGTGTAGATGGCACTTCATTGCTCTGGGAAGCATCCATGCTGGTAGAAGAGTAGCAGCAGACTCCACACCTGAGGCTTGAATGGGGACCGTTGGGGAGGGGCAGTGGGAGGCCGAGGAGGGCGGAGGAAAATGCTTTTCAAAAGCATCTGCACGTTCCTACAAACCTGCTGAAAACCCATACCAGGAATGGGGCTCGAACCCATGCGGACAAACGTCCATTGGATCTTAAGTCCAACGCCTTAACCACTCGGCCACCCTGGTGAGACCCAAGGATTTACTTTCTTCAACTCCCTTTTTATGCTTGCTACTGTAGCACCAGCTGTCCAGCAAGAGGTGATTGCAGAGTTAAAAGGCTTTTGCAGGAGGTTAAAAGTAATTGCTTATAACAAACACACTGTGTGACACCTAACTTTCTCCCACTCGGACCTTACCGTTAATTTTTATATTGGAGTTAGCTTAGTCACAATAAGGGGGTGAGCAAGGCAGTTACACTAGAGCATCTACTCCCTGGTGGTCTAGTGGCTAGGATTCAGCGCTTTCACCGCCGCGGCCCGGGTTCGATTCCCGGTCAGGGAAGATCCCTCTAAAGCATAGATTGCTTAATTTGTCTGTGTATCTTTTTTAAAAGAAGGTCTTTAAAAAGGCACCCCTCCCAATAGATGAAAGCAGAGGAATGGGGCTTGTTCTCCTGTGCCCCAGGTTGCTTTGCCCCCATTGACCTAAGCCACCTTTGTGCGCACGCAGTCCCCCACCCAGTCAGGTGCTCTATGTTGGCGTGAAGTGCAGTACCAGCTCAACAGAAAGGTAAATTGCTGGAAAACCCTGCTGTGATGCATACATCTACTTTGGAGCACTCTTCTCCTTTGCACTCTTGAATCGCTTAAGCGCAATGTATTCTTCCAGCAAGCTGAATAACGAGATAGGTGAGAGAAGGTGTACCAGCTGTCTGTGCGCCATCAGCAGCCACTAGGTGTCCCTCTTGGGTTTTCCCGGGGATCCTGATTGTGCAGGAATTCATCGGTTCAGTAGCAAGGGGGAGAGGATGGCCTGTGCCTGGAAGTGACAGGCAGTCTGGTGGCATCATGAGGATTAAGTTCCGATTCATATTTGCTGTAGAATAAAATATGTTTTCAGCCCCCATGAGCTTTGTCACTCGGAGAGCAGTGTATGAACTTTTGCTGCACGGCTCTGGGCTCCCTGGTGGTCTAGTGGTTAGGATTCGGCGCTCTCACCGCCGCGGCCCGGGTTCGATTCCCGGTCAGGGAAAAGTCCCTCTTCTGACCTTGAAAGCTTTTCCTTCCCGTAGGTCAGGGCTTCTCAAAATGAAGTTGCTTTTCTGACTCACAATTTGCCTAGCATGACGCAGTATCGCTCAAAATATGATTTTCGCAAGGTTCCTTTAGAGCTGCTTCCCATGGTGGGAGGCAAGGCTCTTGAGCAAGTGAGATCCTGTATTCCGAGGCGCGCTTCCTTTTGTAGGCTTCTGACCCCATGGCCTGTGGCAGGTAGTCCTCCTTTGACTGGGCCGCAGGCTTTGTCTCCAAATGGCGTCCTGGACCCACTGCAACCCACCTGTTTGCTAAAACGGAAGTCTGCCTCTGGGTAAGAAAAAGCTGAGCTGCACGTACGGAAAGCGGCAGAGGCCAGAGGCGGGGAGGGTGTGGCAAGGGCTGCCTGATTTGCATAGTGACGTGTTGCATCTTGGGAATGTACAGGCTTTGGAGCTTAACAGGTACTGCAGGTGTCTGCCTGGCCTGAGAGATGCCTGTCTGGTGCTCCCCTCAGGACACACAGGCCTTCCATTCGAGCATGGAGGGTGAGGGACATGGGTCACCCTCATATACAGGGGTGTGGGCATGGGCAGGATAGGTTGTGGGGGACCCGTCAGGGCATTGCCCGTTTGGAAGCCCGTTCGGAAGGCGAGAGGAGGCGGGGCAGGAAACTCTGCTCAATTTCTTTCCCAGAGGCCTGTGGAGAACCCTTTGCACATTTGAGCCAGCCGGGCCTGCATCAGCAGATCCTGCTCCACTGGGAAGGGAGAGCCTGTAGGCGTAAATCAAAAAAAGGGGAGAAATCTGCAAATTCTAGTGGCAGACCCATGTTGCCCAGGAAGCAATCAGTTTCTCCTGCTCCCTATAGTGGAAAAAGACATAGGAGGTGTATTTCTCTAGGCAGGGGCTCTGTGTAGATGGCACTTCATTGCTCTGGGAAGCATCCATGCTGGTAGAAGAGTAGCAGCAGACTCCACACCTGAGGCTTGAATGGGGACTGTTGGGGAGGGGCAGTGGGAGGCCGAGGAGGGCGGAGGAAAATGCTTTTCAAAAGCATCTGCACGTTCCTACAAACCTGCTGAAAACCCATACCAGGAATGGGGCTCGAACCCATGCGGACAAACGTCCATTGGATCTTAAGTCCAACGCCTTAACCACTCGGCCACCCTGGTGAGACCCAAGGATTTACTTTCTTCAACTCCCTTTTTATGCTTGCTACTGTAGCACCAGCTGTCCAGCAAGAGGTGATTGCAGAGTTAAAAGGCTTTTGCAGGAGGTTAAAAGTAATTGCTTATAACAAACACACTGTGTGACACCTAACTTTCTCCCACTCGGACCTTACCGTTAATTTTTATATTGGAGTTAGCTTAGTCACAATAAGGGGGTGAGCAAGGCAGTTACACTAGAGCATCTACTCCCTGGTGGTCTAGTGGCTAGGATTCGGCGCTTTCACCGCTGCGGCCCGGGTTCGATTCCCGGTCAGGGAAGATCCCTCTAAAGCATAGATTGCTTAATTTGTCTGTGTATCTTTTTTAAAAGAAGGTCTTTAAAAAGGCACCCCTCCCAATAGATGAAAGCGGAGGAATTGGGCTTGTTCTCCTGTGCCCCAGGTTGCTTTGCCCCCATTGACCTAAGCCACCTTTGTGCGCACGCAGTCCCCCACCCAGTCAGGTGCTCTATGTTGGCGTGAAGTGCAGTACCAGCTCAACAGAAAGGTAAATTGCTGGAAAACCCTGCTGTGATGCATACATCTACTTTGGAGCACTCTTCTCCTTTGCACTCTTGAATCGCTTAAGCGCAATGTATTCTTCCAGCAAGCTGAATAACGAGATAGGTGAGAGAAGGTGTACCAGCTGTCTGTGCGCCATCAGCAGCCACTAGGTGTCCCTCTTGGGTTTTCCCGGGGATCCTGATTGTGCAGGAATTCATCGGTTCAGTAGCAAGGGGGAGAGGATGGCCTGTGCCTGGAAGTGACAGGCAGTCTGGTGGCATCATGAGGATTAAGTTCCGATTCATATTTGCTGTAGAATAAAATATGTTTTCAGCCCCCATGAGCTTTGTCACTCGGAGAGCAGTGTATGAACTTTTGCTGCACGGCTCTGGGCTCCCTGGTGGTCTAGTGGTTAGGATTCGGCGCTCTCACCGCCGCGGCCCGGGTTCGATTCCCGGTCAGGGAAAAGTCCCTCTTCTGACCTTGAAAGCTTTTCCTTCCCGTAGGTCAGGGCTTCTCAAAATGAAGTTGCTTTTCTGACTCACAATTTGCCTAGCATGACGCAGTATCGCTCAAAATATGATTTTCGCAAGGTTCCTTTAGAGCTGCTTCCCATGGTGGGAGGCAAGGCTCTTGAGCAAGTGAGATCCTGTATTCCGAGGCGCGCTTCCTTTTGTAGGCTTCTGACCCCATGGCCTGTGGCAGGTAGTCCTCCTTTGACTGGGCCGCAGGCTTTGTCTCCAAATGGCGTCCTGGACCCACTGCAACCCACCTGTTTGCTAAAACGGAAGTCTGCCTCTGGGTAAGAAAAAGCTGAGCTGCACGTACGGAAAGCGGCAGAGGCCAGAGGCGGGGAGGGTGTGGCAAGGGCTGCCTGATTTGCATAGTGACCTGTTGCATCTTGGGAATGTACAGGCTTTGGAGCTTAACAGGTACTGCAGGTGTCTGCCTGGCCTGAGAGATGCCTGTCTGGTGCTCCCCTCAGGACACACAGGCCTTCCATTCGAGCATGGAGGGTGAGGGACATGGGTCACCCTCATATACAGGGGTGTGGGCATGGGCAGGATAGGTTGTGGGGGACCCGTCAGGGCATTGCCCGTTTGGAAGCCCGTTCGGAAGGCGAGCGGAGGCGGGGCAGGAAACTCTGCTCAATTTCTTTCCCAGAGGCCTGTGGAGAACCCTTTGCACGTTTGAGCCAGCCGGGCCTGCATCAGCAGATCCTGCTCCACTGGGAAGGGAGAGCCTGTAGGCGTAAATCAAAAAAAGGGGAGAAATCTGCAAATTCTAGTGGCAGACCCATGTTGCCCAGGAAGCAATCAGTTTCTCCTGCTCCCTATAGTGGAAAAAGACATAGGAGGTGTATTTCTCTAGGCAGGGGCTCTGTGTAGATGGCACTTCATTGCTCTGGGAAGCATCCATGCTGGTAGAAGAGTAGCAGCAGACTCCACACCTGAGGCTTGAATGGGGACCGTTGGGGAGGGGCAGTGGGAGGCCGAGGAGGGCGGAGGAAAATGCTTTTCAAAAGCATCTGCACGTTCCTACAAACCTGCTGAAAACCCATACCAGGAATGGGGCTCGAACCCATGCGGACAAACGTCCATTGGATCTTAAGTCCAACGCCTTAACCACTCGGCCACCCTGGTGAGACCCAAGGATTTACTTTCTTCAACTCCCTTTTTATGCTTGCTACTGTAGCACCAGCTGTCCAGCAAGAGGTGATTGCAGAGTTAAAAGGCTTTTGCAGGAGGTTAAAAGTAATTGCTTATAACAAACACACTGTGTGACACCTAACTTTCTCCCACTCGGACCTTACCGTTAATTTTTATATTGGAGTTAGCTTAGTCACAATAAGGGGGTGAGCAAGGCAGGCACACTAGAGCATCTACTCCCTGGTGGTCTAGTGGCTAGGATTCGGCGCTTTCACCGCCGCGGCCCGGGTTCGATTCCCGGTCAGGGAAGATCCCTCTAAAGCATAGATTGCTTAATTTGTCTGTGTATCTTTTTTAAAAGAAGGTCTTTAAAAAGGCACCCCTCCCAATAGATGAAAGCGGAGGAATGGGGCTTGTTCTCCTGTGCCCCAGGTTGCTTTGCCCCCATTGACCTAAGCCACCTTTGTGCGCACGCAGTCCCCCACCCAGTCAGGTGCTCTATGTTGGCGTGAAGTGCAGTACCAGCTCAACAGAAAGGTAAATTGCTGGAAAACCCTGCTGTGATGCATACATCTACTTTGGAGCACTCTTCTCCTTTGCACTCTTGAATCGCTTAAGCGCAATGTATTCTTCCAGCAAGCTGAATAACGAGATAGGTGAGAGAAGGTGTACCAGCTGTCTGTGCGCCATCAGCAGCCACTAGGTGTCCCTCTTGTGTTTTCCCGGGGATCCTGATTGTGCAGGAATTCATCGGTTCAGTAGCAAGGGGGAGAGGATGGCCTGTGCCTGGAAGTGACAGGCAGTCTGGTGGCATCATGAGGATTAAGTTCCGATTCATATTTGCTGTAGAATAAAATATGTTTTCAGCCCCCATGAGCTTTGTCACTCGGAGAGCAGTGTATGAACTTTTGCTGCACGGCTCTGGGCTCCCTGGTGGTCTAGTGGTTAGGATTCGGCGCTCTCACCGCCGCGGCCCGGGTTCGATTCCCGGTCAGGGAAAAGTCCCTCTTCTGACCTTGAAAGCTTTTCCTTCCCGTAGGTCAGGGCTTCTCAAAATGAAGTTGCTTTTCTGACTCACAATTTGCCTAGCATGACGCAGTATCGCTCAAAATATGATTTTCGCAAGGTTCCTTTAGAGCTGCTTCCCATGGTGGGAGGCAAGGCTCTTGAGCAAGTGAGATCCTGTATTCCGAGGCGCGCTTCCTTTTGTAGGCTTCTGACCCCATGGCCTGTGGCAGGTAGTCCTCCTTTGACTGGGCCGCAGGCTTTGTCTCCAAATGGCGTCCTGGACCCACTGCAACCCACCTGTTTGCTAAAACGGAAGTCTGCCTCTGGGTAAGAAAAAGCTGAGCTGCACGTACGGAAAGCGGCAGAGGCCAGAGGCGGGGAGGGTGTGGCAAGGGCTGCCTGATTTGCATAGTGACGTGTTGCATCTTGGGAATGTACAGGCTTTGGAGCTTAACAGGTACTGCAGGTGTCTGCCTGGCCTGAGAGATGCCTGTCTGGTGCTCCCCTCAGGACACACAGGCCTTCCATTCGAGCATGGAGGGTGAGGGACATGGGTCACCCTCATATACAGGGGTGTGGGCATGGGCAGGATAGGTTGTGGGGGACCCGTCAGGGCATTGCCCGTTTGGAAGCCCGTTCGGAAGGCGAGAGGAGGCGGGGCAGGAAACTCTGCTCAATTTCTTTCCCAGAGGCCTGTGGAGAACCCTTTGCACGTTTGAGCCAGCCGGGCCTGCATCAGCAGATCCTGCTCCACTGGGAAGGGAGAGCCTGTAGGCGTAAATCAAAAAAAGGGGAGAAATCTGCAAATTCTAGTGGCAGACCCATGTTGCCCAGGAAGCAATCAGTTTCTCCTGCTCCCTATAGTGGAAAAAGACATAGGAGGTGTATTTCTCTAGGCAGGGGCTCTGTGTAGATGGCACTTCATTGCTCTGGGAAGCATCCATGCTGGTAGAAGAGTAGCAGCAGACTCCACACCTGAGGCTTGAATGGGGACCGTTGGGGAGGGGCAGTGGGAGGCCGAGGAGGGCGGAGGAAAATGCTTTTCAAAAGCATCTGCACGTTCCTACAAACCTGCTGAAAACCCATACCAGGAATGGGGCTCGAACCCATGCGGACAAACGTCCATTGGATCTTAAGTCCAACGCCTTAACCACTCGGCCACCCTGGTGAGACCCAAGGATTTACTTTCTTCAACTCCCTTTTTATGCTTGCTACTGTAGCACCAGCTGTCCAGCAAGAGGTGATTGCAGAGTTAAAAGGCTTTTGCAGGAGGTTAAAAGTAATTGCTTATAACAAACACACTGTGTGACACCTAACTTTCTCCCACTCGGACCTTACCGTTAATTTTTATATTGGAGTTAGCTTAGTCACAATAAGGGGGTGAGCAAGGCAGTTACACTAGAGCATCTACTCCCTGGTGGTCTAGTGGCTAGGATTCAGCGCTTTCACCGCCGCGGCCCGGGTTCGATTCCCGGTCAGGGAAGATCCCTCTAAAGCATAGATTGCTTAATTTGTCTGTGTATCTTTTTTAAAAGAAGGTCTTTAAAAAGGCACCCCTCCCAATAGATGAAAGCGGAGGAATTGGGCTTGTTCTCCTGTGCCCCAGGTTGCTTTGCCCCCATTGACCTAAGCCACCTTTGTCCGCACGCAGTCCCCCACCCAGTCAGGTGCTCTATGTTGGCGTGAAGTGCAGTACCAGCTCAACAGAAAGGTAAATTGCTGGAAAACCCTGCTGTGATGCATACATCTACTTTGGAGCACTCTTCTCCTTTGCACTCTTGAATCGCTTAAGCGCAATGTATTCTTCCAGCAAGCTGAATAACGAGATAGGTGAGAGAAGGTGTACCAGCTGTCTGTGCGCCATCAGCAGCCACTAGGTGTCCCTCTTGGGTTTTCCCGGGGATCCTGATTGTGCAGGAATTCATCGGTTCAGTAGCAAGGGGGAGAGGATGGCCTGTGCCTGGAAGTGACAGGCAGTCTGGTGGCATCATGAGGATTAAGTTCCGATTCATATTTGCTGTAGAATAAAATATGTTTTCAGCCCCCATGAGCTTTGTCACTCGGAGAGCAGTGTATGAACTTTTGCTGCACGGCTCTGGGCTCCCTGGTGGTCTAGTGGTTAGGATTCGGCGCTCTCACCGCCGCGGCCCGGGTTCGATTCCCGGTCAGGGAAAAGTCCCTCTTCTGACCTTGAAAGCTTTTCCTTCCCGTAGGTCAGGGCTTCTCAAAATGAAGTTGCTTTTCTGACTCACAATTTGCCTAGCATGACGCAGTATCGCTCAAAATATGATTTTCGCAAGGTTCCTTTAGAGCTGCTTCCCATGGTGGGAGGCAAGGCTCTTGAGCAAGTGAGATCCTGTATTCCGAGGCGCGCTTCCTTTTGTAGGCTTCTGACCCCATGGCCTGTGGCAGGTAGTCCTCCTTTGACTGGGCCGCAGGCTTTGTCTCCAAATGGCGTCCTGGACCCACTGCAACCCACCTGTTTGCTAAAACGGAAGTCTGCCTCTGGGTAAGAAAAAGCTGAGCTGCACGTACGGAAAGCGGCAGAGGCCAGAGGCGGGGAGGGTGTGGCAAGGGCTGCCTGATTTGCATAGTGACGTGTTGCATCTTGGGAATGTACAGGCTTTGGAGCTTAACAGGTACTGCAGGTGTCTGCCTGGCCTGAGAGATGCCTGTCTGGTGCTCCCCTCAGGACACACAGGCCTTCCATTCGAGCATGGAGGGTGAGGGACATGGGTCACCCTCATATACAGGGGTGTGGGCATGGGCAGGATAGGTTGTGGGGGACCCGTCAGGGCATTGCCCGTTTGGAAGCCCGTTCGGAAGGCGAGAGGAGGCGGGGCAGGAAACTCTGCTCAATTTCTTTCCCAGAGGCCTGTGGAGAACCCTTTGCACGTTTGAGCCAGCCGGGCCTGCATCAGCAGATCCTGCTCCACTGGGAAGGGAGAGCCTGTAGGCGTAAATCAAAAAAAGGGGAGAAATCTGCAAATTCTAGTGGCAGACCCATGTTGCCCAGGAAGCAATCAGTTTCTCCTGCTCCCTATAGTGGAAAAAGACATAGGAGGTGTATTTCTCTAGGCAGGGGCTCTGTGTAGATGGCACTTCATTGCTCTGGGAAGCATCCATGCTGGTAGAAGAGTAGCAGCAGACTCCACACCTGAGGCTTGAATGGGGACCGTTGGGGAGGGGCAGTGGGAGGCCGAGGAGGGCGGAGGAAAATGCTTTTCAAAAGCATCTGCACGTTCCTACAAACCTGCTGAAAACCCATACCAGGAATGGGGCTCGAACCCATGCGGACAAACGTCCATTGGATCTTAAGTCCAACGCCTTAACCACTCGGCCACCCTGGTGAGACCCAAGGATTTACTTTCTTCAACTCCCTTTTTATGCTTGCTACTGTAGCACCAGCTGTCCAGCAAGAGGTGATTGCAGAGTTAAAAGGCTTTTGCAGGAGGTTAAAAGTAATTGCTTATAACAAACACACTGTGTGACACCTAACTTTCTCCCACTCGGACCTTACCGTTAATTTTTATATTGGAGTTAGCTTAGTCACAATAAGGGGGTGAGCAAGGCAGTTACACTAGAGCATCTACTCCCTGGTGGTCTAGTGGCTAGGATTCAGCGCTTTCACCGCCGCGGCCCGGGTTCGATTCCCGGTCAGGGAAGATCCCTCTAAAGCATAGATTGCTTAATTTGTCTGTGTATCTTTTTTAAAAGAAGGTCTTTAAAAAGGCACCCCTCCCAATAGATGAAAGCAGAGGAATGGGGCTTGTTCTCCTGTGCCCCAGGTTGCTTTGCCCCCATTGACCTAAGCCACCTTTGTGCGCACGCAGTCCCCCACCCAGTCAGGTGCTCTATGTTGGCGTGAAGTGCAGTACCAGCTCAACAGAAAGGTAAATTGCTGGAAAACCCTGCTGTGATGCATACATCTACTTTGGAGCACTCTTCTCCTTTGCACTCTTGAATCGCTTAAGCGCAATGTATTCTTCCAGCAAGCTGAATAACGAGATAGGTGAGAGAAGGTGTACCAGCTGTCTGTGCGCCATCAGCAGCCACTAGGTGTCCCTCTTGGGTTTTCCCGGGGATCCTGATTGTGCAGGAATTCATCGGTTCAGTAGCAAGGGGGAGAGGATGGCCTGTGCCTGGAAGTGACAGGCAGTCTGGTGGCATCATGAGGATTAAGTTCCGATTCATATTTGCTGTAGAATAAAATATGTTTTCAGCCCCCATGAGCTTTGTCACTCGGAGAGCAGTGTATGAACTTTTGCTGCACGGCTCTGGGCTCCCTGGTGGTCTAGTGGTTAGGATTCGGCGCTCTCACCGCCGCGGCCCGGGTTCGATTCCCGGTCAGGGAAAAGTCCCTCTTCTGACCTTGAAAGCTTTTCCTTCCCGTAGGTCAGGGCTTCTCAAAATGAAGTTGCTTTTCTGACTCACAATTTGCCTAGCATGACGCAGTATCGCTCAAAATATGATTTTCGCAAGGTTCCTTTAGAGCTGCTTCCCATGGTGGGAGGCAAGGCTCTTGAGCAAGTGAGATCCTGTATTCCGAGGCGCGCTTCCTTTTGTAGGCTTCTGACCCCATGGCCTGTGGCAGGTAGTCCTCCTTTGACTGGGCCGCAGGCTTTGTCTCCAAATGGCGTCCTGGACCCACTGCAACCCACCTGTTTGCTAAAACGGAAGTCTGCCTCTGGGTAAGAAAAAGCTGAGCTGCACGTACGGAAAGCGGCAGAGGCCAGAGGCGGGGAGGGTGTGGCAAGGGCTGCCTGATTTGCATAGTGACGTGTTGCATCTTGGGAATGTACAGGCTTTGGAGCTTAACAGGTACTGCAGGTGTCTGCCTGGCCTGAGAGATGCCTGTCTGGTGCTCCCCTCAGGACACACAGGCCTTCCATTCGAGCATGGAGGGTGAGGGACATGGGTCACCCTCATATACAGGGGTGTGGGCATGGGCAGGATAGGTTGTGGGGGACCCGTCAGGGCATTGCCCGTTTGGAAGCCCGTTCGGAAGGCGAGAGGAGGCGGGGCAGGAAACTCTGCTCAATTTCTTTCCCAGAGGCCTGTGGAGAACCCTTTGCACATTTGAGCCAGCCGGGCCTGCATCAGCAGATCCTGCTCCACTGGGAAGGGAGAGCCTGTAGGCGTAAATCAAAAAAAGGGGAGAAATCTGCAAATTCTAGTGGCAGACCCATGTTGCCCAGGAAGCAATCAGTTTCTCCTGCTCCCTATAGTGGAAAAAGACATAGGAGGTGTATTTCTCTAGGCAGGGGCTCTGTGTAGATGGCACTTCATTGCTCTGGGAAGCATCCATGCTGGTAGAAGAGTAGCAGCAGACTCCACACCTGAGGCTTGAATGGGGACCGTTGGGGAGGGGCAGTGGGAGGCCGAGGAGGGCGGAGGAAAATGCTTTTCAAAAGCATCTGCACGTTCCTACAAACCTGCTGAAAACCCATACCAGGAATGGGGCTCGAACCCATGCGGACAAACGTCCATTGGATCTTAAGTCCAACGCCTTAACCACTCGGCCACCCTGGTGAGACCCAAGGATTTACTTTCTTCAACTCCCTTTTTATGCTTGCTACTGTAGCACCAGCTGTCCAGCAAGAGGTGATTGCAGAGTTAAAAGGCTTTTGCAGGAGGTTAAAAGTAATTGCTTATAACAAACACACTGTGTGACACCTAACTTTCTCCCACTCGGACCTTACCGTTAATTTTTATATTGGAGTTAGCTTAGTCACAATAAGGGGGTGAGCAAGGCAGGCACACTAGAGCATCTACTCCCTGGTGGTCTAGTGGCTAGGATTCGGCGCTTTCACCGCCGCGGCCCGGGTTCGATTCCCGGTCAGGGAAGATCCCTCTAAAGCATAGATTGCTTAATTTGTCTGTGTATCTTTTTTAAAAGAAGGTCTTTAAAAAGGCACCCCTCCCAATAGATGAAAGCGGAGGAATGGGGCTTGTTCTCCTGTGCCCCAGGTTGCTTTGCCCCCATTGACCTAAGCCACCTTTGTGCGCACGCAGTCCCCCACCCAGTCAGGTGCTCTATGTTGGCGTGAAGTGCAGTACCAGCTCAACAGAAAGGTAAATTGCTGGAAAACCCTGCTGTGATGCATACATCTACTTTGGAGCACTCTTCTCCTTTGCACTCTTGAATCGCTTAAGCGCAATGTATTCTTCCAGCAAGCTGAATAACGAGATAGGTGAGAGAAGGTGTACCAGCTGTCTGTGCGCCATCAGCAGCCACTAGGTGTCCCTCTTGGGTTTTCCCGGGGATCCTGATTGTGCAGGAATTCATCGGTTCAGTAGCAAGGGGGAGAGGATGGCCTGTGCCTGGAAGTGACAGGCAGTCTGGTGGCATCATGAGGATTAAGTTCCGATTCATATTTGCTGTAGAATAAAATATGTTTTCAGCCCCCATGAGCTTTGTCACTCGGAGAGCAGTGTATGAACTTTTGCTGCACGGCTCTGGGCTCCCTGGTGGTCTAGTGGTTAGGATTCGGCGCTCTCACCGCCGCGGCCCGGGTTCGATTCCCGGTCAGGGAAAAGTCCCTCTTCTGACCTTGAAAGCTTTTCCTTCCCGTAGGTCAGGGCTTCTCAAAATGAAGTTGCTTTTCTGACTCACAATTTGCCTAGCATGACGCAGTATCGCTCAAAATATGATTTTCGCAAGGTTCCTTTAGAGCTGCTTCCCATGGTGGGAGGCAAGGCTCTTGAGCAAGTGAGATCCTGTATTCCGAGGCGCGCTTCCTTTTGTAGGCTTCTGACCCCATGGCCTGTGGCAGGTAGTCCTCCTTTGACTGGGCCGCAGGCTTTGTCTCCAAATGGCGTCCTGGACCCACTGCAACCCACCTGTTTGCTAAAACGGAAGTCTGCCTCTGGGTAAGAAAAAGCTGAGCTGCACGTACGGAAAGCGGCAGAGGCCAGAGGCGGGGAGGGTGTGGCAAGGGCTGCCTGATTTGCATAGTGACGTGTTGCATCTTGGGAATGTACAGGCTTTGGAGCTTAACAGGTACTGCAGGTGTCTGCCTGGCCTGAGAGATGCCTGTCTGGTGCTCCCCTCAGGACACACAGGCCTTCCATTCGAGCATGGAGGGTGAGGGACATGGGTCACCCTCATATACAGGGGTGTGGGCATGGGCAGGATAGGTTGTGGGGGACCCGTCAGGGCATTGCCCGTTTGGAAGCCCGTTCGGAAGGCGAGAGGAGGCGGGGCAGGAAACTCTGCTCAATTTCTTTCCCAGAGGCCTGTGGAGAACCCTTTGCACGTTTGAGCCAGCCGGGCCTGCATCAGCAGATCCTGCTCCACTGGGAAGGGAGAGCCTGTAGGCGTAAATCAAAAAAAGGGGAGAAATCTGCAAATTCTAGTGGCAGACCCATGTTGCCCAGGAAGCAATCAGTTTCTCCTGCTCCCTATAGTGGAAAAAGACATAGGAGGTGTATTTCTCTAGGCAGGGGCTCTGTGTAGATGGCACTTCATTGCTCTGGGAAGCATCCATGCTGGTAGAAGAGTAGCAGCAGACTCCACACCTGAGGCTTGAATGGGGACCGTTGGGGAGGGGCAGTGGGAGGCCGAGGAGGGCGGAGGAAAATGCTTTTCAAAAGCATCTGCACGTTCCTACAAACCTGCTGAAAACCCATACCAGGAATGGGGCTCGAACCCATGCGGACAAACGTCCATTGGATCTTAAGTCCAACGCCTTAACCACTCGGCCACCCTGGTGAGACCCAAGGATTTACTTTCTTCAACTCCCTTTTTATGCTTGCTACTGTAGCACCAGCTGTCCAGCAAGAGGTGATTGCAGAGTTAAAAGGCTTTTGCAGGAGGTTAAAAGTAATTGCTTATAACAAACACACTGTGTGACACCTAACTTTCTCCCACTCGGACCTTACCGTTAATTTTTATATTGGAGTTAGCTTAGTCACAATAAGGGGGTGAGCAAGGCAGTTACACTAGAGCATCTACTCCCTGGTGGTCTAGTGGCTAGGATTCAGCGCTTTCACCGCCGCGGCCCGGGTTCGATTCCCGGTCAGGGAAGATCCCTCTAAAGCATAGATTGCTTAATTTGTCTGTGTATCTTTTTTAAAAGAAGGTCTTTAAAAAGGCACCCCTCCCAATAGATGAAAGCGGAGGAATTGGGCTTGTTCTCCTGTGCCCCAGGTTGCTTTGCCCCCATTGACCTAAGCCACCTTTGTCCGCACGCAGTCCCCCACCCAGTCAGGTGCTCTATGTTGGCGTGAAGTGCAGTAACAGCTCAACAGAAAGGTAAATTGCTGGAAAACCCTGCTGTGATGCATACATCTACTTTGGAGCACTCTTCTCCTTTGCACTCTTGAATCGCTTAAGCGCAATGTATTCTTCCAGCAAGCTGAATAACGAGATAGGTGAGAGAAGGTGTACCAGCTGTCTGTGCGCCATCAGCAGCCACTAGGTGTCCCTCTTGGGTTTTCCCGGGGATCCTGATTGTGCAGGAATTCATCGGTTCAGTAGCAAGGGGGAGAGGATGGCCTGTGCCTGGAAGTGACAGGCAGTCTGGTGGCATCATGAGGATTAAGTTCCGATTCATATTTGCTGTAGAATAAAATATGTTTTCAGCCCCCATGAGCTTTGTCACTCGGAGAGCAGTGTATGAACTTTTGCTGCACGGCTCTGGGCTCCCTGGTGGTCTAGTGGTTAGGATTCGGCGCTCTCACCGCCACGGCCCGGGTTCGATTCCCGGTCAGGGAAAAGTCCCTCTTCTGACCTTGAAAGCTTTTCCTTCCCGTAGGTCAGGGCTTCTCAAAATGAAGTTGCTTTTCTGACTCACAATTTGCCTAGCATGACGCAGTATCGCTCAAAATATGATTTTCGCAAGGTTCCTTTAGAGCTGCTTCCCATGGTGGGAGGCAAGGCTCTTGAGCAAGTGAGATCCTGTATTCCGAGGCGCGCTTCCTTTTGTAGGCTTCTGACCCCATGGCCTGTGGCAGGTAGTCCTCCTTTGACTGGGCCGCAGGCTTTGTCTCCAAATGGCGTCCTGGACCCACTGCAACCCACCTGTTTGCTAAACGGAAGTCTGCCTCTGGGTAAGAAAAAGCTGAGCTGCACGTACGGAAAGCGGCAGAGGCCAGAGGCGGGGAGGGTGTGGCAAGGGCTGCCTGATTTGCATAGTGACGTGTTGCATCTTGGGAATGTACAGGCTTTGGAGCTTAACAGGTACTGCAGGTGTCTGCCTGGCCTGAGAGATGCCTGTCTGGTGCTCCCCTCAGGACACACAGGCCTTCCATTCGAGCATGGAGGGTGAGGGACATGGGTCACCCTCATATACAGGGGTGTGGGCATGGGCAGGATAGGTTGTGGGGGACCCGTCAGGGCATTGCCCGTTTGGAAGCCCGTTCGGAAGGCGAGAGGAGGCGGGGCAGGAAACTCTGCTCAATTTCTTTCCCAGAGGCCTGTGGAGAACCCTTTGCACGTTTGAGCCAGCCGGGCCTGCATCAGCAGATCCTGCTCCACTGGGAAGGGAGAGCCTGTAGGCGTAAATCAAAAAAAGGGGAGAAATCTGCAAATTCTAGTGGCAGACCCATGTTGCCCAGGAAGCAATCAGTTTCTCCTGCTCCCTATAGTGGAAAAAGACATAGGAGGTGTATTTCTCTAGGCAGGGGCTCTGTGTAGATGGCACTTCATTGCTCTGGGAAGCATCCATGCTGGTAGAAGAGTAGCAGCAGACTCCACACCTGAGGCTTGAATGGGGACCGTTGGGGAGGGGCAGTGGGAGGCCGAGGAGGGCGGAGGAAAATGCTTTTCAAAAGCATCTGCACGTTCCTACAAACCTGCTGAAAACCCATACCAGGAATGGGGCTCGAACCCATGCGGACAAACGTCCATTGGATCTTAAGTCCAACGCCTTAACCACTCGGCCACCCTGGTGAGACCCAAGGATTTACTTTCTTCAACTCCCTTTTTATGCTTGCTACTGTAGCACCAGCTGTCCAGCAAGAGGTGATTGCAGAGTTAAAAGGCTTTTGCAGGAGGTTAAAAGTAATTGCTTATAACAAACACACTGTGTGACACCTAACTTTCTCCCACTCGGACCTTACCGTTAATTTTTATATTGGAGTTAGCTTAGTCACAATAAGGGGGTGAGCAAGGCAGGCACACTAGAGCATCTACTCCCTGGTGGTCTAGTGGCTAGGATTCGGCGCTTTCACCGCCGCGGCCCGGGTTCGATTCCCGGTCAGGGAAGATCCCTCTAAAGCATAGATTGCTTAATTTGTCTGTGTATCTTTTTTAAAAGAAGGTCTTTAAAAAGGCACCCCTCCCAATAGATGAAAGCGGAGGAATGGGGCTTGTTCTCCTGTGCCCCAGGTTGCTTTGCCCCCATTGACCTAAGCCACCTTTGTGCGCACGCAGTCCCCCACCCAGTCAGGTGCTCTATGTTGGCGTGAAGTGCAGTACCAGCTCAACAGAAAGGTAAATTGCTGGAAAACCCTGCTGTGATGCATACATCTACTTTGGAGCACTCTTCTCCTTTGCACTCTTGAATCGCTTAAGCGCAATGTATTCTTCCAGCAAGCTGAATAACGAGATAGGTGAGAGAAGGTGTACCAGCTGTCTGTGCGCCATCAGCAGCCACTAGGTGTCCCTCTTGGGTTTTCCCGGGGATCCTGATTGTGCAGGAATTCATCGGTTCAGTAGCAAGGGGGAGAGGATGGCCTGTGCCTGGAAGTGACAGGCAGTCTGGTGGCATCATGAGGATTAAGTTCCGATTCATATTTGCTGTAGAATAAAATATGTTTTCAGCCCCCATGAGCTTTGTCACTCGGAGAGCAGTGTATGAACTTTTGCTGCACGGCTCTGGGCTCCCTGGTGGTCTAGTGGTTAGGATTCGGCGCTCTCACCGCCGCGGCCCGGGTTCGATTCCCGGTCAGGGAAAAGTCCCTCTTCTGACCTTGAAAGCTTTTCCTTCCCGTAGGTCAGGGCTTCTCAAAATGAAGTTGCTTTTCTGACTCACAATTTGCCTAGCATGACGCAGTATCGCTCAAAATATGATTTTCGCAAGGTTCCTTTAGAGCTGCTTCCCATGGTGGGAGGCAAGGCTCTTGAGCAAGTGAGATCCTGTATTCCGAGGCGCGCTTCCTTTTGTAGGCTTCTGACCCCATGGCCTGTGGCAGGTAGTCCTCCTTTGACTGGGCCGCAGGCTTTGTCTCCAAATGGCGTCCTGGACCCACTGCAACCCACCTGTTTGCTAAAACGGAAGTCTGCCTCTGGGTAAGAAAAAGCTGAGCTGCACGTACGGAAAGCGGCAGAGGCCAGAGGCGGGGAGGGTGTGGCAAGGGCTGCCTGATTTGCATAGTGACGTGTTGCATCTTGGGAATGTACAGGCTTTGGAGCTTAACAGGTACTGCAGGTGTCTGCCTGGCCTGAGAGATGCCTGTCTGGTGCTCCCCTCAGGACACACAGGCCTTCCATTCGAGCATGGAGGGTGAGGGACATGGGTCACCCTCATATACAGGGGTGTGGGCATGGGCAGGATAGGTTGTGGGGGACCCGTCAGGGCATTGCCCGTTTGGAAGCCCGTTCGGAAGGCGAGAGGAGGCGGGGCAGGAAACTCTGCTCAATTTCTTTCCCAGAGGCCTGTGGAGAACCCTTTGCACGTTTGAGCCAGCCGGGCCTGCATCAGCAGATCCTGCTCCACTGGGAAGGGAGAGCCTGTAGGCGTAAATCAAAAAAAGGGGAGAAATCTGCAAATTCTAGTGGCAGACCCATGTTGCCCAGGAAGCAATCAGTTTCTCCTGCTCCCTATAGTGGAAAAAGACATAGGAGGTGTATTTCTCTAGGCAGGGGCTCTGTGTAGATGGCACTTCATTGCTCTGGGAAGCATCCATGCTGGTAGAAGAGTAGCAGCAGACTCCACACCTGAGGCTTGAATGGGGACCGTTGGGGAGGGGCAGTGGGAGGCCGAGGAGGGCGGAGGAAAATGCTTTTCAAAAGCATCTGCACGTTCCTACAAACCTGCTGAAAACCCATACCAGGAATGGGGCTCGAACCCATGCGGACAAACGTCCATTGGATCTTAAGTCCAACGCCTTAACCACTCGGCCACCCTGGTGAGACCCAAGGATTTACTTTCTTCAACTCCCTTTTTATGCTTGCTACTGTAGCACCAGCTGTCCAGCAAGAGGTGATTGCAGAGTTAAAAGGCTTTTGCAGGAGGTTAAAAGTAATTGCTTATAACAAACACACTGTGTGACACCTAACTTTCTCCCACTCGGACCTTACCGTTAATTTTTATATTGGAGTTAGCTTAGTCACAATAAGGGGGTGAGCAAGGCAGTTACACTAGAGCATCTACTCCCTGGTGGTCTAGTGGCTAGGATTCAGCGCTTTCACCGCCGCGGCCCGGGTTCGATTCCCGGTCAGGGAAGATCCCTCTAAAGCATAGATTGCTTAATTTGTCTGTGTATCTTTTTTAAAAGAAGGTCTTTAAAAAGGCACCCCTCCCAATAGATGAAAGCAGAGGAATGGGGCTTGTTCTCCTGTGCCCCAGGTTGCTTTGCCCCCATTGACCTAAGCCACCTTTGTGCGCACGCAGTCCCCCACCCAGTCAGGTGCTCTATGTTGGCGTGAAGTGCAGTACCAGCTCAACAGAAAGGTAAATTGCTGGAAAACCCTGCTGTGATGCATACATCTACTTTGGAGCACTCTTCTCCTTTGCACTCTTGAATCGCTTAAGCGCAATGTATTCTTCCAGCAAGCTGAATAACGAGATAGGTGAGAGAAGGTGTACCAGCTGTCTGTGCGCCATCAGCAGCCACTAGGTGTCCCTCTTGGGTTTTCCCGGGGATCCTGATTGTGCAGGAATTCATCGGTTCAGTAGCAAGGGGGAGAGGATGGCCTGTGCCTGGAAGTGACAGGCAGTCTGGTGGCATCATGAGGATTAAGTTCCGATTCATATTTGCTGTAGAATAAAATATGTTTTCAGCCCCCATGAGCTTTGTCACTCGGAGAGCAGTGTATGAACTTTTGCTGCACGGCTCTGGGCTCCCTGGTGGTCTAGTGGTTAGGATTCGGCGCTCTCACCGCCGCGGCCCGGGTTCGATTCCCGGTCAGGGAAAAGTCCCTCTTCTGACCTTGAAAGCTTTTCCTTCCCGTAGGTCAGGGCTTCTCAAAATGAAGTTGCTTTTCTGACTCACAATTTGCCTAGCATGACGCAGTATCGCTCAAAATATGATTTTCGCAAGGTTCCTTTAGAGCTGCTTCCCATGGTGGGAGGCAAGGCTCTTGAGCAAGTGAGATCCTGTATTCCGAGGCGCGCTTCCTTTTGTAGGCTTCTGACCCCATGGCCTGTGGCAGGTAGTCCTCCTTTGACTGGGCCGCAGGCTTTGTCTCCAAATGGCGTCCTGGACCCACTGCAACCCACCTGTTTGCTAAAACGGAAGTCTGCCTCTGGGTAAGAAAAAGCTGAGCTGCACGTACGGAAAGCGGCAGAGGCCAGAGGCGGGGAGGGTGTGGCAAGGGCTGCCTGATTTGCATAGTGACGTGTTGCATCTTGGGAATGTACAGGCTTTGGAGCTTAACAGGTACTGCAGGTGTCTGCCTGGCCTGAGAGATGCCTGTCTGGTGCTCCCCTCAGGACACACAGGCCTTCCATTCGAGCATGGAGGGTGAGGGACATGGGTCACCCTCATATACAGGGGTGTGGGCATGGGCAGGATAGGTTGTGGGGGACCCGTCAGGGCATTGCCCGTTTGGAAGCCCGTTCGGAAGGCGAGAGGAGGCGGGGCAGGAAACTCTGCTCAATTTCTTTCCCAGAGGCCTGTGGAGAACCCTTTGCACATTTGAGCCAGCCGGGCCTGCATCAGCAGATCCTGCTCCACTGGGAAGGGAGAGCCTGTAGGCGTAAATCAAAAAAAGGGGAGAAATCTGCAAATTCTAGTGGCAGACCCATGTTGCCCAGGAAGCAATCAGTTTCTCCTGCTCCCTATAGTGGAAAAAGACATAGGAGGTGTATTTCTCTAGGCAGGGGCTCTGTGTAGATGGCACTTCATTGCTCTGGGAAGCATCCATGCTGGTAGAAGAGTAGCAGCAGACTCCACACCTGAGGCTTGAATGGGGACCGTTGGGGAGGGGCAGTGGGAGGCCGAGGAGGGCGGAGGAAAATGCTTTTCAAAAGCATCTGCACGTTCCTACAAACCTGCTGAAAACCCATACCAGGAATGGGGCTCGAACCCATGCGGACAAACGTCCATTGGATCTTAAGTCCAACGCCTTAACCACTCGGCCACCCTGGTGAGACCCAAGGATTTACTTTCTTCAACTCCCTTTTTATGCTTGCTACTGTAGCACCAGCTGTCCAGCAAGAGGTGATTGCAGAGTTAAAAGGCTTTTGCAGGAGGTTAAAAGTAATTGCTTATAACAAACACACTGTGTGACACCTAACTTTCTCCCACTCGGACCTTACCGTTAATTTTTATATTGGAGTTAGCTTAGTCACAATAAGGGGGTGAGCAAGGCAGGCACACTAGAGCATCTACTCCCTGGTGGTCTAGTGGCTAGGATTCGGCGCTTTCACCGCCGCGGCCCGGGTTCGATTCCCGGTCAGGGAAGATCCCTCTAAAGCATAGATTGCTTAATTTGTCTGTGTATCTTTTTTAAAAGAAGGTCTTTAAAAAGGCACCCCTCCCAATAGATGAAAGCGGAGGAATGGGGCTTGTTCTCCTGTGCCCCAGGTTGCTTTGCCCCCATTGACCTAAGCCACCTTTGTGCGCACGCAGTCCCCCACCCAGTCAGGTGCTCTATGTTGGCGTGAAGTGCAGTACCAGCTCAACAGAAAGGTAAATTGCTGGAAAACCCTGCTGTGATGCATACATCTACTTTGGAGCACTCTTCTCCTTTGCACTCTTGAATCGCTTAAGCGCAATGTATTCTTCCAGCAAGCTGAATAACGAGATAGGTGAGAGAAGGTGTACCAGCTGTCTGTGCGCCATCAGCAGCCACTAGGTGTCCCTCTTGGGTTTTCCCGGGGATCCTGATTGTGCAGGAATTCATCGGTTCAGTAGCAAGGGGGAGAGGATGGCCTGTGCCTGGAAGTGACAGGCAGTCTGGTGGCATCATGAGGATTAAGTTCCGATTCATATTTGCTGTAGAATAAAATATGTTTTCAGCCCCCATGAGCTTTGTCACTCGGAGAGCAGTGTATGAACTTTTGCTGCACGGCTCTGGGCTCCCTGGTGGTCTAGTGGTTAGGATTCGGCGCTCTCACCGCCGCGGCCCGGGTTCGATTCCCGGTCAGGGAAAAGTCCCTCTTCTGACCTTGAAAGCTTTTCCTTCCCGTAGGTCAGGGCTTCTCAAAATGAAGTTGCTTTTCTGACTCACAATTTGCCTAGCATGACGCAGTATCGCTCAAAATATGATTTTCGCAAGGTTCCTTTAGAGCTGCTTCCCATGGTGGGAGGCAAGGCTCTTGAGCAAGTGAGATCCTGTATTCCGAGGCGCGCTTCCTTTTGTAGGCTTCTGACCCCATGGCCTGTGGCAGGTAGTCCTCCTTTGACTGGGCCGCAGGCTTTGTCTCCAAATGGCGTCCTGGACCCACTGCAACCCACCTGTTTGCTAAAACGGAAGTCTGCCTCTGGGTAAGAAAAAGCTGAGCTGCACGTACGGAAAGCGGCAGAGGCCAGAGGCGGGGAGGGTGTGGCAAGGGCTGCCTGATTTGCATAGTGACGTGTTGCATCTTGGGAATGTACAGGCTTTGGAGCTTAACAGGTACTGCAGGTGTCTGCCTGGCCTGAGAGATGCCTGTCTGGTGCTCCCCTCAGGACACACAGGCCTTCCATTCGAGCATGGAGGGTGAGGGACATGGGTCACCCTCATATACAGGGGTGTGGGCATGGGCAGGATAGGTTGTGGGGGACCCGTCAGGGCATTGCCCGTTTGGAAGCCCGTTCGGAAGGCGAGAGGAGGCGGGGCAGGAAACTCTGCTCAATTTCTTTCCCAGAGGCCTGTGGAGAACCCTTTGCACGTTTGAGCCAGCCGGGCCTGCATCAGCAGATCCTGCTCCACTGGGAAGGGAGAGCCTGTAGGCGTAAATCAAAAAAAGGGGAGAAATCTGCAAATTCTAGTGGCAGACCCATGTTGCCCAGGAAGCAATCAGTTTCTCCTGCTCCCTATAGTGGAAAAAGACATAGGAGGTGTATTTCTCTAGGCAGGGGCTCTGTGTAGATGGCACTTCATTGCTCTGGGAAGCATCCATGCTGGTAGAAGAGTAGCAGCAGACTCCACACCTGAGGCTTGAATGGGGACCGTTGGGGAGGGGCAGTGGGAGGCCGAGGAGGGCGGAGGAAAATGCTTTTCAAAAGCATCTGCACGTTCCTACAAACCTGCTGAAAACCCATACCAGGAATGGGGCTCGAACCCATGCGGACAAACGTCCATTGGATCTTAAGTCCAACGCCTTAACCACTCGGCCACCCTGGTGAGACCCAAGGATTTACTTTCTTCAACTCCCTTTTTATGCTTGCTACTGTAGCACCAGCTGTCCAGCAAGAGGTGATTGCAGAGTTAAAAGGCTTTTGCAGGAGGTTAAAAGTAATTGCTTATAACAAACACACTGTGTGACACCTAACTTTCTCCCACTCGGACCTTACCGTTAATTTTTATATTGGAGTTAGCTTAGTCACAATAAGGGGGTGAGCAAGGCAGTTACACTAGAGCATCTACTCCCTGGTGGTCTAGTGGCTAGGATTCAGCGCTTTCACCGCCGCGGCCCGGGTTCGATTCCCGGTCAGGGAAGATCCCTCTAAAGCATAGATTGCTTAATTTGTCTGTGTATCTTTTTTAAAAGAAGGTCTTTAAAAAGGCACCCCTCCCAATAGATGAAAGCAGAGGAATGGGGCTTGTTCTCCTGTGCCCCAGGTTGCTTTGCCCCCATTGACCTAAGCCACCTTTGTGCGCACGCAGTCCCCCACCCAGTCAGGTGCTCTATGTTGGCGTGAAGTGCAGTACCAGCTCAACAGAAAGGTAAATTGCTGGAAAACCCTGCTGTGATGCATACATCTACTTTGGAGCACTCTTCTCCTTTGCACTCTTGAATCGCTTAAGCGCAATGTATTCTTCCAGCAAGCTGAATAACGAGATAGGTGAGAGAAGGTGTACCAGCTGTCTGTGCGCCATCAGCAGCCACTAGGTGTCCCTCTTGGGTTTTCCCGGGGATCCTGATTGTGCAGGAATTCATCGGTTCAGTAGCAAGGGGGAGAGGATGGCCTGTGCCTGGAAGTGACAGGCAGTCTGGTGGCATCATGAGGATTAAGTTCCGATTCATATTTGCTGTAGAATAAAATATGTTTTCAGCCCCCATGAGCTTTGTCACTCGGAGAGCAGTGTATGAACTTTTGCTGCACGGCTCTGGGCTCCCTGGTGGTCTAGTGGTTAGGATTCGGCGCTCTCACCGCCGCGGCCCGGGTTCGATTCCCGGTCAGGGAAAAGTCCCTCTTCTGACCTTGAAAGCTTTTCCTTCCCGTAGGTCAGGGCTTCTCAAAATGAAGTTGCTTTTCTGACTCACAATTTGCCTAGCATGACGCAGTATCGCTCAAAATATGATTTTCGCAAGGTTCCTTTAGAGCTGCT
This sequence comes from Lissotriton vulgaris, assembly GCF_964263255.1. Taxonomy (NCBI): domain Eukaryota; kingdom Metazoa; phylum Chordata; class Amphibia; order Caudata; family Salamandridae; genus Lissotriton; species Lissotriton vulgaris. The sequence continues at coordinate 520,502,632 of NC_141691.1, forward strand.
TCCCATGGTGGGAGGCAAGGCTCTTGAGCAAGTGAGATCCTGTATTCCGAGGCGCGCTTCCTTTTGTAGGCTTCTGACCCCATGGCCTGTGGCAGGTAGTCCTCCTTTGACTGGGCCGCAGGCTTTGTCTCCAAATGGCGTCCTGGACCCACTGCAACCCACCTGTTTGCTAAAACGGAAGTCTGCCTCTGGGTAAGAAAAAGCTGAGCTGCACGTACGGAAAGCGGCAGAGGCCAGAGGCGGGGAGGGTGTGGCAAGGGCTGCCTGATTTGCATAGTGACGTGTTGCATCTTGGGAATGTACAGGCTTTGGAGCTTAACAGGTACTGCAGGTGTCTGCCTGGCCTGAGAGATGCCTGTCTGGTGCTCCCCTCAGGACACACAGGCCTTCCATTCGAGCATGGAGGGTGAGGGACATGGGTCACCCTCATATACAGGGGTGTGGGCATGGGCAGGATAGGTTGTGGGGGACCCGTCAGGGCATTGCCCGTTTGGAAGCCCGTTCGGAAGGCGAGAGGAGGCGGGGCAGGAAACTCTGCTCAATTTCTTTCCCAGAGGCCTGTGGAGAACCCTTTGCACATTTGAGCCAGCCGGGCCTGCATCAGCAGATCCTGCTCCACTGGGAAGGGAGAGCCTGTAGGCGTAAATCAAAAAAAGGGGAGAAATCTGCAAATTCTAGTGGCAGACCCATGTTGCCCAGGAAGCAATCAGTTTCTCCTGCTCCCTATAGTGGAAAAAGACATAGGAGGTGTATTTCTCTAGGCAGGGGCTCTGTGTAGATGGCACTTCATTGCTCTGGGAAGCATCCATGCTGGTAGAAGAGTAGCAGCAGACTCCACACCTGAGGCTTGAATGGGGACTGTTGGGGAGGGGCAGTGGGAGGCCGAGGAGGGCGGAGGAAAATGCTTTTCAAAAGCATCTGCACGTTCCTACAAACCTGCTGAAAACCCATACCAGGAATGGGGCTCGAACCCATGCGGACAAACGTCCATTGGATCTTAAGTCCAACGCCTTAACCACTCGGCCACCCTGGTGAGACCCAAGGATTTACTTTCTTCAACTCCCTTTTTATGCTTGCTACTGTAGCACCAGCTGTCCAGCAAGAGGTGATTGCAGAGTTAAAAGGCTTTTGCAGGAGGTTAAAAGTAATTGCTTATAACAAACACACTGTGTGACACCTAACTTTCTCCCACTCGGACCTTACCGTTAATTTTTATATTGGAGTTAGCTTAGTCACAATAAGGGGGTGAGCAAGGCAGTTACACTAGAGCATCTACTCCCTGGTGGTCTAGTGGCTAGGATTCGGCGCTTTCACCGCTGCGGCCCGGGTTCGATTCCCGGTCAGGGAAGATCCCTCTAAAGCATAGATTGCTTAATTTGTCTGTGTATCTTTTTTAAAAGAAGGTCTTTAAAAAGGCACCCCTCCCAATAGATGAAAGCGGAGGAATTGGGCTTGTTCTCCTGTGCCCCAGGTTGCTTTGCCCCCATTGACCTAAGCCACCTTTGTGCGCACGCAGTCCCCCACCCAGTCAGGTGCTCTATGTTGGCGTGAAGTGCAGTACCAGCTCAACAGAAAGGTAAATTGCTGGAAAACCCTGCTGTGATGCATACATCTACTTTGGAGCACTCTTCTCCTTTGCACTCTTGAATCGCTTAAGCGCAATGTATTCTTCCAGCAAGCTGAATAACGAGATAGGTGAGAGAAGGTGTACCAGCTGTCTGTGCGCCATCAGCAGCCACTAGGTGTCCCTCTTGGGTTTTCCCGGGGATCCTGATTGTGCAGGAATTCATCGGTTCAGTAGCAAGGGGGAGAGGATGGCCTGTGCCTGGAAGTGACAGGCAGTCTGGTGGCATCATGAGGATTAAGTTCCGATTCATATTTGCTGTAGAATAAAATATGTTTTCAGCCCCCATGAGCTTTGTCACTCGGAGAGCAGTGTATGAACTTTTGCTGCACGGCTCTGGGCTCCCTGGTGGTCTAGTGGTTAGGATTCGGCGCTCTCACCGCCGCGGCCCGGGTTCGATTCCCGGTCAGGGAAAAGTCCCTCTTCTGACCTTGAAAGCTTTTCCTTCCCGTAGGTCAGGGCTTCTCAAAATGAAGTTGCTTTTCTGACTCACAATTTGCCTAGCATGACGCAGTATCGCTCAAAATATGATTTTCGCAAGGTTCCTTTAGAGCTGCTTCCCATGGTGGGAGGCAAGGCTCTTGAGCAAGTGAGATCCTGTATTCCGAGGCGCGCTTCCTTTTGTAGGCTTCTGACCCCATGGCCTGTGGCAGGTAGTCCTCCTTTGACTGGGCCGCAGGCTTTGTCTCCAAATGGCGTCCTGGACCCACTGCAACCCACCTGTTTGCTAAAACGGAAGTCTGCCTCTGGGTAAGAAAAAGCTGAGCTGCACGTACGGAAAGCGGCAGAGGCCAGAGGCGGGGAGGGTGTGGCAAGGGCTGCCTGATTTGCATAGTGACCTGTTGCATCTTGGGAATGTACAGGCTTTGGAGCTTAACAGGTACTGCAGGTGTCTGCCTGGCCTGAGAGATGCCTGTCTGGTGCTCCCCTCAGGACACACAGGCCTTCCATTCGAGCATGGAGGGTGAGGGACATGGGTCACCCTCATATACAGGGGTGTGGGCATGGGCAGGATAGGTTGTGGGGGACCCGTCAGGGCATTGCCCGTTTGGAAGCCCGTTCGGAAGGCGAGCGGAGGCGGGGCAGGAAACTCTGCTCAATTTCTTTCCCAGAGGCCTGTGGAGAACCCTTTGCACGTTTGAGCCAGCCGGGCCTGCATCAGCAGATCCTGCTCCACTGGGAAGGGAGAGCCTGTAGGCGTAAATCAAAAAAAGGGGAGAAATCTGCAAATTCTAGTGGCAGACCCATGTTGCCCAGGAAGCAATCAGTTTCTCCTGCTCCCTATAGTGGAAAAAGACATAGGAGGTGTATTTCTCTAGGCAGGGGCTCTGTGTAGATGGCACTTCATTGCTCTGGGAAGCATCCATGCTGGTAGAAGAGTAGCAGCAGACTCCACACCTGAGGCTTGAATGGGGACCGTTGGGGAGGGGCAGTGGGAGGCCGAGGAGGGCGGAGGAAAATGCTTTTCAAAAGCATCTGCACGTTCCTACAAACCTGCTGAAAACCCATACCAGGAATGGGGCTCGAACCCATGCGGACAAACGTCCATTGGATCTTAAGTCCAACGCCTTAACCACTCGGCCACCCTGGTGAGACCCAAGGATTTACTTTCTTCAACTCCCTTTTTATGCTTGCTACTGTAGCACCAGCTGTCCAGCAAGAGGTGATTGCAGAGTTAAAAGGCTTTTGCAGGAGGTTAAAAGTAATTGCTTATAACAAACACACTGTGTGACACCTAACTTTCTCCCACTCGGACCTTACCGTTAATTTTTATATTGGAGTTAGCTTAGTCACAATAAGGGGGTGAGCAAGGCAGGCACACTAGAGCATCTACTCCCTGGTGGTCTAGTGGCTAGGATTCGGCGCTTTCACCGCCGCGGCCCGGGTTCGATTCCCGGTCAGGGAAGATCCCTCTAAAGCATAGATTGCTTAATTTGTCTGTGTATCTTTTTTAAAAGAAGGTCTTTAAAAAGGCACCCCTCCCAATAGATGAAAGCGGAGGAATGGGGCTTGTTCTCCTGTGCCCCAGGTTGCTTTGCCCCCATTGACCTAAGCCACCTTTGTGCGCACGCAGTCCCCCACCCAGTCAGGTGCTCTATGTTGGCGTGAAGTGCAGTACCAGCTCAACAGAAAGGTAAATTGCTGGAAAACCCTGCTGTGATGCATACATCTACTTTGGAGCACTCTTCTCCTTTGCACTCTTGAATCGCTTAAGCGCAATGTATTCTTCCAGCAAGCTGAATAACGAGATAGGTGAGAGAAGGTGTACCAGCTGTCTGTGCGCCATCAGCAGCCACTAGGTGTCCCTCTTGTGTTTTCCCGGGGATCCTGATTGTGCAGGAATTCATCGGTTCAGTAGCAAGGGGGAGAGGATGGCCTGTGCCTGGAAGTGACAGGCAGTCTGGTGGCATCATGAGGATTAAGTTCCGATTCATATTTGCTGTAGAATAAAATATGTTTTCAGCCCCCATGAGCTTTGTCACTCGGAGAGCAGTGTATGAACTTTTGCTGCACGGCTCTGGGCTCCCTGGTGGTCTAGTGGTTAGGATTCGGCGCTCTCACCGCCGCGGCCCGGGTTCGATTCCCGGTCAGGGAAAAGTCCCTCTTCTGACCTTGAAAGCTTTTCCTTCCCGTAGGTCAGGGCTTCTCAAAATGAAGTTGCTTTTCTGACTCACAATTTGCCTAGCATGACGCAGTATCGCTCAAAATATGATTTTCGCAAGGTTCCTTTAGAGCTGCTTCCCATGGTGGGAGGCAAGGCTCTTGAGCAAGTGAGATCCTGTATTCCGAGGCGCGCTTCCTTTTGTAGGCTTCTGACCCCATGGCCTGTGGCAGGTAGTCCTCCTTTGACTGGGCCGCAGGCTTTGTCTCCAAATGGCGTCCTGGACCCACTGCAACCCACCTGTTTGCTAAAACGGAAGTCTGCCTCTGGGTAAGAAAAAGCTGAGCTGCACGTACGGAAAGCGGCAGAGGCCAGAGGCGGGGAGGGTGTGGCAAGGGCTGCCTGATTTGCATAGTGACGTGTTGCATCTTGGGAATGTACAGGCTTTGGAGCTTAACAGGTACTGCAGGTGTCTGCCTGGCCTGAGAGATGCCTGTCTGGTGCTCCCCTCAGGACACACAGGCCTTCCATTCGAGCATGGAGGGTGAGGGACATGGGTCACCCTCATATACAGGGGTGTGGGCATGGGCAGGATAGGTTGTGGGGGACCCGTCAGGGCATTGCCCGTTTGGAAGCCCGTTCGGAAGGCGAGAGGAGGCGGGGCAGGAAACTCTGCTCAATTTCTTTCCCAGAGGCCTGTGGAGAACCCTTTGCACGTTTGAGCCAGCCGGGCCTGCATCAGCAGATCCTGCTCCACTGGGAAGGGAGAGCCTGTAGGCGTAAATCAAAAAAAGGGGAGAAATCTGCAAATTCTAGTGGCAGACCCATGTTGCCCAGGAAGCAATCAGTTTCTCCTGCTCCCTATAGTGGAAAAAGACATAGGAGGTGTATTTCTCTAGGCAGGGGCTCTGTGTAGATGGCACTTCATTGCTCTGGGAAGCATCCATGCTGGTAGAAGAGTAGCAGCAGACTCCACACCTGAGGCTTGAATGGGGACCGTTGGGGAGGGGCAGTGGGAGGCCGAGGAGGGCGGAGGAAAATGCTTTTCAAAAGCATCTGCACGTTCCTACAAACCTGCTGAAAACCCATACCAGGAATGGGGCTCGAACCCATGCGGACAAACGTCCATTGGATCTTAAGTCCAACGCCTTAACCACTCGGCCACCCTGGTGAGACCCAAGGATTTACTTTCTTCAACTCCCTTTTTATGCTTGCTACTGTAGCACCAGCTGTCCAGCAAGAGGTGATTGCAGAGTTAAAAGGCTTTTGCAGGAGGTTAAAAGTAATTGCTTATAACAAACACACTGTGTGACACCTAACTTTCTCCCACTCGGACCTTACCGTTAATTTTTATATTGGAGTTAGCTTAGTCACAATAAGGGGGTGAGCAAGGCAGTTACACTAGAGCATCTACTCCCTGGTGGTCTAGTGGCTAGGATTCAGCGCTTTCACCGCCGCGGCCCGGGTTCGATTCCCGGTCAGGGAAGATCCCTCTAAAGCATAGATTGCTTAATTTGTCTGTGTATCTTTTTTAAAAGAAGGTCTTTAAAAAGGCACCCCTCCCAATAGATGAAAGCGGAGGAATTGGGCTTGTTCTCCTGTGCCCCAGGTTGCTTTGCCCCCATTGACCTAAGCCACCTTTGTCCGCACGCAGTCCCCCACCCAGTCAGGTGCTCTATGTTGGCGTGAAGTGCAGTAACAGCTCAACAGAAAGGTAAATTGCTGGAAAACCCTGCTGTGATGCATACATCTACTTTGGAGCACTCTTCTCCTTTGCACTCTTGAATCGCTTAAGCGCAATGTATTCTTCCAGCAAGCTGAATAACGAGATAGGTGAGAGAAGGTGTACCAGCTGTCTGTGCGCCATCAGCAGCCACTAGGTGTCCCTCTTGGGTTTTCCCGGGGATCCTGATTGTGCAGGAATTCATCGGTTCAGTAGCAAGGGGGAGAGGATGGCCTGTGCCTGGAAGTGACAGGCAGTCTGGTGGCATCATGAGGATTAAGTTCCGATTCATATTTGCTGTAGAATAAAATATGTTTTCAGCCCCCATGAGCTTTGTCACTCGGAGAGCAGTGTATGAACTTTTGCTGCACGGCTCTGGGCTCCCTGGTGGTCTAGTGGTTAGGATTCGGCGCTCTCACCGCCACGGCCCGGGTTCGATTCCCGGTCAGGGAAAAGTCCCTCTTCTGACCTTGAAAGCTTTTCCTTCCCGTAGGTCAGGGCTTCTCAAAATGAAGTTGCTTTTCTGACTCACAATTTGCCTAGCATGACGCAGTATCGCTCAAAATATGATTTTCGCAAGGTTCCTTTAGAGCTGCTTCCCATGGTGGGAGGCAAGGCTCTTGAGCAAGTGAGATCCTGTATTCCGAGGCGCGCTTCCTTTTGTAGGCTTCTGACCCCATGGCCTGTGGCAGGTAGTCCTCCTTTGACTGGGCCGCAGGCTTTGTCTCCAAATGGCGTCCTGGACCCACTGCAACCCACCTGTTTGCTAAACGGAAGTCTGCCTCTGGGTAAGAAAAAGCTGAGCTGCACGTACGGAAAGCGGCAGAGGCCAGAGGCGGGGAGGGTGTGGCAAGGGCTGCCTGATTTGCATAGTGACCTGTTGCATCTTGGGAATGTACAGGCTTTGGAGCTTAACAGGTACTGCAGGTGTCTGCCTGGCCTGAGAGATGCCTGTCTGGTGCTCCCCTCAGGACACACAGGCCTTCCATTCGAGCATGGAGGGTGAGGGACATGGGTCACCCTCATATACAGGGGTGTGGGCATGGGCAGGATAGGTTGTGGGGGACCCGTCAGGGCATTGCCCGTTTGGAAGCCCGTTCGGAAGGCGAGAGGAGGCGGGGCAGGAAACTCTGCTCAATTTCTTTCCCAGAGGCCTGTGGAGAACCCTTTGCACGTTTGAGCCAGCCGGGCCTGCATCAGCAGATCCTGCTCCACTGGGAAGGGAGAGCCTGTAGGCGTAAATCAAAAAAAGGGGAGAAATCTGCAAATTCTAGTGGCAGACCCATGTTGCCCAGGAAGCAATCAGTTTCTCCTGCTCCCTATAGTGGAAAAAGACATAGGAGGTGTATTTCTCTAGGCAGGGGCTCTGTGTAGATGGCACTTCATTGCTCTGGGAAGCATCCATGCTGGTAGAAGAGTAGCAGCAGACTCCACACCTGAGGCTTGAATGGGGACCGTTGGGGAGGGGCAGTGGGAGGCCGAGGAGGGCGGAGGAAAATGCTTTTCAAAAGCATCTGCACGTTCCTACAAACCTGCTGAAAACCCATACCAGGAATGGGGCTCGAACCCATGCGGACAAACGTCCATTGGATCTTAAGTCCAACGCCTTAACCACTCGGCCACCCTGGTGAGACCCAAGGATTTACTTTCTTCAACTCCCTTTTTATGCTTGCTACTGTAGCACCAGCTGTCCAGCAAGAGGTGATTGCAGAGTTAAAAGGCTTTTGCAGGAGGTTACAAGTAATTGCTTATAACAAACACACTGTGTGACACCTAACTTTCTCCCACTCGGACCTTACCGTTAATTTTTATATTGGAGTTAGCTTAGTCACAATAAGGGGGTGAGCAAGGCAGTTACACTAGAGCATCTACTCCCTGGTGGTCTAGTGGCTAGGATTCAGCGCTTTCACCGCCGCGGCCCGGGTTCGATTCCCGGTCAGGGAAGATCCCTCTAAAGCATAGATTGCTTAATTTGTCTGTGTATCTTTTTTAAAAGAAGGTCTTTAAAAAGGCACCCCTCCCAATAGATGAAAGCGGAGGAATTGGGCTTGTTCTCCTGTGCCCCAGGTTGCTTTGCCCCCATTGACCTAAGCCACCTTTGTCCGCACGCAGTCCCCCACCCAGTCAGGTGCTCTATGTTGGCGTGAAGTGCAGTACCAGCTCAACAGAAAGGTAAATTGCTGGAAAACCCTGCTGTGATGCATACATCTACTTTGGAGCACTCTTCTCCTTTGCACTCTTGAATCGCTTAAGCGCAATGTATTCTTCCAGCAAGCTGAATAACGAGATAGGTGAGAGAAGGTGTACCAGCTGTCTGTGCGCCATCAGCAGCCACTAGGTGTCCCTCTTGGGTTTTCCCGGGGATCCTGATTGTGCAGGAATTCATCGGTTCAGTAGCAAGGGGGAGAGGATGGCCTGTGCCTGGAAGTGACAGGCAGTCTGGTGGCATCATGAGGATTAAGTTCCGATTCATATTTGCTGTAGAATAAAATATGTTTTCAGCCCCCATGAGCTTTGTCACTCGGAGAGCAGTGTATGAACTTTTGCTGCACGGCTCTGGGCTCCCTGGTGGTCTAGTGGTTAGGATTCGGCGCTCTCACCGCCACGGCCCGGGTTCGATTCCCGGTCAGGGAAAAGTCCCTCTTCTGACCTTGAAAGCTTTTCCTTCCCGTAGGTCAGGGCTTCTCAAAATGAAGTTGCTTTTCTGACTCACAATTTGCCTAGCATGACGCAGTATCGCTCAAAATATGATTTTCGCAAGGTTCCTTTAGAGCTGCTTCCCATGGTGGGAGGCAAGGCTCTTGAGCAAGTGAGATCCTGTATTCCGAGGCGCGATTCCTTTTGTAGGCTTCTGACCCCATGGCCTGTGGCAGGTAGTCCTCCTTTGACTGGGCCGCAGGCTTTGTCTCCAAATGGCGTCCTGGACCCACTGCAACCCACCTGTTTGCTAAAACGGAAGTCTGCCTCTGGGTAAGAAAAAGCTGAGCTGCACGTACGGAAAGCGGCAGAGGCCAGAGGCGGGGAGGGTGTGGCAAGGGCTGCCTGATTTGCATAGTGACGTGTTGCATCTTGGGAATGTACAGGCTTTGGAGCTTAACAGGTACTGCAGGTGTCTGCCTGGCCTGAGAGATGCCTGTCTGGTGCTCCCCTCAGGACACACAGGCCTTCCATTCGAGCATGGAGGGTGAGGGACATGGGTCACCCTCATATACAGGGGTGTGGGCATGGGCAGGATAGGTTGTGGGGGACCCGTCAGGGCATTGCCCGTTTGGAAGCCCGTTCGGAAGGCGAGAGGAGGCGGGGCAGGAAACTCTGCTCAATTTCTTTCCCAGAGGCCTGTGGAGAACCCTTTGCACGTTTGAGCCAGCCGGGCCTGCATCAGCAGATCCTGCTCCACTGGGAAGGGAGAGCCTGTAGGCGTAAATCAAAAAAAGGGGAGAAATCTGCAAATTCTAGTGGCAGACCCATGTTGCCCAGGAAGCAATCAGTTTCTCCTGCTCCCTATAGTGGAAAAAGACATAGGAGGTGTATTTCTCTAGGCAGGGGCTCTGTGTAGATGGCACTTCATTGCTCTGGGAAGCATCCATGCTGGTAGAAGAGTAGCAGCAGACTCCACACCTGAGGCTTGAATGGGGACCGTTGGGGAGGGGCAGTGGGAGGCCGAGGAGGGCGGAGGAAAATGCTTTTCAAAAGCATCTGCACGTTCCTACAAACCTGCTGAAAACCCATACCAGGAATGGGGCTCGAACCCATGCGGACAAACGTCCATTGGATCTTAAGTCCAACGCCTTAACCACTCGGCCACCCTGGTGAGACCCAAGGATTTACTTTCTTCAACTCCCTTTTTATGCTTGCTACTGTAGCACCAGCTGTCCAGCAAGAGGTGATTGCAGAGTTAAAAGGCTTTTGCAGGAGGTTAAAAGTAATTGCTTATAACAAACACACTGTGTGACACCTAACTTTCTCCCACTCGGACCTTACCGTTAATTTTTATATTGGAGTTAGCTTAGTCACAATAAGGGGGTGAGCAAGGCAGTTACACTAGAGCATCTACTCCCTGGTGGTCTAGTGGCTAGGATTCAGCGCTTTCACCGCCGCGGCCCGGGTTCGATTCCCGGTCAGGGAAGATCCCTCTAAAGCATAGATTGCTTAATTTGTCTGTGTATCTTTTTTAAAAGAAGGTCTTTAAAAAGGCACCCCTCCCAATAGATGAAAGCGGAGGAATTGGGCTTGTTCTCCTGTGCCCCAGGTTGCTTTGCCCCCATTGACCTAAGCCACCTTTGTCCGCACGCAGTCCCCCACCCAGTCAGGTGCTCTATGTTGGCGTGAAGTGCAGTACCAGCTCAACAGAAAGGTAAATTGCTGGAAAACCCTGCTGTGATGCATACATCTACTTTGGAGCACTCTTCTCCTTTGCACTCTTGAATCGCTTAAGCGCAATGTATTCTTCCAGCAAGCTGAATAACGAGATAGGTGAGAGAAGGTGTACCAGCTGTCTGTGCGCCATCAGCAGCCACTAGGTGTCCCTCTTGGGTTTTCCCGGGGATCCTGATTGTGCAGGAATTCATCGGTTCAGTAGCAAGGGGGAGAGGATGGCCTGTGCCTGGAAGTGACAGGCAGTCTGGTGGCATCATGAGGATTAAGTTCCGATTCATATTTGCTGTAGAATAAAATATGTTTTCAGCCCCCATGAGCTTTGTCACTCGGAGAGCAGTGTATGAACTTTTGCTGCACGGCTCTGGGCTCCCTGGTGGTCTAGTGGTTAGGATTCGGCGCTCTCACCGCCGCGGCCCGGGTTCGATTCCCGGTCAGGGAAAAGTCCCTCTTCTGACCTTGAAAGCTTTTCCTTCCCGTAGGTCAGGGCTTCTCAAAATGAAGTTGCTTTTCTGACTCACAATTTGCCTAGCATGACGCAGTATCGCTCAAAATATGATTTTCGCAAGGTTCCTTTAGAGCTGCTTCCCATGGTGGGAGGCAAGGCTCTTGAGCAAGTGAGATCCTGTATTCCGAGGCGCGCTTCCTTTTGTAGGCTTCTGACCCCATGGCCTGTGGCAGGTAGTCCTCCTTTGACTGGGCCGCAGGCTTTGTCTCCAAATGGCGTCCTGGACCCACTGCAACCCACCTGTTTGCTAAAACGGAAGTCTGCCTCTGGGTAAGAAAAAGCTGAGCTGCACGTACGGAAAGCGGCAGAGGCCAGAGGCGGGGAGGGTGTGGCAAGGGCTGCCTGATTTGCATAGTGACGTGTTGCATCTTGGGAATGTACAGGCTTTGGAGCTTAACAGGTACTGCAGGTGTCTGCCTGGCCTGAGAGATGCCTGTCTGGTGCTCCCCTCAGGACACACAGGCCTTCCATTCGAGCATGGAGGGTGAGGGACATGGGTCACCCTCATATACAGGGGTGTGGGCATGGGCAGGATAGGTTGTGGGGGACCCGTCAGGGCATTGCCCGTTTGGAAGCCCGTTCGGAAGGCGAGAGGAGGCGGGGCAGGAAACTCTGCTCAATTTCTTTCCCAGAGGCCTGTGGAGAACCCTTTGCACGTTTGAGCCAGCCGGGCCTGCATCAGCAGATCCTGCTCCACTGGGAAGGGAGAGCCTGTAGGCGTAAATCAAAAAAAGGGGAGAAATCTGCAAATTCTAGTGGCAGACCCATGTTGCCCAGGAAGCAATCAGTTTCTCCTGCTCCCTATAGTGGAAAAAGACATAGGAGGTGTATTTCTCTAGGCAGGGGCTCTGTGTAGATGGCACTTCATTGCTCTGGGAAGCATCCATGCTGGTAGAAGAGTAGCAGCAGACTCCACACCTGAGGCTTGAATGGGGACCGTTGGGGAGGGGCAGTGGGAGGCCGAGGAGGGCGGAGGAAAATGCTTTTCAAAAGCATCTGCACGTTCCTACAAACCTGCTGAAAACCCATACCAGGAATGGGGCTCGAACCCATGCGGACAAACGTCCATTGGATCTTAAGTCCAACGCCTTAACCACTCGGCCACCCTGGTGAGACCCAAGGATTTACTTTCTTCAACTCCCTTTTTATGCTTGCTACTGTAGCACCAGCTGTCCAGCAAGAGGTGATTGCAGAGTTAAAAGGCTTTTGCAGGAGGTTAAAAGTAATTGCTTATAACAAACACACTGTGTGACACCTAACTTTCTCCCACTCGGACCTTACCGTTAATTTTTATATTGGAGTTAGCTTAGTCACAATAAGGGGGTGAGCAAGGCAGTTACACTAGAGCATCTACTCCCTGGTGGTCTAGTGGCTAGGATTCAGCGCTTTCACCGCCGCGGCCCGGGTTCGATTCCCGGTCAGGGAAGATCCCTCTAAAGCATAGATTGCTTAATTTGTCTGTGTATCTTTTTTAAAAGAAGGTCTTTAAAAAGGCACCCCTCCCAATAGATGAAAGCAGAGGAATGGGGCTTGTTCTCCTGTGCCCCAGGTTGCTTTGCCCCCATTGACCTAAGCCACCTTTGTGCGCACGCAGTCCCCCACCCAGTCAGGTGCTCTATGTTGGCGTGAAGTGCAGTACCAGCTCAACAGAAAGGTAAATTGCTGGAAAACCCTGCTGTGATGCATACATCTACTTTGGAGCACTCTTCTCCTTTGCACTCTTGAATCGCTTAAGCGCAATGTATTCTTCCAGCAAGCTGAATAACGAGATAGGTGAGAGAAGGTGTACCAGCTGTCTGTGCGCCATCAGCAGCCACTAGGTGTCCCTCTTGGGTTTTCCCGGGGATCCTGATTGTGCAGGAATTCATCGGTTCAGTAGCAAGGGGGAGAGGATGGCCTGTGCCTGGAAGTGACAGGCAGTCTGGTGGCATCATGAGGATTAAGTTCCGATTCATATTTGCTGTAGAATAAAATATGTTTTCAGCCCCCATGAGCTTTGTCACTCGGAGAGCAGTGTATGAACTTTTGCTGCACGGCTCTGGGCTCCCTGGTGGTCTAGTGGTTAGGATTCGGCGCTCTCACCGCCGCGGCCCGGGTTCGATTCCCGGTCAGGGAAAAGTCCCTCTTCTGACCTTGAAAGCTTTTCCTTCCCGTAGGTCAGGGCTTCTCAAAATGAAGTTGCTTTTCTGACTCACAATTTGCCTAGCATGACGCAGTATCGCTCAAAATATGATTTTCGCAAGGTTCCTTTAGAGCTGCTTCCCATGGTGGGAGGCAAGGCTCTTGAGCAAGTGAGATCCTGTATTCCGAGGCGCGCTTCCTTTTGTAGGCTTCTGACCCCATGGCCTGTGGCAGGTAGTCCTCCTTTGACTGGGCCGCAGGCTTTGTCTCCAAATGGCGTCCTGGACCCACTGCAACCCACCTGTTTGCTAAAACGGAAGTCTGCCTCTGGGTAAGAAAAAGCTGAGCTGCACGTACGGAAAGCGGCAGAGGCCAGAGGCGGGGAGGGTGTGGCAAGGGCTGCCTGATTTGCATAGTGACGTGTTGCATCTTGGGAATGTACAGGCTTTGGAGCTTAACAGGTACTGCAGGTGTCTGCCTGGCCTGAGAGATGCCTGTCTGGTGCTCCCCTCAGGACACACAGGCCTTCCATTCGAGCATGGAGGGTGAGGGACATGGGTCACCCTCATATACAGGGGTGTGGGCATGGGCAGGATAGGTTGTGGGGGACCCGTCAGGGCATTGCCCGTTTGGAAGCCCGTTCGGAAGGCGAGAGGAGGCGGGGCAGGAAACTCTGCTCAATTTCTTTCCCAGAGGCCTGTGGAGAACCCTTTGCACATTTGAGCCAGCCGGGCCTGCATCAGCAGATCCTGCTCCACTGGGAAGGGAGAGCCTGTAGGCGTAAATCAAAAAAAGGGGAGAAATCTGCAAATTCTAGTGGCAGACCCATGTTGCCCAGGAAGCAATCAGTTTCTCCTGCTCCCTATAGTGGAAAAAGACATAGGAGGTGTATTTCTCTAGGCAGGGGCTCTGTGTAGATGGCACTTCATTGCTCTGGGAAGCATCCATGCTGGTAGAAGAGTAGCAGCAGACTCCACACCTGAGGCTTGAATGGGGACCGTTGGGGAGGGGCAGTGGGAGGCCGAGGAGGGCGGAGGAAAATGCTTTTCAAAAGCATCTGCACGTTCCTACAAACCTGCTGAAAACCCATACCAGGAATGGGGCTCGAACCCATGCGGACAAACGTCCATTGGATCTTAAGTCCAACGCCTTAACCACTCGGCCACCCTGGTGAGACCCAAGGATTTACTTTCTTCAACTCCCTTTTTATGCTTGCTACTGTAGCACCAGCTGTCCAGCAAGAGGTGATTGCAGAGTTAAAAGGCTTTTGCAGGAGGTTAAAAGTAATTGCTTATAACAAACACACTGTGTGACACCTAACTTTCTCCCACTCGGACCTTACCGTTAATTTTTATATTGGAGTTAGCTTAGTCACAATAAGGGGGTGAGCAAGGCAGGCACACTAGAGCATCTACTCCCTGGTGGTCTAGTGGCTAGGATTCGGCGCTTTCACCGCCGCGGCCCGGGTTCGATTCCCGGTCAGGGAAGATCCCTCTAAAGCATAGATTGCTTAATTTGTCTGTGTATCTTTTTTAAAAGAAGGTCTTTAAAAAGGCACCCCTCCCAATAGATGAAAGCGGAGGAATGGGGCTTGTTCTCCTGTGCCCCAGGTTGCTTTGCCCCCATTGACCTAAGCCACCTTTGTGCGCACGCAGTCCCCCACCCAGTCAGGTGCTCTATGTTGGCGTGAAGTGCAGTACCAGCTCAACAGAAAGGTAAATTGCTGGAAAACCCTGCTGTGATGCATACATCTACTTTGGAGCACTCTTCTCCTTTGCACTCTTGAATCGCTTAAGCGCAATGTATTCTTCCAGCAAGCTGAATAACGAGATAGGTGAGAGAAGGTGTACCAGCTGTCTGTGCGCCATCAGCAGCCACTAGGTGTCCCTCTTGGGTTTTCCCGGGGATCCTGATTGTGCAGGAATTCATCGGTTCAGTAGCAAGGGGGAGAGGATGGCCTGTGCCTGGAAGTGACAGGCAGTCTGGTGGCATCATGAGGATTAAGTTCCGATTCATATTTGCTGTAGAATAAAATATGTTTTCAGCCCCCATGAGCTTTGTCACTCGGAGAGCAGTGTATGAACTTTTGCTGCACGGCTCTGGGCTCCCTGGTGGTCTAGTGGTTAGGATTCGGCGCTCTCACCGCCGCGGCCCGGGTTCGATTCCCGGTCAGGGAAAAGTCCCTCTTCTGACCTTGAAAGCTTTTCCTTCCCGTAGGTCAGGGCTTCTCAAAATGAAGTTGCTTTTCTGACTCACAATTTGCCTAGCATGACGCAGTATCGCTCAAAATATGATTTTCGCAAGGTTCCTTTAGAGCTGCTTCCCATGGTGGGAGGCAAGGCTCTTGAGCAAGTGAGATCCTGTATTCCGAGGCGCGCTTCCTTTTGTAGGCTTCTGACCCCATGGCCTGTGGCAGGTAGTCCTCCTTTGACTGGGCCGCAGGCTTTGTCTCCAAATGGCGTCCTGGACCCACTGCAACCCACCTGTTTGCTAAAACGGAAGTCTGCCTCTGGGTAAGAAAAAGCTGAGCTGCACGTACGGAAAGCGGCAGAGGCCAGAGGCGGGGAGGGTGTGGCAAGGGCTGCCTGATTTGCATAGTGACGTGTTGCATCTTGGGAATGTACAGGCTTTGGAGCTTAACAGGTACTGCAGGTGTCTGCCTGGCCTGAGAGATGCCTGTCTGGTGCTCCCCTCAGGACACACAGGCCTTCCATTCGAGCATGGAGGGTGAGGGACATGGGTCACCCTCATATACAGGGGTGTGGGCATGGGCAGGATAGGTTGTGGGGGACCCGTCAGGGCATTGCCCGTTTGGAAGCCCGTTCGGAAGGCGAGAGGAGGCGGGGCAGGAAACTCTGCTCAATTTCTTTCCCAGAGGCCTGTGGAGAACCCTTTGCACGTTTGAGCCAGCCGGGCCTGCATCAGCAGATCCTGCTCCACTGGGAAGGGAGAGCCTGTAGGCGTAAATCAAAAAAAGGGGAGAAATCTGCAAATTCTAGTGGCAGACCCATGTTGCCCAGGAAGCAATCAGTTTCTCCTGCTCCCTATAGTGGAAAAAGACATAGGAGGTGTATTTCTCTAGGCAGGGGCTCTGTGTAGATGGCACTTCATTGCTCTGGGAAGCATCCATGCTGGTAGAAGAGTAGCAGCAGACTCCACACCTGAGGCTTGAATGGGGACCGTTGGGGAGGGGCAGTGGGAGGCCGAGGAGGGCGGAGGAAAATGCTTTTCAAAAGCATCTGCACGTTCCTACAAACCTGCTGAAAACCCATACCAGGAATGGGGCTCGAACCCATGCGGACAAACGTCCATTGGATCTTAAGTCCAACGCCTTAACCACTCGGCCACCCTGGTGAGACCCAAGGATTTACTTTCTTCAACTCCCTTTTTATGCTTGCTACTGTAGCACCAGCTGTCCAGCAAGAGGTGATTGCAGAGTTAAAAGGCTTTTGCAGGAGGTTAAAAGTAATTGCTTATAACAAACACACTGTGTGACACCTAACTTTCTCCCACTCGGACCTTACCGTTAATTTTTATATTGGAGTTAGCTTAGTCACAATAAGGGGGTGAGCAAGGCAGTTACACTAGAGCATCTACTCCCTGGTGGTCTAGTGGCTAGGATTCAGCGCTTTCACCGCCGCGGCCCGGGTTCGATTCCCGGTCAGGGAAGATCCCTCTAAAGCATAGATTGCTTAATTTGTCTGTGTATCTTTTTTAAAAGAAGGTCTTTAAAAAGGCACCCCTCCCAATAGATGAAAGCAGAGGAATGGGGCTTGTTCTCCTGTGCCCCAGGTTGCTTTGCCCCCATTGACCTAAGCCACCTTTGTGCGCACGCAGTCCCCCACCCAGTCAGGTGCTCTATGTTGGCGTGAAGTGCAGTACCAGCTCAACAGAAAGGTAAATTGCTGGAAAACCCTGCTGTGATGCATACATCTACTTTGGAGCACTCTTCTCCTTTGCACTCTTGAATCGCTTAAGCGCAATGTATTCTTCCAGCAAGCTGAATAACGAGATAGGTGAGAGAAGGTGTACCAGCTGTCTGTGCGCCATCAGCAGCCACTAGGTGTCCCTCTTGGGTTTTCCCGGGGATCCTGATTGTGCAGGAATTCATCGGTTCAGTAGCAAGGGGGAGAGGATGGCCTGTGCCTGGAAGTGACAGGCAGTCTGGTGGCATCATGAGGATTAAGTTCCGATTCATATTTGCTGTAGAATAAAATATGTTTTCAGCCCCCATGAGCTTTGTCACTCGGAGAGCAGTGTATGAACTTTTGCTGCACGGCTCTGGGCTCCCTGGTGGTCTAGTGGTTAGGATTCGGCGCTCTCACCGCCGCGGCCCGGGTTCGATTCCCGGTCAGGGAAAAGTCCCTCTTCTGACCTTGAAAGCTTTTCCTTCCCGTAGGTCAGGGCTTCTCAAAATGAAGTTGCTTTTCTGACTCACAATTTGCCTAGCATGACGCAGTATCGCTCAAAATATGATTTTCGCAAGGTTCCTTTAGAGCTGCTTCCCATGGTGGGAGGCAAGGCTCTTGAGCAAGTGAGATCCTGTATTCCGAGGCGCGCTTCCTTTTGTAGGCTTCTGACCCCATGGCCTGTGGCAGGTAGTCCTCCTTTGACTGGGCCGCAGGCTTTGTCTCCAAATGGCGTCCTGGACCCACTGCAACCCACCTGTTTGCTAAAACGGAAGTCTGCCTCTGGGTAAGAAAAAGCTGAGCTGCACGTACGGAAAGCGGCAGAGGCCAGAGGCGGGGAGGGTGTGGCAAGGGCTGCCTGATTTGCATAGTGACGTGTTGCATCTTGGGAATGTACAGGCTTTGGAGCTTAACAGGTACTGCAGGTGTCTGCCTGGCCTGAGAGATGCCTGTCTGGTGCTCCCCTCAGGACACACAGGCCTTCCATTCGAGCATGGAGGGTGAGGGACATGGGTCACCCTCATATACAGGGGTGTGGGCATGGGCAGGATAGGTTGTGGGGGACCCGTCAGGGCATTGCCCGTTTGGAAGCCCGTTCGGAAGGCGAGAGGAGGCGGGGCAGGAAACTCTGCTCAATTTCTTTCCCAGAGGCCTGTGGAGAACCCTTTGCACATTTGAGCCAGCCGGGCCTGCATCAGCAGATCCTGCTCCACTGGGAAGGGAGAGCCTGTAGGCGTAAATCAAAAAAAGGGGAGAAATCTGCAAATTCTAGTGGCAGACCCATGTTGCCCAGGAAGCAATCAGTTTCTCCTGCTCCCTATAGTGGAAAAAGACATAGGAGGTGTATTTCTCTAGGCAGGGGCTCTGTGTAGATGGCACTTCATTGCTCTGGGAAGCATCCATGCTGGTAGAAGAGTAGCAGCAGACTCCACACCTGAGGCTTGAATGGGGACTGTTGGGGAGGGGCAGTGGGAGGCCGAGGAGGGCGGAGGAAAATGCTTTTCAAAAGCATCTGCACGTTCCTACAAACCTGCTGAAAACCCATACCAGGAATGGGGCTCGAACCCATGCGGACAAACGTCCATTGGATCTTAAGTCCAACGCCTTAACCACTCGGCCACCCTGGTGAGACCCAAGGATTTACTTTCTTCAACTCCCTTTTTATGCTTGCTACTGTAGCACCAGCTGTCCAGCAAGAGGTGATTGCAGAGTTAAAAGGCTTTTGCAGGAGGTTAAAAGTAATTGCTTATAACAAACACACTGTGTGACACCTAACTTTCTCCCACTCGGACCTTACCGTTAATTTTTATATTGGAGTTAGCTTAGTCACAATAAGGGGGTGAGCAAGGCAGTTACACTAGAGCATCTACTCCCTGGTGGTCTAGTGGCTAGGATTCGGCGCTTTCACCGCTGCGGCCCGGGTTCGATTCCCGGTCAGGGAAGATCCCTCTAAAGCATAGATTGCTTAATTTGTCTGTGTATCTTTTTTAAAAGAAGGTCTTTAAAAAGGCACCCCTCCCAATAGATGAAAGCGGAGGAATTGGGCTTGTTCTCCTGTGCCCCAGGTTGCTTTGCCCCCATTGACCTAAGCCACCTTTGTGCGCACGCAGTCCCCCACCCAGTCAGGTGCTCTATGTTGGCGTGAAGTGCAGTACCAGCTCAACAGAAAGGTAAATTGCTGGAAAACCCTGCTGTGATGCATACATCTACTTTGGAGCACTCTTCTCCTTTGCACTCTTGAATCGCTTAAGCGCAATGTATTCTTCCAGCAAGCTGAATAACGAGATAGGTGAGAGAAGGTGTACCAGCTGTCTGTGCGCCATCAGCAGCCACTAGGTGTCCCTCTTGGGTTTTCCCGGGGATCCTGATTGTGCAGGAATTCATCGGTTCAGTAGCAAGGGGGAGAGGATGGCCTGTGCCTGGAAGTGACAGGCAGTCTGGTGGCATCATGAGGATTAAGTTCCGATTCATATTTGCTGTAGAATAAAATATGTTTTCAGCCCCCATGAGCTTTGTCACTCGGAGAGCAGTGTATGAACTTTTGCTGCACGGCTCTGGGCTCCCTGGTGGTCTAGTGGTTAGGATTCGGCGCTCTCACCGCCGCGGCCCGGGTTCGATTCCCGGTCAGGGAAAAGTCCCTCTTCTGACCTTGAAAGCTTTTCCTTCCCGTAGGTCAGGGCTTCTCAAAATGAAGTTGCTTTTCTGACTCACAATTTGCCTAGCATGACGCAGTATCGCTCAAAATATGATTTTCGCAAGGTTCCTTTAGAGCTGCTTCCCATGGTGGGAGGCAAGGCTCTTGAGCAAGTGAGATCCTGTATTCCGAGGCGCGCTTCCTTTTGTAGGCTTCTGACCCCATGGCCTGTGGCAGGTAGTCCTCCTTTGACTGGGCCGCAGGCTTTGTCTCCAAATGGCGTCCTGGACCCACTGCAACCCACCTGTTTGCTAAAACGGAAGTCTGCCTCTGGGTAAGAAAAAGCTGAGCTGCACGTACGGAAAGCGGCAGAGGCCAGAGGCGGGGAGGGTGTGGCAAGGGCTGCCTGATTTGCATAGTGACCTGTTGCATCTTGGGAATGTACAGGCTTTGGAGCTTAACAGGTACTGCAGGTGTCTGCCTGGCCTGAGAGATGCCTGTCTGGTGCTCCCCTCAGGACACACAGGCCTTCCATTCGAGCATGGAGGGTGAGGGACATGGGTCACCCTCATATACAGGGGTGTGGGCATGGGCAGGATAGGTTGTGGGGGACCCGTCAGGGCATTGCCCGTTTGGAAGCCCGTTCGGAAGGCGAGCGGAGGCGGGGCAGGAAACTCTGCTCAATTTCTTTCCCAGAGGCCTGTGGAGAACCCTTTGCACGTTTGAGCCAGCCGGGCCTGCATCAGCAGATCCTGCTCCACTGGGAAGGGAGAGCCTGTAGGCGTAAATCAAAAAAAGGGGAGAAATCTGCAAATTCTAGTGGCAGACCCATGTTGCCCAGGAAGCAATCAGTTTCTCCTGCTCCCTATAGTGGAAAAAGACATAGGAGGTGTATTTCTCTAGGCAGGGGCTCTGTGTAGATGGCACTTCATTGCTCTGGGAAGCATCCATGCTGGTAGAAGAGTAGCAGCAGACTCCACACCTGAGGCTTGAATGGGGACCGTTGGGGAGGGGCAGTGGGAGGCCGAGGAGGGCGGAGGAAAATGCTTTTCAAAAGCATCTGCACGTTCCTACAAACCTGCTGAAAACCCATACCAGGAATGGGGCTCGAACCCATGCGGACAAACGTCCATTGGATCTTAAGTCCAACGCCTTAACCACTCGGCCACCCTGGTGAGACCCAAGGATTTACTTTCTTCAACTCCCTTTTTATGCTTGCTACTGTAGCACCAGCTGTCCAGCAAGAGGTGATTGCAGAGTTAAAAGGCTTTTGCAGGAGGTTAAAAGTAATTGCTTATAACAAACACACTGTGTGACACCTAACTTTCTCCCACTCGGACCTTACCGTTAATTTTTATATTGGAGTTAGCTTAGTCACAATAAGGGGGTGAGCAAGGCAGGCACACTAGAGCATCTACTCCCTGGTGGTCTAGTGGCTAGGATTCGGCGCTTTCACCGCCGCGGCCCGGGTTCGATTCCCGGTCAGGGAAGATCCCTCTAAAGCATAGATTGCTTAATTTGTCTGTGTATCTTTTTTAAAAGAAGGTCTTTAAAAAGGCACCCCTCCCAATAGATGAAAGCGGAGGAATGGGGCTTGTTCTCCTGTGCCCCAGGTTGCTTTGCCCCCATTGACCTAAGCCACCTTTGTGCGCACGCAGTCCCCCACCCAGTCAGGTGCTCTATGTTGGCGTGAAGTGCAGTACCAGCTCAACAGAAAGGTAAATTGCTGGAAAACCCTGCTGTGATGCATACATCTACTTTGGAGCACTCTTCTCCTTTGCACTCTTGAATCGCTTAAGCGCAATGTATTCTTCCAGCAAGCTGAATAACGAGATAGGTGAGAGAAGGTGTACCAGCTGTCTGTGCGCCATCAGCAGCCACTAGGTGTCCCTCTTGTGTTTTCCCGGGGATCCTGATTGTGCAGGAATTCATCGGTTCAGTAGCAAGGGGGAGAGGATGGCCTGTGCCTGGAAGTGACAGGCAGTCTGGTGGCATCATGAGGATTAAGTTCCGATTCATATTTGCTGTAGAATAAAATATGTTTTCAGCCCCCATGAGCTTTGTCACTCGGAGAGCAGTGTATGAACTTTTGCTGCACGGCTCTGGGCTCCCTGGTGGTCTAGTGGTTAGGATTCGGCGCTCTCACCGCCGCGGCCCGGGTTCGATTCCCGGTCAGGGAAAAGTCCCTCTTCTGACCTTGAAAGCTTTTCCTTCCCGTAGGTCAGGGCTTCTCAAAATGAAGTTGCTTTTCTGACTCACAATTTGCCTAGCATGACGCAGTATCGCTCAAAATATGATTTTCGCAAGGTTCCTTTAGAGCTGCTTCCCATGGTGGGAGGCAAGGCTCTTGAGCAAGTGAGATCCTGTATTCCGAGGCGCGCTTCCTTTTGTAGGCTTCTGACCCCATGGCCTGTGGCAGGTAGTCCTCCTTTGACTGGGCCGCAGGCTTTGTCTCCAAATGGCGTCCTGGACCCACTGCAACCCACCTGTTTGCTAAAACGGAAGTCTGCCTCTGGGTAAGAAAAAGCTGAGCTGCACGTACGGAAAGCGGCAGAGGCCAGAGGCGGGGAGGGTGTGGCAAGGGCTGCCTGATTTGCATAGTGACGTGTTGCATCTTGGGAATGTACAGGCTTTGGAGCTTAACAGGTACTGCAGGTGTCTGCCTGGCCTGAGAGATGCCTGTCTGGTGCTCCCCTCAGGACACACAGGCCTTCCATTCGAGCATGGAGGGTGAGGGACATGGGTCACCCTCATATACAGGGGTGTGGGCATGGGCAGGATAGGTTGTGGGGGACCCGTCAGGGCATTGCCCGTTTGGAAGCCCGTTCGGAAGGCGAGAGGAGGCGGGGCAGGAAACTCTGCTCAATTTCTTTCCCAGAGGCCTGTGGAGAACCCTTTGCACGTTTGAGCCAGCCGGGCCTGCATCAGCAGATCCTGCTCCACTGGGAAGGGAGAGCCTGTAGGCGTAAATCAAAAAAAGGGGAGAAATCTGCAAATTCTAGTGGCAGACCCATGTTGCCCAGGAAGCAATCAGTTTCTCCTGCTCCCTATAGTGGAAAAAGACATAGGAGGTGTATTTCTCTAGGCAGGGGCTCTGTGTAGATGGCACTTCATTGCTCTGGGAAGCATCCATGCTGGTAGAAGAGTAGCAGCAGACTCCACACCTGAGGCTTGAATGGGGACCGTTGGGGAGGGGCAGTGGGAGGCCGAGGAGGGCGGAGGAAAATGCTTTTCAAAAGCATCTGCACGTTCCTACAAACCTGCTGAAAACCCATACCAGGAATGGGGCTCGAACCCATGCGGACAAACGTCCATTGGATCTTAAGTCCAACGCCTTAACCACTCGGCCACCCTGGTGAGACCCAAGGATTTACTTTCTTCAACTCCCTTTTTATGCTTGCTACTGTAGCACCAGCTGTCCAGCAAGAGGTGATTGCAGAGTTAAAAGGCTTTTGCAGGAGGTTAAAAGTAATTGCTTATAACAAACACACTGTGTGACACCTAACTTTCTCCCACTCGGACCTTACCGTTAATTTTTATATTGGAGTTAGCTTAGTCACAATAAGGGGGTGAGCAAGGCAGTTACACTAGAGCATCTACTCCCTGGTGGTCTAGTGGCTAGGATTCAGCGCTTTCACCGCCGCGGCCCGGGTTCGATTCCCGGTCAGGGAAGATCCCTCTAAAGCATAGATTGCTTAATTTGTCTGTGTATCTTTTTTAAAAGAAGGTCTTTAAAAAGGCACCCCTCCCAATAGATGAAAGCGGAGGAATTGGGCTTGTTCTCCTGTGCCCCAGGTTGCTTTGCCCCCATTGACCTAAGCCACCTTTGTCCGCACGCAGTCCCCCACCCAGTCAGGTGCTCTATGTTGGCGTGAAGTGCAGTAACAGCTCAACAGAAAGGTAAATTGCTGGAAAACCCTGCTGTGATGCATACATCTACTTTGGAGCACTCTTCTCCTTTGCACTCTTGAATCGCTTAAGCGCAATGTATTCTTCCAGCAAGCTGAATAACGAGATAGGTGAGAGAAGGTGTACCAGCTGTCTGTGCGCCATCAGCAGCCACTAGGTGTCCCTCTTGGGTTTTCCCGGGGATCCTGATTGTGCAGGAATTCATCGGTTCAGTAGCAAGGGGGAGAGGATGGCCTGTGCCTGGAAGTGACAGGCAGTCTGGTGGCATCATGAGGATTAAGTTCCGATTCATATTTGCTGTAGAATAAAATATGTTTTCAGCCCCCATGAGCTTTGTCACTCGGAGAGCAGTGTATGAACTTTTGCTGCACGGCTCTGGGCTCCCTGGTGGTCTAGTGGTTAGGATTCGGCGCTCTCACCGCCACGGCCCGGGTTCGATTCCCGGTCAGGGAAAAGTCCCTCTTCTGACCTTGAAAGCTTTTCCTTCCCGTAGGTCAGGGCTTCTCAAAATGAAGTTGCTTTTCTGACTCACAATTTGCCTAGCATGACGCAGTATCGCTCAAAATATGATTTTCGCAAGGTTCCTTTAGAGCTGCTTCCCATGGTGGGAGGCAAGGCTCTTGAGCAAGTGAGATCCTGTATTCCGAGGCGCGCTTCCTTTTGTAGGCTTCTGACCCCATGGCCTGTGGCAGGTAGTCCTCCTTTGACTGGGCCGCAGGCTTTGTCTCCAAATGGCGTCCTGGACCCACTGCAACCCACCTGTTTGCTAAACGGAAGTCTGCCTCTGGGTAAGAAAAAGCTGAGCTGCACGTACGGAAAGCGGCAGAGGCCAGAGGCGGGGAGGGTGTGGCAAGGGCTGCCTGATTTGCATAGTGACCTGTTGCATCTTGGGAATGTACAGGCTTTGGAGCTTAACAGGTACTGCAGGTGTCTGCCTGGCCTGAGAGATGCCTGTCTGGTGCTCCCCTCAGGACACACAGGCCTTCCATTCGAGCATGGAGGGTGAGGGACATGGGTCACCCTCATATACAGGGGTGTGGGCATGGGCAGGATAGGTTGTGGGGGACCCGTCAGGGCATTGCCCGTTTGGAAGCCCGTTCGGAAGGCGAGAGGAGGCGGGGCAGGAAACTCTGCTCAATTTCTTTCCCAGAGGCCTGTGGAGAACCCTTTGCACGTTTGAGCCAGCCGGGCCTGCATCAGCAGATCCTGCTCCACTGGGAAGGGAGAGCCTGTAGGCGTAAATCAAAAAAAGGGGAGAAATCTGCAAATTCTAGTGGCAGACCCATGTTGCCCAGGAAGCAATCAGTTTCTCCTGCTCCCTATAGTGGAAAAAGACATAGGAGGTGTATTTCTCTAGGCAGGGGCTCTGTGTAGATGGCACTTCATTGCTCTGGGAAGCATCCATGCTGGTAGAAGAGTAGCAGCAGACTCCACACCTGAGGCTTGAATGGGGACCGTTGGGGAGGGGCAGTGGGAGGCCGAGGAGGGCGGAGGAAAATGCTTTTCAAAAGCATCTGCACGTTCCTACAAACCTGCTGAAAACCCATACCAGGAATGGGGCTCGAACCCATGCGGACAAACGTCCATTGGATCTTAAGTCCAACGCCTTAACCACTCGGCCACCCTGGTGAGACCCAAGGATTTACTTTCTTCAACTCCCTTTTTATGCTTGCTACTGTAGCACCAGCTGTCCAGCAAGAGGTGATTGCAGAGTTAAAAGGCTTTTGCAGGAGGTTACAAGTAATTGCTTATAACAAACACACTGTGTGACACCTAACTTTCTCCCACTCGGACCTTACCGTTAATTTTTATATTGGAGTTAGCTTAGTCACAATAAGGGGGTGAGCAAGGCAGTTACACTAGAGCATCTACTCCCTGGTGGTCTAGTGGCTAGGATTCAGCGCTTTCACCGCCGCGGCCCGGGTTCGATTCCCGGTCAGGGAAGATCCCTCTAAAGCATAGATTGCTTAATTTGTCTGTGTATCTTTTTTAAAAGAAGGTCTTTAAAAAGGCACCCCTCCCAATAGATGAAAGCGGAGGAATTGGGCTTGTTCTCCTGTGCCCCAGGTTGCTTTGCCCCCATTGACCTAAGCCACCTTTGTCCGCACGCAGTCCCCCACCCAGTCAGGTGCTCTATGTTGGCGTGAAGTGCAGTACCAGCTCAACAGAAAGGTAAATTGCTGGAAAACCCTGCTGTGATGCATACATCTACTTTGGAGCACTCTTCTCCTTTGCACTCTTGAATCGCTTAAGCGCAATGTATTCTTCCAGCAAGCTGAATAACGAGATAGGTGAGAGAAGGTGTACCAGCTGTCTGTGCGCCATCAGCAGCCACTAGGTGTCCCTCTTGGGTTTTCCCGGGGATCCTGATTGTGCAGGAATTCATCGGTTCAGTAGCAAGGGGGAGAGGATGGCCTGTGCCTGGAAGTGACAGGCAGTCTGGTGGCATCATGAGGATTAAGTTCCGATTCATATTTGCTGTAGAATAAAATATGTTTTCAGCCCCCATGAGCTTTGTCACTCGGAGAGCAGTGTATGAACTTTTGCTGCACGGCTCTGGGCTCCCTGGTGGTCTAGTGGTTAGGATTCGGCGCTCTCACCGCCACGGCCCGGGTTCGATTCCCGGTCAGGGAAAAGTCCCTCTTCTGACCTTGAAAGCTTTTCCTTCCCGTAGGTCAGGGCTTCTCAAAATGAAGTTGCTTTTCTGACTCACAATTTGCCTAGCATGACGCAGTATCGCTCAAAATATGATTTTCGCAAGGTTCCTTTAGAGCTGCTTCCCATGGTGGGAGGCAAGGCTCTTGAGCAAGTGAGATCCTGTATTCCGAGGCGCGATTCCTTTTGTAGGCTTCTGACCCCATGGCCTGTGGCAGGTAGTCCTCCTTTGACTGGGCCGCAGGCTTTGTCTCCAAATGGCGTCCTGGACCCACTGCAACCCACCTGTTTGCTAAAACGGAAGTCTGCCTCTGGGTAAGAAAAAGCTGAGCTGCACGTACGGAAAGCGGCAGAGGCCAGAGGCGGGGAGGGTGTGGCAAGGGCTGCCTGATTTGCATAGTGACGTGTTGCATCTTGGGAATGTACAGGCTTTGGAGCTTAACAGGTACTGCAGGTGTCTGCCTGGCCTGAGAGATGCCTGTCTGGTGCTCCCCTCAGGACACACAGGCCTTCCATTCGAGCATGGAGGGTGAGGGACATGGGTCACCCTCATATACAGGGGTGTGGGCATGGGCAGGATAGGTTGTGGGGGACCCGTCAGGGCATTGCCCGTTTGGAAGCCCGTTCGGAAGGCGAGAGGAGGCGGGGCAGGAAACTCTGCTCAATTTCTTTCCCAGAGGCCTGTGGAGAACCCTTTGCACGTTTGAGCCAGCCGGGCCTGCATCAGCAGATCCTGCTCCACTGGGAAGGGAGAGCCTGTAGGCGTAAATCAAAAAAAGGGGAGAAATCTGGAAATTCTAGTGGCAGACCCATGTTGCCCAGGAAGCAATCAGTTTCTCCTGCTCCCTATAGTGGAAAAAGACATAGGAGGTGTATTTCTCTAGGCAGGGGCTCTGTGTAGATGGCACTTCATTGCTCTGGGAAGCATCCATGCTGGTAGAAGAGTAGCAGCAGACTCCACACCTGAGGCTTGAATGGGGACCGTTGGGGAGGGGCAGTGGGAGGCCGAGGAGGGCGGAGGAAAATGCTTTTCAAAAGCATCTGCACGTTCCTACAAACCTGCTGAAAACCCATACCAGGAATGGGGCTCGAACCCATGCGGACAAACGTCCATTGGATCTTAAGTCCAACGCCTTAACCACTCGGCCACCCTGGTGAGACCCAAGGATTTACTTTCTTCAACTCCCTTTTTATGCTTGCTACTGTAGCACCAGCTGTCCAGCAAGAGGTGATTGCAGAGTTAAAAGGCTTTTGCAGGAGGTTAAAAGTAATTGCTTATAACAAACACACTGTGTGACACCTAACTTTCTCCCACTCGGACCTTACCGTTAATTTTTATATTGGAGTTAGCTTAGTCACAATAAGGGGGTGAGCAAGGCAGTTACACTAGAGCATCTACTCCCTGGTGGTCTAGTGGCTAGGATTCAGCGCTTTCACCGCCGCGGCCCGGGTTCGATTCCCGGTCAGGGAAGATCCCTCTAAAGCATAGATTGCTTAATTTGTCTGTGTATCTTTTTTAAAAGAAGGTCTTTAAAAAGGCACCCCTCCCAATAGATGAAAGCGGAGGAATTGGGCTTGTTCTCCTGTGCCCCAGGTTGCTTTGCCCCCATTGACCTAAGCCACCTTTGTCCGCACGCAGTCCCCCACCCAGTCAGGTGCTCTATGTTGGCGTGAAGTGCAGTACCAGCTCAACAGAAAGGTAAATTGCTGGAAAACCCTGCTGTGATGCATACATCTACTTTGGAGCACTCTTCTCCTTTGCACTCTTGAATCGCTTAAGCGCAATGTATTCTTCCAGCAAGCTGAATAACGAGATAGGTGAGAGAAGGTGTACCAGCTGTCTGTGCGCCATCAGCAGCCACTAGGTGTCCCTCTTGGGTTTTCCCGGGGATCCTGATTGTGCAGGAATTCATCGGTTCAGTAGCAAGGGGGAGAGGATGGCCTGTGCCTGGAAGTGACAGGCAGTCTGGTGGCATCATGAGGATTAAGTTCCGATTCATATTTGCTGTAGAATAAAATATGTTTTCAGCCCCCATGAGCTTTGTCACTCGGAGAGCAGTGTATGAACTTTTGCTGCACGGCTCTGGGCTCCCTGGTGGTCTAGTGGTTAGGATTCGGCGCTCTCACCGCCACGGCCCGGGTTCGATTCCCGGTCAGGGAAAAGTCCCTCTTCTGACCTTGAAAGCTTTTCCTTCCCGTAGGTCAGGGCTTCTCAAAATGAAGTTGCTTTTCTGACTCACAATTTGCCTAGCATGACGCAGTATCGCTCAAAATATGATTTTCGCAAGGTTCCTTTAGAGCTGCTTCCCATGGTGGGAGGCAAGGCTCTTGAGCAAGTGAGATCCTGTATTCCGAGGCGCGCTTCCTTTTGTAGGCTTCTGACCCCATGGCCTGTGGCAGGTAGTCCTCCTTTGACTGGGCCGCAGGCTTTGTCTCCAAATGGCGTCCTGGACCCACTGCAACCCACCTGTTTGCTAAAACGGAAGTCTGCCTCTGGGTAAGAAAAAGCTGAGCTGCACGTACGGAAAGCGGCAGAGGCCAGAGGCGGGGAGGGTGTGGCAAGGGCTGCCTGATTTGCATAGTGACGTGTTGCATCTTGGGAATGTACAGGCTTTGGAGCTTAACAGGTACTGCAGGTGTCTGCCTGGCCTGAGAGATGCCTGTCTGGTGCTCCCCTCAGGACACACAGGCCTTCCATTCGAGCATGGAGGGTGAGGGACATGGGTCACCCTCATATACAGGGGTGTGGGCATGGGCAGGATAGGTTGTGGGGGACCCGTCAGGGCATTGCCCGTTTGGAAGCCCGTTCGGAAGGCGAGAGGAGGCGGGGCAGGAAACTCTGCTCAATTTCTTTCCCAGAGGCCTGTGGAGAACCCTTTGCACGTTTGAGCCAGCCGGGCCTGCATCAGCAGATCCTGCTCCACTGGGAAGGGAGAGCCTGTAGGCGTAAATCAAAAAAAGGGGAGAAATCTGCAAATTCTAGTGGCAGACCCATGTTGCCCAGGAAGCAATCAGTTTCTCCTGCTCCCTATAGTGGAAAAAGACATAGGAGGTGTATTTCTCTAGGCAGGGGCTCTGTGTAGATGGCACTTCATTGCTCTGGGAAGCATCCATGCTGGTAGAAGAGTAGCAGCAGACTCCACACCTGAGGCTTGAATGGGGACCGTTGGGGAGGGGCAGTGGGAGGCCGAGGAGGGCGGAGGAAAATGCTTTTCAAAAGCATCTGCACGTTCCTACAAACCTGCTGAAAACCCATACCAGGAATGGGGCTCGAACCCATGCGGACAAACGTCCATTGGATCTTAAGTCCAACGCCTTAACCACTCGGCCACCCTGGTGAGACCCAAGGATTTACTTTCTTCAACTCCCTTTTTATGCTTGCTACTGTAGCACCAGCTGTCCAGCAAGAGGTGATTGCAGAGTTAAAAGGCTTTTGCAGGAGGTTAAAAGTAATTGCTTATAACAAACACACTGTGTGACACCTAACTTTCTCCCACTCGGACCTTACCGTTAATTTTTATATTGGAGTTAGCTTAGTCACAATAAGGGGGTGAGCAAGGCAGTTACACTAGAGCATCTACTCCCTGGTGGTCTAGTGGCTAGGATTCAGCGCTTTCACCGCCGCGGCCCGGGTTCGATTCCCGGTCAGGGAAGATCCCTCTAAAGCATAGATTGCTTAATTTGTCTGTGTATCTTTTTTAAAAGAAGGTCTTTAAAAAGGCACCCCTCCCAATAGATGAAAGCGGAGGAATTGGGCTTGTTCTCCTGTGCCCCAGGTTGCTTTGCCCCCATTGACCTAAGCCACCTTTGTCCGCACGCAGTCCCCCACCCAGTCAGGTGCTCTATGTTGGCGTGAAGTGCAGTACCAGCTCAACAGAAAGGTAAATTGCTGGAAAACCCTGCTGTGATGCATACATCTACTTTGGAGCACTCTTCTCCTTTGCACTCTTGAATCGCTTAAGCGCAATGTATTCTTCCAGCAAGCTGAAAAACGAGATAGGTGAGAGAAGGTGTACCAGCTGTCTGTGCGCCATCAGCAGCCACTAGGTGTCCCTCTTGGGTTTTCCCGGGGATCCTGATTGTGCAGGAATTCATCGGTTCAGTAGCAAGGGGGAGAGGATGGCCTGTGCCTGGAAGTGACAGGCAGTCTGGTGGCATCATGAGGATTAAGTTCCGATTCATATTTGCTGTAGAATAAAATATGTTTTCAGCCCCCATGAGCTTTGTCACTCGGAGAGCAGTGTATGAACTTTTGCTGCACGGCTCTGGGCTCCCTGGTGGTCTAGTGGTTAGGATTCGGCGCTCTCACCGCCGCGGCCCGGGTTCGATTCCCGGTCAGGGAAAAGTCCCTCTTCTGACCTTGAAAGCTTTTCCTTCCCGTAGGTCAGGGCTTCTCAAAATGAAGTTGCTTTTCTGACTCACAATTTGCCTAGCATGACGCAGTATCGCTCAAAATATGATTTTCGCAAGGTTCCTTTAGAGCTGCTTCCCATGGTGGGAGGCAAGGCTCTTGAGCAAGTGAGATCCTGTATTCCGAGGCGCGCTTCCTTTTGTAGGCTTCTGACCCCATGGCCTGTGGCAGGTAGTCCTCCTTTGACTGGGCCGCAGGCTTTGTCTCCAAATGGCGTCCTGGACCCACTGCAACCCACCTGTTTGCTAAAACGGAAGTCTGCCTCTGGGTAAGAAAAAGCTGAGCTGCACGTACGGAAAGCGGCAGAGGCCAGAGGCGGGGAGGGTGTGGCAAGGGCTGCCTGATTTGCATAGTGACGTGTTGCATCTTGGGAATGTACAGGCTTTGGAGCTTAACAGGTACTGCAGGTGTCTGCCTGGCCTGAGAGATGCCTGTCTGGTGCTCCCCTCAGGACACACAGGCCTTCCATTCGAGCATGGAGGGTGAGGGACATGGGTCACCCTCATATACAGGGGTGTGGGCATGGGCAGGATAGGTTGTGGGGGACCCGTCAGGGCATTGCCCGTTTGGAAGCCCGTTCGGAAGGCGGGGCAGGAAACTCTGCTCAATTTCTTTCCCAGAGGCCTGTGGAGAACCCTTTGCACGTTTGAGCCAGCCGGGCCTGCATCAGCAGATCCTGCTCCACTGGGAAGGGAGAGCCTGTAGGCGTAAATCAAAAAAAGGGGAGAAATCTGCAAATTCTAGTGGCAGACCCATGTTGCCCAGGAAGCAATCAGTTTCTCCTGCTCCCTATAGTGGAAAAAGACATAGGAGGTGTATTTCTCTAGGCAGGGGCTCTGTGTAGATGGCACTTCATTGCTCTGGGAAGCATCCATGCTGGTAGAAGAGTAGCAGCAGACTCCACACCTGAGGCTTGAATGGGGACCGTTGGGGAGGGGCAGTGGGAGGCCGAGGAGGGCGGAGGAAAATGCTTTTCAAAAGCATCTGCACGTTCCTACAAACCTGCTGAAAACCCATACCAGGAATGGGGCTCGAACCCATGCGGACAAACGTCCATTGGATCTTAAGTCCAACGCCTTAACCACTCGGCCACCCTGGTGAGACCCAAGGATTTACTTTCTTCAACTCCCTTTTTATGCTTGCTACTGTAGCACCAGCTGTCCAGCAAGAGGTGATTGCAGAGTTAAAAGGCTTTTGCAGGAGGTTAAAAGTAATTGCTTATAACAAACACACTGTGTGACACCTAACTTTCTCCCACTCGGACCTTACCGTTAATTTTTATATTGGAGTTAGCTTAGTCACAATAAGGGGGTGAGCAAGGCAGTTACACTAGAGCATCTACTCCCTGGTGGTCTAGTGGCTAGGATT
This sequence comes from Lissotriton vulgaris, assembly GCF_964263255.1. Classification (NCBI taxonomy): domain Eukaryota; kingdom Metazoa; phylum Chordata; class Amphibia; order Caudata; family Salamandridae; genus Lissotriton; species Lissotriton vulgaris. Next base: position 520,534,470 of record NC_141691.1, read on the forward strand.
CAGCGCTTTCACCGCCGCGGCCCGGGTTCGATTCCCGGTCAGGGAAGATCCCTCTAAAGCATAGATTGCTTAATTTGTCTGTGTATCTTTTTTAAAAGAAGGTCTTTAAAAAGGCACCCCTCCCAATAGATGAAAGCGGAGGAATTGGGCTTGTTCTCCTGTGCCCCAGGTTGCTTTGCCCCCATTGACCTAAGCCACCTTTGTCCGCACGCAGTCCCCCACCCAGTCAGGTGCTCTATGTTGGCGTGAAGTGCAGTACCAGCTCAACAGAAAGGTAAATTGCTGGAAAACCCTGCTGTGATGCATACATCTACTTTGGAGCACTCTTCTCCTTTGCACTCTTGAATCGCTTAAGCGCAATGTATTCTTCCAGCAAGCTGAATAACGAGATAGGTGAGAGAAGGTGTACCAGCTGTCTGTGCGCCATCAGCAGCCACTAGGTGTCCCTCTTGGGTTTTCCCGGGGATCCTGATTGTGCAGGAATTCATCGGTTCAGTAGCAAGGGGGAGAGGATGGCCTGTGCCTGGAAGTGACAGGCAGTCTGGTGGCATCATGAGGATTAAGTTCCGATTCATATTTGCTGTAGAATAAAATATGTTTTCAGCCCCCATGAGCTTTGTCACTCGGAGAGCAGTGTATGAACTTTTGCTGCACGGCTCTGGGCTCCCTGGTGGTCTAGTGGTTAGGATTCGGCGCTCTCACCGCCGCGGCCCGGGTTCGATTCCCGGTCAGGGAAAAGTCCCTCTTCTGACCTTGAAAGCTTTTCCTTCCCGTAGGTCAGGGCTTCTCAAAATGAAGTTGCTTTTCTGACTCACAATTTGCCTAGCATGACGCAGTATCGCTCAAAATATGATTTTCGCAAGGTTCCTTTAGAGCTGCTTCCCATGGTGGGAGGCAAGGCTCTTGAGCAAGTGAGATCCTGTATTCCGAGGCGCGCTTCCTTTTGTAGGCTTCTGACCCCATGGCCTGTGGCAGGTAGTCCTCCTTTGACTGGGCCGCAGGCTTTGTCTCCAAATGGCGTCCTGGACCCACTGCAACCCACCTGTTTGCTAAAACGGAAGTCTGCCTCTGGGTAAGAAAAAGCTGAGCTGCACGTACGGAAAGCGGCAGAGGCCAGAGGCGGGGAGGGTGTGGCAAGGGCTGCCTGATTTGCATAGTGACGTGTTGCATCTTGGGAATGTACAGGCTTTGGAGCTTAACAGGTACTGCAGGTGTCTGCCTGGCCTGAGAGATGCCTGTCTGGTGCTCCCCTCAGGACACACAGGCCTTCCATTCGAGCATGGAGGGTGAGGGACATGGGTCACCCTCATATACAGGGGTGTGGGCATGGGCAGGATAGGTTGTGGGGGACCCGTCAGGGCATTGCCCGTTTGGAAGCCCGTTCGGAAGGCGGGGCAGGAAACTCTGCTCAATTTCTTTCCCAGAGGCCTGTGGAGAACCCTTTGCACGTTTGAGCCAGCCGGGCCTGCATCAGCAGATCCTGCTCCACTGGGAAGGGAGAGCCTGAAGGCGTAAGTCAAAAAAAGGGGAGAAATCTGCAAATTCTAGTGGCAGACCCATGTTGCCCAGGAAGCAATCAGTTTCTCCTGCTCCCTATAGTGGAAAAAGACATAGGAGGTGTATTTCTCTAGGCAGGGGCTCTGTGTAGATGGCACTTCATTGCTCTGGGAAGCATCCATGCTGGTAGAAGAGTAGCAGCAGACTCCACACCTGAGGCTTGAATGGGGACCGTTGGGGAGGGGCAGTGGGAGGCCGAGGAGGGCGGAGGAAAATGCTTTTCAAAAGCATCTGCACGTTCCTACAAACCTGCTGAAAACCCATACCAGGAATGGGGCTCGAACCCATGCGGACAAACGTCCATTGGATCTTAAGTCCAACGCCTTAACCACTCGGCCACCCTGGTGAGACCCAAGGATTTACTTTCTTCAACTCCCTTTTTATGCTTGCTACTGTAGCACCAGCTGTCCAGCAAGAGGTGATTGCAGAGTTAAAAGGCTTTTGCAGGAGGTTAAAAGTAATTGCTTATAACAAACACACTTTGTGACACCTAACTTTCTCCCACTCGGACCTTACCGTTAATTTTTATATTGGAGTTAGCTTAGTCACAATAAGGGGGTGAGCAAGGCAGTTACACTAGAGCATCTACTCCCTGGTGGTCTAGTGGCTAGGATTCAGCGCTTTCACCGCCGCGGCCCGGGTTCGATTCCCGGTCAGGGAAGATCCCTCTAAAGCATAGATTGCTTAATTTGTCTGTGTATCTTTTTTAAAAGAAGGTCTTTAAAAAGGCACCCCTCCCAATAGATGAAAGCGGAGGAATTGGGCTTGTTCTCCTGTGCCCCAGGTTGCTTTGCCCCCATTGACCTAAGCCACCTTTGTCCGCACGCAGTCCCCCACCCAGTCAGGTGCTCTATGTTGGCGTGAAGTGCAGTACCAGCTCAACAGAAAGGTAAATTGCTGGAAAACCCTGCTGTGATGCATACATCTACTTTGGAGCACTCTTCTCCTTTGCACTCTTGAATCGCTTAAGCGCAATGTATTCTTCCAGCAAGCTGAATAACGAGATAGGTGAGAGAAGGTGTACCAGCTGTCTGTGCGCCATCAGCAGCCACTAGGTGTCCCTCTTGGGTTTTCCCGGGGATCCTGATTGTGCAGGAATTCATCGGTTCAGTAGCAAGGGGGAGAGGATGGCCTGTGCCTGGAAGTGACAGGCAGTCTGGTGGCATCATGAGGATTAAGTTCCGATTCATATTTGCTGTAGAATAAAATATGTTTTCAGCCCCCATGAGCTTTGTCACTCGGAGAGCAGTGTATGAACTTTTGCTGCACGGCTCTGGGCTCCCTGGTGGTCTAGTGGTTAGGATTCGGCGCTCTCACCGCCGCGGCCCGGGTTCGATTCCCGGTCAGGGAAAAGTCCCTCTTCTGACCTTGAAAGCTTTTCCTTCCCGTAGGTCAGGGCTTCTCAAAATGAAGTTGCTTTTCTGACTCACAATTTGCCTAGCATGACGCAGTATCGCTCAAAATATGATTTTCGCAAGGTTCCTTTAGAGCTGCTTCCCATGGTGGGAGGCAAGGCTCTTGAGCAAGTGAGATCCTGTATTCCGAGGCGCGCTTCCTTTTGTAGGCTTCTGACCCCATGGCCTGTGGCAGGTAGTCCTCCTTTGACTGGGCCGCAGGCTTTGTCTCCAAATGGCGTCCTGGACCCACTGCAACCCACCTGTTTGCTAAAACGGAAGTCTGCCTCTGGGTAAGAAAAAGCTGAGCTGCACGTACGGAAAGCGGCAGAGGCCAGAGGCGGGGAGGGTGTGGCAAGGGCTGCCTGATTTGCATAGTGACGTGTTGCATCTTGGGAATGTACAGGCTTTGGAGCTTAACAGGTACTGCAGGTGTCTGCCTGGCCTGAGAGATGCCTGTCTGGTGCTCCCCTCAGGACACACAGGCCTTCCATTCGAGCATGGAGGGTGAGGGACATGGGTCACCCTCATATACAGGGGTGTGGGCATGGGCAGGATAGGTTGTGGGGGACCCGTCAGGGCATTGCCCGTTTGGAAGCCCGTTCGGAAGGCGAGAGGAGGCGGGGCAGGAAACTCTGCTCAATTTCTTTCCCAGAGGCCTGTGGAGAACCCTTTGCACGTTTGAGCCAGCCGGGCCTGCATCAGCAGATCCTGCTCCACTGGGAAGGGAGAGCCTGTAGGCGTAAATCAAAAAAAGGGGAGAAATCTGCAAATTCTAGTGGCAGACCCATGTTGCCCAGGAAGCAATCAGTTTCTCCTGCTCCCTATAGTGGAAAAAGACATAGGAGGTGTATTTCTCTAGGCAGGGGCTCTGTGTAGATGGCACTTCATTGCTCTGGGAAGCATCCATGCTGGTAGAAGAGTAGCAGCAGACTCCACACCTGAGGCTTGAATGGGGACTGTTGGGGAGGGGCAGTGGGAGGCCGAGGAGGGCGGAGGAAAATGCTTTTCAAAAGCATCTGCACGTTCCTACAAACCTGCTGAAAACCCATACCAGGAATGGGGCTCGAACCCATGCGGACAAACGTCCATTGGATCTTAAGTCCAACGCCTTAACCACTCAGCCACCCTGGTGAGACCCAAGGATTTACTTTCTTCAACTCCCTTTTTATGCTTGCTGCTGTAGCACCAGCTGTCCAGCAAGAGGTGATTGCAGAGTTAAAAGGCTTTTGCAGGAGGTTAAAAGTAATTGCTTATAACAAACACACTGTGTGACACCTAACTTTCTCCCACTCGGACCTTACCGTTAATTTTTATATTGGAGTTAGCTTAGTCACAATAAGGGGGTGAGCAAGGCAGGCACACTAGAGCATCTACTCCCTGGTGGTCTAGTGGCTAGGATTCGGCGCTTTCACCGCCGCGGCCCGGGTTCGATTCCCGGTCAGGGAAGATCCCTCTAAAGCATAGATTGCTTAATTTGTCTGTGTATCTTTTTTAAAAGAAGGTCTTTAAAAAGGCACCCCTCCCAATAGATGAAAGCGGAGGAATGGGGCTTGTTCTCCTGTGCCCCAGGTTGCTTTGCCCCCATTGACCTAAGCCACCTTTGTGCGCACGCAGTCCCCCACCCAGTCAGGTGCTCTATGTTGGCGTGAAGTGCAGTACCAGCTCAACAGAAAGGTAAATTGCTGGAAAACCCTGCTGTGATGCATACATCTACTTTGGAGCACTCTTCTCCTTTGCACTCTTGAATCGCTTAAGCGCAATGTATTCTTCCAGCAAGCTGAATAACGAGATAGGTGAGAGAAGGTGTACCAGCTGTCTGTGCGCCATCAGCAGCCACTAGGTGTCCCTCTTGTGTTTTCCCGGGGATCCTGATTGTGCAGGAATTCATCGGTTCAGTAGCAAGGGGGAGAGGATGGCCTGTGCCTGGAAGTGACAGGCAGTCTGGTGGCATCATGAGGATTAAGTTCCGATTCATATTTGCTGTAGAATAAAATATGTTTTCAGCCCCCATGAGCTTTGTCACTCGGAGAGCAGTGTATGAACTTTTGCTGCACGGCTCTGGGCTCCCTGGTGGTCTAGTGGTTAGGATTCGGCGCTCTCACCGCCGCGGCCCGGGTTCGATTCCCGGTCAGGGAAAAGTCCCTCTTCTGACCTTGAAAGCTTTTCCTTCCCGTAGGTCAGGGCGTCTCAAAATGAAGTTGCTTTTCTGACTCACAATTTGCCTAGCATGACGCAGTATCGCTCAAAATATGATTTTCGCAAGGTTCCTTTAGAGCTGCTTCCCATGGTGGGAGGCAAGGCTCTTGAGCAAGTGAGATCCTGTATTCCGAGGCGCGCTTCCTTTTGTAGGCTTCTGACCCCATGGCCTGTGGCAGGTAGTCCTCCTTTGACTGGGCCGCAGGCTTTGTCTCCAAATGGCGTCCTGGACCCACTGCAACCCACCTGTTTGCTAAAACGGAAGTCTGCCTCTGGGTAAGAAAAAGCTGAGCTGCACGTACGGAAAGCGGCAGAGGCCAGAGGCGGGGAGGGTGTGGCAAGGGCTGCCTGATTTGCATAGTGACGTGTTGCATCTTGGGAATGTACAGGCTTTGGAGCTTAACAGGTACTGCAGGTGTCTGCCTGGCCTGAGAGATGCCTGTCTGGTGCTCCCCTCAGGACACACAGGCCTTCCATTCGAGCATGGAGGGTGAGGGACATGGGTCACCCTCATATACAGGGGTGTGGGCATGGGCAGGATAGGTTGTGGGGGACCCGTCAGGGCATTGCCCGTTTGGAAGCCCGTTCGGAAGGCGGGGCAGGAAACTCTGCTCAATTTCTTTCCCAGAGGCCTGTGGAGAACCCTTTGCACGTTTGAGCCAGCCGGGCCTGCATCAGCAGATCCTGCTCCACTGGGAAGGGAGAGCCTGTAGGCGTAAATCAAAAAAAGGGGAGAAATCTGCAAATTCTAGTGGCAGACCCATGTTGCCCAGGAAGCAATCAGTTTCTCCTGCTCCCTATAGTGGAAAAAGACATAGGAGGTGTATTTCTCTAGGCAGGGGCTCTGTGTAGATGGCACTTCATTGCTCTGGGAAGCATCCATGCTGGTAGAAGAGTAGCAGCAGACTCCACACCTGAGGCTTGAATGGGGACCGTTGGGGAGGGGCAGTGGGAGGCCGAGGAGGGCGGAGGAAAATGCTTTTCAAAAGCATCTGCACGTTCCTACAAACCTGCTGAAAACCCATACCAGGAATGGGGCTCGAACCCATGCGGACAAACGTCCATTGGATCTTAAGTCCAACGCCTTAACCACTCGGCCACCCTGGTGAGACCCAAGGATTTACTTTCTTCAACTCCCTTTTTATGCTTGCTACTGTAGCACCAGCTGTCCAGCAAGAGGTGATTGCAGAGTTAAAAGGCTTTTGCAGGAGGTTAAAAGTAATTGCTTATAACAAACACACTGTGTGACACCTAACTTTCTCCCACTCGGACCTTACCGTTAATTTTTATATTGGAGTTAGCTTAGTCACAATAAGGGGGTGAGCAAGGCAGTTACACTAGAGCATCTACTCCCTGGTGGTCTAGTGGCTAGGATTCAGCGCTTTCACCGCCGCGGCCCGGGTTCGATTCCCGGTCAGGGAAGATCCCTCTAAAGCATAGATTGCTTAATTTGTCTGTGTATCTTTTTTAAAAGAAGGTCTTTAAAAAGGCACCCCTCCCAATAGATGAAAGCGGAGGAATTGGGCTTGTTCTCCTGTGCCCCAGGTTGCTTTGCCCCCATTGACCTAAGCCACCTTTGTCCGCACGCAGTCCCCCACCCAGTCAGGTGCTCTATGTTGGCGTGAAGTGCAGTACCAGCTCAACAGAAAGGTAAATTGCTGGAAAACCCTGCTGTGATGCATACATCTACTTTGGAGCACTCTTCTCCTTTGCACTCTTGAATCGCTTAAGCGCAATGTATTCTTCCAGCAAGCTGAATAACGAGATAGGTGAGAGAAGGTGTACCAGCTGTCTGTGCGCCATCAGCAGCCACTAGGTGTCCCTCTTGGGTTTTCCCGGGGATCCTGATTGTGCAGGAATTCATCGGTTCAGTAGCAAGGGGGAGAGGATGGCCTGTGCCTGGAAGTGACAGGCAGTCTGGTGGCATCATGAGGATTAAGTTCCGATTCATATTTGCTGTAGAATAAAATATGTTTTCAGCCCCCATGAGCTTTGTCACTCGGAGAGCAGTGTATGAACTTTTGCTGCACGGCTCTGGGCTCCCTGGTGGTCTAGTGGTTAGGATTCGGCGCTCTCACCGCCGCGGCCCGGGTTCGATTCCCGGTCAGGGAAAAGTCCCTCTTCTGACCTTGAAAGCTTTTCCTTCCCGTAGGTCAGGGCTTCTCAAAATGAAGTTGCTTTTCTGACTCACAATTTGCCTAGCATGACGCAGTATCGCTCAAAATATGATTTTCGCAAGGTTCCTTTAGAGCTGCTTCCCATGGTGGGAGGCAAGGCTCTTGAGCAAGTGAGATCCTGTATTCCGAGGCGCGCTTCCTTTTGTAGGCTTCTGACCCCATGGCCTGTGGCAGGTAGTCCTCCTTTGACTGGGCCGCAGGCTTTGTCTCCAAATGGCGTCCTGGACCCACTGCAACCCACCTGTTTGCTAAAACGGAAGTCTGCCTCTGGGTAAGAAAAAGCTGAGCTGCACGTACGGAAAGCGGCAGAGGCCAGAGGCGGGGAGGGTGTGGCAAGGGCTGCCTGATTTGCATAGTGACGTGTTGCATCTTGGGAATGTACAGGCTTTGGAGCTTAACAGGTACTGCAGGTGTCTGCCTGGCCTGAGAGATGCCTGTCTGGTGCTCCCCTCAGGACACACAGGCCTTCCATTCGAGCATGGAGGGTGAGGGACATGGGTCACCCTCATATACAGGGGTGTGGGCATGGGCAGGATAGGTTGTGGGGGACCCGTCAGGGCATTGCCCGTTTGGAAGCCCGTTCGGAAGGCGGGGCAGGAAACTCTGCTCAATTTCTTTCCCAGAGGCCTGTGGAGAACCCTTTGCACGTTTGAGCCAGCCGGGCCTGCATCAGCAGATCCTGCTCCACTGGGAAGGGAGAGCCTGTAGGCGTAAGTCAAAAAAAGGGGAGAAATCTGCAAATTCTAGTGGCAGACCCATGTTGCCCAGGAAGCAATCAGTTTCTCCTGCTCCCTATAGTGGAAAAAGACATAGGAGGTGTATTTCTCTAGGCAGGGGCTCTGTGTAGATGGCACTTCATTGCTCTGGGAAGCATCCATGCTGGTAGAAGAGTAGCAGCAGACTCCACACCTGAGGCTTGAATGGGGACTGTTGGGGAGGGGCAGTGGGAGGCCGAGGAGGGCGGAGGAAAATGCTTTTCAAAAGCATCTGCACGTTCCTACAAACCTGCTGAAAACCCATACCAGGAATGGGGCTCGAACCCATGCGGACAAACGTCCATTGGATCTTAAGTCCAACGCCTTAACCACTCAGCCACCCTGGTGAGACCCAAGGATTTACTTTCTTCAACTCCCTTTTTATGCTTGCTGCTGTAGCACCAGCTGTCCAGCAAGAGGTGATTGCAGAGTTAAAAGGCTTTTGCAGGAGGTTAAAAGTAATTGCTTATAACAAACACACAATGTGACACCTAACTTTCTCCCACTCGGACCTTACCGTTAATTTTTATATTGGAGTTAGCTTAGTCACAATAAGGGGGTGAGCAAGGCAGGCACACTAGAGCATCTACTCCCTGGTGGTCTAGTGGCTAGGATTCGGCGCTTTCACCGCCGCGGCCCGGGTTCGATTCCCGGTCAGGGAAGATCCCTCTAAAGCATAGATTGCTTAATTTGTCTGTGTATCTTTTTTAAAAGAAGGTCTTTAAAAAGGCACCCCTCCCAATAGATGAAAGCGGAGGAATGGGGCTTGTTCTCCTGTGCCCCAGGTTGCTTTGCCCCCATTGACCTAAGCCACCTTTGTGCGCACGCAGTCCCCCACCCAGTCAGGTGCTCTATGTTGGCGTGAAGTGCAGTACCAGCTCAACAGAAAGGTAAATTGCTGGAAAACCCTGCTGTGATGCATACATCTACTTTGGAGCACTCTTCTCCTTTGCACTCTTGAATCGCTTAAGCGCAATGTATTCTTCCAGCAAGCTGAATAACGAGATAGGTGAGAGAAGGTGTACCAGCTGTCTGTGCGCCATCAGCAGCCACTAGGTGTCCCTCTTGTGTTTTCCCGGGGATCCTGATTGTGCAGGAATTCATCGGTTCAGTAGCAAGGGGGAGAGGATGGCCTGTGCCTGGAAGTGACAGGCAGTCTGGTGGCATCATGAGGATTAAGTTCCGATTCATATTTGCTGTAGAATAAAATATGTTTTCAGCCCCCATGAGCTTTGTCACTCGGAGAGCAGTGTATGAACTTTTGCTGCACGGCTCTGGGCTCCCTGGTGGTCTAGTGGTTAGGATTCGGCGCTCTCACCGCCGCGGCCCGGGTTCGATTCCCGGTCAGGGAAAAGTCCCTCTTCTGACCTTGAAAGCTTTTCCTTCCCGTAGGTCAGGGCGTCTCAAAATGAAGTTGCTTTTCTGACTCACAATTTGCCTAGCATGACGCAGTATCGCTCAAAATATGATTTTCGCAAGGTTCCTTTAGAGCTGCTTCCCATGGTGGGAGGCAAGGCTCTTGAGCAAGTGAGATCCTGTATTCCGAGGCGCGCTTCCTTTTGTAGGCTTCTGACCCCATGGCCTGTGGCAGGTAGTCCTCCTTTGACTGGGCCGCAGGCTTTGTCTCCAAATGGCGTCCTGGACCCACTGCAACCCACCTGTTTGCTAAAACGGAAGTCTGCCTCTGGGTAAGAAAAAGCTGAGCTGCACGTACGGAAAGCGGCAGAGGCCAGAGGCGGGGAGGGTGTGGCAAGGGCTGCCTGATTTGCATAGTGACGTGTTGCATCTTGGGAATGTACAGGCTTTGGAGCTTAACAGGTACTGCAGGTGTCTGCCTGGCCTGAGAGATGCCTGTCTGGTGCTCCCCTCAGGACACACAGGCCTTCCATTCGAGCATGGAGGGTGAGGGACATGGGTCACCCTCATATACAGGGGTGTGGGCATGGGCAGGATAGGTTGTGGGGGACCCGTCAGGGCATTGCCCGTTTGGAAGCCCGTTCGGAAGGCGGGGCAGGAAACTCTGCTCAATTTCTTTCCCAGAGGCCTGTGGAGAACCCTTTGCACGTTTGAGCCAGCCGGGCCTGCATCAGCAGATCCTGCTCCACTGGGAAGGGAGAGCCTGTAGGCGTAAATCAAAAAAAGGGGAGAAATCTGCAAATTCTAGTGGCAGACCCATGTTGCCCAGGAAGCAATCAGTTTCTCCTGCTCCCTATAGTGGAAAAAGACATAGGAGGTGTATTTCTCTAGGCAGGGGCTCTGTGTAGATGGCACTTCATTGCTCTGGGAAGCATCCATGCTGGTAGAAGAGTAGCAGCAGACTCCACACCTGAGGCTTGAATGGGGACCGTTGGGGAGGGGCAGTGGGAGGCCGAGGAGGGCGGAGGAAAATGCTTTTCAAAAGCATCTGCACGTTCCTACAAACCTGCTGAAAACCCATACCAGGAATGGGGCTCGAACCCATGCGGACAAACGTCCATTGGATCTTAAGTCCAACGCCTTAACCACTCGGCCACCCTGGTGAGACCCAAGGATTTACTTTCTTCAACTCCCTTTTTATGCTTGCTACTGTAGCACCAGCTGTCCAGCAAGAGGTGATTGCAGAGTTAAAAGGCTTTTGCAGGAGGTTAAAAGTAATTGCTTATAACAAACACACTGTGTGACACCTAACTTTCTCCCACTCGGACCTTACCGTTAATTTTTATATTGGAGTTAGCTTAGTCACAATAAGGGGGTGAGCAAGGCAGTTACACTAGAGCATCTACTCCCTGGTGGTCTAGTGGCTAGGATTCAGCGCTTTCACCGCCGCGGCCCGGGTTCGATTCCCGGTCAGGGAAGATCCCTCTAAAGCATAGATTGCTTAATTTGTCTGTGTATCTTTTTTAAAAGAAGGTCTTTAAAAAGGCACCCCTCCCAATAGATGAAAGCGGAGGAATTGGGCTTGTTCTCCTGTGCCCCAGGTTGCTTTGCCCCCATTGACCTAAGCCACCTTTGTCCGCACGCAGTCCCCCACCCAGTCAGGTGCTCTATGTTGGCGTGAAGTGCAGTACCAGCTCAACAGAAAGGTAAATTGCTGGAAAACCCTGCTGTGATGCATACATCTACTTTGGAGCACTCTTCTCCTTTGCACTCTTGAATCGCTTAAGCGCAATGTATTCTTCCAGCAAGCTGAATAACGAGATAGGTGAGAGAAGGTGTACCAGCTGTCTGTGCGCCATCAGCAGCCACTAGGTGTCCCTCTTGGGTTTTCCCGGGGATCCTGATTGTGCAGGAATTCATCGGTTCAGTAGCAAGGGGGAGAGGATGGCCTGTGCCTGGAAGTGACAGGCAGTCTGGTGGCATCATGAGGATTAAGTTCCGATTCATATTTGCTGTAGAATAAAATATGTTTTCAGCCCCCATGAGCTTTGTCACTCGGAGAGCAGTGTATGAACTTTTGCTGCACGGCTCTGGGCTCCCTGGTGGTCTAGTGGTTAGGATTCGGCGCTCTCACCGCCGCGGCCCGGGTTCGATTCCCGGTCAGGGAAAAGTCCCTCTTCTGACCTTGAAAGCTTTTCCTTCCCGTAGGTCAGGGCTTCTCAAAATGAAGTTGCTTTTCTGACTCACAATTTGCCTAGCATGACGCAGTATCGCTCAAAATATGATTTTCGCAAGGTTCCTTTAGAGCTGCTTCCCATGGTGGGAGGCAAGGCTCTTGAGCAAGTGAGATCCTGTATTCCGAGGCGCGCTTCCTTTTGTAGGCTTCTGACCCCATGGCCTGTGGCAGGTAGTCCTCCTTTGACTGGGCCGCAGGCTTTGTCTCCAAATGGCGTCCTGGACCCACTGCAACCCACCTGTTTGCTAAAACGGAAGTCTGCCTCTGGGTAAGAAAAAGCTGAGCTGCACGTACGGAAAGCGGCAGAGGCCAGAGGCGGGGAGGGTGTGGCAAGGGCTGCCTGATTTGCATAGTGACGTGTTGCATCTTGGGAATGTACAGGCTTTGGAGCTTAACAGGTACTGCAGGTGTCTGCCTGGCCTGAGAGATGCCTGTCTGGTGCTCCCCTCAGGACACACAGGCCTTCCATTCGAGCATGGAGGGTGAGGGACATGGGTCACCCTCATATACAGGGGTGTGGGCATGGGCAGGATAGGTTGTGGGGGACCCGTCAGGGCATTGCCCGTTTGGAAGCCCGTTCGGAAGGCGGGGCAGGAAACTCTGCTCAATTTCTTTCCCAGAGGCCTGTGGAGAACCCTTTGCACGTTTGAGCCAGCCGGGCCTGCATCAGCAGATCCTGCTCCACTGGGAAGGGAGAGCCTGTAGGCGTAAGTCAAAAAAAGGGGAGAAATCTGCAAATTCTAGTGGCAGACCCATGTTGCCCAGGAAGCAATCAGTTTCTCCTGCTCCCTATAGTGGAAAAAGACATAGGAGGTGTATTTCTCTAGGCAGGGGCTCTGTGTAGATGGCACTTCATTGCTCTGGGAAGCATCCATGCTGGTAGAAGAGTAGCAGCAGACTCCACACCTGAGGCTTGAATGGGGACCGTTGGGGAGGGGCAGTGGGAGGCCGAGGAGGGCGGAGGAAAATGCTTTTCAAAAGCATCTGCACGTTCCTACAAACCTGCTGAAAACCCATACCAGGAATGGGGCTCGAACCCATGCGGACAAACGTCCATTGGATCTTAAGTCCAACGCCTTAACCACTCGGCCACCCTGGTGAGACCCAAGGATTTACTTTCTTCAACTCCCTTTTTATGCTTGCTACTGTAGCACCAGCTGTCCAGCAAGAGGTGATTGCAGAGTTAAAAGGCTTTTGCAGGAGGTTAAAAGTAATTGCTTATAACAAACACACTGTGTGACACCTAACTTTCTCCCACTCGGACCTTACCGTTAATTTTTATATTGGAGTTAGCTTAGTCACAATAAGGGGGTGAGCAAGGCAGTTACACTAGAGCATCTACTCCCTGGTGGTCTAGTGGCTAGGATTCAGCGCTTTCACCGCCGCGGCCCGGGTTCGATTCCCGGTCAGGGAAGATCCCTCTAAAGCATAGATTGCTTAATTTGTCTGTGTATCTTTTTTAAAAGAAGGTCTTTAAAAAGGCACCCCTCCCAATAGATGAAAGCGGAGGAATTGGGCTTGTTCTCCTGTGCCCCAGGTTGCTTTGCCCCCATTGACCTAAGCCACCTTTGTCCGCACGCAGTCCCCCACCCAGTCAGGTGCTCTATGTTGGCGTGAAGTGCAGTACCAGCTCAACAGAAAGGTAAATTGCTGGAAAACCCTGCTGTGATGCATACATCTACTTTGGAGCACTCTTCTCCTTTGCACTCTTGAATCGCTTAAGCGCAATGTATTCTTCCAGCAAGCTGAATAACGAGATAGGTGAGAGAAGGTGTACCAGCTGTCTGTGCGCCATCAGCAGCCACTAGGTGTCCCTCTTGGGTTTTCCCGGGGATCCTGATTGTGCAGGAATTCATCGGTTCAGTAGCAAGGGGGAGAGGATGGCCTGTGCCTGGAAGTGACAGGCAGTCTGGTGGCATCATGAGGATTAAGTTCCGATTCATATTTGCTGTAGAATAAAATATGTTTTCAGCCCCCATGAGCTTTGTCACTCGGAGAGCAGTGTATGAACTTTTGCTGCACGGCTCTGGGCTCCCTGGTGGTCTAGTGGTTAGGATTCGGCGCTCTCACCGCCGCGGCCCGGGTTCGATTCCCGGTCAGGGAAAAGTCCCTCTTCTGACCTTGAAAGCTTTTCCTTCCCGTAGGTCAGGGCTTCTCAAAATGAAGTTGCTTTTCTGACTCACAATTTGCCTAGCATGACGCAGTATCGCTCAAAATATGATTTTCGCAAGGTTCCTTTAGAGCTGCTTCCCATGGTGGGAGGCAAGGCTCTTGAGCAAGTGAGATCCTGTATTCCGAGGCGCGCTTCCTTTTGTAGGCTTCTGACCCCATGGCCTGTGGCAGGTAGTCCTCCTTTGACTGGGCCGCAGGCTTTGTCTCCAAATGGCGTCCTGGACCCACTGCAACCCACCTGTTTGCTAAAACGGAAGTCTGCCTCTGGGTAAGAAAAAGCTGAGCTGCACGTACGGAAAGCGGCAGAGGCCAGAGGCGGGGAGGGTGTGGCAAGGGCTGCCTGATTTGCATAGTGACGTGTTGCATCTTGGGAATGTACAGGCTTTGGAGCTTAACAGGTACTGCAGGTGTCTGCCTGGCCTGAGAGATGCCTGTCTGGTGCTCCCCTCAGGACACACAGGCCTTCCATTCGAGCATGGAGGGTGAGGGACATGGGTCACCCTCATATACAGGGGTGTGGGCATGGGCAGGATAGGTTGTGGGGGACCCGTCAGGGCATTGCCCGTTTGGAAGCCCGTTCGGAAGGCGAGAGGAGGCGGGGCAGGAAACTCTGCTCAATTTCTTTCCCAGAGGCCTGTGGAGAACCCTTTGCACATTTGAGCCAGCCGGGCCTGCATCAGCAGATCCTGCTCCACTGGGAAGGGAGAGCCTGTAGGCGTAAATCAAAAAAAGGGGAGAAATCTGCAAATTCTAGTGGCAGACCCATGTTGCCCAGGAAGCAATCAGTTTCTCCTGCTCCCTATAGTGGAAAAAGACATAGGAGGTGTATTTCTCTAGGCAGGGGCTCTGTGTAGATGGCACTTCATTGCTCTGGGAAGCATCCATGCTGGTAGAAGAGTAGCAGCAGACTCCACACCTGAGGCTTGAATGGGGACTGTTGGGGAGGGGCAGTGGGAGGCCGAGGAGGGCGGAGGAAAATGCTTTTCAAAAGCATCTGCACGTTCCTACAAACCTGCTGAAAACCCATACCAGGAATGGGGCTCGAACCCATGCGGACAAACGTCCATTGGATCTTAAGTCCAACGCCTTAACCACTCAGCCACCCTGGTGAGACCCAAGGATTTACTTTCTTCAACTCCCTTTTTATGCTTGCTGCTGTAGCACCAGCTGTCCAGCAAGAGGTGATTGCAGAGTTAAAAGGCTTTTGCAGGAGGTTAAAAGTAATTGCTTATAACAAACACACTGTGTGACACCTAACTTTCTCCCACTCGGACCTTACCGTTAATTTTTATATTGGAGTTAGCTTAGTCACAATAAGGGGGTGAGCAAGGCAGGCACACTAGAGCATCTACTCCCTGGTGGTCTAGTGGCTAGGATTCGGCGCTTTCACCGCCGCGGCCCGGGTTCGATTCCCGGTCAGGGAAGATC
Source organism: Lissotriton vulgaris (assembly GCF_964263255.1). Taxonomy (NCBI): domain Eukaryota; kingdom Metazoa; phylum Chordata; class Amphibia; order Caudata; family Salamandridae; genus Lissotriton; species Lissotriton vulgaris. The sequence continues at coordinate 520,549,744 of NC_141691.1, forward strand.
CCTCTAAAGCATAGATTGCTTAATTTGTCTGTGTATCTTTTTTAAAAGAAGGTCTTTAAAAAGGCACCCCTCCCAATAGATGAAAGCGGAGGAATGGGGCTTGTTCTCCTGTGCCCCAGGTTGCTTTGCCCCCATTGACCTAAGCCACCTTTGTGCGCACGCAGTCCCCCACCCAGTCAGGTGCTCTATGTTGGCGTGAAGTGCAGTACCAGCTCAACAGAAAGGTAAATTGCTGGAAAACCCTGCTGTGATGCATACATCTACTTTGGAGCACTCTTCTCCTTTGCACTCTTGAATCGCTTAAGCGCAATGTATTCTTCCAGCAAGCTGAATAACGAGATAGGTGAGAGAAGGTGTACCAGCTGTCTGTGCGCCATCAGCAGCCACTAGGTGTCCCTCTTGTGTTTTCCCGGGGATCCTGATTGTGCAGGAATTCATCGGTTCAGTAGCAAGGGGGAGAGGATGGCCTGTGCCTGGAAGTGACAGGCAGTCTGGTGGCATCATGAGGATTAAGTTCCGATTCATATTTGCTGTAGAATAAAATATGTTTTCAGCCCCCATGAGCTTTGTCACTCGGAGAGCAGTGTATGAACTTTTGCTGCACGGCTCTGGGCTCCCTGGTGGTCTAGTGGTTAGGATTCGGCGCTCTCACCGCCGCGGCCCGGGTTCGATTCCCGGTCAGGGAAAAGTCCCTCTTCTGACCTTGAAAGCTTTTCCTTCCCGTAGGTCAGGGCGTCTCAAAATGAAGTTGCTTTTCTGACTCACAATTTGCCTAGCATGACGCAGTATCGCTCAAAATATGATTTTCGCAAGGTTCCTTTAGAGCTGCTTCCCATGGTGGGAGGCAAGGCTCTTGAGCAAGTGAGATCCTGTATTCCGAGGCGCGCTTCCTTTTGTAGGCTTCTGACCCCATGGCCTGTGGCAGGTAGTCCTCCTTTGACTGGGCCGCAGGCTTTGTCTCCAAATGGCGTCCTGGACCCACTGCAACCCACCTGTTTGCTAAAACGGAAGTCTGCCTCTGGGTAAGAAAAAGCTGAGCTGCACGTACGGAAAGCGGCAGAGGCCAGAGGCGGGGAGGGTGTGGCAAGGGCTGCCTGATTTGCATAGTGACCTGTTGCATCTTGGGAATGTACAGGCTTTGGAGCTTAACAGGTACTGCAGGTGTCTGCCTGGCCTGAGAGATGCCTGTCTGGTGCTCCCCTCAGGACACACAGGCCTTCCATTCGAGCATGGAGGGTGAGGGACATGGGTCAGCCTCATATACAGGGGTGTGGGCATGGGCAGGATAGGTTGTGGGGGACCCGTCAGGGCATTGCCCGTTCGGAAGGCGAGAGGAGGCGGGGCAGGAAACTCTGCTCAATTTCTTTCCCAGAGGCCTGTGGAGAACCCTTTGCACGTTTGAGCCAGCCGGGCCTGCATCAGCAGATCCTGCTCCACTGGGAAGGGAGAGCCTGTAGGCGTAAATCAAAAAAAGGGGAGAAATCTGCAAATTCTAGCGGCAGACCCATGTTGCCCAGGAAGCAATCAGTTTCTCCTACTCCCTATAGTGGAAAAAGACATAGGAGGTGTATTTCTCTAGGCAGGGGCTCTGTGTAGATGGCACTTCATTGCTCTGGGAAGCATCCATGCTGGTGGAAGAGTAGCAGCAGACTCCACACCTGAGGCTTGAATGGGGACCGTTGGGGAGGGGCAGTGGGAGGCCGAGGAGGGCGGAGGAAAATGCTTTTCAAAAGCATCTGCACGTTCCTACAAACCTGCTGAAAACCCATACCAGGAATGGGGCTCGAGCCCATGCGGACAAACGTCCATTGGATCTTAAGTCCAACGCCTTAACCACTCGGCCACCCTGGTGAGACCCAAGGATTTACTTTCTTCAACTACCTTTTTATGCTTGCTGCTGTAGCACCAGCTGTCCAGCAAGAGGTGATTGCAGAGTTAAAAGGCTTTTGCAGGAGGTTAAAAGTAATTGCTTATAACAAACACACTGTGTGACACCTAACTTTCTCCCACTCGGACTTTACCGTTAATTTTTATATTGGAGTTAGCTTAGTCACAATAAGGGGGTGAGCAAGGCAGGCACACTAGAGCATCTACTCCCTGGTGGTCTAGTGGCTAGGATTCGGCGCTTTCACCGCCGTGGCCCCGGTTCGATTCCCGGTCAGGGAAGATCCCTCTAAAGCATAGATTGCTTAATTTGTCTGTGTATCTTTTTTAAAAGAAGGTCTTTAAAAAGGCACCCCTCCCAATAGATGAAAGCGGAGGAATGGGGCTTGTTCTCCTGTGCCCCAGGTTGCTTTGCCCCCATTGACCTAAGCCACCTTTGTGCGCACGCAGTCCCCCACCCAGTCAGGTGCTCTATGTTGGCGTGAAGTGCAGTACCAGCTCAACAGAAAGGTATATTGCTGGAAAACCCTGCTGTGATGCATACATCTACTTTGGAGCACTCTTCTCCTTTGCACTCTTGAATCGCTTAAGCTCAATGTATTCTTCCAGCAAGCTGAATAACGAGATAGGTGAGAGAAGGTGTACCAGCTGTCTGTGCGCCATCAGCAGCCACTAGGTGTCCCTCTTGGGTTTTCCCGGGGATCCTGATTGTGCAGGAATTCATCGGTTCAGTAGCAAGGGGGAGAGGATGGCCTGTGCCTGGAAGTGACAGGCAGTCTGGTGGCATCATGAGGATTAAGTTCCGATTCATATTTGCTGTAGAATAAAATATGTTTTCAGCCCCCATGAGCTTTGTCACTCGGAGAGCAGTGTATGAACTTTTGCTGCACGGCTCTGGGCTCCCTGGTGGTCTAGTGGTTAGGATTCGGCGCTCTCACCGCCGCGGCCCGGGTTCGATTCCCGGTCAGGGAAAAGTCCCTCTTCTGACCTTGAAAGCTTTTCCTTCCCGTAGGTCAGGGCGTCTCAAAATGAAGTTGCTTTTCTGACTCACAATTTGCCTAGCATGACGCAGTATCGCTCAAAATATGATTTTCGCAAGGTTCCTTTAGAGCTGCTTCCCATGGTGGGAGGCAAGGCTCTTGAGCAAGTGAGATCCTGTATTCCGAGGCGCGCTTCCTTTTGTAGGCTTCTGACCCCATGGCCTGTGGCAGGTAGTCCTCCTTTGACTGGGCCGCAGGCTTTGTCTCCAAATGGCGTCCTGGACCCACTGCAACCCACCTGTTTGCTAAAACGGAAGTCTGCCTCTGGGTAAGAAAAAGCTGAGCTGCACGTACGGAAAGCGGCAGAGGCCAGAGGCGGGGAGGGTGTGGCAAGGGCTGCCTGATTTGCATAGTGACCTGTTGCATCTTGGGAATGTACAGGCTTTGGAGCTTAACAGGTACTGCAGGTGTCTGCCTGGCCTGAGAGATGCCTGTCTGGTGCTCCCCTCAGGACACACAGGCCTTCCATTCGAGCATGGAGGGTGAGGGACATGGGTCACCCTCATATACAGGGGTGTGGGCATGGGCAGGATAGGTTGTGGGGGACCCGTCAGGGCATTGCCCGTTCGGAAGGCGAGAGGAGGCGGGGCAGGAAACTCTGCTCAATTTCTTTCCCAGAGGCCTGTGGAGAACCCTTTGCACGTTTGAGCCAGCCGGGCCTGCATCAGCAGATCCTGCTCCACTGGGAAGGGAGAGCCTGTAGGCGTAAATCAAAAAAAGGGGAGAAATCTGCAAATTCTAGCGGCAGACCCATGTTGCCCAGGAAGCAATCAGTTTCTCCTACTCCTTATAGTGGAAAAAGACATAGGAGGTGTATTTCTCTAGGCAGGGGCTCTGTGTAGATGGCACTTCATTGCTCTGGGAAGCATCCATGCTGGTGGAAGAGTAGCAGCAGACTCCACACCTGAGGCTTGAATGGGGACCGTTGGGGAGGGGCAGTGGGAGGCCGAGGAGGGCGGAGGAAAATGCTTTTCAAAAGCATCTGCACGTTCCTACAAACCTGCTGAAAACCCATACCAGGAATGGGGCTTGAGCCCATGCGGACAAACGTCCATTGGATCTTAAGTCCAACGCCTTAACCACTCGGCCACCCTGGTGAGACCCAAGGATTTACTTTCTTCAACTCCCTTTTTATGCTTGCTGCTGTAGCACCAGCTGTCCAGCAAGAGGTGATTGCAGAGTTAAAAGGCTTTTGCAGGAGGTTAAAAGTAATTGCTTATAACAAACACACTGTGTGACACCTAACTTTCTCCCACTCGGACTTTACCGTTAATTTTTATATTGGAGTTAGCTTAGTCACAATAAGGGGGTGAGCAAGGCAGGCACACTAGAGCATCTACTCCCTGGTGGTCTAGTGGCTAGGATTCGGCGCTTTCACCGCCGTGGCCCGGGTTCGATTCCCGGTCAGGGAAGATCCCTCTAAAGCATAGATTGCTTAATTTGTCTGTGTATCTTTTTTAAAAGAAGGTCTTTAAAAAGGCACCCCTCCCAATGGATGAAAGCGGAGGAATGGGGCTTGTTCTCCTGTGCCCCAGGTTGCTTTGCCCCCATTGACCTAAGCCACCTTTGTGCGCACGCAGTCCCCCACCCAGTCAGGTGCTCTATGTTGGCGTGAAGTGCAGTACCAGCTCAACAGAAAGGTAAATTGCTGGAAAACCCTGCTGTGATGCATACATCTACTTTGGAGCACTCTTCTCCTTTGCACTCTTGAATGGCTTAAGCGCAATGTATTCTTCCAGCAAGCTGAATAACGAGATAGGTGAGAGAAGGTGTACCAGCTGTCTGTGCGCCATCAGCAGCCACTAGGTGTCCCTCTTGGGTTTTCCCGGGGATCCTGATTGTGCAGGAATTCATCGGTTCAGTAGCAAGGGGGAGAGGATGGCCTGTGCCTGGAAGTGACAGGCAGTCTGGTGGCATCATGAGGATTAAGTTCCGATTCATATTTGCTGTAGAATAAAATATGTTTTCAGCCCCCATGAGCTTTGTCACTCGGAGAGCAGTGTATGAACTTTTGCTGCACGGCTCTGGGCTCCCTGGTGGTCTAGTGGTTAGGATTCGGCGCTCTCACCGCCGCGGCCCGGGTTCGATTCCCGGTCAGGGAAAAGTCCCTCTTCTGACCTTGAAAGCTTTTCCTTCCCGTAGGTCAGGGCTTCTCAAAATGAAGTTGCTTTTCTGACTCACAATTTGCCTAGCATGACGCAGTATCGCTCAAAATATGATTTTCGCAAGGTTCCTTTAGAGCTGCTTCCCATGGTGGGAGGCAAGGCTCTTGAGCAAGTGAGATCCTGTATTCCGAGGCGCGCTTCCTTTTGTAGGCTTCTGACCCCATGGCCTGTGGCAGGTAGTCCTCCTTTGACTGGGCCGCAGGCTTTGTCTCCAAATGGCGTCCTGGACCCACTGCAACCCACCTGTTTGCTAAAACGGAAGTCTGCCTCTGGGTAAGAAAAAGCTGAGCTGCACGTACGGAAAGCGGCAGAGGCCAGAGGCGGGGAGGGTGTGGCAAGGGCTGCCTGATTTGCATAGTGACCTGTTGCATCTTGGGAATGTACAGGCTTTGGAGCTTAACAGGTACTGCAGGTGTCTGCCTGGCCTGAGAGATGCCTGTCTGGTGCTCCCCTCAGGACACACAGGCCTTCCATTCGAGCATGGAGGGTGAGGGACATGGGTCAGCCTCATATACAGGGGTGTGGGCATGGGCAGGATAGGTTGTGGGGGACCCGTCAGGGCATTGCCCGTTCGGAAGGCGAGAGGAGGCGGGGCAGGAAACTCTGCTCAATTTCTTTCCCAGAGGCCTGTGGAGAACCCTTTGCACGTTTGAGCCAGCCGGGCCTGCATCAGCAGATCCTGCTCCACTGGGAAGGGAGAGCCTGTAGGCGTAAATCAAAAAAAGGGGAGAAATCTGCAAATTCTAGCGGCAGACCCATGTTGCCCAGGAAGCAATCAGTTTCTCCTACTCCCTATAGTGGAAAAAGACATAGGAGGTGTATTTCTCTAGGCAGGGGCTCTGTGTAGATGGCACTTCATTGCTCTGGGAAGCATCCATGCTGGTGGAAGAGTAGCAGCAGACTCCACACCTGAGGCTTGAATGGGGACCGTTGGGGAGGGGCAGTGGGAGGCCGAGGAGGGCGGAGGAAAATGCTTTTCAAAAGCATCTGCACGTTCCTACAAACCTGCTGAAAACCCATACCAGGAATGGGGCTCGAGCCCATGCGGACAAACGTCCATTGGATCTTAAGTCCAACGCCTTAACCACTCGGCCACCCTGGTGAGACCCAAGGATTTACTTTCTTCAACTACCTTTTTATGCTTGCTGCTGTAGCACCAGCTGTCCAGCAAGAGGTGATTGCAGAGTTAAAAGGCTTTTGCAGGAGGTTAAAAGTAATTGCTTATAACAAACACACTGTGTGACACCTAACTTTCTCCCACTCGGACTTTACCGTTAATTTTTATATTGGAGTTAGCTTAGTCACAATAAGGGGGTGAGCAAGGCAGGCACACTAGAGCATCTACTCCCTGGTGGTCTAGTGGCTAGGATTCGGCGCTTTCACCGCCGTGGCCCCGGTTCGATTCCCGGTCAGGGAAGATCCCTCTAAAGCATAGATTGCTTAATTTGTCTGTGTATCTTTTTTAAAAGAAGGTCAGGTCTTTAAAAAGGCACCCCTCCCAATAGATGAAAGCGGAGGAATGGGGCTTGTTCTCCTGTGCCCCAGGTTGCTTTGCCCCCATTGACCTAAGCCACCTTTGTGCGCACGCAGTCCCCCACCCAGTCAGGTGCTCTATGTTGGCGTGAAGTGCAGTACCAGCTCAACAGAAAGGTAAATTGCTGGAAAACCCTGCTGTGATGCATACATCTACTTTGGAGCACTCTTCTCCTTTGCACTCTTGAATCGCTTAAGCGCAATGTATTCTTCCAGCAAGCTGAATAACGAGATAGGTGAGAGAAGGTGTACCAGCTGTCTGTGCGCCATCAGCAGCCACTAGGTGTCCCTCTTGGGTTTTCCCGGGGATCCTGATTGTGCAGGAATTCATCGGTTCAGTAGCAAGGGGGAGAGGATGGCCTGTGCCTGGAAGTGACAGGCAGTCTGGTGGCATCATTAGGATTAAGTTCCGATTCATATTTGCTGTAGAATAAAATATGTTTTCAGCCCCCATGAGTTTTGTCACTCGGAGAGCAGTGTATGAACTGTTGCTGCACGGCTCTGGGCTCCCTGGTGGTCTAGTGGTTAGGATTCGGCGCTCTCACCGCCGCGGCCCGGGTTCGAGTCCCTCTTCTGACCTTGAAAGCTTTTCCTTCCCGTAGGTCAGGGCTTCTCAAAATGAAGTTGCTTTTCTGACTCACAATTTGCCTAGCATGACGCAGTATCGCTCAAAATATGATTTTCGCAAGGTTCCTTTAGAGCTGCTTCCCATGGTGGGAGGCAAGGCTCTTGAGCAAGTGAGATCCTGTATTCCGAGGCGCGCTTCCTTTTGTAGGCTTCTGACCCCATGGCCTGTGGCAGGTAGTCCTCCTTTGACTGGGCCGCAGGCTTTGTCTCCAAATGGCGTCCTGGACCCACTGCAACCCACCTGTTTGCTAAAACGGAAGTCTGCCTCTGGGTAAGAAAAAGCTGAGCTGCACGTACGGAAAGCGGCAGAGGCCAGAGGCGGGGAGGGTGTGGCAAGGGCTGCCTGATTTGCATAGTGACCTGTTGCATCTTGGGAATGTACAGGCTTTGGAGCTTAACAGGTTCTGCAGGTGTCTGCCTGGCCTGAGAGATGCCTGTCTGGTGCTCCCCTCAGGACACACAGGCCTTCCATTCGAGCATGGAGGGTGAGGGACATGGGTCACCCTCATATACAGGGGTGTGGGCATGGGCAGGATAGGTTGTGGGGGACCCGTCAGGGCATTGCCCGTTTGGAAGCCCGTTCGGAAGGCGAGAGGAGGCGGGGCAGGAAACTCTGCTCAATTTCTTTCCCAGAGGCCTGTGGAGAACCCTTTGCACGTTTGGGCCAGCCGGGCCTGCATCAGCAGATCCTGCTCCACTGGGAAGGGAGAGCCTGTAGGCGTAAATCAAAAAAAGGGGAGAAATCTGCAAATTCTAGTGGCAGACCCATGTTGCCCAGGAAGCAATCAGTTTCTCCTGCTCCCTATAGTGGAAAAAGACATAGGAGGTGTATTTCTCTAGGCAGGGGCTCTGTGTAGATGGCACTTCATTGCTCTGGGAAGCATCCATGCTGGTAGAAGAGTAGCAGCAGACTCCACACCTGAGGCTTGAATGGGGACCGTTGGGGAGGGGCAGTGGGAGGCCGAGGAGGGCGGAGGAAAATGCTTTTCAAAAGCATCTGCACGTTCCTACAAACCTGCTGAAAACCCATACCAGGAATGGGGCTCGAGCCCATGCGGACAAACGTCCATTGGATCTTAAGTCCAACGCCTTAACCACTCGGCCACCCTGGTGAGACCCAAGGATTTACTTTCTTCAACTCCCTTTTTATGCTTGCTGCTGTAGCACCAGCTGTCCAGCAAGAGGTGATTGCAGAGTTAAAAGGCTTTTGCAGGAGGTTAAAAGTAATTGCTTATAACAAACACACTGTGTGACACCTAACTTTCTCCCACTCGGACTTTACCGTTAATTTTTATATTGGAGTTAGCTTAGTCACAATAAGGGGGTGAGCAAGGCAGGCACACTAGAGCATCTACTCCCTGGTGGTCTAGTGGCTAGGATTCGGCGCTTTCACCGCCGCGGCCCGGGTTCGATTCCCGGTCAGGGAAGATCCCTCTAAAGCATAGATTGCTTAATTTGTCTGTGTATCTTTTTTAAAAGAAGGTCTTTAAAAAGGCACCCCTCCCAATGGATGAAAGCGGAGGAATGGGGCTTGTTCTCCTGTGCCCCAGGTTGCTTTGCCCCCATTGACCTAAGCCACCTTTGTGCGCACGCAGTCCCCCACCCAGTCAGGTGCTCTATGTTGGCGTGAAGTGCAGTACCAGCTCAACAGAAAGGTAAATTGCTGGAAAACCCTGCTGTGATGCATACATCTACTTTGGAGCACTCTTCTCCTTTGCACTCTTGAATGGCTTAAGCGCAATGTATTCTTCCAGCAAGCTGAATAACGAGATAGGTGAGAGAAGGTGTACCAGCTGTCTGTGCGCCATCAGCAGCCACTAGGTGTCCCTCTTGGGTTTTCCCGGGGATCCTGATTGTGCAGGAATTCATCGGTTCAGTAGCAAGGGGGAGAGGATGGCCTGTGCCTGGAAGTGACAGGCAGTCTGGTGGCATCATGAGGATTAAGTTCCGATTCATATTTGCTGTAGAATAAAATATGTTTTCAGCCCCCATGAGCTTTGTCACTCGGAGAGCAGTGTATGAACTTTTGCTGCACGGCTCTGGGCTCCCTGGTGGTCTAGTGGTTAGGATTCGGCGCTCTCACCGCCGCGGCCCGGGTTCGATTCCCGGTCAGGGAAAAGTCCCTCTTCTGACCTTGAAAGCTTTTCCTTCCCGTAGGTCAGGGCTTCTCAAAATGAAGTTGCTTTTCTGACTCACAATTTGCCTAGCATGACGCAGTATCGCTCAAAATATGATTTTCGCAAGGTTCCTTTAGAGCTGCTTCCCATGGTGGGAGGCAAGGCTCTTGAGCAAGTGAGATCCTGTATTCCGAGGCGCGCTTCCTTTTGTAGGCTTCTGACCCCATGGCCTGTGGCAGGTAGTCCTCCTTTGACTGGGCCGCAGGCTTTGTCTCCAAATGGCGTCCTGGACCCACTGCAACCCACCTGTTTGCTAAAACGGAAGTCTGCCTCTGGGTAAGAAAAAGCTGAGCTGCACGTACGGAAAGCGGCAGAGGCCAGAGGCGGGGAGGGTGTGGCAAGGGCTGCCTGATTTGCATAGTGACCTGTTGCATCTTGGGAATGTACAGGCTTTGGAGCTTAACAGGTACTGCAGGTGTCTGCCTGGCCTGAGAGATGCCTGTCTGGTGCTCCCCTCAGGACACACAGGCCTTCCATTCGAGCATGGAGGGTGAGGGACATGGGTCACCCTCATATACAGGGGTGTGGGCATGGGCAGGATAGGTTGTGGGGGACCCGTCAGGGCATTGCCCGTTTGGAAGCCCGTTCGGAAGGCGAGAGGAGGCGGGGCAGGAAACTCTGCTCAATTTCTTTCCCAGAGGCCTGTGGAGAACCCTTTGCACGTTTGGGCCAGCCGGGCCTGCATCAGCAGATCCTGCTCCACTGGGAAGGGAGAGCCTGTAGGCGTAAATCAAAAAAAGGGGAGAAATCTGCAAATTCTAGTGGCAGACCCATGTTGCCCAGGAAGCAATCAGTTTCTCCTGCTCCCTATAGTGGAAAAAGACATAGGAGGTGTATTTCTCTAGGCAGGGGCTCTGTGTAGATGGCACTTCATTGCTCTGGGAAGCATCCATGCTGGTAGAAGAGTAGCAGCAGACTCCACACCTGAGGCTTGAATGGGGACCGTTGGGGAGGGGCAGTGGGAGGCCGAGGAGGGCGGAGGAAAATGCTTTTCAAAAGCATCTGCACGTTCCTACAAACCTGCTGAAAACCCATACCAGGAATGGGGCTCTAACCCATGCGGACAAACGTCCATTGGATCTTAAGTCCAACGCCTTAACCACTCGGCCACCCTGGTGAGACCCAAGGATTTACTTTCTTCAACTACCTTTTTATGCTTGCTGCTGTAGCACCAGCTGTCCAGCAAGAGGTGATTGCAGAGTTAAAAGGCTTTTGCAGGAGGTTAAAAGTAATTGCTTATAACAAACACACTGTGTGACACCTAACTTTCTCCCACTCGGACTTTACCGTTAATTTTTATATTGGAGTTAGCTTAGTCACAATAAGGGGGTGAGCAAGGCAGGCACACTAGAGCATCTACTCCCTGGTGGTCTAGTGGCTAGGATTCGGCGCTTTCACCGCCGTGGCCCCGGTTCGATTCCCGGTCAGGGAAGATCCCTCTAAAGCATAGATTGCTTAATTTGTCTGTGTATCTTTTTTAAAAGAAGGTCTTTAAAAAGGCACCCCTCCCAATAGATGAAAGCGGAGGAATGGGGCTTGTTCTCCTGTGCCCCAGGTTGCTTTGCCCCCATTGACCTAAGCCACCTTTGTGCGCACGCAGTCCCCCACCCAGTCAGGTGCTCTATGTTGGCGTGAAGTGCAGTACCAGCTCAACAGAAAGGTAAATTGCTGGAAAACCCTGCTGTGATGCATACATCTACTTTGGAGCACTCTTCTCCTTTGCACTCTTGAATCGCTTAAGCGCAATGTATTCTTCCAGCAAGCTGAATAACGAGATAGGTGAGAGAAGGTGTACCAGCTGTCTGTGCGCCATCAGCAGCCACTAGGTGTCCCTCTTGGGTTTTCCCGGGGATCCTGATTGTGCAGGAATTCATCGGTTCAGTAGCAAGGGGGAGAGGATGGCCTGTGCCTGGAAGTGACAGGCAGTCTGGTGGCATCATTAGGATTAAGTTCCGATTCATATTTGCTGTAGAATAAAATATGTTTTCAGCCCCCATGAGTTTTGTCACTCGGAGAGCAGTGTATGAACTGTTGCTGCACGGCTCTGGGCTCCCTGGTGGTCTAGTGGTTAGGATTCGGCGCTCTCACCGCCGCGGCCCGGGTTCGAGTCCCTCTTCTGACCTTGAAAGCTTTTCCTTCCCGTAGGTCAGGGCTTCTCAAAATGAAGTTGCTTTTCTGACTCACAATTTGCCTAGCATGACGCAGTATCGCTCAAAATATGATTTTCGCAAGGTTCCTTTAGAGCTGCTTCCCATGGTGGGAGGCAAGGCTCTTGAGCAAGTGAGATCCTGTATTCCGAGGCGCGCTTCCTTTTGTAGGCTTCTGACCCCATGGCCTGTGGCAGGTAGTCCTCCTTTGACTGGGCCGCAGGCTTTGTCTCCAAATGGCGTCCTGGACCCACTGCAACCCACCTGTTTGCTAAAACGGAAGTCTGCCTCTGGGTAAGAAAAAGCTGAGCTGCACGTACGGAAAGCGGCAGAGGCCAGAGGCGGGGAGGGTGTGGCAAGGGCTGCCTGATTTGCATAGTGACCTGTTGCATCTTGGGAATGTACAGGCTTTGGAGCTTAACAGGTTCTGCAGGTGTCTGCCTGGCCTGAGAGATGCCTGTCTGGTGCTCCCCTCAGGACACACAGGCCTTCCATTCGAGCATGGAGGGTGAGGGACATGGGTCACCCTCATATACAGGGGTGTGGGCATGGGCAGGATAGGTTGTGGGGGACCCGTCAGGGCATTGCCCGTTTGGAAGCCCGTTCGGAAGGCGAGAGGAGGCGGGGCAGGAAACTCTGCTCAATTTCTTTCCCAGAGGCCTGTGGAGAACCCTTTGCACGTTTGGGCCAGCCGGGCCTGCATCAGCAGATCCTGCTCCACTGGGAAGGGAGAGCCTGTAGGCGTAAATCAAAAAAAGGGGAGAAATCTGCAAATTCTAGTGGCAGACCCATGTTGCCCAGGAAGCAATCAGTTTCTCCTGCTCCCTATAGTGGAAAAAGACATAGGAGGTGTATTTCTCTAGGCAGGGGCTCTGTGTAGATGGCACTTCATTGCTCTGGGAAGCATCCATGCTGGTAGAAGAGTAGCAGCAGACTCCACACCTGAGGCTTGAATGGGGACCGTTGGGGAGGGGCAGTGGGAGGCCGAGGAGGGCGGAGGAAAATGCTTTTCAAAAGCATCTGCACGTTCCTACAAACCTGCTGAAAACCCATACCAGGAATGGGGCTCTAACCCATGCGGACAAACGTCCATTGGATCTTAAGTCCAACGCCTTAACCACTCGGCCACCCTGGTGAGACCCAAGGATTTACTTTCTTCAACTACCTTTTTATGCTTGCTGCTGTAGCACCAGCTGTCCAGCAAGAGGTGATTGCAGAGTTAAAAGGCTTTTGCAGGAGGTTAAAAGTAATTGCTTATAACAAACACACTGTGTGACACCTAACTTTCTCCCACTCGGACTTTACCGTTAATTTTTATATTGGAGTTAGCTTAGTCACAATAAGGGGGTGAGCAAGGCAGGCACACTAGAGCATCTACTCCCTGGTGGTCTAGTGGCTAGGATTCGGCGCTTTCACCGCCGTGGCCCCGGTTCGATTCCCGGTCAGGGAAGATCCCTCTAAAGCATAGATTGCTTAATTTGTCTGTGTATCTTTTTTAAAAGAAGGTCTTTAAAAAGGCACCCCTCCCAATAGATGAAAGCGGAGGAATGGGGCTTGTTCTCCTGTGCCCCAGGTTGCTTTGCCCCCATTGACCTAAGCCACCTTTGTGCGCACGCAGTCCCCCACCCAGTCAGGTGCTCTATGTTGGCGTGAAGTGCAGTACCAGCTCAACAGAAAGGTAAATTGCTGGAAAACCCTGCTGTGATGCATACATCTACTTTGGAGCACTCTTCTCCTTTGCACTCTTGAATCGCTTAAGCGCAATGTATTCTTCCAGCAAGCTGAATAACGAGATAGGTGAGAGAAGGTGTACCAGCTGTCTGTGCGCCATCAGCAGCCACTAGGTGTCCCTCTTGGGTTTTCCCGGGGATCCTGATTGTGCAGGAATTCATCGGTTCAGTAGCAAGGGGGAGAGGATGGCCTGTGCCTGGAAGTGACAGGCAGTCTGGTGGCATCATTAGGATTAAGTTCCGATTCATATTTGCTGTAGAATAAAATATGTTTTCAGCCCCCATGAGTTTTGTCACTCGGAGAGCAGTGTATGAACTGTTGCTGCACGGCTCTGGGCTCCCTGGTGGTCTAGTGGTTAGGATTCGGCGCTCTCACCGCCGCGGCCCGGGTTCGAGTCCCTCTTCTGACCTTGAAAGCTTTTCCTTCCCGTAGGTCAGGGCTTCTCAAAATGAAGTTGCTTTTCTGACTCACAATTTGCCTAGCATGACGCAGTATCGCTCAAAATATGATTTTCGCAAGGTTCCTTTAGAGCTGCTTCCCATGGTGGGAGGCAAGGCTCTTGAGCAAGTGAGATCCTGTATTCCGAGGCGCGCTTCCTTTTGTAGGCTTCTGACCCCATGGCCTGTGGCAGGTAGTCCTCCTTTGACTGGGCCGCAGGCTTTGTCTCCAAATGGCGTCCTGGACCCACTGCAACCCACCTGTTTGCTAAAACGGAAGTCTGCCTCTGGGTAAGAAAAAGCTGAGCTGCACGTACGGAAAGCGGCAGAGGCCAGAGGCGGGGAGGGTGTGGCAAGGGCTGCCTGATTTGCATAGTGACCTGTTGCATCTTGGGAATGTACAGGCTTTGGAGCTTAACAGGTTCTGCAGGTGTCTGCCTGGCCTGAGAGATGCCTGTCTGGTGCTCCCCTCAGGACACACAGGCCTTCCATTCGAGCATGGAGGGTGAGGGACATGGGTCACCCTCATATACAGGGGTGTGGGCATGGGCAGGATAGGTTGTGGGGGACCCGTCAGGGCATTGCCCGTTTGGAAGCCCGTTCGGAAGGCGAGAGGAGGCGGGGCAGGAAACTCTGCTCAATTTCTTTCCCAGAGGCCTGTGGAGAACCCTTTGCACGTTTGGGCCAGCCGGGCCTGCATCAGCAGATCCTGCTCCACTGGGAAGGGAGAGCCTGTAGGCGTAAATCAAAAAAAGGGGAGAAATCTGCAAATTCTAGTGGCAGACCCATGTTGCCCAGGAAGCAATCAGTTTCTCCTGCTCCCTATAGTGGAAAAAGACATAGGAGGTGTATTTCTCTAGGCAGGGGCTCTGTGTAGATGGCACTTCATTGCTCTGGGAAGCATCCATGCTGGTAGAAGAGTAGCAGCAGACTCCACACCTGAGGCTTGAATGGGGACCGTTGGGGAGGGGCAGTGGGAGGCCGAGGAGGGCGGAGGAAAATGCTTTTCAAAAGCATCTGCACGTTCCTACAAACCTGCTGAAAACCCATACCAGGAATGGGGCTCTAACCCATGCGGACAAACGTCCATTGGATCTTAAGTCCAACGCCTTAACCACTCGGCCACCCTGGTGAGACCCAAGGATTTACTTTCTTCAACTACCTTTTTATGCTTGCTGCTGTAGCACCAGCTGTCCAGCAAGAGGTGATTGCAGAGTTAAAAGGCTTTTGCAGGAGGTTAAAAGTAATTGCTTATAACAAACACACTGTGTGACACCTAACTTTCTCCCACTCGGACTTTACCGTTAATTTTTATATTGGAGTTAGCTTAGTCACAATAAGGGGGTGAGCAAGGCAGGCACACTAGAGCATCTACTCCCTGGTGGTCTAGTGGCTAGGATTCGGCGCTTTCACCGCCGTGGCCCCGGTTCGATTCCCGGTCAGGGAAGATCCCTCTAAAGCATAGATTGCTTAATTTGTCTGTGTATCTTTTTTAAAAGAAGGTCTTTAAAAAGGCACCCCTCCCAATAGATGAAAGCGGAGGAATGGGGCTTGTTCTCCTGTGCCCCAGGTTGCTTTGCCCCCATTGACCTAAGCCACCTTTGTGCGCACGCAGTCCCCCACCCAGTCAGGTGCTCTATGTTGGCGTGAAGTGCAGTACCAGCTCAACAGAAAGGTAAATTGCTGGAAAACCCTGCTGTGATGCATACATCTACTTTGGAGCACTCTTCTCCTTTGCACTCTTGAATCGCTTAAGCGCAATGTATTCTTCCAGCAAGCTGAATAACGAGATAGGTGAGAGAAGGTGTACCAGCTGTCTGTGCGCCATCAGCAGCCACTAGGTGTCCCTCTTGGGTTTTCCCGGGGATCCTGATTGTGCAGGAATTCATCGGTTCAGTAGCAAGGGGGAGAGGATGGCCTGTGCCTGGAAGTGACAGGCAGTCTGGTGGCATCATTAGGATTAAGTTCCGATTCATATTTGCTGTAGAATAAAATATGTTTTCAGCCCCCATGAGTTTTGTCACTCGGAGAGCAGTGTATGAACTGTTGCTGCACGGCTCTGGGCTCCCTGGTGGTCTAGTGGTTAGGATTCGGCGCTCTCACCGCCGCGGCCCGGGTTCGAGTCCCTCTTCTGACCTTGAAAGCTTTTCCTTCCCGTAGGTCAGGGCTTCTCAAAATGAAGTTGCTTTTCTGACTCACAATTTGCCTAGCATGACGCAGTATCGCTCAAAATATGATTTTCGCAAGGTTCCTTTAGAGCTGCTTCCCATGGTGGGAGGCAAGGCTCTTGAGCAAGTGAGATCCTGTATTCCGAGGCGCGCTTCCTTTTGTAGGCTTCTGACCCCATGGCCTGTGGCAGGTAGTCCTCCTTTGACTGGGCCGCAGGCTTTGTCTCCAAATGGCGTCCTGGACCCACTGCAACCCACCTGTTTGCTAAAACGGAAGTCTGCCTCTGGGTAAGAAAAAGCTGAGCTGCACGTACGGAAAGCGGCAGAGGCCAGAGGCGGGGAGGGTGTGGCAAGGGCTGCCTGATTTGCATAGTGACCTGTTGCATCTTGGGAATGTACAGGCTTTGGAGCTTAACAGGTTCTGCAGGTGTCTGCCTGGCCTGAGAGATGCCTGTCTGGTGCTCCCCTCAGGACACACAGGCCTTCCATTCGAGCATGGAGGGTGAGGGACATGGGTCACCCTCATATACAGGGGTGTGGGCATGGGCAGGATAGGTTGTGGGGGACCCGTCAGGGCATTGCCCGTTTGGAAGCCCGTTCGGAAGGCGAGAGGAGGCGGGGCAGGAAACTCTGCTCAATTTCTTTCCCAGAGGCCTGTGGAGAACCCTTTGCACGTTTGGGCCAGCCGGGCCTGCATCAGCAGATCCTGCTCCACTGGGAAGGGAGAGCCTGTAGGCGTAAATCAAAAAAAGGGGAGAAATCTGCAAATTCTAGTGGCAGACCCATGTTGCCCAGGAAGCAATCAGTTTCTCCTGCTCCCTATAGTGGAAAAAGACATAGGAGGTGTATTTCTCTAGGCAGGGGCTCTGTGTAGATGGCACTTCATTGCTCTGGGAAGCATCCATGCTGGTAGAAGAGTAGCAGCAGACTCCACACCTGAGGCTTGAATGGGGACCGTTGGGGAGGGGCAGTGGGAGGCCGAGGAGGGCGGAGGAAAATGCTTTTCAAAAGCATCTGCACGTTCCTACAAACCTGCTGAAAACCCATACCAGGAATGGGGCTCGAGCCCATGCGGACAAACGTCCATTGGATCTTAAGTCCAACGCCTTAACCACTCGGCCACCCTGGTGAGACCCAAGGATTTACTTTCTTCAACTCCCTTTTTATGCTTGCTGCTGTAGCACCAGCTGTCCAGCAAGAGGTGATTGCAGAGTTAAAAGGCTTTTGCAGGAGGTTAAAAGTAATTGCTTATAACAAACACACTGTGTGACACCTAACTTTCTCCCACTCGGACTTTACCGTTAATTTTTATATTGGAGTTAGCTTAGTCACAATAAGGGGGTGAGCAAGGCAGGCACACTAGAGCATCTACTCCCTGGTGGTCTAGTGGCTAGGATTCGGCGCTTTCACCGCCGCGGCCCGGGTTCGATTCCCGGTCAGGGAAGATCCCTCTAAAGCATAGATTGCTTAATTTGTCTGTGTATCTTTTTTAAAAGAAGGTCTTTAAAAAGGCACCCCTCCCAATGGATGAAAGCGGAGGAATGGGGCTTGTTCTCCTGTGCCCCAGGTTGCTTTGCCCCCATTGACCTAAGCCACCTTTGTGCGCACGCAGTCCCCCACCCAGTCAGGTGCTCTATGTTGGCGTGAAGTGCAGTACCAGCTCAACAGAAAGGTAAATTGCTGGAAAACCCTGCTGTGATGCATACATCTACTTTGGAGCACTCTTCTCCTTTGCACTCTTGAATGGCTTAAGCGCAATGTATTCTTCCAGCAAGCTGAATAACGAGATAGGTGAGAGAAGGTGTACCAGCTGTCTGTGCGCCATCAGCAGCCACTAGGTGTCCCTCTTGGGTTTTCCCGGGGATCCTGATTGTGCAGGAATTCATCGGTTCAGTAGCAAGGGGGAGAGGATGGCCTGTGCCTGGAAGTGACAGGCAGTCTGGTGGCATCATGAGGATTAAGTTCCGATTCATATTTGCTGTAGAATAAAATATGTTTTCAGCCCCCATGAGCTTTGTCACTCGGAGAGCAGTGTATGAACTTTTGCTGCACGGCTCTGGGCTCCCTGGTGGTCTAGTGGTTAGGATTCGGCGCTCTCACCGCCGCGGCCCGGGTTCGATTCCCGGTCAGGGAAAAGTCCCTCTTCTGACCTTGAAAGCTTTTCCTTCCCGTAGGTCAGGGCTTCTCAAAATGAAGTTGCTTTTCTGACTCACAATTTGCCTAGCATGACGCAGTATCGCTCAAAATATGATTTTCGCAAGGTTCCTTTAGAGCTGCTTCCCATGGTGGGAGGCAAGGCTCTTGAGCAAGTGAGATCCTGTATTCCGAGGCGCGCTTCCTTTTGTAGGCTTCTGACCCCATGGCCTGTGGCAGGTAGTCCTCCTTTGACTGGGCCGCAGGCTTTGTCTCCAAATGGCGTCCTGGACCCACTGCAACCCACCTGTTTGCTAAAACGGAAGTCTGCCTCTGGGTAAGAAAAAGCTGAGCTGCACGTACGGAAAGCGGCAGAGGCCAGAGGCGGGGAGGGTGTGGCAAGGGCTGCCTGATTTGCATAGTGACCTGTTGCATCTTGGGAATGTACAGGCTTTGGAGCTTAACAGGTTCTGCAGGTGTCTGCCTGGCCTGAGAGATGCCTGTCTGGTGCTCCCCTCAGGACACACAGGCCTTCCATTCGAGCATGGAGGGTGAGGGACATGGGTCACCCTCATATACAGGGGTGTGGGCATGGGCAGGATAGGTTGTGGGGGACCCGTCAGGGCATTGCCCGTTTGGAAGCCCGTTCGGAAGGCGAGAGGAGGCGGGGCAGGAAACTCTGCTCAATTTCTTTCCCAGAGGCCTGTGGAGAACCCTTTGCACGTTTGGGCCAGCCGGGCCTGCATCAGCAGATCCTGCTCCACTGGGAAGGGAGAGCCTGTAGGCGTAAATCAAAAAAAGGGGAGAAATCTGCAAATTCTAGTGGCAGACCCATGTTGCCCAGGAAGCAATCAGTTTCTCCTGCTCCCTATAGTGGAAAAAGACATAGGAGGTGTATTTCTCTAGGCAGGGGCTCTGTGTAGATGGCACTTCATTGCTCTGGGAAGCATCCATGCTGGTAGAAGAGTAGCAGCAGACTCCACACCTGAGGCTTGAATGGGGACCGTTGGGGAGGGGCAGTGGGAGGCCGAGGAGGGCGGAGGAAAATGCTTTTCAAAAGCATCTGCACGTTCCTACAAACCTGCTGAAAACCCATACCAGGAATGGGGCTCGAGCCCATGCGGACAAACGTCCATTGGATCTTAAGTCCAACGCCTTAACCACTCGGCCACCCTGGTGAGACCCAAGGATTTACTTTCTTCAACTCCCTTTTTATGCTTGCTGCTGTAGCACCAGCTGTCCAGCAAGAGGTGATTGCAGAGTTAAAAGGCTTTTGCAGGAGGTTAAAAGTAATTGCTTATAACAAACACACTGTGTGACACCTAACTTTCTCCCACTCGGACTTTACCGTTAATTTTTATATTGGAGTTAGCTTAGTCACAATAAGGGGGTGAGCAAGGCAGGCACACTAGAGCATCTACTCCCTGGTGGTCTAGTGGCTAGGATTCGGCGCTTTCACCGCCGCGGCCCGGGTTCGATTCCCGGTCAGGGAAGATCCCTCTAAAGCATAGATTGCTTAATTTGTCTGTGTATCTTTTTTAAAAGAAGGTCTTTAAAAAGGCACCCCTCCCAATGGATGAAAGCGGAGGAATGGGGCTTGTTCTCCTGTGCCCCAGGTTGCTTTGCCCCCATTGACCTAAGCCACCTTTGTGCGCACGCAGTCCCCCACCCAGTCAGGTGCTCTATGTTGGCGTGAAGTGCAGTACCAGCTCAACAGAAAGGTAAATTGCTGGAAAACCCTGCTGTGATGCATACATCTACTTTGGAGCACTCTTCTCCTTTGCACTCTTGAATGGCTTAAGCGCAATGTATTCTTCCAGCAAGCTGAATAACGAGATAGGTGAGAGAAGGTGTACCAGCTGTCTGTGCGCCATCAGCAGCCACTAGGTGTCCCTCTTGGGTTTTCCCGGGGATCCTGATTGTGCAGGAATTCATCGGTTCAGTAGCAAGGGGGAGAGGATGGCCTGTGCCTGGAAGTGACAGGCAGTCTGGTGGCATCATGAGGATTAAGTTCCGATTCATATTTGCTGTAGAATAAAATATGTTTTCAGCCCCCATGAGCTTTGTCACTCGGAGAGCAGTGTATGAACTTTTGCTGCACGGCTCTGGGCTCCCTGGTGGTCTAGTGGTTAGGATTCGGCGCTCTCACCGCCGCGGCCCGGGTTCGATTCCCGGTCAGGGAAAAGTCCCTCTTCTGACCTTGAAAGCTTTTCCTTCCCGTAGGTCAGGGCTTCTCAAAATGAAGTTGCTTTTCTGACTCACAATTTGCCTAGCATGACGCAGTATCGCTCAAAATATGATTTTCGCAAGGTTCCTTTAGAGCTGCTTCCCATGGTGGGAGGCAAGGCTCTTGAGCAAGTGAGATCCTGTATTCCGAGGCGCGCTTCCTTTTGTAGGCTTCTGACCCCATGGCCTGTGGCAGGTAGTCCTCCTTTGACTGGGCCGCAGGCTTTGTCTCCAAATGGCGTCCTGGACCCACTGCAACCCACCTGTTTGCTAAAACGGAAGTCTGCCTCTGGGTAAGAAAAAGCTGAGCTGCACGTACGGAAAGCGGCAGAGGCCAGAGGCGGGGAGGGTGTGGCAAGGGCTGCCTGATTTGCATAGTGACCTGTTGCATCTTGGGAATGTACAGGCTTTGGAGCTTAACAGGTACTGCAGGTGTCTGCCTGGCCTGAGAGATGCCTGTCTGGTGCTCCCCTCAGGACACACAGGCCTTCCATTCGAGCATGGAGGGTGAGGGACATGGGTCACCCTCATATACAGGGGTGTGGGCATGGGCAGGATAGGTTGTGGGGGACCCGTCAGGGCATTGCCCGTTTGGAAGCCCGTTCGGAAGGCGAGAGGAGGCGGGGCAGGAAACTCTGCTCAATTTCTTTCCCAGAGGCCTGTGGAGAACCCTTTGCACGTTTGGGCCAGCCGGGCCTGCATCAGCAGATCCTGCTCCACTGGGAAGGGAGAGCCTGTAGGCGTAAATCAAAAAAAGGGGAGAAATCTGCAAATTCTAGTGGCAGACCCATGTTGCCCAGGAAGCAATCAGTTTCTCCTGCTCCCTATAGTGGAAAAAGACATAGGAGGTGTATTTCTCTAGGCAGGGGCTCTGTGTAGATGGCACTTCATTGCTCTGGGAAGCATCCATGCTGGTAGAAGAGTAGCAGCAGACTCCACACCTGAGGCTTGAATGGGGACCGTTGGGGAGGGGCAGTGGGAGGCCGAGGAGGGCGGAGGAAAATGCTTTTCAAAAGCATCTGCACGTTCCTACAAACCTGCTGAAAACCCATACCAGGAATGGGGCTCTAACCCATGCGGACAAACGTCCATTGGATCTTAAGTCCAACGCCTTAACCACTCGGCCACCCTGGTGAGACCCAAGGATTTACTTTCTTCAACTACCTTTTTATGCTTGCTGCTGTAGCACCAGCTGTCCAGCAAGAGGTGATTGCAGAGTTAAAAGGCTTTTGCAGGAGGTTAAAAGTAATTGCTTATAACAAACACACTGTGTGACACCTAACTTTCTCCCACTCGGACTTTACCGTTAATTTTTATATTGGAGTTAGCTTAGTCACAATAAGGGGGTGAGCAAGGCAGGCACACTAGAGCATCTACTCCCTGGTGGTCTAGTGGCTAGGATTCGGCGCTTTCACCGCCGTGGCCCCGGTTCGATTCCTGGTCAGGGAAGATCCCTCTAAAGCATAGATTGCTTAATTTGTCTGTGTATCTTTTTTAAAAGAAGGTCTTTAAAAAGGCACCCCTCCCAATAGATGAAAGCGGAGGAATGGGGCTTGTTCTCCTGTGCCCCAGGTTGCTTTGCCCCCATTGACCTAAGCCACCTTTGTGCGCACGCAGTCCCCCACCCAGTCAGGTGCTCTATGTTGGCGTGAAGTGCAGTACCAGCTCAACAGAAAGGTAAATTGCTGGAAAACCCTGCTGTGATGCATACATCTACTTTGGAGCACTCTTCTCCTTTGCACTCTTGAATCGCTTAAGCGCAATGTATTCTTCCAGCAAGCTGAATAACGAGATAGGTGAGAGAAGGTGTACCAGCTGTCTGTGCGCCATCAGCAGCCACTAGGTGTCCCTCTTGGGTTTTCCCGGGGATCCTGATTGTGCAGGAATTCATCGGTTCAGTAGCAAGGGGGAGAGGATGGCCTGTGCCTGGAAGTGACAGGCAGTCTGGTGGCATCATTAGGATTAAGTTCCGATTCATATTTGCTGTAGAATAAAATATGTTTTCAGCCCCCATGAGTTTTGTCACTCGGAGAGCAGTGTATGAACTGTTGCTGCACGGCTCTGGGCTCCCTGGTGGTCTAGTGGTTAGGATTCGGCGCTCTCACCGCCGCGGCCCGGGTTCGAGTCCCTCTTCTGACCTTGAAAGCTTTTCCTTCCCGTAGGTCAGGGCTTCTCAAAATGAAGTTGCTTTTCTGACTCACAATTTGCCTAGCATGACGCAGTATCGCTCAAAATATGATTTTCGCAAGGTTCCTTTAGAGCTGCTTCCCATGGTGGGAGGCAAGGCTCTTGAGCAAGTGAGATCCTGTATTCCGAGGCGCGCTTCCTTTTGTAGGCTTCTGACCCCATGGCCTGTGGCAGGTAGTCCTCCTTTGACTGGGCCGCAGGCTTTGTCTCCAAATGGCGTCCTGGACCCACTGCAACCCACCTGTTTGCTAAAACGGAAGTCTGCCTCTGGGTAAGAAAAAGCTGAGCTGCACGTACGGAAAGCGGCAGAGGCCAGAGGCGGGGAGGGTGTGGCAAGGGCTGCCTGATTTGCATAGTGACCTGTTGCATCTTGGGAATGTACAGGCTTTGGAGCTTAACAGGTTCTGCAGGTGTCTGCCTGGCCTGAGAGATGCCTGTCTGGTGCTCCCCTCAGGACACACAGGCCTTCCATTCGAGCATGGAGGGTGAGGGACATGGGTCACCCTCATATACAGGGGTGTGGGCATGGGCAGGATAGGTTGTGGGGGACCCGTCAGGGCATTGCCCGTTTGGAAGCCCGTTCGGAAGGCGAGAGGAGGCGGGGCAGGAAACTCTGCTCAATTTCTTTCCCAGAGGCCTGTGGAGAACCCTTTGCACGTTTGGGCCAGCCGGGCCTGCATCAGCAGATCCTGCTCCACTGGGAAGGGAGAGCCTGTAGGCGTAAATCAAAAAAAGGGGAGAAATCTGCAAATTCTAGTGGCAGACCCATGTTGCCCAGGAAGCAATCAGTTTCTCCTGCTCCCTATAGTGGAAAAAGACATAGGAGGTGTATTTCTCTAGGCAGGGGCTCTGTGTAGATGGCACTTCATTGCTCTGGGAAGCATCCATGCTGGTAGAAGAGTAGCAGCAGACTCCACACCTGAGGCTTGAATGGGGACCGTTGGGGAGGGGCAGTGGGAGGCCGAGGAGGGCGGAGGAAAATGCTTTTCAAAAGCATCTGCACGTTCCTACAAACCTGCTGAAAACCCATACCAGGAATGGGGCTCTAACCCATGCGGACAAACGTCCATTGGATCTTAAGTCCAACGCCTTAACCACTCGGCCACCCTGGTGAGACCCAAGGATTTACTTTCTTCAACTACCTTTTTATGCTTGCTGCTGTAGCACCAGCTGTCCAGCAAGAGGTGATTGCAGAGTTAAAAGGCTTTTGCAGGAGGTTAAAAGTAATTGCTTATAACAAACACACTGTGTGACACCTAACTTTCTCCCACTCGGACTTTACCGTTAATTTTTATATTGGAGTTAGCTTAGTCACAATAAGGGGGTGAGCAAGGCAGGCACACTAGAGCATCTACTCCCTGGTGGTCTAGTGGCTAGGATTCGGCGCTTTCACCGCCGTGGCCCCGGTTCGATTCCCGGTCAGGGAAGATCCCTCTAAAGCATAGATTGCTTAATTTGTCTGTGTATCTTTTTTAAAAGAAGGTCTTTAAAAAGGCACCCCTCCCAATAGATGAAAGCGGAGGAATGGGGCTTGTTCTCCTGTGCCCCAGGTTGCTTTGCCCCCATTGACCTAAGCCACCTTTGTGCGCACGCAGTCCCCCACCCAGTCAGGTGCTCTATGTTGGCGTGAAGTGCAGTACCAGCTCAACAGAAAGGTAAATTGCTGGAAAACCCTGCTGTGATGCATACATCTACTTTGGAGCACTCTTCTCCTTTGCACTCTTGAATCGCTTAAGCGCAATGTATTCTTCCAGCAAGCTGAATAACGAGATAGGTGAGAGAAGGTGTACCAGCTGTCTGTGCGCCATCAGCAGCCACTAGGTGTCCCTCTTGGGTTTTCCCGGGGATCCTGATTGTGCAGGAATTCATCGGTTCAGTAGCAAGGGGGAGAGGATGGCCTGTGCCTGGAAGTGACAGGCAGTCTGGTGGCATCATTAGGATTAAGTTCCGATTCATATTTGCTGTAGAATAAAATATGTTTTCAGCCCCCATGAGTTTTGTCACTCGGAGAGCAGTGTATGAACTGTTGCTGCACGGCTCTGGGCTCCCTGGTGGTCTAGTGGTTAGGATTCGGCGCTCTCACCGCCGCGGCCCGGGTTCGAGTCCCTCTTCTGACCTTGAAAGCTTTTCCTTCCCGTAGGTCAGGGCTTCTCAAAATGAAGTTGCTTTTCTGACTCACAATTTGCCTAGCATGACGCAGTATCGCTCAAAATATGATTTTCGCAAGGTTCCTTTAGAGCTGCTTCCCATGGTGGGAGGCAAGGCTCTTGAGCAAGTGAGATCCTGTATTCCGAGGCGCGCTTCCTTTTGTAGGCTTCTGACCCCATGGCCTGTGGCAGGTAGTCCTCCTTTGACTGGGCCGCAGGCTTTGTCTCCAAATGGCGTCCTGGACCCACTGCAACCCACCTGTTTGCTAAAACGGAAGTCTGCCTCTGGGTAAGAAAAAGCTGAGCTGCACGTACGGAAAGCGGCAGAGGCCAGAGGCGGGGAGGGTGTGGCAAGGGCTGCCTGATTTGCATAGTGACCTGTTGCATCTTGGGAATGTACAGGCTTTGGAGCTTAACAGGTTCTGCAGGTGTCTGCCTGGCCTGAGAGATGCCTGTCTGGTGCTCCCCTCAGGACACACAGGCCTTCCATTCGAGCATGGAGGGTGAGGGACATGGGTCACCCTCATATACAGGGGTGTGGGCATGGGCAGGATAGGTTGTGGGGGACCCGTCAGGGCATTGCCCGTTTGGAAGCCCGTTCGGAAGGCGAGAGGAGGCGGGGCAGGAAACTCTGCTCAATTTCTTTCCCAGAGGCCTGTGGAGAACCCTTTGCACGTTTGGGCCAGCCGGGCCTGCATCAGCAGATCCTGCTCCACTGGGAAGGGAGAGCCTGTAGGCGTAAATCAAAAAAAGGGGAGAAATCTGCAAATTCTAGTGGCAGACCCATGTTGCCCAGGAAGCAATCAGTTTCTCCTGCTCCCTATAGTGGAAAAAGACATAGGAGGTGTATTTCTCTAGGCAGGGGCTCTGTGTAGATGGCACTTCATTGCTCTGGGAAGCATCCATGCTGGTAGAAGAGTAGCAGCAGACTCCACACCTGAGGCTTGAATGGGGACCGTTGGGGAGGGGCAGTGGGAGGCCGAGGAGGGCGGAGGAAAATGCTTTTCAAAAGCATCTGCACGTTCCTACAAACCTGCTGAAAACCCATACCAGGAATGGGGCTCGAGCCCATGCGGACAAACGTCCATTGGATCTTAAGTCCAACGCCTTAACCACTCGGCCACCCTGGTGAGACCCAAGGATTTACTTTCTTCAACTCCCTTTTTATGCTTGCTGCTGTAGCACCAGCTGTCCAGCAAGAGGTGATTGCAGAGTTAAAAGGCTTTTGCAGGAGGTTAAAAGTAATTGCTTATAACAAACACACTGTGTGACACCTAACTTTCTCCCACTCGGACTTTACCGTTAATTTTTATATTGGAGTTAGCTTAGTCACAATAAGGGGGTGAGCAAGGCAGGCACACTAGAGCATCTACTCCCTGGTGGTCTAGTGGCTAGGATTCGGCGCTTTCACCGCCGCGGCCCGGGTTCGATTCCCGGTCAGGGAAGATCCCTCTAAAGCATAGATTGCTTAATTTGTCTGTGTATCTTTTTTAAAAGAAGGTCTTTAAAAAGGCACCCCTCCCAATAGATGAAAGCGGAGGAATGGGGCTTGTTCTCCTGTGCCCCAGGTTGCTTTGCCCCCATTGACCTAAGCCACCTTTGTGCGCACGCAGTCCCCCACCCAGTCAGGTGCTCTATGTTGGCGTGAAGTGCAGTACCAGCTCAACAGAAAGGTAAATTGCTGGAAAACCCTGCTGTGATGCATACATCTACTTTGGAGCACTCTTCTCCTTTGCACTCTTGAATGGCTTAAGCGCAATGTATTCTTCCAGCAAGCTGAATAACGAGATAGGTGAGAGAAGGTGTACCAGCTGTCTGTGCGCCATCAGCAGCCACTAGGTGTCCCTCTTGGGTTTTCCCGGGGATCCTGATTGTGCAGGAATTCATCGGTTCAGTAGCAAGGGGGAGAGGATGGCCTGTGCCTGGAAGTGACAGGCAGTCTGGTGGCATCATGAGGATTAAGTTCCGATTCATATTTGCTGTAGAATAAAATATGTTTTCAGCCCCCATGAGCTTTGTCACTCGGAGAGCAGTGTATGAACTTTTGCTGCACGGCTCTGGGCTCCCTGGTGGTCTAGTGGTTAGGATTCGGCGCTCTCACCGCCGCGGCCCGGGTTCGATTCCCGGTCAGGGAAAAGTCCCTCTTCTGACCTTGAAAGCTTTTCCTTCCCGTAGGTCAGGGCTTCTCAAAATGAAGTTGCTTTTCTGACTCACAATTTGCCTAGCATGACGCAGTATCGCTCAAAATATGATTTTCGCAAGGTTCCTTTAGAGCTGCTTCCCATGGTGGGAGGCAAGGCTCTTGAGCAAGTGAGATCCTGTATTCCGAGGCGCGCTTCCTTTTGTAGGCTTCTGACCCCATGGCCTGTGGCAGGTAGTCCTCCTTTGACTGGGCCGCAGGCTTTGTCTCCAAATGGCGTCCTGGACCCACTGCAACCCACCTGTTTGCTAAAACGGAAGTCTGCCTCTGGGTAAGAAAAAGCTGAGCTGCACGTACGGAAAGCGGCAGAGGCCAGAGGCGGGGAGGGTGTGGCAAGGGCTGCCTGATTTGCATAGTGACCTGTTGCATCTTGGGAATGTACAGGCTTTGGAGCTTAACAGGTACTGCAGGTGTCTGCCTGGCCTGAGAGATGCCTGTCTGGTGCTCCCCTCAGGACACACAGGCCTTCCATTCGAGCATGGAGGGTGAGGGACATGGGTCACCCTCATATACAGGGGTGTGGGCATGGGCAGGATAGGTTGTGGGGGACCCGTCAGGGCATTGCCCGTTTGGAAGCCCGTTCGGAAGGCGAGAGGAGGCGGGGCAGGAAACTCTGCTCAATTTCTTTCCCAGAGGCCTGTGGAGAACCCTTTGCACGTTTGGGCCAGCCGGGCCTGCATCAGCAGATCCTGCTCCACTGGGAAGGGAGAGCCTGTAGGCGTAAATCAAAAAAAGGGGAGAAATCTGCAAATTCTAGTGGCAGACCCATGTTGCCCAGGAAGCAATCAGTTTCTCCTGCTCCCTATAGTGGAAAAAGACATAGGAGGTGTATTTCTCTAGGCAGGGGCTCTGTGTAGATGGCACTTCATTGCTCTGGGAAGCATCCATGCTGGTAGAAGAGTAGCAGCAGACTCCACACCTGAGGCTTGAATGGGGACCGTTGGGGAGGGGCAGTGGGAGGCCGAGGAGGGCGGAGGAAAATGCTTTTCAAAAGCATCTGCACGACCCTACAAACCTGCTGAAAACCCATACTAGGAATGGGGCTCGAACCCATGCGGACAAACGTCCATTGGATCTTAAGTCCAACGCCTTAACCACTCGGCCACCCTGGTGAGACCCAAGGATTTACTTTCTTCAACTACCTTTTTATGCTTGCTGCTGTAGCACCAGCTGTCCAGCAAGAGGTGATTGCAGAGTTAAAAGGCTTTTGCAGGAGGTTAAAAGTAATTGCTTATAACAAACACACTGTGTGACACCTAACTTTCTCCCACTCGGACTTTACCGTTAATTTTTATATTGGAGTTAGCTTAGTCACAATAAGGGGGTGAGCAAGGCAGGCACCCTAGAGCATCTACTCCCTGGTGGTCTAGTGGCTAGGATTCGGCGCTTTCACCGCCGTGGCCCCGGTTCGATTCCCGGTCAGGGAAGATCCCTCTAAAGCATAGATTGCTTAATTTGTCTGTGTATCTTTTTTAAAAGAAGGTCTTTAAAAAGGCACCCCTCCCAATAGATGAAAGCGGAGGAATGGGGCTTGTTCTCCTGTGCCCCAGGTTGCTTTGCCCCCATTGACCTAAGCCACCTTTGTGCGCACGCAGTCCCCCACCCAGTCAGGTGCTCTATGTTGGCGTGAAGTGCAGTACCAGCTCAACAGAAAGGTAAATTGCTGGAAAACCCTGCTGTGATGCATACATCTACTTTGGAGCACTCTTCTCCTTTGCACTCTTGAATCGCTTAAGCGCAATGTATTCTTCCAGCAAGCTGAATAACGAGATAGGTGAGAGAAGGTGTACCAGCTGTCTGTGCGCCATCAGCAGCCACTAGGTGTCCCTCTTGGGTTTTCCCGGGGATCCTGATTGTGCAGGAATTCATCGGTTCAGTAGCAAGGGGGAGAGGATGGCCTGTGCCTGGAAGTGACAGGCAGTCTGGTGGCATCATTAGGATTAAGTTCCGATTCATATTTGCTGTAGAATAAAATATGTTTTCAGCCCCCATGAGTTTTGTCACTCGGAGAGCAGTGTATGAACTGTTGCTGCACGGCTCTGGGCTCCCTGGTGGTCTAGTGGTTAGGATTCGGCGCTCTCACCGCCGCGGCCCGGGTTCGAGTCCCTCTTCTGACCTTGAAAGCTTTTCCTTCCCGTAGGTCAGGGCTTCTCAAAATGAAGTTGCTTTTCTGACTCACAATTTGCCTAGCATGACGCAGTATCGCTCAAAATATGATTTTCGCAAGGTTCCTTTAGAGCTGCTTCCCATGGTGGGAGGCAAGGCTCTTGAGCAAGTGAGATCCTGTATTCCGAGGCGCGCTTCCTTTTGTAGGCTTCTGACCCCATGGCCTGTGGCAGGTAGTCCTCCTTTGACTGGGCCGCAGGCTTTGTCTCCAAATGGCGTCCTGGACCCACTGCAACCCACCTGTTTGCTAAAACGGAAGTCTGCCTCTGGGTAAGAAAAAGCTGAGCTGCACGTACGGAAAGCGGCAGAGGCCAGAGGCGGGGAGGGTGTGGCAAGGGCTGCCTGATTTGCATAGTGACCTGTTGCATCTTGGGAATGTACAGGCTTTGGAGCTTAACAGGTTCTGCAGGTGTCTGCCTGGCCTGAGAGATGCCTGTCTGGTGCTCCCCTCAGGACACACAGGCCTTCCATTCGAGCATGGAGGGTGAGGGACATGGGTCACCCTCATATACAGGGGTGTGGGCATGGGCAGGATAGGTTGTGGGGGACCCGTCAGGGCATTGCCCGTTTGGAAGCCCGTTCGGAAGGCGAGAGGAGGCGGGGCAGGAAACTCTGCTCAATTTCTTTCCCAGAGGCCTGTGGAGAACCCTTTGCACGTTTGGGCCAGCCGGGCCTGCATCAGCAGATCCTGCTCCACTGGGAAGGGAGAGCCTGTAGGCGTAAATCAAAAAAAGGGGAGAAATCTGCAAATTCTAGTGGCAGACCCATGTTGCCCAGGAAGCAATCAGTTTCTCCTGCTCCCTATAGTGGAAAAAGACATAGGAGGTGTATTTCTCTAGGCAGGGGCTCTGTGTAGATGGCACTTCATTGCTCTGGGAAGCATCCATGCTGGTAGAAGAGTAGCAGCAGACTCCACACCTGAGGCTTGAATGGGGACCGTTGGGGAGGGGCAGTGGGAGGCCGAGGAGGGCGGAGGAAAATGCTTTTCAAAAGCATCTGCACGTTCCTACAAACCTGCTGAAAACCCATACCAGGAATGGGGCTCGAGCCCATGCGGACAAACGTCCATTGGATCTTAAGTCCAACGCCTTAACCACTCGGCCACCCTGGTGAGACCCAAGGATTTACTTTCTTCAACTCCCTTTTTATGCTTGCTGCTGTAGCACCAGCTGTCCAGCAAGAGGTGATTGCAGAGTTAAAAGGCTTTTGCAGGAGGTTAAAAGTAATTGCTTATAACAAACACACTGTGTGACACCTAACTTTCTCCCACTCGGACTTTACCGTTAATTTTTATATTGGAGTTAGCTTAGTCACAATAAGGGGGTGAGCAAGGCAGGCACACTAGAGCATCTACTCCCTGGTGGTCTAGTGGCTAGGATTCGGCGCTTTCACCGCCGCGGCCCGGGTTCGATTCCCGGTCAGGGAAGATCCCTCTAAAGCATAGATTGCTTAATTTGTCTGTGTATCTTTTTTAAAAGAAGGTCTTTAAAAAGGCACCCCTCCCAATGGATGAAAGCGGAGGAATGGGGCTTGTTCTCCTGTGCCCCAGGTTGCTTTGCCCCCATTGACCTAAGCCACCTTTGTGCGCACGCAGTCCCCCACCCAGTCAGGTGCTCTATGTTGGCGTGAAGTGCAGTACCAGCTCAACAGAAAGGTAAATTGCTGGAAAACCCTGCTGTGATGCATACATCTACTTTGGAGCACTCTTCTCCTTTGCACTCTTGAATGGCTTAAGCGCAATGTATTCTTCCAGCAAGCTGAATAACGAGATAGGTGAGAGAAGGTGTACCAGCTGTCTGTGCGCCATCAGCAGCCACTAGGTGTCCCTCTTGGGTTTTCCCGGGGATCCTGATTGTGCAGGAATTCATCGGTTCAGTAGCAAGGGGGAGAGGATGGCCTGTGCCTGGAAGTGACAGGCAGTCTGGTGGCATCATGAGGATTAAGTTCCGATTCATATTTGCTGTAGAATAAAATATGTTTTCAGCCCCCATGAGCTTTGTCACTCGGAGAGCAGTGTATGAACTTTTGCTGCACGGCTCTGGGCTCCCTGGTGGTCTAGTGGTTAGGATTCGGCGCTCTCACCGCCGCGGCCCGGGTTCGATTCCCGGTCAGGGAAAAGTCCCTCTTCTGACCTTGAAAGCTTTTCCTTCCCGTAGGTCAGGGCTTCTCAAAATGAAGTTGCTTTTCTGACTCACAATTTGCCTAGCATGACGCAGTATCGCTCAAAATATGATTTTCGCAAGGTTCCTTTAGAGCTGCTTCCCATGGTGGGAGGCAAGGCTCTTGAGCAAGTGAGATCCTGTATTCCGAGGCGCGCTTCCTTTTGTAGGCTTCTGACCCCATGGCCTGTGGCAGGTAGTCCTCCTTTGACTGGGCCGCAGGCTTTGTCTCCAAATGGCGTCCTGGACCCACTGCAACCCACCTGTTTGCTAAAACGGAAGTCTGCCTCTGGGTAAGAAAAAGCTGAGCTGCACGTACGGAAAGCGGCAGAGGCCAGAGGCGGGGAGGGTGTGGCAAGGGCTGCCTGATTTGCATAGTGACCTGTTGCATCTTGGGAATGTACAGGCTTTGGAGCTTAACAGGTACTGCAGGTGTCTGCCTGGCCTGAGAGATGCCTGTCTGGTGCTCCCCTCAGGACACACAGGCCTTCCATTCGAGCATGGAGGGTGAGGGACATGGGTCACCCTCATATACAGGGGTGTGGGCATGGGCAGGATAGGTTGTGGGGGACCCGTCAGGGCATTGCCCGTTTGGAAGCCCGTTCGGAAGGCGAGAGGAGGCGGGGCAGGAAACTCTGCTCAATTTCTTTCCCAGAGGCCTGTGGAGAACCCTTTGCACGTTTGGGCCAGCCGGGCCTGCATCAGCAGATCCTGCTCCACTGGGAAGGGAGAGCCTGTAGGCGTAAATCAAAAAAAGGGGAGAAATCTGCAAATTCTAGTGGCAGACCCATGTTGCCCAGGAAGCAATCAGTTTCTCCTGCTCCCTATAGTGGAAAAAGACATAGGAGGTGTATTTCTCTAGGCAGGGGCTCTGTGTAGATGGCACTTCATTGCTCTGGGAAGCATCCATGCTGGTAGAAGAGTAGCAGCAGACTCCACACCTGAGGCTTGAATGGGGACCGTTGGGGAGGGGCAGTGGGAGGCCGAGGAGGGCGGAGGAAAATGCTTTTCAAAAGCATCTGCACGTTCCTACAAACCTGCTGAAAACCCATACCAGGAATGGGGCTCTAACCCATGCGGACAAACGTCCATTGGATCTTAAGTCCAACGCCTTAACCACTCGGCCACCCTGGTGAGACCCAAGGATTTACTTTCTTCAACTACCTTTTTATGCTTGCTGCTGTAGCACCAGCTGTCCAGCAAGAGGTGATTGCAGAGTTAAAAGGCTTTTGCAGGAGGTTAAAAGTAATTGCTTATAACAAACACACTGTGTGACACCTAACTTTCTCCCACTCGGACTTTACCGTTAATTTTTATATTGGAGTTAGCTTAGTCACAATAAGGGGGTGAGCAAGGCAGGCACACTAGAGCATCTACTCCCTGGTGGTCTAGTGGCTAGGATTCGGCGCTTTCACCGCCGTGGCCCCGGTTCGATTCCTGGTCAGGGAAGATCCCTCTAAAGCATAGATTGCTTAATTTGTCTGTGTATCTTTTTTAAAAGAAGGTCTTTAAAAAGGCACCCCTCCCAATAGATGAAAGCGGAGGAATGGGGCTTGTTCTCCTGTGCCCCAGGTTGCTTTGCCCCCATTGACCTAAGCCACCTTTGTGCGCACGCAGTCCCCCACCCAGTCAGGTGCTCTATGTTGGCGTGAAGTGCAGTACCAGCTCAACAGAAAGGTAAATTGCTGGAAAACCCTGCTGTGATGCATACATCTACTTTGGAGCACTCTTCTCCTTTGCACTCTTGAATCGCTTAAGCGCAATGTATTCTTCCAGCAAGCTGAATAACGAGATAGGTGAGAGAAGGTGTACCAGCTGTCTGTGCGCCATCAGCAGCCACTAGGTGTCCCTCTTGGGTTTTCCCGGGGATCCTGATTGTGCAGGAATTCATCGGTTCAGTAGCAAGGGGGAGAGGATGGCCTGTGCCTGGAAGTGACAGGCAGTCTGGTGGCATCATTAGGATTAAGTTCCGATTCATATTTGCTGTAGAATAAAATATGTTTTCAGCCCCCATGAGTTTTGTCACTCGGAGAGCAGTGTATGAACTGTTGCTGCACGGCTCTGGGCTCCCTGGTGGTCTAGTGGTTAGGATTCGGCGCTCTCACCGCCGCGGCCCGGGTTCGAGTCCCTCTTCTGACCTTGAAAGCTTTTCCTTCCCGTAGGTCAGGGCTTCTCAAAATGAAGTTGCTTTTCTGACTCACAATTTGCCTAGCATGACGCAGTATCGCTCAAAATATGATTTTCGCAAGGTTCCTTTAGAGCTGCTTCCCATGGTGGGAGGCAAGGCTCTTGAGCAAGTGAGATCCTGTATTCCGAGGCGCGCTTCCTTTTGTAGGCTTCTGACCCCATGGCCTGTGGCAGGTAGTCCTCCTTTGACTGGGCCGCAGGCTTTGTCTCCAAATGGCGTCCTGGACCCACTGCAACCCACCTGTTTGCTAAAACGGAAGTCTGCCTCTGGGTAAGAAAAAGCTGAGCTGCACGTACGGAAAGCGGCAGAGGCCAGAGGCGGGGAGGGTGTGGCAAGGGCTGCCTGATTTGCATAGTGACCTGTTGCATCTTGGGAATGTACAGGCTTTGGAGCTTAACAGGTTCTGCAGGTGTCTGCCTGGCCTGAGAGATGCCTGTCTGGTGCTCCCCTCAGGACACACAGGCCTTCCATTCGAGCATGGAGGGTGAGGGACATGGGTCACCCTCATATACAGGGGTGTGGGCATGGGCAGGATAGGTTGTGGGGGACCCGTCAGGGCATTGCCCGTTTGGAAGCCCGTTCGGAAGGCGAGAGGAGGCGGGGCAGGAAACTCTGCTCAATTTCTTTCCCAGAGGCCTGTGGAGAACCCTTTGCACGTTTGGGCCAGCCGGGCCTGCATCAGCAGATCCTGCTCCACTGGGAAGGGAGAGCCTGTAGGCGTAAATCAAAAAAAGGGGAGAAATCTGCAAATTCTAGTGGCAGACCCATGTTGCCCAGGAAGCAATCAGTTTCTCCTGCTCCCTATAGTGGAAAAAGACATAGGAGGTGTATTTCTCTAGGCAGGGGCTCTGTGTAGATGGCACTTCATTGCTCTGGGAAGCATCCATGCTGGTAGAAGAGTAGCAGCAGACTCCACACCTGAGGCTTGAATGGGGACCGTTGGGGAGGGGCAGTGGGAGGCCGAGGAGGGCGGAGGAAAATGCTTTTCAAAAGCATCTGCACGTTCCTACAAACCTGCTGAAAACCCATACCAGGAATGGGGCTCTAACCCATGCGGACAAACGTCCATTGGATCTTAAGTCCAACGCCTTAACCACTCGGCCACCCTGGTGAGACCCAAGGATTTACTTTCTTCAACTACCTTTTTATGCTTGCTGCTGTAGCACCAGCTGTCCAGCAAGAGGTGATTGCAGAGTTAAAAGGCTTTTGCAGGAGGTTAAAAGTAATTGCTTATAACAAACACACTGTGTGACACCTAACTTTCTCCCACTCGGACTTTACCGTTAATTTTTATATTGGAGTTAGCTTAGTCACAATAAGGGGGTGAGCAAGGCAGGCACACTAGAGCATCTACTCCCTGGTGGTCTAGTGGCTAGGATTCGGCGCTTTCACCGCCGTGGCCCCGGTTCGATTCCCGGTCAGGGAAGATCCCTCTAAAGCATAGATTGCTTAATTTGTCTGTGTATCTTTTTTAAAAGAAGGTCTTTAAAAAGGCACCCCTCCCAATAGATGAAAGCGGAGGAATGGGGCTTGTTCTCCTGTGCCCCAGGTTGCTTTGCCCCCATTGACCTAAGCCACCTTTGTGCGCACGCAGTCCCCCACCCAGTCAGGTGCTCTATGTTGGCGTGAAGTGCAGTACCAGCTCAACAGAAAGGTAAATTGCTGGAAAACCCTGCTGTGATGCATACATCTACTTTGGAGCACTCTTCTCCTTTGCACTCTTGAATCGCTTAAGCGCAATGTATTCTTCCAGCAAGCTGAATAACGAGATAGGTGAGAGAAGGTGTACCAGCTGTCTGTGCGCCATCAGCAGCCACTAGGTGTCCCTCTTGGGTTTTCCCGGGGATCCTGATTGTGCAGGAATTCATCGGTTCAGTAGCAAGGGGGAGAGGATGGCCTGTGCCTGGAAGTGACAGGCAGTCTGGTGGCATCATTAGGATTAAGTTCCGATTCATATTTGCTGTAGAATAAAATATGTTTTCAGCCCCCATGAGTTTTGTCACTCGGAGAGCAGTGTATGAACTGTTGCTGCACGGCTCTGGGCTCCCTGGTGGTCTAGTGGTTAGGATTCGGCGCTCTCACCGCCGCGGCCCGGGTTCGAGTCCCTCTTCTGACCTTGAAAGCTTTTCCTTCCCGTAGGTCAGGGCTTCTCAAAATGAAGTTGCTTTTCTGACTCACAATTTGCCTAGCATGACGCAGTATCGCTCAAAATATGATTTTCGCAAGGTTCCTTTAGAGCTGCTTCCCATGGTGGGAGGCAAGGCTCTTGAGCAAGTGAGATCCTGTATTCCGAGGCGCGCTTCCTTTTGTAGGCTTCTGACCCCATGGCCTGTGGCAGGTAGTCCTCCTTTGACTGGGCCGCAGGCTTTGTCTCCAAATGGCGTCCTGGACCCACTGCAACCCACCTGTTTGCTAAAACGGAAGTCTGCCTCTGGGTAAGAAAAAGCTGAGCTGCACGTACGGAAAGCGGCAGAGGCCAGAGGCGGGGAGGGTGTGGCAAGGGCTGCCTGATTTGCATAGTGACCTGTTGCATCTTGGGAATGTACAGGCTTTGGAGCTTAACAGGTTCTGCAGGTGTCTGCCTGGCCTGAGAGATGCCTGTCTGGTGCTCCCCTCAGGACACACAGGCCTTCCATTCGAGCATGGAGGGTGAGGGACATGGGTCACCCTCATATACAGGGGTGTGGGCATGGGCAGGATAGGTTGTGGGGGACCCGTCAGGGCATTGCCCGTTTGGAAGCCCGTTCGGAAGGCGAGAGGAGGCGGGGCAGGAAACTCTGCTCAATTTCTTTCCCAGAGGCCTGTGGAGAACCCTTTGCACGTTTGGGCCAGCCGGGCCTGCATCAGCAGATCCTGCTCCACTGGGAAGGGAGAGCCTGTAGGCGTAAATCAAAAAAAGGGGAGAAATCTGCAAATTCTAGTGGCAGACCCATGTTGCCCAGGAAGCAATCAGTTTCTCCTGCTCCCTATAGTGGAAAAAGACATAGGAGGTGTATTTCTCTAGGCAGGGGCTCTGTGTAGATGGCACTTCATTGCTCTGGGAAGCATCCATGCTGGTAGAAGAGTAGCAGCAGACTCCACACCTGAGGCTTGAATGGGGACCGTTGGGGAGGGGCAGTGGGAGGCCGAGGAGGGCGGAGGAAAATGCTTTTCAAAAGCATCTGCACGTTCCTACAAACCTGCTGAAAACCCATACCAGGAATGGGGCTCGAGCCCATGCGGACAAACGTCCATTGGATCTTAAGTCCAACGCCTTAACCACTCGGCCACCCTGGTGAGACCCAAGGATTTACTTTCTTCAACTCCCTTTTTATGCTTGCTGCTGTAGCACCAGCTGTCCAGCAAGAGGTGATTGCAGAGTTAAAAGGCTTTTGCAGGAGGTTAAAAGTAATTGCTTATAACAAACACACTGTGTGACACCTAACTTTCTCCCACTCGGACTTTACCGTTAATTTTTATATTGGAGTTAGCTTAGTCACAATAAGGGGGTGAGCAAGGCAGGCACACTAGAGCATCTACTCCCTGGTGGTCTAGTGGCTAGGATTCGGCGCTTTCACCGCCGCGGCCCGGGTTCGATTCCCGGTCAGGGAAGATCCCTCTAAAGCATAGATTGCTTAATTTGTCTGTGTATCTTTTTTAAAAGAAGGTCTTTAAAAAGGCACCCCTCCCAATAGATGAAAGCGGAGGAATGGGGCTTGTTCTCCTGTGCCCCAGGTTGCTTTGCCCCCATTGACCTAAGCCACCTTTGTGCGCACGCAGTCCCCCACCCAGTCAGGTGCTCTATGTTGGCGTGAAGTGCAGTACCAGCTCAACAGAAAGGTAAATTGCTGGAAAACCCTGCTGTGATGCATACATCTACTTTGGAGCACTCTTCTCCTTTGCACTCTTGAATGGCTTAAGCGCAATGTATTCTTCCAGCAAGCTGAATAACGAGATAGGTGAGAGAAGGTGTACCAGCTGTCTGTGCGCCATCAGCAGCCACTAGGTGTCCCTCTTGGGTTTTCCCGGGGATCCTGATTGTGCAGGAATTCATCGGTTCAGTAGCAAGGGGGAGAGGATGGCCTGTGCCTGGAAGTGACAGGCAGTCTGGTGGCATCATGAGGATTAAGTTCCGATTCATATTTGCTGTAGAATAAAATATGTTTTCAGCCCCCATGAGCTTTGTCACTCGGAGAGCAGTGTATGAACTTTTGCTGCACGGCTCTGGGCTCCCTGGTGGTCTAGTGGTTAGGATTCGGCGCTCTCACCGCCGCGGCCCGGGTTCGATTCCCGGTCAGGGAAAAGTCCCTCTTCTGACCTTGAAAGCTTTTCCTTCCCGTAGGTCAGGGCTTCTCAAAATGAAGTTGCTTTTCTGACTCACAATTTGCCTAGCATGACGCAGTATCGCTCAAAATATGATTTTCGCAAGGTTCCTTTAGAGCTGCTTCCCATGGTGGGAGGCAAGGCTCTTGAGCAAGTGAGATCCTGTATTCCGAGGCGCGCTTCCTTTTGTAGGCTTCTGACCCCATGGCCTGTGGCAGGTAGTCCTCCTTTGACTGGGCCGCAGGCTTTGTCTCCAAATGGCGTCCTGGACCCACTGCAACCCACCTGTTTGCTAAAACGGAAGTCTGCCTCTGGGTAAGAAAAAGCTGAGCTGCACGTACGGAAAGCGGCAGAGGCCAGAGGCGGGGAGGGTGTGGCAAGGGCTGCCTGATTTGCATAGTGACCTGTTGCATCTTGGGAATGTACAGGCTTTGGAGCTTAACAGGTACTGCAGGTGTCTGCCTGGCCTGAGAGATGCCTGTCTGGTGCTCCCCTCAGGACACACAGGCCTTCCATTCGAGCATGGAGGGTGAGGGACATGGGTCACCCTCATATACAGGGGTGTGGGCATGGGCAGGATAGGTTGTGGGGGACCCGTCAGGGCATTGCCCGTTTGGAAGCCCGTTCGGAAGGCGAGAGGAGGCGGGGCAGGAAACTCTGCTCAATTTCTTTCCCAGAGGCCTGTGGAGAACCCTTTGCACGTTTGGGCCAGCCGGGCCTGCATCAGCAGATCCTGCTCCACTGGGAAGGGAGAGCCTGTAGGCGTAAATCAAAAAAAGGGGAGAAATCTGCAAATTCTAGTGGCAGACCCATGTTGCCCAGGAAGCAATCAGTTTCTCCTGCTCCCTATAGTGGAAAAAGACATAGGAGGTGTATTTCTCTAGGCAGGGGCTCTGTGTAGATGGCACTTCATTGCTCTGGGAAGCATCCATGCTGGTAGAAGAGTAGCAGCAGACTCCACACCTGAGGCTTGAATGGGGACCGTTGGGGAGGGGCAGTGGGAGGCCGAGGAGGGCGGAGGAAAATGCTTTTCAAAAGCATCTGCACGTTCCTACAAACCTGCTGAAAACCCATACCAGGAATGGGGCTCTAACCCATGCGGACAAACGTCCATTGGATCTTAAGTCCAACGCCTTAACCACTCGGCCACCCTGGTGAGACCCAAGGATTTACTTTCTTCAACTACCTTTTTATGCTTGCTGCTGTAGCACCAGCTGTCCAGCAAGAGGTGATTGCAGAGTTAAAAGGCTTTTGCAGGAGGTTAAAAGTAATTGCTTATAACAAACACACTGTGTGACACCTAACTTTCTCCCACTCGGACTTTACCGTTAATTTTTATATTGGAGTTAGCTTAGTCACAATAAGGGGGTGAGCAAGGCAGGCACACTAGAGCATCTACTCCCTGGTGGTCTAGTGGCTAGGATTCGGCGCTTTCACCGCCGTGGCCCCGGTTCGATTCCTGGTCAGGGAAGATCCCTCTAAAGCATAGATTGCTTAATTTGTCTGTGTATCTTTTTTAAAAGAAGGTCTTTAAAAAGGCACCCCTCCCAATAGATGAAAGCGGAGGAATGGGGCTTGTTCTCCTGTGCCCCAGGTTGCTTTGCCCCCATTGACCTAAGCCACCTTTGTGCGCACGCAGTCCCCCACCCAGTCAGGTGCTCTATGTTGGCGTGAAGTGCAGTACCAGCTCAACAGAAAGGTAAATTGCTGGAAAACCCTGCTGTGATGCATACATCTACTTTGGAGCACTCTTCTCCTTTGCACTCTTGAATCGCTTAAGCGCAATGTATTCTTCCAGCAAGCTGAATAACGAGATAGGTGAGAGAAGGTGTACCAGCTGTCTGTGCGCCATCAGCAGCCACTAGGTGTCCCTCTTGGGTTTTCCCGGGGATCCTGATTGTGCAGGAATTCATCGGTTCAGTAGCAAGGGGGAGAGGATGGCCTGTGCCTGGAAGTGACAGGCAGTCTGGTGGCATCATTAGGATTAAGTTCCGATTCATATTTGCTGTAGAATAAAATATGTTTTCAGCCCCCATGAGTTTTGTCACTCGGAGAGCAGTGTATGAACTGTTGCTGCACGGCTCTGGGCTCCCTGGTGGTCTAGTGGTTAGGATTCGGCGCTCTCACCGCCGCGGCCCGGGTTCGAGTCCCTCTTCTGACCTTGAAAGCTTTTCCTTCCCGTAGGTCAGGGCTTCTCAAAATGAAGTTGCTTTTCTGACTCACAATTTGCCTAGCATGACGCAGTATCGCTCAAAATATGATTTTCGCAAGGTTCCTTTAGAGCTGCTTCCCATGGTGGGAGGCAAGGCTCTTGAGCAAGTGAGATCCTGTATTCCGAGGCGCGCTTCCTTTTGTAGGCTTCTGACCCCATGGCCTGTGGCAGGTAGTCCTCCTTTGACTGGGCCGCAGGCTTTGTCTCCAAATGGCGTCCTGGACCCACTGCAACCCACCTGTTTGCTAAAACGGAAGTCTGCCTCTGGGTAAGAAAAAGCTGAGCTGCACGTACGGAAAGCGGCAGAGGCCAGAGGCGGGGAGGGTGTGGCAAGGGCTGCCTGATTTGCATAGTGACCTGTTGCATCTTGGGAATGTACAGGCTTTGGAGCTTAACAGGTTCTGCAGGTGTCTGCCTGGCCTGAGAGATGCCTGTCTGGTGCTCCCCTCAGGACACACAGGCCTTCCATTCGAGCATGGAGGGTGAGGGACATGGGTCACCCTCATATACAGGGGTGTGGGCATGGGCAGGATAGGTTGTGGGGGACCCGTCAGGGCATTGCCCGTTTGGAAGCCCGTTCGGAAGGCGAGAGGAGGCGGGGCAGGAAACTCTGCTCAATTTCTTTCCCAGAGGCCTGTGGAGAACCCTTTGCACGTTTGGGCCAGCCGGGCCTGCATCAGCAGATCCTGCTCCACTGGGAAGGGAGAGCCTGTAGGCGTAAATCAAAAAAAGGGGAGAAATCTGCAAATTCTAGTGGCAGACCCATGTTGCCCAGGAAGCAATCAGTTTCTCCTGCTCCCTATAGTGGAAAAAGACATAGGAGGTGTATTTCTCTAGGCAGGGGCTCTGTGTAGATGGCACTTCATTGCTCTGGGAAGCATCCATGCTGGTAGAAGAGTAGCAGCAGACTCCACACCTGAGGCTTGAATGGGGACCGTTGGGGAGGGGCAGTGGGAGGCCGAGGAGGGCGGAGGAAAATGCTTTTCAAAAGCATCTGCACGTTCCTACAAACCTGCTGAAAACCCATACCAGGAATGGGGCTCTAACCCATGCGGACAAACGTCCATTGGATCTTAAGTCCAACGCCTTAACCACTCGGCCACCCTGGTGAGACCCAAGGATTTACTTTCTTCAACTACCTTTTTATGCTTGCTGCTGTAGCACCAGCTGTCCAGCAAGAGGTGATTGCAGAGTTAAAAGGCTTTTGCAGGAGGTTAAAAGTAATTGCTTATAACAAACACACTGTGTGACACCTAACTTTCTCCCACTCGGACTTTACCGTTAATTTTTATATTGGAGTTAGCTTAGTCACAATAAGGGGGTGAGCAAGGCAGGCACACTAGAGCATCTACTCCCTGGTGGTCTAGTGGCTAGGATTCGGCGCTTTCACCGCCGTGGCCCCGGTTCGATTCCCGGTCAGGGAAGATCCCTCTAAAGCATAGATTGCTTAATTTGTCTGTGTATCTTTTTTAAAAGAAGGTCTTTAAAAAGGCACCCCTCCCAATAGATGAAAGCGGAGGAATGGGGCTTGTTCTCCTGTGCCCCAGGTTGCTTTGCCCCCATTGACCTAAGCCACCTTTGTGCGCACGCAGTCCCCCACCCAGTCAGGTGCTCTATGTTGGCGTGAAGTGCAGTACCAGCTCAACAGAAAGGTAAATTGCTGGAAAACCCTGCTGTGATGCATACATCTACTTTGGAGCACTCTTCTCCTTTGCACTCTTGAATCGCTTAAGCGCAATGTATTCTTCCAGCAAGCTGAATAACGAGATAGGTGAGAGAAGGTGTACCAGCTGTCTGTGCGCCATCAGCAGCCACTAGGTGTCCCTCTTGGGTTTTCCCGGGGATCCTGATTGTGCAGGAATTCATCGGTTCAGTAGCAAGGGGGAGAGGATGGCCTGTGCCTGGAAGTGACAGGCAGTCTGGTGGCATCATTAGGATTAAGTTCCGATTCATATTTGCTGTAGAATAAAATATGTTTTCAGCCCCCATGAGTTTTGTCACTCGGAGAGCAGTGTATGAACTGTTGCTGCACGGCTCTGGGCTCCCTGGTGGTCTAGTGGTTAGGATTCGGCGCTCTCACCGCCGCGGCCCGGGTTCGAGTCCCTCTTCTGACCTTGAAAGCTTTTCCTTCCCGTAGGTCAGGGCTTCTCAAAATGAAGTTGCTTTTCTGACTCACAATTTGCCTAGCATGACGCAGTATCGCTCAAAATATGATTTTCGCAAGGTTCCTTTAGAGCTGCTTCCCATGGTGGGAGGCAAGGCTCTTGAGCAAGTGAGATCCTGTATTCCGAGGCGCGCTTCCTTTTGTAGGCTTCTGACCCCATGGCCTGTGGCAGGTAGTCCTCCTTTGACTGGGCCGCAGGCTTTGTCTCCAAATGGCGTCCTGGACCCACTGCAACCCACCTGTTTGCTAAAACGGAAGTCTGCCTCTGGGTAAGAAAAAGCTGAGCTGCACGTACGGAAAGCGGCAGAGGCCAGAGGCGGGGAGGGTGTGGCAAGGGCTGCCTGATTTGCATAGTGACCTGTTGCATCTTGGGAATGTACAGGCTTTGGAGCTTAACAGGTTCTGCAGGTGTCTGCCTGGCCTGAGAGATGCCTGTCTGGTGCTCCCCTCAGGACACACAGGCCTTCCATTCGAGCATGGAGGGTGAGGGACATGGGTCACCCTCATATACAGGGGTGTGGGCATGGGCAGGATAGGTTGTGGGGGACCCGTCAGGGCATTGCCCGTTTGGAAGCCCGTTCGGAAGGCGAGAGGAGGCGGGGCAGGAAACTCTGCTCAATTTCTTTCCCAGAGGCCTGTGGAGAACCCTTTGCACGTTTGGGCCAGCCGGGCCTGCATCAGCAGAT
Organism: Lissotriton vulgaris; assembly: GCF_964263255.1. NCBI lineage: Eukaryota > Metazoa > Chordata > Amphibia > Caudata > Salamandridae > Lissotriton > Lissotriton vulgaris. Next base: position 520,592,423 of record NC_141691.1, read on the forward strand.
CCTGCTCCACTGGGAAGGGAGAGCCTGTAGGCGTAAATCAAAAAAAGGGGAGAAATCTGCAAATTCTAGTGGCAGACCCATGTTGCCCAGGAAGCAATCAGTTTCTCCTGCTCCCTATAGTGGAAAAAGACATAGGAGGTGTATTTCTCTAGGCAGGGGCTCTGTGTAGATGGCACTTCATTGCTCTGGGAAGCATCCATGCTGGTAGAAGAGTAGCAGCAGACTCCACACCTGAGGCTTGAATGGGGACCGTTGGGGAGGGGCAGTGGGAGGCCGAGGAGGGCGGAGGAAAATGCTTTTCAAAAGCATCTGCACGTTCCTACAAACCTGCTGAAAACCCATACCAGGAATGGGGCTCGAGCCCATGCGGACAAACGTCCATTGGATCTTAAGTCCAACGCCTTAACCACTCGGCCACCCTGGTGAGACCCAAGGATTTACTTTCTTCAACTCCCTTTTTATGCTTGCTGCTGTAGCACCAGCTGTCCAGCAAGAGGTGATTGCAGAGTTAAAAGGCTTTTGCAGGAGGTTAAAAGTAATTGCTTATAACAAACACACTGTGTGACACCTAACTTTCTCCCACTCGGACTTTACCGTTAATTTTTATATTGGAGTTAGCTTAGTCACAATAAGGGGGTGAGCAAGGCAGGCACACTAGAGCATCTACTCCCTGGTGGTCTAGTGGCTAGGATTCGGCGCTTTCACCGCCGCGGCCCGGGTTCGATTCCCGGTCAGGGAAGATCCCTCTAAAGCATAGATTGCTTAATTTGTCTGTGTATCTTTTTTAAAAGAAGGTCTTTAAAAAGGCACCCCTCCCAATAGATGAAAGCGGAGGAATGGGGCTTGTTCTCCTGTGCCCCAGGTTGCTTTGCCCCCATTGACCTAAGCCACCTTTGTGCGCACGCAGTCCCCCACCCAGTCAGGTGCTCTATGTTGGCGTGAAGTGCAGTACCAGCTCAACAGAAAGGTAAATTGCTGGAAAACCCTGCTGTGATGCATACATCTACTTTGGAGCACTCTTCTCCTTTGCACTCTTGAATGGCTTAAGCGCAATGTATTCTTCCAGCAAGCTGAATAACGAGATAGGTGAGAGAAGGTGTACCAGCTGTCTGTGCGCCATCAGCAGCCACTAGGTGTCCCTCTTGGGTTTTCCCGGGGATCCTGATTGTGCAGGAATTCATCGGTTCAGTAGCAAGGGGGAGAGGATGGCCTGTGCCTGGAAGTGACAGGCAGTCTGGTGGCATCATGAGGATTAAGTTCCGATTCATATTTGCTGTAGAATAAAATATGTTTTCAGCCCCCATGAGCTTTGTCACTCGGAGAGCAGTGTATGAACTTTTGCTGCACGGCTCTGGGCTCCCTGGTGGTCTAGTGGTTAGGATTCGGCGCTCTCACCGCCGCGGCCCGGGTTCGATTCCCGGTCAGGGAAAAGTCCCTCTTCTGACCTTGAAAGCTTTTCCTTCCCGTAGGTCAGGGCTTCTCAAAATGAAGTTGCTTTTCTGACTCACAATTTGCCTAGCATGACGCAGTATCGCTCAAAATATGATTTTCGCAAGGTTCCTTTAGAGCTGCTTCCCATGGTGGGAGGCAAGGCTCTTGAGCAAGTGAGATCCTGTATTCCGAGGCGCGCTTCCTTTTGTAGGCTTCTGACCCCATGGCCTGTGGCAGGTAGTCCTCCTTTGACTGGGCCGCAGGCTTTGTCTCCAAATGGCGTCCTGGACCCACTGCAACCCACCTGTTTGCTAAAACGGAAGTCTGCCTCTGGGTAAGAAAAAGCTGAGCTGCACGTACGGAAAGCGGCAGAGGCCAGAGGCGGGGAGGGTGTGGCAAGGGCTGCCTGATTTGCATAGTGACCTGTTGCATCTTGGGAATGTACAGGCTTTGGAGCTTAACAGGTACTGCAGGTGTCTGCCTGGCCTGAGAGATGCCTGTCTGGTGCTCCCCTCAGGACACACAGGCCTTCCATTCGAGCATGGAGGGTGAGGGACATGGGTCACCCTCATATACAGGGGTGTGGGCATGGGCAGGATAGGTTGTGGGGGACCCGTCAGGGCATTGCCCGTTTGGAAGCCCGTTCGGAAGGCGAGAGGAGGCGGGGCAGGAAACTCTGCTCAATTTCTTTCCCAGAGGCCTGTGGAGAACCCTTTGCACGTTTGGGCCAGCCGGGCCTGCATCAGCAGATCCTGCTCCACTGGGAAGGGAGAGCCTGTAGGCGTAAATCAAAAAAAGGGGAGAAATCTGCAAATTCTAGTGGCAGACCCATGTTGCCCAGGAAGCAATCAGTTTCTCCTGCTCCCTATAGTGGAAAAAGACATAGGAGGTGTATTTCTCTAGGCAGGGGCTCTGTGTAGATGGCACTTCATTGCTCTGGGAAGCATCCATGCTGGTAGAAGAGTAGCAGCAGACTCCACACCTGAGGCTTGAATGGGGACCGTTGGGGAGGGGCAGTGGGAGGCCGAGGAGGGCGGAGGAAAATGCTTTTCAAAAGCATCTGCACGACCCTACAAACCTGCTGAAAACCCATACTAGGAATGGGGCTCGAACCCATGCGGACAAACGTCCATTGGATCTTAAGTCCAACGCCTTAACCACTCGGCCACCCTGGTGAGACCCAAGGATTTACTTTCTTCAACTACCTTTTTATGCTTGCTGCTGTAGCACCAGCTGTCCAGCAAGAGGTGATTGCAGAGTTAAAAGGCTTTTGCAGGAGGTTAAAAGTAATTGCTTATAACAAACACACTGTGTGACACCTAACTTTCTCCCACTCGGACTTTACCGTTAATTTTTATATTGGAGTTAGCTTAGTCACAATAAGGGGGTGAGCAAGGCAGGCACCCTAGAGCATCTACTCCCTGGTGGTCTAGTGGCTAGGATTCGGCGCTTTCACCGCCGTGGCCCCGGTTCGATTCCCGGTCAGGGAAGATCCCTCTAAAGCATAGATTGCTTAATTTGTCTGTGTATCTTTTTTAAAAGAAGGTCTTTAAAAAGGCACCCCTCCCAATAGATGAAAGCGGAGGAATGGGGCTTGTTCTCCTGTGCCCCAGGTTGCTTTGCCCCCATTGACCTAAGCCACCTTTGTGCGCACGCAGTCCCCCACCCAGTCAGGTGCTCTATGTTGGCGTGAAGTGCAGTACCAGCTCAACAGAAAGGTAAATTGCTGGAAAACCCTGCTGTGATGCATACATCTACTTTGGAGCACTCTTCTCCTTTGCACTCTTGAATCGCTTAAGCGCAATGTATTCTTCCAGCAAGCTGAATAACGAGATAGGTGAGAGAAGGTGTACCAGCTGTCTGTGCGCCATCAGCAGCCACTAGGTGTCCCTCTTGGGTTTTCCCGGGGATCCTGATTGTGCAGGAATTCATCGGTTCAGTAGCAAGGGGGAGAGGATGGCCTGTGCCTGGAAGTGACAGGCAGTCTGGTGGCATCATTAGGATTAAGTTCCGATTCATATTTGCTGTAGAATAAAATATGTTTTCAGCCCCCATGAGTTTTGTCACTCGGAGAGCAGTGTATGAACTGTTGCTGCACGGCTCTGGGCTCCCTGGTGGTCTAGTGGTTAGGATTCGGCGCTCTCACCGCCGCGGCCCGGGTTCGAGTCCCTCTTCTGACCTTGAAAGCTTTTCCTTCCCGTAGGTCAGGGCTTCTCAAAATGAAGTTGCTTTTCTGACTCACAATTTGCCTAGCATGACGCAGTATCGCTCAAAATATGATTTTCGCAAGGTTCCTTTAGAGCTGCTTCCCATGGTGGGAGGCAAGGCTCTTGAGCAAGTGAGATCCTGTATTCCGAGGCGCGCTTCCTTTTGTAGGCTTCTGACCCCATGGCCTGTGGCAGGTAGTCCTCCTTTGACTGGGCCGCAGGCTTTGTCTCCAAATGGCGTCCTGGACCCACTGCAACCCACCTGTTTGCTAAAACGGAAGTCTGCCTCTGGGTAAGAAAAAGCTGAGCTGCACGTACGGAAAGCGGCAGAGGCCAGAGGCGGGGAGGGTGTGGCAAGGGCTGCCTGATTTGCATAGTGACCTGTTGCATCTTGGGAATGTACAGGCTTTGGAGCTTAACAGGTTCTGCAGGTGTCTGCCTGGCCTGAGAGATGCCTGTCTGGTGCTCCCCTCAGGACACACAGGCCTTCCATTCGAGCATGGAGGGTGAGGGACATGGGTCACCCTCATATACAGGGGTGTGGGCATGGGCAGGATAGGTTGTGGGGGACCCGTCAGGGCATTGCCCGTTTGGAAGCCCGTTCGGAAGGCGAGAGGAGGCGGGGCAGGAAACTCTGCTCAATTTCTTTCCCAGAGGCCTGTGGAGAACCCTTTGCACGTTTGGGCCAGCCGGGCCTGCATCAGCAGATCCTGCTCCACTGGGAAGGGAGAGCCTGTAGGCGTAAATCAAAAAAAGGGGAGAAATCTGCAAATTCTAGTGGCAGACCCATGTTGCCCAGGAAGCAATCAGTTTCTCCTGCTCCCTATAGTGGAAAAAGACATAGGAGGTGTATTTCTCTAGGCAGGGGCTCTGTGTAGATGGCACTTCATTGCTCTGGGAAGCATCCATGCTGGTAGAAGAGTAGCAGCAGACTCCACACCTGAGGCTTGAATGGGGACCGTTGGGGAGGGGCAGTGGGAGGCCGAGGAGGGCGGAGGAAAATGCTTTTCAAAAGCATCTGCACGTTCCTACAAACCTGCTGAAAACCCATACCAGGAATGGGGCTCGAGCCCATGCGGACAAACGTCCATTGGATCTTAAGTCCAACGCCTTAACCACTCGGCCACCCTGGTGAGACCCAAGGATTTACTTTCTTCAACTCCCTTTTTATGCTTGCTGCTGTAGCACCAGCTGTCCAGCAAGAGGTGATTGCAGAGTTAAAAGGCTTTTGCAGGAGGTTAAAAGTAATTGCTTATAACAAACACACTGTGTGACACCTAACTTTCTCCCACTCGGACTTTACCGTTAATTTTTATATTGGAGTTAGCTTAGTCACAATAAGGGGGTGAGCAAGGCAGGCACACTAGAGCATCTACTCCCTGGTGGTCTAGTGGCTAGGATTCGGCGCTTTCACCGCCGCGGCCCGGGTTCGATTCCCGGTCAGGGAAGATCCCTCTAAAGCATAGATTGCTTAATTTGTCTGTGTATCTTTTTTAAAAGAAGGTCTTTAAAAAGGCACCCCTCCCAATGGATGAAAGCGGAGGAATGGGGCTTGTTCTCCTGTGCCCCAGGTTGCTTTGCCCCCATTGACCTAAGCCACCTTTGTGCGCACGCAGTCCCCCACCCAGTCAGGTGCTCTATGTTGGCGTGAAGTGCAGTACCAGCTCAACAGAAAGGTAAATTGCTGGAAAACCCTGCTGTGATGCATACATCTACTTTGGAGCACTCTTCTCCTTTGCACTCTTGAATGGCTTAAGCGCAATGTATTCTTCCAGCAAGCTGAATAACGAGATAGGTGAGAGAAGGTGTACCAGCTGTCTGTGCGCCATCAGCAGCCACTAGGTGTCCCTCTTGGGTTTTCCCGGGGATCCTGATTGTGCAGGAATTCATCGGTTCAGTAGCAAGGGGGAGAGGATGGCCTGTGCCTGGAAGTGACAGGCAGTCTGGTGGCATCATGAGGATTAAGTTCCGATTCATATTTGCTGTAGAATAAAATATGTTTTCAGCCCCCATGAGCTTTGTCACTCGGAGAGCAGTGTATGAACTTTTGCTGCACGGCTCTGGGCTCCCTGGTGGTCTAGTGGTTAGGATTCGGCGCTCTCACCGCCGCGGCCCGGGTTCGATTCCCGGTCAGGGAAAAGTCCCTCTTCTGACCTTGAAAGCTTTTCCTTCCCGTAGGTCAGGGCTTCTCAAAATGAAGTTGCTTTTCTGACTCACAATTTGCCTAGCATGACGCAGTATCGCTCAAAATATGATTTTCGCAAGGTTCCTTTAGAGCTGCTTCCCATGGTGGGAGGCAAGGCTCTTGAGCAAGTGAGATCCTGTATTCCGAGGCGCGCTTCCTTTTGTAGGCTTCTGACCCCATGGCCTGTGGCAGGTAGTCCTCCTTTGACTGGGCCGCAGGCTTTGTCTCCAAATGGCGTCCTGGACCCACTGCAACCCACCTGTTTGCTAAAACGGAAGTCTGCCTCTGGGTAAGAAAAAGCTGAGCTGCACGTACGGAAAGCGGCAGAGGCCAGAGGCGGGGAGGGTGTGGCAAGGGCTGCCTGATTTGCATAGTGACCTGTTGCATCTTGGGAATGTACAGGCTTTGGAGCTTAACAGGTACTGCAGGTGTCTGCCTGGCCTGAGAGATGCCTGTCTGGTGCTCCCCTCAGGACACACAGGCCTTCCATTCGAGCATGGAGGGTGAGGGACATGGGTCACCCTCATATACAGGGGTGTGGGCATGGGCAGGATAGGTTGTGGGGGACCCGTCAGGGCATTGCCCGTTTGGAAGCCCGTTCGGAAGGCGAGAGGAGGCGGGGCAGGAAACTCTGCTCAATTTCTTTCCCAGAGGCCTGTGGAGAACCCTTTGCACGTTTGGGCCAGCCGGGCCTGCATCAGCAGATCCTGCTCCACTGGGAAGGGAGAGCCTGTAGGCGTAAATCAAAAAAAGGGGAGAAATCTGCAAATTCTAGTGGCAGACCCATGTTGCCCAGGAAGCAATCAGTTTCTCCTGCTCCCTATAGTGGAAAAAGACATAGGAGGTGTATTTCTCTAGGCAGGGGCTCTGTGTAGATGGCACTTCATTGCTCTGGGAAGCATCCATGCTGGTAGAAGAGTAGCAGCAGACTCCACACCTGAGGCTTGAATGGGGACCGTTGGGGAGGGGCAGTGGGAGGCCGAGGAGGGCGGAGGAAAATGCTTTTCAAAAGCATCTGCACGTTCCTACAAACCTGCTGAAAACCCATACCAGGAATGGGGCTCTAACCCATGCGGACAAACGTCCATTGGATCTTAAGTCCAACGCCTTAACCACTCGGCCACCCTGGTGAGACCCAAGGATTTACTTTCTTCAACTACCTTTTTATGCTTGCTGCTGTAGCACCAGCTGTCCAGCAAGAGGTGATTGCAGAGTTAAAAGGCTTTTGCAGGAGGTTAAAAGTAATTGCTTATAACAAACACACTGTGTGACACCTAACTTTCTCCCACTCGGACTTTACCGTTAATTTTTATATTGGAGTTAGCTTAGTCACAATAAGGGGGTGAGCAAGGCAGGCACACTAGAGCATCTACTCCCTGGTGGTCTAGTGGCTAGGATTCGGCGCTTTCACCGCCGTGGCCCCGGTTCGATTCCCGGTCAGGGAAGATCCCTCTAAAGCATAGATTGCTTAATTTGTCTGTGTATCTTTTTTAAAAGAAGGTCTTTAAAAAGGCACCCCTCCCAATAGATGAAAGCGGAGGAATGGGGCTTGTTCTCCTGTGCCCCAGGTTGCTTTGCCCCCATTGACCTAAGCCACCTTTGTGCGCACGCAGTCCCCCACCCAGTCAGGTGCTCTATGTTGGCGTGAAGTGCAGTACCAGCTCAACAGAAAGGTAAATTGCTGGAAAACCCTGCTGTGATGCATACATCTACTTTGGAGCACTCTTCTCCTTTGCACTCTTGAATCGCTTAAGCGCAATGTATTCTTCCAGCAAGCTGAATAACGAGATAGGTGAGAGAAGGTGTACCAGCTGTCTGTGCGCCATCAGCAGCCACTAGGTGTCCCTCTTGGGTTTTCCCGGGGATCCTGATTGTGCAGGAATTCATCGGTTCAGTAGCAAGGGGGAGAGGATGGCCTGTGCCTGGAAGTGACAGGCAGTCTGGTGGCATCATTAGGATTAAGTTCCGATTCATATTTGCTGTAGAATAAAATATGTTTTCAGCCCCCATGAGTTTTGTCACTCGGAGAGCAGTGTATGAACTGTTGCTGCACGGCTCTGGGCTCCCTGGTGGTCTAGTGGTTAGGATTCGGCGCTCTCACCGCCGCGGCCCGGGTTCGAGTCCCTCTTCTGACCTTGAAAGCTTTTCCTTCCCGTAGGTCAGGGCTTCTCAAAATGAAGTTGCTTTTCTGACTCACAATTTGCCTAGCATGACGCAGTATCGCTCAAAATATGATTTTCGCAAGGTTCCTTTAGAGCTGCTTCCCATGGTGGGAGGCAAGGCTCTTGAGCAAGTGAGATCCTGTATTCCGAGGCGCGCTTCCTTTTGTAGGCTTCTGACCCCATGGCCTGTGGCAGGTAGTCCTCCTTTGACTGGGCCGCAGGCTTTGTCTCCAAATGGCGTCCTGGACCCACTGCAACCCACCTGTTTGCTAAAACGGAAGTCTGCCTCTGGGTAAGAAAAAGCTGAGCTGCACGTACGGAAAGCGGCAGAGGCCAGAGGCGGGGAGGGTGTGGCAAGGGCTGCCTGATTTGCATAGTGACCTGTTGCATCTTGGGAATGTACAGGCTTTGGAGCTTAACAGGTTCTGCAGGTGTCTGCCTGGCCTGAGAGATGCCTGTCTGGTGCTCCCCTCAGGACACACAGGCCTTCCATTCGAGCATGGAGGGTGAGGGACATGGGTCACCCTCATATACAGGGGTGTGGGCATGGGCAGGATAGGTTGTGGGGGACCCGTCAGGGCATTGCCCGTTTGGAAGCCCGTTCGGAAGGCGAGAGGAGGCGGGGCAGGAAACTCTGCTCAATTTCTTTCCCAGAGGCCTGTGGAGAACCCTTTGCACGTTTGGGCCAGCCGGGCCTGCATCAGCAGATCCTGCTCCACTGGGAAGGGAGAGCCTGTAGGCGTAAATCAAAAAAAGGGGAGAAATCTGCAAATTCTAGTGGCAGACCCATGTTGCCCAGGAAGCAATCAGTTTCTCCTGCTCCCTATAGTGGAAAAAGACATAGGAGGTGTATTTCTCTAGGCAGGGGCTCTGTGTAGATGGCACTTCATTGCTCTGGGAAGCATCCATGCTGGTAGAAGAGTAGCAGCAGACTCCACACCTGAGGCTTGAATGGGGACCGTTGGGGAGGGGCAGTGGGAGGCCGAGGAGGGCGGAGGAAAATGCTTTTCAAAAGCATCTGCACGTTCCTACAAACCTGCTGAAAACCCATACCAGGAATGGGGCTCTAACCCATGCGGACAAACGTCCATTGGATCTTAAGTCCAACGCCTTAACCACTCGGCCACCCTGGTGAGACCCAAGGATTTACTTTCTTCAACTACCTTTTTATGCTTGCTGCTGTAGCACCAGCTGTCCAGCAAGAGGTGATTGCAGAGTTAAAAGGCTTTTGCAGGAGGTTAAAAGTAATTGCTTATAACAAACACACTGTGTGACACCTAACTTTCTCCCACTCGGACTTTACCGTTAATTTTTATATTGGAGTTAGCTTAGTCACAATAAGGGGGTGAGCAAGGCAGGCACACTAGAGCATCTACTCCCTGGTGGTCTAGTGGCTAGGATTCGGCGCTTTCACCGCCGTGGCCCCGGTTCGATTCCCGGTCAGGGAAGATCCCTCTAAAGCATAGATTGCTTAATTTGTCTGTGTATCTTTTTTAAAAGAAGGTCTTTAAAAAGGCACCCCTCCCAATAGATGAAAGCGGAGGAATGGGGCTTGTTCTCCTGTGCCCCAGGTTGCTTTGCCCCCATTGACCTAAGCCACCTTTGTGCGCACGCAGTCCCCCACCCAGTCAGGTGCTCTATGTTGGCGTGAAGTGCAGTACCAGCTCAACAGAAAGGTAAATTGCTGGAAAACCCTGCTGTGATGCATACATCTACTTTGGAGCACTCTTCTCCTTTGCACTCTTGAATCGCTTAAGCGCAATGTATTCTTCCAGCAAGCTGAATAACGAGATAGGTGAGAGAAGGTGTACCAGCTGTCTGTGCGCCATCAGCAGCCACTAGGTGTCCCTCTTGGGTTTTCCCGGGGATCCTGATTGTGCAGGAATTCATCGGTTCAGTAGCAAGGGGGAGAGGATGGCCTGTGCCTGGAAGTGACAGGCAGTCTGGTGGCATCATTAGGATTAAGTTCCGATTCATATTTGCTGTAGAATAAAATATGTTTTCAGCCCCCATGAGTTTTGTCACTCGGAGAGCAGTGTATGAACTGTTGCTGCACGGCTCTCGGCTCCCTGGTGGTCTAGTGGTTAGGATTCGGCGCTCTCACCGCCGCGGCCCGGGTTCGAGTCCCTCTTCTGACCTTGAAAGCTTTTCCTTCCCGTAGGTCAGGGCTTCTCAAAATGAAGTTGCTTTTCTGACTCACAATTTGCCTAGCATGACGCAGTATCGCTCAAAATATGATTTTCGCAAGGTTCCTTTAGAGCTGCTTCCCATGGTGGGAGGCAAGGCTCTTGAGCAAGTGAGATCCTGTATTCCGAGGCGCGCTTCCTTTTGTAGGCTTCTGACCCCATGGCCTGTGGCAGGTAGTCCTCCTTTGACTGGGCCGCAGGCTTTGTCTCCAAATGGCGTCCTGGACCCACTGCAACCCACCTGTTTGCTAAAACGGAAGTCTGCCTCTGGGTAAGAAAAAGCTGAGCTGCACGTACGGAAAGCGGCAGAGGCCAGAGGCGGGGAGGGTGTGGCAAGGGCTGCCTGATTTGCATAGTGACCTGTTGCATCTTGGGAATGTACAGGCTTTGGAGCTTAACAGGTTCTGCAGGTGTCTGCCTGGCCTGAGAGATGCCTGTCTGGTGCTCCCCTCAGGACACACAGGCCTTCCATTCGAGCATGGAGGGTGAGGGACATGGGTCACCCTCATATACAGGGGTGTGGGCATGGGCAGGATAGGTTGTGGGGGACCCGTCAGGGCATTGCCCGTTTGGAAGCCCGTTCGGAAGGCGAGAGGAGGCGGGGCAGGAAACTCTGCTCAATTTCTTTCCCAGAGGCCTGTGGAGAACCCTTTGCACGTTTGGGCCAGCCGGGCCTGCATCAGCAGATCCTGCTCCACTGGGAAGGGAGAGCCTGTAGGCGTAAATCAAAAAAAGGGGAGAAATCTGCAAATTCTAGTGGCAGACCCATGTTGCCCAGGAAGCAATCAGTTTCTCCTGCTCCCTATAGTGGAAAAAGACATAGGAGGTGTATTTCTCTAGGCAGGGGCTCTGTGTAGATGGCACTTCATTGCTCTGGGAAGCATCCATGCTGGTAGAAGAGTAGCAGCAGACTCCACACCTGAGGCTTGAATGGGGACCGTTGGGGAGGGGCAGTGGGAGGCCGAGGAGGGCGGAGGAAAATGCTTTTCAAAAGCATCTGCACGTTCCTACAAACCTGCTGAAAACCCATACCAGGAATGGGGCTCGAGCCCATGCGGACAAACGTCCATTGGATCTTAAGTCCAACGCCTTAACCACTCGGCCACCCTGGTGAGACCCAAGGATTTACTTTCTTCAACTCCCTTTTTATGCTTGCTGCTGTAGCACCAGCTGTCCAGCAAGAGGTGATTGCAGAGTTAAAAGGCTTTTGCAGGAGGTTAAAAGTAATTGCTTATAACAAACACACTGTGTGACACCTAACTTTCTCCCACTCGGACTTTACCGTTAATTTTTATATTGGAGTTAGCTTAGTCACAATAAGGGGGTGAGCAAGGCAGGCACACTAGAGCATCTACTCCCTGGTGGTCTAGTGGCTAGGATTCGGCGCTTTCACCGCCGCGGCCCGGGTTCGATTCCCGGTCAGGGAAGATCCCTCTAAAGCATAGATTGCTTAATTTGTCTGTGTATCTTTTTTAAAAGAAGGTCTTTAAAAAGGCACCCCTCCCAATAGATGAAAGCGGAGGAATGGGGCTTGTTCTCCTGTGCCCCAGGTTGCTTTGCCCCCATTGACCTAAGCCACCTTTGTGCGCACGCAGTCCCCCACCCAGTCAGGTGCTCTATGTTGGCGTGAAGTGCAGTACCAGCTCAACAGAAAGGTAAATTGCTGGAAAACCCTGCTGTGATGCATACATCTACTTTGGAGCACTCTTCTCCTTTGCACTCTTGAATGGCTTAAGCGCAATGTATTCTTCCAGCAAGCTGAATAACGAGATAGGTGAGAGAAGGTGTACCAGCTGTCTGTGCGCCATCAGCAGCCACTAGGTGTCCCTCTTGGGTTTTCCCGGGGATCCTGATTGTGCAGGAATTCATCGGTTCAGTAGCAAGGGGGAGAGGATGGCCTGTGCCTGGAAGTGACAGGCAGTCTGGTGGCATCATGAGGATTAAGTTCCGATTCATATTTGCTGTAGAATAAAATATGTTTTCAGCCCCCATGAGCTTTGTCACTCGGAGAGCAGTGTATGAACTTTTGCTGCACGGCTCTGGGCTCCCTGGTGGTCTAGTGGTTAGGATTCGGCGCTCTCACCGCCGCGGCCCGGGTTCGAGTCCCTCTTCTGACCTTGAAAGCTTTTCCTTCCCGTAGGTCAGGGCTTCTCAAAATGAAGTTGCTTTTCTGACTCACAATTTGCCTAGCATGACGCAGTATCGCTCAAAATATGATTTTCGCAAGGTTCCTTTAGAGCTGCTTCCCATGGTGGGAGGCAAGGCTCTTGAGCAAGTGAGATCCTGTATTCCGAGGCGCGCTTCCTTTTGTAGGCTTCTGACCCCATGGCCTGTGGCAGGTAGTCCTCCTTTGACTGGGCCGCAGGCTTTGTCTCCAAATGGCGTCCTGGACCCACTGCAACCCACCTGTTTGCTAAAACGGAAGTCTGCCTCTGGGTAAGAAAAAGCTGAGCTGCACGTACGGAAAGCGGCAGAGGCCAGAGGCGGGGAGGGTGTGGCAAGGGCTGCCTGATTTGCATAGTGACCTGTTGCATCTTGGGAATGTACAGGCTTTGGAGCTTAACAGGTTCTGCAGGTGTCTGCCTGGCCTGAGAGATGCCTGTCTGGTGCTCCCCTCAGGACACACAGGCCTTCCATTCGAGCATGGAGGGTGAGGGACATGGGTCACCCTCATATACAGGGGTGTGGGCATGGGCAGGATAGGTTGTGGGGGACCCGTCAGGGCATTGCCCGTTTGGAAGCCCGTTCGGAAGGCGAGAGGAGGCGGGGCAGGAAACTCTGCTCAATTTCTTTCCCAGAGGCCTGTGGAGAACCCTTTGCACGTTTGGGCCAGCCGGGCCTGCATCAGCAGATCCTGCTCCACTGGGAAGGGAGAGCCTGTAGGCGTAAATCAAAAAAAGGGGAGAAATCTGCAAATTCTAGTGGCAGACCCATGTTGCCCAGGAAGCAATCAGTTTCTCCTGCTCCCTATAGTGGAAAAAGACATAGGAGGTGTATTTCTCTAGGCAGGGGCTCTGTGTAGATGGCACTTCATTGCTCTGGGAAGCATCCATGCTGGTAGAAGAGTAGCAGCAGACTCCACACCTGAGGCTTGAATGGGGACCGTTGGGGAGGGGCAGTGGGAGGCCGAGGAGGGCGGAGGAAAATGCTTTTCAAAAGCATCTGCACGTTCCTACAAACCTGCTGAAAACCCATACCAGGAATGGGGCTCGAGCCCATGCGGACAAACGTCCATTGGATCTTAAGTCCAACGCCTTAACCACTCGGCCACCCTGGTGAGACCCAAGGATTTACTTTCTTCAACTCCCTTTTTATGCTTGCTGCTGTAGCACCAGCTGTCCAGCAAGAGGTGATTGCAGAGTTAAAAGGCTTTTGCAGGAGGTTAAAAGTAATTGCTTATAACAAACACACTGTGTGACACCTAACTTTCTCCCACTCGGACTTTACCGTTAATTTTTATATTGGAGTTTGCTTAGTCACAATAAGGGGGTGAGCAAGGCAGGCACACTAGAGCATCTACTCCCTGGTGGTCTAGTGGCTAGGATTCGGCGCTTTCACCGCCGCGGCCCGGGTTCGATTCCCGGTCAGGGAAGATCCCTCTAAAGCATAGATTGCTTAATTTGTCTGTGTATCTTTTTTAAAAGAAGGTCTTTAAAAAGGCACCCCTCCCAATGGATGAAAGCGGAGGAATGGGGCTTGTTCTCCTGTGCCCCAGGTTGCTTTGCCCCCATTGACCTAAGCCACCTTTGTGCGCACGCAGTCCCCCACCCAGTCAGGTGCTCTATGTTGGCGTGAAGTGCAGTACCAGCTCAACAGAAAGGTAAATTGCTGGAAAACCCTGCTGTGATGCATACATCTACTTTGGAGCACTCTTCTCCTTTGCACTCTTGAATGGCTTAAGCGCAATGTATTCTTCCAGCAAGCTGAATAACGAGATAGGTGAGAGAAGGTGTACCAGCTGTCTGTGCGCCATCAGCAGCCACTAGGTGTCCCTCTTGGGTTTTCCCGGGGATCCTGATTGTGCAGGAATTCATCGGTTCAGTAGCAAGGGGGAGAGGATGGCCTGTGCCTGGAAGTGACAGGCAGTCTGGTGGCATCATGAGGATTAAGTTCCGATTCATATTTGCTGTAGAATAAAATATGTTTTCAGCCCCCATGAGCTTTGTCACTCGGAGAGCAGTGTATGAACTTTTGCTGCACGGCTCTGGGCTCCCTGGTGGTCTAGTGGTTAGGATTCGGCGCTCTCACCGCCGCGGCCCGGGTTCGATTCCCGGTCAGGGAAAAGTCCCTCTTCTGACCTTGAAAGCTTTTCCTTCCCGTAGGTCAGGGCTTCTCAAAATGAAGTTGCTTTTCTGACTCACAATTTGCCTAGCATGACGCAGTATCGCTCAAAATATGATTTTCGCAAGGTTCCTTTAGAGCTGCTTCCCATGGTGGGAGGCAAGGCTCTTGAGCAAGTGAGATCCTGTATTCCGAGGCGCGCTTCCTTTTGTAGGCTTCTGACCCCATGGCCTGTGGCAGGTAGTCCTCCTTTGACTGGGCCGCAGGCTTTGTCTCCAAATGGCGTCCTGGACCCACTGCAACCCACCTGTTTGCTAAAACGGAAGTCTGCCTCTGGGTAAGAAAAAGCTGAGCTGCACGTACGGAAAGCGGCAGAGGCCAGAGGCGGGGAGGGTGTGGCAAGGGCTGCCTGATTTGCATAGTGACCTGTTGCATCTTGGGAATGTACAGGCTTTGGAGCTTAACAGGTACTGCAGGTGTCTGCCTGGCCTGAGAGATGCCTGTCTGGTGCTCCCCTCAGGACACACAGGCCTTCCATTCGAGCATGGAGGGTGAGGGACATGGGTCACCCTCATATACAGGGGTGTGGGCATGGGCAGGATAGGTTGTGGGGGACCCGTCAGGGCATTGCCCGTTTGGAAGCCCGTTCGGAAGGCGAGAGGAGGCGGGGCAGGAAACTCTGCTCAATTTCTTTCCCAGAGGCCTGTGGAGAACCCTTTGCACGTTTGGGCCAGCCGGGCCTGCATCAGCAGATCCTGCTCCACTGGGAAGGGAGAGCCTGTAGGCGTAAATCAAAAAAAGGGGAGAAATCTGCAAATTCTAGTGGCAGACCCATGTTGCCCAGGAAGCAATCAGTTTCTCCTGCTCCCTATAGTGGAAAAAGACATAGGAGGTGTATTTCTCTAGGCAGGGGCTCTGTGTAGATGGCACTTCATTGCTCTGGGAAGCATCCATGCTGGTAGAAGAGTAGCAGCAGACTCCACACCTGAGGCTTGAATGGGGACCGTTGGGGAGGGGCAGTGGGAGGCCGAGGAGGGCGGAGGAAAATGCTTTTCAAAAGCATCTGCACGTTCCTACAAACCTGCTGAAAACCCATACCAGGAATGGGGCTCTAACCCATGCGGACAAACGTCCATTGGATCTTAAGTCCAACGCCTTAACCACTCGGCCACCCTGGTGAGACCCAAGGATTTACTTTCTTCAACTACCTTTTTATGCTTGCTGCTGTAGCACCAGCTGTCCAGCAAGAGGTGATTGCAGAGTTAAAAGGCTTTTGCAGGAGGTTAAAAGTAATTGCTTATAACAAACACACTGTGTGACACCTAACTTTCTCCCACTCGGACTTTACCGTTAATTTTTATATTGGAGTTAGCTTAGTCACAATAAGGGGGTGAGCAAGGCAGGCACACTAGAGCATCTACTCCCTGGTGGTCTAGTGGCTAGGATTCGGCGCTTTCACCGCCGTGGCCCCGGTTCGATTCCCGGTCAGGGAAGATCCCTCTAAAGCATAGATTGCTTAATTTGTCTGTGTATCTTTTTTAAAAGAAGGTCTTTAAAAAGGCACCCCTCCCAATAGATGAAAGCGGAGGAATGGGGCTTGTTCTCCTGTGCCCCAGGTTGCTTTGCCCCCATTGACCTAAGCCACCTTTGTGCGCACGCAGTCCCCCACCCAGTCAGGTGCTCTATGTTGGCGTGAAGTGCAGTACCAGCTCAACAGAAAGGTAAATTGCTGGAAAACCCTGCTGTGATGCATACATCTACTTTGGAGCACTCTTCTCCTTTGCACTCTTGAATCGCTTAAGCGCAATGTATTCTTCCAGCAAGCTGAATAACGAGATAGGTGAGAGAAGGTGTACCAGCTGTCTGTGCGCCATCAGCAGCCACTAGGTGTCCCTCTTGGGTTTTCCCGGGGATCCTGATTGTGCAGGAATTCATCGGTTCAGTAGCAAGGGGGAGAGGATGGCCTGTGCCTGGAAGTGACAGGCAGTCTGGTGGCATCATTAGGATTAAGTTCCGATTCATATTTGCTGTAGAATAAAATATGTTTTCAGCCCCCATGAGTTTTGTCACTCGGAGAGCAGTGTATGAACTGTTGCTGCACGGCTCTGGGCTCCCTGGTGGTCTAGTGGTTAGGATTCGGCGCTCTCACCGCCGCGGCCCGGGTTCGAGTCCCTCTTCTGACCTTGAAAGCTTTTCCTTCCCGTAGGTCAGGGCTTCTCAAAATGAAGTTGCTTTTCTGACTCACAATTTGCCTAGCATGACGCAGTATCGCTCAAAATATGATTTTCGCAAGGTTCCTTTAGAGCTGCTTCCCATGGTGGGAGGCAAGGCTCTTGAGCAAGTGAGATCCTGTATTCCGAGGCGCGCTTCCTTTTGTAGGCTTCTGACCCCATGGCCTGTGGCAGGTAGTCCTCCTTTGACTGGGCCGCAGGCTTTGTCTCCAAATGGCGTCCTGGACCCACTGCAACCCACCTGTTTGCTAAAACGGAAGTCTGCCTCTGGGTAAGAAAAAGCTGAGCTGCACGTACGGAAAGCGGCAGAGGCCAGAGGCGGGGAGGGTGTGGCAAGGGCTGCCTGATTTGCATAGTGACCTGTTGCATCTTGGGAATGTACAGGCTTTGGAGCTTAACAGGTTCTGCAGGTGTCTGCCTGGCCTGAGAGATGCCTGTCTGGTGCTCCCCTCAGGACACACAGGCCTTCCATTCGAGCATGGAGGGTGAGGGACATGGGTCACCCTCATATACAGGGGTGTGGGCATGGGCAGGATAGGTTGTGGGGGACCCGTCAGGGCATTGCCCGTTTGGAAGCCCGTTCGGAAGGCGAGAGGAGGCGGGGCAGGAAACTCTGCTCAATTTCTTTCCCAGAGGCCTGTGGAGAACCCTTTGCACGTTTGGGCCAGCCGGGCCTGCATCAGCAGATCCTGCTCCACTGGGAAGGGAGAGCCTGTAGGCGTAAATCAAAAAAAGGGGAGAAATCTGCAAATTCTAGTGGCAGACCCATGTTGCCCAGGAAGCAATCAGTTTCTCCTGCTCCCTATAGTGGAAAAAGACATAGGAGGTGTATTTCTCTAGGCAGGGGCTCTGTGTAGATGGCACTTCATTGCTCTGGGAAGCATCCATGCTGGTAGAAGAGTAGCAGCAGACTCCACACCTGAGGCTTGAATGGGGACCGTTGGGGAGGGGCAGTGGGAGGCCGAGGAGGGCGGAGGAAAATGCTTTTCAAAAGCATCTGCACGTTCCTACAAACCTGCTGAAAACCCATACCAGGAATGGGGCTCTAACCCATGCGGACAAACGTCCATTGGATCTTAAGTCCAACGCCTTAACCACTCGGCCACCCTGGTGAGACCCAAGGATTTACTTTCTTCAACTACCTTTTTATGCTTGCTGCTGTAGCACCAGCTGTCCAGCAAGAGGTGATTGCAGAGTTAAAAGGCTTTTGCAGGAGGTTAAAAGTAATTGCTTATAACAAACACACTGTGTGACACCTAACTTTCTCCCACTCGGACTTTACCGTTAATTTTTATATTGGAGTTAGCTTAGTCACAATAAGGGGGTGAGCAAGGCAGGCACACTAGAGCATCTACTCCCTGGTGGTCTAGTGGCTAGGATTCGGCGCTTTCACCGCCGTGGCCCCGGTTCGATTCCCGGTCAGGGAAGATCCCTCTAAAGCATAGATTGCTTAATTTGTCTGTGTATCTTTTTTAAAAGAAGGTCTTTAAAAAGGCACCCCTCCCAATAGATGAAAGCGGAGGAATGGGGCTTGTTCTCCTGTGCCCCAGGTTGCTTTGCCCCCATTGACCTAAGCCACCTTTGTGCGCACGCAGTCCCCCACCCAGTCAGGTGCTCTATGTTGGCGTGAAGTGCAGTACCAGCTCAACAGAAAGGTAAATTGCTGGAAAACCCTGCTGTGATGCATACATCTACTTTGGAGCACTCTTCTCCTTTGCACTCTTGAATCGCTTAAGCGCAATGTATTCTTCCAGCAAGCTGAATAACGAGATAGGTGAGAGAAGGTGTACCAGCTGTCTGTGCGCCATCAGCAGCCACTAGGTGTCCCTCTTGGGTTTTCCCGGGGATCCTGATTGTGCAGGAATTCATCGGTTCAGTAGCAAGGGGGAGAGGATGGCCTGTGCCTGGAAGTGACAGGCAGTCTGGTGGCATCATTAGGATTAAGTTCCGATTCATATTTGCTGTAGAATAAAATATGTTTTCAGCCCCCATGAGTTTTGTCACTCGGAGAGCAGTGTATGAACTGTTGCTGCACGGCTCTGGGCTCCCTGGTGGTCTAGTGGTTAGGATTCGGCGCTCTCACCGCCGCGGCCCGGGTTCGAGTCCCTCTTCTGACCTTGAAAGCTTTTCCTTCCCGTAGGTCAGGGCTTCTCAAAATGAAGTTGCTTTTCTGACTCACAATTTGCCTAGCATGACGCAGTATCGCTCAAAATATGATTTTCGCAAGGTTCCTTTAGAGCTGCTTCCCATGGTGGGAGGCAAGGCTCTTGAGCAAGTGAGATCCTGTATTCCGAGGCGCGCTTCCTTTTGTAGGCTTCTGACCCCATGGCCTGTGGCAGGTAGTCCTCCTTTGACTGGGCCGCAGGCTTTGTCTCCAAATGGCGTCCTGGACCCACTGCAACCCACCTGTTTGCTAAAACGGAAGTCTGCCTCTGGGTAAGAAAAAGCTGAGCTGCACGTACGGAAAGCGGCAGAGGCCAGAGGCGGGGAGGGTGTGGCAAGGGCTGCCTGATTTGCATAGTGACCTGTTGCATCTTGGGAATGTACAGGCTTTGGAGCTTAACAGGTTCTGCAGGTGTCTGCCTGGCCTGAGAGATGCCTGTCTGGTGCTCCCCTCAGGACACACAGGCCTTCCATTCGAGCATGGAGGGTGAGGGACATGGGTCACCCTCATATACAGGGGTGTGGGCATGGGCAGGATAGGTTGTGGGGGACCCGTCAGGGCATTGCCCGTTTGGAAGCCCGTTCGGAAGGCGAGAGGAGGCGGGGCAGGAAACTCTGCTCAATTTCTTTCCCAGAGGCCTGTGGAGAACCCTTTGCACGTTTGGGCCAGCCGGGCCTGCATCAGCAGATCCTGCTCCACTGGGAAGGGAGAGCCTGTAGGCGTAAATCAAAAAAAGGGGAGAAATCTGCAAATTCTAGTGGCAGACCCATGTTGCCCAGGAAGCAATCAGTTTCTCCTGCTCCCTATAGTGGAAAAAGACATAGGAGGTGTATTTCTCTAGGCAGGGGCTCTGTGTAGATGGCACTTCATTGCTCTGGGAAGCATCCATGCTGGTAGAAGAGTAGCAGCAGACTCCACACCTGAGGCTTGAATGGGGACCGTTGGGGAGGGGCAGTGGGAGGCCGAGGAGGGCGGAGGAAAATGCTTTTCAAAAGCATCTGCACGTTCCTACAAACCTGCTGAAAACCCATACCAGGAATGGGGCTCGAGCCCATGCGGACAAACGTCCATTGGATCTTAAGTCCAACGCCTTAACCACTCGGCCACCCTGGTGAGACCCAAGGATTTACTTTCTTCAACTCCCTTTTTATGCTTGCTGCTGTAGCACCAGCTGTCCAGCAAGAGGTGATTGCAGAGTTAAAAGGCTTTTGCAGGAGGTTAAAAGTAATTGCTTATAACAAACACACTGTGTGACACCTAACTTTCTCCCACTCGGACTTTACCGTTAATTTTTATATTGGAGTTAGCTTAGTCACAATAAGGGGGTGAGCAAGGCAGGCACACTAGAGCATCTACTCCCTGGTGGTCTAGTGGCTAGGATTCGGCGCTTTCACCGCCGCGGCCCGGGTTCGATTCCCGGTCAGGGAAGATCCCTCTAAAGCATAGATTGCTTAATTTGTCTGTGTATCTTTTTTAAAAGAAGGTCTTTAAAAAGGCACCCCTCCCAATGGATGAAAGCGGAGGAATGGGGCTTGTTCTCCTGTGCCCCAGGTTGCTTTGCCCCCATTGACCTAAGCCACCTTTGTGCGCACGCAGTCCCCCACCCAGTCAGGTGCTCTATGTTGGCGTGAAGTGCAGTACCAGCTCAACAGAAAGGTAAATTGCTGGAAAACCCTGCTGTGATGCATACATCTACTTTGGAGCACTCTTCTCCTTTGCACTCTTGAATGGCTTAAGCGCAATGTATTCTTCCAGCAAGCTGAATAACGAGATAGGTGAGAGAAGGTGTACCAGCTGTCTGTGCGCCATCAGCAGCCACTAGGTGTCCCTCTTGGGTTTTCCCGGGGATCCTGATTGTGCAGGAATTCATCGGTTCAGTAGCAAGGGGGAGAGGATGGCCTGTGCCTGGAAGTGACAGGCAGTCTGGTGGCATCATGAGGATTAAGTTCCGATTCATATTTGCTGTAGAATAAAATATGTTTTCAGCCCCCATGAGCTTTGTCACTCGGAGAGCAGTGTATGAACTTTTGCTGCACGGCTCTGGGCTCCCTGGTGGTCTAGTGGTTAGGATTCGGCGCTCTCACCGCCGCGGCCCGGGTTCGATTCCCGGTCAGGGAAAAGTCCCTCTTCTGACCTTGAAAGCTTTTCCTTCCCGTAGGTCAGGGCTTCTCAAAATGAAGTTGCTTTTCTGACTCACAATTTGCCTAGCATGACGCAGTATCGCTCAAAATATGATTTTCGCAAGGTTCCTTTAGAGCTGCTTCCCATGGTGGGAGGCAAGGCTCTTGAGCAAGTGAGATCCTGTATTCCGAGGCGCGCTTCCTTTTGTAGGCTTCTGACCCCATGGCCTGTGGCAGGTAGTCCTCCTTTGACTGGGCCGCAGGCTTTGTCTCCAAATGGCGTCCTGGACCCACTGCAACCCACCTGTTTGCTAAAACGGAAGTCTGCCTCTGGGTAAGAAAAAGCTGAGCTGCACGTACGGAAAGCGGCAGAGGCCAGAGGCGGGGAGGGTGTGGCAAGGGCTGCCTGATTTGCATAGTGACCTGTTGCATCTTGGGAATGTACAGGCTTTGGAGCTTAACAGGTACTGCAGGTGTCTGCCTGGCCTGAGAGATGCCTGTCTGGTGCTCCCCTCAGGACACACAGGCCTTCCATTCGAGCATGGAGGGTGAGGGACATGGGTCACCCTCATATACAGGGGTGTGGGCATGGGCAGGATAGGTTGTGGGGGACCCGTCAGGGCATTGCCCGTTTGGAAGCCCGTTCGGAAGGCGAGAGGAGGCGGGGCAGGAAACTCTGCTCAATTTCTTTCCCAGAGGCCTGTGGAGAACCCTTTGCACGTTTGGGCCAGCCGGGCCTGCATCAGCAGATCCTGCTCCACTGGGAAGGGAGAGCCTGTAGGCGTAAATCAAAAAAAGGGGAGAAATCTGCAAATTCTAGTGGCAGACCCATGTTGCCCAGGAAGCAATCAGTTTCTCCTGCTCCCTATAGTGGAAAAAGACATAGGAGGTGTATTTCTCTAGGCAGGGGCTCTGTGTAGATGGCACTTCATTGCTCTGGGAAGCATCCATGCTGGTAGAAGAGTAGCAGCAGACTCCACACCTGAGGCTTGAATGGGGACCGTTGGGGAGGGGCAGTGGGAGGCCGAGGAGGGCGGAGGAAAATGCTTTTCAAAAGCATCTGCACGTTCCTACAAACCTGCTGAAAACCCATACCAGGAATGGGGCTCTAACCCATGCGGACAAACGTCCATTGGATCTTAAGTCCAACGCCTTAACCACTCGGCCACCCTGGTGAGACCCAAGGATTTACTTTCTTCAACTACCTTTTTATGCTTGCTGCTGTAGCACCAGCTGTCCAGCAAGAGGTGATTGCAGAGTTAAAAGGCTTTTGCAGGAGGTTAAAAGTAATTGCTTATAACAAACACACTGTGTGACACCTAACTTTCTCCCACTCGGACTTTACCGTTAATTTTTATATTGGAGTTAGCTTAGTCACAATAAGGGGGTGAGCAAGGCAGGCACACTAGAGCATCTACTCCCTGGTGGTCTAGTGGCTAGGATTCGGCGCTTTCACCGCCGTGGCCCCGGTTCGATTCCCGGTCAGGGAAGATCCCTCTAAAGCATAGATTGCTTAATTTGTCTGTGTATCTTTTTTAAAAGAAGGTCTTTAAAAAGGCACCCCTCCCAATAGATGAAAGCGGAGGAATGGGGCTTGTTCTCCTGTGCCCCAGGTTGCTTTGCCCCCATTGACCTAAGCCACCTTTGTGCGCACGCAGTCCCCCACCCAGTCAGGTGCTCTATGTTGGCGTGAAGTGCAGTACCAGCTCAACAGAAAGGTAAATTGCTGGAAAACCCTGCTGTGATGCATACATCTACTTTGGAGCACTCTTCTCCTTTGCACTCTTGAATCGCTTAAGCGCAATGTATTCTTCCAGCAAGCTGAATAACGAGATAGGTGAGAGAAGGTGTACCAGCTGTCTGTGCGCCATCAGCAGCCACTAGGTGTCCCTCTTGGGTTTTCCCGGGGATCCTGATTGTGCAGGAATTCATCGGTTCAGTAGCAAGGGGGAGAGGATGGCCTGTGCCTGGAAGTGACAGGCAGTCTGGTGGCATCATTAGGATTAAGTTCCGATTCATATTTGCTGTAGAATAAAATATGTTTTCAGCCCCCATGAGTTTTGTCACTCGGAGAGCAGTGTATGAACTGTTGCTGCACGGCTCTGGGCTCCCTGGTGGTCTAGTGGTTAGGATTCGGCGCTCTCACCGCCGCGGCCCGGGTTCGAGTCCCTCTTCTGACCTTGAAAGCTTTTCCTTCCCGTAGGTCAGGGCTTCTCAAAATGAAGTTGCTTTTCTGACTCACAATTTGCCTAGCATGACGCAGTATCGCTCAAAATATGATTTTCGCAAGGTTCCTTTAGAGCTGCTTCCCATGGTGGGAGGCAAGGCTCTTGAGCAAGTGAGATCCTGTATTCCGAGGCGCGCTTCCTTTTGTAGGCTTCTGACCCCATGGCCTGTGGCAGGTAGTCCTCCTTTGACTGGGCCGCAGGCTTTGTCTCCAAATGGCGTCCTGGACCCACTGCAACCCACCTGTTTGCTAAAACGGAAGTCTGCCTCTGGGTAAGAAAAAGCTGAGCTGCACGTACGGAAAGCGGCAGAGGCCAGAGGCGGGGAGGGTGTGGCAAGGGCTGCCTGATTTGCATAGTGACCTGTTGCATCTTGGGAATGTACAGGCTTTGGAGCTTAACAGGTTCTGCAGGTGTCTGCCTGGCCTGAGAGATGCCTGTCTGGTGCTCCCCTCAGGACACACAGGCCTTCCATTCGAGCATGGAGGGTGAGGGACATGGGTCACCCTCATATACAGGGGTGTGGGCATGGGCAGGATAGGTTGTGGGGGACCCGTCAGGGCATTGCCCGTTTGGAAGCCCGTTCGGAAGGCGAGAGGAGGCGGGGCAGGAAACTCTGCTCAATTTCTTTCCCAGAGGCCTGTGGAGAACCCTTTGCACGTTTGGGCCAGCCGGGCCTGCATCAGCAGATCCTGCTCCACTGGGAAGGGAGAGCCTGTAGGCGTAAATCAAAAAAAGGGGAGAAATCTGCAAATTCTAGTGGCAGACCCATGTTGCCCAGGAAGCAATCAGTTTCTCCTGCTCCCTATAGTGGAAAAAGACATAGGAGGTGTATTTCTCTAGGCAGGGGCTCTGTGTAGATGGCACTTCATTGCTCTGGGAAGCATCCATGCTGGTAGAAGAGTAGCAGCAGACTCCACACCTGAGGCTTGAATGGGGACCGTTGGGGAGGGGCAGTGGGAGGCCGAGGAGGGCGGAGGAAAATGCTTTTCAAAAGCATCTGCACGTTCCTACAAACCTGCTGAAAACCCATACCAGGAATGGGGCTCGAGCCCATGCGGACAAACGTCCATTGGATCTTAAGTCCAACGCCTT
Source organism: Lissotriton vulgaris (assembly GCF_964263255.1). NCBI lineage: Eukaryota > Metazoa > Chordata > Amphibia > Caudata > Salamandridae > Lissotriton > Lissotriton vulgaris. The sequence goes on from NC_141691.1 coordinate 520,616,710, forward strand.
AACCACTCGGCCACCCTGGTGAGACCCAAGGATTTACTTTCTTCAACTCCCTTTTTATGCTTGCTGCTGTAGCACCAGCTGTCCAGCAAGAGGTGATTGCAGAGTTAAAAGGCTTTTGCAGGAGGTTAAAAGTAATTGCTTATAACAAACACACTGTGTGACACCTAACTTTCTCCCACTCGGACTTTACCGTTAATTTTTATATTGGAGTTAGCTTAGTCACAATAAGGGGGTGAGCAAGGCAGGCACACTAGAGCATCTACTCCCTGGTGGTCTAGTGGCTAGGATTCGGCGCTTTCACCGCCGTGGCCCCGGTTCGATTCCCGGTCAGGGAAGATCCCTCTAAAGCATAGATTGCTTAATTTGTCTGTGTATCTTTTTTAAAAGAAGGTCTTTAAAAAGGCACCCCTCCCAATAGATGAAAGCGGAGGAATGGGGCTTGTTCTCCTGTGCCCCAGGTTGCTTTGCCCCCATTGACCTAAGCCACCTTTGTGCGCACGCAGTCCCCCACCCAGTCAGGTGCTCTATGTTGGCGTGAAGTGCAGTACCAGCTCAACAGAAAGGTAAATTGCTGGAAAACCCTGCTGTGATGCATACATCTACTTTGGAGCACTCTTCTCCTTTGCACTCTTGAATCGCTTAAGCGCAATGTATTCTTCCAGCAAGCTGAATAACGAGATAGGTGAGAGAAGGTGTACCAGCTGTCTGTGCGCCATCAGCAGCCACTAGGTGTCCCTCTTGGGTTTTCCCGGGGATCCTGATTGTGCAGGAATTCATCGGTTCAGTAGCAAGGGGGAGAGGATGGCCTGTGCCTGGAAGTGACAGGCAGTCTGGTGGCATCATTAGGATTAAGTTCCGATTCATATTTGCTGTAGAATAAAATATGTTTTCAGCCCCCATGAGTTTTGTCACTCGGAGAGCAGTGTATGAACTGTTGCTGCACGGCTCTGGGCTCCCTGGTGGTCTAGTGGTTAGGATTCGGCGCTCTCACCGCCGCGGCCCGGGTTCGAGTCCCTCTTCTGACCTTGAAAGCTTTTCCTTCCCGTAGGTCAGGGCTTCTCAAAATGAAGTTGCTTTTCTGACTCACAATTTGCCTAGCATGACGCAGTATCGCTCAAAATATGATTTTCGCAAGGTTCCTTTAGAGCTGCTTCCCATGGTGGGAGGCAAGGCTCTTGAGCAAGTGAGATCCTGTATTCCGAGGCGCGCTTCCTTTTGTAGGCTTCTGACCCCATGGCCTGTGGCAGGTAGTCCTCCTTTGACTGGGCCGCAGGCTTTGTCTCCAAATGGCGTCCTGGACCCACTGCAACCCACCTGTTTGCTAAAACGGAAGTCTGCCTCTGGGTAAGAAAAAGCTGAGCTGCACGTACGGAAAGCGGCAGAGGCCAGAGGCGGGGAGGGTGTGGCAAGGGCTGCCTGATTTGCATAGTGACCTGTTGCATCTTGGGAATGTACAGGCTTTGGAGCTTAACAGGTTCTGCAGGTGTCTGCCTGGCCTGAGAGATGCCTGTCTGGTGCTCCCCTCAGGACACACAGGCCTTCCATTCGAGCATGGAGGGTGAGGGACATGGGTCACCCTCATATACAGGGGTGTGGGCATGGGCAGGATAGGTTGTGGGGGACCCGTCAGGGCATTGCCCGTTTGGAAGCCCGTTCGGAAGGCGAGAGGAGGCGGGGCAGGAAACTCTGCTCAATTTCTTTCCCAGAGGCCTGTGGAGAACCCTTTGCACGTTTGGGCCAGCCGGGCCTGCATCAGCAGATCCTGCTCCACTGGGAAGGGAGAGCCTGTAGGCGTAAATCAAAAAAAGGGGAGAAATCTGCAAATTCTAGTGGCAGACCCATGTTGCCCAGGAAGCAATCAGTTTCTCCTGCTCCCTATAGTGGAAAAAGACATAGGAGGTGTATTTCTCTAGGCAGGGGCTCTGTGTAGATGGCACTTCATTGCTCTGGGAAGCATCCATGCTGGTAGAAGAGTAGCAGCAGACTCCACACCTGAGGCTTGAATGGGGACCGTTGGGGAGGGGCAGTGGGAGGCCGAGGAGGGCGGAGGAAAATGCTTTTCAAAAGCATCTGCACGTTCCTACAAACCTGCTGAAAACCCATACCAGGAATGGGGCTCTAACCCATGCGGACAAACGTCCATTGGATCTTAAGTCCAACGCCTTAACCACTCGGCCACCCTGGTGAGACCCAAGGATTTACTTTCTTCAACTACCTTTTTATGCTTGCTGCTGTAGCACCAGCTGTCCAGCAAGAGGTGATTGCAGAGTTAAAAGGCTTTTGCAGGAGGTTAAAAGTAATTGCTTATAACAAACACACTGTGTGACACCTAACTTTCTCCCACTCGGACTTTACCGTTAATTTTTATATTGGAGTTAGCTTAGTCACAATAAGGGGGTGAGCAAGGCAGGCACACTAGAGCATCTACTCCCTGGTGGTCTAGTGGCTAGGATTCGGCGCTTTCACCGCCGTGGCCCCGGTTCGATTCCCGGTCAGGGAAGATCCCTCTAAAGCATAGATTGCTTAATTTGTCTGTGTATCTTTTTTAAAAGAAGGTCTTTAAAAAGGCACCCCTACCAATAGATGAAAGCGGAGGAATGGGGCTTGTTCTCCTGTGCCCCAGGTTGCTTTGCCCCCATTGACCTAAGCCACCTTTGTGCGCACGCAGTCCCCCACCCAGTCAGGTGCTCTATGTTGGCGTGAAGTGCAGTACCAGCTCAACAGAAAGGTAAATTGCTGGAAAACCCTGCTGTGATGCATACATCTACTTTGGAGCACTCTTCTCCTTTGCACTCTTGAATCGCTTAAGCGCAATGTATTCTTCCAGCAAGCTGAATAACGAGATAGGTGAGAGAAGGTGTACCAGCTGTCTGTGCGCCATCAGCAGCCACTAGGTGTCCCTCTTGGGTTTTCCCGGGGATCCTGATTGTGCAGGAATTCATCGGTTCAGTAGCAAGGGGGAGAGGATGGCCTGTGCCTGGAAGTGACAGGCAGTCTGGTGGCATCATTAGGATTAAGTTCCGATTCATATTTGCTGTAGAATAAAATATGTTTTCAGCCCCCATGAGTTTTGTCACTCGGAGAGCAGTGTATGAACTGTTGCTGCACGGCTCTGGGCTCCCTGGTGGTCTAGTGGTTAGGATTCGGCGCTCTCACCGCCGCGGCCCGGGTTCGAGTCCCTCTTCTGACCTTGAAAGCTTTTCCTTCCCGTAGGTCAGGGCTTCTCAAAATGAAGTTGCTTTTCTGACTCACAATTTGCCTAGCATGACGCAGTATCGCTCAAAATATGATTTTCGCAAGGTTCCTTTAGAGCTGCTTCCCATGGTGGGAGGCAAGGCTCTTGAGCAAGTGAGATCCTGTATTCCGAGGCGCGCTTCCTTTTGTAGGCTTCTGACCCCATGGCCTGTGGCAGGTAGTCCTCCTTTGACTGGGCCGCAGGCTTTGTCTCCAAATGGCGTCCTGGACCCACTGCAACCCACCTGTTTGCTAAAACGGAAGTCTGCCTCTGGGTAAGAAAAAGCTGAGCTGCACGTACGGAAAGCGGCAGAGGCCAGAGGCGGGGAGGGTGTGGCAAGGGCTGCCTGATTTGCATAGTGACCTGTTGCATCTTGGGAATGTACAGGCTTTGGAGCTTAACAGGTTCTGCAGGTGTCTGCCTGGCCTGAGAGATGCCTGTCTGGTGCTCCCCTCAGGACACACAGGCCTTCCATTCGAGCATGGAGGGTGAGGGACATGGGTCACCCTCATATACAGGGGTGTGGGCATGGGCAGGATAGGTTGTGGGGGACCCGTCAGGGCATTGCCCGTTTGGAAGCCCGTTCGGAAGGCGAGAGGAGGCGGGGCAGGAAACTCTGCTCAATTTCTTTCCCAGAGGCCTGTGGAGAACCCTTTGCACGTTTGGGCCAGCCGGGCCTGCATCAGCAGATCCTGCTCCACTGGGAAGGGAGAGCCTGTAGGCGTAAATCAAAAAAAGGGGAGAAATCTGCAAATTCTAGTGGCAGACCCATGTTGCCCAGGAAGCAATCAGTTTCTCCTGCTCCCTATAGTGGAAAAAGACATAGGAGGTGTATTTCTCTAGGCAGGGGCTCTGTGTAGATGGCACTTCATTGCTCTGGGAAGCATCCATGCTGGTAGAAGAGTAGCAGCAGACTCCACACCTGAGGCTTGAATGGGGACCGTTGGGGAGGGGCAGTGGGAGGCCGAGGAGGGCGGAGGAAAATGCTTTTCAAAAGCATCTGCACGTTCCTACAAACCTGCTGAAAACCCATACCAGGAATGGGGCTCTAACCCATGCGGACAAACGTCCATTGGATCTTAAGTCCAACGCCTTAACCACTCGGCCACCCTGGTGAGACCCAAGGATTTACTTTCTTCAACTACCTTTTTATGCTTGCTGCTGTAGCACCAGCTGTCCAGCAAGAGGTGATTGCAGAGTTAAAAGGCTTTTGCAGGAGGTTAAAAGTAATTGCTTATAACAAACACACTGTGTGACACCTAACTTTCTCCCACTCGGACTTTACCGTTAATTTTTATATTGGAGTTAGCTTAGTCACAATAAGGGGGTGAGCAAGGCAGGCACACTAGAGCATCTACTCCCTGGTGGTCTAGTGGCTAGGATTCGGCGCTTTCACCGCCGTGGCCCCGGTTCGATTCCCGGTCAGGGAAGATCCCTCTAAAGCATAGATTGCTTAATTTGTCTGTGTATCTTTTTTAAAAGAAGGTCTTTAAAAAGGCACCCCTCCCAATAGATGAAAGCGGAGGAATGGGGCTTGTTCTCCTGTGCCCCAGGTTGCTTTGCCCCCATTGACCTAAGCCACCTTTGTGCGCACGCAGTCCCCCACCCAGTCAGGTGCTCTATGTTGGCGTGAAGTGCAGTACCAGCTCAACAGAAAGGTAAATTGCTGGAAAACCCTGCTGTGATGCATACATCTACTTTGGAGCACTCTTCTCCTTTGCACTCTTGAATCGCTTAAGCGCAATGTATTCTTCCAGCAAGCTGAATAACGAGATAGGTGAGAGAAGGTGTACCAGCTGTCTGTGCGCCATCAGCAGCCACTAGGTGTCCCTCTTGGGTTTTCCCGGGGATCCTGATTGTGCAGGAATTCATCGGTTCAGTAGCAAGGGGGAGAGGATGGCCTGTGCCTGGAAGTGACAGGCAGTCTGGTGGCATCATTAGGATTAAGTTCCGATTCATATTTGCTGTAGAATAAAATATGTTTTCAGCCCCCATGAGTTTTGTCACTCGGAGAGCAGTGTATGAACTGTTGCTGCACGGCTCTGGGCTCCCTGGTGGTCTAGTGGTTAGGATTCGGCGCTCTCACCGCCGCGGCCCGGGTTCGAGTCCCTCTTCTGACCTTGAAAGCTTTTCCTTCCCGTAGGTCAGGGCTTCTCAAAATGAAGTTGCTTTTCTGACTCACAATTTGCCTAGCATGACGCAGTATCGCTCAAAATATGATTTTCGCAAGGTTCCTTTAGAGCTGCTTCCCATGGTGGGAGGCAAGGCTCTTGAGCAAGTGAGATCCTGTATTCCGAGGCGCGCTTCCTTTTGTAGGCTTCTGACCCCATGGCCTGTGGCAGGTAGTCCTCCTTTGACTGGGCCGCAGGCTTTGTCTCCAAATGGCGTCCTGGACCCACTGCAACCCACCTGTTTGCTAAAACGGAAGTCTGCCTCTGGGTAAGAAAAAGCTGAGCTGCACGTACGGAAAGCGGCAGAGGCCAGAGGCGGGGAGGGTGTGGCAAGGGCTGCCTGATTTGCATAGTGACCTGTTGCATCTTGGGAATGTACAGGCTTTGGAGCTTAACAGGTTCTGCAGGTGTCTGCCTGGCCTGAGAGATGCCTGTCTGGTGCTCCCCTCAGGACACACAGGCCTTCCATTCGAGCATGGAGGGTGAGGGACATGGGTCACCCTCATATACAGGGGTGTGGGCATGGGCAGGATAGGTTGTGGGGGACCCGTCAGGGCATTGCCCGTTTGGAAGCCCGTTCGGAAGGCGAGAGGAGGCGGGGCAGGAAACTCTGCTCAATTTCTTTCCCAGAGGCCTGTGGAGAACCCTTTGCACGTTTGGGCCAGCCGGGCCTGCATCAGCAGATCCTGCTCCACTGGGAAGGGAGAGCCTGTAGGCGTAAATCAAAAAAAGGGGAGAAATCTGCAAATTCTAGTGGCAGACCCATGTTGCCCAGGAAGCAATCAGTTTCTCCTGCTCCCTATAGTGGAAAAAGACATAGGAGGTGTATTTCTCTAGGCAGGGGCTCTGTGTAGATGGCACTTCATTGCTCTGGGAAGCATCCATGCTGGTAGAAGAGTAGCAGCAGACTCCACACCTGAGGCTTGAATGGGGACCGTTGGGGAGGGGCAGTGGGAGGCCGAGGAGGGCGGAGGAAAATGCTTTTCAAAAGCATCTGCACGTTCCTACAAACCTGCTGAAAACCCATACCAGGAATGGGGCTCGAGCCCATGCGGACAAACGTCCATTGGATCTTAAGTCCAACGCCTTAACCACTCGGCCACCCTGGTGAGACCCAAGGATTTACTTTCTTCAACTCCCTTTTTATGCTTGCTGCTGTAGCACCAGCTGTCCAGCAAGAGGTGATTGCAGAGTTAAAAGGCTTTTGCAGGAGGTTAAAAGTAATTGCTTATAACAAACACACTGTGTGACACCTAACTTTCTCCCACTCGGACTTTACCGTTAATTTTTATATTGGAGTTAGCTTAGTCACAATAAGGGGGTGAGCAAGGCAGGCACACTAGAGCATCTACTCCCTGGTGGTCTAGTGGCTAGGATTCGGCGCTTTCACCGCCGCGGCCCGGGTTCGATTCCCGGTCAGGGAAGATCCCTCTAAAGCATAGATTGCTTAATTTGTCTGTGTATCTTTTTTAAAAGAAGGTCTTTAAAAAGGCACCCCTCCCAATGGATGAAAGCGGAGGAATGGGGCTTGTTCTCCTGTGCCCCAGGTTGCTTTGCCCCCATTGACCTAAGCCACCTTTGTGCGCACGCAGTCCCCCACCCAGTCAGGTGCTCTATGTTGGCGTGAAGTGCAGTACCAGCTCAACAGAAAGGTAAATTGCTGGAAAACCCTGCTGTGATGCATACATCTACTTTGGAGCACTCTTCTCCTTTGCACTCTTGAATGGCTTAAGCGCAATGTATTCTTCCAGCAAGCTGAATAACGAGATAGGTGAGAGAAGGTGTACCAGCTGTCTGTGCGCCATCAGCAGCCACTAGGTGTCCCTCTTGGGTTTTCCCGGGGATCCTGATTGTGCAGGAATTCATCGGTTCAGTAGCAAGGGGGAGAGGATGGCCTGTGCCTGGAAGTGACAGGCAGTCTGGTGGCATCATGAGGATTAAGTTCCGATTCATATTTGCTGTAGAATAAAATATGTTTTCAGCCCCCATGAGCTTTGTCACTCGGAGAGCAGTGTATGAACTTTTGCTGCACGGCTCTGGGCTCCCTGGTGGTCTAGTGGTTAGGATTCGGCGCTCTCACCGCCGCGGCCCGGGTTCGATTCCCGGTCAGGGAAAAGTCCCTCTTCTGACCTTGAAAGCTTTTCCTTCCCGTAGGTCAGGGCTTCTCAAAATGAAGTTGCTTTTCTGACTCACAATTTGCCTAGCATGACGCAGTATCGCTCAAAATATGATTTTCGCAAGGTTCCTTTAGAGCTGCTTCCCATGGTGGGAGGCAAGGCTCTTGAGCAAGTGAGATCCTGTATTCCGAGGCGCGCTTCCTTTTGTAGGCTTCTGACCCCATGGCCTGTGGCAGGTAGTCCTCCTTTGACTGGGCCGCAGGCTTTGTCTCCAAATGGCGTCCTGGACCCACTGCAACCCACCTGTTTGCTAAAACGGAAGTCTGCCTCTGGGTAAGAAAAAGCTGAGCTGCACGTACGGAAAGCGGCAGAGGCCAGAGGCGGGGAGGGTGTGGCAAGGGCTGCCTGATTTGCATAGTGACCTGTTGCATCTTGGGAATGTACAGGCTTTGGAGCTTAACAGGTACTGCAGGTGTCTGCCTGGCCTGAGAGATGCCTGTCTGGTGCTCCCCTCAGGACACACAGGCCTTCCATTCGAGCATGGAGGGTGAGGGACATGGGTCACCCTCATATACAGGGGTGTGGGCATGGGCAGGATAGGTTGTGGGGGACCCGTCAGGGCATTGCCCGTTTGGAAGCCCGTTCGGAAGGCGAGAGGAGGCGGGGCAGGAAACTCTGCTCAATTTCTTTCCCAGAGGCCTGTGGAGAACCCTTTGCACGTTTGGGCCAGCCGGGCCTGCATCAGCAGATCCTGCTCCACTGGGAAGGGAGAGCCTGTAGGCGTAAATCAAAAAAAGGGGAGAAATCTGCAAATTCTAGTGGCAGACCCATGTTGCCCAGGAAGCAATCAGTTTCTCCTGCTCCCTATAGTGGAAAAAGACATAGGAGGTGTATTTCTCTAGGCAGGGGCTCTGTGTAGATGGCACTTCATTGCTCTGGGAAGCATCCATGCTGGTAGAAGAGTAGCAGCAGACTCCACACCTGAGGCTTGAATGGGGACCGTTGGGGAGGGGCAGTGGGAGGCCGAGGAGGGCGGAGGAAAATGCTTTTCAAAAGCATCTGCACGTTCCTACAAACCTGCTGAAAACCCATACCAGGAATGGGGCTCTAACCCATGCGGACAAACGTCCATTGGATCTTAAGTCCAACGCCTTAACCACTCGGCCACCCTGGTGAGACCCAAGGATTTACTTTCTTCAACTACCTTTTTATGCTTGCTGCTGTAGCACCAGCTGTCCAGCAAGAGGTGATTGCAGAGTTAAAAGGCTTTTGCAGGAGGTTAAAAGTAATTGCTTATAACAAACACACTGTGTGACACCTAACTTTCTCCCACTCGGACTTTACCGTTAATTTTTATATTGGAGTTAGCTTAGTCACAATAAGGGGGTGAGCAAGGCAGGCACACTAGAGCATCTACTCCCTGGTGGTCTAGTGGCTAGGATTCGGCGCTTTCACCGCCGTGGCCCCGGTTCGATTCCCGGTCAGGGAAGATCCCTCTAAAGCATAGATTGCTTAATTTGTCTGTGTATCTTTTTTAAAAGAAGGTCTTTAAAAAGGCACCCCTCCCAATAGATGAAAGCGGAGGAATGGGGCTTGTTCTCCTGTGCCCCAGGTTGCTTTGCCCCCATTGACCTAAGCCACCTTTGTGCGCACGCAGTCCCCCACCCAGTCAGGTGCTCTATGTTGGCGTGAAGTGCAGTACCAGCTCAACAGAAAGGTAAATTGCTGGAAAACCCTGCTGTGATGCATACATCTACTTTGGAGCACTCTTCTCCTTTGCACTCTTGAATCGCTTAAGCGCAATGTATTCTTCCAGCAAGCTGAATAACGAGATAGGTGAGAGAAGGTGTACCAGCTGTCTGTGCGCCATCAGCAGCCACTAGGTGTCCCTCTTGGGTTTTCCCGGGGATCCTGATTGTGCAGGAATTCATCGGTTCAGTAGCAAGGGGGAGAGGATGGCCTGTGCCTGGAAGTGACAGGCAGTCTGGTGGCATCATTAGGATTAAGTTCCGATTCATATTTGCTGTAGAATAAAATATGTTTTCAGCCCCCATGAGTTTTGTCACTCGGAGAGCAGTGTATGAACTGTTGCTGCACGGCTCTGGGCTCCCTGGTGGTCTAGTGGTTAGGATTCGGCGCTCTCACCGCCGCGGCCCGGGTTCGAGTCCCTCTTCTGACCTTGAAAGCTTTTCCTTCCCGTAGGTCAGGGCTTCTCAAAATGAAGTTGCTTTTCTGACTCACAATTTGCCTAGCATGACGCAGTATCGCTCAAAATATGATTTTCGCAAGGTTCCTTTAGAGCTGCTTCCCATGGTGGGAGGCAAGGCTCTTGAGCAAGTGAGATCCTGTATTCCGAGGCGCGCTTCCTTTTGTAGGCTTCTGACCCCATGGCCTGTGGCAGGTAGTCCTCCTTTGACTGGGCCGCAGGCTTTGTCTCCAAATGGCGTCCTGGACCCACTGCAACCCACCTGTTTGCTAAAACGGAAGTCTGCCTCTGGGTAAGAAAAAGCTGAGCTGCACGTACGGAAAGCGGCAGAGGCCAGAGGCGGGGAGGGTGTGGCAAGGGCTGCCTGATTTGCATAGTGACCTGTTGCATCTTGGGAATGTACAGGCTTTGGAGCTTAACAGGTTCTGCAGGTGTCTGCCTGGCCTGAGAGATGCCTGTCTGGTGCTCCCCTCAGGACACACAGGCCTTCCATTCGAGCATGGAGGGTGAGGGACATGGGTCACCCTCATATACAGGGGTGTGGGCATGGGCAGGATAGGTTGTGGGGGACCCGTCAGGGCATTGCCCGTTTGGAAGCCCGTTCGGAAGGCGAGAGGAGGCGGGGCAGGAAACTCTGCTCAATTTCTTTCCCAGAGGCCTGTGGAGAACCCTTTGCACGTTTGGGCCAGCCGGGCCTGCATCAGCAGATCCTGCTCCACTGGGAAGGGAGAGCCTGTAGGCGTAAATCAAAAAAAGGGGAGAAATCTGCAAATTCTAGTGGCAGACCCATGTTGCCCAGGAAGCAATCAGTTTCTCCTGCTCCCTATAGTGGAAAAAGACATAGGAGGTGTATTTCTCTAGGCAGGGGCTCTGTGTAGATGGCACTTCATTGCTCTGGGAAGCATCCATGCTGGTAGAAGAGTAGCAGCAGACTCCACACCTGAGGCTTGAATGGGGACCGTTGGGGAGGGGCAGTGGGAGGCCGAGGAGGGCGGAGGAAAATGCTTTTCAAAAGCATCTGCACGTTCCTACAAACCTGCTGAAAACCCATACCAGGAATGGGGCTCGAGCCCATGCGGACAAACGTCCATTGGATCTTAAGTCCAACGCCTTAACCACTCGGCCACCCTGGTGAGACCCAAGGATTTACTTTCTTCAACTCCCTTTTTATGCTTGCTGCTGTAGCACCAGCTGTCCAGCAAGAGGTGATTGCAGAGTTAAAAGGCTTTTGCAGGAGGTTAAAAGTAATTGCTTATAACAAACACACTGTGTGACACCTAACTTTCTCCCACTCGGACTTTACCGTTAATTTTTATATTGGAGTTAGCTTAGTCACAATAAGGGGGTGAGCAAGGCAGGCACACTAGAGCATCTACTCCCTGGTGGTCTAGTGGCTAGGATTCGGCGCTTTCACCGCCGTGGCCCCGGTTCGATTCCCGGTCAGGGAAGATCCCTCTAAAGCATAGATTGCTTAATTTGTCTGTGTATCTTTTTTAAAAGAAGGTCTTTAAAAAGGCACCCCTCCCAATAGATGAAAGCGGAGGAATGGGGCTTGTTCTCCTGTGCCCCAGGTTGCTTTGCCCCCATTGACCTAAGCCACCTTTGTGCGCACGCAGTCCCCCACCCAGTCAGGTGCTCTATGTTGGCGTGAAGTGCAGTACCAGCTCAACAGAAAGGTAAATTGCTGGAAAACCCTGCTGTGATGCATACATCTACTTTGGAGCACTCTTCTCCTTTGCACTCTTGAATCGCTTAAGCGCAATGTATTCTTCCAGCAAGCTGAATAACGAGATAGGTGAGAGAAGGTGTACCAGCTGTCTGTGCGCCATCAGCAGCCACTAGGTGTCCCTCTTGGGTTTTCCCGGGGATCCTGATTGTGCAGGAATTCATCGGTTCAGTAGCAAGGGGGAGAGGATGGCCTGTGCCTGGAAGTGACAGGCAGTCTGGTGGCATCATTAGGATTAAGTTCCGATTCATATTTGCTGTAGAATAAAATATGTTTTCAGCCCCCATGAGTTTTGTCACTCGGAGAGCAGTGTATGAACTGTTGCTGCACGGCTCTGGGCTCCCTGGTGGTCTAGTGGTTAGGATTCGGCGCTCTCACCGCCGCGGCCCGGGTTCGAGTCCCTCTTCTGACCTTGAAAGCTTTTCCTTCCCGTAGGTCAGGGCTTCTCAAAATGAAGTTGCTTTTCTGACTCACAATTTGCCTAGCATGACGCAGTATCGCTCAAAATATGATTTTCGCAAGGTTCCTTTAGAGCTGCTTCCCATGGTGGGAGGCAAGGCTCTTGAGCAAGTGAGATCCTGTATTCCGAGGCGCGCTTCCTTTTGTAGGCTTCTGACCCCATGGCCTGTGGCAGGTAGTCCTCCTTTGACTGGGCCGCAGGCTTTGTCTCCAAATGGCGTCCTGGACCCACTGCAACCCACCTGTTTGCTAAAACGGAAGTCTGCCTCTGGGTAAGAAAAAGCTGAGCTGCACGTACGGAAAGCGGCAGAGGCCAGAGGCGGGGAGGGTGTGGCAAGGGCTGCCTGATTTGCATAGTGACCTGTTGCATCTTGGGAATGTACAGGCTTTGGAGCTTAACAGGTTCTGCAGGTGTCTGCCTGGCCTGAGAGATGCCTGTCTGGTGCTCCCCTCAGGACACACAGGCCTTCCATTCGAGCATGGAGGGTGAGGGACATGGGTCACCCTCATATACAGGGGTGTGGGCATGGGCAGGATAGGTTGTGGGGGACCCGTCAGGGCATTGCCCGTTTGGAAGCCCGTTCGGAAGGCGAGAGGAGGCGGGGCAGGAAACTCTGCTCAATTTCTTTCCCAGAGGCCTGTGGAGAACCCTTTGCACGTTTGGGCCAGCCGGGCCTGCATCAGCAGATCCTGCTCCACTGGGAAGGGAGAGCCTGTAGGCGTAAATCAAAAAAAGGGGAGAAATCTGCAAATTCTAGTGGCAGACCCATGTTGCCCAGGAAGCAATCAGTTTCTCCTGCTCCCTATAGTGGAAAAAGACATAGGAGGTGTATTTCTCTAGGCAGGGGCTCTGTGTAGATGGCACTTCATTGCTCTGGGAAGCATCCATGCTGGTAGAAGAGTAGCAGCAGACTCCACACCTGAGGCTTGAATGGGGACCGTTGGGGAGGGGCAGTGGGAGGCCGAGGAGGGCGGAGGAAAATGCTTTTCAAAAGCATCTGCACGTTCCTACAAACCTGCTGAAAACCCATACCAGGAATGGGGCTCTAACCCATGCGGACAAACGTCCATTGGATCTTAAGTCCAACGCCTTAACCACTCGGCCACCCTGGTGAGACCCAAGGATTTACTTTCTTCAACTACCTTTTTATGCTTGCTGCTGTAGCACCAGCTGTCCAGCAAGAGGTGATTGCAGAGTTAAAAGGCTTTTGCAGGAGGTTAAAAGTAATTGCTTATAACAAACACACTGTGTGACACCTAACTTTCTCCCACTCGGACTTTACCGTTAATTTTTATATTGGAGTTAGCTTAGTCACAATAAGGGGGTGAGCAAGGCAGGCACACTAGAGCATCTACTCCCTGGTGGTCTAGTGGCTAGGATTCGGCGCTTTCACCGCCGTGGCCCCGGTTCGATTCCCGGTCAGGGAAGATCCCTCTAAAGCATAGATTGCTTAATTTGTCTGTGTATCTTTTTTAAAAGAAGGTCTTTAAAAAGGCACCCCTACCAATAGATGAAAGCGGAGGAATGGGGCTTGTTCTCCTGTGCCCCAGGTTGCTTTGCCCCCATTGACCTAAGCCACCTTTGTGCGCACGCAGTCCCCCACCCAGTCAGGTGCTCTATGTTGGCGTGAAGTGCAGTACCAGCTCAACAGAAAGGTAAATTGCTGGAAAACCCTGCTGTGATGCATACATCTACTTTGGAGCACTCTTCTCCTTTGCACTCTTGAATCGCTTAAGCGCAATGTATTCTTCCAGCAAGCTGAATAACGAGATAGGTGAGAGAAGGTGTACCAGCTGTCTGTGCGCCATCAGCAGCCACTAGGTGTCCCTCTTGGGTTTTCCCGGGGATCCTGATTGTGCAGGAATTCATCGGTTCAGTAGCAAGGGGGAGAGGATGGCCTGTGCCTGGAAGTGACAGGCAGTCTGGTGGCATCATTAGGATTAAGTTCCGATTCATATTTGCTGTAGAATAAAATATGTTTTCAGCCCCCATGAGTTTTGTCACTCGGAGAGCAGTGTATGAACTGTTGCTGCACGGCTCTGGGCTCCCTGGTGGTCTAGTGGTTAGGATTCGGCGCTCTCACCGCCGCGGCCCGGGTTCGAGTCCCTCTTCTGACCTTGAAAGCTTTTCCTTCCCGTAGGTCAGGGCTTCTCAAAATGAAGTTGCTTTTCTGACTCACAATTTGCCTAGCATGACGCAGTATCGCTCAAAATATGATTTTCGCAAGGTTCCTTTAGAGCTGCTTCCCATGGTGGGAGGCAAGGCTCTTGAGCAAGTGAGATCCTGTATTCCGAGGCGCGCTTCCTTTTGTAGGCTTCTGACCCCATGGCCTGTGGCAGGTAGTCCTCCTTTGACTGGGCCGCAGGCTTTGTCTCCAAATGGCGTCCTGGACCCACTGCAACCCACCTGTTTGCTAAAACGGAAGTCTGCCTCTGGGTAAGAAAAAGCTGAGCTGCACGTACGGAAAGCGGCAGAGGCCAGAGGCGGGGAGGGTGTGGCAAGGGCTGCCTGATTTGCATAGTGACCTGTTGCATCTTGGGAATGTACAGGCTTTGGAGCTTAACAGGTTCTGCAGGTGTCTGCCTGGCCTGAGAGATGCCTGTCTGGTGCTCCCCTCAGGACACACAGGCCTTCCATTCGAGCATGGAGGGTGAGGGACATGGGTCACCCTCATATACAGGGGTGTGGGCATGGGCAGGATAGGTTGTGGGGGACCCGTCAGGGCATTGCCCGTTTGGAAGCCCGTTCGGAAGGCGAGAGGAGGCGGGGCAGGAAACTCTGCTCAATTTCTTTCCCAGAGGCCTGTGGAGAACCCTTTGCACGTTTGGGCCAGCCGGGCCTGCATCAGCAGATCCTGCTCCACTGGGAAGGGAGAGCCTGTAGGCGTAAATCAAAAAAAGGGGAGAAATCTGCAAATTCTAGTGGCAGACCCATGTTGCCCAGGAAGCAATCAGTTTCTCCTGCTCCCTATAGTGGAAAAAGACATAGGAGGTGTATTTCTCTAGGCAGGGGCTCTGTGTAGATGGCACTTCATTGCTCTGGGAAGCATCCATGCTGGTAGAAGAGTAGCAGCAGACTCCACACCTGAGGCTTGAATGGGGACCGTTGGGGAGGGGCAGTGGGAGGCCGAGGAGGGCGGAGGAAAATGCTTTTCAAAAGCATCTGCACGTTCCTACAAACCTGCTGAAAACCCATACCAGGAATGGGGCTCGAGCCCATGCGGACAAACGTCCATTGGATCTTAAGTCCAACGCCTTAACCACTCGGCCACCCTGGTGAGACCCAAGGATTTACTTTCTTCAACTCCCTTTTTATGCTTGCTGCTGTAGCACCAGCTGTCCAGCAAGAGGTGATTGCAGAGTTAAAAGGCTTTTGCAGGAGGTTAAAAGTAATTGCTTATAACAAACACACTGTGTGACACCTAACTTTCTCCCACTCGGACTTTACCGTTAATTTTTATATTGGAGTTAGCTTAGTCACAATAAGGGGGTGAGCAAGGCAGGCACACTAGAGCATCTACTCCCTGGTGGTCTAGTGGCTAGGATTCGGCGCTTTCACCGCCGCGGCCCGGGTTCGATTCCCGGTCAGGGAAGATCCCTCTAAAGCATAGATTGCTTAATTTGTCTGTGTATCTTTTTTAAAAGAAGGTCTTTAAAAAGGCACCCCTCCCAATGGATGAAAGCGGAGGAATGGGGCTTGTTCTCCTGTGCCCCAGGTTGCTTTGCCCCCATTGACCTAAGCCACCTTTGTGCGCACGCAGTCCCCCACCCAGTCAGGTGCTCTATGTTGGCGTGAAGTGCAGTACCAGCTCAACAGAAAGGTAAATTGCTGGAAAACCCTGCTGTGATGCATACATCTACTTTGGAGCACTCTTCTCCTTTGCACTCTTGAATGGCTTAAGCGCAATGTATTCTTCCAGCAAGCTGAATAACGAGATAGGTGAGAGAAGGTGTACCAGCTGTCTGTGCGCCATCAGCAGCCACTAGGTGTCCCTCTTGGGTTTTCCCGGGGATCCTGATTGTGCAGGAATTCATCGGTTCAGTAGCAAGGGGGAGAGGATGGCCTGTGCCTGGAAGTGACAGGCAGTCTGGTGGCATCATGAGGATTAAGTTCCGATTCATATTTGCTGTAGAATAAAATATGTTTTCAGCCCCCATGAGCTTTGTCACTCGGAGAGCAGTGTATGAACTTTTGCTGCACGGCTCTGGGCTCCCTGGTGGTCTAGTGGTTAGGATTCGGCGCTCTCACCGCCGCGGCCCGGGTTCGATTCCCGGTCAGGGAAAAGTCCCTCTTCTGACCTTGAAAGCTTTTCCTTCCCGTAGGTCAGGGCTTCTCAAAATGAAGTTGCTTTTCTGACTCACAATTTGCCTAGCATGACGCAGTATCGCTCAAAATATGATTTTCGCAAGGTTCCTTTAGAGCTGCTTCCCATGGTGGGAGGCAAGGCTCTTGAGCAAGTGAGATCCTGTATTCCGAGGCGCGCTTCCTTTTGTAGGCTTCTGACCCCATGGCCTGTGGCAGGTAGTCCTCCTTTGACTGGGCCGCAGGCTTTGTCTCCAAATGGCGTCCTGGACCCACTGCAACCCACCTGTTTGCTAAAACGGAAGTCTGCCTCTGGGTAAGAAAAAGCTGAGCTGCACGTACGGAAAGCGGCAGAGGCCAGAGGCGGGGAGGGTGTGGCAAGGGCTGCCTGATTTGCATAGTGACCTGTTGCATCTTGGGAATGTACAGGCTTTGGAGCTTAACAGGTACTGCAGGTGTCTGCCTGGCCTGAGAGATGCCTGTCTGGTGCTCCCCTCAGGACACACAGGCCTTCCATTCGAGCATGGAGGGTGAGGGACATGGGTCACCCTCATATACAGGGGTGTGGGCATGGGCAGGATAGGTTGTGGGGGACCCGTCAGGGCATTGCCCGTTTGGAAGCCCGTTCGGAAGGCGAGAGGAGGCGGGGCAGGAAACTCTGCTCAATTTCTTTCCCAGAGGCCTGTGGAGAACCCTTTGCACGTTTGGGCCAGCCGGGCCTGCATCAGCAGATCCTGCTCCACTGGGAAGGGAGAGCCTGTAGGCGTAAATCAAAAAAAGGGGAGAAATCTGCAAATTCTAGTGGCAGACCCATGTTGCCCAGGAAGCAATCAGTTTCTCCTGCTCCCTATAGTGGAAAAAGACATAGGAGGTGTATTTCTCTAGGCAGGGGCTCTGTGTAGATGGCACTTCATTGCTCTGGGAAGCATCCATGCTGGTAGAAGAGTAGCAGCAGACTCCACACCTGAGGCTTGAATGGGGACCGTTGGGGAGGGGCAGTGGGAGGCCGAGGAGGGCGGAGGAAAATGCTTTTCAAAAGCATCTGCACGTTCCTACAAACCTGCTGAAAACCCATACCAGGAATGGGGCTCTAACCCATGCGGACAAACGTCCATTGGATCTTAAGTCCAACGCCTTAACCACTCGGCCACCCTGGTGAGACCCAAGGATTTACTTTCTTCAACTACCTTTTTATGCTTGCTGCTGTAGCACCAGCTGTCCAGCAAGAGGTGATTGCAGAGTTAAAAGGCTTTTGCAGGAGGTTAAAAGTAATTGCTTATAACAAACACACTGTGTGACACCTAACTTTCTCCCACTCGGACTTTACCGTTAATTTTTATATTGGAGTTAGCTTAGTCACAATAAGGGGGTGAGCAAGGCAGGCACACTAGAGCATCTACTCCCTGGTGGTCTAGTGGCTAGGATTCGGCGCTTTCACCGCCGTGGCCCCGGTTCGATTCCCGGTCAGGGAAGATCCCTCTAAAGCATAGATTGCTTAATTTGTCTGTGTATCTTTTTTAAAAGAAGGTCTTTAAAAAGGCACCCCTCCCAATAGATGAAAGCGGAGGAATGGGGCTTGTTCTCCTGTGCCCCAGGTTGCTTTGCCCCCATTGACCTAAGCCACCTTTGTGCGCACGCAGTCCCCCACCCAGTCAGGTGCTCTATGTTGGCGTGAAGTGCAGTACCAGCTCAACAGAAAGGTAAATTGCTGGAAAACCCTGCTGTGATGCATACATCTACTTTGGAGCACTCTTCTCCTTTGCACTCTTGAATCGCTTAAGCGCAATGTATTCTTCCAGCAAGCTGAATAACGAGATAGGTGAGAGAAGGTGTACCAGCTGTCTGTGCGCCATCAGCAGCCACTAGGTGTCCCTCTTGGGTTTTCCCGGGGATCCTGATTGTGCAGGAATTCATCGGTTCAGTAGCAAGGGGGAGAGGATGGCCTGTGCCTGGAAGTGACAGGCAGTCTGGTGGCATCATTAGGATTAAGTTCCGATTCATATTTGCTGTAGAATAAAATATGTTTTCAGCCCCCATGAGTTTTGTCACTCGGAGAGCAGTGTATGAACTGTTGCTGCACGGCTCTGGGCTCCCTGGTGGTCTAGTGGTTAGGATTCGGCGCTCTCACCGCCGCGGCCCGGGTTCGAGTCCCTCTTCTGACCTTGAAAGCTTTTCCTTCCCGTAGGTCAGGGCTTCTCAAAATGAAGTTGCTTTTCTGACTCACAATTTGCCTAGCATGACGCAGTATCGCTCAAAATATGATTTTCGCAAGGTTCCTTTAGAGCTGCTTCCCATGGTGGGAGGCAAGGCTCTTGAGCAAGTGAGATCCTGTATTCCGAGGCGCGCTTCCTTTTGTAGGCTTCTGACCCCATGGCCTGTGGCAGGTAGTCCTCCTTTGACTGGGCCGCAGGCTTTGTCTCCAAATGGCGTCCTGGACCCACTGCAACCCACCTGTTTGCTAAAACGGAAGTCTGCCTCTGGGTAAGAAAAAGCTGAGCTGCACGTACGGAAAGCGGCAGAGGCCAGAGGCGGGGAGGGTGTGGCAAGGGCTGCCTGATTTGCATAGTGACCTGTTGCATCTTGGGAATGTACAGGCTTTGGAGCTTAACAGGTTCTGCAGGTGTCTGCCTGGCCTGAGAGATGCCTGTCTGGTGCTCCCCTCAGGACACACAGGCCTTCCATTCGAGCATGGAGGGTGAGGGACATGGGTCACCCTCATATACAGGGGTGTGGGCATGGGCAGGATAGGTTGTGGGGGACCCGTCAGGGCATTGCCCGTTTGGAAGCCCGTTCGGAAGGCGAGAGGAGGCGGGGCAGGAAACTCTGCTCAATTTCTTTCCCAGAGGCCTGTGGAGAACCCTTTGCACGTTTGGGCCAGCCGGGCCTGCATCAGCAGATCCTGCTCCACTGGGAAGGGAGAGCCTGTAGGCGTAAATCAAAAAAAGGGGAGAAATCTGCAAATTCTAGTGGCAGACCCATGTTGCCCAGGAAGCAATCAGTTTCTCCTGCTCCCTATAGTGGAAAAAGACATAGGAGGTGTATTTCTCTAGGCAGGGGCTCTGTGTAGATGGCACTTCATTGCTCTGGGAAGCATCCATGCTGGTAGAAGAGTAGCAGCAGACTCCACACCTGAGGCTTGAATGGGGACCGTTGGGGAGGGGCAGTGGGAGGCCGAGGAGGGCGGAGGAAAATGCTTTTCAAAAGCATCTGCACGTTCCTACAAACCTGCTGAAAACCCATACCAGGAATGGGGCTCGAGCCCATGCGGACAAACGTCCATTGGATCTTAAGTCCAACGCCTTAACCACTCGGCCACCCTGGTGAGACCCAAGGATTTACTTTCTTCAACTCCCTTTTTATGCTTGCTGCTGTAGCACCAGCTGTCCAGCAAGAGGTGATTGCAGAGTTAAAAGGCTTTTGCAGGAGGTTAAAAGTAATTGCTTATAACAAACACACTGTGTGACACCTAACTTTCTCCCACTCGGACTTTACCGTTAATTTTTATATTGGAGTTAGCTTAGTCACAATAAGGGGGTGAGCAAGGCAGGCACACTAGAGCATCTACTCCCTGGTGGTCTAGTGGCTAGGATTCGGCGCTTTCACCGCCGCGGCCCGGGTTCGATTCCCGGTCAGGGAAGATCCCTCTAAAGCATAGATTGCTTAATTTGTCTGTGTATCTTTTTTAAAAGAAGGTCTTTAAAAAGGCACCCCTCCCAATGGATGAAAGCGGAGGAATGGGGCTTGTTCTCCTGTGCCCCAGGTTGCTTTGCCCCCATTGACCTAAGCCACCTTTGTGCGCACGCAGTCCCCCACCCAGTCAGGTGCTCTATGTTGGCGTGAAGTGCAGTACCAGCTCAACAGAAAGGTAAATTGCTGGAAAACCCTGCTGTGATGCATACATCTACTTTGGAGCACTCTTCTCCTTTGCACTCTTGAATGGCTTAAGCGCAATGTATTCTTCCAGCAAGCTGAATAACGAGATAGGTGAGAGAAGGTGTACCAGCTGTCTGTGCGCCATCAGCAGCCACTAGGTGTCCCTCTTGGGTTTTCCCGGGGATCCTGATTGTGCAGGAATTCATCGGTTCAGTAGCAAGGGGGAGAGGATGGCCTGTGCCTGGAAGTGACAGGCAGTCTGGTGGCATCATGAGGATTAAGTTCCGATTCATATTTGCTGTAGAATAAAATATGTTTTCAGCCCCCATGAGCTTTGTCACTCGGAGAGCAGTGTATGAACTTTTGCTGCACGGCTCTGGGCTCCCTGGTGGTCTAGTGGTTAGGATTCGGCGCTCTCACCGCCGCGGCCCGGGTTCGATTCCCGGTCAGGGAAAAGTCCCTCTTCTGACCTTGAAAGCTTTTCCTTCCCGTAGGTCAGGGCTTCTCAAAATGAAGTTGCTTTTCTGACTCACAATTTGCCTAGCATGACGCAGTATCGCTCAAAATATGATTTTCGCAAGGTTCCTTTAGAGCTGCTTCCCATGGTGGGAGGCAAGGCTCTTGAGCAAGTGAGATCCTGTATTCCGAGGCGCGCTTCCTTTTGTAGGCTTCTGACCCCATGGCCTGTGGCAGGTAGTCCTCCTTTGACTGGGCCGCAGGCTTTGTCTCCAAATGGCGTCCTGGACCCACTGCAACCCACCTGTTTGCTAAAACGGAAGTCTGCCTCTGGGTAAGAAAAAGCTGAGCTGCACGTACGGAAAGCGGCAGAGGCCAGAGGCGGGGAGGGTGTGGCAAGGGCTGCCTGATTTGCATAGTGACCTGTTGCATCTTGGGAATGTACAGGCTTTGGAGCTTAACAGGTACTGCAGGTGTCTGCCTGGCCTGAGAGATGCCTGTCTGGTGCTCCCCTCAGGACACACAGGCCTTCCATTCGAGCATGGAGGGTGAGGGACATGGGTCACCCTCATATACAGGGGTGTGGGCATGGGCAGGATAGGTTGTGGGGGACCCGTCAGGGCATTGCCCGTTTGGAAGCCCGTTCGGAAGGCGAGAGGAGGCGGGGCAGGAAACTCTGCTCAATTTCTTTCCCAGAGGCCTGTGGAGAACCCTTTGCACGTTTGGGCCAGCCGGGCCTGCATCAGCAGATCCTGCTCCACTGGGAAGGGAGAGCCTGTAGGCGTAAATCAAAAAAAGGGGAGAAATCTGCAAATTCTAGTGGCAGACCCATGTTGCCCAGGAAGCAATCAGTTTCTCCTGCTCCCTATAGTGGAAAAAGACATAGGAGGTGTATTTCTCTAGGCAGGGGCTCTGTGTAGATGGCACTTCATTGCTCTGGGAAGCATCCATGCTGGTAGAAGAGTAGCAGCAGACTCCACACCTGAGGCTTGAATGGGGACCGTTGGGGAGGGGCAGTGGGAGGCCGAGGAGGGCGGAGGAAAATGCTTTTCAAAAGCATCTGCACGTTCCTACAAACCTGCTGAAAACCCATACCAGGAATGGGGCTCTAACCCATGCGGACAAACGTCCATTGGATCTTAAGTCCAACGCCTTAACCACTCAGCCACCCTGGTGAGACCCAAGGATTTACTTTCTTCAACTACCTTTTTATGCTTGCTGCTGTAGCACCAGCTGTCCAGCAAGAGGTGATTGCAGAGTTAAAAGGCTTTTGCAGGAGGTTAAAAGTAATTGCTTATAACAAACACACTGTGTGACACCTAACTTTCTCCCACTCGGACTTTACCGTTAATTTTTATATTGGAGTTAGCTTAGTCACAATAAGGGGGTGAGCAAGGCAGGCACACTAGAGCATCTACTCCCTGGTGGTCTAGTGGCTAGGATTCGGCGCTTTCACCGCCGTGGCCCCGGTTCGATTCCCGGTCAGGGAAGATCCCTCTAAAGCATAGATTGCTTAATTTGTCTGTGTATCTTTTTTAAAAGAAGGTCTTTAAAAAGGCACCCCTCCCAATAGATGAAAGCGGAGGAATGGGGCTTGTTCTCCTGTGCCCCAGGTTGCTTTGCCCCCATTGACCTAAGCCACCTTTGTGCGCACGCAGTCCCCCACCCAGTCAGGTGCTCTATGTTGGCGTGAAGTGCAGTACCAGCTCAACAGAAAGGTAAATTGCTGGAAAACCCTGCTGTGATGCATACATCTACTTTGGAGCACTCTTCTCCTTTGCACTCTTGAATCGCTTAAGCGCAATGTATTCTTCCAGCAAGCTGAATAACGAGATAGGTGAGAGAAGGTGTACCAGCTGTCTGTGCGCCATCAGCAGCCACTAGGTGTCCCTCTTGGGTTTTCCCGGGGATCCTGATTGTGCAGGAATTCATCGGTTCAGTAGCAAGGGGGAGAGGATGGCCTGTGCCTGGAAGTGACAGGCAGTCTGGTGGCATCATTAGGATTAAGTTCCGATTCATATTTGCTGTAGAATAAAATATGTTTTCAGCCCCCATGAGTTTTGTCACTCGGAGAGCAGTGTATGAACTGTTGCTGCACGGCTCTGGGCTCCCTGGTGGTCTAGTGGTTAGGATTCGGCGCTCTCACCGCCGCGGCCCGGGTTCGAGTCCCTCTTCTGACCTTGAAAGCTTTTCCTTCCCGTAGGTCAGGGCTTCTCAAAATGAAGTTGCTTTTCTGACTCACAATTTGCCTAGCATGACGCAGTATCGCTCAAAATATGATTTTCGCAAGGTTCCTTTAGAGCTGCTTCCCATGGTGGGAGGCAAGGCTCTTGAGCAAGTGAGATCCTGTATTCCGAGGCGCGCTTCCTTTTGTAGGCTTCTGACCCCATGGCCTGTGGCAGGTAGTCCTCCTTTGACTGGGCCGCAGGCTTTGTCTCCAAATGGCGTCCTGGACCCACTGCAACCCACCTGTTTGCTAAAACGGAAGTCTGCCTCTGGGTAAGAAAAAGCTGAGCTGCACGTACGGAAAGCGGCAGAGGCCAGAGGCGGGGAGGGTGTGGCAAGGGCTGCCTGATTTGCATAGTGACCTGTTGCATCTTGGGAATGTACAGGCTTTGGAGCTTAACAGGTTCTGCAGGTGTCTGCCTGGCCTGAGAGATGCCTGTCTGGTGCTCCCCTCAGGACACACAGGCCTTCCATTCGAGCATGGAGGGTGAGGGACATGGGTCACCCTCATATACAGGGGTGTGGGCATGGGCAGGATAGGTTGTGGGGGACCCGTCAGGGCATTGCCCGTTTGGAAGCCCGTTCGGAAGGCGAGAGGAGGCGGGGCAGGAAACTCTGCTCAATTTCTTTCCCAGAGGCCTGTGGAGAACCCTTTGCACGTTTGGGCCAGCCGGGCCTGCATCAGCAGATCCTGCTCCACTGGGAAGGGAGAGCCTGTAGGCGTAAATCAAAAAAAGGGGAGAAATCTGCAAATTCTAGTGGCAGACCCATGTTGCCCAGGAAGCAATCAGTTTCTCCTGCTCCCTATAGTGGAAAAAGACATAGGAGGTGTATTTCTCTAGGCAGGGGCTCTGTGTAGATGGCACTTCATTGCTCTGGGAAGCATCCATGCTGGTAGAAGAGTAGCAGCAGACTCCACACCTGAGGCTTGAATGGGGACCGTTGGGGAGGGGCAGTGGGAGGCCGAGGAGGGCGGAGGAAAATGCTTTTCAAAAGCATCTGCACGTTCCTACAAACCTGCTGAAAACCCATACCAGGAATGGGGCTCTAACCCATGCGGACAAACGTCCATTGGATCTTAAGTCCAACGCCTTAACCACTCGGCCACCCTGGTGAGACCCAAGGATTTACTTTCTTCAACTACCTTTTTATGCTTGCTGCTGTAGCACCAGCTGTCCAGCAAGAGGTGATTGCAGAGTTAAAAGGCTTTTGCAGGAGGTTAAAAGTAATTGCTTATAACAAACACACTGTGTGACACCTAACTTTCTCCCACTCGGACTTTACCGTTAATTTTTATATTGGAGTTAGCTTAGTCACAATAAGGGGGTGAGCAAGGCAGGCACACTAGAGCATCTACTCCCTGGTGGTCTAGTGGCTAGGATTCGGCGCTTTCACCGCCGTGGCCCCGGTTCGATTCCCGGTCAGGGAAGATCCCTCTAAAGCATAGATTGCTTAATTTGTCTGTGTATCTTTTTTAAAAGAAGGTCTTTAAAAAGGCACCCCTACCAATAGATGAAAGCGGAGGAATGGGGCTTGTTCTCCTGTGCCCCAGGTTGCTTTGCCCCCATTGACCTAAGCCACCTTTGTGCGCACGCAGTCCCCCACCCAGTCAGGTGCTCTATGTTGGCGTGAAGTGCAGTACCAGCTCAACAGAAAGGTAAATTGCTGGAAAACCCTGCTGTGATGCATACATCTACTTTGGAGCACTCTTCTCCTTTGCACTCTTGAATCGCTTAAGCGCAATGTATTCTTCCAGCAAGCTGAATAACGAGATAGGTGAGAGAAGGTGTACCAGCTGTCTGTGCGCCATCAGCAGCCACTAGGTGTCCCTCTTGGGTTTTCCCGGGGATCCTGATTGTGCAGGAATTCATCGGTTCAGTAGCAAGGGGGAGAGGATGGCCTGTGCCTGGAAGTGACAGGCAGTCTGGTGGCATCATTAGGATTAAGTTCCGATTCATATTTGCTGTAGAATAAAATATGTTTTCAGCCCCCATGAGTTTTGTCACTCGGAGAGCAGTGTATGAACTGTTGCTGCACGGCTCTGGGCTCCCTGGTGGTCTAGTGGTTAGGATTCGGCGCTCTCACCGCCGCGGCCCGGGTTCGAGTCCCTCTTCTGACCTTGAAAGCTTTTCCTTCCCGTAGGTCAGGGCTTCTCAAAATGAAGTTGCTTTTCTGACTCACAATTTGCCTAGCATGACGCAGTATCGCTCAAAATATGATTTTCGCAAGGTTCCTTTAGAGCTGCTTCCCATGGTGGGAGGCAAGGCTCTTGAGCAAGTGAGATCCTGTATTCCGAGGCGCGCTTCCTTTTGTAGGCTTCTGACCCCATGGCCTGTGGCAGGTAGTCCTCCTTTGACTGGGCCGCAGGCTTTGTCTCCAAATGGCGTCCTGGACCCACTGCAACCCACCTGTTTGCTAAAACGGAAGTCTGCCTCTGGGTAAGAAAAAGCTGAGCTGCACGTACGGAAAGCGGCAGAGGCCAGAGGCGGGGAGGGTGTGGCAAGGGCTGCCTGATTTGCATAGTGACCTGTTGCATCTTGGGAATGTACAGGCTTTGGAGCTTAACAGGTTCTGCAGGTGTCTGCCTGGCCTGAGAGATGCCTGTCTGGTGCTCCCCTCAGGACACACAGGCCTTCCATTCGAGCATGGAGGGTGAGGGACATGGGTCACCCTCATATACAGGGGTGTGGGCATGGGCAGGATAGGTTGTGGGGGACCCGTCAGGGCATTGCCCGTTTGGAAGCCCGTTCGGAAGGCGAGAGGAGGCGGGGCAGGAAACTCTGCTCAATTTCTTTCCCAGAGGCCTGTGGAGAACCCTTTGCACGTTTGGGCCAGCCGGGCCTGCATCAGCAGATCCTGCTCCACTGGGAAGGGAGAGCCTGTAGGCGTAAATCAAAAAAAGGGGAGAAATCTGCAAATTCTAGTGGCAGACCCATGTTGCCCAGGAAGCAATCAGTTTCTCCTGCTCCCTATAGTGGAAAAAGACATAGGAGGTGTATTTCTCTAGGCAGGGGCTCTGTGTAGATGGCACTTCATTGCTCTGGGAAGCATCCATGCTGGTAGAAGAGTAGCAGCAGACTCCACACCTGAGGCTTGAATGGGGACCGTTGGGGAGGGGCAGTGGGAGGCCGAGGAGGGCGGAGGAAAATGCTTTTCAAAAGCATCTGCACGTTCCTACAAACCTGCTGAAAACCCATACCAGGAATGGGGCTCGAGCCCATGCGGACAAACGTCCATTGGATCTTAAGTCCAACGCCTTAACCACTCGGCCACCCTGGTGAGACCCAAGGATTTACTTTCTTCAACTCCCTTTTTATGCTTGCTGCTGTAGCACCAGCTGTCCAGCAAGAGGTGATTGCAGAGTTAAAAGGCTTTTGCAGGAGGTTAAAAGTAATTGCTTATAACAAACACACTGTGTGACACCTAACTTTCTCCCACTCGGACTTTACCGTTAATTTTTATATTGGAGTTAGCTTAGTCACAATAAGGGGGTGAGCAAGGCAGGCACACTAGAGCATCTACTCCCTGGTGGTCTAGTGGCTAGGATTCGGCGCTTTCACCGCCGCGGCCCGGGTTCGATTCCCGGTCAGGGAAGATCCCTCTAAAGCATAGATTGCTTAATTTGTCTGTGTATCTTTTTTAAAAGAAGGTCTTTAAAAAGGCACCCCTCCCAATGGATGAAAGCGGAGGAATGGGGCTTGTTCTCCTGTGCCCCAGGTTGCTTTGCCCCCATTGACCTAAGCCACCTTTGTGCGCACGCAGTCCCCCACCCAGTCAGGTGCTCTATGTTGGCGTGAAGTGCAGTACCAGCTCAACAGAAAGGTAAATTGCTGGAAAACCCTGCTGTGATGCATACATCTACTTTGGAGCACTCTTCTCCTTTGCACTCTTGAATGGCTTAAGCGCAATGTATTCTTCCAGCAAGCTGAATAACGAGATAGGTGAGAGAAGGTGTACCAGCTGTCTGTGCGCCATCAGCAGCCACTAGGTGTCCCTCTTGGGTTTTCCCGGGGATCCTGATTGTGCAGGAATTCATCGGTTCAGTAGCAAGGGGGAGAGGATGGCCTGTGCCTGGAAGTGACAGGCAGTCTGGTGGCATCATGAGGATTAAGTTCCGATTCATATTTGCTGTAGAATAAAATATGTTTTCAGCCCCCATGAGCTTTGTCACTCGGAGAGCAGTGTATGAACTTTTGCTGCACGGCTCTGGGCTCCCTGGTGGTCTAGTGGTTAGGATTCGGCGCTCTCACCGCCGCGGCCCGGGTTCGATTCCCGGTCAGGGAAAAGTCCCTCTTCTGACCTTGAAAGCTTTTCCTTCCCGTAGGTCAGGGCTTCTCAAAATGAAGTTGCTTTTCTGACTCACAATTTGCCTAGCATGACGCAGTATCGCTCAAAATATGATTTTCGCAAGGTTCCTTTAGAGCTGCTTCCCATGGTGGGAGGCAAGGCTCTTGAGCAAGTGAGATCCTGTATTCCGAGGCGCGCTTCCTTTTGTAGGCTTCTGACCCCATGGCCTGTGGCAGGTAGTCCTCCTTTGACTGGGCCGCAGGCTTTGTCTCCAAATGGCGTCCTGGACCCACTGCAACCCACCTGTTTGCTAAAACGGAAGTCTGCCTCTGGGTAAGAAAAAGCTGAGCTGCACGTACGGAAAGCGGCAGAGGCCAGAGGCGGGGAGGGTGTGGCAAGGGCTGCCTGATTTGCATAGTGACCTGTTGCATCTTGGGAATGTACAGGCTTTGGAGCTTAACAGGTACTGCAGGTGTCTGCCTGGCCTGAGAGATGCCTGTCTGGTGCTCCCCTCAGGACACACAGGCCTTCCATTCGAGCATGGAGGGTGAGGGACATGGGTCACCCTCATATACAGGGGTGTGGGCATGGGCAGGATAGGTTGTGGGGGACCCGTCAGGGCATTGCCCGTTTGGAAGCCCGTTCGGAAGGCGAGAGGAGGCGGGGCAGGAAACTCTGCTCAATTTCTTTCCCAGAGGCCTGTGGAGAACCCTTTGCACGTTTGGGCCAGCCGGGCCTGCATCAGCAGATCCTGCTCCACTGGGAAGGGAGAGCCTGTAGGCGTAAATCAAAAAAAGGGGAGAAATCTGCAAATTCTAGTGGCAGACCCATGTTGCCCAGGAAGCAATCAGTTTCTCCTGCTCCCTATAGTGGAAAAAGACATAGGAGGTGTATTTCTCTAGGCAGGGGCTCTGTGTAGATGGCACTTCATTGCTCTGGGAAGCATCCATGCTGGTAGAAGAGTAGCAGCAGACTCCACACCTGAGGCTTGAATGGGGACCGTTGGGGAGGGGCAGTGGGAGGCCGAGGAGGGCGGAGGAAAATGCTTTTCAAAAGCATCTGCACGTTCCTACAAACCTGCTGAAAACCCATACCAGGAATGGGGCTCTAACCCATGCGGACAAACGTCCATTGGATCTTAAGTCCAACGCCTTAACCACTCGGCCACCCTGGTGAGACCCAAGGATTTACTTTCTTCAACTACCTTTTTATGCTTGCTGCTGTAGCACCAGCTGTCCAGCAAGAGGTGATTGCAGAGTTAAAAGGCTTTTGCAGGAGGTTAAAAGTAATTGCTTATAACAAACACACTGTGTGACACCTAACTTTCTCCCACTCGGACTTTACCGTTAATTTTTATATTGGAGTTAGCTTAGTCACAATAAGGGGGTGAGCAAGGCAGGCACACTAGAGCATCTACTCCCTGGTGGTCTAGTGGCTAGGATTCGGCGCTTTCACCGCCGTGGCCCCGGTTCGATTCCCGGTCAGGGAAGATCCCTCTAAAGCATAGATTGCTTAATTTGTCTGTGTATCTTTTTTAAAAGAAGGTCTTTAAAAAGGCACCCCTCCCAATAGATGAAAGCGGAGGAATGGGGCTTGTTCTCCTGTGCCCCAGGTTGCTTTGCCCCCATTGACCTAAGCCACCTTTGTGCGCACGCAGTCCCCCACCCAGTCAGGTGCTCTATGTTGGCGTGAAGTGCAGTACCAGCTCAACAGAAAGGTAAATTGCTGGAAAACCCTGCTGTGATGCATACATCTACTTTGGAGCACTCTTCTCCTTTGCACTCTTGAATCGCTTAAGCGCAATGTATTCTTCCAGCAAGCTGAATAACGAGATAGGTGAGAGAAGGTGTACCAGCTGTCTGTGCGCCATCAGCAGCCACTAGGTGTCCCTCTTGGGTTTTCCCGGGGATCCTGATTGTGCAGGAATTCATCGGTTCAGTAGCAAGGGGGAGAGGATGGCCTGTGCCTGGAAGTGACAGGCAGTCTGGTGGCATCATTAGGATTAAGTTCCGATTCATATTTGCTGTAGAATAAAATATGTTTTCAGCCCCCATGAGTTTTGTCACTCGGAGAGCAGTGTATGAACTGTTGCTGCACGGCTCTGGGCTCCCTGGTGGTCTAGTGGTTAGGATTCGGCGCTCTCACCGCCGCGGCCCGGGTTCGAGTCCCTCTTCTGACCTTGAAAGCTTTTCCTTCCCGTAGGTCAGGGCTTCTCAAAATGAAGTTGCTTTTCTGACTCACAATTTGCCTAGCATGACGCAGTATCGCTCAAAATATGATTTTCGCAAGGTTCCTTTAGAGCTGCTTCCCATGGTGGGAGGCAAGGCTCTTGAGCAAGTGAGATCCTGTATTCCGAGGCGCGCTTCCTTTTGTAGGCTTCTGACCCCATGGCCTGTGGCAGGTAGTCCTCCTTTGACTGGGCCGCAGGCTTTGTCTCCAAATGGCGTCCTGGACCCACTGCAACCCACCTGTTTGCTAAAACGGAAGTCTGCCTCTGGGTAAGAAAAAGCTGAGCTGCACGTACGGAAAGCGGCAGAGGCCAGAGGCGGGGAGGGTGTGGCAAGGGCTGCCTGATTTGCATAGTGACCTGTTGCATCTTGGGAATGTACAGGCTTTGGAGCTTAACAGGTTCTGCAGGTGTCTGCCTGGCCTGAGAGATGCCTGTCTGGTGCTCCCCTCAGGACACACAGGCCTTCCATTCGAGCATGGAGGGTGAGGGACATGGGTCACCCTCATATACAGGGGTGTGGGCATGGGCAGGATAGGTTGTGGGGGACCCGTCAGGGCATTGCCCGTTTGGAAGCCCGTTCGGAAGGCGAGAGGAGGCGGGGCAGGAAACTCTGCTCAATTTCTTTCCCAGAGGCCTGTGGAGAACCCTTTGCACGTTTGGGCCAGCCGGGCCTGCATCAGCAGATCCTGCTCCACTGGGAAGGGAGAGCCTGTAGGCGTAAATCAAAAAAAGGGGAGAAATCTGCAAATTCTAGTGGCAGACCCATGTTGCCCAGGAAGCAATCAGTTTCTCCTGCTCCCTATAGTGGAAAAAGACATAGGAGGTGTATTTCTCTAGGCAGGGGCTCTGTGTAGATGGCACTTCATTGCTCTGGGAAGCATCCATGCTGGTAGAAGAGTAGCAGCAGACTCCACACCTGAGGCTTGAATGGGGACCGTTGGGGAGGGGCAGTGGGAGGCCGAGGAGGGCGGAGGAAAATGCTTTTCAAAAGCATCTGCACGTTCCTACAAACCTGCTGAAAACCCATACCAGGAATGGGGCTCTAACCCATGCGGACAAACGTCCATTGGATCTTAAGTCCAACGCCTTAACCACTCAGCCACCCTGGTGAGACCCAAGGATTTACTTTCTTCAACTACCTTTTTATGCTTGCTGCTGTAGCACCAGCTGTCCAGCAAGAGGTGATTGCAGAGTTAAAAGGCTTTTGCAGGAGGTTAAAAGTAATTGCTTATAACAAACACACTGTGTGACACCTAACTTTCTCCCACTCGGACTTTACCGTTAATTTTTATATTGGAGTTAGCTTAGTCACAATAAGGGGGTGAGCAAGGCAGGCACACTAGAGCATCTACTCCCTGGTGGTCTAGTGGCTAGGATTCGGCGCTTTCACCGCCGTGGCCCCGGTTCGATTCCCGGTCAGGGAAGATCCCTCTAAAGCATAGATTGCTTAATTTGTCTGTGTATCTTTTTTAAAAGAAGGTCTTTAAAAAGGCACCCCTCCCAATAGATGAAAGCGGAGGAATGGGGCTTGTTCTCCTGTGCCCCAGGTTGCTTTGCCCCCATTGACCTAAGCCACCTTTGTGCGCACGCAGTCCCCCACCCAGTCAGGTGCTCTATGTTGGCGTGAAGTGCAGTACCAGCTCAACAGAAAGGTAAATTGCTGGAAAACCCTGCTGTGATGCATACATCTACTTTGGAGCACTCTTCTCCTTTGCACTCTTGAATCGCTTAAGCGCAATGTATTCTTCCAGCAAGCTGAATAACGAGATAGGTGAGAGAAGGTGTACCAGCTGTCTGTGCGCCATCAGCAGCCACTAGGTGTCCCTCTTGGGTTTTCCCGGGGATCCTGATTGTGCAGGAATTCATCGGTTCAGTAGCAAGGGGGAGAGGATGGCCTGTGCCTGGAAGTGACAGGCAGTCTGGTGGCATCATTAGGATTAAGTTCCGATTCATATTTGCTGTAGAATAAAATATGTTTTCAGCCCCCATGAGTTTTGTCACTCGGAGAGCAGTGTATGAACTGTTGCTGCACGGCTCTGGGCTCCCTGGTGGTCTAGTGGTTAGGATTCGGCGCTCTCACCGCCGCGGCCCGGGTTCGAGTCCCTCTTCTGACCTTGAAAGCTTTTCCTTCCCGTAGGTCAGGGCTTCTCAAAATGAAGTTGCTTTTCTGACTCACAATTTGCCTAGCATGACGCAGTATCGCTCAAAATATGATTTTCGCAAGGTTCCTTTAGAGCTGCTTCCCATGGTGGGAGGCAAGGCTCTTGAGCAAGTGAGATCCTGTATTCCGAGGCGCGCTTCCTTTTGTAGGCTTCTGACCCCATGGCCTGTGGCAGGTAGTCCTCCTTTGACTGGGCCGCAGGCTTTGTCTCCAAATGGCGTCCTGGACCCACTGCAACCCACCTGTTTGCTAAAACGGAAGTCTGCCTCTGGGTAAGAAAAAGCTGAGCTGCACGTACGGAAAGCGGCAGAGGCCAGAGGCGGGGAGGGTGTGGCAAGGGCTGCCTGATTTGCATAGTGACCTGTTGCATCTTGGGAATGTACAGGCTTTGGAGCTTAACAGGTTCTGCAGGTGTCTGCCTGGCCTGAGAGATGCCTGTCTGGTGCTCCCCTCAGGACACACAGGCCTTCCATTCGAGCATGGAGGGTGAGGGACATGGGTCACCCTCATATACAGGGGTGTGGGCATGGGCAGGATAGGTTGTGGGGGACCCGTCAGGGCATTGCCCGTTTGGAAGCCCGTTCGGAAGGCGAGAGGAGGCGGGGCAGGAAACTCTGCTCAATTTCTTTCCCAGAGGCCTGTGGAGAACCCTTTGCACGTTTGGGCCAGCCGGGCCTGCATCAGCAGATCCTGCTCCACTGGGAAGGGAGAGCCTGTAGGCGTAAATCAAAAAAAGGGGAGAAATCTGCAAATTCTAGTGGCAGACCCATGTTGCCCAGGAAGCAATCAGTTTCTCCTGCTCCCTATAGTGGAAAAAGACATAGGAGGTGTATTTCTCTAGGCAGGGGCTCTGTGTAGATGGCACTTCATTGCTCTGGGAAGCATCCATGCTGGTAGAAGAGTAGCAGCAGACTCCACACCTGAGGCTTGAATGGGGACCGTTGGGGAGGGGCAGTGGGAGGCCGAGGAGGGCGGAGGAAAATGCTTTTCAAAAGCATCTGCACGTTCCTACAAACCTGCTGAAAACCCATACCAGGAATGGGGCTCTAACCCATGCGGACAAACGTCCATTGGATCTTAAGTCCAACGCCTTAACCACTCGGCCACCCTGGTGAGACCCAAGGATTTACTTTCTTCAACTACCTTTTTATGCTTGCTGCTGTAGCACCAGCTGTCCAGCAAGAGGTGATTGCAGAGTTAAAAGGCTTTTGCAGGAGGTTAAAAGTAATTGCTTATAACAAACACACTGTGTGACACCTAACTTTCTCCCACTCGGACTTTACCGTTAATTTTTATATTGGAGTTAGCTTAGTCACAATAAGGGGGTGAGCAAGGCAGGCACACTAGAGCATCTACTCCCTGGTGGTCTAGTGGCTAGGATTCGGCGCTTTCACCGCCGTGGCCCCGGTTCGATTCCCGGTCAGGGAAGATCCCTCTAAAGCATAGATTGCTTAATTTGTCTGTGTATCTTTTTTAAAAGAAGGTCTTTAAAAAGGCACCCCTCCCAATAGATGAAAGCGGAGGAATGGGGCTTGTTCTCCTGTGCCCCAGGTTGCTTTGCCCCCATTGACCTAAGCCACCTTTGTGCGCACGCAGTCCCCCACCCAGTCAGGTGCTCTATGTTGGCGTGAAGTGCAGTACCAGCTCAACAGAAAGGTAAATTGCTGGAAAACCCTGCTGTGATGCATACATCTACTTTGGAGCACTCTTCTCCTTTGCACTCTTGAATCGCTTAAGCGCAATGTATTCTTCCAGCAAGCTGAATAACGAGATAGGTGAGAGAAGGTGTACCAGCTGTCTGTGCGCCATCAGCAGCCACTAGGTGTCCCTCTTGGGTTTTCCCGGGGATCCTGATTGTGCAGGAATTCATCGGTTCAGTAGCAAGGGGGAGAGGATGGCCTGTGCCTGGAAGTGACAGGCAGTCTGGTGGCATCATTAGGATTAAGTTCCGATTCATATTTGCTGTAGAATAAAATATGTTTTCAGCCCCCATGAGTTTTGTCACTCGGAGAGCAGTGTATGAACTGTTGCTGCACGGCTCTGGGCTCCCTGGTGGTCTAGTGGTTAGGATTCGGCGCTCTCACCGCCGCGGCCCGGGTTCGAGTCCCTCTTCTGACCTTGAAAGCTTTTCCTTCCCGTAGGTCAGGGCTTCTCAAAATGAAGTTGCTTTTCTGACTCACAATTTGCCTAGCATGACGCAGTATCGCTCAAAATATGATTTTCGCAAGGTTCCTTTAGAGCTGCTTCCCATGGTGGGAGGCAAGGCTCTTGAGCAAGTGAGATCCTGTATTCCGAGGCGCGCTTCCTTTTGTAGGCTTCTGACCCCATGGCCTGTGGCAGGTAGTCCTCCTTTGACTGGGCCGCAGGCTTTGTCTCCAAATGGCGTCCTGGACCCACTGCAACCCACCTGTTTGCTAAAACGGAAGTCTGCCTCTGGGTAAGAAAAAGCTGAGCTGCACGTACGGAAAGCGGCAGAGGCCAGAGGCGGGGAGGGTGTGGCAAGGGCTGCCTGATTTGCATAGTGACCTGTTGCATCTTGGGAATGTACAGGCTTTGGAGCTTAACAGGTTCTGCAGGTGTCTGCCTGGCCTGAGAGATGCCTGTCTGGTGCTCCCCTCAGGACACACAGGCCTTCCATTCGAGCATGGAGGGTGAGGGACATGGGTCACCCTCATATACAGGGGTGTGGGCATGGGCAGGATAGGTTGTGGGGGACCCGTCAGGGCATTGCCCGTTTGGAAGCCCGTTCGGAAGGCGAGAGGAGGCGGGGCAGGAAACTCTGCTCAATTTCTTTCCCAGAGGCCTGTGGAGAACCCTTTGCACGTTTGGGCCAGCCGGGCCTGCATCAGCAGATCCTGCTCCACTGGGAAGGGAGAGCCTGTAGGCGTAAATCAAAAAAAGGGGAGAAATCTGCAAATTCTAGTGGCAGACCCATGTTGCCCAGGAAGCAATCAGTTTCTCCTGCTCCCTATAGTGGAAAAAGACATAGGAGGTGTATTTCTCTAGGCAGGGGCTCTGTGTAGATGGCACTTCATTGCTCTGGGAAGCATCCATGCTGGTAGAAGAGTAGCAGCAGACTCCACACCTGAGGCTTGAATGGGGACCGTTGGGGAGGGGCAGTGGGAGGCCGAGGAGGGCGGAGGAAAATGCTTTTCAAAAGCATCTGCACGTTCCTACAAACCTGCTGAAAACCCATACCAGGAATGGGGCTCGAGCCCATGCGGACAAACGTCCATTGGATCTTAAGTCCAACGCCTTAACCACTCGGCCACCCTGGTGAGACCCAAGGATTTACTTTCTTCAACTCCCTTTTTATGCTTGCTGCTGTAGCACCAGCTGTCCAGCAAGAGGTGATTGCAGAGTTAAAAGGCTTTTGCAGGAGGTTAAAAGTAATTGCTTATAACAAACACACTGTGTGACACCTAACTTTCTCCCACTCGGACTTTACCGTTAATTTTTATATTGGAGTTAGCTTAGTCACAATAAGGGGGTGAGCAAGGCAGGCACACTAGAGCATCTACTCCCTGGTGGTCTAGTGGCTAGGATTCGGCGCTTTCACCGCCGCGGCCCGGGTTCGATTCCCGGTCAGGGAAGATCCCTCTAAAGCATAGATTGCTTAATTTGTCTGTGTATCTTTTTTAAAAGAAGGTCTTTAAAAAGGCACCCCTCCCAATGGATGAAAGCGGAGGAATGGGGCTTGTTCTCCTGTGCCCCAGGTTGCTTTGCCCCCATTGACCTAAGCCACCTTTGTGCGCACGCAGTCCCCCACCCAGTCAGGTGCTCTATGTTGGCGTGAAGTGCAGTACCAGCTCAACAGAAAGGTAAATTGCTGGAAAACCCTGCTGTGATGCATACATCTACTTTGGAGCACTCTTCTCCTTTGCACTCTTGAATGGCTTAAGCGCAATGTATTCTTCCAGCAAGCTGAATAACGAGATAGGTGAGAGAAGGTGTACCAGCTGTCTGTGCGCCATCAGCAGCCACTAGGTGTCCCTCTTGGGTTTTCCCGGGGATCCTGATTGTGCAGGAATTCATCGGTTCAGTAGCAAGGGGGAGAGGATGGCCTGTGCCTGGAAGTGACAGGCAGTCTGGTGGCATCATGAGGATTAAGTTCCGATTCATATTTGCTGTAGAATAAAATATGTTTTCAGCCCCCATGAGCTTTGTCACTCGGAGAGCAGTGTATGAACTTTTGCTGCACGGCTCTGGGCTCCCTGGTGGTCTAGTGGTTAGGATTCGGCGCTCTCACCGCCGCGGCCCGGGTTCGATTCCCGGTCAGGGAAAAGTCCCTCTTCTGACCTTGAAAGCTTTTCCTTCCCGTAGGTCAGGGCTTCTCAAAATGAAGTTGCTTTTCTGACTCACAATTTGCCTAGCATGACGCAGTATCGCTCAAAATATGATTTTCGCAAGGTTCCTTTAGAGCTGCTTCCCATGGTGGGAGGCAAGGCTCTTGAGCAAGTGAGATCCTGTATTCCGAGGCGCGCTTCCTTTTGTAGGCTTCTGACCCCATGGCCTGTGGCAGGTAGTCCTCCTTTGACTGGGCCGCAGGCTTTGTCTCCAAATGGCGTCCTGGACCCACTGCAACCCACCTGTTTGCTAAAACGGAAGTCTGCCTCTGGGTAAGAAAAAGCTGAGCTGCACGTACGGAAAGCGGCAGAGGCCAGAGGCGGGGAGGGTGTGGCAAGGGCTGCCTGATTTGCATAGTGACCTGTTGCATCTTGGGAATGTACAGGCTTTGGAGCTTAACAGGTACTGCAGGTGTCTGCCTGGCCTGAGAGATGCCTGTCTGGTGCTCCCCTCAGGACACACAGGCCTTCCATTCGAGCATGGAGGGTGAGGGACATGGGTCACCCTCATATACAGGGGTGTGGGCATGGGCAGGATAGGTTGTGGGGGACCCGTCAGGGCATTGCCCGTTTGGAAGCCCGTTCGGAAGGCGAGAGGAGGCGGGGCAGGAAACTCTGCTCAATTTCTTTCCCAGAGGCCTGTGGAGAACCCTTTGCACGTTTGGGCCAGCCGGGCCTGCATCAGCAGATCCTGCTCCACTGGGAAGGGAGAGCCTGTAGGCGTAAATCAAAAAAAGGGGAGAAATCTGCAAATTCTAGTGGCAGACCCATGTTGCCCAGGAAGCAATCAGTTTCTCCTGCTCCCTATAGTGGAAAAAGACATAGGAGGTGTATTTCTCTAGGCAGGGGCTCTGTGTAGATGGCACTTCATTGCTCTGGGAAGCATCCATGCTGGTAGAAGAGTAGCAGCAGACTCCACACCTGAGGCTTGAATGGGGACCGTTGGGGAGGGGCAGTGGGAGGCCGAGGAGGGCGGAGGAAAATGCTTTTCAAAAGCATCTGCACGTTCCTACAAACCTGCTGAAAACCCATACCAGGAATGGGGCTCTAACCCATGCGGACAAACGTCCATTGGATCTTAAGTCCAACGCCTTAACCACTCGGCCACCCTGGTGAGACCCAAGGATTTACTTTCTTCAACTACCTTTTTATGCTTGCTGCTGTAGCACCAGCTGTCCAGCAAGAGGTGATTGCAGAGTTAAAAGGCTTTTGCAGGAGGTTAAAAGTAATTGCTTATAACAAACACACTGTGTGACACCTAACTTTCTCCCACTCGGACTTTACCGTTAATTTTTATATTGGAGTTAGCTTAGTCACAATAAGGGGGTGAGCAAGGCAGGCACACTAGAGCATCTACTCCCTGGTGGTCTAGTGGCTAGGATTCGGCGCTTTCACCGCCGTGGCCCCGGTTCGATTCCCGGTCAGGGAAGATCCCTCTAAAGCATAGATTGCTTAATTTGTCTGTGTATCTTTTTTAAAAGAAGGTCTTTAAAAAGGCACCCCTCCCAATAGATGAAAGCGGAGGAATGGGGCTTGTTCTCCTGTGCCCCAGGTTGCTTTGCCCCCATTGACCTAAGCCACCTTTGTGCGCACGCAGTCCCCCACCCAGTCAGGTGCTCTATGTTGGCGTGAAGTGCAGTACCAGCTCAACAGAAAGGTAAATTGCTGGAAAACCCTGCTGTGATGCATACATCTACTTTGGAGCACTCTTCTCCTTTGCACTCTTGAATCGCTTAAGCGCAATGTATTCTTCCAGCAAGCTGAATAACGAGATAGGTGAGAGAAGGTGTACCAGCTGTCTGTGCGCCATCAGCAGCCACTAGGTGTCCCTCTTGGGTTTTCCCGGGGATCCTGATTGTGCAGGAATTCATCGGTTCAGTAGCAAGGGGGAGAGGATGGCCTGTGCCTGGAAGTGACAGGCAGTCTGGTGGCATCATTAGGATTAAGTTCCGATTCATATTTGCTGTAGAATAAAATATGTTTTCAGCCCCCATGAGTTTTGTCACTCGGAGAGCAGTGTATGAACTGTTGCTGCACGGCTCTGGGCTCCCTGGTGGTCTAGTGGTTAGGATTCGGCGCTCTCACCGCCGCGGCCCGGGTTCGAGTCCCTCTTCTGACCTTGAAAGCTTTTCCTTCCCGTAGGTCAGGGCTTCTCAAAATGAAGTTGCTTTTCTGACTCACAATTTGCCTAGCATGACGCAGTATCGCTCAAAATATGATTTTCGCAAGGTTCCTTTAGAGCTGCTTCCCATGGTGGGAGGCAAGGCTCTTGAGCAAGTGAGATCCTGTATTCCGAGGCGCGCTTCCTTTTGTAGGCTTCTGACCCCATGGCCTGTGGCAGGTAGTCCTCCTTTGACTGGGCCGCAGGCTTTGTCTCCAAATGGCGTCCTGGACCCACTGCAACCCACCTGTTTGCTAAAACGGAAGTCTGCCTCTGGGTAAGAAAAAGCTGAGCTGCACGTACGGAAAGCGGCAGAGGCCAGAGGCGGGGAGGGTGTGGCAAGGGCTGCCTGATTTGCATAGTGACCTGTTGCATCTTGGGAATGTACAGGCTTTGGAGCTTAACAGGTTCTGCAGGTGTCTGCCTGGCCTGAGAGATGCCTGTCTGGTGCTCCCCTCAGGACACACAGGCCTTCCATTCGAGCATGGAGGGTGAGGGACATGGGTCACCCTCATATACAGGGGTGTGGGCATGGGCAGGATAGGTTGTGGGGGACCCGTCAGGGCATTGCCCGTTTGGAAGCCCGTTCGGAAGGCGAGAGGAGGCGGGGCAGGAAACTCTGCTCAATTTCTTTCCCAGAGGCCTGTGGAGAACCCTTTGCACGTTTGGGCCAGCCGGGCCTGCATCAGCAGATCCTGCTCCACTGGGAAGGGAGAGCCTGTAGGCGTAAATCAAAAAAAGGGGAGAAATCTGCAAATTCTAGTGGCAGACCCATGTTGCCCAGGAAGCAATCAGTTTCTCCTGCTCCCTATAGTGGAAAAAGACATAGGAGGTGTATTTCTCTAGGCAGGGGCTCTGTGTAGATGGCACTTCATTGCTCTGGGAAGCATCCATGCTGGTAGAAGAGTAGCAGCAGACTCCACACCTGAGGCTTGAATGGGGACCGTTGGGGAGGGGCAGTGGGAGGCCGAGGAGGGCGGAGGAAAATGCTTTTCAAAAGCATCTGCACGTTCCTACAAACCTGCTGAAAACCCATACCAGGAATGGGGCTCGAGCCCATGCGGACAAACGTCCATTGGATCTTAAGTCCAACGCCTTAACCACTCGGCCACCCTGGTGAGACCCAAGGATTTACTTTCTTCAACTCCCTTTTTATGCTTGCTGCTGTAGCACCAGCTGTCCAGCAAGAGGTGATTGCAGAGTTAAAAGGCTTTTGCAGGAGGTTAAAAGTAATTGCTTATAACAAACACACTGTGTGACACCTAACTTTCTCCCACTCGGACTTTACCGTTAATTTTTATATTGGAGTTAGCTTAGTCACAATAAGGGGGTGAGCAAGGCAGGCACACTAGAGCATCTACTCCCTGGTGGTCTAGTGGCTAGGATTCGGCGCTTTCACCGCCGTGGCCCCGGTTCGATTCCCGGTCAGGGAAGATCCCTCTAAAGCATAGATTGCTTAATTTGTCTGTGTATCTTTTTTAAAAGAAGGTCTTTAAAAAGGCACCCCTCCCAATAGATGAAAGCGGAGGAATGGGGCTTGTTCTCCTGTGCCCCAGGTTGCTTTGCCCCCATTGACCTAAGCCACCTTTGTGCGCACGCAGTCCCCCACCCAGTCAGGTGCTCTATGTTGGCGTGAAGTGCAGTACCAGCTCAACAGAAAGGTAAATTGCTGGAAAACCCTGCTGTGATGCATACATCTACTTTGGAGCACTCTTCTCCTTTGCACTCTTGAATCGCTTAAGCGCAATGTATTCTTCCAGCAAGCTGAATAACGAGATAGGTGAGAGAAGGTGTACCAGCTGTCTGTGCGCCATCAGCAGCCACTAGGTGTCCCTCTTGGGTTTTCCCGGGGATCCTGATTGTGCAGGAATTCATCGGTTCAGTAGCAAGGGGGAGAGGATGGCCTGTGCCTGGAAGTGACAGGCAGTCTGGTGGCATCATTAGGATTAAGTTCCGATTCATATTTGCTGTAGAATAAAATATGTTTTCAGCCCCCATGAGTTTTGTCACTCGGAGAGCAGTGTATGAACTGTTGCTGCACGGCTCTGGGCTCCCTGGTGGTCTAGTGGTTAGGATTCGGCGCTCTCACCGCCGCGGCCCGGGTTCGAGTCCCTCTTCTGACCTTGAAAGCTTTTCCTTCCCGTAGGTCAGGGCTTCTCAAAATGAAGTTGCTTTTCTGACTCACAATTTGCCTAGCATGACGCAGTATCGCTCAAAATATGATTTTCGCAAGGTTCCTTTAGAGCTGCTTCCCATGGTGGGAGGCAAGGCTCTTGAGCAAGTGAGATCCTGTATTCCGAGGCGCGCTTCCTTTTGTAGGCTTCTGACCCCATGGCCTGTGGCAGGTAGTCCTCCTTTGACTGGGCCGCAGGCTTTGTCTCCAAATGGCGTCCTGGACCCACTGCAACCCACCTGTTTGCTAAAACGGAAGTCTGCCTCTGGGTAAGAAAAAGCTGAGCTGCACGTACGGAAAGCGGCAGAGGCCAGAGGCGGGGAGGGTGTGGCAAGGGCTGCCTGATTTGCATAGTGACCTGTTGCATCTTGGGAATGTACAGGCTTTGGAGCTTAACAGGTTCTGCAGGTGTCTGCCTGGCCTGAGAGATGCCTGTCTGGTGCTCCCCTCAGGACACACAGGCCTTCCATTCGAGCATGGAGGGTGAGGGACATGGGTCACCCTCATATACAGGGGTGTGGGCATGGGCAGGATAGGTTGTGGGGGACCCGTCAGGGCATTGCCCGTTTGGAAGCCCGTTCGGAAGGCGAGAGGAGGCGGGGCAGGAAACTCTGCTCAATTTCTTTCCCAGAGGCCTGTGGAGAACCCTTTGCACGTTTGGGCCAGCCGGGCCTGCATCAGCAGATCCTGCTCCACTGGGAAGGGAGAGCCTGTAGGCGTAAATCAAAAAAAGGGGAGAAATCTGCAAATTCTAGTGGCAGACCCATGTTGCCCAGGAAGCAATCAGTTTCTCCTGCTCCCTATAGTGGAAAAAGACATAGGAGGTGTATTTCTCTAGGCAGGGGCTCTGTGTAGATGGCACTTCATTGCTCTGGGAAGCATCCATGCTGGTAGAAGAGTAGCAGCAGACTCCACACCTGAGGCTTGAATGGGGACCGTTGGGGAGGGGCAGTGGGAGGCCGAGGAGGGCGGAGGAAAATGCTTTTCAAAAGCATCTGCACGTTCCTACAAACCTGCTGAAAACCCATACCAGGAATGGGGCTCGAGCCCATGCGGACAAACGTCCATTGGATCTTAAGTCCAACGCCTTAACCACTCGGCCACCCTGGTGAGACCCAAGGATTTACTTTCTTCAACTCCCTTTTTATGCTTGCTGCTGTAGCACCAGCTGTCCAGCAAGAGGTGATTGCAGAGTTAAAAGGCTTTTGCAGGAGGTTAAAAGTAATTGCTTATAACAAACACACTGTGTGACACCTAACTTTCTCCCACTCGGACTTTACCGTTAATTTTTATATTGGAGTTAGCTTAGTCACAATAAGGGGGTGAGCAAGGCAGGCACACTAGAGCATCTACTCCCTGGTGGTCTAGTGGCTAGGATTCGGCGCTTTCACCGCCGCGGCCCGGGTTCGATTCCCGGTCAGGGAAGATCCCTCTAAAGCATAGATTGCTTAATTTGTCTGTGTATCTTTTTTAAAAGAAGGTCTTTAAAAAGGCACCCCTCCCAATGGATGAAAGCGGAGGAATGGGGCTTGTTCTCCTGTGCCCCAGGTTGCTTTGCCCCCATTGACCTAAGCCACCTTTGTGCGCACGCAGTCCCCCACCCAGTCAGGTGCTCTATGTTGGCGTGAAGTGCAGTACCAGCTCAACAGAAAGGTAAATTGCTGGAAAACCCTGCTGTGATGCATACATCTACTTTGGAGCACTCTTCTCCTTTGCACTCTTGAATGGCTTAAGCGCAATGTATTCTTCCAGCAAGCTGAATAACGAGATAGGTGAGAGAAGGTGTACCAGCTGTCTGTGCGCCATCAGCAGCCACTAGGTGTCCCTCTTGGGTTTTCCCGGGGATCCTGATTGTGCAGGAATTCATCGGTTCAGTAGCAAGGGGGAGAGGATGGCCTGTGCCTGGAAGTGACAGGCAGTCTGGTGGCATCATGAGGATTAAGTTCCGATTCATATTTGCTGTAGAATAAAATATGTTTTCAGCCCCCATGAGCTTTGTCACTCGGAGAGCAGTGTATGAACTTTTGCTGCACGGCTCTGGGCTCCCTGGTGGTCTAGTGGTTAGGATTCGGCGCTCTCACCGCCGCGGCCCGGGTTCGATTCCCGGTCAGGGAAAAGTCCCTCTTCTGACCTTGAAAGCTTTTCCTTCCCGTAGGTCAGGGCTTCTCAAAATGAAGTTGCTTTTCTGACTCACAATTTGCCTAGCATGACGCAGTATCGCTCAAAATATGATTTTCGCAAGGTTCCTTTAGAGCTGCTTCCCATGGTGGGAGGCAAGGCTCTTGAGCAAGTGAGATCCTGTATTCCGAGGCGCGCTTCCTTTTGTAGGCTTCTGACCCCATGGCCTGTGGCAGGTAGTCCTCCTTTGACTGGGCCGCAGGCTTTGTCTCCAAATGGCGTCCTGGACCCACTGCAACCCACCTGTTTGCTAAAACGGAAGTCTGCCTCTGGGTAAGAAAAAGCTGAGCTGCACGTACGGAAAGCGGCAGAGGCCAGAGGCGGGGAGGGTGTGGCAAGGGCTGCCTGATTTGCATAGTGACCTGTTGCATCTTGGGAATGTACAGGCTTTGGAGCTTAACAGGTACTGCAGGTGTCTGCCTGGCCTGAGAGATGCCTGTCTGGTGCTCCCCTCAGGACACACAGGCCTTCCATTCGAGCATGGAGGGTGAGGGACATGGGTCACCCTCATATACAGGGGTGTGGGCATGGGCAGGATAGGTTGTGGGGGACCCGTCAGGGCATTGCCCGTTTGGAAGCCCGTTCGGAAGGCGAGAGGAGGCGGGGCAGGAAACTCTGCTCAATTTCTTTCCCAGAGGCCTGTGGAGAACCCTTTGCACGTTTGGGCCAGCCGGGCCTGCATCAGCAGATCCTGCTCCACTGGGAAGGGAGAGCCTGTAGGCGTAAATCAAAAAAAGGGGAGAAATCTGCAAATTCTAGTGGCAGACCCATGTTGCCCAGGAAGCAATCAGTTTCTCCTGCTCCCTATAGTGGAAAAAGACATAGGAGGTGTATTTCTCTAGGCAGGGGCTCTGTGTAGATGGCACTTCATTGCTCTGGGAAGCATC
Source organism: Lissotriton vulgaris (assembly GCF_964263255.1). NCBI lineage: Eukaryota > Metazoa > Chordata > Amphibia > Caudata > Salamandridae > Lissotriton > Lissotriton vulgaris. Next base: position 520,659,905 of record NC_141691.1, read on the forward strand.
CATGCTGGTAGAAGAGTAGCAGCAGACTCCACACCTGAGGCTTGAATGGGGACCGTTGGGGAGGGGCAGTGGGAGGCCGAGGAGGGCGGAGGAAAATGCTTTTCAAAAGCATCTGCACGTTCCTACAAACCTGCTGAAAACCCATACCAGGAATGGGGCTCTAACCCATGCGGACAAACGTCCATTGGATCTTAAGTCCAACGCCTTAACCACTCGGCCACCCTGGTGAGACCCAAGGATTTACTTTCTTCAACTACCTTTTTATGCTTGCTGCTGTAGCACCAGCTGTCCAGCAAGAGGTGATTGCAGAGTTAAAAGGCTTTTGCAGGAGGTTAAAAGTAATTGCTTATAACAAACACACTGTGTGACACCTAACTTTCTCCCACTCGGACTTTACCGTTAATTTTTATATTGGAGTTAGCTTAGTCACAATAAGGGGGTGAGCAAGGCAGGCACACTAGAGCATCTACTCCCTGGTGGTCTAGTGGCTAGGATTCGGCGCTTTCACCGCCGTGGCCCCGGTTCGATTCCCGGTCAGGGAAGATCCCTCTAAAGCATAGATTGCTTAATTTGTCTGTGTATCTTTTTTAAAAGAAGGTCTTTAAAAAGGCACCCCTCCCAATAGATGAAAGCGGAGGAATGGGGCTTGTTCTCCTGTGCCCCAGGTTGCTTTGCCCCCATTGACCTAAGCCACCTTTGTGCGCACGCAGTCCCCCACCCAGTCAGGTGCTCTATGTTGGCGTGAAGTGCAGTACCAGCTCAACAGAAAGGTAAATTGCTGGAAAACCCTGCTGTGATGCATACATCTACTTTGGAGCACTCTTCTCCTTTGCACTCTTGAATCGCTTAAGCGCAATGTATTCTTCCAGCAAGCTGAATAACGAGATAGGTGAGAGAAGGTGTACCAGCTGTCTGTGCGCCATCAGCAGCCACTAGGTGTCCCTCTTGGGTTTTCCCGGGGATCCTGATTGTGCAGGAATTCATCGGTTCAGTAGCAAGGGGGAGAGGATGGCCTGTGCCTGGAAGTGACAGGCAGTCTGGTGGCATCATTAGGATTAAGTTCCGATTCATATTTGCTGTAGAATAAAATATGTTTTCAGCCCCCATGAGTTTTGTCACTCGGAGAGCAGTGTATGAACTGTTGCTGCACGGCTCTGGGCTCCCTGGTGGTCTAGTGGTTAGGATTCGGCGCTCTCACCGCCGCGGCCCGGGTTCGAGTCCCTCTTCTGACCTTGAAAGCTTTTCCTTCCCGTAGGTCAGGGCTTCTCAAAATGAAGTTGCTTTTCTGACTCACAATTTGCCTAGCATGACGCAGTATCGCTCAAAATATGATTTTCGCAAGGTTCCTTTAGAGCTGCTTCCCATGGTGGGAGGCAAGGCTCTTGAGCAAGTGAGATCCTGTATTCCGAGGCGCGCTTCCTTTTGTAGGCTTCTGACCCCATGGCCTGTGGCAGGTAGTCCTCCTTTGACTGGGCCGCAGGCTTTGTCTCCAAATGGCGTCCTGGACCCACTGCAACCCACCTGTTTGCTAAAACGGAAGTCTGCCTCTGGGTAAGAAAAAGCTGAGCTGCACGTACGGAAAGCGGCAGAGGCCAGAGGCGGGGAGGGTGTGGCAAGGGCTGCCTGATTTGCATAGTGACCTGTTGCATCTTGGGAATGTACAGGCTTTGGAGCTTAACAGGTTCTGCAGGTGTCTGCCTGGCCTGAGAGATGCCTGTCTGGTGCTCCCCTCAGGACACACAGGCCTTCCATTCGAGCATGGAGGGTGAGGGACATGGGTCACCCTCATATACAGGGGTGTGGGCATGGGCAGGATAGGTTGTGGGGGACCCGTCAGGGCATTGCCCGTTTGGAAGCCCGTTCGGAAGGCGAGAGGAGGCGGGGCAGGAAACTCTGCTCAATTTCTTTCCCAGAGGCCTGTGGAGAACCCTTTGCACGTTTGGGCCAGCCGGGCCTGCATCAGCAGATCCTGCTCCACTGGGAAGGGAGAGCCTGTAGGCGTAAATCAAAAAAAGGGGAGAAATCTGCAAATTCTAGTGGCAGACCCATGTTGCCCAGGAAGCAATCAGTTTCTCCTGCTCCCTATAGTGGAAAAAGACATAGGAGGTGTATTTCTCTAGGCAGGGGCTCTGTGTAGATGGCACTTCATTGCTCTGGGAAGCATCCATGCTGGTAGAAGAGTAGCAGCAGACTCCACACCTGAGGCTTGAATGGGGACCGTTGGGGAGGGGCAGTGGGAGGCCGAGGAGGGCGGAGGAAAATGCTTTTCAAAAGCATCTGCACGTTCCTACAAACCTGCTGAAAACCCATACCAGGAATGGGGCTCTAACCCATGCGGACAAACGTCCATTGGATCTTAAGTCCAACGCCTTAACCACTCGGCCACCCTGGTGAGACCCAAGGATTTACTTTCTTCAACTACCTTTTTATGCTTGCTGCTGTAGCACCAGCTGTCCAGCAAGAGGTGATTGCAGAGTTAAAAGGCTTTTGCAGGAGGTTAAAAGTAATTGCTTATAACAAACACACTGTGTGACACCTAACTTTCTCCCACTCGGACTTTACCGTTAATTTTTATATTGGAGTTAGCTTAGTCACAATAAGGGGGTGAGCAAGGCAGGCACACTAGAGCATCTACTCCCTGGTGGTCTAGTGGCTAGGATTCGGCGCTTTCACCGCCGTGGCCCCGGTTCGATTCCCGGTCAGGGAAGATCCCTCTAAAGCATAGATTGCTTAATTTGTCTGTGTATCTTTTTTAAAAGAAGGTCTTTAAAAAGGCACCCCTCCCAATAGATGAAAGCGGAGGAATGGGGCTTGTTCTCCTGTGCCCCAGGTTGCTTTGCCCCCATTGACCTAAGCCACCTTTGTGCGCACGCAGTCCCCCACCCAGTCAGGTGCTCTATGTTGGCGTGAAGTGCAGTACCAGCTCAACAGAAAGGTAAATTGCTGGAAAACCCTGCTGTGATGCATACATCTACTTTGGAGCACTCTTCTCCTTTGCACTCTTGAATCGCTTAAGCGCAATGTATTCTTCCAGCAAGCTGAATAACGAGATAGGTGAGAGAAGGTGTACCAGCTGTCTGTGCGCCATCAGCAGCCACTAGGTGTCCCTCTTGGGTTTTCCCGGGGATCCTGATTGTGCAGGAATTCATCGGTTCAGTAGCAAGGGGGAGAGGATGGCCTGTGCCTGGAAGTGACAGGCAGTCTGGTGGCATCATTAGGATTAAGTTCCGATTCATATTTGCTGTAGAATAAAATATGTTTTCAGCCCCCATGAGTTTTGTCACTCGGAGAGCAGTGTATGAACTGTTGCTGCACGGCTCTGGGCTCCCTGGTGGTCTAGTGGTTAGGATTCGGCGCTCTCACCGCCGCGGCCCGGGTTCGAGTCCCTCTTCTGACCTTGAAAGCTTTTCCTTCCCGTAGGTCAGGGCTTCTCAAAATGAAGTTGCTTTTCTGACTCACAATTTGCCTAGCATGACGCAGTATCGCTCAAAATATGATTTTCGCAAGGTTCCTTTAGAGCTGCTTCCCATGGTGGGAGGCAAGGCTCTTGAGCAAGTGAGATCCTGTATTCCGAGGCGCGCTTCCTTTTGTAGGCTTCTGACCCCATGGCCTGTGGCAGGTAGTCCTCCTTTGACTGGGCCGCAGGCTTTGTCTCCAAATGGCGTCCTGGACCCACTGCAACCCACCTGTTTGCTAAAACGGAAGTCTGCCTCTGGGTAAGAAAAAGCTGAGCTGCACGTACGGAAAGCGGCAGAGGCCAGAGGCGGGGAGGGTGTGGCAAGGGCTGCCTGATTTGCATAGTGACCTGTTGCATCTTGGGAATGTACAGGCTTTGGAGCTTAACAGGTTCTGCAGGTGTCTGCCTGGCCTGAGAGATGCCTGTCTGGTGCTCCCCTCAGGACACACAGGCCTTCCATTCGAGCATGGAGGGTGAGGGACATGGGTCACCCTCATATACAGGGGTGTGGGCATGGGCAGGATAGGTTGTGGGGGACCCGTCAGGGCATTGCCCGTTTGGAAGCCCGTTCGGAAGGCGAGAGGAGGCGGGGCAGGAAACTCTGCTCAATTTCTTTCCCAGAGGCCTGTGGAGAACCCTTTGCACGTTTGGGCCAGCCGGGCCTGCATCAGCAGATCCTGCTCCACTGGGAAGGGAGAGCCTGTAGGCGTAAATCAAAAAAAGGGGAGAAATCTGCAAATTCTAGTGGCAGACCCATGTTGCCCAGGAAGCAATCAGTTTCTCCTGCTCCCTATAGTGGAAAAAGACATAGGAGGTGTATTTCTCTAGGCAGGGGCTCTGTGTAGATGGCACTTCATTGCTCTGGGAAGCATCCATGCTGGTAGAAGAGTAGCAGCAGACTCCACACCTGAGGCTTGAATGGGGACCGTTGGGGAGGGGCAGTGGGAGGCCGAGGAGGGCGGAGGAAAATGCTTTTCAAAAGCATCTGCACGTTCCTACAAACCTGCTGAAAACCCATACCAGGAATGGGGCTCGAGCCCATGCGGACAAACGTCCATTGGATCTTAAGTCCAACGCCTTAACCACTCGGCCACCCTGGTGAGACCCAAGGATTTACTTTCTTCAACTCCCTTTTTATGCTTGCTGCTGTAGCACCAGCTGTCCAGCAAGAGGTGATTGCAGAGTTAAAAGGCTTTTGCAGGAGGTTAAAAGTAATTGCTTATAACAAACACACTGTGTGACACCTAACTTTCTCCCACTCGGACTTTACCGTTAATTTTTATATTGGAGTTAGCTTAGTCACAATAAGGGGGTGAGCAAGGCAGGCACACTAGAGCATCTACTCCCTGGTGGTCTAGTGGCTAGGATTCGGCGCTTTCACCGCCGCGGCCCGGGTTCGATTCCCGGTCAGGGAAGATCCCTCTAAAGCATAGATTGCTTAATTTGTCTGTGTATCTTTTTTAAAAGAAGGTCTTTAAAAAGGCACCCCTCCCAATGGATGAAAGCGGAGGAATGGGGCTTGTTCTCCTGTGCCCCAGGTTGCTTTGCCCCCATTGACCTAAGCCACCTTTGTGCGCACGCAGTCCCCCACCCAGTCAGGTGCTCTATGTTGGCGTGAAGTGCAGTACCAGCTCAACAGAAAGGTAAATTGCTGGAAAACCCTGCTGTGATGCATACATCTACTTTGGAGCACTCTTCTCCTTTGCACTCTTGAATGGCTTAAGCGCAATGTATTCTTCCAGCAAGCTGAATAACGAGATAGGTGAGAGAAGGTGTACCAGCTGTCTGTGCGCCATCAGCAGCCACTAGGTGTCCCTCTTGGGTTTTCCCGGGGATCCTGATTGTGCAGGAATTCATCGGTTCAGTAGCAAGGGGGAGAGGATGGCCTGTGCCTGGAAGTGACAGGCAGTCTGGTGGCATCATGAGGATTAAGTTCCGATTCATATTTGCTGTAGAATAAAATATGTTTTCAGCCCCCATGAGCTTTGTCACTCGGAGAGCAGTGTATGAACTTTTGCTGCACGGCTCTGGGCTCCCTGGTGGTCTAGTGGTTAGGATTCGGCGCTCTCACCGCCGCGGCCCGGGTTCGATTCCCGGTCAGGGAAAAGTCCCTCTTCTGACCTTGAAAGCTTTTCCTTCCCGTAGGTCAGGGCTTCTCAAAATGAAGTTGCTTTTCTGACTCACAATTTGCCTAGCATGACGCAGTATCGCTCAAAATATGATTTTCGCAAGGTTCCTTTAGAGCTGCTTCCCATGGTGGGAGGCAAGGCTCTTGAGCAAGTGAGATCCTGTATTCCGAGGCGCGCTTCCTTTTGTAGGCTTCTGACCCCATGGCCTGTGGCAGGTAGTCCTCCTTTGACTGGGCCGCAGGCTTTGTCTCCAAATGGCGTCCTGGACCCACTGCAACCCACCTGTTTGCTAAAACGGAAGTCTGCCTCTGGGTAAGAAAAAGCTGAGCTGCACGTACGGAAAGCGGCAGAGGCCAGAGGCGGGGAGGGTGTGGCAAGGGCTGCCTGATTTGCATAGTGACCTGTTGCATCTTGGGAATGTACAGGCTTTGGAGCTTAACAGGTACTGCAGGTGTCTGCCTGGCCTGAGAGATGCCTGTCTGGTGCTCCCCTCAGGACACACAGGCCTTCCATTCGAGCATGGAGGGTGAGGGACATGGGTCACCCTCATATACAGGGGTGTGGGCATGGGCAGGATAGGTTGTGGGGGACCCGTCAGGGCATTGCCCGTTTGGAAGCCCGTTCGGAAGGCGAGAGGAGGCGGGGCAGGAAACTCTGCTCAATTTCTTTCCCAGAGGCCTGTGGAGAACCCTTTGCACGTTTGGGCCAGCCGGGCCTGCATCAGCAGATCCTGCTCCACTGGGAAGGGAGAGCCTGTAGGCGTAAATCAAAAAAAGGGGAGAAATCTGCAAATTCTAGTGGCAGACCCATGTTGCCCAGGAAGCAATCAGTTTCTCCTGCTCCCTATAGTGGAAAAAGACATAGGAGGTGTATTTCTCTAGGCAGGGGCTCTGTGTAGATGGCACTTCATTGCTCTGGGAAGCATCCATGCTGGTAGAAGAGTAGCAGCAGACTCCACACCTGAGGCTTGAATGGGGACCGTTGGGGAGGGGCAGTGGGAGGCCGAGGAGGGCGGAGGAAAATGCTTTTCAAAAGCATCTGCACGTTCCTACAAACCTGCTGAAAACCCATACCAGGAATGGGGCTCTAACCCATGCGGACAAACGTCCATTGGATCTTAAGTCCAACGCCTTAACCACTCGGCCACCCTGGTGAGACCCAAGGATTTACTTTCTTCAACTACCTTTTTATGCTTGCTGCTGTAGCACCAGCTGTCCAGCAAGAGGTGATTGCAGAGTTAAAAGGCTTTTGCAGGAGGTTAAAAGTAATTGCTTATAACAAACACACTGTGTGACACCTAACTTTCTCCCACTCGGACTTTACCGTTAATTTTTATATTGGAGTTAGCTTAGTCACAATAAGGGGGTGAGCAAGGCAGGCACACTAGAGCATCTACTCCCTGGTGGTCTAGTGGCTAGGATTCGGCGCTTTCACCGCCGTGGCCCCGGTTTGATTCCCGGTCAGGGAAGATCCCTCTAAAGCATAGATTGCTTAATTTGTCTGTGTATCTTTTTTAAAAGAAGGTCTTTAAAAAGGCACCCCTCCCAATAGATGAAAGCGGAGGAATGGGGCTTGTTCTCCTGTGCCCCAGGTTGCTTTGCCCCCATTGACCTAAGCCACCTTTGTGCGCACGCAGTCCCCCACCCAGTCAGGTGCTCTATGTTGGCGTGAAGTGCAGTACCAGCTCAACAGAAAGGTAAATTGCTGGAAAACCCTGCTGTGATGCATACATCTACTTTGGAGCACTCTTCTCCTTTGCACTCTTGAATCGCTTAAGCGCAATGTATTCTTCCAGCAAGCTGAATAACGAGATAGGTGAGAGAAGGTGTACCAGCTGTCTGTGCGCCATCAGCAGCCACTAGGTGTCCCTCTTGGGTTTTCCCGGGGATCCTGATTGTGCAGGAATTCATCGGTTCAGTAGCAAGGGGGAGAGGATGGCCTGTGCCTGGAAGTGACAGGCAGTCTGGTGGCATCATTAGGATTAAGTTCCGATTCATATTTGCTGTAGAATAAAATATGTTTTCAGCCCCCATGAGTTTTGTCACTCGGAGAGCAGTGTATGAACTGTTGCTGCACGGCTCTGGGCTCCCTGGTGGTCTAGTGGTTAGGATTCGGCGCTCTCACCGCCGCGGCCCGGGTTCGAGTCCCTCTTCTGACCTTGAAAGCTTTTCCTTCCCGTAGGTCAGGGCTTCTCAAAATGAAGTTGCTTTTCTGACTCACAATTTGCCTAGCATGACGCAGTATCGCTCAAAATATGATTTTCGCAAGGTTCCTTTAGAGCTGCTTCCCATGGTGGGAGGCAAGGCTCTTGAGCAAGTGAGATCCTGTATTCCGAGGCGCGCTTCCTTTTGTAGGCTTCTGACCCCATGGCCTGTGGCAGGTAGTCCTCCTTTGACTGGGCCGCAGGCTTTGTCTCCAAATGGCGTCCTGGACCCACTGCAACCCACCTGTTTGCTAAAACGGAAGTCTGCCTCTGGGTAAGAAAAAGCTGAGCTGCACGTACGGAAAGCGGCAGAGGCCAGAGGCGGGGAGGGTGTGGCAAGGGCTGCCTGATTTGCATAGTGACCTGTTGCATCTTGGGAATGTACAGGCTTTGGAGCTTAACAGGTTCTGCAGGTGTCTGCCTGGCCTGAGAGATGCCTGTCTGGTGCTCCCCTCAGGACACACAGGCCTTCCATTCGAGCATGGAGGGTGAGGGACATGGGTCACCCTCATATACAGGGGTGTGGGCATGGGCAGGATAGGTTGTGGGGGACCCGTCAGGGCATTGCCCGTTTGGAAGCCCGTTCGGAAGGCGAGAGGAGGCGGGGCAGGAAACTCTGCTCAATTTCTTTCCCAGAGGCCTGTGGAGAACCCTTTGCACGTTTGGGCCAGCCGGGCCTGCATCAGCAGATCCTGCTCCACTGGGAAGGGAGAGCCTGTAGGCGTAAATCAAAAAAAGGGGAGAAATCTGCAAATTCTAGTGGCAGACCCATGTTGCCCAGGAAGCAATCAGTTTCTCCTGCTCCCTATAGTGGAAAAAGACATAGGAGGTGTATTTCTCTAGGCAGGGGCTCTGTGTAGATGGCACTTCATTGCTCTGGGAAGCATCCATGCTGGTAGAAGAGTAGCAGCAGACTCCACACCTGAGGCTTGAATGGGGACCGTTGGGGAGGGGCAGTGGGAGGCCGAGGAGGGCGGAGGAAAATGCTTTTCAAAAGCATCTGCACGTTCCTACAAACCTGCTGAAAACCCATACCAGGAATGGGGCTCTAACCCATGCGGACAAACGTCCATTGGATCTTAAGTCCAACGCCTTAACCACTCGGCCACCCTGGTGAGACCCAAGGATTTACTTTCTTCAACTACCTTTTTATGCTTGCTGCTGTAGCACCAGCTGTCCAGCAAGAGGTGATTGCAGAGTTAAAAGGCTTTTGCAGGAGGTTAAAAGTAATTGCTTATAACAAACACACTGTGTGACACCTAACTTTCTCCCACTCGGACTTTACCGTTAATTTTTATATTGGAGTTAGCTTAGTCACAATAAGGGGGTGAGCAAGGCAGGCACACTAGAGCATCTACTCCCTGGTGGTCTAGTGGCTAGGATTCGGCGCTTTCACCGCCGTGGCCCCGGTTCGATTCCCGGTCAGGGAAGATCCCTCTAAAGCATAGATTGCTTAATTTGTCTGTGTATCTTTTTTAAAAGAAGGTCTTTAAAAAGGCACCCCTCCCAATAGATGAAAGCGGAGGAATGGGGCTTGTTCTCCTGTGCCCCAGGTTGCTTTGCCCCCATTGACCTAAGCCACCTTTGTGCGCACGCAGTCCCCCACCCAGTCAGGTGCTCTATGTTGGCGTGAAGTGCAGTACCAGCTCAACAGAAAGGTAAATTGCTGGAAAACCCTGCTGTGATGCATACATCTACTTTGGAGCACTCTTCTCCTTTGCACTCTTGAATCGCTTAAGCGCAATGTATTCTTCCAGCAAGCTGAATAACGAGATAGGTGAGAGAAGGTGTACCAGCTGTCTGTGCGCCATCAGCAGCCACTAGGTGTCCCTCTTGGGTTTTCCCGGGGATCCTGATTGTGCAGGAATTCATCGGTTCAGTAGCAAGGGGGAGAGGATGGCCTGTGCCTGGAAGTGACAGGCAGTCTGGTGGCATCATTAGGATTAAGTTCCGATTCATATTTGCTGTAGAATAAAATATGTTTTCAGCCCCCATGAGTTTTGTCACTCGGAGAGCAGTGTATGAACTGTTGCTGCACGGCTCTGGGCTCCCTGGTGGTCTAGTGGTTAGGATTCGGCGCTCTCACCGCCGCGGCCCGGGTTCGAGTCCCTCTTCTGACCTTGAAAGCTTTTCCTTCCCGTAGGTCAGGGCTTCTCAAAATGAAGTTGCTTTTCTGACTCACAATTTGCCTAGCATGACGCAGTATCGCTCAAAATATGATTTTCGCAAGGTTCCTTTAGAGCTGCTTCCCATGGTGGGAGGCAAGGCTCTTGAGCAAGTGAGATCCTGTATTCCGAGGCGCGCTTCCTTTTGTAGGCTTCTGACCCCATGGCCTGTGGCAGGTAGTCCTCCTTTGACTGGGCCGCAGGCTTTGTCTCCAAATGGCGTCCTGGACCCACTGCAACCCACCTGTTTGCTAAAACGGAAGTCTGCCTCTGGGTAAGAAAAAGCTGAGCTGCACGTACGGAAAGCGGCAGAGGCCAGAGGCGGGGAGGGTGTGGCAAGGGCTGCCTGATTTGCATAGTGACCTGTTGCATCTTGGGAATGTACAGGCTTTGGAGCTTAACAGGTTCTGCAGGTGTCTGCCTGGCCTGAGAGATGCCTGTCTGGTGCTCCCCTCAGGACACACAGGCCTTCCATTCGAGCATGGAGGGTGAGGGACATGGGTCACCCTCATATACAGGGGTGTGGGCATGGGCAGGATAGGTTGTGGGGGACCCGTCAGGGCATTGCCCGTTTGGAAGCCCGTTCGGAAGGCGAGAGGAGGCGGGGCAGGAAACTCTGCTCAATTTCTTTCCCAGAGGCCTGTGGAGAACCCTTTGCACGTTTGGGCCAGCCGGGCCTGCATCAGCAGATCCTGCTCCACTGGGAAGGGAGAGCCTGTAGGCGTAAATCAAAAAAAGGGGAGAAATCTGCAAATTCTAGTGGCAGACCCATGTTGCCCAGGAAGCAATCAGTTTCTCCTGCTCCCTATAGTGGAAAAAGACATAGGAGGTGTATTTCTCTAGGCAGGGGCTCTGTGTAGATGGCACTTCATTGCTCTGGGAAGCATCCATGCTGGTAGAAGAGTAGCAGCAGACTCCACACCTGAGGCTTGAATGGGGACCGTTGGGGAGGGGCAGTGGGAGGCCGAGGAGGGCGGAGGAAAATGCTTTTCAAAAGCATCTGCACGTTCCTACAAACCTGCTGAAAACCCATACCAGGAATGGGGCTCGAGCCCATGCGGACAAACGTCCATTGGATCTTAAGTCCAACGCCTTAACCACTCGGCCACCCTGGTGAGACCCAAGGATTTACTTTCTTCAACTCCCTTTTTATGCTTGCTGCTGTAGCACCAGCTGTCCAGCAAGAGGTGATTGCAGAGTTAAAAGGCTTTTGCAGGAGGTTAAAAGTAATTGCTTATAACAAACACACTGTGTGACACCTAACTTTCTCCCACTCGGACTTTACCGTTAATTTTTATATTGGAGTTAGCTTAGTCACAATAAGGGGGTGAGCAAGGCAGGCACACTAGAGCATCTACTCCCTGGTGGTCTAGTGGCTAGGATTCGGCGCTTTCACCGCCGCGGCCCGGGTTCGATTCCCGGTCAGGGAAGATCCCTCTAAAGCATAGATTGCTTAATTTGTCTGTGTATCTTTTTTAAAAGAAGGTCTTTAAAAAGGCACCCCTCCCAATGGATGAAAGCGGAGGAATGGGGCTTGTTCTCCTGTGCCCCAGGTTGCTTTGCCCCCATTGACCTAAGCCACCTTTGTGCGCACGCAGTCCCCCACCCAGTCAGGTGCTCTATGTTGGCGTGAAGTGCAGTACCAGCTCAACAGAAAGGTAAATTGCTGGAAAACCCTGCTGTGATGCATACATCTACTTTGGAGCACTCTTCTCCTTTGCACTCTTGAATGGCTTAAGCGCAATGTATTCTTCCAGCAAGCTGAATAACGAGATAGGTGAGAGAAGGTGTACCAGCTGTCTGTGCGCCATCAGCAGCCACTAGGTGTCCCTCTTGGGTTTTCCCGGGGATCCTGATTGTGCAGGAATTCATCGGTTCAGTAGCAAGGGGGAGAGGATGGCCTGTGCCTGGAAGTGACAGGCAGTCTGGTGGCATCATGAGGATTAAGTTCCGATTCATATTTGCTGTAGAATAAAATATGTTTTCAGCCCCCATGAGCTTTGTCACTCGGAGAGCAGTGTATGAACTTTTGCTGCACGGCTCTGGGCTCCCTGGTGGTCTAGTGGTTAGGATTCGGCGCTCTCACCGCCGCGGCCCGGGTTCGATTCCCGGTCAGGGAAAAGTCCCTCTTCTGACCTTGAAAGCTTTTCCTTCCCGTAGGTCAGGGCTTCTCAAAATGAAGTTGCTTTTCTGACTCACAATTTGCCTAGCATGACGCAGTATCGCTCAAAATATGATTTTCGCAAGGTTCCTTTAGAGCTGCTTCCCATGGTGGGAGGCAAGGCTCTTGAGCAAGTGAGATCCTGTATTCCGAGGCGCGCTTCCTTTTGTAGGCTTCTGACCCCATGGCCTGTGGCAGGTAGTCCTCCTTTGACTGGGCCGCAGGCTTTGTCTCCAAATGGCGTCCTGGACCCACTGCAACCCACCTGTTTGCTAAAACGGAAGTCTGCCTCTGGGTAAGAAAAAGCTGAGCTGCACGTACGGAAAGCGGCAGAGGCCAGAGGCGGGGAGGGTGTGGCAAGGGCTGCCTGATTTGCATAGTGACCTGTTGCATCTTGGGAATGTACAGGCTTTGGAGCTTAACAGGTACTGCAGGTGTCTGCCTGGCCTGAGAGATGCCTGTCTGGTGCTCCCCTCAGGACACACAGGCCTTCCATTCGAGCATGGAGGGTGAGGGACATGGGTCACCCTCATATACAGGGGTGTGGGCATGGGCAGGATAGGTTGTGGGGGACCCGTCAGGGCATTGCCCGTTTGGAAGCCCGTTCGGAAGGCGAGAGGAGGCGGGGCAGGAAACTCTGCTCAATTTCTTTCCCAGAGGCCTGTGGAGAACCCTTTGCACGTTTGGGCCAGCCGGGCCTGCATCAGCAGATCCTGCTCCACTGGGAAGGGAGAGCCTGTAGGCGTAAATCAAAAAAAGGGGAGAAATCTGCAAATTCTAGTGGCAGACCCATGTTGCCCAGGAAGCAATCAGTTTCTCCTGCTCCCTATAGTGGAAAAAGACATAGGAGGTGTATTTCTCTAGGCAGGGGCTCTGTGTAGATGGCACTTCATTGCTCTGGGAAGCATCCATGCTGGTAGAAGAGTAGCAGCAGACTCCACACCTGAGGCTTGAATGGGGACCGTTGGGGAGGGGCAGTGGGAGGCCGAGGAGGGCGGAGGAAAATGCTTTTCAAAAGCATCTGCACGTTCCTACAAACCTGCTGAAAACCCATACCAGGAATGGGGCTCTAACCCATGCGGACAAACGTCCATTGGATCTTAAGTCCAACGCCTTAACCACTCGGCCACCCTGGTGAGACCCAAGGATTTACTTTCTTCAACTACCTTTTTATGCTTGCTGCTGTAGCACCAGCTGTCCAGCAAGAGGTGATTGCAGAGTTAAAAGGCTTTTGCAGGAGGTTAAAAGTAATTGCTTATAACAAACACACTGTGTGACACCTAACTTTCTCCCACTCGGACTTTACCGTTAATTTTTATATTGGAGTTAGCTTAGTCACAATAAGGGGGTGAGCAAGGCAGGCACACTAGAGCATCTACTCCCTGGTGGTCTAGTGGCTAGGATTCGGCGCTTTCACCGCCGTGGCCCCGGTTCGATTCCCGGTCAGGGAAGATCCCTCTAAAGCATAGATTGCTTAATTTGTCTGTGTATCTTTTTTAAAAGAAGGTCTTTAAAAAGGCACCCCTCCCAATAGATGAAAGCGGAGGAATGGGGCTTGTTCTCCTGTGCCCCAGGTTGCTTTGCCCCCATTGACCTAAGCCACCTTTGTGCGCACGCAGTCCCCCACCCAGTCAGGTGCTCTATGTTGGCGTGAAGTGCAGTACCAGCTCAACAGAAAGGTAAATTGCTGGAAAACCCTGCTGTGATGCATACATCTACTTTGGAGCACTCTTCTCCTTTGCACTCTTGAATCGCTTAAGCGCAATGTATTCTTCCAGCAAGCTGAATAACGAGATAGGTGAGAGAAGGTGTACCAGCTGTCTGTGCGCCATCAGCAGCCACTAGGTGTCCCTCTTGGGTTTTCCCGGGGATCCTGATTGTGCAGGAATTCATCGGTTCAGTAGCAAGGGGGAGAGGATGGCCTGTGCCTGGAAGTGACAGGCAGTCTGGTGGCATCATTAGGATTAAGTTCCGATTCATATTTGCTGTAGAATAAAATATGTTTTCAGCCCCCATGAGTTTTGTCACTCGGAGAGCAGTGTATGAACTGTTGCTGCACGGCTCTGGGCTCCCTGGTGGTCTAGTGGTTAGGATTCGGCGCTCTCACCGCCGCGGCCCGGGTTCGAGTCCCTCTTCTGACCTTGAAAGCTTTTCCTTCCCGTAGGTCAGGGCTTCTCAAAATGAAGTTGCTTTTCTGACTCACAATTTGCCTAGCATGACGCAGTATCGCTCAAAATATGATTTTCGCAAGGTTCCTTTAGAGCTGCTTCCCATGGTGGGAGGCAAGGCTCTTGAGCAAGTGAGATCCTGTATTCCGAGGCGCGCTTCCTTTTGTAGGCTTCTGACCCCATGGCCTGTGGCAGGTAGTCCTCCTTTGACTGGGCCGCAGGCTTTGTCTCCAAATGGCGTCCTGGACCCACTGCAACCCACCTGTTTGCTAAAACGGAAGTCTGCCTCTGGGTAAGAAAAAGCTGAGCTGCACGTACGGAAAGCGGCAGAGGCCAGAGGCGGGGAGGGTGTGGCAAGGGCTGCCTGATTTGCATAGTGACCTGTTGCATCTTGGGAATGTACAGGCTTTGGAGCTTAACAGGTTCTGCAGGTGTCTGCCTGGCCTGAGAGATGCCTGTCTGGTGCTCCCCTCAGGACACACAGGCCTTCCATTCGAGCATGGAGGGTGAGGGACATGGGTCACCCTCATATACAGGGGTGTGGGCATGGGCAGGATAGGTTGTGGGGGACCCGTCAGGGCATTGCCCGTTTGGAAGCCCGTTCGGAAGGCGAGAGGAGGCGGGGCAGGAAACTCTGCTCAATTTCTTTCCCAGAGGCCTGTGGAGAACCCTTTGCACGTTTGGGCCAGCCGGGCCTGCATCAGCAGATCCTGCTCCACTGGGAAGGGAGAGCCTGTAGGCGTAAATCAAAAAAAGGGGAGAAATCTGCAAATTCTAGTGGCAGACCCATGTTGCCCAGGAAGCAATCAGTTTCTCCTGCTCCCTATAGTGGAAAAAGACATAGGAGGTGTATTTCTCTAGGCAGGGGCTCTGTGTAGATGGCACTTCATTGCTCTGGGAAGCATCCATGCTGGTAGAAGAGTAGCAGCAGACTCCACACCTGAGGCTTGAATGGGGACCGTTGGGGAGGGGCAGTGGGAGGCCGAGGAGGGCGGAGGAAAATGCTTTTCAAAAGCATCTGCACGTTCCTACAAACCTGCTGAAAACCCATACCAGGAATGGGGCTCGAGCCCATGCGGACAAACGTCCATTGGATCTTAAGTCCAACGCCTTAACCACTCGGCCACCCTGGTGAGACCCAAGGATTTACTTTCTTCAACTCCCTTTTTATGCTTGCTGCTGTAGCACCAGCTGTCCAGCAAGAGGTGATTGCAGAGTTAAAAGGCTTTTGCAGGAGGTTAAAAGTAATTGCTTATAACAAACACACTGTGTGACACCTAACTTTCTCCCACTCGGACTTTACCGTTAATTTTTATATTGGAGTTAGCTTAGTCACAATAAGGGGGTGAGCAAGGCAGGCACACTAGAGCATCTACTCCCTGGTGGTCTAGTGGCTAGGATTCGGCGCTTTCACCGCCGCGGCCCGGGTTCGATTCCCGGTCAGGGAAGATCCCTCTAAAGCATAGATTGCTTAATTTGTCTGTGTATCTTTTTTAAAAGAAGGTCTTTAAAAAGGCACCCCTCCCAATAGATGAAAGCGGAGGAATGGGGCTTGTTCTCCTGTGCCCCAGGTTGCTTTGCCCCCATTGACCTAAGCCACCTTTGTGCGCACGCAGTCCCCCACCCAGTCAGGTGCTCTATGTTGGCGTGAAGTGCAGTACCAGCTCAACAGAAAGGTAAATTGCTGGAAAACCCTGCTGTGATGCATACATCTACTTTGGAGCACTCTTCTCCTTTGCACTCTTGAATGGCTTAAGCGCAATGTATTCTTCCAGCAAGCTGAATAACGAGATAGGTGAGAGAAGGTGTACCAGCTGTCTGTGCGCCATCAGCAGCCACTAGGTGTCCCTCTTGGGTTTTCCCGGGGATCCTGATTGTGCAGGAATTCATCGGTTCAGTAGCAAGGGGGAGAGGATGGCCTGTGCCTGGAAGTGACAGGCAGTCTGGTGGCATCATGAGGATTAAGTTCCGATTCATATTTGCTGTAGAATAAAATATGTTTTCAGCCCCCATGAGCTTTGTCACTCGGAGAGCAGTGTATGAACTTTTGCTGCACGGCTCTGGGCTCCCTGGTGGTCTAGTGGTTAGGATTCGGCGCTCTCACCGCCGCGGCCCGGGTTCGATTCCCGGTCAGGGAAAAGTCCCTCTTCTGACCTTGAAAGCTTTTCCTTCCCGTAGGTCAGGGCTTCTCAAAATGAAGTTGCTTTTCTGACTCACAATTTGCCTAGCATGACGCAGTATCGCTCAAAATATGATTTTCGCAAGGTTCCTTTAGAGCTGCTTCCCATGGTGGGAGGCAAGGCTCTTGAGCAAGTGAGATCCTGTATTCCGAGGCGCGCTTCCTTTTGTAGGCTTCTGACCCCATGGCCTGTGGCAGGTAGTCCTCCTTTGACTGGGCCGCAGGCTTTGTCTCCAAATGGCGTCCTGGACCCACTGCAACCCACCTGTTTGCTAAAACGGAAGTCTGCCTCTGGGTAAGAAAAAGCTGAGCTGCACGTACGGAAAGCGGCAGAGGCCAGAGGCGGGGAGGGTGTGGCAAGGGCTGCCTGATTTGCATAGTGACCTGTTGCATCTTGGGAATGTACAGGCTTTGGAGCTTAACAGGTACTGCAGGTGTCTGCCTGGCCTGAGAGATGCCTGTCTGGTGCTCCCCTCAGGACACACAGGCCTTCCATTCGAGCATGGAGGGTGAGGGACATGGGTCACCCTCATATACAGGGGTGTGGGCATGGGCAGGATAGGTTGTGGGGGACCCGTCAGGGCATTGCCCGTTTGGAAGCCCGTTCGGAAGGCGAGAGGAGGCGGGGCAGGAAACTCTGCTCAATTTCTTTCCCAGAGGCCTGTGGAGAACCCTTTGCACGTTTGGGCCAGCCGGGCCTGCATCAGCAGATCCTGCTCCACTGGGAAGGGAGAGCCTGTAGGCGTAAATCAAAAAAAGGGGAGAAATCTGCAAATTCTAGTGGCAGACCCATGTTGCCCAGGAAGCAATCAGTTTCTCCTGCTCCCTATAGTGGAAAAAGACATAGGAGGTGTATTTCTCTAGGCAGGGGCTCTGTGTAGATGGCACTTCATTGCTCTGGGAAGCATCCATGCTGGTAGAAGAGTAGCAGCAGACTCCACACCTGAGGCTTGAATGGGGACCGTTGGGGAGGGGCAGTGGGAGGCCGAGGAGGGCGGAGGAAAATGCTTTTCAAAAGCATCTGCACGTTCCTACAAACCTGCTGAAAACCCATACCAGGAATGGGGCTCGAGCCCATGCGGACAAACGTCCATTGGATCTTAAGTCCAACGCCTTAACCACTCGGCCACCCTGGTGAGACCCAAGGATTTACTTTCTTCAACTCCCTTTTTATGCTTGCTGCTGTAGCACCAGCTGTCCAGCAAGAGGTGATTGCAGAGTTAAAAGGCTTTTGCAGGAGGTTAAAAGTAATTGCTTATAACAAACACACTGTGTGACACCTAACTTTCTCCCACTCGGACTTTACCGTTAATTTTTATATTGGAGTTAGCTTAGTCACAATAAGGGGGTGAGCAAGGCAGGCACACTAGAGCATCTACTCCCTGGTGGTCTAGTGGCTAGGATTCGGCGCTTTCACCGCCGCGGCCCGGGTTCGATTCCCGGTCAGGGAAGATCCCTCTAAAGCATAGATTGCTTAATTTGTCTGTGTATCTTTTTTAAAAGAAGGTCTTTAAAAAGGCACCCCTCCCAATAGATGAAAGCGGAGGAATGGGGCTTGTTCTCCTGTGCCCCAGGTTGCTTTGCCCCCATTGACCTAAGCCACCTTTGTGCGCACGCAGTCCCCCACCCAGTCAGGTGCTCTATGTTGGCGTGAAGTGCAGTACCAGCTCAACAGAAAGGTAAATTGCTGGAAAACCCTGCTGTGATGCATACATCTACTTTGGAGCACTCTTCTCCTTTGCACTCTTGAATGGCTTAAGCGCAATGTATTCTTCCAGCAAGCTGAATAACGAGATAGGTGAGAGAAGGTGTACCAGCTGTCTGTGCGCCATCAGCAGCCACTAGGTGTCCCTCTTGGGTTTTCCCGGGGATCCTGATTGTGCAGGAATTCATCGGTTCAGTAGCAAGGGGGAGAGGATGGCCTGTGCCTGGAAGTGACAGGCAGTCTGGTGGCATCATGAGGATTAAGTTCCGATTCATATTTGCTGTAGAATAAAATATGTTTTCAGCCCCCATGAGCTTTGTCACTCGGAGAGCAGTGTATGAACTTTTGCTGCACGGCTCTGGGCTCCCTGGTGGTCTAGTGGTTAGGATTCGGCGCTCTCACCGCCGCGGCCCGGGTTCGATTCCCGGTCAGGGAAAAGTCCCTCTTCTGACCTTGAAAGCTTTTCCTTCCCGTAGGTCAGGGCTTCTCAAAATGAAGTTGCTTTTCTGACTCACAATTTGCCTAGCATGACGCAGTATCGCTCAAAATATGATTTTCGCAAGGTTCCTTTAGAGCTGCTTCCCATGGTGGGAGGCAAGGCTCTTGAGCAAGTGAGATCCTGTATTCCGAGGCGCGCTTCCTTTTGTAGGCTTCTGACCCCATGGCCTGTGGCAGGTAGTCCTCCTTTGACTGGGCCGCAGGCTTTGTCTCCAAATGGCGTCCTGGACCCACTGCAACCCACCTGTTTGCTAAAACGGAAGTCTGCCTCTGGGTAAGAAAAAGCTGAGCTGCACGTACGGAAAGCGGCAGAGGCCAGAGGCGGGGAGGGTGTGGCAAGGGCTGCCTGATTTGCATAGTGACCTGTTGCATCTTGGGAATGTACAGGCTTTGGAGCTTAACAGGTACTGCAGGTGTCTGCCTGGCCTGAGAGATGCCTGTCTGGTGCTCCCCTCAGGACACACAGGCCTTCCATTCGAGCATGGAGGGTGAGGGACATGGGTCACCCTCATATACAGGGGTGTGGGCATGGGCAGGATAGGTTGTGGGGGACCCGTCAGGGCATTGCCCGTTTGGAAGCCCGTTCAGAAGGCGAGAGGAGGCGGGGCAGGAAACTCTGCTCAATTTCTTTCCCAGAGGCCTGTGGAGAACCCTTTGCACGTTTGGGCCAGCCGGGCCTGCATCAGCAGATCCTGCTCCACTGGGAAGGGAGAGCCTGTAGGCGTAAATCAAAAAAAGGGGAGAAATCTGCAAATTCTAGTGGCAGACCCATGTTGCCCAGGAAGCAATCAGTTTCTCCTGCTCCCTATAGTGGAAAAAGACATAGGAGGTGTATTTCTCTAGGCAGGGGCTCTGTGTAGATGGCACTTCATTGCTCTGGGAAGCATCCATGCTGGTAGAAGAGTAGCAGCAGACTCCACACCTGAGGCTTGAATGGGGACCGTTGGGGAGGGGCAGTGGGAGGCCGAGGAGGGCGGAGGAAAATGCTTTTCAAAAGCATCTGCACGACCCTACAAACCTGCTGAAAACCCATACTAGGAATGGGGCTCGAACCCATGCGGACAAACGTCCATTGGATCTTAAGTCCAACGCCTTAACCACTCGGCCACCCTGGTGAGACCCAAGGATTTACTTTCTTCAACTACCTTTTTATGCTTGCTGCTGTAGCACCAGCTGTCCAGCAAGAGGTGATTGCAGAGTTAAAAGGCTTTTGCAGGAGGTTAAAAGTAATTGCTTATAACAAACACACTGTGTGACACCTAACTTTCTCCCACTCGGACTTTACCGTTAATTTTTATATTGGAGTTAGCTTAGTCACAATAAGGGGGTGAGCAAGGCAGGCACCCTAGAGCATCTACTCCCTGGTGGTCTAGTGGCTAGGATTCGGCGCTTTCACCGCCGTGGCCCCGGTTCGATTCCCGGTCAGGGAAGATCCCTCTAAAGCATAGATTGCTTAATTTGTCTGTGTATCTTTTTTAAAAGAAGGTCTTTAAAAAGGCACCCCTCCCAATAGATGAAAGCGGAGGAATGGGGCTTGTTCTCCTGTGCCCCAGGTTGCTTTGCCCCCATTGACCTAAGCCACCTTTGTGCGCACGCAGTCCCCCACCCAGTCAGGTGCTCTATGTTGGCGTGAAGTGCAGTACCAGCTCAACAGAAAGGTAAATTGCTGGAAAACCCTGCTGTGATGCATACATCTACTTTGGAGCACTCTTCTCCTTTGCACTCTTGAATCGCTTAAGCGCAATGTATTCTTCCAGCAAGCTGAATAACGAGATAGGTGAGAGAAGGTGTACCAGCTGTCTGTGCGCCATCAGCAGCCACTAGGTGTCCCTCTTGGGTTTTCCCGGGGATCCTGATTGTGCAGGAATTCATCGGTTCAGTAGCAAGGGGGAGAGGATGGCCTGTGCCTGGAAGTGACAGGCAGTCTGGTGGCATCATTAGGATTAAGTTCCGATTCATATTTGCTGTAGAATAAAATATGTTTTCAGCCCCCATGAGTTTTGTCACTCGGAGAGCAGTGTATGAACTGTTGCTGCACGGCTCTGGGCTCCCTGGTGGTCTAGTGGTTAGGATTCGGCGCTCTCACCGCCGCGGCCCGGGTTCGAGTCCCTCTTCTGACCTTGAAAGCTTTTCCTTCCCGTAGGTCAGGGCTTCTCAAAATGAAGTTGCTTTTCTGACTCACAATTTGCCTAGCATGACGCAGTATCGCTCAAAATATGATTTTCGCAAGGTTCCTTTAGAGCTGCTTCCCATGGTGGGAGGCAAGGCTCTTGAGCAAGTGAGATCCTGTATTCCGAGGCGCGCTTCCTTTTGTAGGCTTCTGACCCCATGGCCTGTGGCAGGTAGTCCTCCTTTGACTGGGCCGCAGGCTTTGTCTCCAAATGGCGTCCTGGACCCACTGCAACCCACCTGTTTGCTAAAACGGAAGTCTGCCTCTGGGTAAGAAAAAGCTGAGCTGCACGTACGGAAAGCGGCAGAGGCCAGAGGCGGGGAGGGTGTGGCAAGGGCTGCCTGATTTGCATAGTGACCTGTTGCATCTTGGGAATGTACAGGCTTTGGAGCTTAACAGGTACTGCAGGTGTCTGCCTGGCCTGAGAGATGCCTGTCTGGTGCTCCCCTCAGGACACACAGGCCTTCCATTCGAGCATGGAGGGTGAGGGACATGGGTCACCCTCATATACAGGGGTGTGGGCATGGGCAGGATAGGTTGTGGGGGACCCGTCAGGGCATTGCCCGTTTGGAAGCCCGTTCGGAAGGCGAGAGGAGGCGGGGCAGGAAACTCTGCTCAATTTCTTTCCCAGAGGCCTGTGGAGAACCCTTTGCACGTTTGGGCCAGCCGGGCCTGCATCAGCAGATCCTGCTCCACTGGGAAGGGAGAGCCTGTAGGCGTAAATCAAAAAAAGGGGAGAAATCTGCAAATTCTAGTGGCAGACCCATGTTGCCCAGGAAGCAATCAGTTTCTCCTGCTCCCTATAGTGGAAAAAGACATAGGAGGTGTATTTCTCTAGGCAGGGGCTCTGTGTAGATGGCACTTCATTGCTCTGGGAAGCATCCATGCTGGTAGAAGAGTAGCAGCAGACTCCACACCTGAGGCTTGAATGGGGACCGTTGGGGAGGGGCAGTGGGAGGCCGAGGAGGGCGGAGGAAAATGCTTTTCAAAAGCATCTGCACGTTCCTACAAACCTGCTGAAAACCCATACCAGGAATGGGGCTCTAACCCATGCGGACAAACGTCCATTGGATCTTAAGTCCAACGCCTTAACCACTCGGCCACCCTGGTGAGACCCAAGGATTTACTTTCTTCAACTACCTTTTTATGCTTGCTGCTGTAGCACCAGCTGTCCAGCAAGAGGTGATTGCAGAGTTAAAAGGCTTTTGCAGGAGGTTAAAAGTAATTGCTTATAACAAACACACTGTGTGACACCTAACTTTCTCCCACTCGGACTTTACCGTTAATTTTTATATTGGAGTTAGCTTAGTCACAATAAGGGGGTGAGCAAGGCAGGCACACTAGAGCATCTACTCCCTGGTGGTCTAGTGGCTAGGATTCGGCGCTTTCACCGCCGTGGCCCCGGTTCGATTCCCGGTCAGGGAAGATCCCTCTAAAGCATAGATTGCTTAATTTGTCTGTGTATCTTTTTTAAAAGAAGGTCTTTAAAAAGGCACCCCTCCCAATAGATGAAAGCGGAGGAATGGGGCTTGTTCTCCTGTGCCCCAGGTTGCTTTGCCCCCATTGACCTAAGCCACCTTTGTGCGCACGCAGTCCCCCACCCAGTCAGGTGCTCTATGTTGGCGTGAAGTGCAGTACCAGCTCAACAGAAAGGTAAATTGCTGGAAAACCCTGCTGTGATGCATACATCTACTTTGGAGCACTCTTCTCCTTTGCACTCTTGAATCGCTTAAGCGCAATGTATTCTTCCAGCAAGCTGAATAACGAGATAGGTGAGAGAAGGTGTACCAGCTGTCTGTGCGCCATCAGCAGCCACTAGGTGTCCCTCTTGGGTTTTCCCGGGGATCCTGATTGTGCAGGAATTCATCGGTTCAGTAGCAAGGGGGAGAGGATGGCCTGTGCCTGGAAGTGACAGGCAGTCTGGTGGCATCATTAGGATTAAGTTCCGATTCATATTTGCTGTAGAATAAAATATGTTTTCAGCCCCCATGAGTTTTGTCACTCGGAGAGCAGTGTATGAACTGTTGCTGCACGGCTCTGGGCTCCCTGGTGGTCTAGTGGTTAGGATTCGGCGCTCTCACCGCCGCGGCCCGGGTTCGAGTCCCTCTTCTGACCTTGAAAGCTTTTCCTTCCCGTAGGTCAGGGCTTCTCAAAATGAAGTTGCTTTTCTGACTCACAATTTGCCTAGCATGACGCAGTATCGCTCAAAATATGATTTTCGCAAGGTTCCTTTAGAGCTGCTTCCCATGGTGGGAGGCAAGGCTCTTGAGCAAGTGAGATCCTGTATTCCGAGGCGCGCTTCCTTTTGTAGGCTTCTGACCCCATGGCCTGTGGCAGGTAGTCCTCCTTTGACTGGGCCGCAGGCTTTGTCTCCAAATGGCGTCCTGGACCCACTGCAACCCACCTGTTTGCTAAAACGGAAGTCTGCCTCTGGGTAAGAAAAAGCTGAGCTGCACGTACGGAAAGCGGCAGAGGCCAGAGGCGGGGAGGGTGTGGCAAGGGCTGCCTGATTTGCATAGTGACCTGTTGCATCTTGGGAATGTACAGGCTTTGGAGCTTAACAGGTTCTGCAGGTGTCTGCCTGGCCTGAGAGATGCCTGTCTGGTGCTCCCCTCAGGACACACAGGCCTTCCATTCGAGCATGGAGGGTGAGGGACATGGGTCACCCTCATATACAGGGGTGTGGGCATGGGCAGGATAGGTTGTGGGGGACCCGTCAGGGCATTGCCCGTTTGGAAGCCCGTTCGGAAGGCGAGAGGAGGCGGGGCAGGAAACTCTGCTCAATTTCTTTCCCAGAGGCCTGTGGAGAACCCTTTGCACGTTTGGGCCAGCCGGGCCTGCATCAGCAGATCCTGCTCCACTGGGAAGGGAGAGCCTGTAGGCGTAAATCAAAAAAAGGGGAGAAATCTGCAAATTCTAGTGGCAGACCCATGTTGCCCAGGAAGCAATCAGTTTCTCCTGCTCCCTATAGTGGAAAAAGACATAGGAGGTGTATTTCTCTAGGCAGGGGCTCTGTGTAGATGGCACTTCATTGCTCTGGGAAGCATCCATGCTGGTAGAAGAGTAGCAGCAGACTCCACACCTGAGGCTTGAATGGGGACCGTTGGGGAGGGGCAGTGGGAGGCCGAGGAGGGCGGAGGAAAATGCTTTTCAAAAGCATCTGCACGTTCCTACAAACCTGCTGAAAACCCATACCAGGAATGGGGCTCGAGCCCATGCGGACAAACGTCCATTGGATCTTAAGTCCAACGCCTTAACCACTCGGCCACCCTGGTGAGACCCAAGGATTTACTTTCTTCAACTCCCTTTTTATGCTTGCTGCTGTAGCACCAGCTGTCCAGCAAGAGGTGATTGCAGAGTTAAAAGGCTTTTGCAGGAGGTTAAAAGTAATTGCTTATAACAAACACACTGTGTGACACCTAACTTTCTCCCACTCGGACTTTACCGTTAATTTTTATATTGGAGTTAGCTTAGTCACAATAAGGGGGTGAGCAAGGCAGGCACACTAGAGCATCTACTCCCTGGTGGTCTAGTGGCTAGGATTCGGCGCTTTCACCGCCGCGGCCCGGGTTCGATTCCCGGTCAGGGAAGATCCCTCTAAAGCATAGATTGCTTAATTTGTCTGTGTATCTTTTTTAAAAGAAGGTCTTTAAAAAGGCACCCCTCCCAATAGATGAAAGCGGAGGAATGGGGCTTGTTCTCCTGTGCCCCAGGTTGCTTTGCCCCCATTGACCTAAGCCACCTTTGTGCGCACGCAGTCCCCCACCCAGTCAGGTGCTCTATGTTGGCGTGAAGTGCAGTACCAGCTCAACAGAAAGGTAAATTGCTGGAAAACCCTGCTGTGATGCATACATCTACTTTGGAGCACTCTTCTCCTTTGCACTCTTGAATGGCTTAAGCGCAATGTATTCTTCCAGCAAGCTGAATAACGAGATAGGTGAGAGAAGGTGTACCAGCTGTCTGTGCGCCATCAGCAGCCACTAGGTGTCCCTCTTGGGTTTTCCCGGGGATCCTGATTGTGCAGGAATTCATCGGTTCAGTAGCAAGGGGGAGAGGATGGCCTGTGCCTGGAAGTGACAGGCAGTCTGGTGGCATCATGAGGATTAAGTTCCGATTCATATTTGCTGTAGAATAAAATATGTTTTCAGCCCCCATGAGCTTTGTCACTCGGAGAGCAGTGTATGAACTTTTGCTGCACGGCTCTGGGCTCCCTGGTGGTCTAGTGGTTAGGATTCGGCGCTCTCACCGCCGCGGCCCGGGTTCGATTCCCGGTCAGGGAAAAGTCCCTCTTCTGACCTTGAAAGCTTTTCCTTCCCGTAGGTCAGGGCTTCTCAAAATGAAGTTGCTTTTCTGACTCACAATTTGCCTAGCATGACGCAGTATCGCTCAAAATATGATTTTCGCAAGGTTCCTTTAGAGCTGCTTCCCATGGTGGGAGGCAAGGCTCTTGAGCAAGTGAGATCCTGTATTCCGAGGCGCGCTTCCTTTTGTAGGCTTCTGACCCCATGGCCTGTGGCAGGTAGTCCTCCTTTGACTGGGCCGCAGGCTTTGTCTCCAAATGGCGTCCTGGACCCACTGCAACCCACCTGTTTGCTAAAACGGAAGTCTGCCTCTGGGTAAGAAAAAGCTGAGCTGCACGTACGGAAAGCGGCAGAGGCCAGAGGCGGGGAGGGTGTGGCAAGGGCTGCCTGATTTGCATAGTGACCTGTTGCATCTTGGGAATGTACAGGCTTTGGAGCTTAACAGGTACTGCAGGTGTCTGCCTGGCCTGAGAGATGCCTGTCTGGTGCTCCCCTCAGGACACACAGGCCTTCCATTCGAGCATGGAGGGTGAGGGACATGGGTCACCCTCATATACAGGGGTGTGGGCATGGGCAGGATAGGTTGTGGGGGACCCGTCAGGGCATTGCCCGTTTGGAAGCCCGTTCGGAAGGCGAGAGGAGGCGGGGCAGGAAACTCTGCTCAATTTCTTTCCCAGAGGCCTGTGGAGAACCCTTTGCACGTTTGGGCCAGCCGGGCCTGCATCAGCAGATCCTGCTCCACTGGGAAGGGAGAGCCTGTAGGCGTAAATCAAAAAAAGGGGAGAAATCTGCAAATTCTAGTGGCAGACCCATGTTGCCCAGGAAGCAATCAGTTTCTCCTGCTCCCTATAGTGGAAAAAGACATAGGAGGTGTATTTCTCTAGGCAGGGGCTCTGTGTAGATGGCACTTCATTGCTCTGGGAAGCATCCATGCTGGTAGAAGAGTAGCAGCAGACTCCACACCTGAGGCTTGAATGGGGACCGTTGGGGAGGGGCAGTGGGAGGCCGAGGAGGGCGGAGGAAAATGCTTTTCAAAAGCATCTGCACGTTCCTACAAACCTGCTGAAAACCCATACCAGGAATGGGGCTCGAGCCCATGCGGACAAACGTCCATTGGATCTTAAGTCCAACGCCTTAACCACTCGGCCACCCTGGTGAGACCCAAGGATTTACTTTCTTCAACTCCCTTTTTATGCTTGCTGCTGTAGCACCAGCTGTCCAGCAAGAGGTGATTGCAGAGTTAAAAGGCTTTTGCAGGAGGTTAAAAGTAATTGCTTATAACAAACACACTGTGTGACACCTAACTTTCTCCCACTCGGACTTTACCGTTAATTTTTATATTGGAGTTAGCTTAGTCACAATAAGGGGGTGAGCAAGGCAGGCACACTAGAGCATCTACTCCCTGGTGGTCTAGTGGCTAGGATTCGGCGCTTTCACCGCCGCGGCCCGGGTTCGATTCCCGGTCAGGGAAGATCCCTCTAAAGCATAGATTGCTTAATTTGTCTGTGTATCTTTTTTAAAAGAAGGTCTTTAAAAAGGCACCCCTCCCAATAGATGAAAGCGGAGGAATGGGGCTTGTTCTCCTGTGCCCCAGGTTGCTTTGCCCCCATTGACCTAAGCCACCTTTGTGCGCACGCAGTCCCCCACCCAGTCAGGTGCTCTATGTTGGCGTGAAGTGCAGTACCAGCTCAACAGAAAGGTAAATTGCTGGAAAACCCTGCTGTGATGCATACATCTACTTTGGAGCACTCTTCTCCTTTGCACTCTTGAATGGCTTAAGCGCAATGTATTCTTCCAGCAAGCTGAATAACGAGATAGGTGAGAGAAGGTGTACCAGCTGTCTGTGCGCCATCAGCAGCCACTAGGTGTCCCTCTTGGGTTTTCCCGGGGATCCTGATTGTGCAGGAATTCATCGGTTCAGTAGCAAGGGGGAGAGGATGGCCTGTGCCTGGAAGTGACAGGCAGTCTGGTGGCATCATGAGGATTAAGTTCCGATTCATATTTGCTGTAGAATAAAATATGTTTTCAGCCCCCATGAGCTTTGTCACTCGGAGAGCAGTGTATGAACTTTTGCTGCACGGCTCTGGGCTCCCTGGTGGTCTAGTGGTTAGGATTCGGCGCTCTCACCGCCGCGGCCCGGGTTCGATTCCCGGTCAGGGAAAAGTCCCTCTTCTGACCTTGAAAGCTTTTCCTTCCCGTAGGTCAGGGCTTCTCAAAATGAAGTTGCTTTTCTGACTCACAATTTGCCTAGCATGACGCAGTATCGCTCAAAATATGATTTTCGCAAGGTTCCTTTAGAGCTGCTTCCCATGGTGGGAGGCAAGGCTCTTGAGCAAGTGAGATCCTGTATTCCGAGGCGCGCTTCCTTTTGTAGGCTTCTGACCCCATGGCCTGTGGCAGGTAGTCCTCCTTTGACTGGGCCGCAGGCTTTGTCTCCAAATGGCGTCCTGGACCCACTGCAACCCACCTGTTTGCTAAAACGGAAGTCTGCCTCTGGGTAAGAAAAAGCTGAGCTGCACGTACGGAAAGCGGCAGAGGCCAGAGGCGGGGAGGGTGTGGCAAGGGCTGCCTGATTTGCATAGTGACCTGTTGCATCTTGGGAATGTACAGGCTTTGGAGCTTAACAGGTACTGCAGGTGTCTGCCTGGCCTGAGAGATGCCTGTCTGGTGCTCCCCTCAGGACACACAGGCCTTCCATTCGAGCATGGAGGGTGAGGGACATGGGTCACCCTCATATACAGGGGTGTGGGCATGGGCAGGATAGGTTGTGGGGGACCCGTCAGGGCATTGCCCGTTTGGAAGCCCGTTCAGAAGGCGAGAGGAGGCGGGGCAGGAAACTCTGCTCAATTTCTTTCCCAGAGGCCTGTGGAGAACCCTTTGCACGTTTGGGCCAGCCGGGCCTGCATCAGCAGATCCTGCTCCACTGGGAAGGGAGAGCCTGTAGGCGTAAATCAAAAAAAGGGGAGAAATCTGCAAATTCTAGTGGCAGACCCATGTTGCCCAGGAAGCAATCAGTTTCTCCTGCTCCCTATAGTGGAAAAAGACATAGGAGGTGTATTTCTCTAGGCAGGGGCTCTGTGTAGATGGCACTTCATTGCTCTGGGAAGCATCCATGCTGGTAGAAGAGTAGCAGCAGACTCCACACCTGAGGCTTGAATGGGGACCGTTGGGGAGGGGCAGTGGGAGGCCGAGGAGGGCGGAGGAAAATGCTTTTCAAAAGCATCTGCACGACCCTACAAACCTGCTGAAAACCCATACTAGGAATGGGGCTCGAACCCATGCGGACAAACGTCCATTGGATCTTAAGTCCAACGCCTTAACCACTCGGCCACCCTGGTGAGACCCAAGGATTTACTTTCTTCAACTACCTTTTTATGCTTGCTGCTGTAGCACCAGCTGTCCAGCAAGAGGTGATTGCAGAGTTAAAAGGCTTTTGCAGGAGGTTAAAAGTAATTGCTTATAACAAACACACTGTGTGACACCTAACTTTCTCCCACTCGGACTTTACCGTTAATTTTTATATTGGAGTTAGCTTAGTCACAATAAGGGGGTGAGCAAGGCAGGCACCCTAGAGCATCTACTCCCTGGTGGTCTAGTGGCTAGGATTCGGCGCTTTCACCGCCGTGGCCCCGGTTCGATTCCCGGTCAGGGAAGATCCCTCTAAAGCATAGATTGCTTAATTTGTCTGTGTATCTTTTTTAAAAGAAGGTCTTTAAAAAGGCACCCCTCCCAATAGATGAAAGCGGAGGAATGGGGCTTGTTCTCCTGTGCCCCAGGTTGCTTTGCCCCCATTGACCTAAGCCACCTTTGTGCGCACGCAGTCCCCCACCCAGTCAGGTGCTCTATGTTGGCGTGAAGTGCAGTACCAGCTCAACAGAAAGGTAAATTGCTGGAAAACCCTGCTGTGATGCATACATCTACTTTGGAGCACTCTTCTCCTTTGCACTCTTGAATCGCTTAAGCGCAATGTATTCTTCCAGCAAGCTGAATAACGAGATAGGTGAGAGAAGGTGTACCAGCTGTCTGTGCGCCATCAGCAGCCACTAGGTGTCCCTCTTGGGTTTTCCCGGGGATCCTGATTGTGCAGGAATTCATCGGTTCAGTAGCAAGGGGGAGAGGATGGCCTGTGCCTGGAAGTGACAGGCAGTCTGGTGGCATCATTAGGATTAAGTTCCGATTCATATTTGCTGTAGAATAAAATATGTTTTCAGCCCC